>NW_027309805.1:0-1200000 GCF_047496795.1 Chiloscyllium punctatum | reverse complement strand
AAACAGAGGGGCTGAATCAGCGGGGCTGAAACAGAGGGCGAGAAACAGAGGGGCTGAAACAGAGGGGCTGAAACAGAGGGGCTGAAACAGAGGGCGAGAAATAGAGGGGCTGAAACAGAGGGCGAGAAACAGAGGGCGAGAAACAGAGGGGCTGAAACAGAGAGGCTAAAACAGAGGGGCTGAAACAGAGGGCGGGAAACAGAGGGGCTGAATCAGAGGGGCTGAAACAGAGGGGGAGAAACTGAGGGGCTGAAACAGAGGGCGAGAAACAGAGGGGCTGTAAGAGAGGGCGAGAAACAGAGGGGCTGAAACAGAGGGGGAGAAACAGTGGGGCTGAAACAGAGGGGCTGAAACAGAGGGGCTGAATCAGAGGGGCTGATTCAGAGGGGCTGAAACAGAGGGGCTGAATCAGAGGGGATGAAACAGAGGGCGAGAAACAGACGCGCTGAAACAGAGGGGCAGAAACAGAGGGCGAGAAACAGAGGGGCTGAAACAGAGGGGCTGAAACAGAGGGGCTAAATTAGAGGGGCATAAACAGAGGGCGAGAAACAGAGGGGCTGAAACAGAGGGCGAGAAACAGAGGTGCTGAAACAGAGGGGCTGAAACAGAGGGGCTGAAACAGAGGGGCTGAAACAGAGGGCGAGAAACAGTGGGGCTGAAACAGAGGGCCTGAAACAGAGGGGCTGAATCAGAGGGGCTGATTCAGAGGGGCTGAAACAGAGGGGCTGAATCAGAGGGGCTGAAACAGAGGGCGAGAAACAGACGTGCTGAAACAGAGCTGCAGAAACAGAGGGCGAGAAACAGAGGGGCTGAAACAGAGGGCGGGAAACAGAGGTGCTGAAACAGAGGGGCTGAAACAGAGGGGCTGAAACAGAGGGCGAGAAACAGAGGGGCTGAAACAGAGGGCGAGAAACAGAGGGGCTGAATCCGAGGGGCTGAATCAGAGGGGCTGAAACAGAGGGGCTGAAACAGAGGGCGAGAATCAGAGGGGCTGAAACAGAGGGCGGGAAACAGAGGGCGAGAAACAGAGGGGCTGAAACAGAGGGGCTGAAACAGAAGGGCTGAAACAGAGGGGCTGATACAGAGGGCGAGATACAGAGGGGCTGAAACAGACGGCGATAAACAGAGGGGCTGAAACAGAGGGCGAGAAAGAGAGGGGCTGAAACAGAGGGGCTGAAACAGAGGGGCTGAAACTGAAGGCGAGAAACAGAGGGGCTGAAACAGAGGGCGAGAAACAGAGGGGCCGAAACAGAGGGCGAGAAACAGAGGGGCTGAAACAGAGGGCGAGAAACAGAGGGGCTGAAACAGATGGGCTGAAACAGAGGGGCTGAAACAAAAGGCGAGAAACAGTGGGGCTGAAACAGAGGGCGAGAAACAGAGGGGCTGAAACAGAGGGCGAGAAACAGAGGGGCTGAAAGAGAGGGGCTGAAACAGAGGGGCTGAAAAAGAAGGCGAGAAACAGAGGGGCTGAAACAGAGGGCGAGAAACAGAGGGGCCGAAACAGAGGGCCAGAAACAGAGGGCGAGAAACAGAGGGACTGAAACAGAGGGGCTGAATCCGAGGGGCTGAAACAGAGGGCGAGAAAAAGAGGGGCTGAAACAGAGGGCGAGAAACAGAGAGGCTGAAACCGAGAGGCTGAATCAGAGGGGCTGAAACAGAGGGGCTGAAACACTGGGCGAGAAACAGAGGTGCTGAAACAGAGTGTGAGAAACAGAGGGGCAGAAACAGAGGGCGAGAAACAGAGGGGCTGAAACAGAGGGGCTGAAACAGAGGGGCTGAATCAGAGGTGCTGATTTAGTGGGGCTGCAACAGATTGGCTGAATCAGCGGGGCTGAAACAGAGGGGCTGAAACAGAGGGCGAGAAACAGAGGGACTGAAACAGAGGGGCTGAAACAGAGGGCGAGAAACAGAGGGGCTGAAACAGAGGGCGAGAAACAGAGCGGCTGAAACAGAGGGGCTGAAACAGAGGGCGAGAAACAGAGAGGCTGAAACAGAGGGCGAGAAACAGAGGGGCTGAATCAGAGGGGCTGAAACAGAGGGTGAGAAACAGCGGGGCTGAAACAGAGGGCGACAAACAGAGTGGCTGAAACAGACGGGCTGAAACAGAGGGGCTGAAAAAGAGGGCGAAAAACAGAGGGGCTGAAACAGAGGGCGAGATACAGAGGGGCTGAAACAGAGGGGCTGAAACAGTGGGGCTGAAACAGAGGGGCTGGAACAGAGGGGGAGAAACAGAGGGGCTGAAACAGAGGGGCTGAATCAGAGGGGCTGAAACAGAGGGCGAGACTCATAGGGGCTGAAACAGAGGGCGAGAAACAGAGGGGCTGAAACAGAGGGGCTGAAACAGAGGGGCTGAATCAGAGGGGCTGGATCAGAGGGGCTGAATCAGAGGGGCTGAAACAGAGGACGAGAAACAGAGGGGCTGAAACAGGGGGGCAGAAACAGACGGCGAGAAACAGAGGGGCAGAAACAGACGGCGAGAAACAGAGGGGCAGAAACAGACGGCGTGAAACAGAGTGGCTGAAACAGAGCGGCTGAAAGAGAGGGGCTGGAACAGATGGGCTGAAACAGAGGGGCTGAAACAGAGGGGCTGATACAGAGGGCGAGATACAGAGGGGCTGAAACAGACGGCGATAAACAGAGGGGCTGAAACAGAGGGCGAGAAAGAGAGGGGCTGAAACAGAGGGGCTGAAACAGAGGGGCTGAAACTGAAGGCGAGAAACAGAGGGGCTGAAACAGAGGGCGAGAAACAGAGGGGCCGAAACAGAGGGCGAGAAACAGAGGGGCTGAAACAGAGGGCGAGAAACAGAGGGGCTGAAACAGATGGGCTGAAACAGAGGGGCTGAAACAAAAGGCGAGAAACAGTGGGGCTGAAACAGAGGGCGAGAAACAGAGGGGCTGAAACAGAGGGCGAGAAACAGAGGGGCTGAAAGAGAGGGGCTGAAACAGAGGGGCTGAAAAAGAAGGCGAGAAACAGAGGGGCTGAAACAGAGGGCGAGAAACAGAGGGGCCGAAACAGAGGGCCAGAAACAGAGGGCGAGAAACAGAGGGACTGAAACAGAGGGGCTGAATCCGAGGGGCTGAAACAGAGGGCGAGAAAAAGAGGGGCTGAAACAGAGGGCGAGAAACAGAGAGGCTGAAACCGAGAGGCTGAATCAGAGGGGCTGAAACAGAGGGGCTGAAACACTGGGCGAGAAACAGAGGGGCTGAAACAGAGTGTGAGAAACAGAGGGGCAGAAACAGAGGGCGAGAAACAGAGGGGCTGAAACAGAGGGGCTGAAACAGAGGGGCTGAAACAGAGGGCGAGAAACAGAGGGACTGAAACAGAGGGGCTGAAACAGAGGGCGAGAAACAGAGGGGCTGAAACAGAGGGCGAGAAACAGAGCGGCTGAAACAGAGGGGCTGAAACAGAGGGCGAGAAACAGAGAGGCTGAAACAGAGGGCGAGAAACAGAGGGGCTGAATCAGAGGGGCTGAAACAGAGGGTGAGAAACAGAGGGGCTGAAACAGAGGGCGACAAACAGAGTGGCTGAAACAGACGGGCTGAAACAGAGGGGCTGAAAAAGAGGGCGAAAAACAGAGGGGCTGAAACAGAGGGCGAGATACAGAGGGGCTGAAACAGAGGGGCTGAAACAGTGGGGCTGAAACAGAGGGGCTGGAACAGAGGGGGAGAAACAGAGGGGCTGAAACAGAGGGGCTGAATCAGAGGGGCTGAAACAGAGGGCGAGACTCATAGGGGCTGAAACAGAGGGCGAGAAACAGAGGGGCTGAAACAGAGGGGCTGAAACAGAGGGGCTGAATCAGAGGGGCTGAATCAGAGGGGCTGAATCAGAGGGGCTGAAACAGAGGGCGAGAAACAGAGGGGCTGAAACAGGGGGGCTGAAAAAGAGGGGCTAAATCAGCGGGGCAGAAACAGACGGCGAGAAACAGAGGGGCTGAAACAGAGGGCGAGAAACAGAGGGGCAGAAAAAGAGGGGCTGAAACAGAGGGGCTGAAACAGAGGGCGAGAAACAGTGGGGCTGAAACAGAGGGCGAGACACAGAGGGGCTGAAACAGTTGGCAAGAAACAGAGGGGCTGAAACAGAGGGGCTGCAACAGAACGGCTGAAACAGAGGGGCTGAAACAGAGGGCGAGAAGCAGAGGGGCCCGAATCAGAGGGGCTGAATCAGAGGGGCTGAAACAGAGGGGCTTAAACAGAGGGCGAGAAACAGAGGGGCTGAAACAGAGGGGCTGAAACAGAGGGGCTGAAACAGAGGGGCTGATACAGACGGCGTGAAACAGAGGGGCTGAAACAGAGGGCGAGAAACAGAGGGCGAGAAACAGAGGGGCTGAAACAGAGGGGCTGAAACAGAGGGTGAGAAACAGAGAGGCTGAAACAGAGGGCGAGAAACAGAGGGGCTGAAACAGAGGGCGAGAAACAGAGGGGCTGAAACAGAGGGCGAGAAACAGAGGGGCCAAATTAGTGGGGCAGAAACATAGGGCGAGAAACAGAGGGGCTGAAACAGAGGGCGAGAAACAGAGGTGCTGAAACAGAGGGGCTGAAACAGAGAGCGAGAAACAGAGTGGCTGAAACAGAGGGCGAGAAACAGAGGGGCTGAAACAGAGGGCGAGTAACAGAGGGGCTGAAACAGAGGGGCTGAAACAGAAGGGCTGAAACAGAGGAGCTGAAACAGAGGGCGAGAAACAGAGGGGTTGAATCAGAGGGGTTGAATCAGAGGGGCTGAAAAAGAGGGGCTGAAACAGAGGGCGAGAATCAGAGGGGCTGAAACAGAAGGCGAAAAACAGAGGGCGAGAAACAGAAGTGCTGAAACAGAGGGGCTGAAACAGAGGGGCTGAAACAGAGGGGCTGATACAGAGGGCGAGAAACAGAAGGGCTGAAACAGAGGGCGAGAAACAGAGAGGCTGAAACAGAGGGCGAGAAACAGAGGGGCCGAAACAGAGGGGCTGAAACAGAGGATCTGAAACAGAGGGCGAGAAACAGAGAGGCTGAAACAGAGGGCGAGAAACAGAGGGGCTGAAACAGAGGGCGATAAACAGAGGGGCTGAAACAGAGGGCGAGAAACAGAGGGGCTGAAACAGAGGGGCTGAAACAGAGGGGCTGAAACATAGGGGCTGAAACAGAGGGGCTGAAACAGAGGGCGAGAAACAGAGGGGGTGAAACAGAGGGCGAGAAACAGAGGGCGAGAAACAGAGGGACTGAAACAGAGGGGCTGAATCAGATGGGCTGAAACAGAGGGCGAGAAACAGAGCGGCTGAAACAGAGGGCGAGAAATAGAGGGGCTGAAACCGAGGGGCTGAATCAGAGGAGCTGAAACAGAGGGTCTGAAACAGTGGGCGAGAAACAGATGGGCTGAAACAGAGGGCGAGAAACAGAGGGGCAGAAACAGTGGGCGAGAAACAGAGGGGCTGAAACAGAGGGCGAGAAACAGAGGGTCTGAATCAGAGGGGCTGAAACAGAGGGCGAGAAACTAAGTGGCTGAAATAGAGGGCAAGAAACAGAGGGGCTGAAACAGAGGGTGAGAAACAGTGGGGCTGAAACAGAGGGGCTGAAACAGAGGGGCTGAATCAGAGGGGCTGAAACATAGGGCGAGAAACAGAGGGGCTGAAACAGAGGGCGAGAAACAGAGGTGCTGAAACAGAGGGGCTGAAACAGAGAGCGAGAAACAGAGTGGCTGAAACAGAGGGCGAGAAACAGAGGGGCTGAAACAGAGGGCGAGTAACAGAGGGGCTGAAACAGAGGGGCTGAAACAGAAGGGCTGAAACAGAGGAGCTGAAACAGAGGGCGAGAAACAGTGGGGTTGAATCAGAGGGGTTGAATCAGAGGGGCTGAAAAAGAGGGGCTGAAACAGAGGGCGAGAATCAGAGGGGCTGAAACAGAAGGCGAAAAACAGAGGGCGAGAAACAGAGGTGCTGAAACAGAGGGGCTGAAACAGAGGGGCTGAAACAGAGGGGCTGATACAGAGGGCGAGAAACAGAAGGGCTGAAACAGAGGGCGAGAAACAGAGAGGCTGAAACAGAGGGCGAGAAACAGAGGGGCCGAAACAGAGGGGCCGAAACAGAGGGGCTGAAACAGAGGATCTGAAACAGAGGGCGAGAAACAGAGAGGCTGAAACAGAGGGCGAGAAACAGAGGGGCTGAAACAGAGGGCGATAAACAGAGGGCTGAAACAGAGGGCGAGAAACAGAGGGGCTGAAACAGAGGGGCTGAAACAGAGGGGCTGAAACAGAGGGGCTGAAACAGAGGGGCTGAAACAGAGGGCGAGAAACAGAGGGGGTGAAACAGAGGGCGAGAAACAGAGGGCGAGAAACAGAGGGACTGAAACAGAGGGGCTGAATCAGATGGGCTGAAACAGAGGGCGAGAAACAGAGGGGCTGAAACCGAGGGGCTGAATCAGAGGAGCTGAAACAGAGGGTCTGAAACAGTGGGCGAGAAACAGATGGGCTGAAACAGAGGGCGAGAAACAGAGGGGCAGAAAAAGAGGGCGAGAAACAGAGGGGCTGAAACAGAGGGCGAGAAACAGAGGGTCTGAATCAGAGGGGCTGAAACAGAGGGCGAGAAACTAAGGGGCTGAAATAGAGGGCAAGAAACAGAGGGGCTGAAACAGAGGGTGAGAAACAGTGGGGCTGAAACAGAGGGGCTGAAACAGAGGGGCTGAATCAGAGGGGCTGATTCAGAGGGGCTGAAACAGAGGGGTTGAATCAGAGGGGCTGAAACAGAGGGCGAGAAACAGAGGGGCTGAAACAGAAGGCGAGAAACAGAGGGGCAGAAACAGAGTGCGAGAAACAGAGTGGCTGAAACAGAGGGGCTGAAACAGAGGGCGAGAAACAGAGGGGCTGAAACAGAGGGGCTGAAACAGTGGGGCTGAAACAGAGGGGCTGGAACAGAGGGGGAGAAACAGAGGGGCTGAAATAGAGGGGTTGAATCAGAGGGGCTGAAACAGAGGGCGAGACTCATAGGGGCTGAAACAGAGGGCGAGAAACAGAGGGGCTGAAACAGAGGGGCTGAAACAGAGGGGCTGAATCAGAGGGGCTGAATCAGAGGGGCTGAATCAGAGGGGCTGAAACAGAGGGCGAGAAACAGAGGGGCTGAAACAGGGGGGCTGAAACAGAGGGGCTAAATCAGAGGGGCAGAAACAGACGGCGAGAAACAGAGGGGCTGAAACAGAGGGCGAGAAACAGAGGGGCAGAAACAGAGGGGCTGAAACAGAGGGGCTGAAACAGAGAGCGAGAAACAGTGGGGCTGAAACAGAGGGCGAGACACAGAGGGGCTGAAACAGAGGGCGAGAAACAGAGGGGCTGAAACAGAGGGGCTGCAACAGAACGGCTGAAACAGAGGGGCTGAAACAGAGGGCGAGAAGCAGAGGGGCCCGAATCAGAGGCTCTGAATCAGAGGGGCTGAAACAGAGGGGCTGAAACAGAGGGCGAGAAAAAGAGGGGCTGAAATTGAGGGGCTGAAACAGAGGGGCTGAAACAGAGGGGCTGATACAGACGGCGTGAAACAGAGGGGCTGAAACAGAGGGCGAGTAACAGTGGGGCTGAAACAGAGGGCGAGAAACAGAGGGGCTGAAACAGAGGGGCTGAAACAGAGGGCGAGAAACAGAGAGGCTGAAACAGAGGGCGAGAAACAGAGGGGCTGATACAGAGGGCGAGAAACAGAGGGGCTGAAACAGAGGGCGAGAAACAGAGGGGCTAAATTAGTGGGGCAGAAACAGAGGGCGAGAAACAGAGGGGCTGAAACAGAGTGCGAGAAACAGAGGTGCTGAAACAGAGGGGCTGAAACAGAGGGCGAGAAACAGAGTGGCTGAAACAGAGGGCGAGAAACAGAGGGGCTGAAACAGAGGGCGAGTAACAGAGGGGCTGAAACAGAGGGGCTGAAACAGAAGGGCTGAAACAGAGGAGCTGAAACAGAGGGCGAGAAACAGAGGGGTTGAATCAGAGGGGCTGAATCAGAGGGGCTGAAAAAGAGGGGCTGAAACCGAGGGCGAGAATCAGAGGGGCTGAAACAGCGGGCGAGAAACAGAGGGCGAGAAACAGAGGTGCTGAAACAGAGGGGCTGAAACAGAGGGGCTGAAACAGAGGGGCTGATACAGAGGGCGAGAAACAGAAGGGCTGAAACAGAGGGCGAGAAACAGAGAGGCTGAAACAGAGGGCGAGAAACAGAGGGGCCGAAACAGAGGGGCTGAAACAGAGGGGCTGAAACAGAGGGGCTGAAACAGAAGGCGAGAAACAGAGGGGCTGAAACAGAGGGCGAGAAACAGAGGGGCTGAAACAGAGGGCGAGAAACAGAGGGCGAGAAACAGAGGGACTGAAACAGAGGGGGTGAATCAGATGGGCTGAAACAGAGGGCGAGAAACAGAGCGGCTGAAACCGAGGGCGAGAAACAGAGGGGCTGAAACCGAGGGGCTGAATCAGAGGGGCTGAAACAGAGGGGCTGAAACCGTGGGAGAGAATCAGAGGGGCTGAAACAGAGGGCGAGAAACAGAGGGGCAGAAACAGAGGGCGAGAAACAGAGGGGCTGAAACAGAGGGCGAGAAACAGAGGGGCTGAATCAGAGGGCGAGAAACAGAGTGGCTGAAACAGAGGGCGAGAAACAGAGGGGCTGAAACAGAGGGCGAGTAACAGAGTGGCTGAAACAGAGGGCGAGAAACAGAGGGGCTGAAACAGAGGGCGAGTAACAGAGGGGCTGAAACAGAGGGGCTGAAACAGAAGGGCTGAAACAGAGGAGCTGAAACAGAGGGCGAGAAACAGAGGGGTTGAATCAGAGGGGCTGAATCAGAGGGGCTGAAAAAGAGGGGCTGAAACAGAGGGCGAGAATCAGAGAGGCTGAAACAGAGGGCGAGAAACAGAGGGCGAGAAACAGAGGTGCTGAAACAGAGGGGCTGAAACAGAGGGGCTGAAACAGAGGGGCTGATACAGAGGGCGAGAAACTGAAGGGTTGAATCAGAGGGCGAGAAACAGAGAGGCTGAAACAGAGGGAGAGAAACAGAGGGGCCGAAACAGAGGGGCCGAAACAGAGGGGCTGAAACAGAGGGGCTGATTCAGAGGGCGAGAAACAGAAGGGCTGAAACAGAGGGCGAGAAACAGAGAGGCTGAAACAGAGGGCTAGAAACAGAGGGGCCGAAACAGAGGGGCTGAAACAGAGGGGCTGAAACAGAGGGGCTGAAACAGAAGGCGAGAAACAGAGGGGCTGAAACAGAGGGCGAGAAACAGAGGGGCTGAAACAGAGGGCGAGAAACAGAGGGCGAGAAACAGAGGGACTGAAACAGAGGGGCTGAATCAGATGGGCTGAAACAGAGGGCGAGAAACAGAGTGGCTGAAACAGAGGGCGAGAAACAGAGGGGCTGAAACCGAGGGGCTGAATCAGAGGGGCTGAAACAGAGGGGCTGAAACCGTGGGAGAGAATCAGAGGGGCTGAAACAGAGGGCGAGAA
This sequence comes from Chiloscyllium punctatum, assembly GCF_047496795.1. Classification (NCBI taxonomy): domain Eukaryota; kingdom Metazoa; phylum Chordata; class Chondrichthyes; order Orectolobiformes; family Hemiscylliidae; genus Chiloscyllium; species Chiloscyllium punctatum. Next base: position 1,190,575 of record NW_027309805.1, on the reverse strand, counting down.
ACAGAGGGGCAGAAACAGAGGGCGAGAAACAGAGTGGCTGAAACAGAGGGCGAGAAACAGAGGGGCTGAAACAGAGGGCGAGTAACAGAGGGGCTGAAACAGAGGGGCTGAAACAGAAGGGCTGAAACAGAGGAGCTGAAACAGAGGGCGAGAAACAGAGGGGTTGAATCAGAGGGGCTGAATCAGAGGGGCTGAAAAAGAGGGGCTGAAACCGAGGGCGAGAATCAGAGGGGCTGAAACAGCGGGCGAGAAACAGAGGGCGAGAAACAGAGGTGCTGAAACAGAGGGGCTGAAACAGAGGGGCTGAAACAGAGGGGCTGATACAGAGGGCGAGAAACAGAAGGGCTGAAACAGAGGGCGAGAAACAGAGAGGCTGAAACAGAGGGCGAGAAACAGAGGGGCCAAAACAGAGGGGCCGAAACAGAGGGGATGAAACAGAGGGGCTGATTCAGAGGGCGAGAAACAGAAGGGCTGAAACAGAGGGCGAGAAACAGAGAGGCTGAAACAGAGGGCGAGAAACAGAGGGGCCGAAACAGAGGGGCTGAAACAGAGGGGCTGAAACAGAGGGGCTGAAACAGAAGGCGAGAAACAGAGGGGCTGAAACAGAGGGCGAGAAACAGAGGGGCTGAAACAGAGGGCGAGAAACAGAGGGCGAGAAACAGAGGGACTGAAACAGAGGGGGTGAATCAGATGGGCTGAAACAGAGGGCGAGAAACAGAGCGGCTGAAACCGAGGGCGAGAAACAGAGGGGCTGAAACCGAGGGGCTGAATCAGAGGGGCTGAAACAGAGGGGCTGAAACCGTGGGAGAGAATCAGAGGGGCTGAAACAGAGGGCGAGAAACAGAGGGGCAGAAACAGAGGGCGAGAAACAGAGGGGCTGAAACAGAGGGCGAGAAACAGAGGGGCTGAATCAGAGGGCGAGAAACAGAGTGGCTGAAACAGAGGGCGAGAAACAGAGGGGCTGAAACAGAGGGCGAGTAACAGAGTGGCTGAAACAGAGGGCGAGAAACAGAGGGGCTGAAACAGAGGGCGAGTAACAGAGGGGCTGAAACAGAGGGGCTGAAACAGAAGGGCTGAAACAGAGGAGCTGAAACAGAGGGCGAGAAACAGAGGGGTTGAATCAGAGGGGCTGAATCAGAGGGGCTGAAAAAGAGGGGCTGAAACAGAGGGCGAGAATCAGAGAGGCTGAAACAGAGGGCGAGAAACAGAGGGCGAGAAACAGAGGTGCTGAAACAGAGGGGCTGAAACAGAGGGGCTGAAACAGAGGGGCTGATACAGAGGGCGAGAAACTGAAGGGTTGAATCAGAGGGCGAGAAACAGAGAGGCTGAAACAGAGGGAGAGAAACAGAGGGGCCGAAACAGAGGGGCCGAAACAGAGGGGCTGAAACAGAGGGGCTGATTCAGAGGGCGAGAAACAGAAGGGCTGAAACAGAGGGCGAGAAACAGAGAGGCTGAAACAGAGGGCGAGAAACAGAGGGGCCGAAACAGAGGGGCTGAAACAGAGGGGCTGAAACAGAGGGGCTGAAACAGAAGGCGAGAAACAGAGGGGCTGAAACAGAGGGCGAGAAACAGAGGGGCTGAAACAGAGGGCGAGAAACAGAGGGCGAGAAACAGAGGGACTGAAACAGAGGGGCTGAATCAGATGGGCTGAAACAGAGGGCGAGAAACAGAGTGGCTGAAACAGAGGGCGAGAAACAGAGGGGCTGAAACCGAGGGGCTGAATCAGAGGGGCTGAAACAGAGGGGCTGAAACCGTGGGAGAGAATCAGAGGGGCTGAAACAGAGGGCGAGAAACAGAGGGGCAGAAACAGAGGGCGAGAAACAGAGGGGCTGAAACAGAGGGCGAGAAACAGAGGGGCTGAATCAGAGGGCGAGAAACTGAGGGGCTGAAACAGAGGGCGAGAAACAGAGGGCCTGAAACAGAGGGTGAGAAACAGTGGGGCTGAAACAGAGGGGCTGAAACAGAGGGGCTGAATCAGAGGGGCTGATTCAGAGGGGCTGAAACAGAGGGGCTGAATCAGAGGGGCTGAAACAGAGGGCGAGAAACAGAGGGGATGAAACAGAGGGCGAGAAACAGGGGGGCAGGAACAGAGTGCGAGAAACAGAGTGGCTGAAACAGAGGGGCTGAAACAGAGGGCGAGAAACAGAGGGGCTGAAACAGAGGGGCTGAAAAAGAGGGTCTAAATTAGAGGGGCAGAACCAGAGGGCGAGAAACAGAGGGACTGAAACAGAGGGCGAGAAACAGAGGGGCTGAATCAGAGGGGCTGAATCAGAGGGGCTGAAACAGAGGGGCTGAAACAGAGGGCGATAAACAGAGCGGCTGAAACAGTGGGCGAGAAACAGAGGGGGAGAAACAGAGGGGCTGAAACAGAGGGCGATAAACAGAGGGGCTGAAACAGAGGGCGAGAAACAGAGGGGCTGAAACAGAGAGGCTGAAACAGAGGGCGAGAAACAGAGGGGCTGAAACAGAGGGCGATAAACAGAGTGGCTGAAACAGAGGGCGAGAAACAGAGGGGCTGAAACAGAGGGGCTGAAACAGAGGGGCTGAAACAGAGGGGCTGAAACAGAAGGCGAGAAACAGAGGGGCTGAAACAGTGGGCGAGAAACAGAGGGGCTGAAACAGAGGGCGAGAAACAGAGGGCGAGAAACAGAGGGACTGAAACAGAGGGGCTGAATCGGATGGGCTGAAACAGAGGGCGAGAAACAGAGCGGCTGAAACAGAGGGCGAGAAACAGAGGGGCTGAAACCGAGGGGCTGAATCAAAGGGGCTGAAACAGAGGGGCTGAAACAGTGGGCGAGAAACAGATGGGCTGAAACAGAGGGCGAGAAACAGAGGGGCAGAAACAGAGGGCGAGAAACAGAGGGGCTTAAACAGAGGGCGAGAAACAGAGGGGCTGAAACAGAGGGTGAGAAACAGTGGGGCTGAAACAGAGGGGCTGAAACAGAGGGGCTGAATCAGAGGGGCTGATTCAGAGGGGCTGAAACAGAGGGGTTGAATCAGAGGGGCTGAAACAGAGGGCGAGAAACAGAGGGGCTGAAACAGAGGGCGAGAAACAGAGGGGCAGAAACAGAGTGCGAGAAACAGAGTGACTGAAACAGAGGGGCTGAAACAGAGGGCGAGAAACAGAGGGGCTGAAACAGAGGGGCTGAAATAGTGGGGCTGAAACAGAGGGGCTGGAACAGAGGGGGAGAAACAGAGGGGCTGAAACAGAGGGGTTGAATCAGAGGGGCTGAAACAGAGGGCGAGACTCATAGGGGCTGAAACAGAGTGCGAGAAACAGAGGGGCTGAAACAGAGGGGCTGAAACAGAGGGGCTGAATCAGAGGGGCTGAATCAGAGGGGCTGAAATAGAGGGCGAGAAACAGAGCGGCTGAAACAGGGGGGCTGAAACAGAGGGGCTAAATCAGAGGGGCAGAAACAGACGGCGAGAAACAGAGGGGCTGAAACAGAGGGCGAGAAACAGAGGGGCAGAAACAGAGGGGCTGAAACAGAGGGGCTGAAACAGCGGGCGAGAAACAGTGGGGCTGAAACAGAGGGCGAGACACAGAGGGGCAGAAACAGAGGGCGAGAAACAGAGGGGCTGAAACAGAGGGGCTGCAACAGAACGGCTGAAACAGAGGGGCTGAAACAGAGGGCGAGAAGCAGAGGGGCCCGAATCAGAGGGGCTGAATCAGAGGGGCTGAAACAGAGGGGCTGAAACAGAGGGCGAGAAACAGAGGGGCTGAAATGGAGGGGCTGAAACAGAGGGGCTGAAACAGAGGGGCTGATACAGACGGCGTGAAACAGAGGGGCTGAAACAGAGGGCGAGAAACAGAGGGGCTGAAACAGAGGGCGAGAAACAGAGGGGCTGAAACTGAGGGGCTGAAACAGAGGGGCTGAAACAGAGGGCGAGAAACAGAGGGGCTGAAACAGAGGGCGAGAAACAGAGGGGCTGATACAGAGGGCGAGAAACAGAGGGGCTGAAACAGAGGGCGAGAAACAGAGGGGCTAAATTAGTGGGGCAGAAACAGAGGGCGAGAAACAGAGGGGCTGAAACAGAGGGCGAGAAACAGAGGTGCTGAAACAGAGGGGCTGAAACAGAGGGCGAGAAACAGAGGGGCTGAAACAGAGGGCGAGTAACAGAGGGGCTGAAACAGAGGGGCTGAAACAGAAGGGCTGAAACAGAGGAGCTGAAACAGAGGGCGAGAAACAGAGGGGTTGAATCAGAGGGGCTGAATCAGAGGGGTTGAAAAAGAGGGGCTGAAACAGAGGGCGAGAATCAGAGGGGCTGAAACAGAGGGCGAGAAACAGAGGGGCTGAAACAGAGGGCGAGAAACAGAGGTGCTGAAACAGAGGGGCTGAAACAGAGAGCGAGAAACAGAGTGGCTGAAACAGAGGGCGAGAAACAGAGGGGCTGAAACAGAGGGCGAGTAACAGAGGGGCTGAAACAGAGGGGCTGAAACAGAAGGGCTGAAACAGAGGAGCTGAAACAGAGGGCGAGAAACAGAGGGGTTGAATCAGAGGGGTTGAATCAGAGGGGCTGAAAAAGAGGGGCTGAAACAGAGGGCGAGAATCAGAGGGGCTGAAACAGAAGGCGAAAAACAGAGGGGTTGAATCAGAGGGGCTGAATCAGAGGGGTTGAAAAAGAGGGGCTGAAACAGAGGGCGAGAATCAGAGGGGCTGAAACAGAGGGCGAGAAACAGAGGGGCTGAAACAGAGGGCGAGAAACAGAGGTGCTGAAACAGAGGGGCTGAAACAGAGAGCGAGAAACAGAGTGGCTGAAACAGAGGGCGAGAAACAGAGGGGCTGAAACAGAGGGCGAGTAACAGAGGGGCTGAAACAGAGGGGCTGAAACAGAAGGGCTGAAACAGAGGAGCTGAAACAGAGGGCGAGAAACAGAGGGGTTGAATCAGAGGGGTTGAATCAGAGGGGCTGAAAAAGAGGGGCTGAAACAGAGGGCGAGAATCAGAGGGGCTGAAACAGAAGGCGAAAAACAGAGGGCGAGAAACAGAGGTGCTGAAACAGAGGGGCTGAAACAGAGGGGCTGAAACAGAGGGGCTGATACAGAGGGCGAGAAACAGAAGGGCTGAAACAGAGGGCGAGAAACAGAGAGGCTGAAACAGAGGGCGAGAAACAGAGGGGCCGAAACAGAGGGGCCGAAACAGAGGGGCTGAAACAGAGGATCTGAAACAGAGGGCGAGAAACAGAGAGGCTGAAACAGAGGGCGAGAAACAGAGGGGCTGAAACAGAGGGCGATAAACAGAGGGGCTGAAACAGAGGGCGAGAAACAGAGGGGCTGAAACAGAGGGGCTGAAACAGAGGGGCTGAAACAGAGGGGCTGAAACAGAGGGGCTGAAACAGAGGGCGAGAAACAGAGGGGGTGAAACAGAGGGCGAGAAACAGAGGGCGAGAAACAGAGGGACTGAAACAGAGGGGCTGAATCAGATGGGCTGAAACAGAGGGCGAGAAACAGAGCGGCTGAAACAGAGGGCGAGAAACAGAGGGGCTGAAACCGAGGGGCTGAATCAGAGGAGCTGAAACAGAGGGTCTGAAACAGTGGGCGAGAAACAGATGGGCTGAAACAGAGGGCGAGAAACAGAGGGGCAGAAAAAGAGGGCGAGAAACAGAGGGGCTGAAACAGAGGGCGAGAAACAGAGGGTCTGAATCAGAGGGGCTGAAACAGAGGGCGAGAAACTAAGGGGCTGAAATAGAGGGCAAGAAACAGAGGGGCTGAAACAGAGGGTGAGAAACAGTGGGGCTGAAACAGAGGGGCTGAAACAGAGGGGCTGAATCAGAGGGGCTGATTCAGAGGGGCTGAAACAGAGGGGTTGAATCAGAGGGGCTGAAACAGAGGGGTTGAATCAGAGGGGCTGAAACAGAGGGCGAGAAACAGAGGGGCAGAAACAGAGTGCGAGAAACAGAGTGGCTGAAACAGAGGGGCTGAAACAGAGGGCGAGAAACAGAGGGGCTGAAACAGAGGGGCTGAAACAGTGGGGCTGAAACAGAGGGGCTGGAACAGAGGGGGAGAAACAGAGGGGCTGAAATAGAGGGGTTGAATCAGAGGGGCTGAAACAGAGGGCGAGACTCATAGGGGCTGAAACAGAGGGCGAGAAACAGAGGGGCTGAAACAGAGGGGCTGAAACAGAGGGGCTGAATCAGAGGGGCTGAATCAGAGGGGCTGAATCAGAGGGGCTGAAACAGAGGGCGAGAAACAGAGGGGCTGAAACAGGGGGGCTGAAACAGAGGGGCTAAATCAGAGGGGCAGAAACAGACGGCGAGAAACAGAGGGGCTGAAACAGAGGGCGAGAAACAGAGGGGCAGAAACAGAGGGGCTGAAACAGAGGGGCTGAAACAGAGAGCGAGAAACAGTGGGGCTGAAACAGAGGGCGAGACACAGAGAGGCTGAAACAGAGGGCGAGAAACAGAGGGGCTGAAACAGAGGGGCTGCAACAGAACAGCTGAAACAGAGGGGCTGAAACAGAGGGCGAGAAGCAGAGGGGCCCGAATCAGAGGCTCTGAATCAGAGGGGCTGAAACAGAGGGGCTGAAACAGAGGGCGAGAAAAAGAGGGGCTGAAATTGAGGGGCTGAAACAGAGGGGCTGAAACAGAGGGGCTGATACAGACGGCGTGAAACAGAGGGGCTGAAACAGAGGGCGAGAAACAGTGGGGCTGAAACAGAGGGCGAGAAACAGAGGGGCTGAAACAGAGGGGCTGAAACAGAGGGGCTGAAACAGAGGGCGAGAAACAGAGAGGCTGAAACAGAGGGCGAGAAACAGAGGGGCTGATACAGAGGGCGAGAAACAGAGGGGCTGAAACAGAGGGCGAGAAACAGAGGGGCTAAATTAGTGGGGCAGAAACAGAGGGCGAGAAACAGAGGGGCTGAAACAGAGTGCGAGAAACAGAGGTGCTGAAACAGAGGGGCTGAAACAGAGGGCGAGAAACAGAGTGGCTGAAACAGAGGGCGAGAAACAGAGGGGCTGAAACAGAGGGCGAGTAACAGAGGGGCTGAAACAGAGGGGCTGAAACAGAAGGGCTGAAACAGAGGAGCTGAAACAGAGGGCGAGAAACAGAGGGGTTGAATCAGAGGGGCTGAATCAGAGGGGCTGAAAAAGAGGGGCTGAAACAGAGGGCGAGAATCAGAGGGGCTGAAACAGCGGGCGAGAAACAGAGGGCGAGAAACAGAGGTGCTGAAACAGAGGGGCTGAAACAGAGGGGCTGAAACAGAGGGGCTGATACAGAGGGCGAGAAACAGAAGGGCTGAAACAGAGGGCGAGAAACAGAGAGGCTGAAACAGAGGGCGAGAAACAGAGGGGCCAAAACAGAGGGGCCGAAACAGAGGGGATGAAACAGAGGGGCTGATTCAGAGGGCGAGAAACAGAAGGGCTGAAACAGAGGGCGAGAAACAGAGAGGCTGAAACAGAGGGCGAGAAACAGAGGGGCCGAAACAGAGGGGCTGAAACAGAGGGGCTGAAACAGAGGGGCTGAAACAGAAGGCGAGAAACAGAGGGGCTGAAACAGAGGGCGAGAAACAGAGGGGCTGAAACAGAGGGCGAGAAACAGAGGGCGAGAAACAGAGGGACTGAAACAGAGGGGGTGAATCAGATGGGCTGAAACAGAGGGCGAGAAACAGAGCGGCTGAAACCGAGGGCGAGAAACAGAGGGGCTGAAACCGAGGGGCTGAATCAGAGGGGCTGAAACAGAGGGGCTGAAACCGTGGGAGAGAATCAGAGGGGCTGAAACAGAGGGCGAGAAACAGAGGGGCAGAAACAGAGGGCGAGAAACAGAGGGGCTGAAACAGAGGGCGAGAAACAGAGGGGCTGAATCAGAGGGCGAGAAACAGAGTGGCTGAAACAGAGGGCGAGAAACAGAGGGGCTGAAACAGAGGGCGAGTAACAGAGTGGCTGAAACAGAGGGCGAGAAACAGAGGGGCTGAAACAGAGGGCGAGTAACAGAGGGGCTGAAACAGAGGGGCTGAAACAGAAGGGCTGAAACAGAGGAGCTGAAACAGAGGGCGAGAAACAGAGGGGTTGAATCAGAGGGGCTGAATCAGAGGGGCTGAAAAAGAGGGGCTGAAACAGTGGGCTAGAATCAGAGAGGCTGAAACAGAGGGCGAGAAACAGAGGGCGAGAAACAGAGGTGCTGAAACAGAGGGGCTGAAACAGAGGGGCTGAAACAGAGGGGCTGATACAGAGGGCGAGAAACTGAAGGGTTGAATCAGAGGGCGAGAAACAGAGAGGCTGAAACAGAGGGAGAGAAACAGAGGGGCCGAAACAGAGGGGCCGAAACAGAGGGGCTGAAACAGAGGGGCTGATTCAGAGGGCGAGAAACAGAAGGGCTGAAACAGAGGGCGAGAAACAGAGAGGCTGAAACAGAGGGCGAGAAACAGAGGGGCCGAAACAGAGGGGCTGAAACAGAGGGGCTGAAACAGAGGGGCTGAAACAGAAGGCGAGAAACAGAGGGGCTGAAACAGAGGGCGAGAAACAGAGGGGCTGAAACAGAGGGCGAGAAACAGAGGGCGAGAAACAGAGGGACTGAAACAGAGGGGCTGAATCAGATGGGCTGAAACAGAGGGCGAGAAACAGAGTGGCTGAAACAGAGGGCGAGAAACAGAGGGGCTGAAACCGAGGGGCTGAATCAGAGGGGCTGAAACAGAGGGGCTGAAACCGTGGGAGAGAATCAGAGGGGCTGAAACAGAGGGCGAGAAACAGAGGGGCAGAAACAGAGGGCGAGAAACAGAGGGGCTGAAACAGAGGGCGAGAAACAGAGGGGCTGAATCAGAGGGCGAGAAACTGAGGGGCTGAAACAGAGGGCGAGAAACAGAGGGCCTGAAACAGAGGGTGAGAAACAGTGGGGCTGAAACAGAGGGGCTGAAACAGAGGGGCTGAATCAGAGGGGCTGATTCAGAGGGGCTGAAACAGAGGGGCTGAATCAGAGGGGCTGAAACAGAGGGCGAGAAACAGAGGGGATGAAACAGAGGGCGAGAAACAGGGGGGCAGGAACAGAGTGCGAGAAACAGAGTGGCTGAAACAGAGGGGCTGAAACAAAGAGCGCGAAACAGAGGGGCTGAAACAGAGGGCGAGAAACAGAGGGGCTGAAACAGAGGGGCTGAAAAAGAGGGTCTAAATTAGAGGGGCAGAACCAGAGGGCGAGAAACAGAGGGACTGAAACAGAGGGCGAGAAACAGAGGGGCTGAATCAGAGGGGCTGAATCAGAGGGGCTGAAACAGAGGGGCTGAAACAGAGGGCGATAAACAGAGCGGCTGAAACAGTGGGCGAGAAACAGAGGGGGAGAAACAGAGGGGCTGAAACAGAGGGCGATAAACAGAGGGGCTGAAACAGAGGGCGAGAAACAGAGGGGCTGAAACAGAGAGGCTGAAACAGAGGGCGAGAAACAGAGGGGCTGAAACAGAGGGCGATAAACAGAGTGGCTGAAACAGAGGGCGAGAAACAGAGGGGCTGAAACAGAGGGGCTGAAACAGAGGGGCTGAAACAGAGGGGCTGAAACAGAAGGCGAGAAACAGAGGGGCTGAAACAGTGGGCGAGAAACAGAGGGGCTGAAACAGAGGGCGAGAAACAGAGGGCGAGAAACAGAGGGACTGAAACAGAGGGGCTGAATCAGATGGGCTGAAACAGAGGGCGAGAAACAGAGCGGCTGAAACAGAGGGCGAGAAACAGAGGGGCTGAAACCGAGGGGCTGAATCAAAGGGGCTGAAACAGAGGGGCTGAAACAGTGGGCGAGAAACAGATGGGCTGAAACAGAGGGCGAGAAACAGAGGGGCAGAAACAGAGGGCGAGAAACAGAGGGGCTTAAACAGAGGGCGAGAAACAGAGGGGCTGAATCAGAGGGGCTGAAACAGAGGGCGAGAAGCTAAGGGGCTGAAACAGAGGGCGAGAAACAGAGGGGCTGAAACAGAGGGTGAGAAACAGTGGGGCTGAAACAGAGGGGCTGAAACAGAGGGGCTGAATCAGAGGGGCTGATTCAGAGGGGCTGAAACAGAGGGGTTGAATCAGAGGGGCTGAAACAGAGGGCGAGAAACAGAGAGGCTGAAACAGAGGGCGAGAAACAGAGGGGCAGAAACAGAGTGCGAGAAACAGAGTGACTGAAACAGAGGGGCTGAAACAGAGGGCGAGAAACAGAGGGGCTGAAACAGAGGGGCTGAAACAGTGGGGCTGAAACAGAGGGGCTGGAACAGAGGGGGAGAAACAGAGGGGCTGAAACAGAGGGGTTGAATCAGAGGGGCTGAAACAGAGGGCGAGACTCATAGGGGCTGAAACAGAGTGCGAGAAACAGAGGGGCTGAAACAGAGGGGCTGAAACAGAGGGGCTGAATCAGAGGGGCTGAATCAGAGGGGCTGAATCAGAGGGGCTGAAATAGAGGGCGAGAAACAGAGCGGCTGAAACAGGGGGGCTGAAACAGAGGGGCTAAATCAGAGGGGCAGAAACAGACGGCGAGAAACAGAGGGGCTGAAACAGAGGGCGAGAAACAGAGGGGCAGAAACAGAGGGGCTGAAACAGAGGGGCTGAAACAGCGGGCGAGAAACAGTGTGGCTGAAACAGAGGGCGAGACACAGAGGGGCTGAAACAGAGGGCGAGAAACAGAGGGGCTGAAACAGAGGGGCTGCAACAGAACGGCTGAAACAGAGGGGCTGAAACAGAGGGCGAGAAGCAGAGGGGCCCGAATCAGAGGGGCTGAATCAGAGGGGCTGAAACAGAGGGGCTGAAACAGAGGGCGAGAAACAGAGGGGCTGAAATGGAGGGGCTGAAACAGAGGGGCTGAAACAGAGGGGCTGATACAGACGGCGTGAAACAGTGGGGCTGAAACAGAGGGCGAGAAACAGAGGGGCTGAAACAGAGGGCGAGAAACAGAGGGGCTGAAACTGAGGGGCTGAAACAGAGGGGCTGAAACAGAGGGCGAGAAACAGAGGGGCTGAAACAGAGGGCGAGAAACAGAGGGGCTGATACAGAGGGCGAGAAACAGAGGGGCTGAAACAGAGGGCGAGAAACAGAGGGGCTAAATTAGTGGGGCAGAAACAGAGGGCGAGAAACAGAGGGGCTGAAACAGAGGGCGAGAAACAGAGGTGCTGAAACAGAGGGGCTGAAACAGAGGGCGAGAAACAGAGTGGCTGAAACAGAGGGCGAGAAACAGAGGGGCTGAAACAGAGGGCGAGTAACAGAGGGGCTGAAACAGAGGGGCTGAAACAGAAGGGCTGAAACAGAGGAGCTGAAACAGAGGGCGAGAAACAGAGGGGTTGAATCAGAGGGGCTGAATCAGAGGGGTTGAAAAAGAGGGGCTGAAACAGAGGGCGAGAATCAGAGGGGCTGAAACAGAGGGCGAGAAACAGAGGGCGAGAAACAGAGGTGCTGAAACAGAGGGGCTGAAACAGAGGGGCTGAAACAGAGGGGCTGATACAGAGGGCGAGAAACAGAAGGGCTGAAACAGAGGGCGAGAAACAGAGAGGCTGAAACAGAGGGGCTGAAACAAAGAGCGCGAAACAGAGGGGCTGAAACAGAGGGCGAGAAACAGAGGGGCTGAAACAGAGGGGCTGAAAAAGAGGGTCTAAATTAGAGGGGCAGAACCAGAGGGCGAGAAACAGAGGGACTGAAACAGAGGGCGAGAAACAGAGGGGCTGAATCAGAGGGGCTGAATCAGAGGGGCTGAAACAGAGGGGCTGAAACAGAGGGCGATAAACAGAGCGGCTGAAACAGTGGGCGAGAAACAGAGGGGGAGAAACAGAGGGGCTGAAACAGAGGGCGATAAACAGAGGGGCTGAAACAGAGGGCGAGAAACAGAGGGGCTGAAACAGAGAGGCTGAAACAGAGGGCGAGAAACACAGGGGCTGAAACAGAGGGCGATAAACAGAGTGGCTGAAACAGAGGGCGAGAAACAGAGGGGCTGAAACAGAGGGGCTGAAACAGAGGGGCTGAAACAGAGGGGCTGAAACAGAAGGCGAGAAACAGAGGGGCTGAAACAGTGGGCGAGAAACAGAGGGGCTGAAACAGAGGGCGAGAAACAGAGGGCGAGAAACAGAGGGACTGAAACAGAGGGGCTGAATCAGATGGGCTGAAACAGAGGGCGAGAAACAGAGCGGCTGAAACAGAGGGCGAGAAACAGAGGGGCTGAAACCGAGGGGCTGAATCAAAGGGGCTGAAACAGAGGGGCTGAAACAGTGGGCGAGAAACAGATGGGCTGAAACAGAGGGCGAGAAACAGAGGGGCAGAAACAGAGGGCGAGAAACAGAGGGGCTTAAACAGAGGGCGAGAAACTAAGGGGCTGAATCAGAGGGGCTGAAACAGAGGGCGAGAAGCTAAGGGGCTGAAAAAGAGGGCGAGAAACAGAGGGGCTGAAACAGAGGGTGAGAAACAGTGGGGCTGAAACAGAGGGGCTGAAACAGAGGGGCTGAATCAGAGGGGCTGATTCAGAGGGGCTGAAACAGAGGGGTTGAATCAGAGTGGCTGAAACAGAGGGCGAGAAACAGAGTGGCTGAAACAGAGGGCGAGAAACAGAGGGGCAGAAACAGAGTGCGAGAAACAGAGTGACTGAAACAGAGGGGCTGAAACAGAGGGCGAGAAACAGAGGGGCTGAAACAGAGGGGCTGAAACAGTGGGGCTGAAACAGAGGGGCTGGAACAGAGGGGGAGAAACAGAGGGGCTGAAACAGAGGGGTTGAATCAGAGGGGCTGAAACAGAGGGCGAGACTCATAGGGGCTGAAACAGAGTGCGAGAAACAGAGGGGCTGAAACAGAGGGGCTGAAACAGAGGGGCTGAATCAGAGGGGCTGAATCAGAGGGGCTGAATCAGAGGGGCTGAAATAGAGGGCGAGAAACAGAGCGGCTGAAACAGGGGGGCTGAAACAGAGGGGCTAAATCAGAGGGGCAGAAACAGACGGCGAGAAACAGAGGGGCTGAAACGGAGGGCGAGAAACAGAGGGGCAGAAACAGAGGGGCTGAAACAGAGGGGCTGAAACAGAGGGCGAGAAACAGTGGGGCTGAAACAGAGGGCGAGACACAGAGGGGCTGAAACAGAGGGCGAGAAACAGAGGGGCTGAAACAGAGGGGCTGCAACAGAACCGCTGAAACAGAGGGGCTGAAACAGAGGGCGAGAAGCAGAGGGGCCCGAATCAGAGGGGCTGAATCAGAGGGGCTGAAACAGAGGGGCTGAAACAGAGGGCGAGAAACAGAGGGGCTGAAACGGAGGGGCTGAAACAGAGGGGCTGAAACAGAGGGGCTGATACAGACGGCGTGAAACAGAGGGGCTGAAACAGAAGGCGAGAAACAGAGGGGCTGAAACAGAGGGCGAGAAACAGAGGGGCTGAAACTGAGGGGCTGAAACAGAGGGGCTGAAACAGAGGGCGAGAAACAGAGGGGCTGAAACAGAGGGCGAGAAACAGAGGGGCTGATACAGAGGGCGAGAAACAGAGGGGCTGAAACAGAGGGCGAGAAACAGAGGGGCTAAATTAGTGGGGCAGAAACAGAGGGCGAGAAACAGAGGGGCTGAAACAGAGGGCGAGAAACAGAGGTGCTGAAACAGAGGGGCTGAAACAGAGGGCGAGAAACAGAGTGGCTGAAACAGAGGGCGAGAAACAGAGGGGCTGAAACAGAGGGCGAGTAACAGAGGGGCTGAAACAGAGGGGCTGAAACAGAAGGGCTGAAACAGAGGAGCTGAAACAGAGGGCGAGAAACAGAGGGGTTGAATCAGAGGGGCTGAATCAGAGGGGTTGAAAAAGAGGGGCTGAAACAGAGGGCGAGAATCAGAGGGGCTGAAACAGAGGGCGAGAAACAGAGGGCGAGAAACAGAGGTGCTGAAACAGAGGGGCTGAAACAGAGGGGCTGAAACAGAGGGGCTGATACAGAGGGCGAGAAACAGAAGGGCTGAAACAGAGGGCGAGAAACAGAGAGGCTGAAACAGAGGGAGAGAAACAGAGGGGCCGAAACAGAGGGGCCGAAACAGAGGGGCTGAAACAGAGGGGCTGATTCAGAGGGCGAGAAACAGAAGGGCTGAAACAGAGGGCGAGAAACAGAGAGGCTGAAACAGAGGGCGAGAAACAGAGGGGCCGAAACAGAGGGGCTGAAACAGAGGGGCTGAAACAGAGGGGCTGAAACAGAAGGCGAGAAACAGAGGGGCTGAAACAGAGGGCGAGAAACAGAGGGGCTGAAACAGAGGGCGAGAAACAGAGGGCGAGAAACAGAGGGACTGAAACAGAGGGGCTGAATCAGATGGGCTGAAACAGAGAGCGAGAAACAGAGCGGCTGAAACAGAGGGCGAGAAACAGAGGGGCTGAAACCGAGGGGCTGAATCAGAGGGGCTGAAACAGAGGGGCTGAAACCGTGGGAGAGAATCAGAGGGGCTGAAACAGAGGGCGAGAAACAGAGGGGCAGAAACAGAGGGCGAGAAACAGAGGGGCTGAAACAGAGGGCGAGAAACAGAGGGGCTGAATCAGAGGGGCTGAATCAGAGGGCGAGAAACTGAGGGGCTGAAACAGAGGGCGAGAAACAGAGGGGCTGAAACAGAGGTTGAGAAACAGTGGGGCTGAAACAGAGGGGCTGAAACAGAGGGCGAGAAACAGAGAGGCTGAAACAGAGGGCGAGAAACAGAGGGGCTGAAACAGAGGGCGAGAAACAGAGGGGCTGATACAGAGTGCGAGAAACAGAGGGGCTGAAACAGAGGGCGAGAAACAGAGGGGCTAAATTAGTGGGGCAGAAACAGAGGGCGAGAAACAGAGGGGCTGAAACAGAGGGCGAGAAACAGAGGTGCTGAAACAGAGGGGCTGAAACAGAGGGCGAGAAACAGAGTGGCTGAAACAGAGGGCGAGAAACAGAGGGGCTGAAACAGAGGGCGAGTAACAGAGGGGCTGAAACAGAGGGGCTGAAACAGAAGGGCTGAAACAGAGGAGCTGAAACAGAGGGCGAGAAACAGAGGGGTTGAATCAGAGGGGCTGAATCAGAGGGGTTGAAAAAGAGGGGCTGAAACAGAGGGCGAGAATCAGAGGGGCTGAAACAGAGGGCGAGAAACAGAGGTGCTGAAACAGAGGGGCTGAAACAGAGGGGCTGAAACAGAGGGGCTGATACAGAGGGCGAGAAACAGAAGGGCTGAAACAGAGGGCGAGAAACAGAGAGGCTGAAACAGAGGGGCTGAAACAAAGAGCGCGAAACAGAGGGGCTGAAACAGAGGGCGAGAAACAGAGGGGCTGAAACAGAGGGGCTGAAAAAGAGGGTCTAAATTAGAGGGG
The DNA here is from genome assembly GCF_047496795.1 of Chiloscyllium punctatum. NCBI lineage: Eukaryota > Metazoa > Chordata > Chondrichthyes > Orectolobiformes > Hemiscylliidae > Chiloscyllium > Chiloscyllium punctatum. Next base: position 1,175,372 of record NW_027309805.1, on the reverse strand, counting down.
CAGAACCAGAGGGCGAGAAACAGAGGGACTGAAACAGAGGGCGAGAAACAGAGGGGCTGAATCAGAGGGGCTGAATCAGAGGGGCTGAAACAGAGGGGCTGAAACAGAGGGCGATAAACAGAGCGGCTGAAACAGTGGGCGAGAAACAGAGGGGGAGAAACAGAGGGGCTGAAACAGAGGGCGATAAACAGAGGGGCTGAAACAGAGGGCGAGAAACAGAGGGGCTGAAACAGAGAGGCTGAAACAGAGGGCGAGAAACACAGGGGCTGAAACAGAGGGCGATAAACAGAGTGGCTGAAACAGAGGGCGAGAAACAGAGGGGCTGAAACAGAGGGGCTGAAACAGAGGGGCTGAAACAGAGGGGCTGAAACAGAAGGCGAGAAACAGAGGGGCTGAAACAGTGGGCGAGAAACAGAGGGGCTGAAACAGAGGGCGAGAAACAGAGGGCGAGAAACAGAGGGACTGAAACAGAGGGGCTGAATCAGATGGGCTGAAACAGAGGGCGAGAAACAGAGCGGCTGAAACAGAGGGCGAGAAACAGAGGGGCTGAAACCGAGGGGCTGAATCAAAGGGGCTGAAACAGAGGGGCTGAAACAGTGGGCGAGAAACAGATGGGCTGAAACAGAGGGCGAGAAACAGAGGGGCAGAAACAGAGGGCGAGAAACAGAGGGGCTTAAACAGAGGGCGAGAAACTAAGGGGCTGAATCAGAGGGGCTGAAACAGAGGGCGAGAAGCTAAGGGGCTGAAAAAGAGGGCGAGAAACAGAGGGGCTGAAACAGAGGGTGAGAAACAGTGGGGCTGAAACAGAGGGGCTGAAACAGAGGGGCTGAATCAGAGGGGCTGATTCAGAGGGGCTGAAACAGAGGGGTTGAATCAGAGTGGCTGAAACAGAGGGCGAGAAACAGAGTGGCTGAAACAGAGGGCGAGAAACAGAGGGGCAGAAACAGAGTGCGAGAAACAGAGTGACTGAAACAGAGGGGCTGAAACAGAGGGCGAGAAACAGAGGGGCTGAAACAGAGGGGCTGAAACAGTGGGGCTGAAACAGAGGGGCTGGAACAGAGGGGGAGAAACAGAGGGGCTGAAACAGAGGGGTTGAATCAGAGGGGCTGAAACAGAGGGCGAGACTCATAGGGGCTGAAACAGAGTGCGAGAAACAGAGGGGCTGAAACAGAGGGGCTGAAACAGAGGGGCTGAATCAGAGGGGCTGAATCAGAGGGGCTGAATCAGAGGGGCTGAAATAGAGGGCGAGAAACAGAGCGGCTGAAACAGGGGGGCTGAAACAGAGGGGCTAAATCAGAGGGGCAGAAACAGACGGCGAGAAACAGAGGGGCTGAAACGGAGGGCGAGAAACAGAGGGGCAGAAACAGAGGGGCTGAAACAGAGGGGCTGAAACAGAGGGCGAGAAACAGTGGGGCTGAAACAGAGGGCGAGACACAGAGGGGCTGAAACAGAGGGCGAGAAACAGAGGGGCTGAAACAGAGGGGCTGCAACAGAACGGCTGAAACAGAGGGGCTGAAACAGAGGGCGAGAAGCAGAGGGGCCCGAATCAGAGGGGCTGAATCAGAGGGGCTGAAACAGAGGGGCTGAAACAGAGGGCGAGAAACAGAGGGGCTGAAATGGAGGGGCTGAAACAGAGGGGCTGAAACAGAGGGGCTGATACAGACGGCGTGAAACAGAGGGGCTGAAACAGAAGGCGAGAAACAGAGGGGCTGAAACAGAGGGCGAGAAACAGAGGGGCTGAAACTGAGGGGCTGAAACAGAGGGGCTGAAAAAGAGGGGCTGAAACAGAGGGCGAGAATCAGAGGGGCTGAAACAGAGGGCGAGAAACAGAGGGCGAGAAACAGAGGTGCTGAAACAGAGGGGCTGAAACAGAGGGGCTGAAACAGAGGGGCTGATACAGAGGGCGAGAAACAGAAGGGCTGAAACAGAGGGCGAGAAACAGAGAGGCTGAAACAGAGGGGCTGAAACAAAGAGCGCGAAACAGAGGGGCTGAAACAGAGGGCGAGAAACAGAGGGGCTGAAACAGAGGGGCTGAAAAAGAGGGTCTAAATTCGAGGGGCAGAACCAGAGGGCGAGAAACAGAGGGACTGAAACAGAGGGCGAGAAACAGAGGGGCTGAATCAGAGGGGCTGAATCAGAGGGGCTGAAACAGAGGGGCTGAAACAGAGGGCGATAAACAGAGCGGCTGAAACAGTGGGCGAGAAACAGAGGGGGAGAAACAGAGGGGCTGAAACAGAGGGCGATAAACAGAGGGGCTGAAACAGAGGGCGAGAAACAGAGGGGCTGAAACAGAGAGGCTGAAACAGAGGGCGAGAAACACAGGGGCTGAAACAGAGGGCGATAAACAGAGTGGCTGAAACAGAGGGCGAGAAACAGAGGGGCTGAAACAGAGGGGCTGAAACAGAGGGGCTGAAACAGAGGGGCTGAAACAGAAGGCGAGAAACAGAGGGGCTGAAACAGTGGGCGAGAAACAGAGGGGCTGAAACAGAGGGCGAGAAACAGAGGGCGAGAAACAGAGGGACTGAAACAGAGGGGCTGAATCAGATGGGCTGAAACAGAGGGCGAGAAACAGAGCGGCTGAAACAGAGGGCGAGAAACAGAGGGGCTGAAACCGAGGGGCTGAATCAAAGGGGCTGAAACAGAGGGGCTGAAACAGTGGGCGAGAAACAGATGGGCTGAAACAGAGGGCGAGAAACAGAGGGGCAGAAACAGAGGGCGAGAAACAGAGGGGCTTAAACAGAGGGCGAGAAACTAAGGGGCTGAATCAGAGGGGCTGAAACAGAGGGCGAGAAGCTAAGGGGCTGAAAAAGAGGGCGAGAAACAGAGGGGCTGAAACAGAGGGTGAGAAACAGTGGGGCTGAAACAGAGGGGCTGAAACAGAGGGGCTGAATCAGAGGGGCTGATTCAGAGGGGCTGAAACAGAGGGGTTGAATCAGAGTGGCTGAAACAGAGGGCGAGAAACAGAGTGGCTGAAACAGAGGGCGAGAAACAGAGGGGCAGAAACAGAGTGCGAGAAACAGAGTGACTGAAACAGAGGGGCTGAAACAGAGGGCGAGAAACAGAGGGGCTGAAACAGAGGGGCTGAAACAGTGGGGCTGAAACAGAGGGGCTGGAACAGAGGGGGAGAAACAGAGGGGCTGAAACAGAGGGGTTGAATCAGAGGGGCTGAAACAGAGGGCGAGACTCATAGGGGCTGAAACAGAGTGCGAGAAACAGAGGGGCTGAAACAGAGGGGCTGAAACAGAGGGGCTGAATCAGAGGGGCTGAATCAGAGGGGCTGAATCAGAGGGGCTGAAATAGAGGGCGAGAAACAGAGCGGCTGAAACAGGGGGGCTGAAACAGAGGGGCTAAATCAGAGGGGCAGAAACAGACGGCGAGAAACAGAGGGGCTGAAACGGAGGGCGAGAAACAGAGGGGCAGAAACAGAGGGGCTGAAACAGAGGGGCTGAAACAGAGGGCGAGAAACAGTGGGGCTGAAACAGAGGGCGAGACACAGAGGGGCTGAAACAGAGGGCGAGAAACAGAGGGGCTGAAACAGAGGGGCTGCAACAGAACCGCTGAAACAGAGGGGCTGAAACAGAGGGCGAGAAGCAGAGGGGCCCGAATCAGAGGGGCTGAATCAGAGGGGCTGAAACAGAGGGGCTGAAACAGAGGGCGAGAAACAGAGGGGCTGAAATGGAGGGGCTGAAACAGAGGGGCTGAAACAGAGGGGCTGATACAGACGGCGTGAAACAGAGGGGCTGAAACAGAAGGCGAGAAACAGAGGGGCTGAAACAGAGGGCGAGAAACAGAGGGGCTGAAACTGAGGGGCTGAAACAGAGGGGCTGAAACAGAGGGCGAGAAACAGAGGGGCTGAAACAGAGGGCGAGAAACAGAGGGGCTGATACAGAGGGCGAGAAACAGAGGGGCTGAAACAGAGGGCGAGAAACAGAGGGGCTAAATTAGTGGGGCAGAAACAGAGGGCGAGAAACAGAGGGGCTGAAACAGAGGGCGAGAAACAGAGGTGCTGAAACAGAGGGGCTGAAACAGAGGGCGAGAAACAGAGTGGCTGAAACAGAGGGCGAGAAACAGAGGGGCTGAAACAGAGGGCGAGTAACAGAGGGGCTGAAACAGAGGGGCTGAAACAGAAGGGCTGAAACAGAGGAGCTGAAACAGAGGGCGAGAAACAGAGGGGTTGAATCAGAGGGGCTGAATCAGAGGGGTTGAAAAAGAGGGGCTGAAACAGAGGGCGAGAATCAGAGGGGCTGAAACAGAGGTCGAGAAACAGAGGGCGAGAAACAGAGGTGCTGAAACAGAGGGGCTGAAACAGAGGGGCTGAAACAGAGGGGCTGATACAGAGGGCGAGAAACAGAAGGGCTGAAACAGAGGGCGAGAAACAGAGAGGCTGAAACAGAGGGAGAGAAACAGAGGGGCCGAAACAGAGGGGCCGAAACAGAGGGGCTGAAACAGAGGGGCTGATTCAGAGGGCGAGAAACAGAAGGGCTGAAACAGAGGGCGAGAAACAGAGAGGCTGAAACAGAGGGCGAGAAACAGAGGGGCCGAAACAGAGGGGCTGAAACAGAGGGGCTGAAACAGAGGGGCTGAAACAGAAGGCGAGAAACAGAGGGGCTGAAACAGAGGGCGAGAAACAGAGGGGCTGAAACAGAGGGCGAGAAACAGAGGGCGAGAAACAGAGGGACTGAAACAGAGGGGCTGAATCAGATGGGCTGAAACAGAGAGCGAGAAACAGAGCGGCTGAAACAGAGGGCGAGAAACAGAGGGGCTGAAACCGAGGGGCTGAATCAGAGGGGCTGAAACAGAGGGGCTGAAACCGTGGGAGAGAATCAGAGGGGCTGAAACAGAGGGCGAGAAACAGAGGGGCAGAAACAGAGGGCGAGAAACAGAGGGGCTGAAACAGAGGGCGAGAAACAGAGGGGCTGAATCAGAGGGGCTGAATCAGAGGGCGAGAAACTGAGGGGCTGAAACAGAGGGCGAGAAACAGAGGGGCTGAAACAGAGGTTGAGAAACAGTGGGGCTGAAACAGAGGGGCTGAAACAGAGGGGCTGAATCAGAGGGGCTGATTCAGAGGGGCTGAAACAGAGGGGCTGAATCAGAGGGGCTGAAACAGAGGGCGAGAAACAGAGGGGCTGAAACAGAGGGCGAGAAACAGGGGGGCAGGAACAGAGTGCGAGAAACAGAGTGGCTGAAACAGAGGGGCTGAAACAAAGAGCGCGAAACAGAGGTGCTGAAACAGAGGGCGAGAAACAGAGGGGCTGAAACAGAAGGGCTGAAAAAGAGGGGCTAAATTAGAGGGGCAGAACCAGAGGGCGAGAAACAGAGGGACTGAAACAGAGGGCGAGAAACAGAGGGGCTGAATCAGAGGGGCTGAATCAGAGGGGCTGAAACAGAGGGGCTGAAACAGAGGGCGAGAAACAGAGCGGCTGAAACAGTGGGCGAGAAACAGAGGGGGAGAAACAGTGGGGCTGAAACAGAGGGGCTGAAACAGAGGGGCTGATACAGACGCCGTGAAACAGAGGGGCTGAAACAGAGGGCGAGAAACAGAGGGGCTGAAACAGGGGCGAGAAACAGAGGGGCTGAAACAGAGGGGCTGAAACAGAGGGCGAGAAACAGAGAGGCTGAAACAGAGGGCGAGAAACAGAGGGGCTGAAACAGAGGGCGAGAAACAGAGGGGCTGAAATAGAGGGCGAGAAACAGAGGGGCTAAATTAGAGGGCGAGAAACAGAGGGCGAGAAACAGAGGGGCTGAAACAGAGGGCGAGAAACAGAGGTGCTGAAACAGAGGGGCTGAAACAGAGGGCGAGAAACAGAGGGGCTGAAACAGAGGGGCTGAAACAGAGTGGCTGAAACAGAGGAGCTGAAACAGAGGGGCTGAATCAGATGGGCTGAAACAGAGGGCGAGAAACAGAGGGGCTGAAACAGAGGGCGAGAAACAGAGGGGCTGAAACACAGGGCGAGAAACAGAGGTGCTGAAACCGAGGGGCTGAATCAGAGGGGCTGAAACAGAGGGGCTGAAACAGTGGGCGAGAAACAGAGGGGATGAAACAGAGGGCGAGAAACAGAGGGGCTGAAACAGAGGGTGAGAAACAGTGAGGCTGAAACAGAGGGGCAGAAACAGAGGGCGAGAAACAGAGGGGCTAAAAAGAGGGCGAGAAACAGAGGGGCTGAATCAGAGGGGCTGAAACAGAGGGCGAGAAACTGAGGGGCTGAAACAGAGGGTGAGAAACAGTGAGGCTGAAACAGAGGGGCTGAATCAGAGGGGCTGATTCAGAGGGGCTGAAACAGAGGGGCTGAATCAGAGGGGCTGAAACAGAGGGCGAGAAACAGAGGGGCTGAAACAGAGGGCGAGAAACAGAGGGGCAGAAACAGAGGGCGAGACACAGAGTGGCTGTAACAGAGGGGCTGAAACAAAGAGCGCGAAACAGAGGGGCTGAAACAGAGGGCGAGAAACAGAGGGGCTGAAACAGAGGGGCTGAAAAAGAGGGGCTAAATTAGAGGGGCAGAAACAGAGGGCGAGAAACAGAGGGGCTGAAACAGAGGGCGAGAAACAGAGGTGCTGAAACAGAGGGGCTGAAACAGAGGGGCTGAAACAGAGGGGCTGAATCAGAGGGGCTGAAACAGAGGGCGAGAAACTGAGGGGCTGAAACAGAGGGCGAGAAACAGAGGGGCTGAAACAGAGGGTGAGAATAAGTGGGGCTGAAACAGAGGGGCTGAAACAGAGGGGCTGAATCAGAGGGGCTGATTCAGAGGGGCTGAAGCAGAGGGGCTGAATCAGAGGGGCTGAAACAGAGGGCGAGAAACAGACGGGCTGAAGCAGAGGGCGAGAACAGAGGGGCAGAAACAGAGGGCGAGAAACAGAGTGGCTGAAACAGAGGGGCTGAAACAAAGAGCGCGAAACAGAGGTGCTGAAACAGAGGGCGAGAAACAGAGGCGCTGAAACAGAGGGGCTAAATTAGAGGGGCAGAAACAGAGGGCGAGAAACAGAGGGGCTGAAACAGAGGGCGAGAAACAGAGGTGCTGAAACAGAGGGGCTCAAACAGAGGGGCTGAAACAGAGGGGCTGAAACAGAGGGGCTGAATCAGAGGGGCTGATTCAGAGGGGCTGAAACAGAGGGGCTGAATCAGAGGGGCTGAAACAGAGGGCGAGAAACAGAGGGGCTGAAACAGAGGGGCTGAAACAGAAGGGCTGAAACAGAGGGGCTGAAACAGAGGGCGAGAAACAGAGGGGCTGAATCAGAGGGGCTGAATCAGTGGGGCTGAAACAGAGGGGCTGAAACAGAGTGCGAGAATCAGAGGGGCTGAAACAGAGGTCGAGAAACAGAGGGCGAGAAACAGAGGGGCTGAAACAGAGGGGCTGAAACAGAGGGGCTGAAACAGAGGGGCTGATACAGAGGGCGAGAAACAGAGGGGCTGAAACAGAGGGCGATAAACAGAGGGGCTGAAACAGAGGGCGAGAAACAGAGGGGCTGAAACAGAGGGGCTGAAACAGAGGGGCTGAAACAGAAGGCGAGAAACAGAGGGGCTGAAACAGAGGGCGAGAAACAGAGGGGCTGAAACAGAGGGGCTGAAACAGAGGGGCTGATACAGAGGGCGAGAAACAGAGGGGCTGAAACAGAGGGCGATAAACAAAGGGGCTGAAACAGAGGGCGAGAAACAGAGGGGCTGAAACAGAGGGGCTGAAACAGAGGGGCTGAAACCGAAGGCGAGAAACAGAGGGGCTGAAACAGAGGGCGAGAAACAGAGGGGCCGAAACAGAGGGCGAGAAACAGAGGGGCTGAAACAGAGGGCGAGAAACAGAGGGGCTGAATCAGAGGGGCTGAAACAGAAGGGCTGAAACAGAGGCGCTGAAACAGAGGGCGAGAAACAGAGGGGCTGAATCAGAGGGGCTGAATCAGAGGGGCTGAAACAGATGGGCTGAAACAGAGGGCGAGAATCAGACGGGTGAAACAGAGGGCGGGAAACAGAGGGCGAGAAACAGAGGGGCTGAAACAGAGGGGCTGAAACAGAGGGGCTGATACAGAGGGCGAGAAACAGAGGGGCTGAAACAGAGGGCGATAAACAGAGGGGCTGAAACAGAGGGCGAGAAACAGAGGGGCTGAAACAGAGGGGCTGAAACAGAGGGGCTGAAACCGAAGGCGAGAAACAGAGGGGCTGAAACAGAGGGCGAGAAACAGAGGGCGAGAAACAGAGGGGCTGAAACAGAGGGCGAGAAACAGAGGGGCTGAAACAGAGGGCGAGAAACAGAGGGCGAGAAACAGAGGGACTGAAACAGAGGGGCTGAATGAGAGGGGCTGAAACAAAGGGCTAGAAACAGAGGGGCTGAAACAGAGGTCGAGAAACAGAGGGGCTGAAACCGAGGGGCTGAATCAGAGGGGGCTGAAACAGAGGGGCTGAAACAGTGGGTGAGAAACAGAGGGGCTGAAACAGAGGGCGAGAAACAGAGGGGCAGAAACAGAGGGCGAGAAACAGAGGGGCTGAAACAGAGGGGCCGAAACAGAGGGGCTGAAACAGAGGGACTGAAACAGAGGGCGAGAAACAGAGAGGCTGAAACAGAGGGCGAGAAACAGAGGGGCTGAAACAGAGGGCGATAAACAGAGGGGCTGAAACAGAGGGCGAGAAACAGAGGGGCTGAAACAGAGGGGCTGAAACAGAGGGGCTGAAACAGAGGGGCTAAAACAGAAGGCGGGAAACAGAGGGGCTGAAACAGAGGGGCTGAAACAGAGGGGCTGAATCAGAGGGGCTGATTCAGAGGGGCTGCAACAGAGGGGCTGAATCAGCGGGGCTGAAACAGAGGGCGAGAAACAGAGGGGCTGTAACAGAGGGCGAGAAACAGAGGGGCTGAAACAGAGGGGCTGAAACAGTGGGGCTGAAACAGAGGGCGAGAAACAGAGGGCTGAAACAGAGGGCGAGAAACTGTGGGGCTGAATCAGAGGGCGAGAAACAGAGGGGCTGAATCAGAGGGGCTGAAACAGAGGTTGAGAAACAGAGGGGCTGAAACAGAGGGCGAGAAACAGAGGGGCTGAAACAGAGGGCGATAAACAGAGGGGCTGAAACAGAGGGCGAGAAACAGAGGGGCTGAAACAGAGGGGCTGAAACAGAGGGGCTGAAACCGAAGGCGAGAAACAGAGGGGCTGAAACAGAGGGCGAGAAACAGAGGGGCCGAAACAGAGGCCGAGAAGCAGAGGGGCTGAAACAGAGTGCGAGAAACAGAGGGGCTGAAACAGAGGGTTAGAAACAGAGGGCGAGAAACAGAGGGACTGAAACAGAGGGGCTGAATGAGAGGGGCTGAAACAGAGGGCTAGAAACAGAGGGGCTGAAACAGAGGTCGAGAAACAGAGGGGCTGAAACCGAGGGGCTGAATCAGAGGGGGCTGAAACAGAGGGGCTGAAACAGTGGGCGAGAAACAGAGGGGCTGAAACAGAGGGCGAGAAACAGAGGGGCAGAAACAGAGGGCGAGAAACAGAGTTTCCGAAACAGAGGGGCCGAAACAGAGGGGCTGAAACAGAGGGACTGAAACAGAGGGCGAGAAACAGAGAGGCTGAAACAGAGGGCGAGAAACAGAGGGGCTGAAACAGAGGGCGATAAACAGAGGGGCTGAAACAGAGGGCAAGAAACAGAGGGGCTGAAACAGAGGGGCTGAAACACAGGGGCTGAAACAGAGGGGCTAAAACAGAAGGCGGGAAACAGAGGGGCTGAAACAGAGGGGCTGAAACAGAGGGGCTGAATCAGAGGGGCTGATTCAGAGGGGCTGCAACAGAGGGGCTGAATCAGCGGGGCTGAAACAGAGGGCGAGAAACAGAGGGGCTGAAACAGAGGGCGAGAAACAGAGGGGCTGAAACAGAGGGGCTGAAACAGTGGGGCTGAAACAGAGGGCGAGAAATAGAGGGCTGAAACAGAGGGCGAGAAACAGTGGGGCTGAAACAGAGGGCGAGAAACAGAGGGGCTGAATCAGAGGGGCTGAAACAGAGGGTGAGAAACAGAGGGGCTGAAACAGAGGGCGAGAAACAGAGTGGCTGAAACAGACGGGCTGAAACAGAGGGGCTGAAAAAGAGGGCGAAAAACAGAGTGGCTGAAACAGAGGGTGAGAAACAGAGGGGCTGCAACAGAGGGGCTGAAACAGAGGGAATGAAACAGAGGGGCTGGAACAGAGGGGGAGAAACAGAGGGGCTGAAACAGAGGGGCTGAATCAGAGGGGCTGAAACAGAGAGCGTGAAACATAGGGGCTGAAACAGAGGGCGAGAAACAGAGGGGCTGAAACAGAGGGGCTGAAACAGAGGGGCTGAATCAGAGGGGCTGAATCAGAGGGGCTGAAACAGAGGGCGAGAAACAGAGGGGCTGAAACAGAGGGCGAGAAACAGAGTGGCTGAAACAGACGGGCTGAAACAGAGGGGCTGAAAAAGAGGGCGAAAAATAGAGTGGCTGAAACAGAGGGTGAGAAACAGAGGGGCTGCAACAGAGGGGCTGAAACAGAGGGACTGAAACAGAGGGGCTGGAACAGAGGGGGAGAAACAGAGGGGCTGAAACAGAGGGGCTAAATCAGAGGGGCTGAAACAGAGGGCGAGAAACATAGGGGCTGAAACAGAGGGCGAGAAACAGAGGGGCTGAAACAGAAGGGCTGAAACAGAGGGGCTGAACCAGAGGGTCTGAAACAGAGGTGCTAAATCAGTGGGGCAGAAACAGAGGGCGAGAAACAGAGGGGCTGAAACAGTGGGCGAGAAACAGAGGGGCTGAAACAGAGGGGCTGAAACAGAGGGGGAGAAACAGAGGGGCTGAAACAGAGGGCGAGACACAGACGCGCTGAAACAGAGGGCGAGAAACAGAGGGGCAGAAACAGAGGGGCTGAAACAAAGAGCGCGAAACAGAGGGGCTGAAACAGAGGGCGAGAAACAGAGGCACTGAAACAGAGGGGCTGAAACAGAGGGCCCGAAACAGAGGTGCTGAAACAGAGGGGCTGAAACAGAGGGGCTGAAACAGAGGGGCTGAAACAGAGGGCGAGAAACAGAGGGGCTGAAACAGAGGGCGAGAAACAGAGGGGCTGAAACAGAGGTGCTGAAACAGAAGGGCTGAAACAGAGGCGCTGAAACAGAGGGCGAGAAACAGAGGGGCTGAATCAGAGGGGTTGAATCAGAGGGGCTGAAACAGAGGGGCTGAAACAGAGGGCGAGAATCAGAGGGGTGAAACAGAGGGCGGGAAACAGAGGGCGAGAAACAGAGGGGCTGAAACAGAGGGGCTGAAACAGAGGGGCTGATACAGAGGGCGAGAAACAGAGGGGCTGAAACAGAGGGCGAGAAACAGAGGGGCTGAAACAGAGGGGCTGAAACAGAGGGGCTGAAACCGAAGGCGAGAAACAGAGGGGCTGAAACAGAGGGCGAGAAACAGAGGGGCCGAAACAGAGGGCGAGAAACAGAGGGGCTGAAACAGAGGGCGAGAAACAGAGGGGCTGAAACAGAGGGGCTGAAACAGAAGTCGAGAAACAGAGGGGCTGAAACAGAGGGCGATAAACAGAGGGGCTGAAACAGAGGGCGAGAAACAGAGGGGCTGAAACAGAGGGGCTGAAACAGAGGGGCTGAACCAGAAGGCGAGAAACAGAGGGGCTGAAACAGAGGGCGAGAAACAGTGGGGCCGAAACAGAGGGCCAGAAACAGAGGGTGAGAAACAGAGGGACTGAAACAGAGGGGCTGAATCCGAGGGGCTGAAACAGAGGGCCAGAAACAGAGGGGTAAAACAGAGGGCGAGAAACAGAGAGGCTGAAACCGAGAGGCTGAATCAGAGGGGCTGAAACAGAGGGGCTGAAACAGTGGGCGTGAAACAGAGGGGCTGAAACAGAGTGCGAGAAACAGAGGGGCAGAAACAGAGGGCGATAAACAGAGGGGCTGAAACAGAGGGGCTGAAACAGAGGGGCTGAATCAGAGGGGCTGATTTAGTGGGGCTGCAACAGAGGGGCTGAATCAGCGGGGCTGAAACAGCGGGCGAGAAACAGAGGGGCTGAAACAGAGGGCGAGAGACAGAGCGGCTGAAACAGAGGGGCTGAAACAGAGGGGCTGAAACAGAGTGGCTGAAACAGTGGGGCTGAAACAGAGGGTGAGAAATAGAGAGGCTGAAACAGAGGGCGAGAAACAGAGAGGCTGAAACAGAGGGCGAGAAACAGAGGGGCGGAATCAGAGGGGCTGAAACAGAGGGTGAGAAACAGAGGGGCTGAAACAGAGGGCGAGAAACAGAGTGGCTGAAACAGACGGGCTGAAACAGAGGGGCTGAAAAAGAGGGCGAAACACAGAGGGGCTGAAACAGAGGGCGAGAAACAGGTGGGCTGAAACAGAGGGGCTGAAACAGTGGGGCTGAAACAGAGGGGCTGGAACAGAGGGGGAGAAACAGAGGGGCTGAAACAGAGTTTCTGAATCAGAGGGGCTGAAACAGAGGGCGAGAATCATAGGGGCTGAAACAGAGGGCGAGAAACAGAGGGGCTGAAACAGAGGGGCTGAAACAGAGGGGCTGAATCAGAGGGGCTGAATCAGAGGGGATGAATCAGAGGGGCTGAAACAGAGGGCGAGAAACAGAGGGGCTGAAACAGGCGGGCTGAAACAGAGGGGCTAAATCAGAGAGGCAGAAACAGATGGCGAGAAACAGAGGGGCTGAAACAGAGGGCGAGAAACAGTGGGGCAGAAACAGAGGGGCTGAAACAGAGGGGCAGGAACAGAGGGCGAGAAAAAGAGGGGCTGAAACAGAGGGCGAGACACAGAGGGGCTGAAACAGAGGGCGAGAAACAGAGAGGCTGAAACAGAGGGGCTGAAACAGAACGGCTGAAACAGAGGGGCTGAAACAGAGTCCGAGAAACAGAGGGGCTGTATCAGAGGGGCTGAATCAGAGGCGCTGAAACAGAGGGGCTGAAACAGAGGGCGAGAAACAGAGGAGCTGAAACAGTGGGCGAGAAACAGAGGGCGAGAAACAGAGGGTCTGAAACAGAGGGGCTGAAACAGAGGGGCTGATACAGACGGCGTGAAACAGAGGGGCTGAAACAGAGGGGCTGAAACAGAGGGGCTGAAACAGAGGGGCTGATACAGAGGGCGAGAAACAGAGGGGCTGAAACAGAGGGCGATAAACAGAGGGGCTGAAACAGAGGGCGAGAAACAGAGGGGCTGAAACAGAGGGGCTGAAACAGAGGGGCTGAAACAGAAGGCGAGAAACAGAGGGGCCGAAACAGAGGGCGAGAAACAGAGGGGCTGAAACAGAGGGGCTGAAACAGAGGGGCTGATACAGAGGGCGAGAAACAGAGGGGCTGAAACAGAGGGCGATAAACAGAGGGGCTGAAACAGAGGGCGAGAAACAGAGGGGCTGAAACAGAGGGGCTGAAACAGAGGGGCTGAAACCGAAGGCGAGAAACAGAGGGGCTGAAACAGAGGGCGAGAAACAGAGGGGCCGAAACAGAGGGCGAGAAACAGAGGGGCTGAAACAGAGGGCGAGAAACAGAGGGGCTGAAACAGAGGGGCTGAAACAGAAGGGCTGAAACAGAGGCGCTGAAACAGAGGGCGAGAAACAGAGGGGCTGAATCAGAGGGGCTGAATCAGAGGGGCTGAAACAGATGGGCTGAAACAGAGGGCGAGAATCAGACGGGTGAAACAGAGGGCGGGAAACAGAGGGCGAGAAACAGAGGGGCTGAAACAGAGGGGCTGAAACAGAGGGGCTGATACAGAGGGCGAGAAACAGAGGGGCTGAAACAGAGGGCGATAAACAGAGGGGCTGAAACAGAGGGCGAGAAACAGAGGGGCTGAAACAGAGGGCGAGAAACAGAGGGCGAGAAACAGAGGGACTGAAACAGAGGGGCTGAATGAGAGGGGCTGAAACAAAGGGCTAGAAACAGAGGTGCTGAAACAGAGGTCGAGAAACAGAGGGGCTGAAACCGAGGGGCTGAATCAGAGGGGGCTGAAACAGAGGGGCTGAAACAGTGGGTGAGAAACAGAGGGGCTGAAACAGAGGGCGAGAAACAGAGGGGCAGAAACAGAGGGCGAGAAACAGAGGGGCTGAAACAGAGGGGCCGAAACAGAGGGGCTGAAACAGAGGGACTGAAACAGAGGGCGAGAAACAGAGAGGCTGAAACAGAGGGCGAGAAACAGAGGGGCTGAAACAGAGGGCGATAAACAGAGGGGCTGAAACAGAGGGCGAGAAACAGAGGGGCTGAAACAGAGGGGCTGAAACAGAGGGGCTGAAACAGAGGGGCTAAAACAGAAGGCGGGAAACAGAGGGGCTGAAACAGAGGGGCTGAAACAGAGGGGCTGAATCAGAGGGGCTGATTCAGAGGGGCTGCAACAGAGGGGCTGAATCAGCGGGGCTGAAACAGAGGGCGAGAAACAGAGGGGCTGTAACAGAGGGCGAGAAACAGAGGGGCTGAAACAGAGGGGCTGAAACAGTGGGGCTGAAACAGAGGGCGAGAAACAGAGGGCTGAAACAGAGGGCGAGAAACAGTGGGGCTGAATCAGAGGGCGAGAAACAGAGGGGCTGAATCAGAGGGGCTGAAACAGAGGTTGAGAAACAGAGGGGCTGAAACAGAGGGCGAGAAACAGAGGGGCTGAAACAGAGGGCGATAAACAGAGGGGCTGAAACAGAGGGCGAGAAACAGAGGGGCTGAAACAGAGGGGCTGAAACAGAGGGGCTGAAACCGAAGGCGAGAAACAGAGGGGCTGAAACAGAGGGCGAGAAACAGAGGGGCCGAAACAGAGGCCGAGAAGCAGAGGGGCTGAAACAGAGTGCGAGAAACAGAGGGGCTGAAACAGAGGGCGAGAAACAGAGGGCGAGAAACAGAGGGACTGAAACAGAGGGGCTGAATGAGAGGGGCTGAAACAGAGGGCTAGAAACAGAGGGGCTGAAACAGAGGTCGAGAAACAGAGGGGCTGAAACCGAGGGGCTGAATCAGAGGGGGCTGAAACAGAGGGGCTGAAACAGTGGGCGAGAAACAGAGGGGCTGAAACAGAGGGGCAGGAACAGAGGGCGAGAAAAAGAGGGGCTGAAACAGAGGGCGAGACACAGAGGGGCTGAAACAGAGTCCGAGAAACAGAGGGGCTGTATCAGAGGGGCTGAATCAGAGGCGCTGAAACAGAGGGGCTGAAACAGAGGGCGAGAAACAGAGGAGCTGAAACAGTGGGCGAGAAACAGAGGGCGAGAAACAGAGGGTCTGAAACAGAGGGGCTGAAACAGAGGGGCTGATACAGACGGCGTGAAACAGAGGGGCTGAAACAGAGGGGCTGAAACAGAGGGGCTGAAACAGAGGGGCTGATACAGAGGGCGAGAAACAGAGGGGCTGAAACAGAGGGCGATAAACAGAGGGGCTGAAACAGAGGGCGAGAAACAGAGGGGCTGAAACAGAGGGGCTGAAACAGAGGGGCTGAAACAGAAGGCGAGAAACAGAGGGGCTGAAACAGAGGGCGAGAAACAGAGGGGCTGAAACAGAGGGGCTGAAACAGAGGGGCTGATACAGAGGGCGAGAAACAGAGGGGCTGAAACAGAGGGCGATAAACAGAGGGGCTGAAACAGAGGGCGAGAAACAGAGGGGCTGAAACAGAGGGGCTGAAACAGAGGGGCTGAAACCGAAGGCGAGAAACAGAGGGGCTGAAACAGAGGGCGAGAAACAGAGGGGCCGAAACAGAGGGCGAGAAACAGAGGGGCTGAAACAGAGGGCGAGAAACAGAGGGGCTGAAACAGAGGGGCTGAAACAGAAGGGCTGAAACAGAGGCGCTGAAACAGAGGGCGAGAAACAGAGGGGCTGAATCAGAGGGGCTGAATCAGAGGGGCTGAAACAGATGGGCTGAAACAGAGGGCGAGAATCAGACGGGTGAAACAGAGGGCGGGAAACAGAGGGCGAGAATCAGAGGGGCTGAAACAGAGGGGCTGAAACAGAGGGGCTGATACAGAGGGCGAGAAACAGAGGGGCTGAAACAGAGGGCGATAAACAGAGGGGCTGAAACAGAGGGCGAGAAACAGAGGGGCTGAAACAGAGGGGCTGAAACAGAGGGGCTGAAACCGAAGGCGAGAAACAGAGGGGCTGAAACAGAGGGCGAGAAACAGAGGGCGAGAAACAGAGGGGCTGAAACAGAGGGCGAGAAACAGAGGGGCTGAAACAGAGGGCGAGAAACAGAGGGCGAGAAACAGAGGGACTGAAACAGAGGGGCTGAATGAGAGGGGCTGAAACAAAGGGCTAGAAACAGAGGTGCTGAAACAGAGGTCGAGAAACAGAGGGGCTGAAACCGAGGGGCTGAATCAGAGGGGGCTGAAACAGAGGGGCTGAAACAGTGGGTGAGAAACAGAGGGGCTGAAACAGAGGGCGAGAAACAGAGGGGCAGAAACAGAGGGCGAGAAACAGAGGGGCTGAAACAGAGGGGCCGAAACAGAGGGGCTGAAACAGAGGGACTGAAACAGAGGGCGAGAAACAGAGAGGCTGAAACAGAGGGCGAGAAACAGAGGGGCTGAAACAGAGGGCGATAAACAGAGGGGCTGAAACAGAGGGCGAGAAACAGAGGGGCTGAAACAGAGGGGCTGAAACAGAGGGGCTAAAACAGAAGGCGGGAAACAGAGGGGCTGAAACAGAGGGGCTGAAACAGAGGGGCTGAATCAGAGGGGCTGATTCAGAGGGGCTGCAACAGAGGGGCTGAATCAGCGGGGCTGAAACAGAGGGCGAGAAACAGAGGGGCTGTAACAGAGGGCGAGAAACAGAGGGGCTGAAACAGAGGGGCTGAAACAGTGGGGCTGAAACAGAGGGCGAGAAACAGAGGGGCTGAATCAGAGGGGCTGAAACAGAGGTTGAGAAACAGAGGGGCTGAAACAGAGGGCGAGAAACAGAGGGGCTGAAACAGAGGGCGATAAACAGAGGGGCTGAAACAGAGGGCGAGAAACAGAGGGGCTGAAACAGAGGGGCTGAAACAGAGGGGCTGAAACCGAAGGCGAGAAACAGAGGGGCTGAAACAGAGGGCGAGAAACAGAGGGGCCGAAACAGAGGCCGAGAAGCAGAGGGGCTGAAACAGAGTGCGAGAAACAGAGGGGCTGAAACAGAGGGCGAGAAACAGAGGGCGAGAAACAGAGGGACTGAAACAGAGGGGCTGAATGAGAGGGGCTGAAACAGAGGGCTAGAAACAGAGGGGCTGAAACAGAGGTCGAGAAACAGAGGGGCTGAAACCGAGGGGCTGAATCAGAGGGGGCTGAAACAGAGGGGCTGAAACAGTGGGCGAGAAACAGAGGGGCTGAAACAGAGGGCGAGAAACAGAGGGGCAGAAACAGAGGGCGAGAAACAGAGGGGCCGAAACAGAGGGGCCGAAACAGAGGGGCTGAAACAGAGGGACTGAAACAGAGGGCGAGAAACAGAGAGGCTGAAACAGAGGGCGAGAAACAGAGGGGCTGAAACAGAGGGCGATAAACAGAGGGGCTGAAACAGAGGGCGAGAAACAGAGGGGCTGAAACAGAGGGGCTGAAACACAGGGGCTGAAACAGAGGGGCTAAAACAGAAGGCGGGAAACAGAGGGGCTGAAACAGAGGGGCTGAAACAGAGGGGCTGAATCAGAGGGGCTGATTCAGAGGGGCTGCAACAGAGGGGCTGAATCAGCGGGGCTGAAACAGAGGGCGAGAAACAGAGGGGCTGAAACAGAGGGCGAGAAACAGAGGGGCTGAAACAGAGGGGCTGAAACAGTGGGGCTGAAACAGAGGGCGAGAAATAGAGGGCTGAAACAGAGGGCGAGAAACAGTGGGGCTGAAACAGAGGGCGAGAAACAGAGGGGCTGAATCAGAGGGGCTGAAACAGAGGGTGAGAAACAGAGGGGCTGAAACAGAGGGCGAGAAACAGAGTGGCTGAAACAGACGGGCTGAAACAGAGGGGCTGAAAAAGAGGGCGAAAAACAGAGTGGCTGAAACAGAGGGTGAGAAACAGAGGGGCTGCAACAGAGGGGCTGAAACAGAGGGACTGAAACAGAGGGGCTGGAACAGAGGGGGAGAAACAGAGGGGCTGAAACAGAGGGGCTGAATCAGAGGGGCTGAAACAGAGAGCGAGAAACATAGGGGCTGAAACAGAGGGCGAGAAACAGAGGGGCTGAAACAGAGGGGCTGAAACAGAGGGGCTGAATCAGAGGGGCTGAATCAGAGGGGCTGAAACAGAGGGCGAGAAACAGAGGGGCTGAAACAGAGGGCGAGAAACAGAGTGGCTGAAACAGACGGGCTGAAACAGAGGGGCTGAAAAAGAGGGCGAAAAATAGAGTGGCTGAAACAGATGGTGAGAAACAGAGGGGCTGCAACAGAGGGGCTGAAACAGAGGGACTGAAACAGAGGGGCTGGAACAGAGGGGGAGAAACAGAGGGGCTGAAACAGAGGGGCTAAATCAGAGGGGCTGAAACAGAGGGCGAGAAACATAGGGGCTGAAACAGAGGGCGAGAAACAGAGGGGCTGAAACAGAAGGGCTGAAACAGAGGGGCTGAACCAGAGGGTCTGAAACAGAGGTGCTAAATCAGTGGGGCAGAAACAGAGGGCGAGAAACAGAGGGGCTGAAACAGTGGGCGAGAAACAGAGGGGCTGAAACAGAGGGGCTGAAACAGAGGGGGAGAAACAGAGGGGCTGAAACAGAGGGCGAGACACAGACGCGCTGAAACAGAGGGCGAGAAACAGAGGGGCAGAAACAGAGGGGCTGAAACAAAGAGCGCGAAACAGAGGGGCTGAAACAGAGGGCGAGAAACAGAGGCACTGAAACAGAGGGGCTGAAACAGAGGGGCTAAATTAGAATGGGCAGAAACAGAGGGCGTGAAACAGAGGGGCTGAAACAGAGGGCCCGAAACAGAGGTGCTGAAACAGAGGGGCTGAAACAGAGGGGCTGAAACAGAGGGGCTGAAACAGAGGGCGAGAAACAGAGGGGCTGAAACAGAGGGCGAGAAACAGAGGGGCTGAAACAGAGGTGCTGAAACAGAAGGGCTGAAACAGAGGCGCTGAAACAGAGGGCGAGAAACAGAGGGGCTGAATCAGAGGGGTTGAATCAGAGGGGCTGAAACAGAGGGGCTGAAACAGAGGGCGAGAATCAGAGGGGTGAAACAGAGGGCGGGAAACAGAGGGCGAGAAACAGAGGGGCTGAAACAGAGGGGCTGAAACAGAGGGGCTGATACAGAGGGCGAGAAACAGAGGGGCTGAAACAGAGGGCGAGAAACAGAGGGGCTGAAACAGAGGGGCTGAAACAGAGGGGCTGAAACCGAAGGCGAGAAACAGAGGGGCTGAAACAGAGGGCGAGAAACAGAGGGGCCGAAACAGAGGGCGAGAAACAGAGGGGCTGAAACAGAGGGCGAGAAACAGAGGGGCTGAAACAGAGGGGCTGAAACAGAAGTCGAGAAACAGAGGGGCTGAAACAGAGGGCGATAAACAGAGGGGCTGAAACAGAGGGCGAGAAACAGAGGGGCTGAAACAGAGGGGCTGAAACAGAGGGGCTGAACCAGAAGGCGAGAAACAGAGGGGCTGAAACAGAGGGCGAGAAACAGTGGGGCCGAAACAGAGGGCCAGAAACAGAGGGCGAGAAACAGAGGGGCTGAAACAGAGGGGCTGAAACAGAAGGGCTGAAACAGAGGCGCTGAAACAGAGGGCGAGAAACAGAGGGGCTGAATCAGAGGGGCTGAATCAGAGGGGCTGAAACAGATGGGCTGAAACAGAGGGCGAGAATCAGACGGGTGAAACAGAGGGCGGGAAACAGAGGGCGAGAAACAGAGGGGCTGAAACAGAGGGGCTGAAACAGAGGGGCTGATACAGAGGGCGAGAAACAGAGGGGCTGAAACAGAGGGCGATAAACAGAGGGGCTGAAACAGAGGGCGAGAAACAGAGGGGCTGAAACAGAGGGCGAGAAACAGAGGGCGAGAAACAGAGGGACTGAAACAGAGGGGCTGAATGAGAGGGGCTGAAACAAAGGGCTAGAAACAGAGGTGCTGAAACAGAGGTCGAGAAACAGAGGGGCTGAAACCGAGGGGCTGAATCAGAGGGGGCTGAAACAGAGGGGCTGAAACAGTGGGTGAGAAACAGAGGGGCTGAAACAGAGGGCGAGAAACAGAGGGGCAGAAACAGAGGGCGAGAAACAGAGGGGCTGAAACAGAGGGGCCGAAACAGAGGGGCTGAAACAGAGGGACTGAAACAGAGGGCGAGAAACAGAGAGGCTGAAACAGAGGGCGAGAAACAGAGGGGCTGAAACAGAGGGCGATAAACAGAGGGGCTGAAACAGAGGGCGAGAAACAGAGGGGCTGAAACAGAGGGGCTGAAACAGAGGGGCTGAAACAGAGGGGCTAAAACAGAAGGCGGGAAACAGAGGGGCTGAAACAGAGGGGCTGAAACAGAGGGGCTGAATCAGAGGGGCTGATTCAGAGGGGCTGCAACAGAGGGGCTGAATCAGCGGGGCTGAAACAGAGGGCGAGAAACAGAGGGGCTGTAACAGAGGGCGAGAAACAGAGGGGCTGAAACAGAGGGGCTGAAACAGTGGGGCTGAAACAGAGGGCGAGAAACAGAGGGCTGAAACAGAGGGCGAGAAACAGTGGGGCTGAATCAGAGGGCGAGAAACAGAGGGGCTGAATCAGAGGGGCTGAAACAGAGGTTGAGAAACAGAGGGGCTGAAACAGAGGGCGAGAAACAGAGGGGCTGAAACAGAGGGCGATAAACAGAGGGGCTGAAACAGAGGGCGAGAAACAGAGGGGCTGAAACAGAGGGGCTGAAACAGAGGGGCTGAAACCGAAGGCGAGAAACAGAGGGGCTGAAACAGAGGGCGAGAAACAGAGGGGCCGAAACAGAGGCCGAGAAGCAGAGGGGCTGAAACAGAGTGCGAGAAACAGAGGGGCTGAAACAGAGGGCGAGAAACAGAGGGCGAGAAACAGAGGGACTGAAACAGAGGGGCTGAATGAGAGGGGCTGAAACAGAGGGCTAGAAACAGAGGGGCTGAAACAGAGGTCGAGAAACAGAGGGGCTGAAACCGAGGGGCTGAATCAGAGGGGGCTGAAACAGAGGGGCTGAAACAGTGGGCGAGAAACAGAGGGGCTGAAACAGAGGGGCAGGAACAGAGGGCGAGAAAAAGAGGGGCTGAAACAGAGGGCGAGACACAGAGGGGCTGAAACAGAGTCCGAGAAACAGAGGGGCTGTATCAGAGGGGCTGAATCAGAGGCGCTGAAACAGAGGGGCTGAAACAGAGGGCGAGAAACAGAGGAGCTGAAACAGTGGGCGAGAAACAGAGGGCGAGAAACAGAGGGTCTGAAACAGAGGGGCTGAAACAGAGGGGCTGATACAGACGGCGTGAAACAGAGGGGCTGAAACAGAGGGGCTGAAACAGAGGGGCTGAAACAGAGGGGCTGATACAGAGGGCGAGAAACAGAGGGGCTGAAACAGAGGGCGATAAACAGAGGGGCTGAAACAGAGGGCGAGAAACAGAGGGGCTGAAACAGAGGGGCTGAAACAGAGGGGCTGAAACAGAAGGCGAGAAACAGAGGGGCTGAAACAGAGGGCGAGAAACAGAGGGGCTGAAACAGAGGGGCTGAAACAGAGGGGCTGATACAGAGGGCGAGAAACAGAGGGGCTGAAACAGAGGGCGATAAACAGAGGGGCTGAAACAGAGGGCGAGAAACAGAGGGGCTGAAACAGAGGGGCTGAAACAGAGGGGCTGAAACCGAAGGCGAGAAACAGAGGGGCTGAAACAGAGGGCGAGAAACAGAGGGGCCGAAACAGAGGGCGAGAAACAGAGGGGCTGAAACAGAGGGCGAGAAACAGAGGGGCTGAAACAGAGGGGCTGAAACAGAAGGGCTGAAACAGAGGCGCTGAAACAGAGGGCGAGAAACAGAGGGGCTGAATCAGAGGGGCTGAATCAGAGGGGCTGAAACAGATGGGCTGAAACAGAGGGCGAGAATCAGACGGGTGAAACAGAGGGCGGGAAACAGAGGGCGAGAATCAGAGGGGCTGAAACAGAGGGGCTGAAACAGAGGGGCTGATACAGAGGGCGAGAAACAGAGGGGCTGAAACAGAGGGCGATAAACAGAGGGGCTGAAACAGAGGGCGAGAAACAGAGGGGCTGAAACAGAGGGGCTGAAACAGAGGGGCTGAAACCGAAGGCGAGAAACAGAGGGGCTGAAACAGAGGGCGAGAAACAGAGGGCGAGAAACAGAGGGGCTGAAACAGAGGGCGAGAAACAGAGGGGCTGAAACAGAGGGCGAGAAACAGAGGGCGAGAAACAGAGGGACTGAAACAGAGGGGCTGAATGAGAGGGGCTGAAACAAAGGGCTAGAAACAGAGGTGCTGAAACAGAGGTCGAGAAACAGAGGGGCTGAAACCGAGGGGCTGAATCAGAGGGGGCTGAAACAGAGGGGCTGAAACAGTGGGTGAGAAACAGAGGGGCTGAAACAGAGGGCGAGAAACAGAGGGGCAGAAACAGAGGGCGAGAAACAGAGGGGCTGAAACAGAGGGGCCGAAACAGAGGGGCTGAAACAGAGGGACTGAAACAGAGGGCGAGAAACAGAGAGGCTGAAACAGAGGGCGAGAAACAGAGGGGCTGAAACAGAGGGCGATAAACAGAGGGGCTGAAACAGAGGGCGAGAAACAGAGGGGCTGAAACAGAGGGGCTGAAACAGAGGGGCTAAAACAGAAGGCGGGAAACAGAGGGGCTGAAACAGAGGGGCTGAAACAGAGGGGCTGAATCAGAGGGGCTGATTCAGAGGGGCTGCAACAGAGGGGCTGAATCAGCGGGGCTGAAACAGAGGGCGAGAAACAGAGGGGCTGTAACAGAGGGCGAGAAACAGAGGGGCTGAAACAGAGGGGCTGAAACAGTGGGGCTGAAACAGAGGGCGAGAAACAGAGGGGCTGAATCAGAGGGGCTGAAACAGAGGTTGAGAAACAGAGGGGCTGAAACAGAGGGCGAGAAACAGAGGGGCTGAAACAGAGGGCGATAAACAGAGGGGCTGAAACAGAGGGCGAGAAACAGAGGGGCTGAAACAGAGGGGCTGAAACAGAGGGGCTGAAACCGAAGGCGAGAAACAGAGGGGCTGAAACAGAGGGCGAGAAACAGAGGGGCCGAAACAGAGGCCGAGAAGCAGAGGGGCTGAAACAGAGTGCGAGAAACAGAGGGGCTGAAACAGAGGGCGAGAAACAGAGGGCGAGAAACAGAGGGACTGAAACAGAGGGGCTGAATGAGAGGGGCTGAAACAGAGGGCTAGAAACAGAGGGGCTGAAACAGAGGTCGAGAAACAGAGGGGCTGAAACCGAGGGGCTGAATCAGAGGGGGCTGAAACAGAGGGGCTGAAACAGTGGGCGAGAAACAGAGGGGCTGAAACAGAGGGCGAGAAACAGAGGGGCAGAAACAGAGGGCGAGAAACAGAGGGGCCGAAACAGAGGGGCCGAAACAGAGGGGCTGAAACAGAGGGACTGAAACAGAGGGCGAGAAACAGAGAGGCTGAAACAGAGGGCGAGAAACAGAGGGGCTGAAACAGAGGGCGATAAACAGAGGGGCTGAAACAGAGGGCGAGAAACAGAGGGGCTGAAACAGAGGGGCTGAAACACAGGGGCTGAAACAGAGGGGCTAAAACAGAAGGCGGGAAACAGAGGGGCTGAAACAGAGGGGCTGAAACAGAGGGGCTGAATCAGAGGGGCTGATTCAGAGGGGCTGCAACAGAGGGGCTGAATCAGCGGGGCTGAAACAGAGGGCGAGAAACAGAGGGGCTGAAACAGAGGGCGAGAAACAGAGGGGCTGAAACAGAGGGGCTGAAACAGTGGGGCTGAAACAGAGGGCGAGAAATAGAGGGCTGAAACAGAGGGCGAGAAACAGTGGGGCTGAAACAGAGGGCGAGAAACAGAGGGGCTGAATCAGAGGGGCTGAAACAGAGGGTGAGAAACAGAGGGGCTGAAACAGAGGGCGAGAAACAGAGTGGCTGAAACAGACGGGCTGAAACAGAGGGGCTGAAAAAGAGGGCGAAAAACAGAGTGGCTGAAACAGAGGGTGAGAAACAGAGGGGCTGCAACAGAGGGGCTGAAACAGAGGGACTGAAACAGAGGGGCTGGAACAGAGGGGGAGAAACAGAGGGGCTGAAACAGAGGGGCTGAATCAGAGGGGCTGAAACAGAGAGCGAGAAACATAGGGGCTGAAACAGAGGGCGAGAAACAGAGGGGCTGAAACAGAGGGGCTGAAACAGAGGGGCTGAATCAGAGGGGCTGAATCAGAGGGGCTGAAACAGAGGGCGAGAAACAGAGGGGCTGAAACAGAGGGCGAGAAACAGAGTGGCTGAAACAGACGGGCTGAAACAGAGGGGCTGAAAAAGAGGGCGAAAAATAGAGTGGCTGAAACAGATGGTGAGAAACAGAGGGGCTGCAACAGAGGGGCTGAAACAGAGGGACTGAAACAGAGGGGCTGGAACAGAGGGGGAGAAACAGAGGGGCTGAAACAGAGGGGCTAAATCAGAGGGGCTGAAACAGAGGGCGAGAAACATAGGGGCTGAAACAGAGGGCGAGAAACAGAGGGGCTGAAACAGAAGGGCTGAAACAGAGGGGCTGAACCAGAGGGTCTGAAACAGAGGTGCTAAATCAGTGGGGCAGAAACAGAGGGCGAGAAACAGAGGGGCTGAAACAGTGGGCGAGAAACAGAGGGGCTGAAACAGAGGGGCTGAAACAGAGGGGGAGAAACAGAGGGGCTGAAACAGAGGGCGAGACACAGACGCGCTGAAACAGAGGGCGAGAAACAGAGGGGCAGAAACAGAGGGGCTGAAACAAAGAGCGCGAAACAGAGGGGCTGAAACAGAGGGCGAGAAACAGAGGCACTGAAACAGAGGGGCTGAAACAGAGGGGCTAAATTAGAATGGGCAGAAACAGAGGGCGTGAAACAGAGGGGCTGAAACAGAGGGCCCGAAACAGAGGTGCTGAAACAGAGGGGCTGAAACAGAGGGGCTGAAACAGAGGGGCTGAAACAGAGGGCGAGAAACAGAGGGGCTGAAACAGAGGGCGAGAAACAGAGGGGCTGAAACAGAGGTGCTGAAACAGAAGGGCTGAAACAGAGGCGCTGAAACAGAGGGCGAGAAACAGAGGGGCTGAATCAGAGGGGTTGAATCAGAGGGGCTGAAACAGAGGGGCTGAAACAGAGGGCGAGAATCAGAGGGGTGAAACAGAGGGCGGGAAACAGAGGGCGAGAAACAGAGGGGCTGAAACAGAGGGGCTGAAACAGAGGGGCTGATACAGAGGGCGAGAAACAGAGGGGCTGAAACAGAGGGCGAGAAACAGAGGGGCTGAAACAGAGGGGCTGAAACAGAGGGGCTGAAACCGAAGGCGAGAAACAGAGGGGCTGAAACAGAGGGCGAGAAACAGAGGGGCCGAAACAGAGGGCGAGAAACAGAGGGGCTGAAACAGAGGGCGAGAAACAGAGGGGCTGAAACAGAGGGGCTGAAACAGAAGTCGAGAAACAGAGGGGCTGAAACAGAGGGCGATAAACAGAGGGGCTGAAACAGAGGGCGAGAAACAGAGGGGCTGAAACAGAGGGGCTGAAACAGAGGGGCTGAACCAGAAGGCGAGAAACAGAGGGGCTGAAACAGAGGGCGAGAAACAGTGGGGCCGAAACAGAGGGCCAGAAACAGAGGGTGAGAAACAGAGGGACTGAAACAGAGGGGCTGAATCCGAGGGGCTGAAACAGAGGGCCAGAAACAGAGGGGTAAAACAGAGGGCGAGAAACAGAGAGGCTGAAACCGAGAGGCTGAATCAGAGGGGCTGAAACAGAGGGGCTGAAACAGTGGGCGTGAAACAGAGGGGCTGAAACAGAGTGCGAGAAACAGAGGGGCAGAAACAGAGGGCGAGAAACAGAGGGGCTGAAACAGAGGGGCTGAAACAGAGGGGCTGAATCAGAGGGGCTGATTTAGTGGGGCTGCAACAGAGGGGCTGAATCAGCGGGGCTGAAACAGCGGGCGAGAAACAGAGGGGCTGAAACAGAGGGCGAGAGACAGAGCGGCTGAAACAGAGGGGCTGAAACAGAGGGGCTGAAACAGTGTGGCTGAAACAGTGGGGCTGAAACAGAGGGTGAGAAATAGAGAGGCTGAAACAGAGGGCGAGAAACAGAGAGGCTGAAACAGAGGGCGAGAAACAGAGGGGCGGAATCAGAGGGGCTGAAACAGAGGGTGAGAAACAGAGGGGCTGAAACAGAGGGCGAGAAACAGAGTGGCTGAAACAGACGGGCTGAAACAGAGGGGCTGAAAAAGAGGGCGAAACACAGAGGGGCTGAAACAGAGGGCGAGAAACAGGTGGGCTGAAACAGAGGGGCTGAAACAGTGGGGCTGAAACAGAGGGGCTGGAACAGAGGGGGAGAAACAGAGGGGCTGAAACAGAGTTTCTGAATCAGAGGGGCTGAAACAGAGGGCGAGAATCATAGGGGCTGAAACAGAGGGCGAGAAACAGAGGGGCTGAAACAGAGGGGCTGAAACAGAGGGGCTGAATCAGAGGGGCTGAATCAGAGGGGATGAATCAGAGGGGCTGAAACAGAGGGCGAGAAACAGAGGGGCTGAAACAGGCGGGCTGAAACAGAGGGGCTAAATCAGAGAGGCAGAAACAGATGGCGAGAAACAGAGGGGCTGAAACAGAGGGCGAGAAACAGTGGGGCAGAACCAGAGGGGCTGAAACAGAGGGGCAGGAACAGAGGGCGAGAAAAAGAGGGGCTGAAACAGAGGGCGAGACACAGAGGGGCTGAAACAGAGGGCGAGAAACAGAGAGGCTGAAACAGAGGGGCTGAAACAGAACGGCTGAAACAGAGGGGCTGAAACAGAGTCCGAGAAACAGAGGGGCTGTATCAGAGGGGCTGAATCAGAGGCGCTGAAACAGAGGGGCTGAAACAGAGGGCGAGAAACAGAGGAGCTGAAACAGTGGGCGAGAAACAGAGGGCGAGAAACAGAGGGTCTGAAACAGAGGGGCTGAAACAGAGGGGCTGATACAGACGGCGTGAAACAGAGGGGCTGAAACAGAGGGCGAGAAACAGAGGGGCTGAAACAGAGGGCGAGAAACAGAGGGGCTGAAACAGAGGGGCTGAAACAGAGGGGCTGAAACAGAGGGCGAGAAACAGAGAGGCTGAAACAGAGGGCGAGAAACAGAGGGGCTGAAAAAGAGGGCGAGAAACAGAGGGGCTGAAACAGAGGGCGAGAAACAGAGGGGCTGAAACAGAGGGGCTGAAACAGAGGGGCTGAAACAGAGGGCGAGAAGCAGAGAGGCTGAAACAGAGGGCGAGAAACAGAGGGGCTGAAACAGAGGGCGAGAAACAGAGGGCGAGAAACAGAGGGGCTGAAACAGAGGGGCTAAATTAGAGGGGCAGGAACAGAGGGCGAGAAACAGAGGGGCTGAAACAGAGGGCGAGAAACAGAGGTGCTGAAACCATGGGGCTGAAACAGAGGGCGAGAAACAGAGTGGCTGAAACAGAGGGCGAGAAACAGAGGGGCTGAAACAGAAGGGCTGAAACAGAGGGGCTGAAACAGAGGGGCTGAATCAGAGGGGCTGAAAAAGAGGGGCTGAAAGAGAGGGCGAGAAACAGAGGGGCTGAAACAGAGGGCGAGAAACAGAGCGCGAGAAACAGAGGTGCTGAAACAGAGGGCGAGAAACAGAGGGGCTGAAACAGAGGGGCTGAAACAGAAGGGCTGAAACAGAGGGGCTGAATCAGAGGGGCTGAATCAGAGGGGCTGAAAAAGAGGGGCTGAAACAGAGGGCGATAATCAGAGGGGCTGAAACAGAGGGCGAGAAACAGAGCGCGAGAAACAGAGGTGCTGAAACAGAGGGCGAGAAACAGAGGGGCTGAAACAGATGGGCTGAAACAGAAGGGCTGAAACAGAGGCGCTGAAACAGAGGGCGAGAAACAGAGGGGCTGAATCAGAGGGGCTGAATCAGAGGGGCTGAAACAGAGGGGCTGAAACAGAGGGCGAGAATCAGAGGGGTGAAACAGAGGGCGGGAAACAGAGGGCGAGAAACAGAGGGGCTGAAACAGAGGGGCTGAAACAGAGGGGCTGAAACAGAGGGGCTGATACAGAGGGCGAGAAACAGAGGGGCTGAAACAGAGGGCGATAAACCGAGGGGCTGAAACAGAGGGCGAGAAACAGAGGGGCTGAAACAGAGGGGCTGAAACAGAAGGGCTGAAACAGAGGCGCTGAAACAGAGGGCGAGAAACAGAGGGGCTGAATCAGAGGGGCTGAATCAGAGGGGCTGAAACAGAGGGGCTGAAACAGAGGGCGAGAATCAGAGGGGTGAAACAGAGGGCGGGAAACAGAGGGCGAGAAACAGAGGGGCTGAAACAGAGGGGCTGAAACAGAGGGGCTGAAACAGAGGGGCTGATACAGAGGGCGAGAAACAGAGGGGCTGAAACAGAGGGCGATAAACCGAGGGGCTGAAACAGAGGGCGATAAACAGAGGGGCTGAAACAGAGGGGCTGAAACAGAGGGGCTGAAACCGAAGGCGAGAAACAGAGGGGCTGAAACAGAGGGCGAGAAACAGAGGGGCTGAAACAGAGGGGCTGAAACAGTGGGCGTGAAACAGAGGGCCTGAAACAGAGTGCGAGAAACAGAGGGGCAGAAACAGAGGGCGAGAAACAGAGGGGCTGAAACAGAGGGGATGAAACAGAGGGGCTGAATCAGAGGGGCTGATTTAGTGGGGCTGCAACAGAGGGGCTGAATCAGCGGGGCTGAAACAGCGGGCGAGAAACAGAGGGGCTGAAACAGAGGGCGAGAGACAGAGGGGCAGAAACAGAGGGCGAGAAACAGAGGTGCTCAAACAGAGGGGCTGAAACAGAGGGCGAGAAACAGAGGGGCTGAAACAGAGGGCGAGAAACAGAGCGGCTGAAACAGAGGGGCTGAAACAGAGGGGCTGAAACAGAGTGGCTGAAACAGTGGGGCTGAAACAGAGGGTGAGAAATAGAGGGGCTGAAACAGAGGGCGAGAAACAGAGAGGCTGAAACAGAGGGCGAGAAACAGAGGGGCGGAATCAGAGGGGCTGAAACAGAGGGTGAGAAACAGAGGGGCTGAAACAGAGGGCGAGAAACAGAGTGGCTGAAACAGACGGGCTGAAACAGAGGGGCTGAAAAAGAGGGCGAAACACAGAGGGGCTGAAACAGAGGGCGAGAAACAGAGGGGCTGAAACAGAGGGGCTGAAACAGTGGGGCTGAAACAATGGGGCTGGAACAGAGGGGGAGAAACAGAGGGGCTGAAACAGAGTTTCTGAATCAGAGGGGCTGAAACAGAGGGCGAGAATCATAGGGGCTGAAACAGAGGGCGAGAAACAGAGGGGCTGAAACAGAGGGGCTGAAACAGAGGGGCTGAATCAGAGGGGCTGAATCAGAGGGGCTGAATCAGAGGGGCTGAAACAGAGGGCGAGAAACAGAGGGGCTGAAACAGGCAGGCTGAAACAGAGGGGCTAAATCAGAGAGGCAGAAACAGATGGCGAGAAACAGAGGGGCTGAAACAGAGGGCGAGAAACAGTGGGGCAGAAACAGAGGGGCTGAAACAGAGGGGCAGGAACAGAGGGCGAGAAAAAGAGGGGCTGAAACAGAGGGCGAGACACAGAGGGGCTGAAACAGAGTGCGAGAAACAGAGAGGCTGAAACAGAGGGGCTGAAACAGAACGGCTGAAACAGAGGGGCTGAAACAGAGTCCGAGAAACAGAGGGGCTGTATCAGAGGGGCTGAATCAGAGGCGCTGAAACAGAGGGGCTGAAACAGAGGGCGAGAAACAGAGGAGCTGAAACAGTGGGCGAGAAACAGAGGGCGAGAAACAGAGGGTCTGAAACAGAGGGGCTGAAACAGAGGGGCTGATACAGACGGCGTGAAACAGAGGGGCTGAAACAGAGGGCGAGAAACAGAGGGGCTGAAACAGAGGGCGAGAAACAGAAGGGCTGAAACAGAGGGGCTGAAACAGAGGGGCTGAAACAGAGGGCGAGAAACAGAGAGGCTGAAACAGAGGGCGAGAAACAGAGGGGCTGAAAAAGAGGGCGAAACACAGAGGGGCTGAAACAGAGGGCGAGAAACAGAGGGGCTGAAACAGAGGGGCTGAAACAGAGGGGCTGAATCAGAGGGGCTGAATCAGAGGGGCTGAATCAGAGGGGCTGAAACAGAGGGCGAGAAACAGAGGGGCTGAAACAGGCGGGCTGAAACAGAGGGGCTAAATCAGAGAGGCAGAAACAGATGGAGAGAAACAGAGGGGCTGAAAAAGAGGGCGAGAAACAGTGGGGCAGAAACAGAGGGGCTGAAACAGAGGGGCAGAAACAGAGGGCGAGAAAAAGAGGGGCTGAAACAGAGGGCGAGACACAGAGGGGCTGAAACAGAGGGCGAGAAACAGAGAGGCTGAAACAGAGGGGCTGAAACAGAACGGCTGAAACAGAGGGGCTGAAACAGAGTCCGAGAAACAGAGGGGCTGTATCAGAGGGGCTTTATCAGAGGCGCTGAAACAGAGGGGCTGAAACAGAGGGCGAGAAACAGAGGAGCTGAAACAGTGGGCGAGAAACAGAGGGCGAGAAACAGAGGGTCTGAAACAGAGGGGCTGAAACAGAGGGGCTGATACAGACGGCGTGAAACAGGGGGGCTGAAACAGAGGGCGAGAAACAGAGGGGCTGAAACAGAGGGCGAGAATCAGAGGGGCTGAAACAGAGGGGCTGAAACAGAGGGGCTGAAACAGAGGGCGAGAAACAGAGAGGCTGAAACAGAGGGCGAGAAACAGAGGGGCTGAAACAGAGGGCGAGAAACAGAGTGCGAGAAACAGAGGGGCTGAAACAGAGGGGCTAAATTAGAGGGGCAGAAACAGAGGGCGAGAAACAGAGGGGCTGAAACAGAGGGCGAGAAACAGAGGTGCTGAAACCGAGGGGCTGAAATAGAGGGCGAGAAACAGAGTGGCTGAAACAGAGGGCGAGAAACAGAGGGGCTGAAACAGAGGGCGAGTAACAGAGGGTCTGAAACAGAGGGGCTGAAACAGAAGGGCTGAAACAGAGGGGCTGAAACAGAGGGGCTGAATCAGAGGGGCTGAAAAAGAGGGGCTGAAACAGAGGGCGAGAAACAGAGGGGCTGAAACAGAGGGCGAGAAACAGAGTGCGAGAAACAGAGGTGCTGAAACAGAGGGCGAGAAACAGAGGGGCTGAAACAGAGGGGCTGAAACAGAAGGGCTGAAACAGAGGGGCTGAATCAGAGGGGCTGAATCAGAGGGGCTGAAAAAGAGGGGCTGAAACAGAGGGCGATAATCAGAGGGGCTGAAACAGAGGGCGAGAAACAGAGCGCGAGAAACAGAGGTGCTGAAATAGAGGGCGAGAAACAGAGGGGCTGAAACAGAGGGGCTGAAACAGAAGGGCTGAAACAGAGGCGCTGAAACAGAGGGCGAGAAACAGAGGGGCTGAATCAGAGGGGCTGAATCAGAGGGGCTGAAACAGAGGGGCTGAAACAGAGGGCGAGAATCAGAGGGGTGAAACAGAGGGCGGGAAACAGAGGGCGAGAAACAGAGGGGCTGAAACAGAGGGGCTGAAACAGAGGGGCTGAAACAGAGGGGCTGATACAGAGGGCGAGAAACAGAGGGGCTGAAACAGAGGGCGATAAACCGAGGGGCTGAAACAGAGGGCGATAAACAGAGGGGCTGAAACAGAGGGGCTGAAACAGAGGGGCTGAAACCGAAGGCGAGAAACAGAGGGGCTGAAACAGAGGGCGAGAAACAGAGGGGCCGAAACAGAGGGCGAGAAACAGAGGGGCTGAAACAGAGGGCGAGAAACAGAGGGGCTGAAACAGAGGGGCTGATTCAGAGGGGCAGAAACAGAAGGCGAGAAACAGAGTTGCTGAAACAGAGGGCGAGTAACAGAGGGGCTGAAACAGAGGGGCTGAAACAGAGGGGCTGAAACAGAGTGCGAGAAACAGAGAGGCTGAAACAGAGGGCGAGAAACAGAGGGGTGAAAAAGAGGGCGAAACACAGAGGGGCTGAAACAGAGGGCGAGAAACAGAGGGGCTGAAACAGAGGGGCTGAAACAGAAGGGCTGAAACAGAGGCGCTGAAACAGAGGGCGAGAAACAGAGGGGCTGAATCAGAGGGGCTGAATCAGAGGGGCTGAAACAGAGGGGCTGAAACAGAGGGCGAGAATCAGAGGGGTGAAACAGAGGGCGGGAAACAGAGGGGCTGAAACAGAGAGCGAGAAACAGAGGGGCTGAAACAGAGGGGCTGAAACAGAGGGGCTGAAACCGAAGGCGAGAAACAGAGGGGCTGAAACAGAGGGCGAGAAACAGAGGGGCCGAAACAGAGGGCGAGAAACAGAGGGGCTGAAACAGAGGGCGAGAAACAGAGGGGCTGAAACAGAGGGGCTGATTCAGAGGGGCTGAAACAGAAGGCGAGAAACAGAGTTGCTGAAACAGAGGGCGAGAAACAGAGGGGCTGAAACAGAGGGGCTGAAACAGAGGGGCTGAAACAGAGTGCGAGAAACAGAGAGGCTGAAACAGAGGGCGAGAAACAGAGGGGCTGAAACAGAGGGCGAGAAACAGAGGGGCTGAAACAGAGGGCGAGAAACAGAGGGGCTGAAACAGAGGGGCTGAAACAGAGGGGCTGAAAAAGAAGGCGAGAAACAGAGGGGCTGAAACAGAGGGGCTGAAACAGAGGGGCTGAAACAGAGTGCGAGAAACAGAGAGGCTGAAACAGAGGGCGAGAAACAGAGGGGCTGAAACAGAGGGCGAGAAACAGAGGGGCTGAAACAGAGGGCGAGAAACAGAGGGGCTGAAAGAGAGGGGCTGAAACAGAGGGGCTGAAAAAGAAGGCGAGAAACAGAGGGGCTGAAACAGAAGGCGAGAAACAGAGTTGCTGAAACAGAGGGCGAGAAACAGAGGGGCTGAAACAGAGGGGCTGAAACAGAGGGGCTGAAACAGAGTGCGAGAAACAGAGGGACTGAAACAGAGGGGCTGAATCCGAGGGGCTGAAACAGAGGGCGAGAAACAGAGGGGCTGAAACAGAGGGCGAGAAACAGAGAGGCTGAAACCGAGTGGCTGAATCAGAGGGTCTGAAACAGAGGGGCTGAAACACTGGGCGAGAAACAGAGGGGCTGAAACAGAGTGCGAGAAACAGAGGGGCAGAAACAGAGGGCGAGAAACAGAGGGGCTGAAACAGAGGGGCTGAAACAGAGGGGCTGAATCAGAGGTGCTGATTTAGTGGGGCTGCAACAGATTGGCTGAATCAGCGGGGCTGAAACAGAGGGGCTGAAACAGAGGGCGAGAAACAGAGGGACTGAAATAGAGGGGCTGAAACAGAGGGCGAGAAACAGAGGGGCTGAAACAGAGGGCGAGAAACAGAGCGGCTGAAACAGAGGGGCTGAAACAGAGGGCGAGAAACAGAGAGGCTGAAACAGAGGGCGAGAAACAGAGGGGCTGAATCAGAGGGGCTGAAACAGAGGGTGAGAAACAGAGGGGCTGAAACAGAGGGCGACAAACAGAGTGGCTGAAACAGACGGGCTGAAACAGAGGGGCTGAAAAAGAGGGCGAAAAACAGAGGGGCTGAAACAGAGGACGAGATACAGAGGGGCTGAAACAGAGGGGCTGAAACAGTGGGGCTGAAACAGAGGGGCTGGAACAGAGGGGGAGAAACAGAGGGGCTGAAACAGAGGGGCTGAATCAGAGGGGCTGAAACAGAGGGCGAGACTCATAGGGGCTGAAACAGAGGGCGAGAAACAGAGGGGCTGAAACAGAGGGGCTGAAACAGAGGGGCTGAATCAGAGGGGCTGAATCAGAGGGGCTGAATCAGAGGGGCTGAAACAGAGGGCGAGAAACAGAGGGGCTGAAACAGGGGGGCTGAAAAAGAGGGGCTAAATCAGCGGGGCAGAAACAGACGGCGAGAAACAGAGGGGCTGAAACAGAGGGCGAGAAACAGAGGGGCAGAAAAAGAGGGGCTGAAACAGAGGGGCTGAAACAGAGGGCGAGAAACAGTGGGGCTGAAACAGAGGGCGAGACACAGAGGGGCTGAAACAGTTGGCGAGAAACAGAGGGGCTGAAACAGAGGGGCTGCAACAGAACGGCTGAAACAGAGGGGCTGAAACAGAGGGCGAGAAGCAGAGGGGCCCGAATCAGAGGGGCTGAATCAGAGGGGCTGAAACAGAGGGGCTGAAACAGAGGGCGAGAAACAGAGGGGCTGAAACAGAGGGGCTGAAACAGAGGGGCTGAAACAGAGGGGCTGATACAGGCGGCGTGAAACAGAGGGGCTGAAACAGAGGGCGAGAAACAGAGGGCGAGAAACAGAGGGGCTGAAACAGAGGGGCTGAAACAGAGGGTGAGAAACAGAGAGGCTGAAACAGAGGGCGAGAAACAGAGGGGCTGAAACAGAGGGCGAGAAACAGAGGGGCTGAAACAGAGGGCGAGAAACAGAGGGGCTAAATTAGTGGGGCAGAAACATAGGGCGAGAAACAGAGGGGCTGAAACAGAGGGCGAGAAACAGAGGGGCTGAAACAGAGGGGCTGAAACAGAAGCGCTGAAACAGAGGAGCTGAAACAGAGGGCGAGAAACAGAGGGGTTGAATCAGAGGGGTTGAATCAGAGGGGCTGAAAAAGAGGGGCTGAAACAGAGGGCGAGAATCAGAGGGGCTGAAACAGAGGGCGAGAAACAGAGGGCGAGAAACAGAGGTGCTGAAACAGAGGGGCTGAAACAGAGGGGCTGAAACAGAGGGGCTGATACAGAGGGCGAGAAACAGAAGGGCTGAAACAGAGGGTGAGAAACAGAGAGGCTGAAACAGAGGGCGAGAAACAGAGGGGCCGAAACAGAGGGGCCGAAACAGAGGGGCTGAAACAGAGGATCTGAAACAGAGGGCGAGAAACAGAGAGGCTCAAACAGAGGGCGAGAAACAGAGGGGCTGAAACAGAGGGCGATAAACAGAGGGGCTGAAACAAAGTGCGAGAAACAGAGGGGCTGAAACAGAGGGGCTGAAACAGAGGGGCTGAAACAGAGGGGCTGAAACAGAGGGGTTGAATCAGAGGGGCTGAAACAGAGGGCGAGACTCATAGGGGCTGAAACAGAGTGCGAGAAACAGAGGGGCTGAAACAGCGGGGCTGAAACAGAGGGGCTGAATCAGAGGGGCTGAATCAGAGGGGCTGAATCAGAGGGGCTGAAATAGAGGGCGAGAAACAGAGCGGCTGAAACAGGGGGGCTGAAACAGAGGGGCTAAATCAGAGGGGCAGAAACAGACGGCGAGAAACAGAGGGGCTGAAACAGAGGGCGAGAAACAGAGGGGCAGAAACAGAGGGGCTGAAACAGAGGGGCTGAAACAGAGGGCGAGAAACAGTGGGGCTGAAACAGAGGGCGAGACACAGAGGGGCTGAAACAGAGGGCGAGAAACAGAGGGGCTGAAACAGAGGGGCTGCAACAGAACGGCTGAAACAGAGGGGCTGAAACAGAGGGCGAGAAGCAGAGGGGCCCGAATCAGAGGGGCTGAATCAGAGGGGCTGAAACAGAGGGGCTGAAACAGAGGGCGAGAAACAGAGGGGCTGAAATGGAGGGGCTGAAACAGAGGGGCTGAAACAGAGGGGCTGATACAGACGGCGTGAAACAGAGGGGCTGAAACAGAAGGCGAGAAATAGAGGGGCTGAAACAGAGGGCGAGAAACAGAGGGGCTGAAACTGAGGGGCTGAAACAGAGGGGCTGAAACAGAGGGCGAGAAACAGAGGGGCTGAAACAGAGGGCGAGAAACAGAGGGGCTGATACAGAGGGCGAGAAACAGAGGGGCTGAAACAGAGGGCGAGAAACAGAGGGGCTAAATTAGTGGGGCAGAAACAGAGGGCGAGAAACAGAGGGGCTGAAACAGAGGGCGAGAAACAGAGGTGCTGAAACAGAGGGGCTGAAACAGAGGG
Organism: Chiloscyllium punctatum; assembly: GCF_047496795.1. Taxonomy (NCBI): domain Eukaryota; kingdom Metazoa; phylum Chordata; class Chondrichthyes; order Orectolobiformes; family Hemiscylliidae; genus Chiloscyllium; species Chiloscyllium punctatum. The sequence goes on along the minus strand of NW_027309805.1, from coordinate 1,139,583 downwards.
CGAGAAACAGAGTGGCTGAAACAGAGGGCGAGAAACAGAGGGGCTGAAACAGAGGGCGAGTAACAGAGGGGCTGAAACAGAGGGGCTGAAACAGAAGGGCTGAAACAGAGGAGCTGAAACAGAGGGCGAGAAACAGAGGGGTTGAATCAGAGGGGCTGAATCAGAGGGGTTGAAAAAGAGGGGCTGAAACAGAGGGCGAGAATCAGAGGGGCTGAAACAGTGGTCGAGAAACAGAGGGCGAGAAACAGAGGTGCTGAAACAGAGGGGCTGAAACAGAGGGGCTGAAACAGAGGGGCTGATACAGAGGGCGAGAAACAGAAGGGCTGAAACAGAGGGCGAGAAACAGAGAGGCTGAAACAGAGGGAGAGAAACAGAGGGGCCGAAACAGAGGGGCCGAAACAGAGGGGCCGAAACAGAGGGGCTGATTCAGAGGGCGAGAAACAGAAGGGCTGAAACAGAGGGCGAGAAACAGAGAGGCTGAAACAGAGGGCGAGAAACAGAGGGGCCGAAACAGAGGGGCTGAAACAGAGGGGCTGAAACAGAGGGGCTGAAACAGAAGGCGAGAAACTGAGGGGCTGAAACAGAGGGCGAGAAACAGAGGGGCTGAAACAGAGGGCGAGAAACAGAGGGCGAGAAACAGAGGGACTGAAACAGAGGGGCTGAATCAGATGGGCTGAAACAGAGGGTGAGAAACAGAGCGGCTGAAACAGAGGGCGAGAAACAGAGGGGCTGAAACCGAGGGGCTGAATCAGACGGGCTGAAACAGAGGGGCTGAAACCGTGGGAGAGAATCAGAGGGGCTGAAACAGAGGGCGAGAAACAGAGGGGCTGAAACAGAGGGCGAGAAACAGAGGGGCTGAATCAGAGGGGCTGAATCAGAGGGCGAGAAACTGAGGGGCTGAAACAGAGGGCGAGAAACAGAGGGGCTGAAACAGAGGGTGAGAAACAGTGGGGCTGAAACAGAGGGGCTGAAACAGAGGGGCTGAATCAGAGGGGCTGATTCAGAGGGGCTGAAACAGAGGGGCTGAATCAGAGGGGCTGAAACAGAGGGCGAGAAACAGAGGGGCTGAAACAGAGGGCGAGAAACAGGGGGGCAGGAACAGAGTGCGAGAAACAGAGTGGCTGAAACAGAGGGGCTGAAACAAAGAGCGCGAAACAGAGGGGCTGAAACAGAGGGCGAGAAACAGAGGGGCTGAAACAGAAGGGCTGAAAAAGAGGGGCTAAATTAGAGGGGCAGAACCAGAGGGCGAGAAACAGAGGGACTGAAACAGAGGGCGAGAAACAGAGGGGCTGAATCAGAGGGGCTGAATCAGAGGGGCTGAAACAGAAGGGCTGAAACAGAGGGCGAGAAACAGAGCGGCTGAAACAGTGGGCGAGAAACAGAGGGGGAGAAACAGAGGGGCTGAAACAGAGAGGCTGAAACAGAGGGGCTGATACAGACGCCGTGAAACAGAGGGGCTGAAACAGAGGGCGAGAAACAGAGGGGCTGAAACAGGGGCGAGAAACAGAGGGGCTGAAACAGAGGGGCTGAAACAGAGGGGCTGAAACAGAGGGCGAGAAACAGAGAGGCTGAAACAGAGGGCGAGAAACAGAGGGGCTGAAACAGAGGGCGAGAAACAGAGGGGCTGAAATAGAGGGCGAGAAACAGAGGGGCTAAATTAGAGGGCGAGAAACAGAGGGCGAGAAACAGAGGGGCTGAAATAGAGGGCGAGAAACAGAGGGGCTGAAATAGAGGGCGAGAAACAGAGGGGCTAAATTAGAGGGCGAGAAACAGAGGGCGAGAAACAGAGGGGCTGAAACAGAGGGCGAGAAACAGAGGTGCTGAAACAGAGGGGCTGAAACAGAGGGCGAGAAACAGAGGGGCTGAAACAGAGGGGCTGAAACAGAGTGGCTGAAACAGAGGGGCTGAAACAGAGGGGCTGAATCAGATGGGCTGAAACAGAGGGCGAGAAACAGAGGGGCTGAAACAGAGGGCGAGAAACAGAGGGGCTGAAACACAGGGCGAGAAACAGAGGTGCTGAAACCGAGGGGCTGAATCAGAGGGGCTGAAACAGAGGGGCTGAAACAGTGGGCGTGAAACAGAGGGGATGAAACAGAGGGCGAGAAACAGAGGGGCTGAAACAGAGGGTGAGAAACAGTGAGGCTGAAACAGAGGGGCTGAAACAGAGGGGCTGAATCAGAGGGGCTGATTCAGAGGGGCTGAAACAGAGGGGCTGAATCAGAGGGGCTGAAACAGAGGGCGAGAAACAGAGGGGCTGAAACAGAGGGCGAGAAACAGAGGGGCAGAAACAGAGGGCGAGACACAGAGTGGCTGTAACAGAGGGGCTGAAACAAAGAGCGCGAAACAGAGGGGCTGAAACAGAGGGCGAGAAACAGAGGGGCTGAAACAGAGGGGCTGAAAAAGAGGGGCTAAATTAGAGGGGCAGAAACAGAGGGCGAGAAACAGAGGGGCTGAAACAGAGGGCGAGAAACAGAGGTGCTGAAACAGAGGGGCTGAAACAGAGGGGCTGAAACAGAGGGGCTGAATCAGAGGGGCTGAAACAGAGGGCGAGAAACTGAGGGGCTGAAACAGAGGGCGAGAAACAGAGGGGCTGAAACAGAGGGTGAGAATAAGTGGGGCTGAAACAGAGGGGCTGAAACAGAGGGGCTGAATCAGAGGGGCTGATTCAGAGGGGCTGAAGCAGAGGGGCTGAATCAGAGGGGCTGAAACAGAGGGCGAGAAACAGACGGGCTGAAGCAGAGGGCGAGAACAGAGGGGCAGAAACAGAGGGCGAGAAACAGAGTGGCTGAAACAGAGGGGCTGAAACAAAGAGCGCGAAACAGAGGGGCTGAAACAGAGGGCGAGAAACAGAGGCGCTGAAACAGAGGGGCTAAATTAGAGGGGCAGAAACAGAGGGCGAGAAACAGAGGGGCTGAAACAGAGGGCGAGAAACAGAGGTGCTGAAACAGAGGGGCTCAAACAGAGGGGCTGAAACAGAGGGGCTGAAACAGAGGGGCTGAATCAGAGGGGCTGATTCAGAGGGGCTGAAACAGAGGGGCTGAATCAGAGGGGCTGAAACAGAGGGCGAGAAACAGAGGGGCTGAAACAGAGGGGCTGAAACAGAAGGGCTGAAACAGAGGGGCTGAAACAGAGGGCGAGAAACAGAGGGGCTGAATCAGAGGGGCTGAATCAGTGGGGCTGAAACAGAGGGGCTGAAACAGAGTGCGAGAATCAGAGGGGCTGAAACAGAGGGCGAGAAACAGAGGGCGAGAAACAGAGGGGCTGAAACAGAGGGGCTGAAACAGAGGGGCTGAAACAGAGGGGCTGATACAGAGGGCGAGAAACAGAGGGGCTGAAACAGAGGGCGATAAACAGAGGGGCTGAAACAGAGGGCGAGAAACAGAGGGGCTGAAACAGAGGGGCTGAAACAGAGGGGCTGAAACAGAGGGGCTGAAACAGAAGGCGAGAAACAGAGGGGCTGAAACAGAGGGCGAGAAACAGAGGGGCTGAAACAGAGGGGCTGAAACAGAGGGGCTGATACAGAGGGCGAGAAACAGAGGGGCTGAAACAGAGGGCGATAAACAGAGGGGCTGAAACAGAGGGCGAGAAACAGAGGGGCTGAAACAGAGGGGCTGAAACAGAGGGGCTGAAACCGAAGGCGAGAAACAGAGGGGCTGAAACAGAGGGCGAGAAACAGATGGGCCGAAACAGAGGGCGAGAAACAGAGGGGCTGAAACAGAGGGCGAGAAACAGAGGGGCTGAAACAGAGGGGCTGAAACAGAAGGGCTGAAACAGAGGCGCTGAAACAGAGGGCGAGAAACAGAGGGGCTGAATCAGAGGGGCTGAATCAGAGGGGCTGAAACAGATGGGCTGAAACAGAGGGCGAGAATCAGACGGGTGAAACAGAGGGCGGGAAACAGAGGGCGAGAAACAGAGGGGCTGAAACAGAGGGGCTGAAACAGAGGGGCTGATACAGAGGGCGAGAAACAGAGGGGCTGAAACAGAGGGCGATAAACAGAGGGGCTGAAACAGAGGGCGAGAAACAGAGGGGCTGAAACAGAGGGGCTGAAACAGAGGGGCTGAAACCGAAGGCGAGAAACAGAGGGGCTGAAACAGAGGGCGAGAAACAGAGGGCGAGAAACAGAGGGGCTGAAACAGAGGGCGAGAAACAGAGGGGCTGAAACAGAGGGCTGAAACAGAGGGCGAGAAACAGAGGGACTGAAACAGAGGGGCTGAATGAGAGGGGCTGAAACAAAGGGCTAGAAACAGCGGGGCTGAAACAGAGGTCGAGAAACAGAGGGGCTGAAACCGAGGGGCTGAATCAGAGGGGGCTGAAACAGAGGGGCTGAAACAGTGGGTGAGAAACAGAGGGGCTGAAACAGAGGGCGAGAAACAGAGGGGCAGAAACAGAGGGCGAGAAACAGAGGGGCTGAAACAGAGGGGCCGAAACAGAGGGGCTGAAACAGAGGGACTGAAACAGAGGGCGAGAAACAGAGAGGCTGAAACAGAGGGCGAGAAACAGAGGGGCTGAAACAGAGGGCGATAAACAGAGGGGCTGAAACAGAGGGCGAGAAACAGAGGGGCTGAAACAGAGGGGCTGAAACAGAGGGGCTGAAACAGAGGGGCTAAAACAGAAGGCGGGCAACAGAGGGGCTGAAACAGAGGGGCTGAAACAGAGGGGCTGAATCAGAGGGGCTGATTCAGAGGGGCTGCAACAGAGGGGCTGAATCAGCGGGGCTGAAACAGAGGGCGAGAAACAGAGGGGCTGTAACAGAGGGCGAGAAACAGAGGGGACAAACAGAGGGGCTGAAACAGTGGGGCTGAAACAAAGGGCGAGAAACAGAGGGCTGAAACAGAGGGCGAGAAACAGTGGGGCTGAATCAGAGGGCGAGAAACAGAGGGGCTGAATCAGAGGGGCTGAAACAGAGGTTGAGAAACAGAGGGGCTGAAACAGAGGGCGAGAAACAGAGGGGCTGAAACAGAGGGCGATAAACAGAGGGGCTGAAACAGAGGGCGAGAAACAGAGGGGCTGAAACAGAGGGGCTGAAACAGAGGGGCTGAAACCGAAGGCGAGAAACAGAGGGGCTGAAACAGAGGGCGAGAAACAGAGGGGCCGAAACAGAGGCCGAGAAGCAGAGGGGCTGAAACAGAGTGCGAGAAACAGAGGGGCTGAAACAGAGGGCGAGAAACAGAGGGCGAGAAACAGAGGGACTGAAACAGAGGGGCTGAATGAGAGGGGCTGAAACAGAGGGCTAGAAACAGAGGGGCTGAAACAGAGGTCGAAAAACAGAGGGGCTGAAACCGAGGGGCTGAATCAGAGGGGTCTGAAACAGAGGGGCTGAAACAGTGGGCGAGAAACAGAGGGGCTGAAACAGAGGGCGAGAAACAGAGGGGCAGAAACAGAGGGCGAGAAACAGAGGGGCCGAAACAGAGGGGCCGAAACAGAGGGGCTGAAACAGAGGGACTGAAACAGAGGGCGAGAAACAGAGAGGCTGAAACAGAGGGCGAGAAACAGAGGGGCTGAAACAGAGGGCGATAAACAGAGGGGCTGAAACAGAGGGCGAGAAACAGAGGGGCTGAAACAGAGGGGCTGAAACACAGGGGCTGAAACAGAGGGGCTAAAACAGAAGGCGGGAAACAGAGGGGCTGAAACAGAGGGGCTGAAACAGAGGGGCTGAATCAGAGGGGCTGATTCAGAGGGGCTGCAACAGAGGGGCTGAATCAGCGGGGCTGAAACAGAGGGCGAGAAACAGAGGGGCTGAAACAGAGGGCGAGAAACAGAGGGGCTGAAACAGAGGGGCTGAAACAGTGGGGCTGAAACAGAGGGCGAGAAATAGAGGGCTGAAACAGAGGGCGAGAAACAGTGGGGCTGAAACAGAGGGCGAGAAACAGAGGGGCTGAATCAGAGGGGCTGAAACAGAGGGTGAGAAACAGAGGGGCTGAAACAGAGGGCGAGAAACAGAGTGGCTGAAACAGACGGGCTGAAACAGAGGGGCTGAAAAAGAGGGCGAAAAACAGAGTGGCTGAAACAGAGGGTGAGAAACAGAGGGGCTGCAACAGAGGGGCTGAAACAGAGGGACTGAAACAGAGGGGCTGGAACAGAGGGGGAGAAACAGAGGGGCTGAAACAGAGGGGCTGAATCAGAGGGGCTGAAACAGAGAGCGAGAAACATAGGGGCTGAAACAGAGGGCGAGAAACAGAGGGGCTGAAACAGAGGGGCTGAAACAGAGGGGCTGAATCAGAGGGGCTGAATCAGAGGGGCTGAAACAGAGGGCGAGAAACAGAGGGGCTGAAACAGAGGGCGAGAAACAGAGTGGCTGAAACAGACGGGCTGAAACAGAGGGGCTGAAAAAGAGGGCGAAAAACAGAGTGGCTGAAACAGAGGGTGAGAAACAGAGGGGCTGCAACAGAGGGGCTGAAACAGAGGGACTGAAACAGAGGGGCTGGAACAGAGGGGGAGAAACAGAGGGGCTGAAACAGAGGGGCTAAATCAGAGGGGCTGAAACAGAGGGCGAGAAACATAGGGGCTGAAACAGAGGGCGAGAAACAGAGGGGCTGAAACAGAAGGGCTGAAACAGAGGGGCTGAACCAGAGGGTCTGAAACAGAGGGGCTAAATCAGTGGGGCAGAAACAGAGGGCGAGAAACAGAGGGGCTGAAACAGTGGGCGAGAAACAGAGGGGCTGAAACAGAGGGGCTGAAACAGAGGGGGAGAAACAGAGGGGCTGAAACAGAGGGCGAGACACAGACGCGCTGAAACAGAGGGCGAGAAACAGAGGGGCAGAAACAGAGGGGCTGAAACAAAGAGCGCGAAACAGAGGGGCTGAAACAGAGGGCGAGAAACAGAGGCACTGAAACAGAGGGGCTGAAACAGAGGGGCTAAATTAGAATGGGCAGAAACAGAGGGCGTGAAACAGAGGGGCTGAAACAGAGGGCCCGAAACAGAGGTGCTGAAACAGAGGGGCTGAAACAGAGGGGCTGAAACAGAGGGGCTGAAACAGAGGGCGAGAAACAGAGGGGCTGAAACAGAGGGCGAGAAACAGAGGGGCTGAAACAGAGGGGCTGAAACAGAAGGGCTGAAACAGAGGCGCTGAAACAGAGGGCGAGAAACAGAGGGGCTGAATCAGAGGGGTTGAATCAGAGGGGCTGAAACAGAGGGGCTGAAACAGAGGGCGAGAATCAGAGGGGTGAAACAGAGGGCGGGAAACAGAGGGCGAGAAACAGAGGGGCTGAAACAGAGGGGCTGAAACAGAGGGGCTGATACAGAGGGCGAGAAACAGAGGGGCTGAAACAGAGGGCGAGAAACAGAGGGGCTGAAACAGAGGGCGAGAAACAGAGGGGCCGAAACAGAGGGCGAGAAACAGAGGGGCTGAAACAGAGGGCGAGAAACAGAGGGGCTGAAACAGAGGGGCTGAAACAGAAGTCGAGAAACAGAGGGGCTGAAACAGAGGGCGATAAACAGAGGGGCTGAAACAGAGGGCGAGAAACAGAGGGGCTGAAACAGAGGGGCTGAAACAGAGGGGCTGAACCAGAAGGCGAGAAACAGAGGGGCTGAAACAGAGGGCGAGAAACAGTGGGGCCGAAACAGAGGGCCAGAAACAGAGGGCGAGAAACAGAGGGACTGAAACAGAGGGGCTGAATCCGAGGGGCTGAAACAGAGGGCCAGAAACAGAGGGGTAAAACAGAGGGCGAGAAACAGAGAGGCTGAAACCGAGAGGCTGAATCAGAGGGGCTGAAACAGAGGGGCTGAAACAGTGGGCGTGAAACAGAGGGGCTGAAACAGAGTGCGAGAAACAGAGGGGCAGAAACAGAGGGCGAGAAACAGAGGGGCTGAAACAGAGGGGCTGAAACAGAGGGGCTGAATCAGAGGGGCTGATTTAGTGGGGCTGCAACAGAGGGGCTGAATCAGCGGGGCTGAAACAGCGGGCGAGAAACAGAGGGGCTGAAACAGAGGGCGAGAGACAGAGCGGCTGAAACAGAGGGGCTGAAACAGAGGGGCTGAAACAGAGTGGCTGAAACAGTGGGGCTGAAACAGAGGGTGAGAAATAGAGGGGCTGAAACAGAGGGCGAGAAACAGAGAGGCTGAAACAGAGGGCGAGAAACAGAGGGGCGGAATCAGAGGGGCTGAAACAGAGGGTGAGAAACAGAGGGGCTGAAACAGAGGGCGAGAAACAGAGTGGCTGAAACAGACGGGCTGAAACAGAGGGGCTGAAAAAGAGGGCGAAACACAGAGGGGCTGAAACAGAGGGCGAGAAACAGGTGGGCTGAAACAGAGGGGCTGAAACAGTGGGGCTGAAACAGAGGGGCTGGAACAGAGGGGGAGAAACAGAGGGGCTGAAACAGAGTTTCTGAATCAGAGGGGCTGAAACAGAGGGCGAGAATCATAGGGGCTGAAACAGAGGGCGAGAAACAGAGGGGCTGAAACAGAGGGGCTGAAACAGAGGGGCTGAATCAGAGGGGCTGAATCAGAGGGGATGAATCAGAGGGGCTGAAACAGAGGGCGAGAAACAGAGGGGCTGAAACAGGCGGGCTGAAACAGAGGGGCTAAATCAGAGAGGCAGAAACAGATGGCGAGAAACAGAGGGGCTGAAACAGAGGGCGAGAAACAGTGGGGCAGAAACAGAGGGGCTGAAACAGAGGGGCAGGAACAGAGGGCGAGAAACAGAGGGGCTGAAACAGAGGGCGAGACACAGAGGGGCTGAAACAGAGGGCGAGAAACAGAGAGGCTGAAACAGAGGGGCTGAAACAGAACGGCTGAAACAGAGGGGCTGAAACAGAGTCCGAGAAACAGAGGGGCTGTATCAGAGGGGCTGAATCAGAGGCGCTGAAACAGAGGGGCTGAAACAGAGGGCGAGAAACAGAGGAGCTGAAACAGTGGGCGAGAAACAGAGGGCGAGAAACAGAGGGTCTGAAACAGAGGGGCTGAAACAGAGGGGCTGATACAGACGGCGTGAAACAGAGGGGCTGAAACAGAGGGCGAGAAACAGAGGGGCTGAAACAGAGGGCGAGAAACAGAGGGGCTGAAACAGAGGGGCTGAAACAGAGGGGCTGAAACAGAGGGCGAGAAACAGAGAGGCTGAAACAGAGGGCGAGAAACAGAGGGGCTGAAAAAGAGGGCGAAACACAGAGGGGCTGAAACAGAGGGCGAGAAACAGAGGGGCTGAAACAGAGGGGCTGAAACAGAGGGGCTGAATCAGAGGGGCTGAATCAGAGGGGCTGAATCAGAGGGGCTGAAACAGAGGGCGAGAAACAGAGGGGCTGAAACAGGCGGGCTGAAACAGAGGGGCTAAATCAGAGAGGCAGAAACAGATGGCGAGAAACAGAGGGGCTGAAACAGAGGGCGAGAAACAGTGGGGCAGAAACAGAGGGGCTGAAACAGAGGGGCAGAAACAGAGGGCGAGAAAAAGAGGGGCTGAAACAGAGGCCGAGACACAGAGCGGCTGAAACAGAGGGCGAGAAACAGAGAGGCTGAAACAGAGGGGCTGAAACAGAACGGCTGAAACAGAGGGGCTGAAATAGAGTCCGAGAAACAGAGGGGCTGTATCAGAGGGGCTGAATCAGAGGCGCTGAAACAGAGGGGCTGAAACAGAGGGCGAGAAACAGAGGAGCTGAAACAGTGGGCGAGAAACAGAGGGCGAGAAACAGAGGGTCTGAAACAGAGGGGCTGAAACAGAGGGGCTGATACAGACGGCGTGAAACAGAGGGGCTGAAACAGAGGGCGAGAAACAGAGGGGCTGAAACAGAGGGCGAGAAACAGAGGGGCTGAAACAGAGGGGCTGAAACAGAGGGCGAGAAACAGAGAGGCTGAAACAGAGGGCGAGAAACAGAGGGGCTGAAACAGAGGGCGAGAAACAGAGGGCGAGAAACAGAGGGGCTGAAACAGAGGGGCTAAATTAGAGGGGCAGGAACAGAGGGCGAGAAACAGAGGGGCTGAAACAGAGGGCGAGAAACAGAGGTGCTGAAACCATGGGGCTGAAACAGAGGGCGAGAAACAGAGTGGCTGAAACAGAGGGCGAGAAACAGAGGGGCTGAAACAGAGGGCGAGCAACAGAGGGGCTGAAACAGACGGGCTGAAACAGAAGGGCTGAAACAGAGGGGCTGAAACAGAGGGGCTGAATCAGAGGGGCTGAAAAAGAGGGGCTGAAACAGAGGGCGAGAAACAGAGGGGCTGAAACAGAGGGCGAGAAACAGAGCGCGAGAAACAGAGGTGCTGAAACAGAGGGCGAGAAACAGAGGGGCTGAAACAGAGGGGCTGAAACAGAAGGGCTGAAACAGAGGGGCTGAATCAGAGGGGCTGAATCAGAGGGGCTGAAAAAGAGGGGCTGAAACAGAGGGCGATAATCAGAGGGGCTGAAACAGAGGGCGAGAAACAGAGCGCGAGAAACAGAGGTGCTGAAACAGAGGGCGAGAAACAGAGGGGCTGAAACAGATGGGCTGAAACAGAGGGCGAGAAACAGAGGGGCTGAAACAGAGGGCGAGAAACAGAGGGGCTGAAACAGAGGGGCTGAAACAGAGGGCGAGAAACAGAGAGGCTGAAACAGAGGGCGAGAAACAGAGGGGCTGAAACAGAGGGCGAGAAACAGAGGGCGAGAAACAGAGGGGCTGAAACAGAGGGGCTAAATTAGAGGGGCAGGAACAGAGGGCGAGAAACAGAGGGGCTGAAACAGAGGGCGAGAAACAGAGGTGCTGAAACCATGGGGCTGAAACAGAGGGCGAGAAACAGAGTGGCTGAAACAGAGGGCGAGAAACAGAGGGGCTGAAACAGAGGGCGTGCAACAGAGGGGCTGAAACAGACGGGCTGAAACAGAGGGCGAGAAACAGAGGGGCTGAAACAGAGGGCGAGAAACAGAGGGGCTGAATCAGAGGGGCTGAATCAGAGGGGCTGAAACAGAGGGGCTGAAACAGAGGGCGAGAATCAGAGGGGTGAAACAGAGGGCCGGAAACAGAGGGCGAGAAACAGAGGGGCTGAAACAGAGGGGCTGAAACAGAGGGGCTGAAACAGAGGGGCTGATACAGAGGGCGAGAAACAGAGGGGCTGAAACAGAGGGCGATAAACCGAGGGGCTGAAACAGAGGGCGAGAAACAGAGGGGCTGAAACAGAGGGGCTGAAACAGAAGGGCTGAAACAGAGGCGCTGAAACAGAGGGCGAGAAACAGAGGGGCTGAATCAGAGGGGCTGAATCAGAGGGGCTGAAACAGAGGGGCTGAAACAGAGGGCGAGAATCAGAGGGGTGAAACAGAGGGCGGGAAACAGAGGGCGAGAAACAGAGGGGCTGAAACAGAGGGGCTGAAAAAGAGGGGCTGAAACAGAGGGGCTGATACAGAGGGCGAGAAACAGAGGGGCTGAAACAGAGGGCGATAAACCGAGGGGCTGAAACAGAGGGCGATAAACAGAGGGGCTGAAACAGAGGGGCTGAAACAGAGGGGCTGAAACCGAAGGCGAGAAACAGAGGGGCTGAAACAGAGGGCGAGAAACAGAGGGGCTGAAACAGAGGGGCTGAAACAGTGGGCGTGAAACAGAGGGCCTGAAACAGAGTGCGAGAAACAGAGGGGCAGAAACAGAGGGCGAGAAACAGAGGGGCTGAAACAGAGGGGATGAAACAGAGGGGCTGAATCAGAGGGGCTGATTTAGTGGGGCTGCAACAGAGGGGCTGAATCAGCGGGGCTGAAACAGCGGGCGAGAAACAGAGGGGCTGAAACAGAGGGCGAGAGACAGAGGGGCAGAAACAGAGGGCGAGAAACAGAGGTGCTCAAACAGAGGGGCTGAAACAGAGGGCGAGAAACAGAGGGGCTGAAACAGAGGGCGAGAAACAGAGCGGCTGAAACAGAGGGGCTGAAACAGAGGGGCTGAAACAGAGTGGCTGAAACAGTGGGGCTGAAACAGAGGGTGAGAAATAGAGGGGCTGAAACAGAGGGCGAGAAACAGAGAGGCTGAAACAGAGGGCGAGAAACAGAGGGGCGGAATCAGAGCGGCTGAAACAGAGGGTGAGAAACAGAGGGGCTGAAACAGAGGGCGAGAAACAGAGTGGCTGAAACAGACGGGCTGAAACAGAGGGGCTGAAAAAGAGGGCGAAACACAGAGGGGCTGAAACAGAGTTTCTGAATCAGAGGGGCTGGAACAGAGGGGGAGAAACAGAGGGGCTGAAACAGAGGGGCTGAAACAGAGGGGCTGAATCAGAGGGGCTGAATCAGAGGGGCTGAATCAGAGGGGCTGAAACAGAGGGCGAGAAACAGAGGGGCTGAAACAGGCAGGCTGAAACAGAGGGGCTAAATCAGAGAGGCAGAAACAGATGGCGAGAAACAGAGGGGCTGAAACAGAGGGCGAGAAACAGTGGGGCAGAAACAGAGGGGCTGAAACAGAGGGGCAGGAACAGAGGGCGAGAAAAAGAGGGGCTGAAATAGAGGGCGAGACACAGAGGGGCTGAAACAGAGTGCGAGAAACAGAGAGGCTGAAACAGAGGGGCTGAAACAGAACGGCTGAAACAGAGGGGCTGAAACAGAGTCCGAGAAACAGAGGGGCTGTATCAGAGGGGCTGAATCAGAGGCGCTGAAACAGAGGGGCTGAAACAGAGGGCGAGAAACAGAGGAGCTGAAACAGTGGGCGAGAAACAGAGGGCGAGAAACAGAGGGTCTGAAACAGAGGGGCTGAAACAGAGGGGCTGATACAGACGGCGTGAAACAGAGGGGCTGAAACAGAGGGCGAGAAACAGAGGGGCTGAAACAGAGGGCGAGAAACAGAAGGGCTGAAACAGAGGGGCTGAAACAGAGGGGCTGAAACAGAGGGCGAGAAACAGAGAGGCTGAAACAGAGGGCGAGAAACAGAGGGGCTGAAAAAGAGGGCGAAACACAGAGGGGCTGAAACAGAGGGCGAGAAACAGAGGGGCTGAAACAGAGGGGCTGAAACAGAGGGGCTGAATCAGAGGGGCTGAATCAGAGGGGCTGAATCAGAGGGGCTGAAACAGAGGGCGAGAAACAGAGGGGCTGAAACAGGCGGGCTGAAACAGAGGGGCTAAATCAGAGAGGCAGAAACAGATGGAGAGAAACAGAGGGGCTGAAACAGAGGGCGAGAAACAGTGGGGCAGAAACAGAGGGGCTGAAACAGAGGGGCAGAAACAGAGGGCGAGAAAAAGAGGGGCTGAAACAGAGGGCGAGACACAGAGGGGCTGAAACAGAGGGCGAGAAACAGAGAGGCTGAAACAGAGGGGCTGAAACAGAACGGCTGAAACAGAGGGGCTGAAACAGAGTCCGAGAAACAGAGGGGCTGTATCAGAGGGGCTGAATCAGAGGCGCTGAAACAGAGGGGCTGAAACAGAGGGCGAGAAACAGAGGAGCTGAAACAGTGGGCGAGAAACAGAGGGCGAGAAACAGAGGGTCTGAAACAGAGGGGCTGAAACAGAGGGGCTGATACAGACGGCGTGAAACAGAGGGGCTGAAACAGAGGGCGAGAAACAGAGGGGCTGAAACAGAGGGCGAGAAACAGAGGGGCTGAAACAGAGGGGCTGAAACAGAGGGGCTGAAACAGAGGGCGAGAAACAGAGAGGCTGAAACAGAGGGCGAGAAACAGAGGGGCTGAAACAGAGGGCGAGAAACAGAGTGCGAGAAACAGAGGGGCTGAAACAGAGGGGCTAAATTAGAGGGGCAGAAACAGAGGGCGAGAAACAGAGGGGCTGAAACAGAGGGCGAGAAACAGAGGTGCTGAAACCGTGGGGCTGAAATAGAGGGCGAGAAACAGAGTGGCTGAAACAGAGGGCGAGAAACAGAGGGGCTGAAACAGAGGGCGAGTAACAGAGGGTCTGAAACAGAGGGGCTGAAACAGAAGGGCTGAAACAGAGGGGCTGAAACAGAGGGGCTGAATCAGAGGGGCTGAAAAAGAGGGGCTGAAACAGAGGGCGAGAAACAGAGGGGCTGAAACAGAGGGCGAGAAACAGAGCGCGAGAAACAGAGGTGCTGAAACAGAGGGCGAGAAACAGAGGGGCTGAAACAGAGGGGCTGAAACAGAAGGGCTGAAACAGAGGGGCTGAATCAGAGGGGCTGAATCAGAGGGGCTGAAAAAGAGGGGCTGGAACAGAGGGCGATAATCAGAGGGGCTGAAACAGATGGCGAGAAACAGAGGGCGAGAAACAGAGGTGCTGAAACAGAGGGCGAGAAACAGAGGGGCTGAAACAGAGGGGCTGAAACAGAAGGGCTGAAACAGAGGCGCTGAAACAGAGGGCGAGAAACAGAGGGGCTGAATCAGAGGGGCTGAATCAGAGGGGCTGAAACAGAGGGGCTGAAACAGAGGGCGAGAATCAGAGGGGTGAAACAGAGGGCGGGAAACAGAGGGCGAGAAACAGAGGGGCTGAAACAGAGGGGCTGAAACAGAGGGGCTGATACAGAGGGCGAGAAACAGAGGGGCTGAAACAGAGGGCGATAAACTGAGGGGCTGAAACAGAGGGCGATAAACAGAGGGGCTGAAACAGAGGGGCTGAAACAGAGGGGCTGAAACCGAAGGCGAGAAACAGAGGGGCTGAAACAGAGGGCGAGAAACAGAGGGGCCGAAACAGAGGGCGAGAAACAGAGGGGCTGAAACAGAGGGCGAGAAACAGAGGGGCTGAAACAGAGGGGCTGATTCAGAGGGGCTGAAACAGAGTGCGAGAAACAGAGAGGCTGAAACAGAGGGCGAGAAACAGAGCGGTGAAAAAGAGGGCGAAACACAGAGGGGCTGAAACAGAGGGCGAGAAACAGAGGGGCTGAAACAGAGGGGCTGAAACAGAAGGGCTGAAACAGAGGCGCTGAAACAGAGGGCGAGAAACAGAGGGGCTGAATCAGAGGGGCTGAATCAGAGGGGCTGAAACAGAGGGGCTGAAACAGAGGGCGAGAATCAGAGGGGTGAAACAGAGGGCGGGAAACAGAGGGGCTGAAACAGAGGGCGAGAAACAGAGGGGCTGAAACAGAGGGGCTGAAACCGAAGGCGAGAAACAGAGGGGCTGAAACAGAGGGCGAGAAACAGAGGGGCCGAAACAGAGGGCGAGAAACACAGGGGCTGAAACAGAGGGCGAGAAACAGAGGGGCTGAAACAGAGGGGCTGATTCAGAGGGGCTGAAACAGAAGGCGAGAAACAGAGTTGCTGAAACAGAGGGCGAGAAACAGAGGGGCTGAAACAGAGGGGCTGAAACAGAGGGGCTGAAACAGAGTGCGAGAAACAGAGAGGCTGAAACAGAGGGCGAGAAACAGAGGGGCTGAAACAGAGGGCGAGAAACAGAGGGGCTGAAACAGAGGGCGAGAAACAGAGGGGCTGAAAGAGAGGGGCTGAAACAGAGGGGCTGAAAAAGAAGGCGAGAAACAGAGGGGCTGAAACAGAGGGCGAGAAACAGAGGGGCCGAAACAGAGGGCCAGAAACAGAGGGCGAGAAACAGAGGGACTGAAACAGAGGGGCTGAATCCGAGGGGCTGAAACAGAGGGCGAGAAACAGAGGGGCTGAAACAGAGGGCGAGAAACAGAGAGGCTGAAACCGAGTGGCTGAATCAGAGGGTCTGAAACAGAGGGGCTGAAACACTGGGCGAGAAACAGAGGGGCTGAAACAGAGTGCGAGAAACAGAGGGGCAGAAACAGAGGGCGAGAAACAGAGGGGCTGAAACAGAGGGGCTGAAACAGAGGGGCTGAATCAGAGGTGCTGATTTAGTGGGGCTGCAACAGATTGGCTGAATCAGCGGAGCTGAAACAGAGGGGCTGAAACAGAGGGCGAGAAACAGAGGGACTGAAACAGAGGGGCTGAAAAAGAGGGCGAGAAACGGGCCGAAACAGAGGGGCCGAAACAGAGGGGCTGAAACAGAGGATCTGAAACAGAGGGCGAGAAACAGAGGGGCTGAAACAGAGGGCGATAAACAGAGGGGCTGAAACAAAGGGCGAGAAACAGAGGGGCTGAAACAGAGGGGCTGAAACAGAGGGGCTGAAACAGAGGGGCTGAAACAGAAGGCGAGAAACAGAGGGGCTGAAACAGAGGGCGAGAAACAGAGGGGGTGAAACAGAGGGCGAGAAACAGAGGGCGAGAAACAGAGGGACTGAAACAGAGGGGCTGAATCAGAGGGGATGAAACAGAGGGCGAGAAACAGAGCGGCTGAAACAGAGGGCGAGAAACAGAGGGTCTGAAACCGAGGGGCTGAATCAGAGGGGCTGAAACAGAGGGGCTGAAACAGTGGGCGAGAAACAGATGGGCTGAAACAGAGAGCGAGAAACAGAGGGGCAGAAACAGAGGGCGAGAAACAGAGGGGCTGAAACAGAGGGCGAGATACAGAGGGGCTGAAACAGAGGGGGAGAAACTAAGGGGCTGAAACAGAGGGCGAGAAACAGAGGGGTTGAAACAGAGGGGCTGAAACAGTGGGGCTGAAACAGAGGGGCTGGAACAGAGGGGGAGAAACAGAGGGGCTGAAACAGAGGGGTTGAATCAGAGGGGCTGAAACAGAGGGCGAGACTCATAGGGGCTGAAACAGAGGGCGAGAAACAGAGGTGCTGAAACAGAGGGGCTGAATCAGAGGGGCTGAATCAGAGGGGCTGAATCAGAGGGGCTGAATCAGAGGGGCTGAAACAGAGGGCGAGAAACAGAGGGGCTGAAACAGGGGGGCTGAAACAGAGGGGCTAAATCAGAGGGGCAGAAACAGACGGCGAGAAACAGAGGGGCTGAAACAGAGGGCGAGAAACAGAGGGGCAGAAACAGAGGGGCTGAAACAGAGGGGCTGAAACAGAGAGCGAGAAACAGTGGGGCTGAAACAGAGGGGCTGAAACAGAGGGCGAGAAACAGAGGGGCTGAAACAGAGGGGCTGCAACAGAACCGCTGAAACAGAGGGGCTGAAACAGAGGGCGAGAAGCAGAGGGGCCCGAATCAGAGGGGCTGAATCAGAGGGGCAGAAACAGAGGGGCTGAAACAGAGGGCGAGAAACAGAGGGGCTGAAACAGAGAGCGAGAAACAGTGGGGCTGAAACAGAGGGGCTGAAACAGAGGGCGAGAAACAGAGGGGCTGAAACAGAGGGGCTGCAACAGAACCGCTGAAACAGAGGGGCTGAAACAGAGGGCGAGAAGCAGAGGGGCCCGAATCAGAGGGGCTGAATCAGAGGGGCAGAAACAGAGGGGCTGAAACAGAGGGCGAGAAACAGAGGGGCTGAAATGGAGGGGCTGAAACAGAGGGGCCCGAATCAGAGGGGCTGAATCAGAGGGGCAGAAACAGAGGGGCTGAAACAGAGGGCGAGAAACAGAGGGGCTGAAACAGAGGGGCTGATACAGACGGCGTGAAACAGGGGGGCTGAAACAGAGGGCGAGAAACAGAGGGGCTGAAACAGAGGGGCTGAAACAGAGGGGCTGAAACAGAGGGCGAGAAACAGAGAGGCTGAAACAGAGGGCGAGAAACAGAGGGGCAGATACAGAGGGCGAGAAACAGAGGGGCTGAAACAGAGGGCGAGAAACAGAGGCGCTAAATTAGTGGGGCAGAAACAGAGGGCGAGAAAGAGAGGGGCTGAAACAGAGGGCGAGAAACAGAGGTGCTGAAAAAGAGGGGCTGAAACAGAGGGCGAGAAACAGAGTGGCTGAAACAGAGGGCGAGAAACAGAGGGGCTGAACCAGAGAGCGAGAAACAGTGGGGCTGAAACAGAGGGCGAGACACAGAGGGGCTGAAACAGAGGGCGAGAAACAGAGGGGCTGAAACAGAGTGGCTGCAACAGAACGGCTGAAACAGAGGGGCTGAAACAGAGGGCGAGAAGCAGAGGGGCCCGAATCAGAGGGGCTGAATCAGAGGGGCTGAAACAGAGGGGCTGAAACAGAGGGCGAGAAACAGAGGGGCTGAAATTGAGGGGCTGAAACAGAGGGGCTGAAACAGAGGGGCTGATACAGACGGCGTGAAACAGAGGGGCTGAATCAGAGGGGCTGAATCAGAGGGGCTGAATCAGAGGGGCTGAATCAGAGGGGCTGAAACAGAGGGCGAGAAACAGAGGGGCTGAAACAGGGGGTCTGAAACAGAGGGGCTAAATCAGAGGGGCAGAAACAGACGGCGAGAAACAGAGGGGCTGAAACAGAGGGCGAGAAACAGAGGGGCAGAAACAGAGGGGCTGAAACAGAGGGGCTGAAACAGAGAGCGAGAAACAGTGGGGCTGAAACAGAGGGGCTGAAACAGAGGGCGAGAAACAGAGGGGCTGAAACAGAGGGGCTGCAACAGAACCGCTGAAACAGAGGGGCTGAAACAGAGGGCGAGAAGCAGAGGGGCCCGAATCAGAGGGGCTGAATCAGAGGGGCAGAAACAGAGGGGCTGAAACAGAGGGCGAGAAACAGAGGGGCTGAAACAGAGAGCGAGAAACAGTGGGGCTGAAACAGAGGGGCTGAAACAGAGAGCGAGAAACAGAGGGGCTGAAACAGAGGGGCTGCAACAGAACCGCTGAAACAGAGGGGCTGAAACAGAGGGCGAGAAGCAGAGGGGCCCGAATCAGAGGGGCTGAATCAGAGGGGCAGAAACAGAGGGGCTGAAACAGAGGGCGAGAAACAGAGGGGCTGAAATGGAGGGGCTGAAACAGAGGGGCTGAAACAGAGGGGCTGATACAGACGGCGTGAAACAGAGGGGCTGAAACAGAGGGCGAGAAACAGAGGGGCTGAAACAGAGGGGCTGAAACAGAGGGGCTGAAACAGAGGGCGAGAAACAGAGAGGCTGAAACAGAGGGCGAGAAACAGAGGGGCAGATACAGAGGGCGAGAAACAGAGGGGCTGAAACAGAGGGCGAGAAACAGAGGCGCTAAATTAGTGGGGCAGAAACAGAGGGCGAGAAACAGAGGGGCTGAAACAGAGGGCGAGAAACAGAGGTGCTGAAAAAGAGGGGCTGAAACAGAGGGCGAGAAACAGAGTGGCTGAAACAGAGGGCGAGAAACAGAGGGGCTGAAACAGAGAGCGAGAAACAGTGGGGCTGAAACAGAGGGCGAGACACAGAGGGGCTGAAACAGAGGGCGAGAAACAGAGGGGCTGAAACAGAGTGGCTGCAACAGAACGGCTGAAACAGAGGGGCTGAAACAGAGGGCGAGAAGCAGAGGGGCCCGAATCAGAGGGGCTGAATCAGAGGGGCTGAAACAGAGGGGATGAAACAGAGGGCGAGAAACAGAGGGGCTGAAATTGAGGGGCTGAAACAGTGGGGCTGAAACAGAGGGGCTGATACAGACGGCGTGAAACAGAGGGGCTGAAACAGAGGGCGAGAAACAGAGGGGCTGAAACAGAGGGCGAGAAACAGAGGGGCTGAAACAGAGGGGCTTAAACAGAGGGGCTGAAACAGAGGGCGAGAAACAGAGAGGCTGAAACAGAGGGCGAGAAACAGAGGGGCTGATACAGAGTGCGAGAAACAGAGGGGCTGAAACAGAGGGCGAGAAACAGAGGGGCTAAATTAGTGGGGCAGAAACAGAGGGCGAGAAACAGAGGGGCTGAAACAGAGTGCGAGAAACAGAGGTGCTGAAACAGAGGGGCTGAAACAGAGGGCGAGAAACAGAGTGGCTGAAACAGAGGGCGAGAAACAGTGGGGCTGAAACAGAGGGCGAGTAACAGAGGGGCTGAAACAGAGGGGCTGAAACAGAAGGGCTGAAACAGAGGAGCTGAAACAGAGGGCGAGAAACAGAGGGGTTGAATCAGAGGGGCTGAATCAGAGGGGCTGAAAAAGAGGGGCTGAAACAGAGGGCGAGAATCAGAGGGGCTGAAACAGCGGGCGAGAAACAGAGGGCGAGAAACAGAGGTGCTGAAACAGAGGGGCTGAAACAGAGGGGCTGAAACAGAGGGGCTGATACAGAGGGCGAGAAACAGAAGGGCTGAAACAGAGGGCGAGAAACAGAGAGGCTGAAACAGAGGGCGAGAAACAGAGGGGCCAAAACAGAGGGGCCGAAACAGAGGGGCTGAAACAGAGGGGCTGATTCAGAGGGCGAGAAACAGAAGGGCTGAAACAGAGGGCGAGAAACAGAGAGGCTGAAACAGAGGGCGAGAAACAGAGGGGCCGAAACAGAGGGGCTGAAACAGAGGGGCTGAAACAGAGGGCGAGAAACAGAGGGCGAGAAACAGAGGGACTGAAACAGAGGGGGTGAATCAGATGGGCTGAAACAGAGGGCGAGAAACAGAGCGGCTGAAACCGAGGGCGAGAAACAGAGGGGCTGAAACCGAGGGGCTGAATCAGAGGGGCTGAAACAGAGGGGCTGAAACCGTGGGAGAGAATCAGAGGGGCTGAAACAGAGGGCGAGAAACAGAGGGGCAGAAACAGAGGGCGAGAAACAGAGGGGCTGAAACAGAGGGCGAGAAACAGAGGGGCTGAATCAGAGGGCGAGAAACAGAGTGGCTGAAACAGAGGGCGAGAAACAGAGGGGCTGAAACAGAGGGCGAGTAACAGAGTGGCTGAAACAGAGGGCGAGAAACAGAGGGGCTGAAACAGAGGGCGAGTAACAGAGGGGCTGAAACAGAGGGGCTGAAACAGAAGGGCTGAAACAGAGGAGCTGAAACAGAGGGCGAGAAACAGAGGGGTTGAATCAGAGGGGCTGAATCAGAGGGGCTGAAAAAGAGTGGCTGAAACAGAGGGCGAGAATCAGAGGGGCTGAAACAGCGGGCGAGAAACAGAGGGCGAGAAACAGAGGTGCTGAAACAGAGGGGCTGAAACAGAGGGGCTGAAACAGAGGGGCTGATACAGAGGGCGAGAAACAGAAGGGCTGAAACAGAGGGCGAGAAACAGAGAGGCTGAAACAGAGGGCGAGAAACAGAGGAGCCGAAACAGGGGGGTTAAAACAGAGGGGCTGAAACAGAGGGGCTGAAACAGAAGGCGAGAAACAGAGGGGCTGAAACAGAGGGCGAGAAACAGAGGGGCTGAAACAGAGGGCGAGAAACAGAGGGCGAGAAACAGAGGGACTGAAACAGAGGGGGTGAATCAGATGGGCTGAAACAGAGGGCGAGAAACAGAGCGGCTGAAACCGAGGGCGAGAAACAGAGGGGCTGAAACCGAGGGGCTGAATCAGAGGGGCTGAAACAGAGGGGCTGAAACCGTGGGAGAGAATCAGTGGGGCTGAAACAGAGGGCGAGTAACAGAGGGGCAGAAACAGAGGCCGAGAAACAGAGGGGCTGAAACAGAGGGCGAGAAACAGAGGGGCTGAATCAGAGGGGCCGAATCAGAGGGCGAGAAACTGAGGGGCTGAAACAGAGGGCGAGAAACAGAGGGGCTGAAACAGAGGGTGAGAAACAGTGGGGCTGAAACAGAGGGGCTGAAAAAGAGGGGCTACATTAGAGGGGCAGAAACAAAGGGCGAGAAACAGAGGGACTGAAACAGAGGGCGAGAAACAGAGAGGCTGAATCAGAGGGGCTGAATCAGAGGGGCTGAAACAGAGGGGCTGAAACAGACGGCGATAAACAGAGCGGCTGAAACAGTGGGCGAGAAACAGAGGGGGAGAAACAGAGGGGCTGAAACAGAGGGGCTGAAACAGAGGGGCTGATACAGACGGCGTGAAACAGAGGGGCTGAAACAGAGGGCGAGAAACAGAGGGGCTGAAACAGGGGCGAGAAACAGAGGGGCTGAAACAGAGGGGCTGAAACAGAGGGGCTGAAACAGAGGGCGAGAAACAGAGAGGCTGAAACAGAGGGCGAGAAACAGAGGGGCTAAATTAGAGGGGCAGAAACAGAGGGCGAGAAACAGAGGGGCTGAAACAGAGGGCGAGAAACAGAGGTGCTGAAACAGAGGGACTGAAACAGAGGGCGAGAAACAGAGTGGCTGAAACATAGGGTGAGAAACATCGGGGCTGAAACAGAGGGCGAGTAACAGAGGGGCTGAAACAGAGGGGCTGAAAAAGAAGGGCTGAAACAGAGGAGCTGAAACAGAGGGCGAGAAACAGAGGGGTTGAATCAGAGGGGCTGAATCAGAGGGGCTGAAAAAGAGTGGCTGAAACAGAGGGCGAGAATCAGAGGGGCTGAAACAGAGGGCGAGAAACAGAGGGCGAGAAACACAGGGGCTGAAACAGAGGGGCTGAAACAGAGTGGCTGAAACAGTGGGGCTGATACAGAGGGCGAGAAACAGAAGGGCTGAAACAGAGGGCGAGAAACAGAGAGGCTGAAACAGAGGGCGAGAAACAGAGGGACCGAAACAGAGGGGCCGAAACAGAGGGGCTGAAACAGAGGGACTGAAACAGAGGGCGAGAAACAGAGAGGCTGAAACAGAGGGCGAGAAACAGAGGGGCTGAAACAGAGGGCGATAAACAGAGGGGCTGAAACAGATGGGGAGAAACAGAGGGGCTGAAAGAGAGGGCCTGAAACAGAGGGCGAGAAACAGAGGGGCTGAAACAGAGGGCGAGAAACAGAGGGGCTGAAACAGAGAGTCTGAAACAGAGGGCGAGAAACAGAGGGGCTGAAACAGAGGGCGATAAACAGAGGGGCTGAAACAGAGGGCGAGAAACAGAGGGGCTGAAACAGAGGGGCTGAAACAGAGGGGCTGAAACAGAGGGGCTGAAACAGAAGGCGAGAAACAGAGGGGCTGAAACAGAGGGCGAGAAACAGAGGGGCTGAAACAGAGGGCGAGAAACAGAGGGCGAGAAACAGAGGGACTGAAACAGAGGGGCTGAATCAGATGGGCTGAAACAGAGTGCGAGAAACAGAGCGGCTGAAACAGAGGGCGAGAAACAGAGGGGCTGAAACCGAGGGGCTGAATCAAAGGGGCTGAAACAGAAGGGCTGAAACAGTGGGCGAGAAACAGATGGGCTGAAACAGAGGGCGAGAAACAGAGGGGCAGAAACAGAGGGCGAGAAACAGAGGGGCTGAAACAGAGGGCGAGAAACAGAGGGGCTGAATCAGAGGGGCTGAAACAGAGAGCGAGAAGCTAAGGGGCTGAAACAGAGGGCGAGAAACAGAGGGGCTGAAACAGAGGGTGAGAAACAGTGGGGCTGAAACAGATGGGCTGAAACAGAGGGGCTGAATCAGAGGGGCTGATTCAGAGGGGCTGAAACAGAGGGGTTGAATCAGAGGGGCTGAAACAGCGGGCGAGAAACAGAGGGGCTGAAACAGAGGGCGAGAAACAGAGGGGCTGAAACAGAGGGGTTGAATCAGAGGGGCTGAAACAGAGGGCGAGACTCATAGGGGCTGAAACAGAGTGCGAGAAACAGAGGGGCTGAAACAGAGGGGCTGAAACAGAAGGGCTGAATCAGAGGGGCTGAATCAGAGGGGCTGAATCAGAGGGGCTGAAATAGAGGGCGAGAAACAGAGCGGCTGAAACAATGGGGCTGAAACAGAGGGGCTAAATCAGAGGGGCAGAAACAGGCGGCGAGAAACAGAGGGGCTGAAACAGAGGGCGAGAAACAGAGGGGCTGAAACAGAGGGGCTGAAACAGAGGGGCTGAAACAGAGGGCGAGAAACAGTGGGGCTGAAACAGAGGGCGAGACACAGAGGGGCTGAAACAGAGGGCGAGAAACAGAGGGGCTGAAACAGAGGGGCTGCAACAGAACGGCTGAAACAGAGGGGCTGAAACAGAGGGCGAGAAGCAGAGGGGCCCGAATCAGAGGGGCTGAATCAGAGGGGCGGAAACAGAGGGGCTGAAACAGAGGGCGAGAAACAGAGGGGCTGAAATGGAGGGGCTGAAACAGAGGGGCTGAAACAGAGGGGCTGATACAGACGGCGTGAAACAGAGGGGCTGAAACAGAGGGCGAGAAACAGAGGGGCTGAAACAGAGGGGCTGAAACAGAGGGGCTGAAACAGAGGGCGAGAAACAGAGAGGCTGAAACAGAGGGCGAGAAACAGAGGGGCTGATACAGAGGGCGAGAAACAGAGGGGCTGAAACAGAGGGCGAGAAACAGAGGGGCTAAATTAGTGGGGCAGAAACAGAGGGCGAGAAACAGAGGGGCTGAAACAGAGGGCGAGAAACAGAGGTGCTGAAACAGAGGGGCTGAAACAGAGGGCGAGAAACAGAGTGGCTGAAACAGAGGGCGAGAAACAGAGGGGCTGAAACAGAGGGCGAGTAACAGAGGGGCTGAAACAGAGGGGCTGAAACAGAGGGGCTGAAACAGAGGGCGAGAAACAGAGGGGCTGAAACAGAGGGGCTGCAACAGAACCGCTGAAACAGAGGGGCTGAAACAGAGGGCGAGAAGCAGAGGGGCCCGAATCAGAGGGGCTGAATCAGAGGGGCAGAAACAGAGGGGCTGAAACAGAGGGCGAGAAACAGAGGGGCTGAAACAGAGAGCGAGAAACAGTGGGGCTGAAACAGAGGGGCTGAAACAGAGGGCGAGAAACAGAGGGGCTGAAACAGAGGGGCTGCAACAGAACCGCTGAAACAGAGGGGCTGAAACAGAGGGCGAGAAGCAGAGGGGCCCGAATCAGAGGGGCTGAATCAGAGGGGCAGAAACAGAGGGGCTGAAGCAGAGGGCGAGAAACAGAGGGGCTGAAATGGAGGGGCTGAAACAGAGGGGCCCGAATCAGAGGGGCTGAATCAGAGGGGCAGAAACAGAGGGGCTGAAACAGAGGGCGAGAAACAGAGGGGCTGAAACAGAGGGGCTGATACAGACGGCGTGAAACAGGGGGGCTGAAACAGAGGGCGAGAAACAGAGGGGCTGAAACAGAGGGGCTGAAACAGAGGGGCTGAAACAGAGGGCGAGAAACAGAGAGGCTGAAACAGAGGGCGAGAAACAGAGGGGCAGATACAGAGGGCGAGAAACAGAGGGGCTGAAACAGAGGGCGAGAAACAGAGGCGCTAAATTAGTGGGGCAGAAACAGAGGGCGAGAAACAGAGGGGCTGAAACAGAGGGCGAGAAACAGAGGTGCTGAAAAAGAGGGGCTGAAACAGAGGGCGAGAAACAGAGTGGCTGAAACAGAGGGCGAGAAACAGAGGGGCTGAACCAGAGAGCGAGAAACAGTGGGGCTGAAACAGAGGGCGAGACACAGAGGGGCTGAAACAGAGGGCGAGAAACAGAGGGGCTGAAACAGAGTGGCTGCAACAGAACGGCTGAAACAGAGGGGCTGAAACAGAGGGCGAGAAGCAGAGGGGCCCGAATCAGAGGGGCTGAATCAGAGGGGCTGAAACAGAGGGGCTGAAACAGAGGGCGAGAAACAGAGGGGCTGAAATTGAGGGGCTGAAACAGAGGGGCTGAAACAGAGGGGCTGATACAGACGGCGTGAAACAGAGGGGCTGAAACAGAGGGCGAGAAACAGAGGGGCTGAAACAGAGGGCGAGAAACAGAGGGGCTGAAACAGAGGGTCTGAAACAGAGGGGCTGAAACAGAGGGCGAGAAACAGAGAGGCTGAAACAGAGGGGCTGAATCAGAGGGGCTGAATCAGAGGGGCTGAATCAGAGGGGCTGAATCAGAGGGGCTGAAACAGAGGGCGAGAAACAGAGGGGCTGAAACAGGGGGTCTGAAACAGAGGGGCTAAATCAGAGGGGCAGAAACAGACGGCGAGAAACAGAGGGGCTGAAACAGAGGGCGAGAAACAGAGGGGCAGAAACAGAGGGGCTGAAACAGAGGGGCTGAAACAGAGAGCGAGAAACAGTGGGGCTGAAACAGAGGGGCTGAAACAGAGGGCGAGAAACAGAGGGGCTGAAACAGAGGGGCTGCAACAGAACCGCTGAAACAGAGGTGCTGAAACAGAGGGCGAGAAGCAGAGGGGCCCGAATCAGAGGGGCTGAATCAGAGGGGCAGAAACAGAGGGGCTGAAACAGAGGGCGAGAAACAGAGGGGCTGAAACAGAGAGCGAGAAACAATGGGGCTGAAACAGAGGGGCTGAAACAGAGAGCGAGAAACAGAGGGGCTGAAACAGAGGGGCTGCAACAGAACCGCTGAAACAGAGGGGCTGAAACAGAGGGCGAGAAGCAGAGGGGCCCGAATCAGAGGGGCTGAATCAGAGGGGCAGAAACAGAGGGGCTGAAACAGAGGGCGAGAAACAGAGGGGCTGAAATGGAGGGGCTGAAACAGAGGGGCTGAAACAGAGGGGCTGATACAGACGGCGTGAAACAGAGGGGCTGAAACAGAGGGCGAGAAACAGAGGGGCTGAAACAGAGGGGCTGAAACAGAGGGGCTGAAACAGAGGGCGAGAAACAGAGAGGCTGAAACAGAGGGCGAGAAACAGAGGGGCAGATACAGAGGGCGAGAAACAGAGGGGCTGCAACAGAGGGCGAGAAACAGAGGCGCTAAATTAGTGGGGCAGAAACAGAGGGCGAGAAACAGAGGGGCTGAAACAGAGGGCGAGAAACAGAGGTGCTGAAAAAGAGGGGCTGAAACAGAGGGCGAGAAACAGAGTGGCTGAAACAGAGGGCGAGAAACAGAGGGGCTGAAACAGAGAGCGAGAAACAGTGGGGCTGAAACAGAGGGCGAGACACAGAGGGGCTGAAACAGAGGGCGAGAAACAGAGGGGCTGAAACAGAGTGGCTGCAACAGAACGGCTGAAACAGAGGGGCTGAAACAGAGGGCGAGAAGCAGAGGGGCCCGAATCAGAGGGGCTGAATCAGAGGGGCTGAAACAGAGGGGATGAAACAGAGGGCGAGAAACAGAGGGGCTGAAATTGAGGGGCTGAAACAGTGGGGCTGAAACAGAGGGGCTGATACAGACGGCGTGAAACAGAGGGGCTGAAACAGAGGGCGAGAAACAGAGGGGCTGAAACAGAGGGCGAGAAACAGAGGGGCTGAAACAGAGGGGCTTAAACAGAGGGGCTGAAACAGAGGGCGAGAAACAGAGAGGCTGAAACAGAGGGGCTGATACAGAGTGCGAGAAACAGAGGGGCTGAAACAGAGGGCGAGAAACAGAGGGGCTAAATTAGTGGGGCAGAAACAGAGGGCGAGAAACAGAGGGGCTGAAACAGAGTGCGAGAAACAGAGGTGCTGAAACAGAGGGGCTGAAACAGAGGGCGAGAAACAGAGTGGCTGAAACAGAGGGCGAGAAACAGTGGGGCTGAAACAGAGGGCGAGTAACAGAGGGGCTGAAACAGAGGGGCTGAAACAGAAGGGCTGAAACAGAGGAGCTGAAACAGAGGGCGAGAAACAGAGGGGTTGAATCAGAGGGGCTGAATCAGAGGGGCTGAAAAAGAGGGGCTGAAACAGAGGGCGAGAATCAGAGGGGCTGAAACAGCGGGCGAGAAACAGAGGGCGAGAAACAGAGGTGCTGAAACAGAGGGGCTGAAACAGAGGGGCTGAAACAGAGGGGCTGATACAGAGGGCGAGAAACAGAAGGGCTGAAACAGAGGGCGAGAAACAGAGAGGCTGAAACAGAGGGCGAGAAACAGAGGGGCCAAAACAGAGGGGCCGAAACAGAGGGGCTGAAACAGAGGGGCTGATTCAGAGGGCGAGAAACAGAAGGGCTGAAACAGAGGGCGAGAAACAGAGAGGCTGAAACAGAGGGCGAGAAACAGAGGGGCCGAAACAGAGGGGCTGAAACAGAGGGGCTGAAACAGAGGGCGAGAAACAGAGGGCGAGAAACAGAGGGACTGAAACAGAGGGGGTGAATCAGATGGGCTGAAACAGAGGGCGAGAAACAGAGCGGCTGAAACCGAGGGCGAGAAACAGAGGGGCTGAAACCGAGGGGCTGAATCAGAGGGGCTGAAACAGAGGGGCTGAAACCGTGGGAGAGAATCAGAGGGGCTGAAACAGAGGGCGAGAAACAGAGGGGCAGAAACAGAGGGCGAGAAACAGAGGGGCTGAAACAGAGGGCGAGAAACAGAGGGGCTGAATCAGAGGGCGAGAAACAGAGTGGCTGAAACAGAGGGCGAGAAACAGAGGGGCTGAAACAGAGGGCGAGTAACAGAGTGGCTGAAACAGAGGGCGAGAAACAGAGGGGCTGAAACAGAGGGCGAGTAACAGAGGGGCTGAAACAGAGGGGCTGAAACAGAAGGGCTGAAACAGAGGAGCTGAAACAGAGTGCGAGAAACAGAGGGGTTGAATCAGAGGGGCTGAATCAGAGGGGCTGAAAAAGAGGGGCTGAAACAGAGGGCGAGAATCAGAGGGGCTGAAACAGCGGGCGAGAAACAGAGGGCGAGAAACAGAGGTGCTGAAACAGAGGGGCTGAAACAGAGGGGCTGAAACAGAGGGGCTGATACAGAGGGCGAGAAACAGAAGGGCTGAAACAGAGGGCGAGAAACAGAGAGGCTGAAACAGAGGGCGAGAAACAGAGGAGCCGAAACAGGGGGGTTAAAACAGAGGGGCTGAAACAGAGGGGCTGAAACAGAAGGCGAGAAACAGAGGGGCTGAAACAGAGGGCGAGAAACAGAGGGGCTGAAACAGAGGGCGAGAAACAGAGGGCGAGAAACAGAGGGACTGAAACAGAGGGGGTGAATCAGATGGGCTGAAACAGAGGGCGAGAAACAGAGCGGCTGAAACCGAGGGCGAGAAACAGAGGGGCTGAAACCGAGGGGCTGAATCAGAGGGGCTGAAACAGAGGGGCTGAAACCGTGGGAGAGAATCAGTGGGGCTGAAACAGAGGGCGAGTAACAGAGGGGCAGAAACAGAGGCCGAGAAACAGAGGGGCTGAAACAGAGGGCGAGAAACAGAGGGGCTGAATCAGAGGGGCCGAATCAGAGGGCGAGAAACTGAGGGGCTGAAACAGAGGGCGAGAAACAGAGGGGCTGAAACAGAGGGTGAGAAACAGTGGGGCTGAAACAGAGGGGCTGAAAAAGAGGGGCTACATTAGAGGGGCAGAAACAAAGGGCGAGAAACAGAGGGACTGAAACAGAGGGCGAGAAACAGAGAGGCTGAATCAGAGGGGCTGAATCAGAGGGGCTGAAACAGAGGGGCTGAAACAGACGGCGATAAACAGAGCGGCTGAAACAGTGGGCGAGAAACAGAGGGGGAGAAACAGAGGGGCTGAAACAGAGGGGCTGAAACAGAGGGGCTGATACAGACGGCGTGAAACAGAGGGGCTGAAACAGAGGGCGAGAAACAGAGGGGCTGAAACAGGGGCGAGAAACAGAGGGGCTGAAACAGAGGGGCTGAAACAGAGGGGCTGAAACAGAGGGCGAGAAACAGAGAGGCTGAAACAGAGGGCGAGAAACAGAGGGGCTAAATTAGAGGGGCAGAAACAGAGGGCGAGAAACAGAGGGGCTGAAACAGAGGGCGAGAAACAGAGGTGCTGAAACAGAGGGACTGAAACAGAGGGCGAGAAACAGAGTGGCTGAAACATAGGGCGAGAAACATCGGGGCTGAAACAGAGGGCGAGTAACAGAGGGGCTGAAACAGAGGGGCTGAAAAAGAAGGGCTGAAACAGAGGAGCTGAAACAGAGGGCGAGAAACAGAGGGGTTGAATCAGAGGGGCTGAATCAGAGGGGCTGAAAAAGAGTGGCTGAAACAGAGGGCGAGAATCAGAGGGGCTGAAACAGAGGGCGAGAAACAGAGGGCGAGAAACACAGGGGCTGAAACAGAGGGGCTGAAACAGAGTGGCTGAAACAGTGGGGCTGATACAGAGGGCGAGAAACAGAAGGGCTGAAACAGAGGGCGAGAAACAGAGAGGCTGAAACAGAGGGCGAGAAACAGAGGGACCGAAACAGAGGGGCCGTAACAGAGGGGCTGAAACAGAGGGACTGAAACAGAGGGCGAGAAACAGAGAGGCTGAAACAGAGGGCGAGAAACAGAGGGGCTGAAACATAGGGCGATAAACAGAGGGGCTGAAACAGAGGGGGAGAAACAGAGGGGCTGAAAGAGAGGGCCTGAAACAGAGGGCGAGAAACAGAGGGGCTGAAACAGAGGGCGAGAAACAGAGGGGCTGAAACAGAGAGTCTGAAACAGAGGGCGAGAAACAGAGGGGCTGAAACAGAGGGCGATAAACAGAGGGGCTGAAACAGAGGGCGAGAAACAGAGGGGCTGAAACAGAGGGGCTGAAACAGAGGGGCTGAAACAGAGGGGCTGAAACAGAAGGCGAGAAACAGAGGGGCTGAAACAGAGGGCGAGAAACAGAGGGGCTGAAACAGAGGGCGAGAAACAGAGGGCGAGAAACAGAGGGACTGAAACAGAGGGGCTGAATCAGATGGGCTGAAACAGAGTGCGAGAAACAGAGCGGCTGAAACAGAGGGCGAGAAACAGAGGGGCTGAAACCGAGGGGCTGAATCAAAGGGGCTGAAACAGAAGGGCTGAAACAGTGGGCGAGAAACAGATGGGCTGAAACAGAGGGCGAGAAACAGAGGGGCAGAAACAGAGGGCGAGAAACAGAGGGGCTGAAACAGAGGGCGAGAAACAGAGGGGCTGAATCAGAGGGGCTGAAACAGAGAGCGAGAAGCTAAGGGGCTGAAACAGAGGGCGAGAAACAGAGGGGCTGAAACAGAGGGTGAGAAACAGTGGGGCTGAAACAGATGGGCTGAAACAGAGGGGCTGAATCAGAGGGGCTGATTCAGAGGGGCTGAAACAGAGGGGTTGAATCAGAGGGGCTGAAACAGCGGGCGAGAAACAGAGGGGCTGAAACAGAGGGCGAGAAACAGAGGGGCTGAAACAGAGGGGTTGAATCAGAGGGGCTGAAACAGAGGGCGAGACTCATAGGGGCTGAAACAGAGTGCGAGAAACAGAGGGGCTGAAACAGAGGGGCTGAAACAGAGGGGCTGAATCAGAGGGGCTGAATCAGAGGGGCTGAATCAGAGGGGCTGAAATAGAGGGCGAGAAACAGAGCGGCTGAAACAATGGGGCTGAAACAGAGGGGCTAAATCAGAGGGGCAGAAACAGGCGGCGAGAAACAGAGGGGCTGAAACAGAGGGCGAGAAACAGAGGGGCTGAAACAGAGGGGCTGAAACAGAGGGGCTGAAACAGAGGGCGAGAAACAGTGGGGCTGAAACAGAGGGCGAGACACAGAGGGGCTGAAACAGAGGGCGAGAAACAGAGGGGCTGAAACAGAGGGGCTGCAACAGAACGGCTGAAACAGAGGGGCTGAAACAGAGGGCGAGAAGCAGAGCGGCCCGAATCAGAGGGGCTGAATCAGAGGGGCGGAAACAGAGGGGCTGAAACAGAGGGCGAGAAACAGAGGGGCTGAAATGGAGGGGCTGAAACAGAGGGGCTGAAACAGAGGGGCTGATACAGACGGCGTGAAACAGAGGGGCTGAAACAGAGGGCGAGAAACAGAGGGGCTGAAACAGAGGGGCTGAAACAGAGGGGCTGAAACAGAGGGCGAGAAACAGAGAGGCTGAAACAGAGGGCGAGAAACAGAGGGGCTGATACAGAGGGCGAGAAACAGAGGGGCTGAAACAGAGGGCGAGAAACAGAGGGGCTAAATTAGTGGGGCAGAAACAGAGGGCGAGAAACAGAGGGGCTGAAACAGAGGGCGAGAAACAGAGGTGCTGAAACAGAGGGGCTGAAACAGAGGGCGAGAAACAGAGTGGCTGAAACAGAGGGCGAGAAACAGAGGGGCTGAAACAGAGGGCGAGTAACAGAGGGGCTGAAACAGAGGGGCTGAAACAGAAGGGCTGAAACAGAGGAGCTGAAACAGAGGGCGAGAAACAGAGGGGTTGAATCAGAGGGGCTGAATCAGAGGGGTTGAAAAAGAGGGGCTGAAACAGAGGGCGAGAATCAGAGAGGCTGAAACAGAGGGCGAGAAACAGAGGGCGAGAAACAGAGGTGCTGAAACAGAGGGGCTGAAACAGAGGGGCTGAAACAGAGGGGCTGATACAGAGGGCGAGAAACTGTAGGGCTGAAACAGAGGGCGAGAAACAGAGAGGCTGAAACAGAGGGAGAGAAACAGAGGGGCCGAAACAGAGGGGCCGAAACAGAGGGGCTGAAACAGAGGGGCTGATTCAGAGGGCGAGAAACAGAAGGGCTGAAACAGAGGGCGAGAAACAGAGAGGCTGAAACAGAGGGCGAGAAACAGAGGGGCCGAAACAGAGGGGCTGAAACAGAGGGGCTGAAACAGAGGGGCTGAAACAGAAGGCGAGAAACAGAGGGGCTGAAACAGAGGGCGAGAAACAGAGGGGCTGAAACAGAGGGCGAGAAACAGAGGGCGAGAAACAGAGGGACTGAAACAGAGGGGCTGAATCAGATGGGCTGAAACAGAGGGCGAGAAACAGAGTGGCTGAAACAGAGGGCGAGAAACAGAGGGGCTGAAACCGAGGGGCTGAATCAGAGGGGCTGAAACAGAGGGGCTGAAACCGTGGGAGAGAATCAGAGGGGCTGAAACAGAGGGCGAGAAACAGAGGGGCAGAAACAGAGGGCGAGAAACAGAGGGGCTGAAACAGAGGGCGAGAAACAGAGGGGCTGAATCAGAGGGGCTGAATCAGAGGGCGAGAAACTGAGGGGCTGAAACAGAGGGCGAGAAACAGAGGGGCTGAAACAGAGGGTGAGAAACAGTGGGGCTGAAACAGAGGGGCTGAAACAGAGGGGCTGAATCAGAAGGGCTGATTCAGAGGGGCTGAAACAGAGGGGCTGAATCAGAGGGGCTGAAACAGAGGGCGAGAAACAGAGGGGATGAAACAGAGGGCGAGAAACAGGGGGGCAGGAACAGAGTGCGAGAAACAGAGTGGCTGAAACAGAGGGGCTGAAACAAAGAGCGCGAAACAGAGGGGCTGAAACAGAGGGCGAGAAACAGAGGGGCTGAAACAGAGGGGCTGAAAAAGAGGGTCTAAATTAGAGGGGCAGAACCAGAGGGCGAGAAACAGAGGGACTGAAACAGAGGGCGAGAAACAGAGGGGCTGAATCAGAGGGGCTGAATCAGAGGGGCTGAAACAGAGGGGCTGAAACAGAGGGCGATAAACAGAGCGGCTGAAACAGTGGGCGAGAAACAGAGGGGGAGAAACAGAGGGGCTGAAACAGAGGGCGATAAACAGAGGGGCTGAAACAGAGGGCGAGAAACAGAGGGGCTGAAACAGAGAGGCTGAAACAGAGGGCGAGAAACAGAGGGGCTGAAACAGAGGGCGATAAACAGAGTGGCTGAAACAGAGGGCGAGAAACAGAGGGGCTGAAACAGAGGGGCTGAAACAGAGGGGCTGAAACAGAGGGGCTGAAACAGAAGGCGAGAAACAGAGGGGCTGAAACAGTGGGCGAGAAACAGAGGGGCTGAAACAGAGGACGAGAAACAGAGGGCGAGAAACAGAGGGACTGAAACAGAGGGGCTGAATCAGATGGGCTGAAACAGAGGGCGAGAAACAGAGCGGCTGAAACAGAGGGCGAGAAACAGAGGGGCTGAAACCGAGGGGCTGAATCAAAGGGGCTGAAACAGAGGGCGAGAAACAGAGGGGCTGAAACAGTGGGCGAGAAACAGAGGGGCTGAATCAGAGGGGCTGAAACAGAGGGCGAGAAGCTAAGGGGCTGAAAAAGAGGGCGAGAAACAGAGGGGCTGAAACAGAGGGTGAGAAACAGTGGGGCTGAAACAGAGGGGCTGAAACAGAGGGGCTGAATCAGAGGGGCTGATTCAGAGGGGCTGAAACAGAGGGGTTGAATCAGAGGGGCTGAAACAGAGGGCGAGAAACAGAGGGGCTGAAACAGAGGGCGAGAAACAGAGGGGCAGAAACAGAGTGCGAGAAACAGAGTGACTGAAACAGAGGGGCTGAAACAGAGGGCGAGAAACAGAGGGGCTGAAACAGAGGGGCTGAAACAGTGGGGCTGAAACAGAGGGGCTGGAACAGAGGGGGAGAAACAGAGGGGCTGAAACAGAGGGGTTGAATCAGAGGGGCTGAAACAGAGGGCGAGACTCATAGGGGCTGAAACAGAGTGCGAGAAACAGAGGGGCTGAAACAGAGGGGCTGAAACAGAGGGGCTGAATCAGAGGGGCTGAATCAGAGGGGCTGAATCAGAGGGGCTGAAATAGAGGGCGAGAAACAGAGCGGCTGAAACAGGGGGGCTGAAACAGAGGGGCTAAATCAGAGGGGCAGAAACAGACGGCGAGAAACAGAGGGTCTGAAACAGAGGGCGAGAAACAGAGGGGCAGAAACAGAGGGGCTGAAACAGAGGGGCTGAAACAGAGGGCGAGAAACAGTGGGGCTGAAACAGAGGGCGAGACACAGAGGGGCTGAAACAGAGGGCGAGAAACAGAGGGGCTAAAACAGAGGGGCTGCAACAGAACGGCTGAAACAGAGGGGCTGAAACAGAGGGCGAGAAGCAGAGGGGCCCGAATCAGAGGGGCTGAATCAGAGGGGCTGAAACAGAGGGGCTGAAACAGAGGGCGAGAAACAGAGGGGCTGAAATGGAGGGGCTGAAACAGAGGGGCTGAAACAGAGGGGCTGATACAGACGGCGTGAAACAGAGGGGCTGAAACAGAGGGCGAGAAACAGAGGGGCTGAAACAGAGGCGAGAAACAGAGGGGCTGAAACTGAGGGGCTGAAACAGAGGGGCTGAAACAGAGGGCGAGAAACAGAGGGGCTGAAACAGAGGGCGAGAAACAGAGGGGCTGATACAGAGGGCGAGAAACAGAGGGGCTGAAACAGAGGGCGAGAAACAGAGGGGCTAAATTAGTGGGGCAGAAACAGAGGGCGAGAAACAGAGGGGCTGAAACAGAGGGCGAGAAACAGAGGTGCTGAAACAGAGGGGCTGAAACAGAGGGCGAGAAACAGAGTGGCTGAAACAGAGGGCGAGAAACAGAGGGGCTGAAACAGAGGGCGAGTAACAGAGGGGCTGAAACAGAGGGGCTGAAACAGAAGGGCTGAAACAGAGGAGCTGAAACAGAGGGCGAGAAACAGAGGGGTTGAATCAGAGGGGCTGAATCAGAGGGGTTGAAAAAGAGGGGCTGAAACAGAGGGCGAGAATCAGAGGGGCTGAAACAGAGGGCGAGAAACAGAGGGCGAGAAACAGAGGTGCTGAAACAGAGGGGCTGAAACAGAGGGGCTGAAACAGAGGGGCTGATACAGAGGGCGAGAAACAGAAGGGCTGAAACAGAGGGCGAGAAACAGAGAGGCTGAAACAGAGGGAGAGAAACAGAGGGGCCGAAACAGAGGGGCCGAAACAGAGGGGCTGAAACAGAGGGGCTGATTCAGAGGGCGAGAAACAGAAGGGCTGAAACAGAGGGCGAGAAACAGAGAGGCTGAAACAGAGGGCGAGAAACAGAGGGGCCGAAACAGAGGGGCTGAAACAGAGGGGCTGAAACAGAGGGGCTGAAACAGAAGGCGAGAAACAGAGGGGCTGAAACAGAGGGCGAGAAACAGAGGGGCTGAAACAGAGGGCGAGAAACAGAGGGCGAGAAACAGAGGGACTGAAACAGAGGGGCTGAATCAGATGGGCTGAAACAGAGGGGCTGAAACCGTGGGAGAGAATCAGAGGGGCTGAAACAGAGGGCGAGAAACAGAGGGGCAGAAACAGAGGGCGAGAAACAGAGGGGCTGAAACAGAGGGCGAGAAACAGAGGGGCTGAATCAGAGGGGCTGAATCAGAGGGCGAGAAACTGAGGGGCTGAAACAGAGGGCGAGAAACAGAGGGGCTGAAACAGAGGGTGAGAAACAGTGGGGCTGAAACAGAGGGGCTGAAACAGAGGGGCTGAATCAGAAGGGCTGATTCAGAGGGGCTGAAACAGAGGGGCTGAATCAGAGGGGCTGAAACAGAGGGCGAGAAACAGAGGGGATGAAACAGAGGGCGAGAAACAGGGGGGCAGGAACAGAGTGCGAGAAACAGAGTGGCTGAAACAGAGGGGCTGAAACAAAGAGCGCGAAACAGAGGGGCTGAAACAGAGGGCGAGAAACAGAGGGGCTGAAACAGAGGGGCTGAAAAAGAGGGTCTAAATTAGAGGGGCAGAACCAGAGGGCGAGAAACAGAGGGACTGAAACAGAGGGCGAGAAACAGAGGGGCTGAATCAGAGGGGCTGAATCAGAGGGGCTGAAACAGAGGGGCTGAAACAGAGGGCGATAAACAGAGCGGCTGAAACAGTGGGCGAGAAACAGAGGGGGAGAAACAGAGGGGCTGAAACAGAGGGCGATAAACAGAGGGGCTGAAACAGAGGGCGAGAAACAGAGGGGCTGAAACAGAGAGGCTGAAACAGAGGGCGAGAAACAGAGGGGCTGAAACAGAGGGCGATAAACAGAGTGGCTGAAACAGAGGGCGAGAAACAGAGGGGCTGAAACAGAGGGGCTGAAACAGAGGGGCTGAAACAGAGGGGCTGAAACAGAAGGCGAGAAACAGAGGGGCTGAAACAGTGGGCGAGAAACAGAGGGGCTGAAACAGAGGGCGAGAAACAGAGGTGCTGAAACAGAGGGGCTGAAACAGAGGGCGAGAAACAGAGTGGCTGAAACAGAGGGCGAGAAACAGAGGGGCTGAAACAGAGGGCGAGTAACAGAGGGGCTGAAACAGAGGGGCTGAAACAGAAGGGCTGAAACAGAGGAGCTGAAACAGAGGGCGAGAAACAGAGGGGTTGAATCAGAGGGGCTGAATCAGAGGGGTTGAAAAAGAGGGGCTGAAACAGAGGGCGAGAATCAGAGGGGCTGAAACAGAGGGCGAGAAACAGAGGGCGAGAAACAGAGGTGCTGAAACAGAGGGGCTGAAACAGAGGGGCTGAAACAGAGGGGCTGATACAGAGGGCGAGAAACAGAAGGGCTGAAACAGAGGGCGAGAAACAGAGAGGCTGAAACAGAGGGAGAGAAACAGAGGGGCCGAAACAGAGGGGCCGAAACAGAGGGGCTGAAACAGAGGGGCTGATTCAGAGGGCGAGAAACAGAAGGGCTGAAACAGAGGGCGAGAAACAGAGAGGCTGAAACAGAGGGCGAGAAACAGAGGGGCCGAAACAGAGGGGCTGAAACAGAGGGGCTGAAACAGAGGGGCTGAAACAGAAGGCGAGAAACAGAGGGGCTGAAACAGAGGGCGAGAAACAGAGGGGCTGAAACAGAGGGCGAGAAACAGAGGGCGAGAAACAGAGGGACTGAAACAGAGGGGCTGAATCAGATGGGCTGAAACAGAGGGGCTGAAACCGTGGGAGAGAATCAGAGGGGCTGAAACAGAGGGCGAGAAACAGAGGGGCAGAAACAGAGGGCGAGAAACAGAGGGGCTGAAACAGAGGGCGAGAAACAGAGGGGCTGAATCAGAGGGGCTGAATCAGAGGGCGAGAAACTGAGGGGCTGAAACAGAGGGTGAGAAACAGTGGGGCTGAAACAGAGGGGCTGAAACAGAGGGGCTGAATCAGAAGGGCTGATTCAGAGGGGCTGAAACAGAGGGGCTGAATCAGAGGGGCTGAAACAGAGGGCGAGAAACAGAGGGGATGAAACAGAGGGCGAGAAACAGGGGGGCAGGAACAGAGTGCGAGAAACAGAGTGGCTGAAACAGAGGGGCTGAAACAAAGAGCGCGAAACAGAGGGGCTGAAACAGAGGGCGAGAAACAGAGGGGCTGAAACAGAGGGGCTGAAAAAGAGGGTCTAAATTAGAGGGGCAGAACCAGAGGGCGAGAAACAGAGGGACTGAAACAGAGGGCGAGAAACAGAGGGGCTGAATCAGAGGGGCTGAATCAGAGGGGCTGAAACAGAGGGGCTGAAACAGAGGGCGATAAACAGAGCGGCTGAAACAGTGGGCGAGAAACAGAGGGGGAGAAACAGAGGGGCTGAAACAGAGGGCGATAAACAGAGGG
This sequence comes from Chiloscyllium punctatum, assembly GCF_047496795.1. NCBI lineage: Eukaryota > Metazoa > Chordata > Chondrichthyes > Orectolobiformes > Hemiscylliidae > Chiloscyllium > Chiloscyllium punctatum. Next base: position 1,102,190 of record NW_027309805.1, on the reverse strand, counting down.
GCTGAAACAGAGGGCGAGAAACAGAGGGGCTGAAACAGAGAGGCTGAAACAGAGGGCGAGAAACAGAGGGGCTGAAACAGAGGGCGATAAACAGAGTGGCTGAAACAGAGGGCGAGAAACAGAGGGGCTGAAACAGAGGGGCTGAAACAGAGGGGCTGAAACAGAGGGGCTGAAACAGAAGGCGAGAAACAGAGGGGCTGAAACAGTGGGCGAGAAACAGAGGGGCTGAAACAGAGGACGAGAAACAGAGGGCGAGAAACAGAGGGACTGAAACAGAGGGGCTGAATCAGATGGGCTGAAACAGAGGGCGAGAAACAGAGCGGCTGAAACAGAGGGCGAGAAACAGAGGGGCTGAAACCGAGGGGCTGAATCAAAGGGGCTGAAACAGAGGGCGAGAAACAGAGGGGCTGAAACAGTGGGCGAGAAACAGAGGGGCTGAATCAGAGGGGCTGAAACAGAGGGCGAGAAGCTAAGGGGCTGAAAAAGAGGGCGAGAAACAGAGGGGCTGAAACAGAGGGTGAGAAACAGTGGGGCTGAAACAGAGGGGCTGAAACAGAGGGGCTGAATCAGAGGGGCTGATTCAGAGGGGCTGAAACAGAGGGGTTGAATCAGAGGGGCTGAAACAGAGGGCGAGAAACAGAGGGGCTGAAACAGAGGGCGAGAAACAGAGGGGCAGAAACAGAGTGCGAGAAACAGAGTGACTGAAACAGAGGGGCTGAAACAGAGGGCGAGAAACAGAGGGGCTGAAACAGAGGGGCTGAAACAGTGGGGCTGAAACAGAGGGGCTGGAACAGAGGGGGAGAAACAGAGGGGCTGAAACAGAGGGGTTGAATCAGAGGGGCTGAAACAGAGGGCGAGACTCATAGGGGCTGAAACAGAGTGCGAGAAACAGAGGGGCTGAAACAGAGGGGCTGAAACAGAGGGGCTGAATCAGAGGGGCTGAATCAGAGGGGCTGAATCAGAGGGGCTGAAATAGAGGGCGAGAAACAGAGCGGCTGAAACAGGGGGGCTGAAACAGAGGGGCTAAATCAGAGGGGCAGAAACAGACGGCGAGAAACAGAGGGTCTGAAACAGAGGGCGAGAAACAGAGGGGCAGAAACAGAGGGGCTGAAACAGAGGGGCTGAAACAGAGGGCGAGAAACAGTGGGGCTGAAACAGAGGGCGAGACACAGAGGGGCTGAAACAGAGGGCGAGAAACAGAGGGGCTAAAACAGAGGGGCTGCAACAGAACGGCTGAAACAGAGGGGCTGAAACAGAGGGCGAGAAGCAGAGGGGCCCGAATCAGAGGGGCTGAATCAGAGGGGCTGAAACAGAGGGGCTGAAACAGAGGGCGAGAAACAGAGGGGCTGAAATGGAGGGGCTGAAACAGAGGGGCTGAAACAGAGGGGCTGATACAGACGGCGTGAAACAGAGGGGCTGAAACAGAGGGCGAGAAACAGAGGGGCTGAAACAGAGGCGAGAAACAGAGGGGCTGAAACTGAGGGGCTGAAACAGAGGGGCTGAAACAGAGGGCGAGAAACAGAGGGGCTGAAACAGAGGGCGAGAAACAGAGGGGCTGATACAGAGGGCGAGAAACAGAGGGGCTGAAACAGAGGGCGAGAAACAGAGGGGCTAAATTAGTGGGGCAGAAACAGAGGGCGAGAAACAGAGGGGCTGAAACAGAGGGCGAGAAACAGAGGTGCTGAAACAGAGGGGCTGAAACAGAGGGCGAGAAACAGAGTGGCTGAAACAGAGGGCGAGAAACAGAGGGGCTGAAACAGAGGGCGAGTAACAGAGGGGCTGAAACAGAGGGGCTGAAACAGAAGGGCTGAAACAGAGGAGCTGAAACAGAGGGCGAGAAACAGAGGGGTTGAATCAGAGGGGCTGAATCAGAGGGGTTGAAAAAGAGGGGCTGAAACAGAGGGCGAGAATCAGAGGGGCTGAAACAGAGGGCGAGAAACAGAGGGCGAGAAACAGAGGTGCTGAAACAGAGGGGCTGAAACAGAGGGGCTGAAACAGAGGGGCTGATACAGAGGGCGAGAAACAGAAGGGCTGAAACAGAGGGCGAGAAACAGAGAGGCTGAAACAGAGGGAGAGAAACAGAGGGGCCGAAACAGAGGGGCCGAAACAGAGGGGCTGAAACAGAGGGGCTGATTCAGAGGGCGAGAAACAGAAGGGCTGAAACAGAGGGCGAGAAACAGAGAGGCTGAAACAGAGGGCGAGAAACAGAGGGGCCGAAACAGAGGGGCTGAAACAGAGGGGCTGAAACAGAGGGGCTGAAACAGAAGGCGAGAAACAGAGGGGCTGAAACAGAGGCGAGAAACAGAGGGGCTGAAACTGAGGGGCTGAAACAGAGGGGCTGAAACAGAGGGCGAGAAACAGAGGGGCTGAAACAGAGGGCGAGAAACAGAGGGGCTGATACAGAGGGCGAGAAACAGAGGGGCTGAAACAGAGGGCGAGAAACAGAGGGGCTAAATTAGTGGGGCAGAAACAGAGGGCGAGAAACAGAGGGGCTGAAACAGAGGGCGAGAAACAGAGGTGCTGAAACAGAGGGGCTGAAACAGAGGGCGAGAAACAGAGTGGCTGAAACAGAGGGCGAGAAACAGAGGGGCTGAAACAGAGGGCGAGTAACAGAGGGGCTGAAACAGAGGGGCTGAAACAGAAGGGCTGAAACAGAGGAGCTGAAACAGAGGGCGAGAAACAGAGGGGTTGAATCAGAGGGGCTGAATCAGAGGGGTTGAAAAAGAGGGGCTGAAACAGAGGGCGAGAATCAGAGGGGCTGAAACAGAGGGCGAGAAACAGAGGGCGAGAAACAGAGGTGCTGAAACAGAGGGGCTGAAACAGAGGGGCTGAAACAGAGGGGCTGATACAGAGGGCGAGAAACAGAAGGGCTGAAACAGAGGGCGAGAAACAGAGAGGCTGAAACAGAGGGAGAGAAACAGAGGGGCCGAAACAGAGGGGCCGAAACAGAGGGGCTGAAACAGAGGGGCTGATTCAGAGGGCGAGAAACAGAAGGGCTGAAACAGAGGGGCTGAAACAGAGGGGCTGATACAGAGGGCGAGAAACAGAAGGGCTGAAACAGAGGGCGAGAAACAGAGAGGCTGAAACAGAGGGCGAGAAACAGAGGGGCCGAAACAGAGGGGCTGAAACAGAGGGGCTGAAACAGAGGGGCTGAAACAGAAGGCGAGAAACAGAGGGGCTGAAACAGAGGGCGAGAAACAGAGGGGCTGAAACAGAGGGCGAGAAACAGAGGGCGAGAAACAGAGGGACTGAAACAGAGGGGCTGAATCAGATGGGCTGAAACAGAGGGCGAGAAACAGAGCGGCTGAAACAGAGGGCGAGAAACAGAGGGGCTGAAACCGAGGGGCTGAATCAGAGGGGCTGAAACAGAGGGGCTGAAACCGTGGGAGAGAATCAGAGGGGCTGAAACAGAGGGCGAGAAACAGAGGGGCAGAAACAGAGGGCGAGAAACAGAGGGGCTGAAACAGAGGGCGAGAAACAGAGGGGCTGAATCAGAGGGGCTGAATCAGAGGGCGAGAAACTGAGGGGCTGAAACAGAGGGCGAGAAACAGAGGGGCTGAAACAGAGGGTGAGAAACAGTGGGGCTGAAACAGAGGGGCTGAAACAGAGGGGCTGAATCAGAGGGGCTGATTCAGAGGGGCTGAAACAGAGGGGCTGAATCAGAGGGGCTGAAACAGAGGGCGAGAAACAGAGGGGCTGAAACAGAGGGCGAGAAACAGGGGGGCAGGAACAGAGTGCGAGAAACAGAGTGGCTGAAACAGAGGGGCTGAAACAAAGAGCGCGAAACAGAGGGGCTGAAACAGAGGGCGAGAAACAGAGGTGCTGAAACAGAGGGGCTGAAAAAGAGGGGCTAAATTAGAGGGGCAGAACCAGAGGGCGAGAAACAGAGGGACTGAAACAGAGGGCGAGAAACAGAGGGGCTGAAACAGCGGGGCTGAATCAGAGGGGCTGAAACAGAGGGGCTGAAACAGAGGGCGAGAAACAGAGCGGCTGAAACAGTGGGCGAGAAACAGAGGGGGAGAAACAGAGGGGCTGAAACAGAGGGGCTGAAACAGAGGGGCTGATACAGACGGCGTGAAACAGAGGGGCTGAAACAGAGGGCGAGAAACAGAGGGGCTAAATTAGTGGGGCAGAAACAGAGGGCGAGAAACAGAGGGGCTGAAACAGAGGGCGAGAAACAGAGGTGCTGAAACAGAGGGGCTGAAACAGAGGGCGAGAAACAGAGGGGCTGAAACAGAGGGGCTGAAACAGAGTGGCTGAAACAGAGGGGCTGAAACAGAGGGGCTGAATCAGATGGGCTGAAACAGAGGGCGAGAAACAGAGGGGCTGAAACAGAGGGCGAGAAACAGAGGGGCTGAAACACAGGGCGAGAAACAGAGGTGCTGAAACCGAGGGGCTGAATCAGAAGGGCTGAAACAGAGGGGCTGAAACAGTGGGCGAGAAACAGAGGGGATGAAACAGAGGGCGAGAAACAGAGGGGCTGAAACAGAGGGTGAGAAACAGTGAGGCTGAAACAGAGGGGCAGAAACAGAGGGCGAGAAACAGAGGGGCTGAAACAGAGGGCGAGAAACAGAGGGGCTGAATCAGAGGGGCTGAAACAGAGGGCGAGAAACTGAGGGGCTGAAACAGAGGGCGAGAAACAGAGGGGCTGAAACAGAGGGTGAGAAACAGTGAGGCTGAAACAGAGCGGCTGAAACAGAGGGGCTGAATCAGAGGGGCTGATTCAGAGGGGCTGAAACAGAGGGGCTGAATCAGAGGGGCTGAAACAGAGGGCGAGAAACAGAGGGGCTGAAACAGAGGGCGAGAAACAGAGGGGCAGAAACAGAGGGCGAGACACAGAGTGGCTGTAACAGAGGGGCTGAAACAAAGAGCGCGAAACAGAGGGGCTGAAACAGAGGGCGAGAAACAGAGGGGCTGAAACAGAGGGGCTGAAAAAGAGGGGCTAAATTAGAGGGGCAGAAACAGAGGGCGAGAAACAGAGGGGCTGAAACAGAGGGCGAGAAACAGAGGTGCTGAAACAGAGGGGCTGAAACAGAGGGGCTGAAACAGAGGGGCTGAATCAGAGGGGCTGAAACAGAGGGCGAGAAACTGAGGGGCTGAAACAGAGGGCGAGAAACAGAGGGGCTGAAACAGAGGGTGAGAAACAGAGTGGCTGAAACAGAGGGGCTGAAACAAAGAGCGCGAAACAGAGGGGCTGAAACAGAGGGCGAGAAACAGAGGCGCTGAAACAGAGGGGCTAAATTAGAGGGGCAGAAACAGAGGGCGAGAAACAGAGGGGCTGAAACAGAGGGCGAGAAACAGAGGTGCTGAAACAGAGGGGCTCAAACAGAGGGGCTGAAACAGAGGGGCTGAAACAGAGGGGCTGAATCAGAGGGGCTGATTCAGAGGGGCTGAAACAGAGGGGCTGAATCAGAGGGGCTGAAACAGAGGGCGAGAAACAGAGGGGCTGAAACAGAGGGGCTGAAACAGAAGGGCTGAAACAGAGGGGCTGAAACAGAGGGCGAGAAACAGAGGGGCTGAATCAGAGGGGCTGAATCAGTGGGGCTGAAACAGAGGGGCTGAAACAGAGGGCGAGAAACAGAGGGGCTGAATCAGAGGGGCTGAATCAGTGGGGCTGAAACAGAGGGGCTGAAACAGAGTGCGAGAATCAGAGGGGCTGAAACAGAGGGCGAGAAACAGAGGGCGAGAAACAGAGGGGCTGAAACAGAGGGGCTGAAACAGAGGGGCTGAAACAGAGGGGCTGATACAGAGGGCGAGAAACAGAGGGGCTGAAACAGAGGGCGATAAACAGAGGGGCTGAAACAGAGGGCGAGAAACAGAGGGGCTGAAACAGAGGGGCTGAAACAGAGGGGCTGAAACAGAAGGCGAGAAACAGAGGGGCTGAAACAGAGGCAAGAAACAGAGGGGCCGAAACAGAGGTCCAGAAACAGAGGGCGAGAAACAGAGGGACTGAAACAGAGGGGCTGAATCCGAGGGGCTGAAACAGAGGGCGAGAAACAGAGGGGCTGAAACAGTGGGCGAGAAACAGAGGGGCTGAAACCGAGGGGATGAATCAGAGGGGCTGAAACAGAGGGGCTGAAACAGAGGGGCAGAATCATAGGGGCTGAAACAGAGGGCGAGAATCAGAGGGGCTGAAACAGAGGGGCTGAAACAGAGGGGCTGAATCAGAGGGGCTGAATCACAGGGGCTGAATCAGAGGGGCTGAAACAAAGGGCGAGAAACAGAGGGGCTGAAACAGAGGGCGAGAAACAGAGGGGCTGAAACAGAGGGCGAGAAACAGAGGGGCAGAAACAGAGGGCGAGAAACAGAGGGGCTGAAACAGAGGGGCTGAAACAGAGGTCGAGTAACAGAGGGTCTGAAACAGAGGGCGAGAAACAGAGGGGCTGAAACAGAGGGGCTGAAACAGAGGGGCTGAATCAGAGGGGCTGATTCAGAGGGGCTGAAACAGAGGGGCTGAATCAGAGGGCAAGAAACAGAGGGGCTGAAACAGAGGGCGAGAAACAGAGGGGCTGCAACAGGGGGGCTGAAACAGAGGGGCTGAATCAGAGGGGCTGATTCAGAGGGGCTGAAACAGAGCGGCTGAATCAGCGGGGCTGAAACAGAGGGCGAGAAACAGAGGGGCTGAAACAGAGGGCGAGAAACAGAGGGGCTGAAACAGAGGGCGCGAAACAGAGGGCCAGAAACAGAGGGCGATAAACAGAGGGGCTGAAACAGAGGGCGAGAATCAGAGGGGCTGAAACAGAGGGGCTGAAACAGAGGGGCTGAAACAGAAGGCGAGAAACAGAGGGGCTGAAACAGAGGGCAAGAAACAGAGGGGCCGAAACAGAGGTCCAGAAACAGAGGGCGAGAAACAGAGGGACTGAAACAGAGGGGCTGAATCCGAGGGGCTGAAACAGAGGGCGAGAAACAGAGGGGCTGAAACAGTGGGCGAGAAACAGAGGGGCTGAAACCGAGGGGATGAATCCGAGGGGCTGAAACAGAGGGGCTGGAACAGAGGGGGAGAAACAGAGGGTCTGAAACAGAGGGGCAGAATCATAGGGGCTGAAACAGAGGGCGAGAATCAGAGGGGCTGAAACAGAGGGGCTGAAACAGAGGGGCTGAATCAGAGGGGCTGAATCACAGGGGCTGAATCAGAGGGGCTGAAACAAAGGGCGAGAAACAGAGGGGCTGAAACAGAGGGCGAGAAACAGAGGGGCTGAAACAGAGGGCGAGAAACAGAGGGGCAGAAACAGAGGGCGAGAAACAGAGGGGCTGAAACAGAGGGACTGAAACAGAGGGCGAGTAACAGAGGGTCTGAAACAGAGGGCGAGAAACAGAGGGGCTGAAACAGAGGGGCTGAAACAGAGGGGCTGAATCAGAGGGGCTGATTCAGAGGGGCTGAAACAGAGGGGCTGAATCAGAGGGCAAGAAACAGAGGGGCTGAAAAAGAGGGCGAGAAACAGAGGGGCTGAAACAGGGGGGCTGAAACAGAGGGGCTGAATCAGAGGGGCTGATTCAGAGGGGCTGAAACAGAGCGGCTGAATCAGCGGGGCTGAAACAGAGGGCGAGAAACAGAGGGGCTGAAACAGAGGGCGAGAAACAGAGGGGCTGAAACAGAGGGTGAGAAACAGAGGGGCTGAAACAGAGGGGCTGAAACAGAGGGGCTAAAACAGTGGGGCTGAAACAGAGGGCGAGAAACAGAGGGGCTGAAACAGAGGGCGAGAAACAGAGGGGCTGAAACAGACAGGCTGAAACAGAGGGGCTGAAAAAGAGGGCGAAAAACAGAGGGGCTGAATCAGAGGGGCTGAAGCAGAGGGTGAGAAACAGAGGGGCTGAAACAGAGGGCGAGAAACAGAGTGGCTGAAACAGACGGGCTGAAACAGAGGGGCTGAAAAAGAGGGCGAAAAACAGAGGGGCTGAAACAGAGGCCGAGAAACAGAGGGGCTGAAACAGAGGGGCTGAAACAGAGGGGCTGACACACAGTGGCTGAAATAGAGGGGCTGAAACAGAGGGGCTGGAACAGAGGGGGAGAAACAGAGGGGCTGAAACAGAGGGGCTGCATCAAGAAGGGATGAAACAGAGGGCGTGAAACAGAGGGGCTGAAACAGAGGGCGAGAAACAGAGGGGCAGAAACAAAGGGCGAGAAACAGAGGGGCTGAAACAGAGTGGCTGAAACAGAGGGCGAAAAACAGAGTGGCTGAAACAGAGGGCGAGAAACAGAGGGTGAGAAACTGAGGGCGAGAAACAGAGGGGATGAAACAGAGGGGCTGAAACAGAGGGGCTGAATCAGAGGGGCTGAAACAGAGGGGCTGAATCAGAGGGGCTGAAACAGAAGGCGAGAAACAGAGGGGCTGAAACAGAGGGCGAGAAACAGAGGGACTGAAACAGAGGGGCTGAAACAGAGGGCGAGAAACAGAGTGGCTGAAACAGAGGGGCTGAAACAGAGGGCGAGAAACAGAGGGGCTGAAACAGAGGGTCTGAAACAGAGGGGCTGAAACAGAGGGGCTGAAACAGAGGGCGAGAAACCGAGGGGCTGAAACAGAGGGCGAGAAACAGAGGGGCTGAAACAGAGGGGCTGAAACAGAGGGGCTGAAACAGAGGGGCTGAATCAGAGGGCGAGAAACAGTGGGGCTGAAACAGAGGGCGACAAACAGAGGGGCTGAAACAGAGGGCGAGAAACAGGGGGGCTGAATCAGAGGGGCTAAATTAGAGGGGTTGAAACAGCGGGCGAGAAACAGAGGGCGAGAAACAGAGGGGCTGAAACAGAGGGGCTGAAACAGATGGACTGAAACAGTGGGGCTGAAACAGAGGGCGAAAAACAGAGGGGCTGAAACAGAGGGCGAAAAACAGAGGGGCTGAAACAAAGGGCGAGAAGCAGAGGGTGAGAAACAGAGGGCGAGAAACAGCGGGTGAGAAACAGAGGGCAAAAAACAGAGGGGATGAAACAGAGGGGCTGAAACAGAGGGGCTGAAACAGAGGGACTGAAACAGAGGGGCTGAATCAGAGAGGCTGAAACAGAGGGCGAGAAACAGAGGGGCTGAAACAGAGGGCGAGAAACAGAGGGGCTGAAACAGAGGGGCTGAAACAGAGTGGCTGAAACAGAGGGGCTGAAACACAGGGGCTGAATCAGAGGGGCTGAATCAGAGGGGCTGAAACAGAGGGCGAGAAACAGAGGGGCTGAAACAGAGGGTGAGAAGCAGAGGGGCTGAAACAGAGGGTGAGAAACAGAGGGGCTGAAACAGAGGGTCTGAAACAGAGGGGCTGAATCAGAGGGGCTGATTCAGAGGGGCTGAAACAGAGGGGCTGAAACAGAGAGCGCGAAACAGAGGGGCTGAAACAGAGGGCGAGAAACAGAGGGGCTGAAACAGAGGGGCTGAAACAGAGGAGCTAAATTACAGGGGCAGAAACAGAGGGCGAGAAACAGAGGGGCTGAAACAGGGTTGAGAAAAAGAGGGGCTGAAACAGAGGTGCTGAAACAGAGGTTCTGAAACAGAAGGCGAGAAACAGAGGGGCTGAAACAGAGTGCGAGAAACAGAGGGGCTGAAACAGAGGGCGAGAAACAGAGGGCGAGAAACAGAGGGACTGAAACAGAGGGGCTGAATGAGAGGGGCTGAAACAGAGGGCTAGAAACAGAGGGGCTGAAACAGAGGTCGAGAAACAGAGGGGCTGAAACCGAGGGGCTGAATCAGAGGGGGCTGAAACAGAGGGGCTGAATCAGAGGGGGCTGAAACAGAGGGGCTGAAACAGAGGGCGAGAAACAGAGGGGCAGAAACAGAGGGCGAGAAACAGAGGGGCCGAAACAGAGGGGCCGAAACAGAGGGGCTGAAACAGAGGGACTGAAACAGAGGGCGATAAACAGAGGGGCTGAAACAGAGGGCGAGAAACAGAGGGGCTGAAACAGAGGGGCTGAAACAGAGGGGCTGAAACAGAGGGGCTAAAACAGAAGGCGGGAAACAGAGGGGCTGAAACAGAGTGGCTGAAACAGAGGGGCTGAATCAGAGGGGCTGATTCAGAGGGGCTGCAACAGAGGGGCTGAATCAGCGGGGCTGAAACAGAGGGCGAGAAACAGAGGGGCTGAAACAGAGGGCGAGAAACAGAGGGGCTGAAACAGAGGGGCTGAAACAGTGGGGCTGAAACAGAGGGCGAGAAACAGAGGGCTGAAACAGAGGGCGAGAAACAGAGGGGCTGAAACAGAGGGCGAGAAACAGAGGGGCTGAATCAGAGGGGCTGAAAAAGAGGGTGAGAAACAGAGGGGCTGAAACAGAGGGCGAGAAACAGAGTGGCTGAAACAGACGGGCTGAAACAGAGGGGCTGAAAAAGAGGGCGAAAAACAGAGTGGCTGAAACAGAGGGTGAGAAACTGAGGGGCTGCAACAGAGGGGCTGAAACAGAGGGACTGAAACAGAGGGGCTGGAACAGAGGGGGAGAAACAGAGGGGCTGAAACAGAGGGGCTGAATCAGAGGGGCTGAAACAGAGGGCGAGAAACATAGGGGCTGAAACAGAGGGCGAGAAACAGAGGGGCTGAAACAGAGGGGCTGAAACAGAGGGGCTGAATCAGAGGGGCTGAATCAGAGGGGCTGAAACAGAGGGCGAGAAACAGAGGGGCTGAAACAGAGGGCGAGAAACAGAGTGGCTGAAACAGACGGGCTGAAAAAGAGGGGCTGAAAAAGAGGGCGAAAAACAGAGTGGCTGAAACAGAGGGTGAGAAACAGAGGGGCTGCAACAGAGGGGCTGAAACAGAGGGACTGAAACAGAGGGGCTGGAACAGAGGGGGAGATACAGAGGGGCTGAAACAGAGGGGCTGATTCAGAGGGGCTGCAACAGAGGGGCTGAATCAGCGGGGCTGAAACAGAGGGCGAGAAACAGAGGGGCTGAAACAGAGGGGCTGAAACAGAGGGGCTGAATCAGAGGGGCTGAAACAGAGGGGCTAAATCAGAGGGGCAGAAACAGAGGGCGAGAAACAGAGGGGCTGAAACAGAGGGCGAGAAACAGAGGGGCTGAAACAGAGGGGCTGAAACAGAGGGGGAGAAACAGAGGGGCTGAAACAGAGGGCGAGACACAGACGCGCTGAAACAGAGGGCGAGAAACAGAGGGGCAGAAACAGAGGGGCTGAAACAAAGAGCGCGAAACAGAGGGGCTGAAACAGAGGGCGAGAAACAGAGGGGCTGAAACAGAGGGGCTAAATTAGAATGGGCAGAAACAGAGGGCGAGAAACAGAGGGCTGAAACAGAGGGCCCGAAACAGAGGTGCTGAAACAGAGGGGCTGAAACAGAGGGCGAGAAACATAGGGGCTGAAACAGAGGGCGAGAAACAGAGGGGCTGAAACAGAGGGGCTGAAACAGAGGGGCTGAATCAGAGGGGCTGAATCAGAGGGGCTGAAACAGAGGGCGAGAAACAGAGGGGCTGAAACAGAGGGCGAGAAACAGAGTGGCTGAAACAGACGGGCTGAAACAGAGGGGCTGAAAAAGAGGGCGAAAAACAGAGTGGCTGAAACAGAGGGTGAGAAACAGAGGGGCTGCAACAGAGGGGCTGAAACAGAGGGACTGAAACAGAGGGGCTGGAACAGAGGGGGAGAAACAGAGGGGCTGAAACAGAGGGGCTGAATCAGAGGGGCTGAAACAGAGGGCGAGAAACATAGGGGCTGAAACAGAGGGCGAGAAACAGAGGGGCTGAAACAGAGGGGCTGAAACAGAGGGGCTGAATCAGAGGGGCTGAAACAGAGGGGCTAAATCAGAGGGGCAGAAACAGAGGGCGAGAAACAGAGGGGCTGAAACAGAGGGCGAGAAACAGAGGGGCTGAAACAGAGGGGCTGAAACAGAGGGGGAGAAACAGAGGGGCTGAAACAGAGGGCGAGACACAGACGCGCTGAAACAGAGGGCGAGAAACAGAGGGGCAGAAACAGTGGGGCTGAAACAAAGAGCGCGAAACAGAGGGGCTGAAACAGAGGGCGAGAAACAGAGGGGCTGAAACAGAGGGGCTAAATTAGAATGGGCAGAAACAGAGGGCGAGAAACAGAGGGGCTGAAACAGAGGGCCCGAAACAGAGGTGCTGAAACAGAGGGGCTGAAACAGAGGGGCTGAAACAGAGGGGCTGAAACAGAGGGCGAGAAACAGAGGGGCTGAAACAGAGGGTGAGAAACAGAGGGGCTGAAACAGAGGGGCTGAAACAGAAGGGCTGAAAAAGAGGCGCTGAAACAGAGGGCGAGAAACAGAGGGGCTGAATCAGAGGGGCTGAATCAGAGGGGCTGAAACAGAGGGGCTGAAACAGAGGGCGAGAATCAGACGGGTGAAACAGAGGGCGGGAAACAGAGGGCGGGAAACAGAGGGCGAGAAACAGAGGGGCTGAAACAGAGGGGCTGAAACAGAGGGGCTGAAACAGAGGGGCTGATACAGAGGGCGAGAAACAGAGGGGCTGAAACAGAGGGCGATAAACAGAGGGGCTGAAACAGAGGGCGAGAAACAGAGGGGCTGAAACAGAGGGGCTGAAACAGAGGGGCTGAAACCGAAGGCGAGAAACAGAGGGGCTGAAACAGAGGGCGAGAAACAGAGGGGCCGAAACAGAGGGCGAGAAACAGAGGGGCTGAAACAGAGGGCGAGAAACAGAGGGGCTGAAACAGAGGGCGAGAAACAGAGGGCGAGAAACAGAGGGACTGAAACAGAGGGGCTGAATGAGAGGGGCTGAAACAGAGGGCTAGAAACAGAGGGGCTGAAACAGAGGTCGAGAAACAGAGGGGCTGAAACCGAGGGGCTGAATCAGAGGGGGCTGAAACAGAGGGGCTGAAACAGTGGGTGAGAAACAGAGGGGCTGAAACAGAGGGCGAGAAACAGAGGGGCAGAAACAGAGGGCGAGAAACAGAGGGGCCGAAACAGAGGGGCCGAAACAGAGGGGCTGAAACAGAGGGGCTGAAACAGAGGGGCTGACACAGAGTGGCTGAAATAGAGGGGCTGAAACAGAGGGGCTGGAACAGAGGGGCTGAAACAGAGGGGCTGAAACAGAGGGGCTGAATCAGAAGGGATGAAACAGAGGGCGTGAAACAGAGGGGCTGAAACAGAGGGCGAGAAACAGAGGGGCAGAAACAAAGGGCGAGAAACAGAGGGGCTGAAACAGAGTGGCTGAAACAGAGGGCGAAAAACAGAGTGGCTGAAACAGAGGGCGAGAAACAGAGAGTGAGAAACTGAGGGCGAGAAACAGAGGGGATGAAACAGAGGGGCTGAAACAGAGGGGCTGAATCAGAGGGGCTGAAACAGAGGGGCTGAATCAGAGGGGCTGAAACAGAAGGCGAGAAACAGAGGGGCTGAAACAGAGGGCGAGAAACAGAGGGACTGAAACAGAGGGGCTGAAACAGAGGGCGAGAAACAGAGTGGCTGAAACAGAGGGGCTGAAACAGAGGGCGAGAAACAGAGGGGCTGAAACAGAGGGTCTGAAACAGAGGGGCTGAAACAGAGGGGCTGAAACAGAGGGCGAGAAACAGAGGGGCTGAAACAGAGGGCGAGAAACAGAGGGGCTGAAGCAGAGGGGCTGAAACAGAGGGGCTGAAACAGAGGGGCTGAATCAGAGGGCGAGAAACAGTGGGGCTGAAACAGAGGGCGACAAAATGAGGGGCTGAAACAGAGGGCGAGAAACAGGGGGGCTGAATCAGAGGGGCTAAATCAGAGGGGTTGAAACAGCGGGCGAGAAACAGAGGGCGAGAAACAGAGGGGCTGAAACAGAGGGGCTGAAACAGATGGACTGAAACAGTGGGGCTGAAACAGAGGGCGAAAAACAGAGGGGCTGAAACAGAGGGCGAAAAACAGAGGGGCTGAAACAAAGGGCGAGAAGCACAGGGTGAGAAACAGAGGGCGAGAAACAGCGGGTGAGAAACAGAGGGCAAAAAACAGAGGGGATGAAACAGAGGGGCTGAAACAGAGGGGCTGAAACAGAGGGACTGAATCAGAGGGGCTGAATCAGAGGGGCTGAAACAGAGGGCGAGAAACAGAGGGGCTAAAACAGAGGGCGAGAAACAGAGGGGCTGAAACAGAGGGGCTGAAACAGAGTGGCTGAAACAGAGGGGCTGAAACAGAGGGCGAGAAACAGAGGGGCTGAAACAGAGGGGCTGAAACAGAGTGGCTGAAACAGAGGGGCTGAAACACAGGGGCTGAATCAGAGGGGCTGAATCAGAGGGGCTGAAACAGAGGGCGAGAAACAGAGGGGCTGAAACAGAGGGTGAGAAGCAGAGGGGCTGAAACAGAGGGTGAGAAACAGAGGGGCTGAAACAGAGGGTATGAAACAGAGGGGCTGAATCAGAGGGGCTGATTCAGAGGGGCTGAAACAGAGGGCGAGAAACAGAGGGGCAGAAACAGAGGGGCTGAAACAGAGGGGCTGAAACAGAGGGCGAGAAACAGTGGGGCTGAAACAGAGGGCGAGACACAGAGGGGCTGAAACAGAGGGCGAGAAACAGAGGGGCTAAAACAGAGGGGCTGCAACAGAACGGCTGAAACAGAGGGGCTGAAACAGAGGGCGAGAAGCAGAGGGGCCCGAATCAGAGGGGCTGAATCAGAGGGGCTGAAACAGAGGGGCTGAAACAGAGGGCGAGAAACAGAGGGGCTGAAATGGAGGGGCTGAAACAGAGGGGCTGAAACAGAGGGGCTGATACAGACGGCGTGAAACAGAGGGGCTGAAACAGAGGGCGAGAAACAGAGGGGCTGAAACAGAGGCGAGAAACAGAGGGGCTGAAACTGAGGGGCTGAAACAGAGGGGCTGAAACAGAGGGCGAGAAACAGAGGGGCTGAAACAGAGGGCGAGAAACAGAGGGGCTGATACAGAGGGCGAGAAACAGAGGGGCTGAAACAGAGGGCGAGAAACAGAGGGGCTAAATTAGTGGGGCAGAAACAGAGGGCGAGAAACAGAGGGGCTGAAACAGAGGGCGAGAAACAGAGGTGCTGAAACAGAGGGGCTGAAACAGAGGGCGAGAAACAGAGTGGCTGAAACAGAGGGCGAGAAACAGAGGGGCTGAAACAGAGGGCGAGTAACAGAGGGGCTGAAACAGAGGGGCTGAAACAGAAGGGCTGAAACAGAGGAGCTGAAACAGAGGGCGAGAAACAGAGGGGTTGAATCAGAGGGGCTGAATCAGAGGGGTTGAAAAAGAGGGGCTGAAACAGAGGGCGAGAATCAGAGGGGCTGAAACAGAGGGCGAGAAACAGAGGGCGAGAAACAGAGGTGCTGAAACAGAGGGGCTGAAACAGAGGGGCTGAAACAGAGGGGCTGATACAGAGGGCGAGAAACAGAAGGGCTGAAACAGAGGGCGAGAAGCAGAGAGGCTGAAACAGAGGGAGAGAAACAGAGGGGCCGAAACAGAGGGGCCGAAACAGAGGGGCTGAAACAGAGGGGCTGATTCAGAGGGCGAGAAACAGAAGGGCTGAAACAGAGGGCGAGAAACAGAGAGGCTGAAACAGAGGGCGAGAAACAGAGGGGCCGAAACAGAGGGGCTGAAACAGAGGGGCTGAAACAGAGGGGCTGAAACAGAAGGCGAGAAACAGAGGGGCTGAAACAGAGGGCGAGAAACAGAGGGGCTGAAACAGAGGGCGAGAAACAGAGGGCGAGAAACAGAGGGACTGAAACAGAGGGGCTGAATCAGATGGGCTGAAACAGAGGGCGAGAAACAGAGCGGCTGAAACAGAGGGCGAGAAACAGAGGGGCTGAAACCGAGGGGCTGAATCAGAGGGGCTGAAACAGAGGGGCTGAAACCGTGGGAGAGAATCAGAGGGGCTGAAACAGAGGGCGAGAAACAGAGGGGCAGAAACAGAGGGCGAGAAACAGAGGGGCTGAAACAGAGGGCGAGAAACAGAGGGGCTGAATCAGAGGGGCTGAATCAGAGGGCGAGAAACTGAGGGGCTGAAACAGAGGGCGAGAAACAGAGGGGCTGAAACAGAGGGTGAGAAACAGTGGGGCTGAAACAGAGGGGCTGAAACAGAGGGGCTGAATCAGAGGGGCTGATTCAGAGGGGCTGAAACAGAGGGGCTGAATCAGAGGGGCTGAAACAGAGGGCGAGAAACAGAGGGGCTGAAACAGCGGGCGAGAAACAGGGGGGCAGGAACAGAGTGCGAGAAACAGAGTGGCTGAAACAGAGGGGCTGAAACAAAGAGCGCGAAACAGAGGGGCTGAAACAGAGGGCGAGAAACAGAGGTGCTGAAACAGAGGGGCTGAAAAAGAGGGGCTAAATTAGAGGGGCAGAACCAGAGGGCGAGAAACAGAGGGACTGAAACAGAGGGCGAGAAACAGAGGGGCTGAAACAGCGGGGCTGAATCAGAGGGGCTGAAACAGAGGGGCTGAAACAGAGGGCGAGAAACAGAGCGGCTGAAACAGTGGGCGAGAAACAGAGGGGGAGAAACAGAGGGGCTGAAACAGAGGGGCTGAAACAGAGGGGCTGATACAGACGGCGTGAAACAGAGGGGCTGAAACAGAGGGCGAGAAACAGAGGGGCTAAATTAGAGGGGCAGAAACAGAGGGCGAGAAACAGAGGGGCTGAAACAGAGGGCGAGAAACAGAGGTGCTGAAACAGAGGGGCTGAAACAGAGGGCGAGAAACAGAGGGGCTGAAACAGAGGGGCTGAAACAGAGTGGCTGAAACAGAGGGGCTGAAACAGAGGGGCTGAATCAGATGGGCTGAAACAGAGGGCGAGAAACAGAGGGGCTGAAACAGAGGGCGAGAAACAGAGGGGCTGAAACACAGGGCGAGAAACAGAGGTGCTGAAACCGAGGGGCTGAATCAGAAGGGATGAAACAGAGGGGCTGAAACAGTGGGCGAGAAACAGAGGGGATGAAACAGAGGGCGAGAAACAGAGGGGCTGAAACAGAGGGTGAGAAACAGTGAGGCTGAAACAGAGGGGCAGAAACAGAGGGCGAGAAACAGAGGGGCTGAAACAGAGGGCGAGAAACAGAGGGGCTGAATCAGAGGGGCTGAAACAGAGGGCGAGAAACTGAGGGGCTGAAACAGAGGGCGAGAAACAGAGGGGCTGAAACAGAGGGTGAGAAACAGTGAGGCTGAAACAGAGCGGCTGAAACAGAGGGGCTGAATCAGAGGGGCTGATTCAGAGGGGCTGAAACAGAGGGGCTGAATCAGAGGGGCTGAAACAGAGGGCGAGAAACAGAGGGGCTGAAACAGAGGGCGAGAAACAGAGGGGCAGAAATAGAGGGCGAGACACAGAGTGGCTGTAACAGAGGGGCTGAAACAAAGAGCGCGAAACAGAGGGGCTGAAACAGAGGGCGAGAAACAGAGGGGCTGAAACAGAGGGGCTGAAAAAGAGGGGCTAAATTAGAGGGGCAGAAACAGAGGGCGAGAAACAGAGGGGCTGAAACAGAGGGCGAGAAACAGAGGTGCTGAAACAGAGGGGCTGAAACAGAGGGGCTGAAACAGAGGGGCTGAATCAGAGGGGCTGAAACAGAGGGCGAGAAACTGAGGGGCTGAAACAGAGGGCGAGAAACAGAGGGGCTGAAACAGAGGGTGAGAATAAGTGGGGCTGAAACAGAGGGGCTGAAACAGAGGGGCTGAATCAGAGGGGCTGATTCAGAGGGGCTAAAGCAGAGGGGCTGAATCAGAGGGGCTGAAACAGAGGGCGAGAAATAGACGGGCTTAAACAGAGGGCGAGAAACAGAGTGGCTGAAACAGAGGGGCTGAAACAAAGAGCGCGAAACAGAGGGGCTGAAACAGAGGGCGAGAAACAGAGGCGCTGAAACAGAGGGGCTAAATTAGAGGGGCAGAAACAGAGGGCGAGAAACAGAGGGGCTGAAACAGAGGGCGAAAAACAGAGGTGCTGAAACAGAGGGGCTGAAACAGAGGGGCTGAAACAGAGGGGCTGAAACAGAGGGGCTGAATCAGAGGGGCTGATTCAGAGGGGCTGAAACAGAGGGGCTGAATCAGAGGGGCTGAAACAGAGGGCGAGAAACAGAGGGGCTGAAACAGAGGGGCTGAAACAGAAGGGCTGAAACAGAGGGGCTGAAACAGAGGGCGAGAAACAGAGGGGCTGAATCAGAGGGGCTGAATCAGTGGGGCTGAAACAGAGGGGCTGAAACAGAGGGCGAGAAACAGAGGGGCTGAATCAGAGGGGCTGAATCAGTGGGGCTGAAACAGAGGGGCTGAAACAAAGAGCGCGAAACAGAGGGGCTGAAACAGAGGGCGAGAAACAGAGGCGCTGAAACAGAGGGGCTAAATTAGAGGGGCAGAAACAGAGGGCGAGAAACAGAGGGGCTGAAACAGAGGGCGAAAAACAGAGGTGCTGAAACAGAGGGGCTGAAACAGAGGGGCTGAAACAGAGGGGCTGAAACAGAGGGGCTGAATCAGAGGGGCTGAATCAGAGGGGCTGAAACAGAGGGCGAGAAACAGAGGGGCTGAAACAGAGGGCGAGAAACAGAGTGGCTGAAACAGACGGGCTGAAACAGAGGGGCTGAAAAAGAGGGCGAAAAACAGAGTGGCTGAAACAGAGGGTGAGAAACAGAGGGGCTGCAACAGAGGGGCTGAAACAGAGGGACTGAAACAGAGGGGCTGGAACAGAGGGGGAGATACAGAGGGGCTGAAACAGAGGGGCTGATTCAGAGGGGCTGCAACAGAGGGGCTGAATCAGCGGGGCTGAAACAGAGGGCGAGAAACAGAGGGGCTGAAACAGAGGGGCTGAAACAGAGGGGCTGAATCAGAGGGGCTGAAACAGAGGGGCTAAATCAGAGGGGCAGAAACAGAGGGCGAGAAACAGAGGGGCTGAAACAGAGGGCGAGAAACAGAGGGGCTGAAACAGAGGGGCTGAAACAGAGGGGGAGAAACAGAGGGGCTGAAACAGAGGGCGAGACACAGACGCGCTGAAACAGAGGGCGAGAAACAGAGGGGCAGAAACAGAGGGGCTGAAACAAAGAGCGCGAAACAGAGGGGCTGAAACAGAGGGCGAGAAACAGAGGGGCTGAAACAGAGGGGCTAAATTAGAATGGGCAGAAACAGAGGGCGAGAAACAGAGGGCTGAAACAGAGGGCCCGAAACAGAGGTGCTGAAACAGAGGGGCTGAAACAGAGGGCGAGAAACATAGGGGCTGAAACAGAGGGCGAGAAACAGAGGGGCTGAAACAGAGGGGCTGAAACAGAGGGGCTGAATCAGAGGGGCTGAATCAGAGGGGCTGAAACAGAGGGCGAGAAACAGAGGGGCTGAAACAGAGGGCGAGAAACAGAGTGGCTGAAACAGACGGGCTGAAACAGAGGGGCTGAAAAAGAGGGCGAAAAACAGAGTGGCTGAAACAGAGGGTGAGAAACAGAGGGGCTGCAACAGAGGGGCTGAAACAGAGGGACTGAAACAGAGGGGCTGGAACAGAGGGGGAGAAACAGAGGGGCTGAAACAGAGGGGCTGAATCAGAGGGGCTGAAACAGAGGGCGAGAAACATAGGGGCTGAAACAGAGGGCGAGAAACAGAGGGGCTGAAACAGAGGGGCTGAAACAGAGGGGCTGAATCAGAGGGGCTGAAACAGAGGGGCTAAATCAGAGGGGCAGAAACAGAGGGCGAGAAACAGAGGGGCTGAAACAGAGGGCGAGAAACAGAGGGGCTGAAACAGAGGGGCTGAAACAGAGGGGGAGAAACAGAGGGGCTGAAACAGAGGGCGAGACACAGACGCGCTGAAACAGAGGGCGAGAAACAGAGGGGCAGAAACAGTGGGGCTGAAACAAAGAGCGCGAAACAGAGGGGCTGAAACAGAGGGCGAGAAACAGAGGGGCTGAAACAGAGGGGCTAAATTAGAATGGGCAGAAACAGAGGGCGAGAAACAGAGGGGCTGAAACAGAGGGCCCGAAACAGAGGTGCTGAAACAGAGGGGCTGAAACAGAGGGGCTGAAACAGAGGGGCTGAAACAGAGGGCGAGAAACAGAGGGGCTGAAACAGAGGGTGAGAAACAGAGGGGCTGAAACAGAGGGGCTGAAACAGAAGGGCTGAAAAAGAGGCGCTGAAACAGAGGGCGAGAAACAGAGGGGCTGAATCAGAGGGGCTGAATCAGAGGGGCTGAAACAGAGGGGCTGAAACAGAGGGCGAGAATCAGACGGGTGAAACAGAGGGCGGGAAACAGAGGGCGGGAAACAGAGGGCGAGAAACAGAGGGGCTGAAACAGAGGGGCTGAAACAGAGGGGCTGAAACAGAGGGGCTGATACAGAGGGCGAGAAACAGAGGGGCTGAAACAGAGGGCGATAAACAGAGGGGCTGAAACAGAGGGCGAGAAACAGAGGGGCTGAAACAGAGGGGCTGAAACAGAGGGGCTGAAACCGAAGGCGAGAAACAGAGGGGCTGAAACAGAGGGCGAGAAACAGAGGGGCCGAAACAGAGGGCGAGAAACAGAGGGGCTGAAACAGAGGGCGAGAAACAGAGGGGCTGAAACAGAGGGCGAGAAACAGAGGGCGAGAAACAGAGGGACTGAAACAGAGGGGCTGAATGAGAGGGGCTGAAACAGAGGGCTAGAAACAGAGGGGCTGAAACAGAGGTCGAGAAACAGAGGGGCTGAAACCGAGGGGCTGAATCAGAGGGGGCTGAAACAGAGGGGCTGAAACAGTGGGTGAGAAACAGAGGGGCTGAAACAGAGGGCGAGAAACAGAGGGGCAGAAACAGAGGGCGAGAAACAGAGGGGCCGAAACAGAGGGGCCGAAACATGGGGGCTGAAACAGAGGGGCTGAAACAGAGGGGCTGACACAGAGTGGCTGAAATAGAGGGGCTGAAACAGAGGGGCTGGAACAGAGGGGCTGAAACAGAGGGGCTGAAACAGAGGGGCTGAATCAGAAGGGATGAAACAGAGGGCGTGAAACAGAGGGGCTGAAACAGAGGGCGAGAAACAGAGGGGCAGAAACAAAGGGCGAGAAACAGAGGGGCTGAAACAGAGTGGCTGAAACAGAGGGCGAAAAACAGAGTGGCTGAAACAGAGGGCGAGAAACAGAGAGTGAGAAACTGAGGGCGAGAAACAGAGGGGATGAAACAGAGGGGCTGAAACAGAGGGGCTGAATCAGAGGGGCTGAAACAGAGGGGCTGAATCAGAGGGGCTGAAACAGAAGGCGAGAAACAGAGGGGCTGAAACAGAGGGCGAGAAACAGAGGGACTGAAACAGAGGGGCTGAAACAGAGGGCGAGAAACAGAGTGGCTGAAACAGAGGGGCTGAAACAGGGCGAGAAACAGAGGGGCTGAAACAGAGGGTCTGAAACAGAGGGGCTGAAACAGAGGGGCTGAAACAGAGGGCGAGAAACAGAGGGGCTGAAACAGAGGGCGAGAAACAGAGGGGCTGAAGCAGAGGGGCTGAAACAGAGGGGCTGAAACAGAGGGGCTGAATCAGAGGGCGAGAAACAGTGGGGCTGAAACAGAGGGCGACAAAATGAGGGGCTGAAACAGAGGGCGAGAAACAGGGGGGCTGAATCAGAGGGGCTAAATCAGAGGGGTTGAAACAGCGGGCGAGAAACAGAGGGCGAGAAACAGAGGGGCTGAAACAGAGGGGCTGAAACAGATGGACTGAAACAGTGGGGCTGAAACAGAGGGCGAAAAACAGAGGGGCTGAAACAGAGGGCGAAAAACAGAGGGGCTGAAACAAAGGGCGAGAAGCACAGGGTGAGAAACAGAGGGCGAGAAACAGCGGGTGAGAAACAGAGGGCAAAAAACAGAGGGGATGAAACAGAGGGGCTGAAACAGAGGGGCTGAAACAGAGGGACTGAATCAGAGGGGCTGAATCAGAGGGGCTGAAACAGAGGGCGAGAAACAGAGGGGCTAAAACAGAGGGCGAGAAACAGAGGGGCTGAAACAGAGGGGCTGAAACAGAGTGGCTGAAACAGAGGGGCTGAAACAGAGGGCGAGAAACAGAGGGGCTGAAACAGAGGGGCTGAAACAGAGTGGCTGAAACAGAGGGGCTGAAACACAGGGGCTGAATCAGAGGGGCTGAATCAGAGGGGCTGAAACAGAGGGCGAGAAACAGAGGGGCTGAAACAGAGGGTGAGAAGCAGAGGGGCTGAAACAGAGGGTGAGAAACAGAGGGGCTGAAACAGAGGGTATGAAACAGAGGGGCTGAATCAGAGGGGCTGATTCAGAGGGGCTGAAACAGAGGGCGAGAAACAGAGGGGCAGAAACAGAGGGGCTGAAACAGAGGGGCTGAAACAGAGGGCGAGAAACAGTGGGGCTGAAACAGAGGGCGAGACACAGAGGGGCTGAAACAGAGGGCGAGAAACAGAGGGGCTAAAACAGAGGGGCTGCAACAGAACGGCTGAAACAGAGGGGCTGAAACAGAGGGCGAGAAGCAGAGGGGCCCGAATCAGAGGGGCTGAATCAGAGGGGCTGAAACAGAGGGGCTGAAACAGAGGGCGAGAAACAGAGGGGCTGAAATGGAGGGGCTGAAACAGAGGGGCTGAAACAGAGGGGCTGATACAGACGGCGTGAAACAGAGGGGCTGAAACAGAGGGCGAGAAACAGAGGGGCTGAAACAGAGGCGAGAAACAGAGGGGCTGAAACTGAGGGGCTGAAACAGAGGGGCTGAAACAGAGGGCGAGAAACAGAGGGGCTGAAACAGAGGGCGAGAAACAGAGGGGCTGATACAGAGGGCGAGAAACAGAGGGGCTGAAACAGAGGGCGAGAAACAGAGGGGCTAAATTAGTGGGGCAGAAACAGAGGGCGAGAAACAGAGGGGCTGAAACAGAGGGCGAGAAACAGAGGTGCTGAAACAGAGGGGCTGAAACAGAGGGCGAGAAACAGAGTGGCTGAAACAGAGGGCGAGAAACAGAGGGGCTGAAACAGAGGGCGAGTAACAGAGGGGCTGAAACAGAGGGGCTGAAACAGAAGGGCTGAAACAGAGGAGCTGAAACAGAGGGCGAGAAACAGAGGGGTTGAATCAGAGGGGCTGAATCAGAGGGGTTGAAAAAGAGGGGCTGAAACAGAGGGCGAGAATCAGAGGGGCTGAAACAGAGGGCGAGAAACAGAGGGCGAGAAACAGAGGTGCTGAAACAGAGGGGCTGAAACAGAGGGGCTGAAACAGAGGGGCTGATACAGAGGGCGAGAAACAGAAGGGCTGAAACAGAGGGCGAGAAGCAGAGAGGCTGAAACAGAGGGAGAGAAACAGAGGGGCCGAAACAGAGGGGCCGAAACAGAGGGGCTGAAACAGAGGGGCTGATTCAGAGGGCGAGAAACAGAAGGGCTGAAACAGAGGGCGAGAAACAGAGAGGCTGAAACAGAGGGCGAGAAACAGAGGGGCCGAAACAGAGGGGCTGAAACAGAGGGGCTGAAACAGAGGGGCTGAAACAGAAGGCGAGAAACAGAGGGGCTGAAACAGAGGGCGAGAAACAGAGGGGCTGAAACAGAGGGCGAGAAACAGAGGGCGAGAAACAGAGGGACTGAAACAGAGGGGCTGAATCAGATGGGCTGAAACAGAGGGCGAGAAACAGAGCGGCTGAAACAGAGGGCGAGAAACAGAGGGGCTGAAACCGAGGGGCTGAATCAGAGGGGCTGAAACAGAGGGGCTGAAACCGTGGGAGAGAATCAGAGGGGCTGAAACAGAGGGCGAGAAACAGAGGGGCAGAAACAGAGGGCGAGAAACAGAGGGGCTGAAACAGAGGGCGAGAAACAGAGGGGCTGAATCAGAGGGGCTGAATCAGAGGGCGAGAAACTGAGGGGCTGAAACAGAGGGCGAGAAACAGAGGGGCTGAAACAGAGGGTGAGAAACAGTGGGGCTGAAACAGAGGGGCTGAAACAGAGGGGCTGAATCAGAGGGGCTGATTCAGAGGGGCTGAAACAGAGGGGCTGAATCAGAGGGGCTGAAACAGAGGGCGAGAAACAGAGGGGCTGAAACAGCGGGCGAGAAACAGGGGGGCAGGAACAGAGTGCGAGAAACAGAGTGGCTGAAACAGAGGGGCTGAAACAAAGAGCGCGAAACAGAGGGGCTGAAACAGAGGGCGAGAAACAGAGGTGCTGAAACAGAGGGGCTGAAAAAGAGGGGCTAAATTAGAGGGGCAGAACCAGAGGGCGAGAAACAGAGGGACTGAAACAGAGGGCGAGAAACAGAGGGGCTGAAACAGCGGGGCTGAATCAGAGGGGCTGAAACAGAGGGGCTGAAACAGAGGGCGAGAAACAGAGCGGCTGAAACAGTGGGCGAGAAACAGAGGGGGAGAAACAGAGGGGCTGAAACAGAGGGGCTGAAACAGAGGGGCTGATACAGACGGCGTGAAACAGAGGGGCTGAAACAGAGGGCGAGAAACAGAGGGGCTAAATTAGAGGGGCAGAAACAGAGGGCGAGAAACAGAGGGGCTGAAACAGAGGGCGAGAAACAGAGGTGCTGAAACAGAGGGGCTGAAACAGAGGGCGAGAAACAGAGGGGCTGAAACAGAGGGGCTGAAACAGAGTGGCTGAAACAGAGGGGCTGAAACAGAGGGGCTGAATCAGATGGGCTGAAACAGAGGGCGAGAAACAGAGGGGCTGAAACAGAGGGCGAGAAACAGAGGGGCTGAAACACAGGGCGAGAAACAGAGGTGCTGAAACCGAGGGGCTGAATCAGAAGGGATGAAACAGAGGGGCTGAAACAGTGGGCGAGAAACAGAGGGGATGAAACAGAGGGCGAGAAACAGAGGGGCTGAAACAGAGGGTGAGAAACAGTGAGGCTGAAACAGAGGGGCAGAAACAGAGGGCGAGAAACAGAGGGGCTGAAACAGAGGGCGAGAAACAGAGGGGCTGAATCAGAGGGGCTGAAACAGAGGGCGAGAAACTGAGGGGCTGAAACAGAGGGCGAGAAACAGAGGGGCTGAAACAGAGGGTGAGAAACAGTGAGGCTGAAACAGAGCGGCTGAAACAGAGGGGCTGAATCAGAGGGGCTGATTCAGAGGGGCTGAAACAGAGGGGCTGAATCAGAGGGGCTGAAACAGAGGGCGAGAAACAGAGGGGCTGAAACAGAGGGCGAGAAACAGAGGGGCAGAAATAGAGGGCGAGACACAGAGTGGCTGTAACAGAGGGGCTGAAACAAAGAGCGCGAAACAGAGGGGCTGAAACAGAGGGCGAGAAACAGAGGGGCTGAAACAGAGGGGCTGAAAAAGAGGGGCTAAATTAGAGGGGCAGAAACAGAGGGCGAGAAACAGAGGGGCTGAAACAGAGGGCGAGAAACAGAGGTGCTGAAACAGAGGGGCTGAAACAGAGGGGCTGAAACAGAGGGGCTGAATCAGAGGGGCTGAAACAGAGGGCGAGAAACTGAGGGGCTGAAACAGAGGGCGAGAAACAGAGGGGCTGAAACAGAGGGTGAGAATAAGTGGGGCTGAAACAGAGGGGCTGAAACAGAGGGGCTGAATCAGAGGGGCTGATTCAGAGGGGCTAAAGCAGAGGGGCTGAATCAGAGGGGCTGAAACAGAGGGCGAGAAATAGACGGGCTTAAACAGAGGGCGAGAAACAGAGTGGCTGAAACAGAGGGGCTGAAACAAAGAGCGCGAAACAGAGGGGCTGAAACAGAGGGCGAGAAACAGAGGCGCTGAAACAGAGGGGCTAAATTAGAGGGGCAGAAACAGAGGGCGAGAAACAGAGGGGCTGAAACAGAGGGCGAAAAACAGAGGTGCTGAAACAGAGGGGCTGAAACAGAGGGGCTGAAACAGAGGGGCTGAAACAGAGGGGCTGAATCAGAGGGGCTGATTCAGAGGGGCTGAAACAGAGGGGCTGAATCAGAGGGGCTGAAACAGAGGGCGAGAAACAGAGGGGCTGAAACAGAGGGGCTGAAACAGAAGGGCTGAAACAGAGGGGCTGAAACAGAGGGCGAGAAACAGAGGGGCTGAATCAGAGGGGCTGAATCAGTGGGGCTGAAACAGAGGGGCTGAAACAGAGGGCGAGAAACAGAGGGGCTGAATCAGAGGGGCTGAATCAGTGGGGCTGAAACAGAGGGGCTGAAACAGAGTGCGAGAATCAGAGGGGCTGAAACAGAGGGCGAGAAACAGAGGGCGAGAAACAGAGGGGCTGAAACAGAGGGGCTGAAACAGAGGGGCTGAAACAGAGGGGCTGATACAGAGGGCGAGAAACAGAGGGGCTGAAACAGAGGGCGATAAACAGAGGGGCTGAAACAGAGGGCAAGAAACAGAGGGGCTGAAACAGAGGGGCTGAAACAGAGGGCGAGAAACGGAAGGCGAGAAACAGAGGGGCTGAAACAGAGGCAAGAAACAGAGGGGCCGAAACAGAGGCCCAAAAAAAGAGGGCGAGAAACAGAGGGACTGAAACAGAGGGGCTGAATCCGAGGGGCTGAAACAGAGGGCGAGAAACAGAGGGGCTGAAACAGTGGGCGAGAAACAGAGGGGCTGAAACCGAGGGGATGAATCCGAGGGGCTGAAACAGAGGGGCTGGAACAGAGGGGGAGAAACAGAGGGGCTGAAACAGAGGGGCAGAATCATAGGGGCTGAAACAGAGGGCGAGAATCAGAGGGGCTGAAACAGAGGGGCTGAAACAGAGGGGCTGAATCAGAGGGGCTGAATCACAGGGGCTGAATCAGAGGGGCTGAAACAAAGGGCGAGAAACAGAGGGGCTGAAACAGAGGGCGAGAAACAGAGGGGCTGAAACAGAGGGCGAGAAACAGAGGGGCAGAAACAGAGGGCGAGAAACAGAGGGGCTGAAACAGAGGGGCTGAAACAGAGGGCGAGTAACAGAGGGTCTGAAACAGAGGGCGAGAAACAGAGGGGCTGAAACAGAGGGGCTGAAACAGAGGGGCTGAATCAGAGCGGCTGATTCAGAGGGGCTGAAACAGAGGGGCTGAATCAGAGGGCAAGAAACAGAGGGGCTGAAACAGAGGGCGAGAAACAGAGGGGCTGCAACAGGGGGGCTGAAACAGAGGGGCTGAATCAGAGGGGCTGATTCAGAGGGGCTGAAACAGAGCGGCTGAATCAGCGGGGCTGAAACAGAGGGCGAGAAACAGAGGGGCTGAAACAGAGGGCGAGAAACAGAGGGGCTGAAACAGAGGGCGCGAAACAGAGGGGCTGAAACAGAGGGCGATAAACAAAGGGCTGAAACAGAGGGCGAGAATCAGAGGGGCTGAAACAGAGGGGCTGAAACAGAGGGGCTGAAACAGAAGGCGAGAAACAGAGGGGCTGAAACAGAGGGCAAGAAACAGAGGGGCCGAAACAGAGGTCCAGAAACAGAGGGCGAGAAACAGAGGGACTGAAACAGAGGGGCTGAATCCGAGGGGCTGAAACAGAGGGCGAGAAACAGAGGGGCTGAAACAGTGGGCGAGAAACAGAGGGGCTGAAACCGAGGGGATGAATCCGAGGGGCTGAAACAGAGGGGCTGGAACAGAGGGGGAGAAACAGAGGGTCTGAAACAGAGGGGCAGAATCATAGGGGCTGAAACAGAGGGCGAGAATCAGAGGGGCTGAAACAGAGGGGCTGAAACAGAGGGGCTGAATCAGAGGGGCTGAATCACAGGGGCTGAATCAGAGGGGCTGAAACAAAGGGCGAGAAACAGAGGGCGAGAAACAGAGGGGCTGAAACAGAGGGCGAGAAACAGAGGGGCAGAAACAGAGGGCGAGAAACAGAGGGGCTGAAACAGAGGGAAAGAAACAGAGGGCGAGTAACAGAGGGTCTGAAACAGAGGGCGAGAAACAGAGGGGCTGAAACAGAGGGGCTGAAACATAGGGGCTGAATCAGAGGGGCTGATTCAGAGGGGCTGAAACAGAGGGGCTGAATCAGAGGGCAAGAAACAGAGGGGCTGAAAAAGAGGGCCAAAATTCAGAGGGGCTGAAACAGGGGGGCTGAAACAGAGGGGCTGAATCAGAGGGGCTGATTCAGAGGGGCTGAAACAGAGCGGCTGAATCAGAGGGGCTGAAACAGAGGGCGAGAAACAGAGGGGCTGAAACAGAGGGCGAGAAACAGAGGGGCTGAAACAGAGGGTGAGAAACAGAGGGGCTGAAACAGAGGGGCTGAAACAGAGGGGCTAAAACAGTGGGGCTGAAACAGAGGGCGAGAAACAGAGGGGCTGAAACAGAGGGCGAGAAACAGAGGGGCTGAAACAGACAGGCTGAAACAGAGGGGCTGAAAAAGAGGGCGAAAAACAGAGGGGCTGAATCAGAGGGGCTGAAGCAGAGGGTGAGAAACAGAGGGGCTGAAACAGAGGGCGAGAAACAGAGTGGCTGAAACAGACGGGCTGAAACAGAGGGGCTGAAAAAGAGGGCGAAAAACAGAGGGGCTGAAACAGAGGCCGAGAAACAGAGGGGCTGAAACAGAGGGGCTGAAACAGAGGGGCTGACACACAGTGGCTGAAATAGAGGGGCTGAAACAGAGGGGCTGGAACAGAGGGGGAGAAACAGAGGGGCTGAAACAGAGGGGCTGCATCAGAAGGGATGAAACAGAGGGCGTGAAACAGAGGGGCTGAAACAGAGGGCGAGAAACAGAGGGGCAGAAACAAAGGGCGAGAAACTGAGGGGCTGAAACAGAGTGGCTGAAACAGAGGGCGAAAAACAGAGTGGCTGAAACAGAGGGCGAGAAACAGAGGGTGAGAAACTGAGGGCGAGAAACAGAGGGGATGAAACAGAGGGGCTGAAACAGAGGGGCTGAATCAGAGGGGCTGAAACAGAGGGGCTGAATCAGAGGGGGTGAAACAGAAGGCGAGAAACAGAGGGGCTGAAACAGAGGGCGAGAAACAGAGGGACTGAAACAGAGGGGCTGAAACAGAGGGGGAGAAACAGAGTGGCTGAAACAGAGGGGCTGAAACAGAGGGCGAGAAACAGAGGGGCTGAAACAGAGGGTCTGAAACAGAGGGGCTGAAACAGAGGGGCTGAAACAGAGGGCGAGAAACAGAGGGGCTGAAACAGAGGGCGAGAAACAGAGGGGCTGAAACAGAGGGGCTGAAACAGAGGGGCTGAAACAGAGGGGCTGAATCAGAGGGCGAGAAACAGTGGGGCTGAAACAGAGGGCGACAAACAGAGGGGCTGAAACAGAGGGCGAGAAACAGGGGGGCTGAATCAGAGGGGCTAAATGAGAGGGGTTGAAACAGCGGGCGAGAAACAGAGGGCGAGAAACAGAGGGGCTGAAACAGAGGGGCTGAAACAGATGGACTGAAACAGTGGGGCTGAAACAGAGGGCGAAAAACAGAGGGGCTGAAACAGAGGGCGAAAAACAGAGGGGCTGAAACAAAGGGCGAGAAGCAGAGGGTGAGAAACAGAGGGCGAGAAACAGCGGGTGAGAAACAGAGGGCAAAAAACAGAGGGGATGAAACAGAGGGGCTGAAACAGAGGGGCTGAAACAGAGGGACTGAAACAGAGGGGCTGAATCAGAGGGGCTGAAACAGAGGGCGAGAAACAGAGGGGCTAAAACAGAGGGCGAGAAACAGAGGGGCTGAAACAGAGGGGCTGAAACAGAGTGGCTGAAACAGAGGGGCTGAAACACAGGGGCTGAATCAGAGGGGCTGAATCAGAGGGGCTGAAACAGACGGCGAGAAACAGAGGGCGAGAAACAGAGGGGCTGAAACAGAGGGGCTGAAACAGATGGACTGAAACAGTGGGGCTGAAACAGAGGGCGAAAAACAGAGGGGCTGAAACAGAGGGCGAGAAACAGGGGCTGAAACAGAGGGGCTGAAACAGAGGGGCTGAATCAGAGGGGCTGATTCAGAGGGGCTGAAACAGAGGGGCTGAAACAGAGAGCGCGAAACAGAGGGGCTGAAACAGAGGGCGAGAAACAGGGGCTGAAACAGAGGGGCTGAAACAGAGGAGCTAAATTACAGGGGCAGAAACAGAGGGCGAGAAACAGAGGGGCTGAAACAGGGTTGAGAAAAAGAGGGGCTGAAACAGAGGTGCTGAAACAGAGGTTCTGAAACAGAAGGCGAGAAACAGAGGGGCTGAAACAGAGTGCGAGAAACAGAGGGGCTGAAACAGAGGGCGAGAAACAGAGGGCGAGAAACAGAGGGACTGAAACAGAGGGGCTGAATGAGAGGGGCTGAAACAGAGGGCTAGAAACAGAGGGGCTGAAACAGAGGTCGAGAAACAGAGGGGCTGAAACCGAGGGGCTGAATCAGAGGGGGCTGAAACAGAGGGGCTGAATCAGAGGGGGCTGAAACAGAGGAGCTGAAACAGAGGGCGAGAAACAGAGGGGCAGAAACAGAGGGACTGAAACAGAGGGCGATAAACAGAGGGGCTGAAACAGAGGGCGAGAAACAGAGGGGCTGAAACAGAGGGGCTGAAACAGAGGGGCTGAAACAGAGGGGCTAAAACAGAAGGCGGGAAACAGAGGGGCTGAAACAGAGTGGCTGAAACAGAGGGGCTGAATCAGAGGGGCTGATTCAGAGGGGCTGCAACAGAGGGGCTGAATCAGCGGGGCTGAAACAGAGGGCGAGAAACAGAGGGGCTGAAACAGAGGGCGAGAAACAGAGGGGCTGAAACAGAGGGGCTGAAACAGTGGGGCTGAAACAGAGGGCGAGAAACAGAGGGCTGAAACAGAGGGCGAGAAACAGTGGGGCTGAAACAGAGGGCGAGAAACAGAGGGGCTGGATCAGAGGGGCTGAAAAAGAGGGTGAGAAACAGAGGGGCTGAAACAGAGGGCGAGAAACAGAGTGGCTGAAACAGACGGGCTGAAACAGAGGGGCTGAAAAAGAGGGCGAAAAACAGAGTGGCTGAAACAGAGGGTGAGAAACAGAGGGGCTGCAACAGAGGGGCTGAAACAGAGGGACTGAAACAGAGGGGCTGGAACAGAGGGGGAGAAACAGAGGGGCTGAAACAGAGGGGCTGAATCAGAGGGGCTGAAACAGAGGGCGAGAAACATAGGGGCTGAAACAGAGGGCGAGAAACAGAGGGGCTGAAACAGAGGGGCTGAAACAGAGGGGCTGAATCAGAGGGGCTGAATCAGAGGGGCTGAAACAGAGGGCGAGAAACAGAGGGGCTGAAACAGAGGGCGAGAAACAGAGTGGCTGAAACAGACGGGCTGAAACAGAGGGGCTGAAAAAGAGGGCGAACAACAGAGTGGCTGAAACAGAGGGTGAGAAACAGAGGGGCTGCAACAGAGGGGCTGAAACAGAGGGACTGAAACAGAGGGGCTGGAACAGAGGGGGAGAAACAGAGGGGCTGAAACAGAGGGGCTGATTCAGAGGGGCTGCAACAGAGGGGCTGAATCAGCGGGGCTGAAACAGAGGGCGAGAAACAGAGGGGCTGAAACAGAGGGGCCGAAACAGAGGGGCTGAATCAGAGGGGCTGAAACAGAGGGGCTGAAACAGAGGGCGAGAAACAGAGGGGCTGAAACAGAGGGCGAGAAACAGAGGGGCTGAAACAGAGGGGCTGAAACAGAGGGGGAGAAACAGAGGGGCTGAAACAGAGGGCGAGACACAGACGCGCTGAAACAGAGGGCGAGAAACAGAGGGGCAGAAACAGAGGGGCTGAAACAAAGAGCGCGAAACAGAGGGGCTGAAACAGAGGGCGAGAAACAGAGGGGCTGAAACAGAGGGGCTAAATTAGAATGGGCAGAAACAGAGGGCGAGAAACAGAGGGGCTGAAACAGAGGGCCCGAAACAGAGGTGCTGAAACAGAGGGGCTGAAACAGAGGGCGAGAAACATAGGGGCTGAAACAGAGGGCGAGAAACAGAGGGGCTGAAACAGAGGGGCTGAAACAGAGGGGCTGAATCAGAGGGGCTGAATCAGAGGGGCTGAAACAGAGGGCGAGAAACAGAGGGGCTGAAACAGAGGGCGAGAAACAGAGTGGCTGAAACAGACGGGCTGAAACAGAGGGGCTGAAAAAGAGGGCGAGAAACAGAGGGGCTGAAACAGAGGGGCTGAAACAGAGGGGCTGAAACCGAAGGCGAGAAACAGAGGGGCTGAAACAGAGGGCGAGAAACAGAGGGGCCGAAACAGAGGGCGAGAAACAGAGGGGCTGAAACAGAGGGCGAGAAACAGAGGGGCTGAAACAGAGGGCGAGAAACAGAGGGCGAGAAACAGAGGGACTGAAACAGAGGGGCTGAATGAGAGGGGCTGAAACAGAGGGCTAGAAACAGAGGGGCTGAAACAGAGGTCGAGAAACAGAGGGGCTGAAATCGAGGGGCTGAATCAGAGGGGGCTGAAACAGAGGGGCTGAAACAGTGGGTGAGAAACAGAGGGGCTGAAACAGAGGGCGAGAAACAGAGGGGCAGAAACAGAGGGCGAGAAACAGAGGGGCCGAAACAGAGGGGCCGAAACAGAGGGGCTGAAACAGAGGGGCTGAAACAGAGGGGCTGACACAGAGTGGCTGAAATAGAGGGGCTGAAACAGAGGGGCTCGAACAGAGGGGGAGAAACAGAGGGGCTGAAACAGAGGGGCTGAATCAGAAGGAATGAAACAGAGGGCGTGAAACAGAGGGGCTGAAACAGAGGGCGAGAAACAGAGGGGCAGAAACAAAGGGCGAGAAACAGAGGGGCTGAAACAGAGTGGCTGAAACAGAGGGCGAAAAACAGAGTGGCTGAAACAGAGGGCGAGAAACAGAGGGTGAGAAACTGAGGGCGAGAAACAGAGGGGATGAAACAGAGGGGCTGAAACAGAGGGGCTGAATCAGAGGGGCTGAAACAGAGGGGCTGAATCAGAGGGGCTGAAACAGAAGGCGAGAAACAGAGGGGCTGAAACAGAGGGCGAGAAACAGAGGGACTGAAACAGAGGGGCTGAAACAGAGGGCGAGAAACAGAGTGGCTGAAACAGAGGGGCTGAAACAGAGGGCGAGAAACAGAGGGGCTGAAACAGAGGGTCTGAAACAGAGGGGCTGAAACAGAGGGGCTGAAACAGAGGGCGAGAAACAGAGGGGCTGAAACAGAGGGCGAGAAACAGAGGGGCTGAAGCAGAGGGGCTGAAACAGAGGGGCTGAAACAGAGGGGCTGAATCAGAGGGTGAGAAACAGTGGGGCTGAAACAGCGGGCGACAAAATGAGGGGCTGAAACAGAGGGCGAGAAACAGGGGGGCTGAATCAGAGGGGCTAAATCAGAGGGGTTGAAACAGCGGGCGAGAAACAGAGGGCGAGAAACAGAGGGGCTGAAACAGAGGGGCTGAAACAGATGGACTGAAACAGTGGGGCTGAAACAGAGGGCGAAAAACAGAGGGGCTGAAACAGAGGGCGAAAAACAGAGGGGCTGAAACAAAGGGCGAGAAGCACAGGGTGAGAAACAGAGGGCGAGAAACAGCGGGTGAGAAACAGAGGGCAAAAAACAGAGGGGATGAAACAGAGGGGCTGAAACAGAGGGGCTGAAACAGAGGGACTGAATCAGAGGGGCTGAATCAGAGGGGCTGAAACAGAGGGCGAGAAACAGAGGGGCTGAAACAGAGGGCGAGAAACAGAGGGGCTGAAACAGAGGGGCTGAAACAGAGTGGCTGAAACAGAGGGGCTGAAACACAGGGGCTGAATCAGAGGGGCTGAATCAGAGGGGCTGAAACAGAGGGCGAGAAACAGAGGGGCTGAAACAGAGGGTGAGAAGCAGAGGGGCTGAAACAGAGGGTGAGAAACAGAGGGGCTGAAACAGAGGGTCTGAAACAGAGGGGCTGAATCAGAGGGGCTGATTCAGAGGGGCTGAAACAGAGGGGCTGAAACAGAGAGCGCGAAACAGAGGGGCTGAATCAGAGGGGCTGAATCAGAGTGGCTGAAACAGAGGGGCTGAAACAGAGGGCGAGAATCAGAGGGGCTGAAACAGAGGGCGAGAAACAGAGGGCGAGAAACAGAGGGGCTGAAACAGAGGGGCTGAAACAGAGGGGCTGAAACAGGGGGGCTGATACAGAATGCGAGAAACTGAAGGGTTGAATCAGAGGGCGAGAAACAGAGCGGCTGAAACAGAGTGCGAGAAATAGAGGGGCTGAAACAGAGGGGCTGAAACAGAGGGGCTGAAACAGAGGGCGAGAAACAGAGAGGCTGAAACAGAGGGCGAGAAACAGAGGGGCTGAAACAGAGGGCGATAAACAGAGTGGCTGAAACAGAGGGCGAGAAACAGAGGGGCTGAAACAGAGGGGCTGAAACAGAGTGGCTGAATCAGAGGGGCTGAAACAGAGGGCGAGAAACAGAGGGGCTGAAACAGAGGGCGAGAAACAGAGGGGCTGAAACAGAGGGGCTGAAACAGAGTGGCTGAAACAGAGGGGCTGAAACACAGGGGCTGAATCAGAGGGGCTGAATCAGAGGGGCTGAAACAGAGGGCGAGAAACAGAGGGGCTGAAACAGAGGGTGAGAAGCAGAGGGGCTGAAACAGAGGGTGAGAAACAGAGGGGCTGAAACAGAGGGTCTGAAACAGAGGGGCTGAATCAGAGGGGCTGATTCAGAGGGGCTGAAACAGAGGGGCTGAAACAGAGAGCGCGAAACAGAGGGGCTGAAACAGAGGGCGAGAAACAGAGGGACTGAAACAGAGGGGCTGAAACAGAGGGCGAGAAACAGAGTGGCTGAAACAGAGGGGCTGAAACAGAGGGCGAGAAACAGAGGGGCTGAAACAGAGGGTCTGAAACAGAGGGGCTGAAACAGAGGGGCTGAAACAGAGGGCGAGAAACAGAGGGGCTGAAACAGAGGGCGAGAAACAGAGGGGCTGAAGCAGAGGGGCTGAAACAGAGGGGCTGAAACAGAGGGGCTGAATCAGAGGGTGAGAAACAGTGGGGCTGAAACAGCGGGCGACAAAATGAGGGGCTGAAACAGAGGGCGAGAAACAGGGGGGCTGAATCAGAGGGGCTAAATCAGAGGGGTTGAAACAGCGGGCGAGAAACAGAGGGCGAGAAACAGAGGGGCTGAAACAGAGGGGCTGAAACAGATGGACTGAAACAGTGGGGCTGAAACAGAGGGCGAAAAACAGAGGGGCTGAAACAGAGGGCGAAAAACAGAGGGGCTGAAACAAAGGGCGAGAAGCACAGGGTGAGAAACAGAGGGCGAGAAACAGCGGGTGAGAAACAGAGGGCAAAAAACAGAGGGGATGAAACAGAGGGGCTGAAACAGAGGGGCTGAAACAGAGGGACTGAATCAGAGGGGCTGAATCAGAGGGGCTGAAACAGAGGGCGAGAAACAGAGGGGCTGAAACAGAGGGCGAGAAACAGAGGGGCTGAAACAGAGGGGCTGAAACAGAGTGGCTGAAACAGAGGGGCTGAAACACAGGGGCTGAATCAGAGGGGCTGAATCAGAGGGGCTGAAACAGAGGGCGAGAAACAGAGGGGCTGAAACAGAGGGTGAGAAGCAGAGGGGCTGAAACAGAGGGTGAGAAACAGAGGGGCTGAAACAGAGGGTCTGAAACAGAGGGGCTGAATCAGAGGGGCTGATTCAGAGGGGCTGAAACAGAGGGGCTGAAACAGAGAGCGCGAAACAGAGGGGCTGAAACAGAGGGCGAGAAACAGAGGGGCTGAAACAGAGGGGCTGAAACAGAGGAGCTAAATTACAGGGGCAGAAACAGAGGGCGAGAAACAGAGGGGCTGAAACAGAGGGCGAGAAACAGAGGTGCTGAAACAGAGGGGCTGAAACAGAGGGGCTGAAACAGAGGCGCTGAAACAGAGGGCGAGATACAGAGGGGCTGAAACAGAGGGGCTGAAACAGAAGGGCTGAAACAGAGGGGCTGAAACAGAGGGCGAGAAACAGAGGGGCTGAATCAGAGGGGCTGAATCAGAGTGGCTGAAACAGAGGGGCTGAAACAGAGGGCGAGAATCAGAGGGGCTGAAACAGAGGGCGAGAAACAGAGGGCGAGAAACAGAGGGGCTGAAACAGAGGGGCTGAAACAGAGGGGCTGAAACAGGGGGGCTGATACAGAATGCGAGAAACTGAAGGGTTGAATCAGAGGGCGAGAAACAGAGCGGCTGAAACAGAGTGCGAGAAATAGAGGGGCTGAAACAGAGGGGCTGAAACAGAGGGGCTGAAACAGAGGGCGAGAAACAGAGAGGCTGAAACAGAGGGCGAGAAACAGAGGGGCTGAAACAGAGGGCGATAAACAGAGTGGCTGAAACAGAGGGCGAGAAACAGAGGGGCTGAAACAGAGGGGCTGAAACAGAGTGGCTGAATCAGAGGGGCTGAAACAGAGGGCGAGAAACAGAGGGGCTGAAACAGAGGGCGAGAAACAGAGGGGCTGAAACAGAGGGGCTGAAACAGAGTGGCTGAAACAGAGGGGCTGAAACACAGGGGCTGAATCAGAGGGGCTGAATCAGAGGGGCTGAAACAGAGGGCGAGAAACAGAGGGGCTGAAACAGAGGGTGAGAAGCAGAGGGGCTGAAACAGAGGGTGAGAAACAGAGGGGCTGAAACAGAGGGTCTGAAACAGAGGGGCTGAATCAGAGGGGCTGATTCAGAGGGGCTGAAACAGAGGGGCTGAAACAGAGAGCGCGAAACAGAGGGGCTGAAACAGAGGGCGAGAAACAGAGGGGCTGAAACAGAGGGGCTGAAACAGAGGAGCTAAATTACAGGGGCAGAAACAGAGGGCGAGAAACAGAGGGGCTGAAACAGAGGGCGAGAAACAGAGGTGCTGAAACAGAGGGGCTGAAACAGAGGGGCTGAAACAGAGGCGCTGAAACAGAGGGCGAGATACAGAGGGGCTGAAACAGAGGGGCTGAAACAGAAGGGCTGAAACAGAGGGGCTGAAACAGAGGGCGAGAAACAGAGGGGCTGAATCAGAGGGGCTGAATCAGAGTGGCTGAAACAGAGGGGCTGAAACAGAGGGCGAGAATCAGAGGGGCTGAAACAGAGGGCGAGAAACAGAGGGCGAGAAACAGAGGGGCTGAAACAGAGGGGCTGAAACAGAGGGGCTGAAACAGGGGGGCTGATACAGAATGCGAGAAACTGAAGGGTTGAATCAGAGGGCGAGAAACAGAGCGGCTGAAACAGAGTGCGAGAAATAGAGGGGCTGAAACAGAGGGGCTGAAACAGAGGGGCTGAAACAGAGGGCGAGAAACAGAGAGGCTGAAACAGAGGGCGAGAAACAGAGGGGCTGAAACAGAGGGCGATAAACAGAGTGGCTGAAACAGGGTTGAGAAAAAGAGGGGCTGAAACAGAGGGGCTGAAACAGAGGTTCTGAAACAGAAGGCGAGAAACAGAGGGGCTGAAACAGAGTGCGAGAAACAGAGGGGCTGAAACAGAGGGCGAGAAACAGAGGGCGAGAAACAGAGGGACTGAAACAGAGGGGCTGAATGAGAGGGGCTGAAACAGAGGGCTAGAAACAGAGGGGCTGAAACAGAGGTCGAGAAACAGAGGGGCTGAAACCGAGGGGCTGAATCAGAGGGGGCTGAAACAGAGGGGCTGAAACAGAGGGCGAGAAACAGAGGGGCAGAAACAGAGGGCGAGAAACAGAGGGGCCGAAACAGAGGGGCCGAAACAGAGGAGCTGAAACAGAGGGACTGAAACAGAGGGCGATAAACAGAGGGGCTGAAACAGAGGGCGAGAAACAGAGGGTCTGAAACAGAGGGGCTGAAACAGAGGGGCTGAAACAGAGGGGCTAAAACAGAAGGCGGGAAACAGAGGGGCTGAAACAGAGGGGCTGAAACAGAGGGGCTGAATCAG
This sequence comes from Chiloscyllium punctatum, assembly GCF_047496795.1. NCBI lineage: Eukaryota > Metazoa > Chordata > Chondrichthyes > Orectolobiformes > Hemiscylliidae > Chiloscyllium > Chiloscyllium punctatum. Next base: position 1,064,818 of record NW_027309805.1, on the reverse strand, counting down.
AGGGGCTGATTCAGAGGGGCTGCAACAGAGGGGCTGAATCAGCGGGGCTGAAACAGAGGGCGAGAAACAGAGGGGCTGAAACAGAGGGCGAGAAACAGAGGGGCTGAAACAGAGGGGCTGAAACAGTGGGGCTGAAACAGAGGGCGAGAAACAGAGGGCTGAAACAGAGGGCGAGAAACAGTGGGGCTGAAACAGAGGGTGAGAAACAGAGGGGCTGAATCAGAGGGGCTGAAACAGAGGGTGAGAAACAGAGGGGCTGAAACAGAGGGCGAGAAACAGAGTGGCTGAAACAGACGGGCTGAAACAGAGGGGCTGAAAAAGAGGTTGAAAAACAGAGTGGCTGAAACAGAGGGTGAGAAACAGAGGGGCTGCAACAGAGGGGCTGAAACAGAGGGGCTGAAACAGAGGGGCTGGAACAGAGGGGGAGAAACAGAGGGGCTGAAACAGAGGGGCTGAATCAGAGGGGCTGAAACAGAGGGCGAGAAACATAGGGGCTGAAACAGAGGGCGAGAAACAGAGGGGCTGAAACAGAGGGGCTGAAACAGAGGGGCTGAATCAGAGGGGCTGAATCAGAGGGGCTGAAACAGAGGGCGAGAAACAGAGGGGCTGAAACAGAGGGCGAGAAACAGAGTGGCTGAAACAGACGGGCTGAAACAGAGGGGCTGAAAAAGAGGGCGAAAAACAGAGTGGCTGAAACAGAGGGTGAGAAACAGAGGGGCTGCAACAGAGGGGCTGAAACAGAGGGACTGAAACAGAGGTGCTGGAACAGAGGGGGAGAAACAGAGGGGCTGAAACAGAGGGGCTGAATCAGAGGGGCTGAAACAGAGGGCGAGAAACATAGGGGCTGAAACAGAGGGCGAGAAACAGAGGGGCTGAAACAGAGGGGCTGAAACAGAGGTGCTGAATCAGAGGGGCTGAAACAGAGGGGCTAAATCAGAGGGGCAGAAACAGAGGGCGAGAAACAGAGGGGCTGAAACAGAGGGCGAGAAACAGAGGGGCTGAAACAGAGGGTCTGAAACAGAGGGGGAGAAACAGAGGGGCTGAAACAGAGGGCGAGACACAGACGCGCTGAAACAAAGTGCGAGAAACAGAGGGGCAGAAACAGAGGGGCTGAAACAAAGAGCGCGAAACAGAGGGGCTGAAACAGAGGGCGAGAAACAGAGGGGCTGAAACAGAGGGGCTAAATTAGAATGGGCAGAAACAGAGGGCGAGAAACAGAGGGGCTGAAACAGAGGGCGAGAAACAGAGGGGCTGAAACTGAGGGTGAGAAGCAGAGGGGCTGAAACAGAGGGTGAGAAACAGAGGGGCTGAAACAGAGGGTCTGAAACAGAGGGGCTGAATCAGAGGGGCTGATTCAGAGGGGCTGAAACAGAGGGGCTGAAACAGAGAGCGCGAAACAGAGGGGCTGAAACAGAGGGCGAGAAACAGAGGGGCTGAAACAGAGGGGCTGAAACAGAGGAGCTAAATTACAGGGGCAGAAACAGAGGGCGAGAAACAGAGGGGCTGAAACAGAGGGCGAGAAACAGAGGTGCTGAAACAGAGGGGCTGAAACAGAGGGGCTGAAACAGAGGCGCTGAAACAGAGGGCGAGATACAGAGGGGCTGAAACAGAGGGGCTGAAACAGAAGGGCTGAAACAGAGGGGCTGAAACAGAGGGCGAGAAACAGAGGGGCTGAATCAGAGGGGCTGAATCAGAGTGGCTGAAACAGAGGGGCTGAAACAGAGGGCGAGAATCAGAGGGGCTGAAACAGAGGGCGAGAAACAGAGGGCGAGAAACAGAGGGGCTGAAACAGAGGGGCTGAAACAGAGGGGCTGAAACAGGGGGGCTGATACAGAATGCGAGAAACTGAAGGGTTGAATCAGAGGGCGAGAAACAGAGCGGCTGAAACAGAGTGCGAGAAATAGAGGGGCTGAAACAGAGGGGCTGAAACAGAGGGGCTGAAACAGAGGGCGAGAAACAGAGAGGCTGAAACAGAGGGCGAGAAACAGAGGGGCTGAAACAGAGGGCGATAAACAGAGTGGCTGAAACAGGGTTGAGAAAAAGAGGGGCTGAAACAGAGGGGCTGAAACAGAGGTTCTGAAACAGAAGGCGAGAAACAGAGGGGCTGAAACAGAGTGCGAGAAACAGAGGGGCTGAAACAGAGGGCGAGAAACAGAGGGCGAGAAACAGAGGGACTGAAACAGAGGGGCTGAATGAGAGGGGCTGAAACAGAGGGCTAGAAACAGAGGGGCTGAAACAGAGGTCGAGAAACAGAGGGGCTGAAACCGAGGGGCTGAATCAGAGGGGGCTGAAACAGAGGGGCTGAAACAGAGGGCGAGAAACAGAGGGGCAGAAACAGAGGGCGAGAAACAGAGGGGCCGAAACAGAGGGGCCGAAACAGAGGAGCTGAAACAGAGGGACTGAAACAGAGGGCGATAAACAGAGGGGCTGAAACAGAGGGCGAGAAACAGAGGGTCTGAAACAGAGGGGCTGAAACAGAGGGGCTGAAACAGAGGGGCTAAAACAGAAGGCGGGAAACAGAGGGGCTGAAACAGAGGGGCTGAAACAGAGGGGCTGAATCAGAGGGGCTGATTCAGAGGGGCTGCAACAGAGGGGCTGAATCAGCGGGGCTGAAACAGAGGGCGAGAAACAGAGGGGCTGAAACAGAGGGCGAGAAACAGAGGGGCTGAAACAGAGGGGCTGAAACAGTGGGGCTGAAACAGAGGGCGAGAAACAGAGGGCTGAAACAGAGGGCGAGAAACAGTGGGGCTGAAACAGAGGGTGAGAAACAGAGGGGCTGAATCAGAGGGGCTGAAACAGAGGGTGAGAAACAGAGGGGCTGAAACAGAGGGCGAGAAACAGAGTGGCTGAAACAGACGGGCTGAAACAGAGGGGCTGAAAATAGGTTGAAAAACAGAGTGGCTGAAACAGAGGGTGAGAAACAGAGGGGCTGCAACAGAGGGGCTGAAACAGAGGGGCTGGAACAGAGGGGGAGAAACAGAGGGGTTGAAACAGAGGGGCTGAATCAGAGGGGCTGAAACAGAGGGCGAGAAACATAGGGGCTGAAACAGAGGGCGAGAAACAGAGGGGCTGAAACAGAGGGGCTGAAACAGAGGGGCTGAATCAGAGGGGCTGAATCAGAGGGGCTGAAACAGAGGGCGAGAAACAGAGGGGCTGAAACAGAGGGCGAGAAACAGAGTGGCTGAAACAGACGGGCTGAAACAGAGGGGCTGAAAAAGAGGGCGAAAAACAGAGTGGCTGAAACAGAGGGTGAGAAACAGAGGGGCTGCAACAGAGGGGCTGAAACAGAGGGACTGAAACAGAGGTGCTGGAACAGAGGGGGTGAAACAGAGGGGCTGAAACAGAGGGGCTGAATCAGAGGGGCTGAAACAGAGGGCGAGAAACATAGGGGCTGAAACAGAGGGCGAGAAACAGAGGGGCTGAAACAGAGGGCGAGAAACAGAGGGGCTGAAACAGAGGGGCTGAAACAGAGGGGGAGAAACAGAGGGGCTGAAACAGAGGGCGAGACACAGACGCGCTGAAACAAAGTGCGAGAAACAGAGGGGCAGAAACAGAGGGGCTGAAACAAAGAGCGCGAAACAGAGGGGCTGAAACAGAGGGCGAGAAACAGAGGGGCTGAAACAGAGGGGCTAAATTAGAATGGGCAGAAACAGAGGGCGAGAAACAGAGGGGCTGAAACAGAGGGCCCGAAACAGAGGTGCTGAAACAGAGGGGCTGAAACAGAGGGGCTGAAACAGAGGGGCTGAAACAGAGGGCGAGAAACAGAGGGGCTGAAACAGAGGGCGAGAAACAGAGGGGCTGAAACAGAGGGGCTGAAACAGAAGGGCTGAAACAGAGGCGCTGAAACAGAGGGCGAGAAACAGAGGGGCTGAATCAGAGGGGCTGAATCAGAGGGGCTGAAACAGAGGGGCTGAAACAGAGGGCGAGAATCAGACGGGTGAAACAGAGGGCGGGAAACAGAGGGCGAGAAACAGAGGGGCTGAAACAGAGGGGCTGAAACAGAGGGGCTGATACAGAGGGCGAGAAACAGAGGGGCTGAAACAGAGGGCGAGAAACAGAGGGGCTGAAACAGAGGGCGAGAAACAGAGGGGCTGAAACAGAGGGTGAGAAACAGAGGGGCTGCAACAGAGGGGCTGAAACAGAGGGACTGAAACAGAGGTGCTGGAACAGAGGGGGAGAAACAGAGGGGCTGAAACAGAGGGGCTGAATCAGAGGGGCTGAAACAGAGGGCGAGAAACATAGGGGCTGAAACAGAGGGCGAGAAACAGAGGGGCTGAAACAGAGGGGCTGAAACAGAGGTGCTGAATCAGAGGGGCTGAAACAGAGGGGCTAAATCAGAGGGGCAGAAACAGAGGGCGAGAAACAGAGGGGCTGAAACAGAGGGCGAGAAACAGAGGGGCTGAAACAGAGGGTCTGAAACAGAGGGGGAGAAACAGAGGGGCTGAAACAGAGGGCGAGACACAGACGCGCTGAAACAAAGTGCGAGAAACAGAGGGGCAGAAACAGAGGGGCTGAAACAAAGAGCGCGAAACAGAGGGGCTGAAACAGAGGGCGAGAAACAGAGGGGCTGAAACAGAGGGGCTAAATTAGAATGGGCAGAAACAGAGGGCGAGAAACAGAGGGGCTGAAACAGAGGGCGAGAAACAGAGGGGCTGAAACTGAGGGTGAGAAGCAGAGGGGCTGAAACAGAGGGTGAGAAACAGAGGGGCTGAAACAGAGGGTCTGAAACAGAGGGGCTGAATCAGAGGGGCTGATTCAGAGGGGCTGAAACAGAGGGGCTGAAACAGAGAGCGCGAAACAGAGGGGCTGAAACAGAGGGCGAGAAACAGAGGGGCTGAAACAGAGGGGCTGAAACAGAGGAGCTAAATTACAGGGGCAGAAACAGAGGGCGAGAAACAGAGGGGCTGAAACAGAGGGCGAGAAACAGAGGTGCTGAAACAGAGGGGCTGAAACAGAGGGGCTGAAACAGAGGCGCTGAAACAGAGGGCGAGATACAGAGGGGCTGAAACAGAGGGGCTGAAACAGAAGGGCTGAAACAGAGGGGCTGAAACAGAGGGCGAGAAACAGAGGGGCTGAATCAGAGGGGCTGAATCAGAGTGGCTGAAACAGAGGGGCTGAAACAGAGGGCGAGAATCAGAGGGGCTGAAACAGAGGGCGAGAAACAGAGGGCGAGAAACAGAGGGGCTGAAACAGAGGGGCTGAAACAGAGGGGCTGAAACAGGGGGGCTGATACAGAATGCGAGAAACTGAAGGGTTGAATCAGAGGGCGAGAAACAGAGCGGCTGAAACAGAGTGCGAGAAATAGAGGGGCTGAAACAGAGGGGCTGAAACAGAGGGGCTGAAACAGAGGGCGAGAAACAGAGAGGCTGAAACAGAGGGCGAGAAACAGAGGGGCTGAAACAGAGGGCGATAAACAGAGTGGCTGAAACAGGGTTGAGAAAAAGAGGGGCTGAAACAGAGGGGCTGAAACAGAGGTTCTGAAACAGAAGGCGAGAAACAGAGGGGCTGAAACAGAGTGCGAGAAACAGAGGGGCTGAAACAGAGGGCGAGAAACAGAGGGCGAGAAACAGAGGGACTGAAACAGAGGGGCTGAATGAGAGGGGCTGAAACAGAGCGCTAGAAACAGAGGGGCTGAAACAGAGGTCGAGAAACAGAGGGGCTGAAACCGAGGGGCTGAATCAGAGGGGGCTGAAACAGAGGGGCTGAAACAGAGGGCGAGAAACAGAGGGGCAGAAACAGAGGGCGAGAAACAGAGGGGCCGAAACAGAGGGGCCGAAACAGAGGAGCTGAAACAGAGGGACTGAAACAGAGGGCGATAAACAGAGGGGCTGAAACAGAGGGCGAGAAACAGAGGGTCTGAAACAGAGGGGCTGAAACAGAGGGGCTGAAACAGAGGGGCTAAAACAGAAGGCGGGAAACAGAGGGGCTGAAACAGAGGGGCTGAAACAGAGGGGCTGAATCAGAGGGGCTGATTCAGAGGGGCTGCAACAGAGGGGCTGAATCAGCGGGGCTGAAACAGAGGGCGAGAAACAGAGGGGCTGAAACAGAGGGCGAGAAACAGAGGGGCTGAAACAGAGGGGCTGAAACAGTGGGGCTGAAACAGAGGGCGAGAAACAGAGGGCTGAAACAGAGGGCGAGAAACAGTGGGGCTGAAACAGAGGGTGAGAAACAGAGGGGCTGAATCAGAGGGGCTGAAACAGAGGGTGAGAAACAGAGGGGCTGAAACAGAGGGCGAGAAACAGAGTGGCTGAAACAGACGGGCTGAAACAGAGGGGCTGAAAAAGAGGTTGAAAAACAGAGTGGCTGAAACAGAGGGTGAGAAACAGAGGGGCTGCAACAGAGGGGCTGAAACAGAGGGGCTGGAACAGAGGGGGAGAAACAGAGGGGCTGAAACAGAGGGGCTGAATCAGAGGGGCTGAAACAGAGGGCGAGAAACATAGGGGCTGAAACAGAGGGCGAGAAACAGAGGGGCTGAAACAGAGGGGCTGAAACAGAGGGGCTGAATCAGAGGGGCTGAATCAGAGGGGCTGAAACAGAGGGCGAGAAACAGAGGGGCTGAAACAGAGGGCGAGAAACAGAGTGGCTGAAACAGACGGGCTGAAACAGAGGGGCTGAAAAAGAGGGCGAAAAACAGAGTGGCTGAAACAGAGGGTGAGAAACAGAGGGGCTGCAACAGAGGGGCTGAAACAGAGGGACTGAAACAGAGGTGCTGGAACAGAGGGGGTGAAACAGAGGGGCTGAAACAGAGGGGCTGAATCAGAGGGGCTGAAACAGAGGGCGAGAAACATAGGGGCTGAAACAGAGGGCGAGAAACAGAGGGGCTGAAACAGAGGGTCTGAAACAGAGGTGCTGAATCAGAGGGGCTGAAACAGAGGGGCTAAATCAGAGGGGCAGAAACAGAGGGCGAGAAACAGAGGGGCTGAAACAGAGGGCGAGAAACAGAGGGGCTGAAACAGAGGGGCTGAAACAGAGGGGGAGAAACAGAGGGGCTGAAACAGAGGGCGAGACACAGACGCGCTGAAACAAAGTGCGAGAAACAGAGGGGCAGAAACAGAGGGGCTGAAACAAAGAGCGCGAAACAGAGGGGCTGAAACAGAGGGCGAGAAACAGAGGGGCTGAAACAGAGGGGCTAAATTAGAATGGGCAGAAACAGAGGGCGAGAAACAGAGGGGCTGAAACAGAGGGCCCGAAACAGAGGTGCTGAAACAGAGGGGCTGAAACAGAGGGGCTGAAACAGAGGGGCTGAAACAGAGGGCGAGAAACAGAGGGGCTGAAACAGAGGGCGAGAAACAGAGGGGCTGAAACAGAGGGGCTGAAACAGAAGGGCTGAAACAGAGGCGCTGAAACAGAGGGCGAGAAACAGAGGGGCTGAATCAGAGGGGCTGAATCAGAGGGGCTGAAACAGAGGGGCTGAAACAGAGGGCGAGAATCAGACGGGTGAAACAGAGGGCGGGAAACAGAGGGCGAGAAACAGAGGGGCTGAAACAGAGGGGCTGAAACAGAGGGGCTGATACAGAGGGCGAGAAACAGAGGGGCTGAAACAGAGGGCGATAAACAGAGGGGCTGAAACAGAGGGCGAGAAACAGAGGGGCTGAAACAGAGGGGCTGAAACAGAGGGGCTGAAACCGAAGGCGAGAAACAGAGGGGCTGAAACAGAGGGCGAGAAACAGAGGGGCTGAAACAGAGGGCGAGAAACAGAGGGCGAGAAACAGAGGGACTGAAACAGAGGGGCTGAATGAGAGGGGCTGAAACAGAGGGCTAGAAACAGAGGGGCTGAAACAGAGGTCGAGAAACAGAGGGGCTGAAACCGAGGGGCTGAATCAGAGGGGGCTGAAACAGAGGGGCTGAAACAGTGGGTGAGAAACAGAGGGGCTGAAACAGAGGGCGAGAAACAGAGGGGCAGAAACAGAGGGCGAGAAACAGAGGGGCCGAAACCAAGGGGCCGAAACAGAGGGGCTGAAACAGAGGGACTGAAACAGAGGTCGAGAAACAGAGAGGCTGAAACAGAGGGCGAGAAACAGAGGGGCTGAAACAGAGGGCGATAAACAGAGGGGCTGAAACAGAGGGCGAGAAACAGACGGGCTGAAAAAGAGGGGCTGAAACAGAGGGGCTGAAACAGAGGGACTGAATCAGAGGGGCTGAATCAGAGGGGCTGAAACAGAGGGCGAGAAACAGTGGGGCTGAAACAGAGGGCGAGAAACAGAGGGGCTGAAACAGAGGGGCTGAAACAGAGTGGCTGAAACAGAGGGGCTGAAACACAGGGGCTGAATCAGAGGGGCTGAATCAGAGGGGCTGAAACAGAGGGCGAGAAACAGAGGGGCTGAAACAGAGGGTGAGAAGCAGAGGGGCTGAAACAGAGGGTGAGAAACAGAGGGGCTGAAACAGAGGGTCTGAAACAGAGGGGCTGAATCAGAGGGGCTGATTCAGAGGGGCTGAAACAGAGGGGCTGAAACAGAGAGCGCGAAACAGAGGGGCTGAAACAGAGGGCGAGAAACAGAGGGGCTGAAACAGAGGGGCTGAAACAGAGGAGCTAAATTACAGGGGCAGAAACAGAGGGCGAGAAACAGAGGGGCTGAAACAGAGGGCGAGAAACAGAGGTGCTGAAACAGACGGGCTGAAACAGAGGGGCTGAAACAGAGGCGCTGAAACAGAGGGCGAGATACAGAGGGGCTGAAACAGAGGGGCTGAAACAGAAGGGCTGAAACAGAGGGGCTGAAACAGAGGGCGAGAAACAGAGGGGCTGAATCAGAGGGGCTGAATCAGAGTGGCTGAAACAGAGGGGCTGAAACAGAGGGCGAGAATCAGAGGGGCTGAAACAGAGGGCGAGAAACAGAGGGCGAGAAACAGAGGGGCTGAAACAGAGGGGCTGAAACAGAGGGGCTGAAACAGGGGGGCTGATACAGAATGCGAGAAACTGAAGGGTTGAATCAGAGGGCGAGAAACAGAGCGGCTGAAACAGAGTGCGAGAAATAGAGGGGCTGAAACAGAGGGGCTGAAACAGAGGGGCTGAAACAGAGGGCGAGAAACAGAGAGGCTGAAACAGAGGGCGAGAAACAGAGGGGCTGAAACAGAGGGCGATAAACAGAGTGGCTGAAACAGGGTTGAGAAAAAGAGGGGCTGAAACAGAGGGGCTGAAACAGAGGTTCTGAAACAGAGGGCGAGAAACAGAGGGGCTGAAACAGAGTGCGAGAAACAGAGGGGCTGAAACAGAGGGCGAGAAACAGAGGGCGAGAAACAGAGGGACTGAAACAGAGGGGCTGAATGAGAGGGGCTGAAACAGAGGGCTAGAAACAGAGGGGCTGAAACAGAGGTCGAGAAACAGAGGGGTTGAAACCGAGGGGCTGAATCAGAGGGGGCTGAAACAGAGGGGCTGAAACAGAGGGCGAGAAACAGAGGGGCAGAAACAGAGGGCGAGAAACAGAGGGGACGAAACCGAGGGGCCGAAACAGAGGGGCTGAAACAGAGGGACTGAAACAGAGGGCGATAAACAGAGGGGCTGAAACAGAGGGCGAGAAACAGAGGGTCTGAAACAGAGGGGCTGAAACAGAGGGGCTGAAACAGAGGGGCTAAAACAGAAGGCGGGAAACAGAGGGGCTGAAACAGAGGGGCTGAAACAGAGGGGCTGAATCAGTGGGGCTGATTCAGAGGGGCTGCAACAGAGGGGCTGAATCAGCGGGGCTGAAACAGAGGGCGAGAAACAGAGGGGCTGAAACAGAGGGCGAGAAACAGAGGGGCTGAAACAGAGGGGCTGAAACAGTGGGGCTGAAACAGAGGGCGAGAAACAGAGGGCTGAAACAGAGGGCGAGAAACAGTGGGGCTGAAACAGAGGGTGAGAAACAGAGGGGCTGAATTAGAGGGGCTGAAACAGAGGGTGAGAAACAGAGGGGCTGAAACAGAGGGCGAGAAACAGAGTGGCTGAAACAGACGGGCTGAAACAGAGGGGCTGAAAAAGAGGTTGAAAAACAGAGTGGCTGAAACAGAGGGTGAGAAACAGAGGGGCTGCAACAGAGGGGCTGAAACAGAGGGGCTGAAACAGAGGGGCTGGAACAGAGGGGGAGAAACAGAGGGCTGAAACAGAGGGGCTGAATCAGAGGGGCTGAAACAGAGGGCGAGAAACATAGGGGCTGAAACAGAGGGCGAGAAACAGAGGGGCTGAAACAGAGGGGCTGAAACAGAGGGGCTGAATCAGAGGGGCTGAATCAGAGGGGCTGAAACAGAGGGCGAGAAACAGAGGGGCTGAAACAGAGGGCGAGAAACAGAGTGGCTGAAACAGACGGGCTGAAACAGAGGGGCTGAAAAAGAGGGCGAAAAACAGAGTGGCTGAAACAGAGGGTGAGAAACAGAGGGGCTGCAACAGAGGGGCTGAAACAGAGGGACTGAAACAGAGGTGCTGGAACAGAGGGGGAGAAACAGAGGGGCTGAAACAGAGGGGCTGAATCAGAGGGGCTGAAACAGAGGGCGAGAAACATAGGGGCTGAAACAGAGGGAGAGAAACAGAGGGGCTGAAACAGAGGGGCTGAAACAGAGGTGCTGAATCAGAGGGGCTGAAACAGAGGGGCTAAATCAGAGGGGCAGAAACAGAGGGCGAGAAACAGAGGGGCTGAAACAGAGGGCGAGAAACAGAGGGGCTGAAACAGAGGGGCTGAAACAGAGGGGGAGAAACAGAGGGGCTGAAACAGAGGGCGAGACACAGACGCGCTGAAACAAAGTGCGAGAAACAGAGGGGCAGAAACAGAGGGGCTGAAACAAAGAGCGCGAAACAGAGGGGCTGAAACAGAGGGCGAGAAACAGAGGGGCTGAAACAGAGGGGCTAAATTAGAATGGGCAGAAACAGAGGGCGAGAAACAGAGGGGCTGAAACAGAGGGCGAGAAACAGAGGGGCTGAAACTGAGGGTGAGAAGCAGAGGGGCTGAAACAGAGGGTGAGAAACAGAGGGGCTGAAACAGAGGGTCTGAAACAGAGGGGCTGAATCAGAGGGGCTGATTCAGAGGGGCTGAAACAGAGGGGCTGAAACAGAGAGCGCGAAACAGAGGGGCTGAAACAGAGGGCGAGAAACAGAGGGGCTGAAACAGAGGGGCTGAAACAGAGGAGCTAAATTACAGGGGCAGAAACAGAGGGCGAGAAACAGAGGGGCTGAAACAGAGGGCGAGAAACAGAGGTGCTGAAACAGAGGGGCTGAAACAGAGGGGCTGAAACAGAGGCGCTGAAACAGAGGGCGAGATACAGAGGGGCTGAAACAGAGGGGCTGAAACAGAAGGGCTGAAACAGAGGGGCTGAAACAGAGGGCGAGAAACAGAGGGGCTGAATCAGAGGGGCTGAATCAGAGTGGCTGAAACAGAGGGGCTGAAACAGAGGGCGAGAATCAGAGGGGCTGAAACAGAGGGCGAGAAACAGAGGGCGAGAAACAGAGGGGCTGAAACAGAGGGGCTGAAACAGAGGGGCTGAAACAGGGGGGCTGATACAGAATGCGAGAAACTGAAGGGTTGAATCAGAGGGCGAGAAACAGAGCGGCTGAAACAGAGTGCGAGAAATAGAGGGGCTGAAACAGAGGGGCTGAAACAGAGGGGCTGAAACAGAGGGCGAGAAACAGAGAGGCTGAAACAGAGGGCGAGAAACAGAGGGGCTGAAACAGAGGGCGATAAACAGAGTGGCTGAAACAGGGTTGAGAAAAAGAGGGGCTGAAACAGAGGGGCTGAAACAGAGGTTCTGAAACAGAAGGCGAGAAACAGAGGGGCTGAAACAGAGTGCGAGAAACAGAGGGGCTGAAACAGAGGGCGAGAAACAGAGGGCGAGAAACAGAGGGACTGAAACAGAGGGGCTGAATGAGAGGGGCTGAAACAGAGGGCTAGAAACAGAGGGGCTGAAACAGAGGTCGAGAAACAGAGGGGCTGAAACCGAGGGGCTGAATCAGAGGGGGCTGAAACAGAGGGGCTGAAACAGAGGGCGAGAAACAGAGGGGCAGAAACAGAGGGCGAGAAACAGAGGGGCCGAAACAGAGGGGCCGAAACAGAGGAGCTGAAACAGAGGGACTGAAACAGAGGGCGATAAACAGAGGGGCTGAAACAGAGGGCGAGAAACAGAGGGTCTGAAACAGAGGGGCTGAAACAGAGGGGCTGAAACAGAGGGGCTAAAACAGAAGGCGGGAAACAGAGGGGCTGAAACAGAGGGGCTGAAACAGAGGGGCTGAATCAGAGGGGCTGATTCAGAGGGGCTGCAACAGAGGGGCTGAATCAGCGGGGCTGAAACAGAGGGCGAGAAACAGAGGGGCTGAAACAGAGGGCGAGAAACAGAGGGGCTGAAACAGAGGGGCTGAAACAGTGGGGCTGAAACAGAGGGCGAGAAACAGAGGGCTGAAACAGAGGGCGAGAAACAGTGGGGCTGAAACAGAGGGTGAGAAACAGAGGGGCTGAATCAGAGGGGCTGAAACAGAGGGTGAGAAACAGAGGGGCTGAAACAGAGGGCGAGAAACAGAGTGGCTGAAACAGACGGGCTGAAACAGAGGGGCTGAAAATAGGTTGAAAAACAGAGTGGCTGAAACAGAGGGTGAGAAACAGAGGGGCTGCAACAGAGGGGCTGAAACAGAGGGGCTGGAACAGAGGGGGAGAAACAGAGGGGTTGAAACAGAGGGGCTGAATCAGAGGGGCTGAAACAGAGGGCGAGAAACATAGGGGCTGAAACAGAGGGCGAGAAACAGAGGGGCTGAAACAGAGGGGCTGAAACAGAGGGGCTGAATCAGAGGGGCTGAATCAGAGGGGCTGAAACAGAGGGCGAGAAACAGAGGGGCTGAAACAGAGGGCGAGAAACAGAGTGGCTGAAACAGACGGGCTGAAACAGAGGGGCTGAAAAAGAGGGCGAAAAACAGAGTGGCTGAAACAGAGGGTGAGAAACAGAGGGGCTGCAACAGAGGGGCTGAAACAGAGGGACTGAAACAGAGGTGCTGGAACAGAGGGGGTGAAACAGAGGGGCTGAAACAGAGGGGCTGAATCAGAGGGGCTGAAACAGAGGGCGAGAAACATAGGGGCTGAAACAGAGGGCGAGAAACAGAGGGGCTGAAACAGAGGGCGAGAAACAGAGGGGCTGAAACAGAGGGGCTGAAACAGAGGGGGAGAAACAGAGGGGCTGAAACAGAGGGCGAGACACAGACGCGCTGAAACAAAGTGCGAGAAACAGAGGGGCAGAAACAGAGGGGCTGAAACAAAGAGCGCGAAACAGAGGGGCTGAAACAGAGGGCGAGAAACAGAGGGGCTGAAACAGAGGGGCTAAATTAGAATGGGCAGAAACAGAGGGCGAGAAACAGAGGGGCTGAAACAGAGGGCCCGAAACAGAGGTGCTGAAACAGAGGGGCTGAAACAGAGGGGCTGAAACAGAGGGGCTGAAACAGAGGGCGAGAAACAGAGGGGCTGAAACAGAGGGCGAGAAACAGAGGGGCTGAAACAGAGGGGCTGAAACAGAAGGGCTGAAACAGAGGCGCTGAAACAGAGGGCGAGAAACAGAGGGGCTGAATCAGAGGGGCTGAATCAGAGGGGCTGAAACAGAGGGGCTGAAACAGAGGGCGAGAATCAGACGGGTGAAACAGAGGGCGGGAAACAGAGGGCGAGAAACAGAGGGGCTGAAACAGAGGGGCTGAAACAGAGGGGCTGATACAGAGGGCGAGAAACAGAGGGGCTGAAACAGAGGGCGAGAAACAGAGGGGCTGAAACAGAGGGCGAGAAACAGAGGGGCTGAAACAGAGGGTGAGAAACAGAGGGGCTGCAACAGAGGGGCTGAAACAGAGGGACTGAAACAGAGGTGCTGGAACAGAGGGGGAGAAACAGAGGGGCTGAAACAGAGGGGCTGAATCAGAGGGGCTGAAACAGAGGGCGAGAAACATAGGGGCTGAAACAGAGGGCGAGAAACAGAGGGGCTGAAACAGAGGGGCTGAAACAGAGGTGCTGAATCAGAGGGGCTGAAACAGAGGGGCTAAATCAGAGGGGCAGAAACAGAGGGCGAGAAACAGAGGGGCTGAAACAGAGGGCGAGAAACAGAGGGGCTGAAACAGAGGGTCTGAAACAGAGGGGGAGAAACAGAGGGGCTGAAACAGAGGGCGAGACACAGACGCGCTGAAACAAAGTGCGAGAAACAGAGGGGCAGAAACAGAGGGGCTGAAACAAAGAGCGCGAAACAGAGGGGCTGAAACAGAGGGCGAGAAACAGAGGGGCTGAAACAGAGGGGCTAAATTAGAATGGGCAGAAACAGAGGGCGAGAAACAGAGGGGCTGAAACAGAGGGCGAGAAACAGAGGGGCTGAAACTGAGGGTGAGAAGCAGAGGGGCTGAAACAGAGGGTGAGAAACAGAGGGGCTGAAACAGAGGGTCTGAAACAGAGGGGCTGAATCAGAGGGGCTGATTCAGAGGGGCTGAAACAGAGGGGCTGAAACAGAGAGCGCGAAACAGAGGGGCTGAAACAGAGGGCGAGAAACAGAGGGGCTGAAACAGAGGGGCTGAAACAGAGGAGCTAAATTACAGGGGCAGAAACAGAGGGCGAGAAACAGAGGGGCTGAAACAGAGGGCGAGAAACAGAGGTGCTGAAACAGAGGGGCTGAAACAGAGGGGCTGAAACAGAGGCGCTGAAACAGAGGGCGAGATACAGAGGGGCTGAAACAGAGGGGCTGAAACAGAAGGGCTGAAACAGAGGGGCTGAAACAGAGGGCGAGAAACAGAGGGGCTGAATCAGAGGGGCTGAATCAGAGTGGCTGAAACAGAGGGGCTGAAACAGAGGGCGAGAATCAGAGGGGCTGAAACAGAGGGCGAGAAACAGAGGGCGAGAAACAGAGGGGCTGAAACAGAGGGGCTGAAACAGAGGGGCTGAAACAGGGGGGCTGATACAGAATGCGAGAAACTGAAGGGTTGAATCAGAGGGCGAGAAACAGAGCGGCTGAAACAGAGTGCGAGAAATAGAGGGGCTGAAACAGAGGGGCTGAAACAGAGGGGCTGAAACAGAGGGCGAGAAACAGAGAGGCTGAAACAGAGGGCGAGAAACAGAGGGGCTGAAACAGAGGGCGATAAACAGAGTGGCTGAAACAGGGTTGAGAAAAAGAGGGGCTGAAACAGAGGGGCTGAAACAGAGGTTCTGAAACAGAAGGCGAGAAACAGAGGGGCTGAAACAGAGTGCGAGAAACAGAGGGGCTGAAACAGAGGGCGAGAAACAGAGGGCGAGAAACAGAGGGACTGAAACAGAGGGGCTGAATGAGAGGGGCTGAAACAGAGCGCTAGAAACAGAGGGGCTGAAACAGAGGTCGAGAAACAGAGGGGCTGAAACCGAGGGGCTGAATCAGAGGGGGCTGAAACAGAGGGGCTGAAACAGAGGGCGAGAAACAGAGGGGCAGAAACAGAGGGCGAGAAACAGAGGGGCCGAAACAGAGGGGCCGAAACAGAGGAGCTGAAACAGAGGGACTGAAACAGAGGGCGATAAACAGAGGGGCTGAAACAGAGGGCGAGAAACAGAGGGTCTGAAACAGAGGGGCTGAAACAGAGGGGCTGAAACAGAGGGGCTAAAACAGAAGGCGGGAAACAGAGGGGCTGAAACAGAGGGGCTGAAACAGAGGGGCTGAATCAGAGGGGCTGATTCAGAGGGGCTGCAACAGAGGGGCTGAATCAGCGGGGCTGAAACAGAGGGCGAGAAACAGAGGGGCTGAAACAGAGGGCGAGAAACAGAGGGGCTGAAACAGAGGGGCTGAAACAGTGGGGCTGAAACAGAGGGCGAGAAACAGAGGGCTGAAACAGAGGGCGAGAAACAGTGGGGCTGAAACAGAGGGTGAGAAACAGAGGGGCTGAATCAGAGGGGCTGAAACAGAGGGTGAGAAACAGAGGGGCTGAAACAGAGGGCGAGAAACAGAGTGGCTGAAACAGACGGGCTGAAACAGAGGGGCTGAAAAAGAGGTTGAAAAACAGAGTGGCTGAAACAGAGGGTGAGAAACAGAGGGGCTGCAACAGAGGGGCTGAAACAGAGGGGCTGGAACAGAGGGGGAGAAACAGAGGGGCTGAAACAGAGGGGCTGAATCAGAGGGGCTGAAACAGAGGGCGAGAAACATAGGGGCTGAAACAGAGGGCGAGAAACAGAGGGGCTGAAACAGAGGGGCTGAAACAGAGGGGCTGAATCAGAGGGGCTGAATCAGAGGGGCTGAAACAGAGGGCGAGAAACAGAGGGGCTGAAACAGAGGGCGAGAAACAGAGTGGCTGAAACAGACGGGCTGAAACAGAGGGGCTGAAAAAGAGGGCGAAAAACAGAGTGGCTGAAACAGAGGGTGAGAAACAGAGGGGCTGCAACAGAGGGGCTGAAACAGAGGGACTGAAACAGAGGTGCTGGAACAGAGGGGGTGAAACAGAGGGGCTGAAACAGAGGGGCTGAATCAGAGGGGCTGAAACAGAGGGCGAGAAACATAGGGGCTGAAACAGAGGGCGAGAAACAGAGGGGCTGAAACAGAGGGTCTGAAACAGAGGTGCTGAATCAGAGGGGCTGAAACAGAGGGGCTAAATCAGAGGGGCAGAAACAGAGGGCGAGAAACAGAGGGGCTGAAACAGAGGGCGAGAAACAGAGGGGCTGAAACAGAGGGGCTGAAACAGAGGGGGAGAAACAGAGGGGCTGAAACAGAGGGCGAGACACAGACGCGCTGAAACAAAGTGCGAGAAACAGAGGGGCAGAAACAGAGGGGCTGAAACAAAGAGCGCGAAACAGAGGGGCTGAAACAGAGGGCGAGAAACAGAGGGGCTGAAACAGAGGGGCTAAATTAGAATGGGCAGAAACAGAGGGCGAGAAACAGAGGGGCTGAAACAGAGGGCCCGAAACAGAGGTGCTGAAACAGAGGGGCTGAAACAGAGGGGCTGAAACAGAGGGGCTGAAACAGAGGGCGAGAAACAGAGGGGCTGAAACAGAGGGCGAGAAACAGAGGGGCTGAAACAGAGGGGCTGAAACAGAAGGGCTGAAACAGAGGCGCTGAAACAGAGGGCGAGAAACAGAGGGGCTGAATCAGAGGGGCTGAATCAGAGGGGCTGAAACAGAGGGGCTGAAACAGAGGGCGAGAATCAGACGGGTGAAACAGAGGGCGGGAAACAGAGGGCGAGAAACAGAGGGGCTGAAACAGAGGGGCTGAAACAGAGGGGCTGATACAGAGGGCGAGAAACAGAGGGGCTGAAACAGAGGGCGATAAACAGAGGGGCTGAAACAGAGGGCGAGAAACAGAGGGGCTGAAACAGAGGGGCTGAAACAGAGGGGCTGAAACCGAAGGCGAGAAACAGAGGGGCTGAAACAGAGGGCGAGAAACAGAGGGGCTGAAACAGAGGGCGAGAAACAGAGGGCGAGAAACAGAGGGACTGAAACAGAGGGGCTGAATGAGAGGGGCTGAAACAGAGGGCTAGAAACAGAGGGGCTGAAACAGAGGTCGAGAAACAGAGGGGCTGAAACCGAGGGGCTGAATCAGAGGGGGCTGAAACAGAGGGGCTGAAACAGTGGGTGAGAAACAGAGGGGCTGAAACAGAGGGCGAGAAACAGAGGGGCAGAAACAGAGGGCGAGAAACAGAGGGGCCGAAACCAAGGGGCCGAAACAGAGGGGCTGAAACAGAGGGACTGAAACAGAGGTCGAGAAACAGAGAGGCTGAAACAGAGGGCGAGAAACAGAGGGGCTGAAACAGAGGGCGATAAACAGAGGGGCTGAAACAGAGGGCGAGAAACAGACGGGCTGAAAAAGAGGGGCTGAAACAGAGGGGCTGAAACAGAGGGACTGAATCAGAGGGGCTGAATCAGAGGGGCTGAAACAGAGGGCGAGAAACAGTGGGGCTGAAACAGAGGGCGAGAAACAGAGGGGCTGAAACAGAGGGGCTGAAACAGAGTGGCTGAAACAGAGGGGCTGAAACACAGGGGCTGAATCAGAGGGGCTGAATCAGAGGGGCTGAAACAGAGGGCGAGAAACAGAGGGGCTGAAACAGAGGGTGAGAAGCAGAGGGGCTGAAACAGAGGGTGAGAAACAGAGGGGCTGAAACAGAGGGTCTGAAACAGAGGGGCTGAATCAGAGGGGCTGATTCAGAGGGGCTGAAACAGAGGGGCTGAAACAGAGAGCGCGAAACAGAGGGGCTGAAACAGAGGGCGAGAAACAGAGGGGCTGAAACAGAGGGGCTGAAACAGAGGAGCTAAATTACAGGGGCAGAAACAGAGGGCGAGAAACAGAGGGGCTGAAACAGAGGGCGAGAAACAGAGGTGCTGAAACAGACGGGCTGAAACAGAGGGGCTGAAACAGAGGCGCTGAAACAGAGGGCGAGATACAGAGGGGCTGAAACAGAGGGGCTGAAACAGAAGGGCTGAAACAGAGGGGCTGAAACAGAGGGCGAGAAACAGAGGGGCTGAATCAGAGGGGCTGAATCAGAGTGGCTGAAACAGAGGGGCTGAAACAGAGGGCGAGAATCAGAGGGGCTGAAACAGAGGGCGAGAAACAGAGGGCGAGAAACAGAGGGGCTGAAACAGAGGGGCTGAAACAGAGGGGCTGAAACAGGGGGGCTGATACAGAATGCGAGAAACTGAAGGGTTGAATCAGAGGGCGAGAAACAGAGCGGCTGAAACAGAGTGCGAGAAATAGAGGGGCTGAAACAGAGGGGCTGAAACAGAGGGGCTGAAACAGAGGGCGAGAAACAGAGAGGCTGAAACAGAGGGCGAGAAACAGAGGGGCTGAAACAGAGGGCGATAAACAGAGTGGCTGAAACAGGGTTGAGAAAAAGAGGGGCTGAAACAGAGGGGCTGAAACAGAGGTTCTGAAACAGAGGGCGAGAAACAGAGGGGCTGAAACAGAGTGCGAGAAACAGAGGGGCTGAAACAGAGGGCGAGAAACAGAGGGCGAGAAACAGAGGGACTGAAACAGAGGGGCTGAATGAGAGGGGCTGAAACAGAGGGCTAGAAACAGAGGGGCTGAAACAGAGGTCGAGAAACAGAGGGGTTGAAACCGAGGGGCTGAATCAGAGGGGGCTGAAACAGAGGGGCTGAAACAGAGGGCGAGAAACAGAGGGGCAGAAACAGAGGGCGAGAAACAGAGGGGACGAAACCGAGGGGCCGAAACAGAGGGGCTGAAACAGAGGGACTGAAACAGAGGGCGATAAACAGAGGGGCTGAAACAGAGGGCGAGAAACAGAGGGTCTGAAACAGAGGGGCTGAAACAGAGGGGCTGAAACAGAGGGGCTAAAACAGAAGGCGGGAAACAGAGGGGCTGAAACAGAGGGGCTGAAACAGAGGGGCTGAATCAGTGGGGCTGATTCAGAGGGGCTGCAACAGAGGGGCTGAATCAGCGGGGCTGAAACAGAGGGCGAGAAACAGAGGGGCTGAAACAGAGGGCGAGAAACAGAGGGGCTGAAACAGAGGGGCTGAAACAGTGGGGCTGAAACAGAGGGCGAGAAACAGAGGGCTGAAACAGAGGGCGAGAAACAGTGGGGCTGAAACAGAGGGTGAGAAACAGAGGGGCTGAATTAGAGGGGCTGAAACAGAGGGTGAGAAACAGAGGGGCTGAAACAGAGGGCGAGAAACAGAGTGGCTGAAACAGACGGGCTGAAACAGAGGGGCTGAAAAAGAGGTTGAAAAACAGAGTGGCTGAAACAGAGGGTGAGAAACAGAGGGGCTGCAACAGAGGGGCTGAAACAGAGGGGCTGAAACAGAGGGGCTGGAACAGAGGGGGAGAAACAGAGGGCTGAAACAGAGGGGCTGAATCAGAGGGGCTGAAACAGAGGGCGAGAAACATAGGGGCTGAAACAGAGGGCGAGAAACAGAGGGGCTGAAACAGAGGGGCTGAAACAGAGGGGCTGAATCAGAGGGGCTGAATCAGAGGGGCTGAAACAGAGGGCGAGAAACAGAGGGGCTGAAACAGAGGGCGAGAAACAGAGTGGCTGAAACAGACGGGCTGAAACAGAGGGGCTGAAAAAGAGGGCGAAAAACAGAGTGGCTGAAACAGAGGGTGAGAAACAGAGGGGCTGCAACAGAGGGGCTGAAACAGAGGGACTGAAACAGAGGTGCTGGAACAGAGGGGGAGAAACAGAGGGGCTGAAACAGAGGGGCTGAATCAGAGGGGCTGAAACAGAGGGCGAGAAACATAGGGGCTGAAACAGAGGGAGAGAAACAGAGGGGCTGAAACAGAGGGGCTGAAACAGAGGTGCTGAATCAGAGGGGCTGAAACAGAGGGGCTAAATCAGAGGGGCAGAAACAGAGGGCGAGAAACAGAGGGGCTGAAACAGAGGGCGAGAAACAGAGGGGCTGAAACAGAGGGCGAGACACAGACGCGCTGAAACAAAGTGCGAGAAACAGAGGGGCAGAAACAGAGGGGCTGAAACAAAGAGCGCGAAACAGAGGGGCTGAAACAGAGGGCGAGAAACAGAGGGGCTGAAACAGAGGGGCTAAATTAGAATGGGCAGAAACAGAGGGCGAGAAACAGAGGGGCTGAAACAGAGGGCCCGAAACAGAGGTGCTGAAACAGAGGGGCTGAAACAGAGGGGCTGAAACAGAGGGGCTGAAACAGAGGGCGAGAAACAGAGGGGCTGAATCAGAGGGGCTGAATCAGAGGGGCTGAAACAGAGGGGCTGAAACAGAGGGCGAGAATAAGACGGGTGAAACAGAGGGCGGGAAACAGAGGGCGAGAAACAGAGGGGCTGAAACAGAGGGGCTGAAACAGAGGGGCTGATACAGAGGGCGAGAAACAGAGGGGCTGAAACAGAGGGCGATAAACAGAGGGGCTGAAACAGAGGGCGAGAAACAGAGGGGCTGAAACAGAGGGGCTGAAACAGAGGGGCTGAAACCGAAGGCGAGAAACAGAGGGGCTGAAACAGAGGGCGAGAAACAGAGGGGCTGAAACAGAGGGCGAGAAACAGAGGGCGAGAAACAGAGGGACTGAAACAGAGGGGCTGAATGAGAGGGGCTGAAACAGAGGGCTAGAAACAGAGGGGCTGAAACAGAGGTCGAGAAACAGAGGGGCTGAAACCGAGGGGCTGAATCAGAGGGGGCTGAAACAGAGGGGCTGAAACAGTGGGTGAGAAACAGAGGGGCTGAAACAGAGGGCGAGAAACAGAGGGGCAGAAACAGAGGGCGAGAAACAGAGGGGCCGAAACCAAGGGGCCGAAACAGAGGGGCTGAAACAGAGGGACTGAAACAGAGGTCGAGAAACAGAGAGGCTGAAACAGAGGGCGAGAAACAGAGGGGCTGAAACAGAGGGCGATAAACAGAGGGGCTGAAACAGAGGGCGAGAAACAGACGGGCTGAAACAGAAGGCGGGAAACAGAGGGGCTGAAACAGAGGGGCTGAAACAGAGGGGCTGAATCAGAGGGGCTGATTCAGAGGGGCTGCAACAGAGGGGCTGAATCAGCGGGGCTGAAACAGAGGGCGAGAAACAGAGGGGCTGAAACAGAGGGCGAGAAACAGAGGGGCTGAAACAGAGGGGCTGAAACAGTGGGGCTGAAACAGAGGGCGAGAAACAGAGGGCTGAAACAGAGGGCGAGAAACAGTGGGGCTGAAACAGAGGGCGAGAAACAGAGGGGCTGAATCAGAGGGGCTGAAACAGAGGGTGAGAAACAGAGGGGCTGAAACAGAGGGCGAGAAACAGAGGGGCTGAAACAGAGGGCGATAAACAGAGGGGCTGAAACAGAGGGCGAGAAACAGAGGGTCTGAAACCGAGAGGCTGAAACAGAGGGGCTGAAACCGAAGGCGAGAAACAGAGGGGCTGAAACAGAGGGCGAGAAACAGAGGGGCCGAAACAGAGGCCGAGAAGCAGAGGGGCTGAAACAGAGTGCGAGAAACAAAGGGGCTGAAACAGAGGGCGAGAAACAGAGGGCGAGAAACAGAGGGACTGAAACAGAGAGGCTGAATGAGAGGGGCTGAAACAGAGGGCTAGAAACAGAGGGGCTGAAACAGAGGTCGAGAAACAGAGGGGCTGAAACCGAGGGGCTGAATCAGAGGGGGCTGAAACAGAGGGGCTGAAACAGTGGGCGAGAAACAGAGGGGCTGAAACAGAGGGCGAGAAACAGAGGGGCAGAAACAGAGGGCGAGAAACAGAGGGGCCGAAACAGAGGGGCCGAAACAGAGGGGCTGAAACAGAGGGACTGAAACAGAGGGCGAGAAACAGAGAGGCTGAAACAGAGGGCGAGAAACAGAGGGGCTGAAACAGAGGGCGATAAACAGAGGGGCTGAAACAGATGGCGAGAAACAGAGGGGCTGAAACAGAGGGGCTGAAACACAGGGGCTGAAACAGAGGGGCTAAAACAGAAGGCGGGAAACAGAGGGGCTGAAACAGAGGGGCTGAAACAGAGGGGCTGAATCAGAGGGGCTGATTCAGAGGGGCTGCAACAGAGGGGCTGAATCAGCGGGGCTGAAACAGAGGGCGAGAAACAGAGGGGCTGAAACAGAGGGCGAGAAACAGAGGGGCTGAAACAGAGGGGCTGAAACAGTGGGGCTGAAACAGAGGGCGAGAAATAGAGGGCTGAAACAGAGGGCGAGAAACAGTGGGGCTGAAACAGAGGGCGAGAAACAGAGGGGCTGAATCAGAGGGGCTGAAACAGAGGGTGAGAAACAGAGGGGCTGAAACAGAGGGCGAGAAACAGAGTGGCTGAAACAGACGGGCTGAAACAGAGGGGCTGAAAAAGAGGGCGAAAAACAGAGTGGCTGAAACAGAGGGTGAGAAACAGAGGGGCTGCAACAGAGGGGCTGAAACAGAGGGACTGAAACAGAGGGGCTGGAACAGAGGGGGAGAAACAGAGGGGCTGAAACAGAGGGGCTGAATCAGAGGGGCTGAAACAGAGGGCGAGAAACATAGGGGCTGAAACAGAGGGCGAGAAACAGAGGGGCTGAAACAGAGGGGCTGAAACAGAGGGGCTGAATCAGAGGGGCTGAATCAGAGGGGCTGAAACAGAGGGCGAGAAACAGAGGGGCTGAAACAGAGGGCGAGAAACAGAGGGGCTGAAACAGAACGGCTGAAACAGAGGGGCTGAATCAGAGGGGCTGAAACAGAGGGGCTAAATCAGTGGGGCAGAAACAGAGGGCGAGAAACAGAGGGGCTGAAACAGAGGGCGAGAAACAGAGGGGCTGAAACAGAGGGGCTGAAACAGAGGGGGAGAAACAGAGGGGCTGAAACAGAGGGCGAGACACAGACGCGCTGAAACAGAGGGCGAGAAACAGAGGGGCAGAAACAGAGGGGCTGAAACAAAGAGCGCGAAACAGAGGGGCTGAAACAGAGGGCGAGAAACAGAGGGGCTGAAACAGAGGGGCTGAAACAGAGGGGCTAAATTAGAATGGGCAGAAACAGAGGGCGAGAAACAGAGGGGCTGAAACAGAGGGCCCGAAACAGAGGTGCTGAAACAGAGGGGCTGAAACAGAGGGACTGAAACAGAGGGGTTGAAACAGAGGGCGAGAAACAGAGGGGCTGAAACAGAGGGCGAGAAACAGAGGGGCTGAAACAGAGGGGCTGAAACAGAAGGGCTGAAACAGAGGCGCTGAAACAGAGGGCGAGAAACAGAGGGGCTGAATCAGAGGGGTTGAATCAGAGGGGCTGAAACAGAGGGGCTGAAACAGAGGGGGAGAATCAGAGGGGTGAAACAGAGGGCGGGAAACAGAGGGCGAGAAACAGAGGGGCTGAAACAGAGGGGCTGAAACAGAGGGGCTGATACAGAGGGCGAGAAACAGAGGGGCTGAAACAGAGGGCGATAAACAGAGGGGCTGAAACAGAGGGCGAGAAACAGAGGGGCTGAAACAGAGGGGCTGAAACAGAGGGGCTGAAACCGAAGGCGAGAAACAGAGGGGCTGAAACAGAGGGCGAGAAACAGAGGGGCCGAAACAGAGGGCGAGAAACAGAGGGGCTGAAACAGAGGGCGAGAAACAGAGGGGCTGAAACAGAGGGGCTGAAACAGAGGGGCTGAAACAGAAGTCGAGAAACAGAGGGGCTGAAACAGATGGCGAGTAACAGAGGGGCTGAAACAGAGGGCGAGAAACAGAGGGGCTGAAACAGAGGGGCTGAAACAGAGGGGCTGAACCAGAAGGCGAGAAACAGAGGGGCTGAAACAGAGGGCGAGAAACAGTGGGGCCGAAACAGAGGGCCAGAAACAGAGGGCGAGAAACAGAGGGACTGAAACAGAGGAGCTGAATCCGAGAGGCTGAAACAGAGGGCCAGAAACAGAGGGGCTGAAACAGAGGGCGAGAAACAGAGGGGCTGAAACAGTGGGCGTGAAACAGAGGGGCTGAAACAGAGTGCGAGAAACAGAGGGGCAGAAACAGAGGGCGAGAAACAGAGGGGCTGAAACAGAGGGGCTGAAACAGAGGGGCTGAATCAGAGGGGCTGATTTAGTGGGGCTGCAACAGAGGGGCTGAATCAGAGGGGCTGATTTAGTGGGGCTGCAACAGAGGGGCTGAATCAGCGGGGCTGAAACAGCGGGCGAGAAACAGAGGGGCTGAAACAGAGGGCGAGAGACAGAGGGGCAGAAACAGAGGGCGAGAAACAGAGGTGCTCAAACAGAGGGGCTGAAACAGAGGGCGAGAAACAGAGGGGCTGAAACAGAGGGCGAGAATAAGAGCGGCTGAAACAGAGGGGCTGAAACAGAGGGGCTGAAACAGAGTGGCTGAGACAGTGGGGCTGAAACAGAGGGTGAGAAATAGAGTGGCTGAAACAGAGGGCGAGAAACAGAGAGGCTGAAACAGAGGGCGAGAAACAGAGGGGCGGAATCAGAGGGGCTGAAACAGAGGGTGAGAAACAGAGGGGCTGAAACAGAGGGCGAGAAACAGAGTGGCTGAAACAGACGGGCTGAAACAGAGGGGCTGAAAAAGAGGGCGAAACACAGAGGGGCTGAAACAGAGGGCGAGAAACAGAGGGGCTGAAACAGAAGTGCTGAAAGAGAGGGGTTGAAACAGGGGCGAGAAACAGAGGGGCTGAATCAGAGGGGCTGAAACAGAGGGGCTGGAACAGAGGGGGAGAAACAGAGGGGCTGAAACAGAGTTTCTGAATCAGAGGGGCTGAAACAGAGGGCGAGAATCATAGGGGCTGAAACAGAGGGCGAGAAACAGAGGGGCTGAAACAGAGGGGCTGAAACAGAGGGGCTGATTCAGAGGGGCTGAATCAGAGGGGCTGAAACAGAGGGCTAGAAACAGAGGGGCTGAAACAGGCGGGCTGAAACAGAGGGGCTAAATCAGAGAGGCAGAAACAGATGGCGAGAAACAGAGGGGCTGAAACAGAGGGCGAGAAACAGTGGGGCAGAAACAGAGGGGCTGAAACAGAGGGGCAGGAACAGAGGGCGAGAAAAAGAGGGGCTGAAACAGAGGGCGAGACACAGAGGGGCTGAAACAGAGGGCGAGAAACAGAGAGGCTGAAACAGAGGGGCTGAAACAGAACGGCTGAAACAGAGGGGCTGAAACAGAGTCCGAGAAACAGAGGGGCTGTATCAGAGGGGCTGAATCAGAGGCGCTGAAACAGAGGGGCTGAAACAGAGGGCGAGAAACAGAGGAGCTGAAAGAGTGGGCGAGAAACAGAGGGCGAGAAACAGAGGGTCTGAAACAAAGGGGCTGAAACAGAGGGGCTGATACAGACGGCGTGAAACAGAGGGGCTGAAACAGAGGGCGAGAAACAGAGGGGCTGAAACAGAGGGCGAGAAACAGAGGGGCTGAAACAGAGGGGCTGAAACAGAGGGGCTGAAACAGAGGGCGAGAAACAGAGAGGCTGAAACAGAGGGCGAGAAACAGAGGGGCTGAAAAAGAGGGCGAAACACAGAGGGGCTGAAACAGAGGGCGAGAAACAGAGTGGCTGAAACAGAGGGGCTGACACAGAGGGGCTGGAACAGAGGGGGAGAAACAAGGGGCTGAAACAGAGGGGCTGAATCAGAGGGGCTGAAACAGAGGGCGAGAAACAGAGGGGCTGAAACAGAGGGCAAGAAACAGAGGGGCTGAAACAGAGGGGCTGAAACAGAGGGGCTGAAACTGAGGGCGAGAAACAGAGGGGCTGTAACAGAGGGCGAGAAACAGAGGGGCTGAAACAGAGAGCGAGAAACAGAGGGGCTGAAACAGAGGGCGAGAAACAGAGGGGCTGAAACAGAGTGCGATAAACAGAGGGGCTGAAACAGAGGGGCTGAAACAGAGATCGCGAAACAGTGGGGCTGAAACAGATGGGCTGAAACAGCGGGGCTGAATCAGAGGGGCTGATTCAGAGGGGCTTAAACAGAGGGGCTGAAACAGAGGGCGAGAAACAGAGGGGCAGAAACAGAGGGAGAGAAACAGAGTAGCTGAAACAGAGGGGCTGAAACAGAGAGCGCGAAACAGGGGGGCTGAATCAGAGGGCGAGAAACAGAGGGGCTGAAACAGAGGGGCTAAATTAGAGGGGCAGAAACAGAGGGCGAGAAACAGAGGGGCTGAAACAGAGGGCGAGAAACAGAGGTGCTGAAACAGAGGGGCTGAAACAGAGGGGCTGAAACAGAGGGTCTGAAACAGATGGCGAGAATCAGAGGGGCTGAAACAGAGGGCAAGAAACAGAGGGGCTGAAACAGAGGGGCTGAAACAGAAGGGCTGAAACAGAGGGGCTGAAACAGAGGGCGAGAAACAGAGGGGCTGAATCAGAGGGGCTGAATCAGAGGGGCTGAAAAAGAGGGGCTGAAACAGAGGACGAGAATCAGAGGGGCTGAAACAGAGGGCGAGAAACAGAGGGCGAGAAACAGAGGGGCTGAAACAGAGGGGCTGAAACAGAGGGGCTGAAACAGTGGGCAAGAAACAGAGGGGCTGAAATAGAGGGCGAGAAACAGAGGGGCAGAAACAGAGGGCGAGAAACAGAGGGGCTGAAACAGAGCGGCTGAAACAGAGGGGCTGAAACAGAGGGGCTGAATCAGAGGGGCTGATTCAGAGGGGCTGCAACAGAGGGGCTGAATCAGCGGGCCTGAAACAGAGGGCGAGAAACAGAGGGCTGAAACAGAGGGCGAGAGACAGAGGGGCAGAAACAGAGGGCGAGAAACAGAGGGGCTGAAACAGAGGGGCTGAAACAGAGGGCGAGAAACAGAGGGGCTGAAACAGAGGGCGAGAAACAGAGGGGCTTAAACAGAGGGGCTGAAACAGAGGGGCTGAAACAGTGGGGCTGAAACAAAGGGCGAGAAACAGAGGGGCTGAAACAGAGGGCGAGAAACAGAGGGGCTGAAACAGAGGGCGAGAAACAGCGGGGCTGAATCAGAGGGGCTGAAACAGAGGGTGAGAAACAGAGGGGCTGAAACAGAGGGCGAGAAACAGAGGGGCTGAAACAGAGGGCGAGAAACAGAGGGGCTGAAACAGAGGGGCTGAAACAGAGGGGCTGAAACAGAGTGGCTGAAACAGAGGGGCTGAAACAGAGGGGCTGGAACAGAGGGGGAGAAACAGAGGGGCTGAAACAGAGGGGCTGAATCAGAGTGGCTGAAACAGAGGGCGAGAAACAGAGGGGCTGAAACAGAGGGCAAGAAACAGAGGGGCTGAAACAGAGGGGCTGAAACAGAGGGTCTGAAACAGAGGGGCTGAAACTGAGGGCGAGAAACAGAGGGGCTGTAACAGAGGGCGAGAAACAGAGGGGCTGAAACAGAGAGCGAGAAACAGAGGGGCTGAAACAGAGGGCGAGAAACAGAGGGGCTGAAACAGAGGGCGAGAAGCAGAGGGGCTGAAACAGAGGGGCTGAAACAGAGATCGCGAAACAGTGGGGCTGAAACAGAGGGGCTGAAACAGCAGGGCTGAATCAGAGAGGCTGATTCAGAGGGGCTTAAACAGAGGGGCTGAAACAGAGGGCGAGAAAGAGAGGGGCAGAAACAGAGGGCGAGAAACAGAGTAGCTGAAACAGAGGGGCTGAAACAGAGAGCGCGAAACAGGGGGGCTGAATCAGAGGGCGAGAAACAGAGGGGCTAAATTAGAGGGGCAGAAACAGAGGGCGAGAAACAGAGGGGCTGAAACAGAGGGCGAGAAACAGAGGTGCTGAAACAGAGGGGCTGAAACAGAGGGGCTGAAACAGAGGGTCTGAAACAGACGGCGAGAAACAGAGGGGCTGAAACAGAGGGCAAGAAACAGAGGGGCTGAAACAGAGGGGCTGAAACAGAAGGGCTGAAACAGAGGGGCTGAAACAGAGGGCGAGAAACAGAGGGGCTGAATCAGAGGGGCTGGAACAGAGGGGGAGAAACAGAGGGGCTGAAACAGAGGGGCTGAATCAGAGTGGCTGAAACAGAGGGCGAGAAACAGAGGGGCTGAAACAGAGGGCAAGAAACAGAGGGGCTGAAACAGAGGGGCTGAAACAGAGGGGTTGAAACAGAGGGGCTGAAACAGAGAGCGAGAAACAGAGGGGCTGAAACAGAGGGCGAGAAACAGAGGGGCTGAAACAGAGGGCGAGAAACAGAGGGGCTGAAACAGAGGGGCTGAAACAGAGATCGCGAAACAGTGGGGCTGAAACAGAGGGGCTGAAACAGAGGGGCTGAATCAGAGGGGCTGATTCAGAGGGGCTTAAACAGAGGGGCTGAAACAGAGGGCGAGAAAGAGAGGGGCAGAAACAGAGGGCGAGAAACAGAGTAGCTGAAACAGAGGGGCTGAAACAGAGAGCGCGAAACAGGGGGGCTGAATCAGAGGGCGAGAAACAGAGGGGCTGAAACAGAGGGGCTGAAACAGAGGGGTTGAAACAGAGGGGCTGAAACTGAGTGCGAGAAACAGAGGGGCTGTAACAGAGGGCGAGAAACAGAGGGGCTGAAACAGAGAGCGAGAAACAGAGGGGCTGAAACAGAGGGCGAGAAACAGAGGGGCTGAAACAGAGGGCGAGAAACAGAGGGGCTGAAACAGAGGGGCTGAAACAGAGATCGCGAAACAGTGGGGCTGAAACAGAGGGGCTGAAACAGCGGGGCTGAATCAGAGGGGCTGATTCAGAGGGGCTTAAACAGAGGGGCTGAAACAGAGGGCGAGAAAGAGAGGGGCAGAAACAGAGGGCGAGAGACAGAGGGGCAGAATCAGAGGGGCTGAAACAGAGGGGCTGAAAATGAGGGGCTGAAACAGAGGGCGAGAAACAGAGGGGCTGAAACAGAGGGCGAGAAACAGAGGGGCTGAAACAGATGGGCTGAAACAGAGGGGCTGAAACAGAGGGGCTGAAACAGTGGGGCTGAAACAGAAGGCGAGAAACAGAGGGGCTGAAACAGAGGGCGAGAAACAGAGGGGCTGAAACAGATGGCGAGAAACAGAGGGGCTGAATCAGAGGGGCTGAAACAGAGGGTGAGAAACAGAGGGGCTGAAACAGAGGGCGAGAAACAAAGTGGCTGAAACAGACGGTCTGAAACAAAGGGTCTGAAAAAGAGGGGGGAAAACAGAGGGGCTGAAACAGAGGTGCTGAAACAGAGGGGCTGAAACAGAGAGGCTGAAACAGAGGGGCAGAAACAGAGGGGCTGAAACAGAGGGCGAGAAACAGAGGGGCTGAAACAGATGGGCTGAAACAGAGGGGCTGAAACAGAGGGGCTGAAACAGTGGGGCTGAAACAGAAGGCGAGAAACAGAGGGGCTGAAACAGAGGGCGAGAAACAGAGGGGCTGAAACAGATGGCGAGAAACAGAGGGGCTGAATCAGAGGGGCTGAAACAGAGGGTGAGAAACAGAGGGGCTGAAACAGAGGGCGAGAAACAAAGTGGCTGAAACAGACGGTCTGAAACAAAGGGTCTGAAAAAGAGGGGGGAAAACAGAGGGGCTGAAACAGAGGTGCTGAAACAGAGGGGCTGAAACAGAGGGGCTGAAACAGAGGTGCTGAAACAGAGGGGCTG
Source organism: Chiloscyllium punctatum (assembly GCF_047496795.1). Classification (NCBI taxonomy): domain Eukaryota; kingdom Metazoa; phylum Chordata; class Chondrichthyes; order Orectolobiformes; family Hemiscylliidae; genus Chiloscyllium; species Chiloscyllium punctatum. The sequence continues at coordinate 1,035,068 of NW_027309805.1, read as the reverse complement.
AAACAGAGGTGCTGAAACAGAGGGGCTGAAACAGAGGGGCTGGAACAGAGGGGGAGAAACAGAGGGGCTGAAACAGAGGGCGAGAAATAGATGCGCTGAAACAGAGGGGCTGAAACAGAGGGGCTGAATCAGAGGGGCTGATTCAGAGGGGCTGAATCAGAGGGGCTGAAACAGAGGGCGAGAAACAGAGGGGCTGAAACAGAGGGGCTGTAAAAGAGGGGCTAGAACAGAGGGCGAGAAACAGAGGGGCTGAAACAGAGGGGCTGAATCAGAGGGGCTGATTCAGAGGGGCTGAATCAGAGGGACTGAAACAGAGGGCGAGAAACAGAGGGGCTGAAACAGAGGGGCTGAAACAGAGGGGCTGGAACAGAGGGCGAGAAACAGAGGGGCTGAAACAGAGGGGCTGAATCAGAGGGGCTGAAATAGAGGGGCTGAATCAGAGGGGCTGAATCAGAGGGGCTGAATCAGAGGGGCTGAAACAGAGGTCGAGAAACAGAGGGGCTGAAACAGAGGGCGAGAAACAGAGGGGCTGAAACAGAGGGCGAGGAACAGAGGGGCTGAAACAGAGGTGCTGAATCAGAGGGGCTGAATCAGAGGGGCTGAATCAGAGGGGCTGAAACAGAGGGCGAGAAACAGAGGGGCTGAAACAGAGGGCGAGAAACAGAGGGGCTGAAACAGAGGGCGAGAAACAGAGGGGCTGAAACAGAGGGCGAGAAACAGAGGGGCTGAAACAGTGGGGCTGAAACAGAGGCGCTAAAACAGAGGGGCTGAAACAGAGGGCGAGAAACAGAGGGGCTGAAACAAAGGGGCTGAAACAGAGGGGCTAAATCAGAGGGGCAGAAACAGAGGGCGAGAAACAGAGGGGTTGAAACAGAGGGCTAGAAACAGAGGGGCTGAAACAGAGGGGCTGAAACAGAGGGGCTGAAACAGAGGGTGAGAAACAGAGGGGCTGAAAGAGAGGGCGAGAAACAGAGGGGCTGAAACAGAGGGGCTGATACAGAAGGGTTGAAACAGAGGGGCTGAAACAGAGGGCGAGAATCAGAGGGGCTGAATCAGAGGGGCTGAATCAGAGGGGTTGAAACAGAGGGGCTGAAACAGAGGGCGAGAAACAGAGGGGCTGAAACAGAGGGCGAGAAACAGAGTGGCTGAAAAAGAGGGACTGAATCAGAGGGCCTGAAACAGAGGGGCTGATACAGAGGGCGAGAAACAGAGGGGCTGAAACAGAGGGCAAGAAACAGCGGGGCTGAATCAGAGGGGCTGAAACAGAGGGTGAGAAACAGATGGGCTGAAACAGAGGGCGAGAAACAGAGTGGCTGAAACAGACGGGCTGAAACAGAGGGGCTGAAAAAGAGGGCGAAAAACAGAGGGGCTGAAACAGAGGGCAAGAAACAGCGCGGCTGAAACAGAGGGGCTGAAACAGGGGTGCTGAAACAGAGGGGCTGGAACAGAGGGGGAGAAACAGAGAGGCTGAAACAGAGGGGCTGAATCAGAGGGGCTGAAACAGAGGGCGAGAAACATAGGGGCTGAAACAGAGGAGCTAAAACAGAGGGGCTGAATCAGAGGTGCTGAATCAGAGGGGCTGAATCAGAGGGGCTGAAACAGAGGGTGATAAACAGAGGGGCTGAAACAGGGGGGCTGAAACAGAGGGGCTAAATCAGAGGGGCAGAAACAGAGGGCGAGAAACAGAGGGGCTGAAACAGAGGGCGAGAAACAGAGGGGCTGAAACAGAGGGCGAGACACAGAGGGGCTGAAACAGAGGGCGAGAAACAGAGGGGCTGAAACAGACGGGCTGAAACAGAACGGCTGAAACACAGGGGCTGAAACAGAGGGCGAGAAACAGAGGGGCTGAATCAGAGGGGCAGAATCAGAGGGGCTGAAACAGAGGGGCTGAAACAGAGGGCGAGAAACAGAGGGGCTGAAACAGTGGGCGAGAAACAGAGGGCGAGAAACAGAGGGGCTGAAACAGAGGGGCTGAAACAGAGGGGCTAAAACAGAGGGGCTGATACTGACGGCGTGAAACAGAGGGGCTGAAACAGAGGGCGAGAAACAGAGGGGCTGAAACTGAGGGCGAGAAACAGAGGGGCTGAAACAGAGGGGCTGAAACAGAGGGGCTGAAACAGAGGGCGAGAAACAGAGAGGCTGAACCAGAGGGCGAGAAACAGAGGGGCTGAAAGAGGGGGAGAAACAGAGGGGCTGAAACAGAGGGCGAGAAACAGCGGGGCTGAAACAGAGGGCGAGAAACAGAGGGCGAGAAACAGAGGTGCTGAATGAGTTTGGCTGAATCATAGGGGCTAAATCAGAGGGGCTGAAACAGAGGGCGAGAAACAGAGGGGCTGAAACAGAGGGCGAGAAGCAGAGGGGCTGAAACAGAGGGGCTGAAACAGAGGGGCTGAAACAGAGGGGCTGAATCAGAGGAGCTGATTCAGAGGGGCTGAAACAGAGGGGCTGAATCAGCGGGCCTGATACAGAGGGCGAGAAAGAGAGGTGCTGAAACAGAGGGCGAGAGACAGATGGGCTGAAACAGAGGGCGAGAAACAGATGGGCTGAAACAGATGGGCTGAAACACAGGGTCTGAAACAGAAGGGCTGAAACAGTGGGGCTGAAACAGAGGGCGAGAAACAGAGGGGCTGAAACAGAGGGCGAGAAACAGAGGGGCTGAAACAGAGGGCGAGAAACAGAGGGGCTGAAACAGAGGGCGATAAACAGAGGGGCTGAATCAGAGGGGCTGAAACAGAGGGTGAGAAACAGAGGGGCTTAAACAGATGGCGAGAAACAGAGGGGCTGAATCAGAGGAGCTGAAACAGAGGGTGAGAAACAGAGGGGCTGAAACAGAGGGCGAGAAACAGAGTGGCTGAAACAGACTGGCTGAAACAGAGGGGCTGAAAAAGAGGGCTGAAAACAGAGGGGCTGAAACAGAGAGCGAGAAACAGAGGGGCTGAAACAGAGGGCGAGAAACAGAGGCGCTGAAACAGAGGGGCTGAAACAGAGGGGCTGAAACAGAGGGGCTAAAACCGAGGGGCTGGAACCGAGGGCGAGAAACAGAGGCGCTGAAACAGAGGGGCTGAAACAGAGGGGCTGAAACAGAGGGGCTGGAACAGAGGGGTAGAAACAGAGGGGCTGAAACAGAGGGGCTGAATCAGGGGGGCTGAAACAGAGGGCGAGAAACAGAGGGGCTGAAACAGAAGGCGAGAAACAGAGGGGCTGAAACAGAGGGGCTGAAACAGAGTTTCTGAAACAGAGGGGCTGAAACAGAGGGCGAGAAACAGAGGGGCTGTAACAGAGGGCGAGAAACAGAGGGGCTGAAACAGAGAGCGAGAAACAGAGGGGCTGAAACAGAGGGCGAGAAACAGAGGGGCTGAAACAGAGGGCGAGAAACAGAGGTGCTGAATCAGAGGGGCTGAAACAGAGAGCGAGAAACAGAGGGGCTGAAACAGAGGGCGAGAAACAGAGGCGCTGAAACAGAGGGGCTGAAACAGAGGGGCTGAAACAGAGGGGCTAAAACCGAGGGGCTGGAACCGAGGGCGAGAAACAGAGGCGCTGAAACAGAGGGGCTGAAACAGAGGGGCTGAAACAGAGGGGCTGGAACAGAGGGGTAGAAACAGAGGGGCTGAAACAGAGGGGCTGAATCAGGGGGGCTGAAACAGAGGGCGAGAAACAGAGGGGCTGAAACAGAAGGCGAGAAACAGAGGGGCTGAAACAGAGGGGCTGAAACAGAGTTTCTGAAACAGAGGGGCTGAAACAGAGGGCGAGAAACAGAGGGGCTGTAACAGAGGGCGAGAAACAGAGGGGCTGAAACAGAGAGCGAGAAACAGAGGGGCTGAAACAGAGGGCGAGAAACAGAGGGGCTGAAACAGAGGGCGAGAAACAGAGGGGCTGAAACAGAGGGGCTGAAACAGAGATCGCGAAACAGAGGGGCTGAAACAGAGGGGCTGAAACAGAGGGGCTGAATCAGAGGGGCTGATTCAGAGGGGCTTAAACAGAGGGGCTGAAACAGAGGGCGAGAAACAGAGGGGCAGAAACAGAGGGCGAGAAACAGAGTAGCTGAAACAGAGGGGCTGAAACAGAGAGCGCGAAAAAGTTGGGCTGAATCAGAGGGCGAGAAACAGAGGGGCTGAAACAGAGGGGCTGAAACAGAGGGGCTAAATTAGAGGGGCAGAAACAGAGGTCGAGAAACAGAGGGGCTGAAACAGAGGGGGAGAAACAGAGGTGCTGAAACAGAGGGCGAGAAACAGAGGGGCTGAAACAGAGGGGCTGAAACAGACGGCGAGAAACAGAGGGGCTGAAACAGAGGGCAAGAAACAGAGGGGCTGAAACAGAGGGCGAGAAACAGAGGGGCTGAATCAGAGGGGCTGAAACAGAGGGTGAGAAACAGAGGGGCTGAAACAGAGGGCGAGAAACAGAGTGGCTGAAACAGACGGGCTGAAACAGAGGGGCTGAAAAAGAGGGCTGAAAACAGAGGGGCTGAAACAGAGGGCGAGAAACAGAGGGGCTGAAACAGAGGGGCTGAAACAGAGGGGCTGAAACAGAGGGGCTGGAACAGAGGGGGAGAAACAGAGGGGCTGAAACAGAGGGGCTGAATCAGAGGGGCTGAAACAGAGGGCGAGAAACAGAGGGGCTGAAATAGATGGCGAGAAACAGAGGCGCTGAAACAGAGGGGCTGAAACAGAGGAGCTGAAACAGAGTGGCTGAAACAGAGGGGCTGACACAGAGGGGCTGGAACAGAGGGGGAGAAACAAGGGGCTGAAACAGAGGGGCTGAATCAGAGGGGCTGAAACAGAGGGCAAGAAACAGAGGGGCTGAAACAGAGGGGCTGAAACAGAGGGGCTGAAACTGAGGGCGAGAAACAGAGGGGCTGTAACAGAGGGCGAGAAACAGAGGGGCTGAAACAGAGAGCGAGAAACAGAGGGGCTGAAACAGAGGGCGAGAAACAGAGGGGCTGAAACAGAGTGCGATAAACAGAGGGGCTGAAACAGAGGGGCTGAAACAGAGATCGCGAAACAGTGGGGCTGAAACAGATGGGCTGAAACAGCGGGGCTGAATCAGAGGGGCTGATTCAGAGGGGCTTAAACAGAGGGGCTGAAACAGAGGGCGAGAAACAGAGGGGCAGAAACAGAGGGAGAGAAACAGAGTAGCTGAAACAGAGGGGCTGAAACAGAGAGCGCGAAACAGGGGGGCTGAATCAGAGGGCGAGAAACAGAGGGGCTGAAACAGAGGGGCTAAATTAGAGGGGCAGAAACAGAGGGCGAGAAACAGAGGGGCTGAAACAGAGGGCGAGAAACAGAGGTGCTGAAACAGAGGGGCTGAAACAGAGGGGCTGAAACAGAGGGTCTGAAACAGATGGCGAGAATCAGAGGGGCTGAAACAGAGGGCAAGAAACAGAGGGGCTGAAACAGAGGGGCTGAAACAGAAGGGCTGAAACAGAGGGGCTGAAACAGAGGGCGAGAAACAGAGTGGCTGAATCAGAGGGGCTGAATCAGAGGGGCTGAAAAAGAGGGGCTGAAACAGAGGACGAGAATCAGAGGGGCTGAAACAGAGGGCGAGAAACAGAGGGCGAGAAACAGAGGGGCTGACACAGAGGGGCTGAAACAGAGGGTCTGAAACAGTGGGCAAGAAACAGAGGGGCTGAAATAGAGGGCGAGAAACAGAGGGGCAGAAACAGAGGGCGAGAAACAGAGGGGCTGAAACAGAGCGGCTGAAACAGAGGGGCTGAAACAGAGGGGCTGAATCAGAGGGGCTGATTCAGAGGGGCTGCAACAGAGGGGCTGAATCAGCGGGCCTGAAACAGAGGGCGAGAAACAGAGGGCTGAAACAGAGGGCGAGAGACAGAGGGGCAGAAACAGAGGGCGAGAAACAGAGGGGCTGAAACAGAGGGGCTGAAACAGAGGGCGAGAAACAGAGGGGCTGAAACAGAGGGCGAGAAACAGAGGGGCTTAAACAGAGGGGCTGAAACAGAGGGGCTGAAACAGTGGGGCTGAAACAGAGGGCGAGAAACAGAGGGGCTGAAACAGAGGGCGAGAAACAGAGGGGCTGAAACAGAGGGCGAGAAACAGCGGGGCTGAATCAGAGGGGCTGAAACAGAGGGTGAGAAACAGAGGGGCTGAAACAGAGGGCGAGAAACAGAGGGGCTGAAACAGAGGGCGAGAAACAGAGGGGCTGAAACAGAGGGGCTGAAACAGAGGGGCTGAAACAGAGTGGCTGAAACAGAGGGGCTGAAACAGAGGGGCTGGAACAGAGGGGGAGAAACAGAGGGGCTGAAACAGAGGGGCTGAATCAGAGTGGCTGAAACAGAGGGCGAGAAACAGAGGGGCTGAAACAGAGGGCAAGAAACAGAGGGGCTGAAACAGAGGGGCTGAAACAGAGGGGCTGAAACAGAGGGGCTGAAACTGAGGGCGAGAAACAGAGGGGCTGTAACAGAGGGCGAGAAACAGAGGGGCTGAAACAGAGAGCGAGAAACAGAGGGGCTGAAACAGAGGGCGAGAAACAGAGGGGCTGAAACAGAGGGCGAGAAGCAGAGGGGCTGAAACAGAGGGGCTGAAACAGAGATCGCGAAACAGTGGGGCTGAAACAGAGGGGCTGAAACAGCAGGGCTGAATCAGAGAGGCTGATTCAGAGGGGCTTAAACAGAGGGGCTGAAACAGAGGGCGAGAAAGAGAGGGGCAGAAACAGAGGGCGAGAAACAGAGTAGCTGAAACAGAGGGGCTGAAACAGAGAGCGCGAAACAGGGGGGCTGAATCAGAGGGCGAGAAACAGAGGGGCTGAAACAGAGGGGCTAAATTAGAGGGGCAGAAACAGAGGGCGAGAAACAGAGGGGCTGAAACAGAGGGCGAGAAACAGAGGTGCTGAAACAGAGGGGCTGAAACAGAGGGGCTGAAACAGAGGGTCTGAAACAGACGGCGAGAAACAGAGGGGCTGAAACAGAGGGCAAGAAACAGAGGGGCTGAAACAGAGGGGCTGAAACAGAAGGGCTGAAACAGAGGGGCTGAAACAGAGGGCGAGAAACAGAGGGGCTGAATCAGAGGGGCTGGAACAGAGGGGGAGAAACAGAGGGGCTGAAACAGAGGGGCTGAATCAGAGTGGCTGAAACAGAGGGCGAGAAACAGAGGGGCTGAAACAGAGGGCAAGAAACAGAGGGGCTGAAACAGAGGGGCTGAAACAGAGGGGTTGAAACAGAGGGGCTGAAACAGAGAGCGAGAAACAGAGGGGCTGAAACAGAGGGCGAGAAACAGAGGGGCTGAAACAGAGGGCGAGAAACAGAGGGGCTGAAACAGAGGGGCTGAAACAGAGATCGCGAAACAGTGGGGCTGAAACAGAGGGGCTGAAACAGCGGGGCTGAATCAGAGGGGCTGATTCAGAGGGGCTTAAACAGAGGGGCTGAAACAGAGGGCGAGAAAGAGAGGGGCAGAAACAGAGGGCGAGAAACAGAGTAGCTGAAACAGAGGGGCTGAAACAGAGAGCGCGAAACAGGGGGGCTGAATCAGAGGGCGAGAAACAGAGGGGCTGAAACAGAGGGGCTGAAACAGAGGGGTTGAAACAGAGGGGCTGAAACTGAGTGCGAGAAACAGAGGGGCTGTAACAGAGGGCGAGAAACAGAGGGGCTGTAACAGAGGGCGAGAAACAGAGGGGCTGAAACAGAGAGCGAGAAACAGAGGTGCTGTAACAGAGGGCGAGAAACAGAGGGGCTGAAACAGAGAGCGAGAAACAGAGGGGCTGAAACAGAGGGCGAGAAACAGAGGGGCTGAAACAGAGTGCGATAAACAGAGGGGCTGAAACAGAGGGGCTGAAACAGAGATCGCGAAACAGTGGGGCTGAAACAGATGGGCTGAAACAGCGGGGCTGAATCAGAGGGGCTGATTCAGAGGGGTTTAAACAGAGGGGCTGAAACAGAGGGCGAGAAACAGAGGGGCAGAAACAGAGGGAGAGAAACAGAGTAGCTGAAACAGAGGGGCTGAAACAGAGAGCGCGAAACAGGGGGGCTGAATCAGAGGGCGAGAAACAGAGGGGCTGAAACAGAGGGGCTAAATTAGAGGGGCAGAAACAGAGGGCGAGAAACAGAGGGGCTGAAACAGAGGGCGAGAAACAGAGGTGCTGAAACAGAGGGGCTGAAACAGAGGGGCTGAAACAGAGGGTCTGAAACAGATGGCGAGAATCAGAGGGGCTGAAACAGAGGGCAAGAAACAGAGGGGCTGAAACAGAGGGGCTGAAACAGAAGGGCTGAAACAGAGGGGCTGAAACAGAGGGCGAGAAACAGAGTGGCTGAATCAGAGGGGCTGAATCAGAGGGGCTGAAAAAGAGGGGCTGAAACAGAGGACGAGAATCAGAGGGGCTGAAACAGAGGGCGAGAAACAGAGGGCGAGAAACAGAGGGGCTGACACAGAGGGGCTGAAACAGAGGGTCTGAAACAGTGGGCAAGAAACAGAGGGGCTGAAATAGAGGGCGAGAAACAGAGGGGCAGAAACAGAGGGCGAGAAACAGAGGGGCTGAAACAGAGCGGCTGAAACAGAGGGGCTGAAACAGAGGGGCTGAATCAGAGGGGCTGATTCAGAGGGGCTGCAACAGAGGGGCTGAATCAGCGGGCCTGAAACAGAGGGCGAGAAACAGAGGGCTGAAACAGAGGGCGAGAGACAGAGGGGCAGAAACAGAGGGCGAGAAACAGAGGGGCTGAAACAGAGGGGCTGAAACAGAGGGCGAGAAACAGAGGGGCTGAAACAGAGGGCGAGAAACAGAGGGGCTTAAACAGAGGGGCTGAAACAGAGGGGCTGAAACAGTGGGGCTGAAACAGAGGGCGAGAAACAGAGGGGCTGAAACAGAGGGCGAGAAACAGAGGGGCTGAAACAGAGGGCGAGAAACAGCGGGGCTGAATCAGAGGGGCTGAAACAGAGGGTGAGAAACAGAGGGGCTGAAACAGAGGGCGAGAAACAGAGGGGCTGAAACAGAGGGCGAGAAACAGAGGGGCTGAAACAGAGGGGCTGAAACAGAGGGGCTGAAACAGAGTGGCTGAAACAGAGGGGCTGAAACAGAGGGGCTGGAACAGAGGGGGAGAAACAGAGGGGCTGAAACAGAGGGGCTGAATCAGAGTGGCTGAAACAGAGGGCGAGAAACAGAGGGGCTGAAACAGAGGGCAAGAAACAGAGGGGCTGAAACAGAGGGGCTGAAACAGAGGGGCTGAAACAGAGGGGCTGAAACTGAGGGCGAGAAACAGAGGGGCTGTAACAGAGGGCGAGAAACAGAGGGGCTGAAACAGAGAGCGAGAAACAGAGGGGCTGAAACAGAGGGCGAGAAACAGAGGGGCTGAAACAGAGGGCGAGAAGCAGAGGGGCTGAAACAGAGGGGCTGAAACAGAGATCGCGAAACAGTGGGGCTGAAACAGAGGGGCTGAAACAGCAGGGCTGAATCAGAGAGGCTGATTCAGAGGGGCTTAAACAGAGGGGCTGAAACAGAGGGCGAGAAAGAGAGGGGCAGAAACAGAGGGCGAGAAACAGAGTAGCTGAAACAGAGGGGCTGAAACAGAGAGCGCGAAACAGGGGGGCTGAATCAGAGGGCGAGAAACAGAGGGGCTGAAACAGAGGGGCTAAATTAGAGGGGCAGAAACAGAGGGCGAGAAACAGAGGGGCTGAAACAGAGGGCGAGAAACAGAGGTGCTGAAACAGAGGGGCTGAAACAGAGGGGCTGAAACAGAGGGTCTGAAACAGACGGCGAGAAACAGAGGGGCTGAAACAGAGGGCAAGAAACAGAGGGGCTGAAACAGAGGGGCTGAAACAGAAGGGCTGAAACAGAGGGGCTGAAACAGAGGGCGAGAAACAGAGGGGCTGAATCAGAGGGGCTGGAACAGAGGGGGAGAAACAGAGGGGCTGAAACAGAGGGGCTGAATCAGAGTGGCTGAAACAGAGGGCGAGAAACAGAGGGGCTGAAACAGAGGGCAAGAAACAGAGGGGCTGAAACAGAGGGGCTGAAACAGAGGGGTTGAAACAGAGGGGCTGAAACAGAGAGCGAGAAACAGAGGGGCTGAAACAGAGGGCGAGAAACAGAGGGGCTGAAACAGAGGGCGAGAAACAGAGGGGCTGAAACAGAGGGGCTGAAACAGAGATCGCGAAACAGTGGGGCTGAAACAGAGGGGCTGAAACAGCGGGGCTGAATCAGAGGGGCTGATTCAGAGGGGCTTAAACAGAGGGGCTGAAACAGAGGGCGAGAAAGAGAGGGGCAGAAACAGAGGGCGAGAAACAGAGTAGCTGAAACAGAGGGGCTGAAACAGAGAGCGCGAAACAGGGGGGCTGAATCAGAGGGCGAGAAACAGAGGGGCTGAAACAGAGGGGCTGAAACAGAGGGGTTGAAACAGAGGGGCTGAAACTGAGTGCGAGAAACAGAGGGGCTGTAACAGAGGGCGAGAAACAGAGGGGCTGAAACAGAGAGCGAGAAACAGAGGGGCTGAAACAGAGGGCGAGAAACAGAGGGGCTGAAACAGAGGGCGAGAAACAGAGGGGCTGAAACAGAGGGGCTGAAACAGAGATCGCGAAACAGTGGGGCTGAAACAGAGGGGCTGAAACAGCGGGGCTGAATCAGAGGGGCTGATTCAGAGGGGCTTAAACAGAGGGGCTGAAACAGAGGGCGAGAAAGAGAGGGGCAGAAACAGAGGGCGAGAAACAGAGTAGCTGAAACAGAGGGGCTGAAACAGAGAGCGCGAAACAGGGGGGCTGAATCAGAGGGCGAGAAACAGAGGGGCTGAAACAGAGGGGCTAAATTAGAGGGGCAGAAACAGAGGGTGAGAAACAGAGGGGCTGAAACAGAGGGCGAGAAACAGAGGTGCTGAAACAGAGGGGCTGAAACAGAGGGGCTGAAACAGAGGGTCTGAAACAGACGGCGAGAAACAGAGGGGCTGAAACAGAGGGCAAGAAACAGAGGGGCTGAAACAGAGGGGCTGAAACAGAAGGGCTGAAACAGAGGGGCTGAAACAGAGGGCGAGAAACAGAGGGGCTGAATCAGAGGGGCTGAATCAGAGGGGCTGAAAAAGAGGGGCTGAAACAGAGGGCGAGAATCAGAGGGGCTGAAACAGAGGGCGAGAAACAGAGGGCGAGAAACAGAGGGGCTGAAACAGAGGGGCTGAAACAGAGGGGATGATACAGAGGGCGAGAAACAGAAGGGCTGAAACAGAGGGCGAGAAACAGAGAGGCTGAAACAGAAGGCGAGAAACAGAGGGGCCGAAACAGAGGGGCTGAAACAGAGGGTCTGAAACAGAGGGGCTGAAACAGAGGGCGAGAAACAGAGGGGCTGAAACAGAGGGCGATAAACAGAGTGGCTGAAACAGAGGGCGAGAAACAGAGGGGCTGAAACAGAGGGGCTGAAACAGAGGGGCTGAAACAGAAGGCGAGAAACAGAGGGGCTGAAACAGAGGGCGATAAACAGAGGGGCTGAAACAGAGGGCGAGAAACAGAGGGCGAGAAACAGAGGGACTGAAACAGAGGGTCTGAATCAGAGGGGCTGAAACAGAGGGCGAGAAACAGGGGGGCTGAAACAGAGGGCGAGAAACAGAGGGGCTGAAACCGAAGGGCTGAATCAGAGGGGCTGAAACAGAGGGCGAGAAACAGCGGGGCTGAATCAGAGGGGCTGAAACAGAGGGTGAGAAACAGAGGGGCTGAAACAGAGGGCGAGAAACAGAGTGGCGGAAACAGACGGGCTGAAACAGAGGGGCTGAAAAAGAGTGCGAAAAACAGAGGGGCTGAATCATAGTGCGAGAAACAGAGGGGCTGAAACAGTGGGGCTGAAACAGAGGGGCTGGAACAGAGGGGGAGAAACAGAGGGGCTGAAACAGAGGGGCTGAAACAGAGGGGCTGAAACAGTGGGGCTGAATCAGAGGGGCTGAAACAGAGGGCGAGAAACATAGGGGCTGAAACAGACGGCGAGAAACAGAGGGGCTGAAACAGAGGGGCTGAAACAGAGGGGCTGAATCGGAGGGGCTGAATCAGAGGGGCTGAATCAGAGGGGCTGAAAAAGAAGGCGAGAAACAGAGGGGCTGAAATAGGGGGGCTGAAACAGAGGGGCTAAATCAGAGGGGCAGAAACAGAGGGCGAGAAACAGAGGGGCTGAAACAGAGGGCGAGAATCAGAGGGGCTGAAACAGAGGGGCTGAAACAGAGGGGCTGAAACAGAGGGGCTGAAACAGAGGGCGAAAAACAGGGGTCTGAAACAGAGGGCGAGACACAAAGGGGCTGAAACAGAGGGGCTGAAAAAGAAAGGCTGAAACAGAGGGGCTGAAACAGAGGGCGAGAAACAGAGGGGCTGAATCAGAGGGGCTGAATCGGAGGGGCTGAAACAGAGGGGCTGAAACAGAGGGCGAGAAACAGAGGGGCTGAAACAGTGGGCGAGAAACAGAGGGCGAGAAACAGAGGGGCTGAAAGAGAGAAGCTGAAAAAGAGGGGCTGAAACAGAGGGGCTGATACAGACGGCGTGAAACAGATGGGCTGAAAAGAGGGCGAGAAACAGAGCGGCTGAAACAGAGGGCGAGAAACAGAGGGGCTGAAACAGAGGGGCTCAAACAGAGGGGCTGAAACAGAGGGCGAGAAACAGAGGGGCTGAAACAGGGGGCGAGAAACAGAGGGGCTGAAACAGAGGGCGAGAAACAGAGAGCGAGAAACAGAGGGATTGAAACAGAGGGACTGAAACAGAGGTGCTGAAACAGAGGGGCTGAAACAGAGGGGCTGGAACAGAGGGGGAGAAACAGAGGTGCTGAAACAGAGAGGCTGAATCAGAGGGGCTGAAACAGAGGGCGAGAAACAGAGGGGCTGAAACAGAGGGCGAGAAATAGATGCGCTGAAACAGAGGGGCTGAAACAGAGGGGCTGAATCAGAGGGGCTGAAACAGAGTGGCTGAAACAGAGGGGCTGAAACAGAGGGGCTGGAACAGAGGGGGAGAAACAGAGGGGCTGAAACAGAGGGGCTGAATCAGAGGGGCTGAAACAGAGGGCGAGAAACAGAGGGGCTGAAACAGAGGGCAAGAAACAGAGGGGCTGAAACAGAGGGGCTGAAACAGAGGGGCTGAAACAGAGGGGCTGAAACTGAGGGCGAGAAACAGAGGGGCTGTAACAGAGGGCGAGAAACAGAGGGGCTGAAACAGAGAGCGAGAAACAGAGGGGCTGAAACAGAGTGCGAGAAACAGAGGGGCTGAAACAGAGGGGCTGAAACAGAGATCGCGAAACAGTGGGGCTGAAACAGAGGGGCTGAAACAGCGGGGCTGAATCAGAGGGGCTGATTCAGAGGGGCTTAAACAGAGGGGCTGAAACAGAGGGCGAGAAAGAGAGGTGCAGAAACAGAGGGCGAGAAACAGAGTAGCTGAAACAGAGGGGCTGAAACAGAGAGCGCGAAACAGGGGGGCTGAATCAGAGGGCGAGAAACAGAGGGGCTGAAACAGAGGGGCTAAATTAGAGGGGCAGAAACAGAGGGCGAGAAACAGAGGTGCTGAAACAGAGGGGCTGAAACAGAGGGGCTGAAACAGAGGGTCTGAAACAGAGGGGCTGAAACAGAGGGTCTGAAACAGACGGCGAGAAACAGAGGTGCTGAAACAGAGGGGCTGAAACAGAGGGGCTGAAACAGAGGGTCTGAAACAGACGGCGAGAAACAGAGGGGCTGAAACAGAGGGCAAGAAACAGAGGGGCTGAAACAGAGGGGCTGAAACAGAAGGGCTGAAACAGAGGGGCTGAAACAGAGGGCGAGAAACAGAGGGGCTGAATCAGAGGGACTGAATCAGAGGGGCTGAAAAAGAGGGGCTGAAACAGAGGGCGAGAATCAGAGGGGCTGAAACAGAGGGCGAGAAACAGAGGGCGAGAAACAGAGGGGCTGAAACAGAGGGGCTGAAACAGAGGGGCTGATACAGAGGGCGAGAAACAGAAGGGCTGAAACAGAGGGCGAGAAACAGAGAGGCTGAAACAGAAGGCGAGAAACAGAGGGGCCGAAACAGAGGGGCTGAAACAGAGGGTCTGAAACAGAGGGGCTGAAACAGAGGGCGAGAAACAGAGGGGCTGAAACAGAGGGCGATAAACAGAGTGGCTGAAACAGAGGGCGAGAAACAGAGGGGCTGAAACAGAGGGGCTGAAACAGAGGGGCTGAAACAGAAGGCGAGAAACAGAGGGGCTGAAACAGAGGGCGAGAAACAGAGGGGCTGAAACAGAGGGCGAGAAACAGAGGGCGAGAAACAGAGGGACTGAAACAGAGGGTCTGAATCAGAGGGGCTGAAACAGAGGGCGAGAAACAGGGGGGCTGAAACAGAGGGCGAGAAACAGAGGCGCTGAAACCGAGGGGCTGAATCAGAGGGGCTGAAATAGAGGGGCTGAAACAGTGGGCGAGAAACAGAGGGCCTGAAATAGAGGGCGAGAAACAGAGGGGCAGAAACAGAGGGCGAGAAACAGAGGGGCTGAAACAGAGCGGCTGAAACAGAGGGGCTGAAACAGATGGGCTGAATCAGAGGGGCTGATTCAGAGGGGCTGCAACAGAGGGGCTGAATCAGCGGGCCTGAAACAGAGGGCGAGAAACAGAGGGGCTGAAACAGAGGGCGAGAGACAGAGGGGCAGAAACAGAGGGCGAGAAACAGAGGGGCTGAAACAGAGGGGCTGAAACAGAGGGCGAGAAACAGAGGGGCTGAAACAGAGGGCGAGAAACAGAGGGGCTAAAACAGAGGGGCTTAAACAGAGGGGCTGAAACAGTGGGGCTGAAACAGAGGGCGAGAAACAGAAGGGCTGAAACAGAGGGCGAGAATCAGAGGGGCTGAAACAGAGGGCGAGAAACAGCGGGGCTGAATCAGAGGGGCTGAAACAGAGGGTGAGAAACAGAGGGGCTGAAACAGAGGGCGAGAAACAGAGTGGCGGAAACAGACGGGCTGAAACAGAGGGGCTGAAAAATAGTGCGAAAAACAGAGGGGCTGAAACATAGTGCGAGAAACAGAGGGGCTGAAACAGTGGGGCTGAAACAGAGGGGCTGGAACAGAGGGGGAGAAACAGAGGGTCTGAAACAGAGGGGCTGAATCAGAGGGGCTGAAACAGAGGGCGAGAAACATAGGGGCTGAAACAGACGGCGAGAAACAGAGGGGCTGAAACAGAGGGGCTGAAACAGAGGGGCTGAATCGGAGGGGCTGAATCAGAGGGGCTGAATCAGAGGGGCTGAAAAAGAGGGCGAGAAACAGAGGGGCTGAAATAGGGGGGCTGAAACAGAGGGGCTAAATCAGAGGGGCAGAAACAGAGGGCGAGAAACAGAGGGGCTGAAACAGAGGGCGAGAATCAGAGGGGCTGAAACAGAGGGGCTGAAACAGAGGGGCTGAAACAGAGGGGCTGAAACAGAGGGCGAAAAACAGGGGTCTGAAACAGAGGGGGAGACACAAAGGGGCTGAAACAGAGGGGCTGAAAAAGAAAGGCTGAAACAGAGGGGCTGAAACAGAGGGCGAGAAACAGAGGGGCTGAATCAGAGGGGCTGAATCGGAGGGGCTGAAACAGAGGGGCTGAAACAGAGGGCGAGAAACAGAGGGGCTGAAACAGTGGGCGAGAAACAGAGGGCGAGAAACAGAGGGGCTGAAAGAGAGAAGCTGAAACAGAGGGGCTGAAACAGAGGGCGAGAAACAGAGGGGCTGAAACAGTGGGGCTCAAACAGAGGGGCTGAAACAGAGGGCGAGAAACAGAGAGGCTGAAACAGAGGGCGAGAAACAGAGGGGCTGAAACAGAGGGCGAGAAACAGAGGGGCTGAAACAGAGGGCGAGAAACAGAGGGGCTGAAACAGAGGGGCTGAAACAGAGGGCGAGAAACAGAGGGGCTGAAACAGGGGGCGAGAAACAGAGGGGCTGAAACAGAGGGCGAGAAACAGAGAGCGAGAAACAGAGGGATTGAAACAGAGGGACTGAAACAGAGGGCCTGAAACAGAGGGCGAGAAACAGAGGGGCTGAAACAGAGGGCGAGAAACAGAGGGGCTGAAACAGATGGGCTGTATCAGAGGGGCTGATTCAGAGGGGCTGAAACAGAGGGGCTGAATCAGCGGGGCTGAAACAGAGGGGCTGAAACAGAGGGGCTGGAACAGAGGGGGAGAAACAGAGGTGCTGAAACAGAGGGGCTGAATCAGAGGGGCTGAAACAGAGGGCGAGAAACAGAGGGGCTGAAACAGAGGGCGAGAAATAGATGCGCTGAAACAGAGGGGCTGAAACAGAGGGGCTGAATCAGAGGGGCTGAAACAGAGTGGCTGAAACAGAGGGGCTGAAACAGAGGGGCTGGAACAGAGGGGGAGAAACAGAGGGGCTGAAACAGAGGGGCTGAATCAGAGGGGCTGAAACAGAGGGCGAGAAACAGAGGGGCTGAAACAGAGGGCAAGAAACAGCGGGGCTGAAACAGAGGGTCTGAAACAGAGGGGCTGAAACAGAGGGCGAAAAACAGGGGTCTGAAACAGAGGGCGAGACACAAAGGGGCTGAAACAGAGGGGCTGAAAAAGAAAGGCTGAAACAGAGGGGCTGAAACAGAGGGCGAGAAACAGAGGGGCTGAATCAGAGGGGCTGAATCGGAGGGGCTGAAACAGAGGGGCTGAAACAGAGGGCGAGAAACAGAGGGGCTGAAACAGTGGGCGAGAAACAGAGGGCGAGAAACAGAGGGGCTGAAAGAGAGAAGCTGAAACAGAGGGGCTGAAACAGAGGGCGAGAAACAGAGGGGCTGAAACAGTGGGGCTCAAACAGAGGGGCTGAAACAGAGGGCGAGAAACAGAGAGGCTGAAACAGAGGGCGAGAAACAGAGGGGCTGAAACAGAGGGCGAGAAACAGAGGGGCTGAAACAGAGGGCGAGAAACAGAGGGGCTGAAACAGAGGGGCTGAAACAGAGGGCGAGAAACAGAGGGGCTGAAACAGGGGGCGAGAAACAGAGGGGCTGAAACAGAGGGCGAGAAACAGAGAGCGAGAAACAGAGGGATTGAAACAGAGGGACTGAAACAGAGGGCCTGAAACAGAGGGCGAGAAACAGAGGGGCTGAAACAGAGGGCGAGAAACAGAGGGGCTGAAACAGATGGGCTGAATCAGAGGGGCTGATTCAGAGGGGCTGAAACAGAGGGGCTGAATCAGCGGGGCTGAAACAGAGGGGCTGAAACAGAGGGGCTGGAACAGAGGGGGAGAAACAGAGGTGCTGAAACAGAGGGGCTGAATCAGAGGGGCTGAAACAGAGGGCGAGAAACAGAGGGGCTGAAACAGAGGGCGAGAAATAGATGCGCTGAAACAGAGGGGCTGAAACAGAGGGGCTGAATCAGAGGGGCTGAAACAGAGTGGCTGAAACAGAGGGGCTGAAACAGAGGGGCTGGAACAGAGGGGGAGAAACAGAGGGGCTGAAACAGAGGGGCTGAATCAGAGGGGCTGAAACAGAGGGCGAGAAACAGAGGGGCTGAAACAGAGGGCAAGAAACAGCGGGGCTGAAACAGAGGGGCTGAAACAGAGGGGCTGAAACAGAGGGGCTGAAACTGAGGGCAAGAAACAGAGGGGCTGTAACAGAGAGCGAGAAACAGAGGGGCTGAAACAGAGAGCGAGAAACAGAGGGGCTGAAACAGAGGGCGAGAAACAGAGGGGCTGAAACAGAGGGGCTAAATTAGAGGGGCAGAAACAGACGGCGAGAAACAGAGGGGCTGAAACAGAGGGCGAGAAACAGAGGTGCTGAAACAGAGGGGCTGAAACAGAGGGGCTGAAACAGAGGGTCTGAAACAGACGGCGAGAAACAGAGGGCAAGAAACAGAGGGGCTGAAACAGAGGGGCTGAAACAGAAGGGCTGAAACAGAGGGGCTGAAACAGAGGGCGAGAAACAGAGGGGCTGAATCAGAGGTGCTGAATTCAGAGGGGCTGAAAAAGAGGGGCTGAAACAGAGGGCGAGACTCAGACGGGCTGAAACAGAGGGCGAGAAACAGAGGGCGAGAAACAGAGGGGCCGAAACAGAGGGGCTGAAACAGAGGGGCTGATACAGAGGGCGAGAAACAGAAGGGCTGAAACAGAGGGCGAGAAACAGAGAGGCTGAAACAGAAGGCGAGAAACAGAGGGGCCGAAACAGAGGGGCTGAAACAGAGGGTCTGAAACAGAGGGGCTGAAACAGAGGGCGAGAAACAGAGGGGCTGAAACAGAGGGCGATAAACAGAGTGGCTGAAACAGAGGGCGAGAAACAGAGGGGCTGAAACAGAGGGGCTGAAACAGAAGGCGAGAAACAGAGGGGCTGAAACAGAGGGCGAGAAACAGAGGGGCTGAAACAGAGGGCGAGAAACAGAGGGCGAGAAACAGAGGGACTGAAACAGAGGGTCTGAATCAGAGGGGCTGAAACAGAGGGCGAGAAACAGAGGGGCTGAAACCGAGGGGCTGAATCAGAGGGGCTGAAACAGAGGGGCTGAAACAGTGGGCGAGAAACAGAGGGGCTGAAATAGAGGGCGAGAAACAGAGGGGCAGAAACAGAGGGCGAGAAACAGAGGGGCTGAAACAGAGCGGCTGAAACAGAGGGGCTGAAACAGAGGGGCTGAATCAGAGGGGCTGATTCAGAGGGGCTGCAACAGAGGGGCTGAATCAGCGGGCCTGAAACAGAGGGCGAGAAACAGAGGGGCTGAAACAGAGGGCGAGAGACAGAGGGGCAGAAACAGAAGGCGAGAAACAGAGGGGCTGAAACAGAGGGGCTGAAACAGAGGGCGAGAAACAGAGGGGCTGAAACAGAGGGCGAGAAACAGAGGGGCTTAAACAGAGGGGCTGAAACAGAGGGGCTGAAACACTGGGGCTGAAACAGAGGGCGAGAAACAGAGGGGCTGAAACAGAGGGCGAGAATCAGAGGGGCTGAAACAGAGGGCGAGAAACAGCGGGGCTGAATCAGAGGGGCTGAAACAGAGGATGAGAAACAGAGGGGCTGAAACAGAGGGCGAGAAACAGAGGGGCTGAAACATAGTGCGAGAAACAGAGGGGCTGAAACAGTGGGGCTGAAACAGAGGGGCTGGAACAGAGGGGGAGAAACAGAGGGGCTGAAGCAGAGGGGCTGAATCAGAGGTGCTGAAACAGAGGGCGAGAAACATAGGGGCTGAAACAGACGGCGAGAAACAGAGGGGCTGAAACAGAGGGCCTGAAACAGAGGGGCTGAATCGGAGGGGCTGAATCAGAGGGGCTGAATCAGAGGGGCTGAAAAAGAGGGCGAGAAACAGAGGGGCTGAAACAGGGGGGCTGAAACAGAGGGGCTAAATCAGAGGGGCAGAAACAGAGGGCGAGAAACAGAGGGGCTGAAACAGAGGGCGAGAATCAGAGGGGCTGAAACAGAGGGGCTGAAACAGAGGGGCTGAAACAGAGGGGCTGAAACAGAGGGCGAAAAACAGGGGGGCTGAAACAGAGGGCGAGACACAGAGGGGCTGAAACAGAGGGGCTGAAAAAGAAAGGCTGAAACAGAGGGGCTGAAACAGAGGGCGAGAAACAGAGGGGCTGAATCAGAGGGGCTGAATCAGAGGGGCTGAAACAGAGGGGCTGAAACAGAGGGCAAGAAACAGAGGGGCTGAAACAGTGGGCGAGAAACAGAGGGCGAGAAACAGAGGGGCTGAAAGAGAGAAGCTGAAACAGAGGGGCTGAAACAGAGGGGCTGATACAGACGGTGTGAAACAGAGGGGCTGAAAAGAGGGCGAGAAACAGAGGGGCTGAAACAGAGGGCGAGAAACAGAGGGGCTGAAACAGAGGGGCTCAAACAGAAGGGGCTGAAACAGAGGGCGAGAAACAGAGAGGCTGAAACAGAGGGCGAGAAACAGAGGGGCTGAAACAGAGGGCGAGAAACAGAGGGGCTGAAACAGAGGGCGAGTAACAGAGGGGCTGAAACAGAGGGGCTGAAACAGAGGGCGAGAAACAGAGGGGCTGAAACAGGGGGCGAGAAACAGAGGGGCTGAAACAGAGAGCGAGAAACTGAGAGCGAGAAACAGAGGGATTGAAACAGAGGGACTGAAACAGAGGGCCTGAAACAGAGGGCGAGAAACAGAGGGGCTGAAACAGAGGGCGAGAAACAGAGGGGCTGAAACAGATGGGCTGAATCAGAGGGGCTGATTCAGAGGGGCTGAAACAGAGGGGCTGAATCAGCGGTGCTGAAACAGAGGGCGAGAGACAGAGGGGCAGAATCAGAGGGGCTGAAACAGAGGGGCTGAAAATGAGGGGCTGAAACAGAGGGCGAGAAACAGAGGGGCTGAAACAGAGGGCGAGAAACAGAGGGGCTGAAACAGATGGGCTGAAACAGAGGGGCTGAAACAGAGGGGCTGAAACAGTGGGGCTGAAACAGAGGCGAGAAACAGAGGGGCTGAAAGAGAGGGCGAGAAACAGAGGGGCTGAAACAGATGGCGAGAAACAGAGGGGCTGAATCAGAGGGGCTGAAACAGAGGGTGCGAAACAGAGGGCGAGAAACAAAGTGGCTGAAACAGACGGGCTGAAACAGAGGGGCTGAAACAGATGGCGAGAAACAAAGTGGCTGAAACAGACGGGCTGAAACAGAGGGGCTGAAAAAGAGGGCGGAAAACAGAGGGGCTGAAACAGAGGGCGAGAAACAGAGGGGCTGAAACAAAGGGGCTGAAACAGAGGTGCTGAAACAGAGGGGCTGAAACAGAGGTGCTGAAACAGAGGGGCTGAAACAGAGGGGCTGGAACAGAGGGGTAGAAACAGAGGTGCTGAAACAGAGGGGCTGAATCAGAGGGGCTGAAACAGAGGGCGAGAAACAGAGGGGCTGAAACAGAGGGCGAGATATAGATGCGCTGAAACAGAGGGGCTGAAACAGAGGGTCTGAATCAGAGGGGCTGATTCAGAGGGGCTGAATCAGAGGGGCTGAAACAGAGGGCGAGAAACAGAAGGGCTGAAACAGAGGGGCTGAAACAGAGGGGCTGGAACAGAGGGCGAGAAACAGAGTGGCTGAAACAGAGGGGCTGAATCAGAGGGGCTGAAACAGAGGGGCTGAATCAGAGGGGCTGAATCAGAGGGGCTGAATCAGAGGGGCTGAAACAGAGGTCGAGAAACAGAGGGGCTGAAACAGAGGGGCTGTAAAAGAGGGGCTGGGACAGAGGGCGAGAAACGGAGGGGCTGAAACAGAGGGGCTGAATCAGAGGGGCTGATTCAGAGGGCGAGAAACAGAGGGGCTGAAACAGAGGGCGAGAAACAGAGGGGCTGAAACAGAGGGCATGAAACAGAGGGGCTGAAACAGAGGGGCTGAATCAGTGGGGCTGAATCAGAGGGGCTGAATCAGAGGGGCTGAAACAGAGGGCGAGAAACAGAGGGGCTGAAACAGAGGGCGAGAAACAGAGGGGCTGAAACAGAGGGCGAGAAACAGAGGGGCTGAAACAGAGGGGCTGAATCAGAGGGGCTGAATCAGAGGGGCTGAAACAGAGGGCGAGAAACAGAGGGGCTGAAACAGAGTGCGAGAAACAGAGGGGCTGAAACAGAGGGGCTGAAACAGAGGCGCTAAAACAGAGGGGCTGAAACAGAGGGCGAGAAACAGAGGGGCTGAAACAAAGGGGCTGAAACAGAGGGGCTAAATCAGAGGGGCAGAAACAGAGGGCGAGAAACAGAGGGGCTGAAACAGAGGGCTAGAAACAGAGGGGCTGAAACAGAGGGGCTGAAACAGAGGGGCTGAAACAGAGGGTGAGAAACTGAGGGGCTGAAAGAGAGGGCGAGAAACAGAGGGGCTGAAACAGAGGGGCTGATACAGAAGGGTTGAAACAGAGGGGCTGAAACAGAGGGCGAGAATCAGAGGGGCTGAATCAGAGGGGCTGAATCAAAGGGGCTGAAACAGAGGGGCTGAAACAGAGGGCGAGAAACAGAGGGGCTGAAACGGAGGTCGAGAAACAGAGGGCGAGAAACAGAGTGGCTGAAAAAGAGGGACTGAATCAGAGGGCCTGAAACAGAGGGGCTGATACAGAGGGCGAGAAACAGAGGGGCTGAAACAGAGGGCGAGAAACAGCGGGGCTGAATCAGAGGGGCTGAAACAGAGGGTGAGAAACAGATGGGCTGAAACAGAGGGCGAGAAACAGAGTGGCTGAAACAGACGGGCTGAAACAGAGGGGCTGAAAAAGAGGGCGAAAAACAGAGGGGCTGAAACAGAGGGCGAGAAACAGAGCGGCTGAAACAGAGGGGCTGAAACAGGGGGGCTGAAACAGAGGGGCTGGAACAGAGGGGGAGAAACAGAAGGGCTGAAACAGAGGGGCTGAATCAGAGGGGCTGAAACAGAGGGCGAGAAACATAGGGGCTGAAACAGACGGCGAGAAACAGAGGGGCTGAAACAGAGGAGCTAAAACAGAGGGGCTGAATCAGAGGGGCTGAATCAGAGGGGCTGAATCAGAGGGGCTGAAACAGAGGGTGAGAAACAGAGGGGCTGAAACAGAGGGCGAGAAACAGAGGGGCTGAAACAGAGGGTGAGACACAGAGGGGCTGAAACAGAGGGCGAGAAACAGAGGGGCTGAAACAGACGGGCTGAAACAGAACGGCTGAAACACAGGGGCTGAAACAGAGGGCGAGAAACAGAGGGGCTGAATCAGAGGGGCTGAATCAAAGGGGCTGAAACAGAGGGGCTGAAACAGAGGGCGAGAAACAGAGGGGCTGAAACAGTGGGCGAGAAACAGAGGGCGAGAAACAGAGGGGCTGAAACAGAGAAGCTGAAACAGAGGGGCTGAAACAGAGGGGCTGATACAGACGGCGTGAAACAGAGGGGCTGAAACAGAGGGCGAGAAACAGAGGGGCTGAAACAGAGGGCGAGAAACAGAGGGGCTGAAACAGAGGGGCTGAAACAGAGGGGCTGAAACAGAGGGCGAGAAACAGAGAGGCTGAAACAGAGGGCGAGAAACAGAGCGGCTGAATCAGAGGGGCTGAATCAGAGGGGCTGAAACAGAGGGCGAGAAACAGAGGGGCTGAAACAGGCGGGCTGAAACAGAGGGGCTAAATCAGAGAGGCAGAAACAGATGGCGAGAAACAGAGGGGCTGAAACAGAGGGCGAGAAACAGTGGGGCAGAAACAGAGGGGCTGAAACAGAGGGGCAGAAACAGAGGGCGAGACACAGAGGGGCTGAAACAGAGTGCGAGAAACAGAGAGGCTGAAACAGAGGGGCTGAAACAGAACGGCTGAAACAGAGGGGCTGAAACAGAACGGCTGAAACAGAGGGGCTGAAACAGAGTCCGAGAAACAGAGGGGCTGTATCAGAGGGGCTGAATCAGAGGCGCTGAAACAGAGGGGCTGAAACAGAGGGCGAGAAACAGAGGAGCTGAAACAGTGGGCGAGAAACAGAGGGCGAGAAACAGAGGGTCTGAAACAGAGGGGCTGAAACAGAGGGGCTGATACAGACGGCGTGAAACAGAGGGGCTGAAACAGAGGGCGAGAAACAGAGGGGCTGAAACAGAGGGCGAGAAACAGAGGGGCTGAAACAGAGGGGCTGAAACAGAGGGGCTGAAACAGAGGGCGAGAAACAGAGAGGCTGAAACAGAGGGCGAGAAACAGAGGGGCTGAAACAGAGGGCGAGAAACAGAGGGCGAGAAACAGAGGGGCTGAAACAGAGGGGCTAAATTAGAGGGGCAGGAACAGAGGGCGAGAAACAGAGGGGCTGAAACAGAGGGCGAGAAACAGAGGTGCTGAAACCATGGGGCTGAAACAGAGGGCGAGAAACAGAGTGGCTGAAACAGAGGGCGAGAAACAGAGGGGCTGAAACAGAGGGCGAGTAACAGAGGGGCTGAAACAGAGGGGCTGAAACAGAAGGGCTGAAACAGAGGGGCTGAAACAGAGGGGCTGAATCAGAGGGGCTGAAAAAGAGGGGCTGAAACAGAGGGCGAGAAACAGAGGGGCTGAAACAGAGGGCGAGAAACAGAGCGCGAGAAACAGAGGTGCTGAAACAGAGGGCGAGAAACAGAGGGGCTGAAACAGAGGGGCTGAAACAGAAGGGCTGAAACAGAGGGGCTGAATCAGAGGGGCTGAATCAGA
Organism: Chiloscyllium punctatum; assembly: GCF_047496795.1. Lineage (NCBI taxonomy): Eukaryota > Metazoa > Chordata > Chondrichthyes > Orectolobiformes > Hemiscylliidae > Chiloscyllium > Chiloscyllium punctatum. The sequence goes on along the minus strand of NW_027309805.1, from coordinate 1,011,144 downwards.
GGGGCTGAAAAAGAGGGGCTGAAACAGAGGGCGATAATCAGAGGGGCTGAAACAGAGGGCGAGAAACAGAGCGCGAGAAACAGAGGTGCTGAAACAGAGGGCGAGAAACAGAGGGGCTGAAACAGATGGGCTGAAACTGAAGGGTTGAAACAGAGGCGCTGAAACAGAGGGCGAGAAACAGAGGGGCTGAATCAGAGGGGCTGAATCAGAGGGGCTGAAACAGAGGGGCTGAAACAGAGGGCGAGAATCAGAGGGGTGAAACAGAGGGCGGGAAACAGAGGGCGAGAAACAGAGGGGCTGAAACAGAGGGGTTGAAACAGAGGGGCTGAAACAGAGGGGCTGATACAGAGGGCGAGAAACAGAGGGGCTGAAACAGAGGGCGATAAACCGAGGGGCTGAAACAGAGGGCGAGAAACAGAGGGGCTGAAACAGAGGGGCTGAAACAGAAGGGCTGAAACAGAGGCGCTGAAACAGAGGCCGAGAAACAGAGGGGCTGAATCAGAGGGGCTGAATCAGAGGGGCTGAAACAGAGGGGCTGAAACAGAGGGCGAGAATCAGAGGGGTGAAACAGAGGGCGGGAAACAGAGGGCGAGAAACAGAGGGGCTGAAACAGAGGGGCTGAAACAGAGGGGCTGAAACAGAGGGGCTGATACAGAGGGCGAGAAACAGAGGGGCTGAAACAGAGGGCGATAAACCGAGGGGCTGAAACAGAGGGCGATAAACAGAGGGGCTGAAACAGAGGGGCTGAAACAGAGGGGCTGAAACCGAAGGCGAGAAACAGAGGGGCTGAAACAGAGGGCGAGAAACAGAGGGGCTGAAACAGAGGGGCTGAAACAGTGGGCGTGAAACAGAGGGGCTGAAACAGAGTGCGAGAAACAGAGGGGCAGAAACAGAGGGCGAGAAACAGAGGGGCTGAAACAGAGGGGATGAAACAGAGGGGCTGAATCAGAGGGGCTGATTTAGTGGGGCTGCAACAGAGGGGCTGAATCAGCGGGGCTGAAACAGCGGGCGAGAAACAGAGGGGCTGAAACAGAGGGCGAGAGACAGAGGGGCAGAAACAGAGGGCGAGAAACAGAGGTGCTCAAACAGAGGGGCTGAAACAGAGGGCGAGAAACAGAGGGGCTGAAACAGAGGGCGAGAAACAGAGCGGCTGAAACAGAGGGGCTGAAACAGAGGGGCTGAAGCAGAGTGGCTGAAACAGTGGGGCTGAAACAGAGGGTGAGAAATAGAGGGGCTGAAACAGAGGGCGAGAAACAGAGAGGCTGAAACAGAGGGCGAGAAACAGAGGGGCGGAATCAGAGGGGCTGAAACAGAGGGTGAGAAACAGAGGGGCTGAAACAGAGGGCGAGAAACAGAGGGGCTGAAACAGAGGGGCTGAAACAGACGGGCTGAAACAGAGGGGCTGAAAAAGAGGGCGAAACACAGAGGGGCTGAAACAGAGGGCGAGAAACAGAGGGTCTGAAACAGAGGCGCTGAAACAGTGGGGCTGAAACAGTGGGGCTGGAACAGAGGGGGAGAAACAGAGGGGCTGAAACAGAGTTTCTGAATCAGAGGGGCTGAAACAGAGGGCGAGAATCATAGGGGCTGAAACAGAGGGCGAGAAACAGAGGGGCTGAAACAGAGGGGCTGAAACAGAGGGGCTGAATCAGAGGGGCTGAATCAGAGGGGCTGAATCAGAGGGGCTGAAACAGAGGGCGAGAAACAGAGGGGCTGAAACAGGCGGGCTGAAACAGAGGGGCTAAATCAGAGAGGCAGAAACAGATGGCGAGAAACAGAGGGGCTGAAACAGAGGGCGAGAAACAGTGGGGCAGATACAGAGGGGCTGAAACAGAGGGGCAGGAACAGAGGGCGAGAAAAAGAGGGGCTGAAACAGAGGGCGAGACACAGAGGGGCTGAAACAGAGTGCGAGAAACAGAGAGGCTGAAACAGAGGGGCTGAAACAGAACGGCTGAAACAGAGGGGCTGAAACAGAACGGCTGAAACAGAGGGGCTGAAACAGAGTCCGAGAAACAGAGGGGCTGTATCAGAGGGGCTGAATCAGAGGCGCTGAAACAGAGGGGCTGAAACAGAGGGCGAGAAACAGAGGAGCTGAAACAGTGGGCGAGAAACAGAGGGCGAGAAACAGAGGGTCTGAAACAGAGGGGCTGAAACAGAGGGGCTGATACAGACGGCGTGAAACAGAGGGGCTGAAACAGAGGGCGAGAAACAGAGGGGCTGAAACAGAGGGCGAGAAACAGAGGGGCTGAAACAGAGGGGCTGAAACAGAGGGGCAGAAACAGAGGGCGAGAAACAGAGAGGCTGAAACAGAGGGCGAGAAACAGAGGGGCTGAAAAAGAGGGCGAAACACAGAGGGGCTGAAACAGAGGGCGAGAAACAGAGGGGCTGAAACAGAGGGGCTGAAACAGAGGGGCTGAATCAGAGGGGCTGAATCAGAGGGGCTGAAACAGAGGGCGAGAAACAGAGGGGCTGAAACAGGCGGGCTGAAACAGAGGGGCTAAATCAGACAGGCAGAAACAGATGGCGAGAAACAGAGGGGCTGAAACAGAGGGCGAGAAACAGTGGGGCAGAAACAGAGGGGCTGAAACAGAGGGGCAGAAACAGAGGGCGAGAAAAAGAGGGGCTGAAACAGAGGGCGAGACACAGAGGGGCTGAAACAGAGGGCGAGAAACAGAGAGGCTGAAACAGAGGGGCTGAAACAGAACGGCTGAAACAGAGGGGCTGAAACAGAGTCCGAGAAACAGAGGGGCTGTATCAGAGGGGCTGAATCAGAGGCGCTGAATCAGAGGGGCTGAAACAGAGGGCGAGAAACAGAGGAGCTGAAACAGTGGGCGAGAAACAGAGGGCGAGAAACAGAGGGTCTGAAACAGAGGGGCTGAAACAGAGGGGCTGATACAGACGGCGTGAAACAGAGGGGCTGAAACAGAGGGCGAGAAACAGAGGGGCTGAAACAGAGGGCGAGAAACAGAGGGGCTGAAACAGAGGGGCTGAAACAGAGGGGCTGAAACAGAGGGCGAGAAACAGAGAGGCTGAAACAGAGGGCGAGAAACAGAGGGGCTGAAACAGAGGGCGAGAAACAGAGTGCGAGAAACAGAGGGGCTGAAACAGAGGGGCTAAATTAGAGGGGCAGAAACAGAGGGCGAGAAACAGAGGGGCTGAAACAGAGGGCGAGAAACAGAGGTGCTGAAACCGAGGGGCTGAAACAGAGGGCGAGAAACAGAGTGGCTGAAACAGAGGGCGAGAAACAGAGGGGCTGAAACAGAGGGCGAGTAACAGAGGGGCTGAAACAGAGGGGCTGAAACAGAAGGGCTGAAACAGAGGGGCTGAAACAGAGGGGCTGAATCAGAGGGGCTGAAAAAGTGGGGCTGAAACAGAGGGCGAGAAACAGAGGGGCTGAAACAGAGGGCGAGAAACAGAGCGCGAGAAACAGAGGTGCTGAAACAGAGGGCGAGAAACAGAGGGGCTGAAACAGAGGGGCTGAAACAGAAGGGCTGAAACAGAGGGGCTGAATCAGAGGGGCTGAATCAGAGGGGTTGAAAAAGAGGGGCTGAAACAGAGGGCGATAATCAGAGGGGCTGAAACAGAGGGCGAGAAACAGAGCGCGAGAAACAGAGGTGCTGAAACAGAGGGCGAGAAACAGAGGGGCTGAAACAGAGGGGCTGAAACAGAAGGGCTGAAACAGAGGCGCTGAAACAGAGGGCGAGAAACAGAGGGGCTGAATCAGAGGGGCTGAATCAGAGGGGCTGAAACAGAGGGGCTGAAACAGAGGGCGAGAATCAGAGGGGTAAAACAGAGGGCGGGAAACAGAGGGCGAGAAACAGAGGGGCTGAAACAGAGGGGCTGAAACAGAGGGGCTGAAACAGAAGGGCTGATACAGAGGGCGAGAAACAGAGGGGCTGAAACAGAGGGCGATAAACCGAGGGGCTGAAACAGAGGGCGAGAAACAGAGGGGCAGAAACAGAGGGGCTGAAACAGAGGGGCTGAAACCGAAGGCGAGAAACAGAGGGGCTGAAACAGAGGGCGAGAAACAGAGGGGCCGAAACAGAGGGCGAGAAACAGAGGGGCTGAAACAGAGAGCGAGAAACAGAGGGGCTGAAACAGAGGGGCTGATTCAGAGGGGCTGAAACAGAAGGCGAGAAACAGAGTTGCTGAAACAGAGGGCGAGAAACAGAGGGGCTGAAACAGAGGGGCTGAAACAGAGGGGCTGAAACAGAGTGCGAGAAACAGAGAGGCTGAAACAGAGGGCGAGAAACAGAGGGGTGAAAAAGAGGGCGAAACACAGAGGGGCTGAAACAGAGGGCGAGAAACAGAGGGGCTGAAACAGAGGGGCTGAAACAGAAGGGCTGAAACAGAGGCGCTGAAACAGAGGGCGAGAAACAGAGGGGCTGAATCAGAGGGGCTGAATCAGAGGGGCTGAAACAGAGGGGCTGAAACAGAGGGCGAGAATCAGAGGGGTGAAACAGAGGGCGGGAAACAGAGGGCGAGAAACAGAGGGGCTGAAACAGAGGGGCTGAAACAGAGGGGCTGAAACAGAGGGGCTGATACAGAGGGCGAGAAACAGAGGGGCTGAAACAGAGGGCGATAAACCGAGGGGCTGAAACAGAGGGCGAGAAACAGAGGAGCTGAAACAGAGGGGCTGAAACAGAGGGGCTGAAACCGAAGGCGAGAAACAGAGGGGCTGAAACAGAGGGCGAGAAACAGAGGGGCCGAAACAGAGAGCGAGAAACAGAGGGGCTGAAACAGAGGGCGAGAAACAGAGGGGCTGAAACAGAGGGGCTGATTCAGAGGTGCTGAAACAGAAGGCGAGAAACAGAGTTGCTGAAACAGAGGGCGAGAAACAGAGGGGCTGAAACAGAGGGGCTGAAACAGAGTGCGAGAAACAGAGAGGCTGAAACAGAGGGCGAGAAACAGAGGGGTGAAAAAGAGGGCGAAACACAGAGGGGCTGAAACAGAGGGCGAGAAACAGAGGGGCTGAAACAGAGGGGCTGAAACAGAGGGGCTGAATCAGAGGGGCTGAATCAGAGGGGCTGAATCAGAGGGGCTGAAACAGAGGGCGAGAAACAGAGGGGCTGAAACAGGCGGGCTGAAACAGAGGGGCTAAATCAGAGAGGCAGAAACAGATGGCGAGAAACAGAGGGGCTGAAACAGAGGGACTGAAACAGAGGGGCTGGAACAGAGGGGGAGAAACAGAGGGGCTGAAACAGAGGGGCTGAATCAGAGGGGGTGAAACAGAGGGCGAGAAACATAGGGGCTGAAACAGTGGGCGAGAAACAGAGGGGCTGAAACAGAGGGGCTGAAACAGAGGGGCTGAATCAGAGGGGCTGAAACAGAGGGGCTAAATCAGAGGGGCAGAAACAGAGGGCGAGAAACAGAGGTGCTGAAACAGAGGGCGAGAAACAGAGGGGCTGAAACAGAGGGGCTGAATCAGAGGGGGAGAAACAGAGGGGCTGAAACAGAGGGCGAGACACAGACGCGCTGAAACAGAGGGCGAGAAACAGAGGGGCAGAAACAGAGGGGCTGAAACAGAGGGCGAGAAACAGAGGGGCTGAAACAGAGGGGCTGAAACAGAGGGGCTAAATTAGAATGGGCAGAAACAGAGGGCGAGAAACAGAGGAGCTGAAACAGAGGGCCCGAAACAGAGGTGCTGAAACAGAGGGGCTGAAACAGAGGGGCTGAAACAGAGGGGCTGAAACAGAGGGCGAGAAACTGAGGGGCTGAAACAGAGGGGCTGAAACAGAAGGGCTGAAACAGAGGCGCTGAAACAGAGGGCGAGAAACAGAGGGGCTGAATCAGAGGGGCTGAATCAGAGGGGCTGAAACAGAGGGGCTGAAACAGAGGGCGAGAATCAGAGGGGTGAAACAGAGGGCGGGAAACAGAGGGCGAGAAACAGAGGGGCTGAAACAGAGGGGCTGAAACAGAGAGGCTGATACAGAGGGCGAGAAACAGAGGGGCTGAAACAGAGGGCGATAAACAGAGGGGCTGAAACAGAGGGCGAGAAACAGAGGGGCTGAAACAGAGGGGCTGAAACAGAGGGGCTGAAACCGAAGGCGATAAACAGAGGGGCTGAAACAGAGGGCGAGAAACAGAGGGGCCGAAACAGAGGGCGAGAAACAGAGGGGCTGAAACAGAGGGCGAGAAACAGAGGGGCTGAAACAGAGGGGCTGAAACAGAGGGGCTGAAACAGAAGTCGAGAAACAGCGGGGCTGAAACAGAGGGCGAGAAACAGAGGGGCTGAAACAGAGGGGCTGAAACAGAGGGGCTGAAACAGAGGGGCTGAAACAGAGGGGCTGAACCAGAAGGCGAGAAACAGAGGGGCTGAAACAGAGGGCGAGAAACAGTGGGGCCGAAACAGAGGGCCAGAAACAGAGGGCGAGAAACAGAGGGACTGAAACAGAGGGGCTGAATCCGAGGGGCTGAAACAGAGGGCCAGAAACAGAGGGGCTGAAACAGAGGGCGAGAAACAGAGAGGCTGAAACCGAGAGGCTGAATCAGAGGGGCTGAAACAGAGGGGCTGAAACAGTGGGCGTGAAACAGAGGGGCTGAAACAGAGTGCGAGAAACAGAGCGGCAGAAACAGAGGGCGAGAAACAGAGCGGCTGAAACAGAGGGGCTGAAACAGAGGGGCTGATTTAGTGGGGCTGCAACAGAGGGGCTGAATCAGCGGGGCTGAAACAGCGGGCGAGAAACAGAGGGGCTGAAACAGAGGGCGAGAGACAGAGGGGCAGAAACAGAGGGCGAGAAACAGAGGTGCTCAAACAGAGCGGCTGAAACAGAGGGCGAGAAACAGAGGGGCTGAAACAGAGGGGCTGAAACAGAGGGGCTGAAACAGAGTGGCTGAAACAGTGGGGCTGAAACAGAGGGTGAGAAATAGAGTGGCTGAAACAGAGGGCGAGAAACAGAGAGGCTGAAACAGAGGGCGAGAAACAGAGGGGCGGAATCAGAGGGGCTGAAACAGAGGGTGAGAAACAGAGGGGCTGAAACAGAGGGCGAGAAACAGAGTGGCTGAAACAGACGGGCTGAAACAGAGGGGCTGAAAAAGAGGGCGAAACACAGAGGGGCTGAAACAGAGGGCGAGAAACAGAGGGGCAGAAACAGAGGGGCTGAAACAGTGGGGCTGAAACAGAGGGGCTGGAACAGAGGGGGAGAAACAGAGGGGCTGAAACAGAGTTTCTGAATCAGAGGGGCTGAAACAGAGGGCGAGAATCATAGGGGCTGAAACAGAGGGCGAGAAACAGAGGGGCTGAAACAGAGGGGCTGAAACAGAGGGGCTGAATCAGAGGGGCTGAATCAGAGGGGCTGAATCAGAGGGGCTGAAACAGAGGGCGAGAAACAGAGGGGCTGAAACAGGCGGGCTGAAACAGAGGGGCTAAATCAGAGAGGCAGAAACAGATGGCGAGAAACAGAGGGGCTGAAACAGAGGGCGAGAAACAGTGGGGCAGAAACAGAGGGGCTGAAACAGAGGGGCAGGAACAGAGGGCGAGAAAAAGAGGGGCTGAAACAGAGGGCGAGACACAGAGGGGCTGAAACAGAGGGCGAGAAACAGAGAGGCTGAAACAGAGGGGCTGAAACAGAACGGCTGAAACAGAGGGGCTGAAACAGAGTCCGAGAAACAGAGGGGCTGTATCAGAGGGGCTGAATCAGAGGCGCTGAAACAGAGGGGCTGAAACAGAGGGCGAGAAACAGAGGAGCTGAAACAGTGGGCGAGAAACAGAGGGCGAGAAACAGAGGGTCTGAAACAGAGGGGCTGAAACAGAGGGGCTGATACAGACGGCGTGAAACAGAGGGGCTGAAACAGAGGGCGAGAAACAGAGGGGCTGAAACAGAGGGCGAGAAACAGAGGGGCTGAAACAGAGGGGCTGAAACAGAGGGGCTGAAACAGAGGGCGAGAAACAGAGAGGCTGAAACAGAGGGCGAGAAACAGAGGGGCTGAAAAAGAGGGCGAAACACAGAGGGGCTGAAACAGAGGGCGAGAAACAGAGGGGCTGAAACAGAGGGGCTGAAACAGAGGGGCTGAATCAGAGGGGCTGAATCAGAGGGGCTGAATCAGAGGGGCTGAAACAGAGGGCGAGAAACAGAGGGGCTGAAACAGGCGGGCTGAAACAGAGGGGCTAAATCAGAGAGGCAGAAACAGATGGCGAGAAACAGAGGGGCTGAAACAGAGGGCGAGAAACAGTGGGGCAGAAACAGAGGGGCTGAAACAGAGGGGCTGAAACAGAGGGCGAGAAAAAGAGGGGCTGAAACAGAGGGCGAGACACAGAGGGGCTGAAACAGAGGGCGAGAAACAGAGAGGCTGAAACAGAGGGGCCGAAACAGAACGGCTGAAACAGAGGGGCTGAAACAGAGTCCGAGAAACAGAGGGGCTGTATCAGAGAGGCTGAATCAGAGGCGCTGAAACAGAGGGGCTGAAACAGAGGGCGAGAAACAGAGGAGCTGAAACAGTGGGCGAGAAACAGAGGGCGAGAAACAGAGGGTCTGAAACAGAGGGGCTGAAACAGAGGGGCTGATACAGACGGCGTGAAACAGAGGGGCTGAAACAGAGGGCGAGAAACAGAGGGGCTGAAACAGAGGGCGAGAAACAGAGGGGCTGAAACAGAGGGGCTGAAACAGAGGGGCTGAAACAGAGGGCGAGAAACAGAGAGGCTGAAACAGAGGGCGAGAAACAGAGGGGCTGAAACAGAGGGCGAGAAACAGAGGGCGAGAAACAGAGGGGCTGAAACAGAGGGGCTAAATTAGAGGGGCAGAAACAGAGGGCGAGAAACAGAGGGGCTGAAACAGAGGGCGAGAAACAGAGGTGCTGAAACCATGGGGCTGAAACAGAGGGCGATAAGCAGAGTGGCTGAAACAGAGGGCGAGAAACAGAGGGGCTGAAACAGAGGGCGAGTAACAGAGGGGCTGAAACAGAGGGGCTGAAACAGAAGGGCTGAAACAGAGGGGCTGAAACAGAGGGGCTGAATCAGAGGGGCTGAAAAAGAGGGGCTGAAACAGAGGGCGAGAAACAGAGGGCGAGAAACAGAGGGGCTGAAACAGAGGGGCTGAAACAGAGGGGCTGAAACAAAGAGCGCGAAACAGATGGGCTGAAACAGAGGGCGAGAAACAGAGGGGCTGAAACAGAGGGGCTGAAACAGAGGGGCTAAATTACAGTGGCAGAAACAGAGGGCGAGAAACAGAGGGGCTGAAACAGAGGGCGAGAAACAGAGGTGCTGAAACAGAGGGGCTGAAACAGAGGGGCTGAAACAGAGGGGCTGAAACAGAGGGCGAGAAACAGAGGGGCTGAAACAGAGGGCGAGAAACAGAGCGGCTGAAACAGAGGGGCTGAAACAGAAGGGCTGAAACAGAGGGGCTGAAACAGAGGGCGAGAAACAGAGGGGCTGAATCAGAGGGGCTGAATCAGAGGGGCTGAAACAGAGGGGCTGAAACAGAGAGAGAGAATCAAAGGGGCTGAAACAGAGGGCGAGAAACAGAGGGGCTGAAACAGAGGGGCTGCAACAGAGGGGCTGATACAGAGGGCGAGAAACAGAGGGGCTGAAACAGAGGGCGATAAACAGAGGTGCTGAAACAGAGGGGCTGAAACAGAGGGGCTGAAACAGAGGGGCTGAAACAGAGGGGCTGAAACAGAGGGGCTGAAACAGAGGGGCTGAAACAGAGGGGCTGAAACAGAGGGGCTGAAACAGAGGGGCTGAAACAGAGGGCGAGAAACAGAGGGGCTGAAACAGAGGGGGAGAAACAGAGGGGCTGAAACAGACGGCGTGAAACAGAGGGGCTGAAACAGAGGGCGAGAAACAGAGGGGCTGAAACAGAGGGCGAGAAACAGAGGGGCTGAAACAGAGGGGCTGAAACAGAGGGGCTGAAACAGAGGGCGAGAAACAGAGAGGCTGAAACAGAGGGCGAGAAACAGAGGGGCTGAAACAGAGGGCGAGAAACAGAGTGCGAGAAACAGAGGGGCTGATACAGAGGGGCTAAATTAGAGGGGCAGAAACAGAGGGCGAGAAACAGAGGGGCTGAAACAGAGGGCGAGAAACAGAGGTGCTGAAACCATGGGTTTGAAACAGAGGGCGAGAAACAGAGTGGCTGAAACAGAGGGCGAGAAACAGAGGGGCTGAAACAGAGGGCGAGTAACAGAGGGGCTGAAACAGAGGGGCTGAAACAGAAGGGCTGAAACAGAGGGGCTGAAACAGAGGGGCTGAATCAGAGGGGCTGAAAAAGAGGGGCTGAAACAGAGGGCGAGAAACAGAGGGGCTGAAACAGAGGGCGAGAAACAGAGCGCGAGAAACAGAGGTGCTGAAACAGAGGGCGAGAAACAGAGGGGCTGAAACAGAGGGGCTGAAACAGAAGGGCTGAAACAGAGGGGCTGAATCAGAGGGGCTGAATCAGAGGGGCTGAAAAAGAGGGGCTGAAACAGAGGGCGAGAATCAGAGGGGCAGAAACAGAGGGCGAGAAACAGAGCGCGAGAAACAGAGGTGCTGAAACAGAGGGCGAGAAACAGAGGGGCTGAAACAGAGGGGCTGAAACAGAAGGGCTGAAACAGAGGCGCTGAAACAGAGGGCGAGAAACAGAGGGGCTGAATCAGAGGGGCTGAATCAGAGGGGCTGAAACAGAGGGGCTGAAACAGAGGGCGAGAATCAGAGGGGTGAAACAGAGGGCGGGAAACAGAGGGCGAGAAACAGAGGGGCTGAAACAGAGGGGCTGAAACAGAGGGGCTGAAACAGAGGGGCTGATACATAGGGCGAGAAACAGAGGGGCTGAAACAGAGGGCGATAAACCGAGGGGCTGAAACAGAGGGCGAGAAACAGAGGGGCTGAAACAGAGGGGCTGAAACAGAAGGGCTGAAACAGAGGCGCTGAAACAGAGGGCGAGAAACAGAGGGGCTGAATCAGAGGGGCTGAATCAGAGGGGCTGAAACAGAGGGGCTGAAACAGAGGGCGAGAATCAGAGGGGTGAAACAGAGGGCGGGAAACAGAGGGCGAGAAACAGAGGGGCTGAAACAGAGGGGCTGAAACAGAGGGGCTGAAACAGAGGGGTTGATACAGAGGGCGAGAAACAGAGGGGCTGAAACAGAGGGCGATAAACCGAGGGGCTGAAACAGAGGGCGAGAAACAGAGGGGCTGAAACAGAGGGGCTGAAACAGAGGGGCTGAAACCGAAGGCGAGAAACAGAGGGGCTGAAACAGAGGGCGAGAAACAGAGGGGCCGAAACAGAGGGCGAGAAACAGAGGGGCTGAAACAGAGGGCGAGAAACAGAGGGGCTGAAACAGAGGGGCTGATTCAGAGGGGCTGAAACAGAAGGCGAGAAACAGAGTTGCTGAAACATAGGGCGAGAAACAGAGGGGCTGAAACAGAGGGGCTGAAACAGAGGGGCTGAAACAGAGGGCGAGAAACAGAGAGGCTGAAACAGAGGGCGAGAAACAGAGGGGCTGAAAAAGAGGGCGAAACACAGAGGGGCTGAAACAGAGGGCGAGAAACAGAGGGGCTGAAACAGAGGGGCTGAAACAGAGGGGCTGAATCAGAGGGGCTGAATCAGAGGGGCTGAAACAGAGGGCGAGAAACAGAGGGGCTGAAACAGGCGGGCTGAAACAGAGGGGCTAAATCAGAGAGGCAGAAACAGATGGCGAGAAACAGAGGGGCTGAAACAGAGGGACTGAAACAGAGGGGCTGGAACAGAGGGGGAGAAACAGAGGGGCTGAAACAGAGGGGCTGAATCAGAGGGGCTGAAACAGAGGGCGAGAAACATAGGGGCTGAAACAGAGGGCGAGAAACAGAGGGGCTGAAACAGAGGGGCTGAAACAGAGGGGCTGAATCAGAGGGGCTGAAACAGAGGGGCTAAATCAGAGGGGCAGAAACAGAGGGCGAGAAACAGGGGTGCTGAAACAGAGGGCGAGAAACAGAGGGGCTGAAACAGAGGGGCTGAAACAGAGGGGGAGAAACAGAGGGGCTGAAACAGAGGGCGAGACACAGAAGCGCTGAAACAGAGGGCGAGAAACAGAGGGGCAGAAACAGAGGGGCTGAAACAAAGAGCGCGAAACAGAGGGGCTGAAACAGAGGGCGAGAAACAGAGGGGCTGAAACAGAGGGGCTGAAACAGAGGGCTAAATTAGAATGGGCTGAAACAGAGGGCGAGAAACAGAGGGGCTGAAACAGAGGGCCCGAAACAGAGGTGCTGAAACAGAGGGGCTGAAACAGAGGGGCTGAAACAGAGGGGCTGAAACAGAGGGCGAGAAACAGAGGGGCTGAAACAGAGGGCGAGAAACAGAGGGGCTGAAACAGAGGGGCTGAAACAGAAGGGCTGAAACAGAGGCGCTGAAACAGAGGGCGAGAAACAGAGGGGCTGAATCAGAGGGGCTGAATCAGAGGGGCTGAAACAGAGGGGCTGAAACAGAGGGCGAGAATCAGAGGGGTGAAACAGAGGGCGGGAAACAGAGGGCGAGAAACAGAGGGGCTGAAACAGAGGGGCTGAAACAGAGGGGCTGATACAGAGTGCGAGAAACAGAGGGGCTGAAACAGAGGGCGATAAACAGAGGGGCTGAAACAGAGGGCGAGAAACAGAGGGGCTGAAACAGAGGGGCTGATACAGAGGGGCTGAAACCGAAGGCGAGAAACAGAGGGGCTGAAACAGAGGGCGAGAAACAGAGGGGCCGAAACAGAGGGCGAGAAACAGAGGGGCTGAAACAGAGGGCGAGAAACAGAGGGGCTGAAACAGAGGGGCTGAAACAGAGGGGCTGAAACAGAAGTCGAGAAACAGAGGGGCTGAAACAGAGGGCGAGAAACAGAGGGGCTGAAACAGAGGGCGAGAAACCGAGGGGCTGAAACAGAGGGGCTGAAACAGAGGGGCTGAACCAGAAGGCGAGAAACAGAGGGGCTGAAACAGAGGGCGAGAAACAGTGGGGCCGAAACAGAGGGCCAGAAACAGAGGGCGAGAAACAGAGGGACTGAAACAGAGGGGCTGAATCCGAGGGGCTGAAACAGAGGGCCAGAAACAGAGGGGCTGAAACAGAGGGCGAGAAACAGAGAGGCTGAAACCGAGAGGCTGAATCAGAGGGGCTGAAACAGAGGGGCTGAAACAGTGGGCGTGAAACAGAGGGGCTGAAACAGAGTGCGAGAAACAGAGGGGCAGAAACAGAGGGCGAGAAACAGAGGGGCTGAAACAGAGGGGCTGAAACAGAGGGGCTGAATCAGAGGGGCTGATTTAGTGGGGCTGCAACAGAGGGGCTGAATCAGCGGGGCTGAAACAGCGGGCGAGAAACAGAGAGGCTGAAACAGAGGGCGAGAGACAGAGGGGCAGAAACAGAGGGCGAGAAACAGAGGTGCTAAAACAGAGGGGCTGAAACAGAGGGCGAGAAACAGAGGGGCTGAAACAGAGGGCGAGAAACAGAGCGGCTGAAACAGAGGGGCTGAAACAGAGGGGCTGAAACAGAGTGGCTGAAACAGTGGGGCTGAAACAGAGGGTGAGAAATAGAGTGGCTGAAACAGAGGGCGAGAAACAGAGAGGCTGAAACAGAGGGCGAGAAACAGAGGGGAGGAATCAGAGGGGCTGAAACAGAGGGTGAGAAACAGAGGGGCTGAAACAGAGGGCGAGAAACAGAGTGGCTGAAACAGACGGGCTGAAACAGAGGGGCTGAAAAAGAGGGCGAAACACAGAGGGGCTGAAACAGAGGGCGAGAAACAGAGGGGCAGAAACAGAGGGGCTGAAACAGTGGGGCTGAAACAGAGGGGCTGGAACAGAGGGGGAGAAACAGAGGGGCTGAAACAGAGTTTCTGAATCAGAGGGGCTGAAACAGAGGGCGAGAATCATAGGGGCTGAAACAGAGGGCGAGAAACAGAGGGGCTGAAACAGAGGGGCTGAATCAGAGGGGCTGAATCAGAGGGGCTGAATCAGAGGGGCTGAATCAGAGGGGCTGAAACAGAGGGCGAGAAACAGAGGGGCTGAAACAGGCGGGCTGAAACAGAGGGGCTAAATCAGAGAGGCAGAAACAGATGGCGAGAAACAGAGGGGCTGAAACAGAGGGCGAGAAACAGTGGGGCAGAAACAGAGGGGCTGAAACAGAGGGGCAGGAACAGAGGGGGAGAAAAAGAGGGGCTGAAACAGAGGGCGAGACACAGAGGGGCTGAAACAGAGGGCGAGAAACAGAGAGGCTGAAACAGAGGCGCTGAAACAGAGGGGCTGAAACAGAGTCCGAGAAACAGAGGGGCTGTATCAGAGGGGCTGAATCAGAGGCGCTGAAACAGAGGGGCTGAAACAGAGGGCGAGAAACAGAGGAGCTGAAACAGTGGGCGAGAAACAGAGGGCGAGAAACAGAGGGTCTGAAACAGAGGGGCTGAAACAGAGGGGCTGATACAGACGGCGTGAAACAGAGGGGCTGAAACAGAGGGCGAGAAACAGAGGGGCTGAAACAGAGGGCGAGAAACAGAGGGGCTGAAACAGAGGGGCTGAAACAGAGGGGCTGAAACAGAGGGCGAGAAACAGAGAGGCTGAAACAGAGGGCGAGAAACAGTGGGGCTGAAAAAGAGGGCGAAACACAGAGGGGCTGAAACAGAGGGCGAGAAACAGAGGGGCTGAAACAGAGGGGCTGAAACAGAGGGTCTGAATCAGAGGGGCTGAATCAGAGGGGCTGAATCAGAGGGGCTGAAACAGAGGGCGAGAAACAGAGGGGCTGAAACAGGCGGGCTGAAACAGAGGGGCTAAATCAGAGAGGCAGAAACAGATGGCGAGAAACAGAGGGGCTGAAACAGAGGGCGAGAAACAGTGGGGCAGAAACAGAGGGGCTGAAACAGAGGGGCAGAAACAGAGGGCGAGAAAAAGAGGGGCTGAAACAGAGGGCGAGACACAGAGGGGCTGAAACAGAGGGCGAGAAACAGAGAGGCTGAAACAGAGGGGCTGAAACAGAACGGCTGAAACAGAGGGGCTGAAACAGAGTCCGAGAAACAGAGGGGCTGTATCAGAGGGGCTGAATCAGAGGCGCTGAAACAGAGGGGCTGAAACAGAGGGCGAGAAACAGAGGAGCTGAAACAGTGGGCGAGAAACAGAGGGCGAGAAACAGAGGGTCTGAAACAGAGGGGCTGAAACAGAGAGGCTGATACAGACGGCGTGAAACAGAGGGGCTGAAACAGAGGGCGAGAAACAGAGGGGCTGAAACAGAGGGCGAGAAACAGAGGGGCTGAAACAGAGGGGCTGAAACAGAGGGGCTGAAACAGAGGGCGAGAAACAGAGAGGCTGAAACAGAGGGCGAGAAACAGAGGGGCTGAAACAGAGGGCGAGGAACAGAGGGCGAGAAACAGAGTGGCTGAAACAGAGGGGCTAAATTAGAGGGGCAGAAACAGAGGGGCTGAAACAGAGGGGCTGAAACAGAGGGCGAGAAACAGAGGTGCTGAAACCATGGGGCTGAAACAGAGGGCGAGAAGCAGAGTGGCTGAAACAGAGGGCGAGAAACAGAGGGGCTGAAACAGAGGGCGAGTAACAGAGGGGCTGAAACAGAGGGGCTGAAACAGAAGGGCTGAAACAGAGGGGCTGAAACAGAGGGGCTGAATCAGAGGGGCTGAAAAAGAGGGGCTGAAACAGAGGGCGAGAAACAGAGGGCGAGAAACAGAGGGGCTGAAACAGAGGGGCTGAAACAGAAGGGCTGAAACAGAGGGGCTGATACAGAGGGCGAGAAACAGAGGGGCTGAAACAGAGGGCGATAAACCGAGGGGCTGAAACAGAGGGCGAGAAACAGAGGGGCTGAAACAGAGGGGCTGAAACAGAAGGGCTGAAACAGAGGCGCTGAAACAGAGGGCGAGAAACAGAGGGGCTGAATCAGAGGGGCTGAATCAGAGGGGCTGAAACAGAGGGGCTGAAACAGAGGGCGAGAATCAGAGGGGTGAAACAGAGGGCGGGAAACAGAGGGCGAGAAACAGAGGGGCTGAAACAGAGGGGCTGAAACAGAGGGGCTGAAACAGAGGGGCTGATACAGAGGGCGAGAAACAGAGGGGCTGAAACAGAGGGCGATAAACCGAGGGGCTGAAACAGAGGGCGAGAAACAGAGGGGCTGAAACAGAGGGGCTGAAACAGGGGGGCTGAAACCGAAGGCGAGAAACAGAGGGGCTGAAACAGAGGGCGAGAAACAGAGGGGCCGAAACAGAGGGCGAGAAACATAGGGGCTGAAACTGAGGGCGAGAAACAGAGGGGCTGAAACAGAGGGGCTGATTCAGAGGGGCTGAAACAGAAGGCGAGAAACAGAGGGGCTGAAACAGAGGGCGAGAAACAGAGGGGCTGAAACAGAGGGGCTGAAACAGAGGGGCTGAAACAGAGGGCGAGAAACAGAGAGGCTGAAACAGAGGGCGAGAAACAGAGGGGCTGAAAAAGAGGGCGAAACACAGAGGGGCTGAAACAGAGGGCGAGAAACAGAGGGGCTGAAACAGAGGGGCTGAAACAGAGGGGCTGAATCAGAGGGGCTGAATCAGAGGGGCTGAATCAGAGGGGCTGAAACAGAGGGCGTGAAACAGAGGGGCTGAAACAGGCGGGCTGAAACAGAGGGCGAGAAACAGTGGGGCTGAAACAGAGGGGCTGAAACAGAGGGGCTGAATCAGAGGGGCTGATTCAGAGGGGCTGAAACAGAGGGCCTGAAACAGAAGGGCTGAAACAGAGGCGCTGAAACAGAGGGCGAGAAACAGAGGGGCTGAATCAGAGGGGCTGAATCAGAGGGGCTGAAACAGAGGGGCTGAAACAGAGGGCGAGAATCAGAGGGGTGAAACAGAGGGCGGGAAACAGAGGGCGAGAAACAGAGGGGCTGAAACAGAGGGGCTGAAACAGAGGGGCTGAAACAGAGGGGCTGATACAGAGGGCGAGAAACAGAGGGGCTGAAACAGAGGGCGATAAACAGAGGGGCTGAAACAGAGGGCGAGAAACAGAGGGGCTGAAACAGAGGGGCTGAAACAGAGGGGCTGAAACCGAAGGCGAGAAACAGAGGGGCTGAAACAGAGGGCGAGAAACAGAGGGGCCGAAACAGAGGGCGAGAAACAGAGGGGCTGAAACAGAGGGCGAGAAACAGAGGGGCTGAAACAGAGGGGCTGATTCAGAGGGGCTGAAACAGAAGGCGAGAAACAGAGTTGCTGAAACAGAGGGCGAGAAACAGAGGGGCTGAAACAGAGGGGCTGAAACAGAGGGCGAGAAACAGAGAGGCTGAAACAGAGGGCGAGAAACAGAGGGGCTGAAAAAGAGGGCGAAACACAGAGGGGCTGAAACAGAGGGCGAGAAACAGAGGGGCTGAAACAGAGGGGCTGAAACAGAGGGGCTGAATCAGAGGGGCTGAATCAGAGGGGCTGAATCAGAGGGGCTGAAACAGAGGGCGAGAAACAGAGGGGCTGAAACAGGCGGGCTGAAACAGAGGGGCTAAATCAGAGAGGCAGAAACAGATGGCGAGAAACAGAGGGGCTGAAACAGAGGGCGAGAAACAGTGGGGCAGAAACAGAGGGGCTGAAACAGAGGGGCAGAAACAGAGGGCGAGAAAAAGAGGGGCTGAAACAGAGGGCGAGACACAGAGGGGCTGAAACAGAGGGCGAGAAACAGAGAGGCTGAAACAGAGGGGCTGAAACAGAACGGCTGAAACAGAGGGGCTGAAACAGAGTCCGAGAAACAGAGGGGCTGTATCAGAGGGGCTGAATCAGAGGCGCTGAAACAGAGGGGCTAAAAGAGAGGGCGAGAAACAGAGGAGCTGAAACAGTGGGCGAGAAACAGACGGCGAGAAACAGAGGGTCTGAAACAGAGGGGCTGAAACAGAGGAGCTGATACAGCCGGCGTGAAACAGAGGGGCTGAAACAGAGGGCGAGAAACAGAGGGGCTGAAACAGAGGGCGAGAAACAGAGGGGCTGAAACAGAGGGGCTGAAACAGAGGGGGTGAAACAGAGGGCGAGAAACAGAGAGGCTGAAACAGAGGGCGAGAAACAGAGGGGCTGAAACAGAGGGCGAGAAACAGAGGGCGAGAAACAGAGGGGCTGAAACAGAGGGGCTAAATTAGAGGGGCAGAAACAGAGGGCGAGAAACAGAGGGGCTGAAACAGAGGGCGAGAAACAGAGGTGCTGAAACCGAGGGGCTGAAACAGAGGGCGAGAAATAGAGGGGCTGAATCAGAGGGGCTGAATCAGAGGGGCTGAAACAGAGGGGCTGAAACAGAGGGCGAGAATCAGAGGGGTGAAACAGAGGGCGGGAAACAGAGGGCGAGAAACAGAGGGGCTGAAACAGAGGGGCTGAAACAGAGGGGCTGATACAGAGGGCGAGAAACAGAGGGGCTGAAACAGAGGGCGATAAACAGAGGGGCTGAAACAGAGGGCGAGAAACAGAGGGGCTGAAACAGAGGGGCTGAAACAGAGGGGCTGAAACCGAAGGCGAGAAACAGAGGGGCTGAAACAGAGGGCGAGAAACAGAGGGGCTGAAACAGAGGGCGAGAAACAGAGGGGCTGAAACAGAGGGGCTGATTCAGAGGGGCTGAAACAGAAGGCGAGAAACAGAGTTGCTGAAACAGAGGGCGAGAAACAGAGGGGCTGAAACAGAAGGGCTGAATCAGAGGGCGAGAAACAGAGAGGCTGAAACAGAGGGCGAGAAACAGAGGGGCTGAAAAAGAGGGCGAAACACAGAGGGGCTGAAACAGAGGGCGAGAAACAGAGGGGCTGAAACAGAGGGGCTGAAACAGAGGGGCTGAATCAGAGGGGCTGAATCAGAGGGGCTGAATCAGAGGGGCTGAAACAGAGGGCGAGAAACAGAGGGGCTGAAACAGGCGGGCTGAAACAGAGGGGCTAAATCAGAGAGGCAGAAACAGATGGCGAGAAACAGAGGGGCTGAAACAGAGGGCGAGAAACAGTGGGGCAGAAACAGAGGGGCTGAAACAGAGGGGCAGAAACAGAGGGCGAGAAAAAGAGGGGCTGAAACAGAGGGCGAGACACAGAGGGGCTGAAACAGAGGGCGAGAAACAGAGAGGCTGAAACAGAGGGGCTGAAACAGAACGGCTGAAACAGAGGGGCTGAAACAGAGTCCGAGAAACAGAGGGGCTGTATCAGAGGGGCTGAATCAGAGGCGCTGAAACAGAGGGGCTAAAAGAGAGGGCGAGAAACAGAGGAGCTGAAACAGTGGGCGAGAAACAGACGGCGAGAAACAGAGGGTCTGAAACAGAGGGGCTGAAACAGAGGAGCTGATACAGACGGCGTGAAACAGAGGGGCTGAAACAGAGGGCGAGAAACAGAGGGGCTGAAACAGAGGGCGAGAAACAGAGGGGCTGAAACAGAGGGGCTGAAACAGAGGGGGTGAAACAGAGGGCGAGAAACAGAGAGGCTGAAACAGAGGGCGAGAAACAGAGGGGCTGAAACAGAGGGCGAGAAACAGAGGGCGAGAAACAGAGGGGCTGAAACAGAGGGGCTAAATTAGAGGGGCAGAAACAGAGGGCGAGAAACAGAGGGGCTGAAACAGAGGGCGAGAAACAGAGGTGCTGAAACCGAGGGGCTGAAACAGAGGGCGAGAAACAGAGTGGCTGAAACAGAGGGCGAGAAACAGAGGGGCTGAAACAGAGGGCGAATAACAGAGGGGCTGAAACAGAGGGGCTGAAACAGAAGGGCTGAAACAGAGGGGCTGAAACAGAGGGGCTGAATCAGAGGGGCTGAAAAACAGGGGCTGAAACAGAGGGGCTGAAACAGAGGGTGAGAAACAGAGGAGCTGAAACAGTGGGCGAGAAACAGAGGGCGAGAAACAGAGGGTCTGAAACAGAGGGGCTGAAACAAAGGGGCTGATACAGACGGCGTGAAACAGAGGGGCTGAAACAGAGGGCGAGAAACAGAGGGGCTGAAACAGAGGGGCTGAAACAGAGGGGCTGAAACAGAGGGCGAGAAACAGAGAGGCTGAAACAGAGGGCGAGAAACAGAGGGGCTGAAACAGAGGGCGAGAAACAGAGGGGCCGAAACAGAGGGTGAGAAACAGAGGGGCTGAAACAGAGGGCGAGAAACAGAGGGGCTGAAACAGAGGGGCTGATTCAGAGGGGCTGAAACAGAAGGCGAGAAACAGAGTTGCTGAAACAGTGGGCGAGAAACAGAGGGGCTGAAACAGCGGGGCTGAAACAGAGGGGCTGAAACAGAGGGCGAGAAACAGAGAGGCTGAAACAGAGGGCGAGAAACAGAGGGGCTGAAAAAGAGGGCGAAACACAGAGGGGCTGAAACAGAGGGCGAGAAACAGAGGGGCTGAAACAGAGGGGCTGAAACAGAGGGGCTGAATCAGAGGGGCTGAATCAGAGGGGCTGAATCAGAGGGGCTGAAACAGAGGGCGAGAAACAGAGGGGCTGAAACAGGCGGGCTGAAACAGAGGGGCTAAATCAGAGAGGCAGAAACAGATGGCGAGAAACAGAGGGGCTGAAACAGAGGGCGAGAAACAGTGGGGCAGAAACAGAGGGGCTGAAACAGAGGGGCAGAAACAGAGGGCGAGAAAAAGAGGGGCTGAAACAGAGGGCGAGACACAGAGGGGCTGAAACAGAGGGCGAGAAACAGAGAGGCTGAAACAGAGGGGCTGAAACAGAACGGCTGAAACAGAGGGGCTGAAACAGAGTCCGAGAAACAGAGGGGCTGTATCAGAGGGGCTGAATCAGAGGCGCTGAAACAGAGGGGCTAAAAGAGAGGGCGAGAAACAGAGGAGCTGAAACAGTGGGCGAGAAACAGACGGCGAGAAACAGAGGGTCTGAAACAGAGGGGCTGAAACAGAGGAGCTGATACAGACGGCGTGAAACAGAGGGGCTGAAACAGAGGGCGAGAAACAGAGGGGCTGAAACAGAGGGCGAGAAACAGAGGGGCTGAAACAGAGGGGCTGAAACAGAGGGGGTGAAACAGAGGGCGAGAAACAGAGAGGCTGAAACAGAGGGCGAGAAACAGAGGGGCTGAAACAGAGGGCGAGAAACAGAGGGCGAGAAACAGAGGGGCTGAAACAGAGGGGCTAAATTAGAGGGGCAGAAACAGAGGGCGAGAAACAGAGGGGCTGAAACAGAGGGCGAGAAACAGAGGTGCTGAAACCGAGGGGCTGAAACAGAGGGCGAGAAACAGAGTGGCTGAAACAGAGGGCGAGAAACAGAGGGGCTGAAACAGAGGGCGAATAACAGAGGGGCTGAAACAGAGGGGCTGAAACAGAAGGGCTGAAACAGAGGGGCTGAAACAGAGGGGCTGAATCAGAGGGGCTGAAAAACCGGGGCTGAAACAGAGGGGCTGAAACAGAGGGTGAGAAACAGAGGAGCTGAAACAGTGGGCGAGAAACAGAGGGCGAGAAACAGAGGGTCTGAAACAGAGGGGCTGAAACAGAGGGGCTGATACAGACGGCGTGAAACAGAGGGGCTGAAACAGAGGGCGAGAAACAGAGGGGCTGAAACAGAGGGCGAGAAACAGAGGGGCTGAAACAGAGGGGCTGAAACAGAGGGGCTGAAACAGAGGGCGAGAAACAGAGAGGCTGAAACAGAGGGCGAGAAACAGAGGGGCTGAAACAGAGGGCGAGAAACAGAGGGCGAGAAACAGAGGGGCTGAAACAGAGGGGCTAAATTAGAGGGGCAGAAACAGAGGGCGAGAAACAGAGGGGCTGAAACAGAGGGCGAGAAACAGAAGTGCTGAAACCGAGGGGCTGAAACATAGGGCGAGAAACAGAGTGGCTGAAACAGAGGGCGAGAAACAGAGGGGCTGAAACAGAGGGCGAATAACAGAGGGGCTGAAACAGAGGGGCTGAAACAGACGGGCTGAAACAGAGGGGCTGAAACAGAGGGGCTGAATCAGAGGGGCTGAAAAAGAGGGGCTGAAACAGAGGGCGAGAATCAGAGGGGTTGAAACAGAGGGCGAGAAACAGAGCGCGAGAAACAGAGGTGCTGAAACAGAGGGCGAGAAACAGAGGGGCTGAAACAGAGGGGCTGAAACAGAAGGGCTGAAACAGAGGGGCTGAATCAGAGGGGCTGAATCAGAGGGGCTGAAAAAGAGGGGCTGAAACAGAGGGCGAGAATCAGAGGGGCTGAAACAGAGGGCGAGAAACAGAGCGCGAGAAACAGAGGTGCTGAAACAGAGGGCGAGAAACAGAGGGGCTGAAACAGAGGGGCTGAAACAGAAGGGCTGAAACAGAGGCGCTGAAACAGAGGGCGAGAAACAGACGGGCTGAATCAGAGGGGCTGAATCAGAGGGGCTGAAACAGAGGGGCTGAAGCAGAGGGCGAGAATCAGAGGGGTGAAACAGAGGGCGGGAAACAGAGGGCGAGAAACAGAGGGGCTGAAACAGAGGGGCTGAAACAGAGGGGCTGAAACAGAGGGGCTGATACAGAGGGCGAGAAACAGAGGGGCTGAAACAGAGGGCGATAAACCGAGGGGCTGAAACAGAGGGCGAGAAACAGAGGGGCTGAAACAGAGGGGCTGAAACAGAAGGGCTGAAACAGAGGCGCTGAAACAGAGGGCGAGAAACAGAGGGGCTGAATCAGAGGGGCTGAATCAGAGGGGCTGAAACAGAGGGGCTGAAACAGAGGGCGAGAATCAGAGGGGTGAAACAGAGGGCGGGAAACAGAGGGCGAGAAACAGAGGGGCTAAAACAGAGGGGCTGAAACAGAGGGGCTGAAACAGAGGGGCTGATACAGAGGGCGAGAAACAGAGGGGCTGAAACAGAGGGCGATAAACCGAGGGGCTGAAACAGAGGCGAGAAACAGAGGGGCTGAAACAGAGGGGCTGAAACAGAGGGGCTGAAACCGAAGGCGAGAAACAGAGGGGCTGAAACAGAGGGCGAGAAACAGAGGGGCCGAAACAGAGGGCGAGAAACAGAGGGGCTGAAACAGAGGGCGAGAAACAGAGGGGCTGAAACAGTGGGGCTGATTCAGAGGGGCTGAAACAGAAGGCGAGAAACAGAGTTGCTGAAACAGAGCGCGAGAAACAGTGGGGCCGAAACAGAGGGCCAGAAACAGAGGGCGAGAAACAGAGGGACTGAAACAGTGGGGCTGAATCCGAGGGGCAGAAACAGAGGGCGAGAAACAGAGGGGCTGAAACAGAGGGCGAGAAACAGAGAGGCTGAAACCGAGAGGCTGAATCAGAGGGGCTGAAACAGAGGGGCTGAAACAGTGGGCGTGAAACCGAGGGGCTGAAACAGAGTGCGAGAAACAGAGGGGCAGAAACAGAGGGCGAGAAACAGAGGGGCTGAAACAGAGGGGCTGAAACAGAGGGGCTGAATCAGAGGGGCTGATTTAGTGGGGCTGCAACAGAGGGGCTGAATCAGCGGGGCTGAAACAGAGAGCGAGAAACAGAGCGGCTGAAACAGAGGGGGAGAGACAGAGGGGCAGAAACAGAGGGCGAGAAACAGAGGGGCTGAAACAGAGGGGCTGAAACAGAGGGCGAGAAACAGAGGGGCTGAAACAGAGGGCGAGAAACAGAGCGGCTGAAACAGAGGGGCTGAAACAGAGGGGCTGAAATTGTGGGGCTGAAACAGAGGGTGAGAAACAGAGGGGCTGAAACAGAGGGCGAGAAACAGAGAGGCTGAAACAGAGGGCGAGAAACAGAGGGGCGGAATCAGAGGGGCTGAAACAGAGGGTGAGAAACATGGGGCTGAAACAGAGGGCGAGAAACAGAGTGGCTGAAACAGACGGGCTGAAACAGAGGGGCTGAAAAAGAGGGCGAAAAACAGAGGGGCTGAAACAGAGGGCGAGAAACAGTGGGGCAGAAACAGAGGGGCTGAAACAGAGGGGCAGAAACAGAGGGCGAGAAACAGAGGGGCTGAAACAGAGGGCGAGACACAGAGGGGCTGAAACAGAGGGCGAGAAACAGAGAGGCTGAAACAGAGGGGCTGAAACAGAACGGCTGAAACAGAGGGGCTGAAACAGAGTCCGAGAAACAGAGGGGCTGAATCAGAGGGGCTGAATCAGAGGGGCTGAAACAGAGGGGCTGAAACAGAGGGTGAGAAACAGAGGGGCTGAAACAGTGGGCGAGAAACAGAGGGCGAGAAACAGAGGGTCTGAAACAGAGGTGCTGAAACAGAGGGGCTGATACAGACGGCGTGAAACAGAGGGGCTGAAACAGAGGGCGAGAAACAGAGGGGCTGAAACAGAGGGCGAGCAACAGAGGGGCTGAAACAGAGGGGCTGAAACAGAGGGCGAGAAACAGAGGGCGAGAAACAGAGAGGCTGAAACAGAGGGCGAGAAACAGAGGGGCTGAAACAGACGGGCTGAAACAGAGGGGCTGAAAAAGAGGGCGAAAAACAGAGGGGCTGAAACAGAGGGCGAGAAACAGTGGGGCAGAAACAGAGGGGCTGAAACAGAGGGGCAGAAACAGAGGGCGAGAAACAGAGGGGCTGAAACAGAGGGCGAGACACAGAGGGGCTGAAACAGAGGGCGAGAAACAGAGAGGCTGAAACAGAGGGGCTGAAACAGAACGGCTGAAACAGAGGGGCTGAAACAGAGTCCGAGAAACAGAGGGGCTGAATCAGAGGGGCTGAATCAGAGGGGCTGAAACAGAGGGGCTGAAACAGAGGGTGAGAAACAGAGGGGCTGAAACAGTGGGCGAGAAACAGAGGGCGAGAAACAGAGGGTCTGAAACAGAGGGGCTGAAACAGAGGGGCTGATACAGACGGCGTGAAACAGAGGGGCTGAAACAGAGGGCGAGAAACAGAGGGGCTGAAACAGAGGGCGAGCAACAGAGGGGCTGAAACAGAGGGGCTGAAACAGAGGGCGAGAAACAGAGGGCGAGAAACAGAGAGGCTGAAACAGAGGGCGAGAAACAGAGGGGCTGAAACAGAGGGCGAGAAACAGAGGGGCTGAAACAGAGGGGCTGAAACAGAGGGGCTAAATTAGAGGGGCAGAAACAGAGGGCGAGAAACAGAGGGGCTGAAACAGAGGGCGAGAAACAGAGGTGCTGAAACCGAGGGGCTGAAACAGAAGGCGAGAAACAGAGTGGCTGAAACACAGGGCGAGAAACAGAGGGGCTGAAACAGAGGGCGAGTAACAGAGGGGCTGAAACAGAGGGGCTGAAACAGAAGGGCTGAAACAGAGGGGCTGAAACAGAGGGCGAGAAACAGAGCGGCTGAATCAGAGGGGCTGAATCAGAGGGGCTGAAAAAGAGGGGCTGAAACAGAGAGCGAGAATCAGAGGGGCTGAAACAGAGGGCGATAAACAGAGCGCGAGAAACAGAGGTGCTGAAACAGAGGGGCTGAAACAGAGGGGCTGAAACAGAGGGGCTGATACAGAGGGCAAGAAACAGAAGGGTTGAAACAGAGGGCGAGAAACAGAGAGGCTGAAACAGAGGGCGAGAAACAGAGGGGCCGAAACAGAGGGGCTGAAACAGAGGGGCTGAAACAGAGGGGCTGAAACAGAGGGGCTGATACAGAGGGCGAGATACAGAGGGGCTGAAACAGACGGCGATAAACAGAGGGGCTGAAACAGAGGGCGAGAAAGAGAGGGGCTGAAACAGAGGGGCTGAAACAGAGGGGCTGAAACTGAAGGCGAGAAACAGAGGGGCTGAAACAGAGGGCTAGAAACAGAGGGGCAGAAACAGAGGGCGAGAAACAGAGGGGCTGAAACAGAGGGCGAATAACACAGGGGCTGAAACAGAGGGGCTGAAACAGACGGGCTGAAACAGAGGGGCTGAAACAGAGGGGCTGAATCAGAGTGGCTGAAAAAGAGGGGCTGAAACAGAGGGCGAGAATCAGAGGGGTTGAAACAGAGGGCGAGAAACAGAGCGCGAGAAACAGAGGTGCTGAAACAGAGGGCGAGAAACAGAGGGGCTGAAACAGAGGGGCTGAAACAGAAGGGCTGAAACAGAGGGGCTGAATCAGAGGGGCTGAATCAGAGGGGCTGAAAAAGAGGGGCTGAAACAGAGGGCGAGAATCAGAGGGGCTGAAACAGAGGGCGAGAAACAGAGCGCGAGAAACAGAGGTGCTGAAACAGAGGGCGAGAAACAGAGGGGCTGAAACAGAGGGGCTGAAACAGAAGGGCTGAAACAGAGGCGCTGAAACAGAGGGCGAGAAACAGAGGGGCTGAAACAGAGGGCGATAAACAGAGGGGCTGAAACAGAGGGCGGGAAACAGAGGGCGAGAAACAGAGGGGCTGAAACTGAGGGGCTGAAACAGAGGGGCTGAAACAGAGGGGCTGATACAGAGGGCGAGAAACAGAGGGGCTGAAACAGAGGGCGATAAACCGAGGGGCTGAAACAGAGGGCGAGAAACAGAGGGGCTGAAACAGAGGGGCTGAAACAGAGGGGCTGAAACAGAAGGCGAGAAACAGAGGGGCTGAAACAGAGCGCGAGAAACAGAGGGGCCGAAACAGAGGGCCAGAAACAGAGGGCGAGAAACAGAGGGACTGAAACAGAGGGGCTGAATCCGAGAAGCTGAAACAGAGGTCGAGAAACAGAGGGGCTGAAACAGAGGGCGAGAAACAGAGGGGCTGAAACCGAGGGGATGAATCAGAGGGGCTGAAACAGAGGGGCTGAAACAGTGGGCGAGAAACAGAGGGGCTGAAACAGAGGGCGAGAAACAGAGGGGCTGAAACAGAGGGCGAAAAACAGAGGGGCTGAAACAGAGGGGCTGAAACAGAGGGGCTGAATCAGTGGGGCTGATTCAGAGGGGCTGCAACAGAGGGGCTGAATCAGCGGGGCTGAAACAGAGGGCGAGAAACAGAGGGGCTGAAACAGAGGTTGGGAGAGAGAGGGGCAGAAACAGAGGGCGAGAAACAGAGGGGCTGAAACAGATGGGCTGAAACAGAGGGCGAGAAACAGAAGGGCTGAAACAGAGGGGCTGAAACAGAGGGGCAGAATCAGAGGTGCTGAAACAGAGGGCGAGAAACAGAGTGGCTGAAACAGACGGGCTGAAACAGAGGGGCTGAAAAAGAGGGCGAAAAACAGAGGGGCTGAAACAGAGGGCGAGAAACAGTGGGGCAGAAACAGAGGGGCTGAAACAGAGGGGCAGAAACAGAGGGCGAGAAACAGAGGGGCTGAAACAGAGGGCGAGACACAGAGGGGCTGAAACAGAGGGCGAGAAACAGAGAGGCTGAAACAGAGGGGCTGAAACAGAACGGCTGAAACAGAGGGGCTGAAACAGAGTCCGAGAAACAGAGGGGCTGAATCAGAGGGGCTGAATCAGAGGGGCTGAAACAGAGGGGCTGAAACAGAGGGTGAGAAACAGAGGGGCTGAAACAGTGGGCGAGAAACAGAGGGCGAGAAACAGAGGGTCTGAAACAGAGGGGCAGAAACAGAGGGGCTGATACAGACGGCGTGAAACAGAGGGGCTGAAACAGAGGGCGAGAAACAGAGGGGCTGAAACAGAGGGCGAGCAACAGAGGGGCTGAAACAGAGGGGCTGAAACAGAGGGCGAGAAACAGAGGGCGAGAAACAGAGAGGCTGAAACAGAGGGCGAGAAACAGAGGGGCTGAAACAGAGGGCGAGAAACAGAGGGGCTGAAACAGAGGGGCTGAAACAGAGGGGCTAAATTAGAGGGGCAGAAACAGAGGGCGAGAAACAGAGGGGCTGAAACAGAGGGCGAGAAACAGAGGTGCTGAAACCGAGGGGCTGAAACAGAAGGCGAGAAACAGAGTGGCTGAAACACAGGGCGAGAAACAGAGGGGCTGAAACAGAGGGCGAGTAACAGAGGGGCTGAAACAGAGGGGCTGAAACAGAAGGGCTGAAACAGAGGGGCTGAAACAGAGGGCGAGAAACAGAGCGGCTGAATCAGAGGGGCTGAATCAGAGGGGCTGAAAAAGAGGGGCTGAAACAGAGAGCGAGAATCAGAGGGGCGGAAACAGAGGGCGATAAACAGAGCGCGAGAAACAGAGGTGCTGAAACAGAGGGGCTGAAACAGAGGGGCTGAAACAGAGGGGCTGATACAGAGGGCAAGAAACAGAAGGGTTGAAACAGAGGGCGAGAAACAGAGAGGCTGAAACAGAGGGCGAGAAACAGAGGGGCCGAAACAGAGGGGCTGAAACAGAGGGGCTGAAACAGAGGGGCTGAAACAGAGGGGCTGATACAGAGGGCGAGATACAGAGGGGCTGAAACAGACGGCGATAAACAGAGGGGCTGAAACAGAGGGCGAGAAAGAGAGGGGCTGAAACAGAGGGGCTGAAACAGAGGGGCTGAAACTGAAGGCGAGAAACAGAGGGGCTGAAACAGAGGGCTAGAAACAGAGGGGCAGAAACAGAGGGCGAGAAACAGAGGGGCTGAAACAGAGGGCGAATAACACAGGGGCTGAAACAGAGGGGCTGAAACAGACGGGCTGAAACAGAGGGGCTGAAACAGAGGGGCTGAATCAGAGGGGCTGAAAAAGAGGGGCTGAAACAGAGGGCGAGAATCAGAGGGGTTGAAACAGAGGGCGAGAAACAGAGCGCGAGAAACAGAGGTGCTGAAACAGAGGGCGAGAAACAGAGGGGCTGAAACAGAGGGGCTGAAACAGAAGGGCTGAAACAGAGGGGCTGAATCAGAGGGGCTGAATCAGAGGGGCTGAAAAAGAGGGGCTGAAACAGAGGGCGAGAATCAGAGGGGCTGAAACAGAGGGCGAGAAACAGAGCGCGAGAAACAGAGGTGCTGAAACAGAGGGCGAGAAACAGAGGGGCTGAAACAGAGGGGCTGAAACAGAAGGGCTGAAACAGAGGCGCTGAAACAGAGGGCGAGAAACAGAGGGGCTGAAACAGAGGGCGATAAACAGAGGGGCTGAAACAGAGGGCGGGAAACAGAGGGCGAGAAACAGAGGGGCTGAAACTGAGGGGCTGAAACAGAGGGGCTGAAACAGAGGGGCTGATACAGAGGGCGAGAAACAGAGGGGCTGAAACAGAGGGCGATAAACCGAGGGGCTGAAACAGAGGGCGAGAAACAGAGGGGCTGAAACAGAGGGGCTGAAACAGAGGGGCTGAAACCGAAGGCGAGAAACAGAGGGGCTGAAACAGAGGGCGAGAAACAGAGGGGCCGAAACAGAGGGCGAGAAACAGAGGGGCTGAAACAGAGGGCGAGAAACAGAGGGGCTGAAACAGAGGGGCTGATTCAGAGGGGCTGAAACAGAAGGCGAGAAACAGAGTTGCTGAAACAGAGCGCGAGAAACAGTGGGGCCGAAACAGAGGGCCAGAAACAGAGGGCGAGAAACAGAGGGACTGAAACAGAGGGGCTGAATCCGAGGGGCAGAAACAGAGGGCGAGAAACAGAGGGGCTGAAACAGAGGGCGAGAAACAGAGAGGCTGAAACCGAGAGGCTGAATCAGAGGGGCTGAAACAGAGGGGCTGAAACAGTGGGCGTGAAACAGAGGGGCTGAAACAGAGTGCGAGAAACAGAGGGGCAGAAACAGAGGGCGAGAAACAGTGGGGCTGAAACAGAGGGGCTGAAACAGAGGGGCTGAATCAGAGGGGCTGATTTAGTGGGGCTGCAACAGAGGGGCTGAATCAGCGGGGCTGAAACAGAGAGCGAGAAACAGAGCGGCTGAAACTGAGGGGGAGAGACAGAGGGGCAGAAACAGAGGGCGAGAAACAGAGGGGCTGAAACAGAGGGGCTGAAACAGAGGGCGAGAAACAGAGGGGCTGAAACAGAGGGCGAGAAACAGAGCGGCTGAAACAGAGGGGCTGAAACAGAGGGGCTGAAATTGTGGGGCTGAAACAGAGGGTGAGAAACAGAGGGGCTGAAACAGAGGGCGAGAAACAGAGAGGCTGAAACAGAGGGCGAGAAACAGAGGGGCGGAATCAGAGGGGCTGAAACAGAGGGTGAGAAACAGAGGGGCTGAAACAGAGGGCGAGAAACAGAGTGGCTGAAACAGACGGGCTGAAACAGAGGGGCTGAAAAAGAGGGCGAAAAACAGAGGGGCTGAAACAGAGGGCGAGAAACAGTGGGGCAGAAACAGAGGGGCTGAAACAGAGGGGCAGAAACAGAGGGCGAGAAACAGAGGGGCTGAAACAGAGGGCGAGACACAGAGGGGCTGAAACAGAGGGCGAGAAACAGAGAGGCTGAAACATAGGGGCTGAAACAGAACGGCTGAAACAGAGGGGCTGAAACAGAGTCCGAGAAACAGAGGGGCTGAATCAGAGGGGCTGAATCAGAGTGGCTGAAACAGAGGGGCTGAAACAGAGGGTGAGAAACAGAGGGGCTGAAACAGTGGGCGAGAAACAGAGGGCGAGAAACAGAGGGTCTGAAACAGAGGGGCAGAAACAGAGGGGCTGATACAGACGGCGTGAAACAGAGGGGCTGAAACAGAGGGCGAGAAACAGAGGGGCTGAAACAGAGGGCGAGCAACAGAGGGGCTGAAACAGAGGGGCTGAAACAGAGGGCGAGAAACAGAGGGCGAGAAACAGAGAGGCTGAAACAGAGGGCGAGAAACAGAGGGGCTGAAACAGAGGGCGAGAAACAGAGGGGCTGAAACAGAGGGGCTGAAACAGAGGGGCTAAATTAGAGGGGCAGAAACAGAGGGCGAGAAACAGAGGGGCTGAAACAGAGGGCGAGAAACAGAGGTGCTGAAACCGAGGGGCTGAAACAGAAGGCGAGAAACAGAGTGGCTGAAACACAGGGCGAGAAACAGAGGGGCTGAAACAGAGGGCGAGTAACAGAGGGGCTGAAACAGAGGGGCTGAAACAGAAGGGCTGAAACAGAGGGGCTGAAACAGAGGGCGAGAAACAGAGCGGCTGAATCAGAGGGGCTGAATCAGAGGGGCTGAAAAAGAGGGGCTGAAACAGAGAGCGAGAATCAGAGGGGCGGAAACAGAGGGCGATAAACAGAGCGCGAGAAACAGAGGTGCTGAAACAGAGGGGCTGAAACAGAGGGGCTGAAACAGAGGGGCTGATACAGAGGGCAAGAAACAGAAGGGTTGAAACAGAGGGCGAGAAACAGAGAGGCTGAAACAGAGGGCGAGAAACAGAGGGGCCGAAACAGAGGGGCTGAAACAGAGGGGCTGAAACAGAGGGGCTGAAACAGAGGGGCTGATACAGAGGGCGAGATACAGAGGGGCTGAAACAGACGGCGATAAACAGAGGGGCTGAAACAGAGGGCGAGAAAGAGAGGGGCTGAAACAGAGGGGCTGAAACAGAGGGGCTGAAACTGAAGGCGAGAAACAGAGGGGCTGAAACAGAGGGCTAGAAACAGAGGGGCAGAAACAGAGGGCGAGAAACAGAGGGGCTGAAACAGAGGGCGAATAACACAGGGGCTGAAACAGAGGGGCTGAAACAGACGGGCTGAAACAGAGGGGCTGAAACAGAGGGGCTGAATCAGAGGGGCTGAAAAAGAGGGGCTGAAACAGAGGGCGAGAATCAGAGGGGTTGAAACAGAGGGCGAGAAACAGAGCGCGAGAAACAGAGGTGCTGAAACAGAGGGCGAGAAACAGAGGGGCTGAAACAGAGGGGCTGAAACAGAAGGGCTGAAACAGAGGGGCTGAATCAGAGGGGCTGAATCAGAGGGGCTGAAAAAGAGGGGCTGAAACAGAGGGCGAGAATCAGAGGGGCTGAAACAGAGGGCGAGAAACAGAGCGCGAGAAACAGAGGTGCTGAAACAGAGGGCGAGAAACAGAGGGGCTGAAACAGAGGGGCTGAAACAGAAGGGCTGAAAC
Organism: Chiloscyllium punctatum; assembly: GCF_047496795.1. NCBI lineage: Eukaryota > Metazoa > Chordata > Chondrichthyes > Orectolobiformes > Hemiscylliidae > Chiloscyllium > Chiloscyllium punctatum. The sequence continues at coordinate 979,663 of NW_027309805.1, read as the reverse complement.
AGAGGCGCTGAAACAGAGGGCGAGAAACAGAGGGGCTGAAACAGAGGGCGATAAACAGAGGGGCTGAAACAGAGGGCGGGAAACAGAGGGCGAGAAACAGAGGGGCTGAAACTGAGGGGCTGAAACAGAGGGGCTGAAACAGAGGGGCTGATACAGAGGGCGAGAAACAGAGGGGCTGAAACAGAGGGCGATAAACCGAGGGGCTGAAACAGAGGGCGAGAAACAGAGGGGCTGAAACAGAGGGGCTGAAACAGAGGGGCTGAAACCGAAGGCGAGAAACAGAGGGGCTGAAACAGAGGGCGAGAAACAGAGGGGCCGAAACAGAGGGCGAGAAACAGAGGGGCTGAAACAGAGGGCGAGAAACAGAGGGGCTGAAACAGAGGGGCTGATTCAGAGGGGCTGAAACAGAAGGCGAGAAACAGAGTTGCTGAAACAGAGCGCGAGAAACAGTGGGGCCGAAACAGAGGGCCAGAAACAGAGGGCGAGAAACAGAGGGACTGAAACAGAGGGGCTGAATCCGAGGGGCAGAAACAGAGGGCGAGAAACAGAGGGGCTGAAACAGAGGGCGAGAAACAGAGAGGCTGAAACCGAGAGGCTGAATCAGAGGGGCTGAAACAGAGGGGCTGAAACAGTGGGCGTGAAACAGAGGGGCTGAAACAGAGTGCGAGAAACAGAGGGGCAGAAACAGAGGGCGAGAAACAGTGGGGCTGAAACAGAGGGGCTGAAACAGAGGGGCTGAATCAGAGGGGCTGATTTAGTGGGGCTGCAACAGAGGGGCTGAATCAGCGGGGCTGAAACAGAGAGCGAGAAACAGAGCGGCTGAAACTGAGGGGGAGAGACAGAGGGGCAGAAACAGAGGGCGAGAAACAGAGGGGCTGAAACAGAGGGGCTGAAACAGAGGGCGAGAAACAGAGGGGCTGAAACAGAGGGCGAGAAACAGAGCGGCTGAAACAGAGGGGCTGAAACAGAGGGGCTGAAATTGTGGGGCTGAAACAGAGGGTGAGAAACAGAGGGGCTGAAACAGAGGGCGAGAAACAGAGAGGCTGAAACAGAGGGCGAGAAACAGAGGGGCGGAATCAGAGGGGCTGAAACAGAGGGTGAGAAACAGAGGGGCTGAAACAGAGGGCGAGAAACAGAGTGGCTGAAACAGACGGGCTGAAACAGAGGGGCTGAAAAAGAGGGCGAAAAACAGAGGGGCTGAAACAGAGGGCGAGAAACAGTGGGGCAGAAACAGAGGGGCTGAAACAGAGGGGCAGAAACAGAGGGCGAGAAACAGAGGGGCTGAAACAGAGGGCGAGACACAGAGGGGCTGAAACAGAGGGCGAGAAACAGAGAGGCTGAAACATAGGGGCTGAAACAGAACGGCTGAAACAGAGGGGCTGAAACAGAGTCCGAGAAACAGAGGGGCTGAATCAGAGGGGCTGAATCAGAGTGGCTGAAACAGAGGGGCTGAAACAGAGGGTGAGAAACAGAGGGGCTGAAACAGTGGGCGAGAAACAGAGGGCGAGAAACAGAGGGTCTGAAACAGAGGGGCTGAAACAGAGGGGCTGATACAGACGGCGTGAAACAGAGGGGCTGAAACAGAGGGCGAGAAACAGAGGGGCTGAAACAGAGGGCGAGCAACAGAGGGGCTGAAACAGAGGGGCTGAAACAGAGGGCGAGAAACAGAGGGCGAGAAACAGAGAGGCTGAAACAGAGGGCGAGAAACAGAGGGGCTGAAACAGAGGGCGAGAAACAGAGGGGCTGAAACAGAGGGACTGAAACAGAGGGGCTAAATTAGAGGGGCAGAAACAGAGGGCGAGAAACAGAGGGGCTGAAACAGAGGGCGAGAAACAGAGGTGCTGAACCCGAGGGGCTGAAACAGAAGGCGAGAAACAGAGTGGCTGAAACAGAGGGCGAGAAACAGAGGGGCTGAAACAGAGGGCGAGTAACAGAGGGGCTGAAACAGAATGGCTGAAACAGAAGGGCTGAAACAGAGGGGCTGAAACAGAGGGCGAGAAACAGAGGGGCTGAAACAGAGGGCGAGAAACAGAGCGCGAGAAACAGAGGGGCTGAAACAGAGGGGCTGATACAGAGGGCAAGAAACAGAAGGGCTGAAACAGAGGGCGAGAAACAGAGAGGCTGAAACAGAGGGCGAGAAACAGAGGGGCCGAAACAGAGGGGCTGAAACAGAGGGGCTGAAACAGAGGGGCTGAAACAGAGGGGCTGATACAGAGGGCGAGAAACAGAGAGGCTGAAACAGAGGGCGAGAAAGAGAGGGGCTGAAACAGAGGGGCTGAAACAGAGGGGCTGAAACTGAAGGCGAGAAACAGAGGGGCTGAAACAGAGGGCGAGAAACAGAGGGGCAGAAACAGAGGGCGAGAAACAGAGGGGCTGAAACAGAGGGCGAGAAACAGAGGGCGAGAAACAGAGGGACTGAAACAGAGGGGCTGAATCAGATGGGCTGAAACAGAGGGCGAGAAACAGAGGGGCTGAAACAGAGGGCGAGAAACAGAGGGGCTGAAACCGAGGGGCTGAATCAGAGGGGCTGAAACAGAGGGGCTGAAACAGTGGGCGAGAAACAGAGGGTCTGAAACAGAGGGCGAGAAACAGAGGGGCAGAAACAGAGGGCGAGAAACAGAGGGGCTGAAACAGAGGGCGAGAAACAGAGGGGCTGAATCAGAGGGGCTGAAACAGAGGGCGAGAAATTGAGGAGCTGAAACAGAGGGCGAGAAACAGAGGGGCTGAAACAGAGGGGCTGAAACAGAGGGGCTGAATCAGTGGGGCTGATTCAGAGGGGCTGAAACAGAGGGGCTGAATCAGAAGGGCTGAAACAGAGGGCGAGAAACAGACGGGCTTAAACAGAGGGCGAGAAACAGAGGGGCAGAAACAGAGGGCGAGAAACAGAGTGGCTGAAACAGAGGGACTGAAACAAAGAGCGCGAAACAGAGGGGCTGAAACAGAGGGCGAGAAACAGAATGGCTGAAACAGAGGGGCTGAAACAGAGGGGCTAAATTAGAGGGTCAGAAACAGAGGGCGAGAAAGAGAGGGGCTGAAACAGAGGGCGAGAAACAGAGGTGCTGAGACAGAGGGGCTGAAACAGAGGGGCTGAAACAGTGGGGCTGAAACAGAGGGCGAGAAACAGAGGGGCTGAAACAGAGGGCGAGAAACAGAGGGGCTGAAACAGAAGGGCTGAAACAGAGGGGCTGAAACAGAGGGCGAGAAACAGAGGGGCTGAATCAGAGGGGCTGAATCAGAGGGGCTGAAACAGAGGGGCTGAAACAGAGGGCGAAAATCAGAGGGGCTGAAACAGAGGGCGAGAAACAGAGGGCGAGAAACAGAGGGGCTGAAACAGAGGGGCTGAAACAGAGGGGCTGATACAGAGGTCGAGAAACAGAGGGGCTGAAACAGAGGGCGATAAACAGAGGGGCTGAAACAGAGGGCGAGACACAGAGGGGCTGAAACAGAGTGGGCTGAAACAGAGGGGCTGAAACAGAAGGCGAGAAACAGAGGGGCTGAAACAGAGGGCGAGAAACAGAGGGGCCGAAACAGAGGGCGAGAAACAGATGGGGTGAAACAGATGGCGAGAAACAGAGGGGCTGAAAAAGAGGGGCTGAAACACAAGGCGAGAAACTGAGGGGCTGAAACAGAGGGCGAGAAACAGAGGGGCTGAAACAGAGGGCGATAAACAGAGGGGCTGAAACAGAGGGCGAGAAACAGAGGGGCTGAAACAGAGGGGCTGAAACAGAAGGCGAGAAACAGAGGGGCTGAAACAGAGGGCGAGAAACAGAGGGGCCGAAACAGTGGTCCAGAAACAGAGGGCGAGAAACAGAGGGACTGAAACAGAGGGGCTGAATCCGAGGGGCTGAAACAGAGGGCGAGAAATAGAGGGGCTGAAACAGAGGGCGAGAAACAGAGGGGCTGAAACCGAGGGGATGAATCAGAGGGGCTGAAACAGAGGGTCTGGAACAGAGGGGGAGAAACAGAGGGGCTGAAACAGAGGGGCAGAATCATAGGGGCTGAAACAGAGGGCGAGAAACAGAGGGGCTGAAACAGAGGGCCTGAAACAGAGGGGCTGAATCAGAGGGGCTGAATCAGAGGGGCTGAATCAGAGGGGCTGAAACAGAGGGCGAGAAGCAGAGGGGCCGAAACAGAGGGGCTGAAACAGAGGAGCTGAAACAGAGGGACTGAAACAGAGGGCGAGATTCAGAGAGGCTGGAACAGAGGGCGAGAAACAGAGGGGCTGAAACAGAGGGCGATAAACAGAGGGGCTGAAACAGAGGGCGAGAAACAGAGGGGCTGAAACAGAGGGGCTGAAACAGAGGGGCTGAAACAGAGGGGCTGAAACAGAAGGCGAGAAACAGAGGGGCTGAAGCAGAGGGCAAGAAACAGAGGGGCTGAAACAGAGGGCGAGAAACAGAGGGCGAGAAACAGCGGGACTGAAACAGAGGGGCTGAATCAGAGGGGCTGAATTAGAGGGCGAGAAACAGAGGGGCTGAAACAGAGGGCGAGAAACAGACAGGCTGAAACCAAGGGGCTGAATCAGAGGGGCTGAAACAGAGGGGCTGAAACTGTGGGCGAGAAACAGTGGGGCTGAAACAGAGGGCGAGAAACAGAGGGGCAGAAACAGAGGGCGAGAAACAGAGGGGCTGAAACAGAGGGCGAGAAACAGAGGGGCTGAATCAGAGGGGCTGAATCAGAGGGCGAGAAACTGAGGGGCTGAAACAGAGGGCGAGAAACAGAGGGGCTGAAACAGAGGGTGAGAAACAGTGGGGCTGAAAGAGAGGGGCTGAAACAGAGGGGCTGAATCAGAGGGGCTGGTTCAGAGGGGCTGAAACAGAGGGGCTGAATCAGAGGGGCTGAAACAGAGGGCGAGAAACAGACGGGCTGAAACAGAGGGCGAGAAACAAAGGGGCAGAAACAGAGGGCGAGAAACAGAGGTGCTGAAACAGAGGGGCTGAACAGAGGGCGAGAAACAGAGGGGCTGAAACAGAGTGGCTGAAAAAGAGGGGCTAAATTAGAGGGGCAGAAACACAGGGCGAGAAACAGAGGGGCTGAAACAGTTGGCGAGAAACAGAGGTGCTGAAACAGAGGGGCTGAAACAGAGGGGCTGAAACAGAGGGGCTGAATCAGAGGGGCTGAAACAGAGGGCGAGAAACTGAGGGGCTGAAACAGAGGGCGAGAAACAGATGGGCTGAAACAGAGGGTGAGAAACAGTGGGGCTGAAACAGAGGGGCTGAAACAGAGGGGCTGAATCAGAGGGGCTGATTCAGACGGGCTGAAACAGAGGGGCTGAATCAGAGGGGCTGAAACAGAGGGCGAGAAACAGACGGGCTGAAACAGAGGGCGAGAAACAGAGGGGCAGAAACAGAGGGCGAGAAACAGAGTGGCTGAAACAGAGGGGCTGAAACAAAGAACGTGAAACAGAGGGGCTGAAACAGAGGGCGAGAAACAGAGGGGCTGAAACAGAGGGGCTGAAACAGAGGGTCTAAATTACAGTGGCAGAAACAGAGGGCGAGAAACAGAGGGGCTGAAACAGAGGGCGAGAAACAGAGGTGCTGAAACAGAGGGGCTGAAACAGAGGGGCTGAAACAGAGGGGCTGAAACAGAGGGCAAGAAACAGAGGGGCTGAAACAGAGGGCGAGAAACAGAGGGGCTGAAACAGAGGGGCTGAAACAGAAGGGCTGAAACAGAGGGGCTGAATCAGAGGGCGAGAAACAGAGGGGCTGAAACAGAGGGGCTGAAACAGAGGGCGAGAAACAGAGGGGCTGAAACAGAGGGGCTGAAACAGAAGGGCTGAATCAGAGGGGCTGAATCAGAGGGGCTGAAACAGAGGGGCTGAAACAGAGAGAGAGAATTAGAGGGGCTGAAACAGAGGGCGAGAAACAGAGGGGCTGAAACAGAGGGATGCAACAGAGGGGCTGATACAGAGGGCTAGAAACAGAGGGGCTGAAACAGAGGGCGATAAACAGAGGTGCTGAAACAGAGGGCGAGAAACCGAGGGGCTGAAAGAGAGGGGCTGAAAAAGAGTGGCTCAAACAGCAGGCGAGAAACAGAGGGGCTGAAACAGAGGGCGAGAAACAGAGGGGCCGAAACAGAGGGCGAGAAACAGAGGGGCTGAAACAGAGGGCGAGAAACTGAGGGGCTGAAACAGAGGGGCTGAAACAGAAGGCGAGAAACAGAGGGGCTGAAACAGAGGGCGAGAAACAGAGGGGCTGAAACAGAGGGCGATAAACAGAGGGGCTGAAACAGAGGGCGAGAAACAGAGGGGCTGAAACAGAGCGGCTGAAACAGAGGGGCTGAAACAGAAGGCGAGAAACAGAGGGGCTGAAACAGAGCGCGAGAAACAGAGGGGCCGAAACAGAGGGCCAGAAACAGAGGGCGAGAAACAGAGGGACTGAAACAGAGGGGCTGAATCCGAGAAGCTGAAACAGAGGTCGAGAAACAGAGGGACTGAAACAGAGGGCGAGAAACAGAGGGGCTGAAACCGAGGGGATGAATCAGAGGGGCTGAAACAGAGGGGCTGAAACAGAGGGCGAGAAACAGAGGGGCTGAAACAGAGGGCGAGAAACAGAGGGGCTGAAACAGAGGGCGAAAAACAGAGGGGCTGAAACAGAGGGGCTGAAACAGAGGGGCTGAATCAGTGGGGCTGATTCAGAGGGGCTGCAACAGAGGGGCTGAATCAGCGGGGCTGAAACAGAGGGCGAGAAACAGAGGGGCTGAAACAGAGGTTGGGAGAGAGAGGGGCAGAAACAGAGGGCGAGAAACAGAGGGGCTGAAACAGATGGGCTGAAACAGAGGGCGAGAAACAGAAGGGCTGAAACAGAGGGGCTGAAACAGAGGGGCAGAATCAGAGGGGCTGAAACAGAGGGCGAGAAACTGAGGGGCTGAAACAGAGCGCGAGAAACAGAGGGGCTGAAACAGAGGGTGAGAAACAGTGGGGCTGAAACAGAGGGGCTGAAACAGAGGGGCTGAATCAGAGGGGCTGATTCAGAGGGGCTGAAACAGAGGGGCTGAACCAGAGGGGCTGAAACAGAGGGCGAGAAACAGACGGGCTGAAACAGAGGGCGAGAAACAGAGGGGCAGAAACAGAGGGCTTTTAAACAGAGTGGCTGAAACAGAGGGGCTGAAACAAAGAGCGCGAAAGAGAGGGGCTGAAACAGAGGGCGAGAAACAGAGGGGCTGAAACAGATGGGCTGAAACAGAGGGGCTAAATTAGAGGGGCAGAAACAGAGGGCGAGAAACAGAGGGGCTGAAACATAGGCCGAGAAACAGAGGTGCTGAAACAGAGGGGCTGAAACAGAGGGGCTGAAACAGAGGGGCTGAAACAGAGGGCGAGAAACAGAGGGGCTGAAACAGAGGGCGAGAAACAGAGGGGCTGAAACAGAGGGGCTGAAACAGAAGGGCTGAAACAGAGGGCGAGAAACAGAGGGGCTGAATCAGAGGGGCTGAATCAGAGGGGCTGAAACAGAGGGGCTGAAACAGAGGGCGAGAATCAGAGGGGCTGAAACAGAGGGCGAGAAACAGAGGGCGAGAAACAGAGGGGCTGAAACAGAGGGGCTGAAACAGAGGGGCTGAAACAGAGGGGTTGATACGGAGGGCGAGAAACAGAGGGGCTGAAACAGAGGGCGATAAACAGACGGGCTGAAACAGAGGGCGAGAAACAGAGGGGCTGAAAGAGTGGGGCTGAAACAGAGGGGCTGAAACAGAAGGCGAGAAACAGAGGGGCTGAAACAGAGGGCGAGAAACAGAGGGGCCGAAACAGAGGGCGAGAAACAGAGGGGCTGAAACAGAGGGCGAGAAACTGAGGGGCTGAAACAGAGCGGCTGAAACAGAAGGCGAGAAACAGAGGGGCTGAAACAGAGGGCGAATAACAGAGGGGCTGAAACAGAGGGCGATAAACAGAGGGGCTGAAACAGAGGGCGAGAAACAGAGGGGCTGAAACAGAGCGGCTGAAACAGAGGGGCTGAAACAGAAGGCGAGAAACAGTGGGGCTGAAACAGAGGGCGAGAAACAGAGGGGCCGAAACAGAGGGCCAGAAACAGAGGGCGAGAAACAGAGGGACTGAAACAGAGGGGCTGAATCCGAGGGGCTGAAACAGAGGGCGAGAAACAGAGGGGCTGAAACAGAGGGCGAGAAACAGAGGGGCTGAAACCGAGGGGATGAATCAGAGGGGCTGAAACAGAGGGGCTGAAACAGAGGGCGAGAAACAGAGGGGCTGAAGCAGAGGGCGAGAAACAGAGGGGCTGAAACAGAGGGGGTGAAACAGAGGGGCTGAATCAGAGGGGCTGATATGGAGGGCGAGAAACAGAGGGGCTGAAACAGAGGGCGATAAACAGAGGGGCTGAAACAGAGGGCGAGAAACAGAGGGGCCGAAACAGAGGGCGAGAAACAGAGGGACTGAAACAGAGGGCGAGAAACTGAGGGGCTGAAAGAGAGGGGCTGAAACAGAAGGCGAGAAACAGAGGGGCTGAAACAGAGGGCGAGAAACAGAGGGCGAGAAACAGAGGGGCTGAAACAGAGGGCGAGAAACTGAGGGGCTGAAACAGAGGGGCTGAAACAGAAGGCGAGAAACAGAGGGGCTGAAACAGAGGGCGAGAAACAGAGTGGCAGAAACAGAAGGCGAGAAACAGAGGGGCTGAAACAGAGGGCGAGAAACAGAGGGGCTGAAACAGATCGGATGAAACAGAGGGGCTGAAACAGAAGGCGAGAAACAGTGGGGCTGAAACAGAGGGGCTGAATCCGAGGGGCTGAAACAGAGGGCGAGAAACAGAGGGGCTGAAACAGAGGTCGAGAAACAGAGGGGCTGAAACCGAGGTGATGAATCAGAGGGGCTGAAACAGAGGGGCTGAAACAGTGGGGGAGAAACAGAGGGGCTGAAATAGAGGGCGAGAAACAGAGGGGCGGAAACAGAGGGCGAGAAACAGAGGGGCTGAAACAGAGGGGGTGAAACAGAGGGGCTAAATCAGAGGGGCTGATTCAGAGGGGCTGAAACAGAGCGGCTGAATCAGCGGGGCTGAAACAGAGGGCGAGAAACAGAGGGGCTGAAACAGAGGGCGAGAGACAGAGGGGCAGAAACAGAGGGCGAGAAACAGAGGGGCTGAAACAGAGGGGCTGAAACAGAGGGCGAGAAACAGAGGGGCTGAAACAGAGGGCGAGAAACAGAGGGGCTGAAACAGAGGGGCTGAAACAGAGGGACTGAAACAGAGGGGCTGAAACAGTGGGGCTGAAACAGAGGGGGAGAAACAGAGGGGCTGAAACAGAGGGCGAGAAACAGAGGGGCTGAAACAGAGGGTGAGAAATAGTGGGGCTGAAACAGAGGGGCTGAAACAGAGGGGCTGAATCAGAGGGGCTGATTCAGAGGGGCTGAAACAGAGGGGCTGAATCAGAGGGGCTGAAACAGAGGGTGAGAAACAGACGGGCTGAAACAGAGGGCGAGAAACAGAGGGGCTGAAACAGAGTGGCTAAATTAGAGGGGCAGAAACAGAGGGCGAGAAACAGAGGGGCTGAAACAGAGGGCGAGAAACAGAGGTGCTGAAACAGAGGGGCTGAAACAGAGGGGCTGAAACAGAGGGGCTGAAACAGAGGGCGAGAAACAGAGGGGCTGAAACAGAGGGCGAGAAACAGAGGGGCTGAAACAGAGGGCGAGAAACAGAGGGGCTGAAACAGAGGGCGAGAAACAGAGGTGCTGAAACAGAGGGGCTGAAACAGAAGGGCTGAAACAGAGGGGCTGAAACAGAGGGCGAGAAACAGAGGGTGAGAAACAGTGGGGCTGAAACAGAGGGGCTGAAACAGAGGGGCTGAAACAGAGAGCGAGAATCAGAGGGGCTGAAACAGAGGGCGAGAAACAGAGGGCGAGAAACAGAGTGGCTGAAACAGAGGGGCTGAAACAGAGGGGCTGAAACAGAGGGGCTGATACAGAGGGCGAGAAACAGAGGGGCTGAAACAGAGGGTGATAAACAGAGGGGCTGAAACAGAGGGCGAGAAACAGAGGGGCTGAAAGAGAGGGGCTGAAACAGAGTGGCTGAAACAGCAGGCGACAAACAGAGGGGCTGAAACAGGGAGCGAGAAACAGAGGGGCCGAAACAGAGGGCGAGAAACAGAGGGGCTGAAACAGAGGGCGAGAAACTGAGGGGCTGAAACAGAGGGGCTGAAACAGAAGGCGAGAAACCGAGGGGCTGAAACAGAGGGCGAGAAACAGAGGGGCTGAAACAGAGGGCGATAAACAGAGGGGCTGAAACAGAGGGCGAGAAACAGAGGGGCTGAAACAGAGGGCGAGAGACAGAGGGGCAGAAACAGAGGGCGAGAAACAGAGGGGCTGAAATAGAGGGGCTGAAACACAGGGCGAGAAACAGAGGGGCTGAAACAGAGGGCGAGAAACAGAGGTGCTGAAACAGAGGGGCTGAAACAGAGGGGCTGAAACAGAGGGGCTGAATCAGAGGGGCTGAAACAGAGGGCGAGAAACTGAGGGGCTAAAACAGAGAGCGAGAAACAGAGGGGCTGAAACAGAGGGTGAGAAACAGTGGGGCTGAAACAGAGGGGCTGAAACAGAGGGGCTGAATCAGAGGGGCTGATTCAGAGGGGCTAAAACAGAGGGGCTGAATCAGAGGGGCTGAAACAGAGGGCGAGAAACAGACGGGCTGAAACAGAGGGCGAGAAACACAGGGGCTGAAACAGAGGGCGAGAAACACAGGGGCTGAAACAGAGGGCGAGAAAAAGAGGGGCCGAAACAGAGGACGAGAAACAGAGGGGCTGAAACAGAGGGCGAGAAACTGAGGGGCTGAAACAGAGGGGCTGAAACTGAAGGCGAGAAACAGAGGGGCTGAAACAGAGGGCGAGAAACAGAGGGGCTGAAACAGAGGGCGATAAACAGAGGGGCTGAAACAGAGGGCGAGAAACAGAGGGGCTGAAACAGAGCGGCTGAAACAGAGGGGCTGAAACAGAAGGCGAGAAACAGTGGGGCTGAAACAGAGGGCGAGAAACAGAGCGGCCGAAACAGAGGGCCAGAAACAGAGGGCGAGTAACAGAGGGACTGAAACAGAGGGGCTGAATCCGAGGGGCTGAAACAGAGGGCGAGAAACAGACGGGCTGAAACAGAGGGCGAGAAACAGAGGGGCAGAAACAGAGGGCTTTTAAACAGAGTGGCTGAAACAGAGGGGCTGAAACAAAGAGCGCGAAAGAGAGGGGCTGAAACAGAGGGCGAGAAACAGAGGGGCTGAAACAGATGGGCTGAAACAGAGGGGCTAAATTAGAGGGGCAGAAACAGAGGGCGAGAAACAGAGGGGCTGAAACAGAGGGCGAGAAACAGAGGTGCTGAAACAGAGGGGCTGAAACAGAGGGGCTGAAACAGAGGGGCTGAAACAGAGGGCGAGAAACAGAGGGGCTGAAACAGAGGGCGAGAAACAGAGGGGCTGAAACAGAGGGGCTGAAACAGAAGGGCTGAAACAGAGGGCGAGAAACAGAGGGGCTGAATCAGAGGGGCTGAATCAGAGGGGGTGAAACAGAGGGGCTGAAACAGAGGGCGAGAATCAGAGGGGCTGAAACAGAGGGCGAGAAACAGAGGGCGAGAAACAGAGGGGCTGAAACAGAGGGGCTGAAACAGAGGGGCTGAAACAGAGGGGTTGATACGGAGGGCGAGAAACAGAGGGGCTGAAACAGAGGGCGATAAACAGACGGGCTGAAACAGAGGGCGAGAAACAGAGGGGCTGAAAGAGTGGGGCTGAAACAGAGGGGCTGAAACAGAAGGCGAGAAACAGAGGGGCTGAACAGAGGGCGAGAAACAGAGGGGCTGAAACAGAGGGCGAGAAACAGAGGGGCTGAAACAGAGGGCGATAAACAGAGGGGCTGAAACAGAGGGCGAGAAACAGAGGGGCTGAAACAGAGCGGCTGAAACAGAGGGGCTGAAACAGAAGGCGAGAAACAGTGGGGCTGAAACAGAGGGCGAGAAACAGAGGGGCCGAAACAGAGGGCCAGAAACAGAGGGCGAGAAACAGAGGGACTGAAACAGAGGGGCTGAATCCGAGGGGCTGAAACAGAGGGCGAGAAACAGAGGGGCTGAAACAGAGGGCGAGAAACAGAGGGGCTGAAACCGAGGGGATGAATCAGAGGGGCTGAAACAGAGGGGCTGAAACAGAGGGCGAGAAACAGAGGGGCTGAAACAGAGGGCGAGAAACAGAGGGGCTGAAACAGAGGGGGTGAAACAGAGGGGCTGAATCAGAGGGGCTGATACAGAGGGCGAGAAACAGAGGGGCTGAAACAGAGGGCGATAAACAGAGGGGCTGAAACAGAGGGCGAGAAACAGAGGGGCTGAAAGAGTGGGGCTGAAACAGAGGGTCTGAAACAGAAGGCGAGAAACAGAGGGGCTGAAACAGAGGGCGAGAAACAGAGGGGCCGAAACAGAGGGCGAGAAACAGAGGGGCTGAAACAGAGGGCGAGAAACTGAGGGGCTGAAACAGAGGGGCTGAAACAGAAGGCGAGAAACAGAGGGGCTGAAACAGAGGGCGAGAAACAGAGTGGCTGAAACAGAAGGCGAGAAACAGAGGGGCTGAAACAGAGGGCGAGAAACAGAGGGGCTGAAACAGATCGGCCGAAACAGAGGGGCTGAAACAGAAGGCGAGAAACAGTGGGGCTGAAACAGAGGGGCTGAATCCGAGGGGCTGAAACAGAGGGCGAGAAACGGAGGGGCTGAAACAGAGGGCGAGAAACAGAGGGGCTGAAACCGAGGTGATGAATCAGAGGGGCTGAAACAGAGGGGCTGAAACAGTGGGCGAGAAACAGAGGGGCTGAAATAGAGGGCGAGAAACAGAGGGGCGGAAACAGAGGGCGAGAAACAGAGGGGCTGAAACAGAGGGGGTGAAACAGAGGGGCTGAATCAGAGGGGCTGATTCAGAGGGGCTGAAACAGAGGGGCTGAATCAGCGGGGCTGAAACAGAGGGCGAGAAACAGAGGGGCTGAAACAGAGGGCGAGAGACAGAGGGGCAGAAACAGAGGGCGAGAAACAGAGGGGCTGAAACAGAGGGGCGGAAACAGAGGGCGAGAAACAGAGGGGCTGAAACAGAGGGGCTGAAACAGAGGGACTGAAACAGAGGGGCTGAAACAGTGGGGCTGAAACAGAGGGGGAGAAACAGAGGGGCTGAAACAGAGGGTGAGAAATAGTGGGGCTGAAACAGAGGGGCTGAAACAGAGGGGCTGAATCAGAGGGGCTGATTCAGAGGGGCTGAAACAGAGGGGCTGAATCAGAGGGGCTGAAACAGAGGGTGAGAAACAGACGGGCTGAAACAGAGGGCGAGAAACAGAGGGGCTGAAACAGAGGGGCTAAATTAGAGGGGCAGAAACAGAGGGCGAGAAACAGAGGGGCTGAAACAGAGGGCGAGAAACAGAGGTGCTGAAACAGAGGGGCTGAAACAGAGGGGCTGAAACAGAGGGGCTGAAACAGAGGGCGAGAAACAGAGGGGCTGAAACAGAGGGCGAGAAACAGAGGGGCTGAAACAGAGGGCGAGAAACAGAGGTGCTGAAACAGAGGGGCTGAAACAGAAGGGCTGAAACAGAGGGGCTGAAACAGAGGGCGAGAAACAGAGGGTGAGAAACAGTGGGGCTGAAACAGAGGGGCTGAAACAGAGGGGCTGAAACAGAGAGCGAGAATCAGAGGGGCTGAAACAGAGGGCGAGAAACAGAGGGCGAGAAACAGAGTGGCTGAAACAGAGGGGCTGAAACAGAGGGGCTGAAACAGAGGGGCTGATACAGAGGGCGAGAAACAGAGGGGCTGAAACAGAGGGTGATAAACAGAGGGGCTGAAACAGAGGGCGAGAAACAGAGGGGCTGAAAGAGAGGGGCTGAAATAGAGTGGCTGAAACAGCAGGCGACAAACAGAGGGGCTGAAACTGGGAGCGAGAAACAGAGGGGCCGAAACAGAGGGCGAGAAACAGAGGGGCTGAAACAGAGGGCGAGAAACTGAGGGGCTGAAACAGAGGGGCTGAAACAGAAGGCGAGAAACAGAGGGGCTGAAACAGAGGGCGAGAAACAGAGGGGCTGAAACAGAGGGCGATAAACAGAGGGGCTGAAACAGAGGGCGAGAAACAGAGGGGCTGAAACAGAGGGCGAGAGACAGAGGGGCAGAAACAGAGGGCGAGAAACAGAGGGGCTGAAACAGAGGGGCTGAAACAGAGGGCGAGAAACAGAGGGGCTGAAACAGAGGGCGAGAAACAGAGGTGCTGAAACAGAGGGGCTGAAACAGAGGGGCTGAAACAGAGGGGCTGAAACAGAGGGGCTGAAACAGAGGGCGAGAAACAGAGGGGCTGAAACAGAGGGCGAGAAACAGAGGGGCTGAAACAGAGGGGCTGAAACAGAAGGGCTGAAACAGAGGGCGAGAAACAGAGGGGCTGAATCAGAGGGGCTGAATCAGAGGGGCTGAAACAGAGGGGCTGAAACAGAGGGCGAGAATCAGAGGGGCTGAAACAGAGGGCGAGAAACAGAGGGCGAGAAACAGAGGGGCTGAAACAGAGGGGCTGAAACAGAGGGGCTGAAACAGAGGGGTTGATACGGAGGGCGAGAAACAGAGGGGCTGAAACAGAGGGCGATAAACAGACGGGCTGAAACAGAGGGCGAGAAACAGAGGGGCTGAAAGAGTGGGGCTGAAACAGAGGGGCTGAAACAGAAGGCGAGAAACAGAGGGGCTGAACAGAGGGCGAGAAACAGAGGGGCTGAAACAGAGGGCGAGAAACAGAGGGGCTGAAACAGAGGGCGATAAACAGAGGGGCTGAAACAGAGGGCGAGAAACAGAGGGGCTGAAACAGAGCGGCTGAAACAGAGGGGCTGAAACAGAAGGCGAGAAACAGTGGGGCTGAAACAGAGGGCGAGAAACAGAGGGGCCGAAACAGAGGGCCAGAAACAGAGGGCGAGAAACAGAGGGACTGAAACAGAGGGGCTGAATCCGAGGGGCTGAAACAGAGGGCGAGAAACAGAGGGGCTGAAACCGAGGGGATGAATCAGAGGGGCTGAAACAGAGGGGCTGAAACAGAGGGCGAGAAACAGAGGGGCTGAAACAGAGGGCGAGAAACAGAGGGGCTGAAACAGAGGGGGTGAAACAGAGGGGCTGAATCAGAGGGGCTGATACGGAGGGCGAGAAACAGAGGGGCTGAAACAGAGGGCGATAAACAGAGGGGCTGAAACAGAGGGCGAGAAACAGAGGGGCTGAAAGAGTGGGGCTGAAACAGAGGGTCTGAAACAGAAGGCGAGAAACAGAGGGGCTGAAACAGAGGGCGAGAAACAGAGGGGCCGAAACAGAGGGCGAGAAACAGAGGGGCTGAAACAGAGGGCGAGGAACTGAGGGGCTGAAACAGAGGGGCTGAAACAGAAGGCGAGAAACAGAGGGGCTGAAACAGAGGGCGAGAAACAGAGTGGCTGAAACAGAAGGCGAGAAACAGAGGGGCTGAAACAGAGGGCGAGAAACAGAGGGGCTGAAACAGATCGGCCGAAACAGAGGGGCTGAAACAGAAGGCGAGAAACAGTGGGGCTGAAACAGAGGGGCTGAATCCGAGGGGCTGAAACAGAGGGCGAGAAACGGAGGGGCTGAAACAGAGGGCGAGAAACAGAGGGGCTGAAACCGAGGTGATGAATCAGAGGGGCTGAAACAGAGGGGCTGAAACAGTGGGCGAGAAACAGAGGGGCTGAAATAGAGGGCGAGAAACAGAGGGGCGGAAACAGAGGGCGAGAAACAGAGGGGCTGAAACAGAGGGGGTGAAACAGAGGGGCTGAATCAGAGGGGCTGATTCAGAGGGGCAGAAACAGAGGGGCTGAATCAGCGGGGCTGAAACAGAGGGCGAGAAACAGAGGGGCTGAAACAGAGGGCGAGAGACAGAGGGGCAGAAACAGAGGGCGAGAAACAGAGGGGCTGAAACAGAGGGGCGGAAACAGAGGGCGAGAAACAGAAGGGCTGAAACAGAGGGCGAGAAACAGAGGGGCTGAAACAGAGGGGCTGAAACAGAGGGACTGAAACAGAGGGGCTGAAACTGTGGGGCTGAAACAGAGGGGGAGAAACAGAGGGGCTGAAACAGAGGGTGAGAAATAGTGGGGCTGAAACAGAGGGGCTGAAACAGAGGGGCTGAATCAGAGGGGCTGATTCAGAGGGGCTGAAACAGAGGGGCTGAATCAGAGGGGCTGAAACAGAGGGTGAGAAACAGACGGGCTGAAACAGAGGGCGAGAAACAGAGGGGCTGAAACAGAGGGGCTAAATTAGAGGGGCAGAAACAGAGGGCGAGAAACAGAGGGGCTGAAACAGAGGGCGAGAAACAGAGGTGCTGAAACAGAGGGGCTGAAACAGAGGGGCTGAAACAGAGGGGCTGAAACAGAGGGCGAGAAACAGAGGGGCTGAAACAGAGGGCGAGAAACAGAGGGGCTGAAACAGAGGGCGAGAAACAGAGGTGCTGAAACAGAGGGGCTGAAACAGAAGGGCTGAAACAGAGGGGCTGAAACAGAGGGCGAGAAACAGAGGGTGAGAAACAGTGGGGCTGAAACAGAGGGGCTGAAACAGAGGGGCTGAAACAGAGAGCGAGAATCAGAGGGGCTGAAACAGAGGGCGAGAAACAGAGGGCGAGAAACAGAGTGGCTGAAACAGAGGGGCTGAAACAGAGGGGCTGAAACAGAGGGGCTGATACAGAGGGCGAGAAACAGAGGGGCTGAAACAGAGGGTGATAAACAGAGGGGCTGAAACAGAGGGCGAGAAACAGAGGGGCTGAAAGAGAGGGGCTGAAACAGAGTGGCTGAAACAGCAGGCGACAAACAGAGGGGCTGAAACTGGGAGCGAGAAACAGAGGGGCCGAAACAGAGGGCGAGAAACAGAGGGGCTGAAACAGAGGGCGAGAAACTGAGGGGCTGAAACAGAGGGGCTGAAACAGAAGGCGAGAAACAGCGGGGCTGAAACAGAGGGCGAGAAACAGAGGGGCTGAAACAGAGGGCGATAAACAGAGGGGCAGAAACAGAGGGCGAGAAACAGAGGGGCTGAAACAGAGGGGCTGAAACAGAGGGCGAGAAACAGAGGGGCTGAAACAGAGGGCGAGAAACAGAGGTGCTGAAACAGAGGGGCTGAATCAGAGGGGCTGAAACAGAGGGGCTGAATCAGAGGGGCTGAAACAGAGGGCGAGAAACTGAGGGGCTAAAACAGAGAGCGAGAAACAGAGGGGCTGAAACAGAGGGTGAGAAACAGTGGGGCTGAAACAGAGTGGCTGAAACAGAGGGGCTGAATCAGAGGGGCTGATTCAGAGGGGCTAAAACAGAGGGGCTGAATCAGAGGGGCTGAAACAGAGGGCGAGAAACAGACGGGCTGAAACAGAGGGCGAGAAACAGAGGGGCTGAAACAGAGGGCGATAAACAGAGGGGCTGAAACAGTGGGCGAGAAACAGATGGGCTGAAAGAGTGGGTCTGAAACAGAGGGGCTGAAACAGAAGGCGAGAAACACAGGGGCTGAAACAGAGGGCGAGAAACAGAGGGGCCGAAACAGAGGGCGAGAAACAGAGGGGCTGAAACAGAGGGCGAGAAACTGAGGGGCTGAAACAGAGGGGCTGAAACTGAAGGCGAGAAACAGAGGGGCTGAAACAGAGGGCGAGAAACAGAGGGGCTGAAACAGAGGGCGATAAACAGAGGGGCTGAAACAGAGGGCGAGAAACAGAGGGGCTGAAACAGAGCGGCTGAAACAGAGGGGCTGAAACAGAAGGCGAGAAACAGTGGGGCTGAAACAGAGGGCGAGAAACAGAGCGGCCGAAACAGAGGGCCAGAAACAGAGGGCGAGAAACAGAGGGACTGAAACAGAGGGGCTGAATCCGAGGGGCTGAAACAGAGGGCGAGAAACAGAGGGGCTGAAACAGAGAGCGAGAAACAGAGGGGCTGAAACCGAGGGGATGAATCAGAGGGGCTGAAAGAGAGGGGCTGAAACAGTGGGCGAGAAACAGAGGGGAAGAAACAGAGGGCGAGAAACAGAGGGGCTGAAACGGAGGGGGTGAAACAGAGGGGCTGAATCAGAGGGGCTGATTCAGAGGGGCTGCAACAGAGGGGCTGAATCAGCGGGGCTGAAACAGAGGGCGAGAAACAGAGGGGGTGAAACAGAGGGCGAGAGACAGAGGGGCAGAAACAGAGGGGCTGAAACAGAGGGGCTGAAACAGAGCGGCTGAAACAGAGGGCGAGAAACAGAGGGGCTGAAACAGAGGGCGAGAAACAGAGGGGCTGAAACAGAGGGGCTAAAACAGAGGGACTGAAACAGAGGGGCTGAAACAGTGGGGCTGAAACAGAGGGGGAGAAACAGAGGGGCTGAAACAGAGGGCGAGAAACAGAGGGGCTGAAACAGAGGGTGAGAAATAGTGGGGCTGAAACAAAGGGGCTGAAACAGAGGGGCTGAATCAGAGGGGCTGATTCAGAGGGGCTGAAACAGAGGGGCTGAATCAGAGGGGCTGAAACAGAGGGTGAGAAACAGACGGGCTGAAACAGAGGGCGAGAAACAGAGGGGCTGAAACAGAGGGGCTGAAACAGAGGGGCTAAATTAGAGGGGCAGAAACAGAGGGCGAGAAACAGAGGGGCTGAAACAGAGGGCGAGAAACAGAGGTGCTGAAACAGAGGGGCTGAAACAGAGGGGCTGAAACAGAGGGGCTGAAACAGAGGGCGAGAAACAGAGGGGCTGAAACAGAGGGCGAGAAACAGAGGGGCTGAAACAGAGGGGCTGAAACAGAAGGGCTGAAACAGAGGGGCTGAAACAGAGGGCGAGAAACAGAGGGTGAGAAACAGTGGGGCTGAAACAGAGGGGCTGAAACAGAGGGGCTGAAACAGAGAGCGAGAATCAGAGGGGCTGAAACAGAGGGCGAGAAACAGAGGGCGAGAAACAGAGTGGCTGAAACAGAGGGGCTGAAACAGAGGGGCTGAAACAGAGGGGCTGATACAGAGGGCGAGAAACAGAGGGGCTGAAACAGAGGGTGATAAACAGAGGGGCTGAAACAGAGGGCGAGAAACAGAGGGGCTGAAAGAGAGGGGCTGAAACAGAAGGCGAGAAACAGAGGGGCTGAAACAGAGGGCGAGAAACAGAGGGGCTGAAACAGAGGGCGATAAACAGAGGGGCTGAAACAGAGGGCGAGGAACAGAGGGGCTGAAACAGAGGGCGAGAGACAGAGGGGCAGAAACAGAGGGCGAGAAACAGAGGTGCTGAAACAGAGGGGCTGAAACACAGGGCGAGAAACAGAGGGTACTGAAACAGAGGGCGAGAAACAGAGGTGCTGAAACAGAGGGGCTGAAACAGAGGGGCTGAAACAGAGGGGCTGAATCAGAGGGGCTGAAACAGAGGGCGAGAAACTGAGGGGCTAAAACAGAGAGCGAGAAACAGAGGGGCTGAAACAGAGGGTGAGAAACAGTGGGGCTGAAACAGAGTGGCTGAAACAGAGGGGCTGAATCAGAGGGGCTGATTCAGTGGGGCTAAAACAGAGGGGCTGAATCAGAGGGGCTGAAACAGAGGGCGAGAAACAGACGGGCTGAAACAGAGGGCGAGAAACAGAGGGGCTGAAACAGAGGGCGATAAACAGAGGGGCTGAAACAGAGGGCGAGAAACAGATGGGCTGAAAGAGTGGGTCTGAAACAGAGGGGCTGAAACAGAAGGCGAGAAACACAGGGGCTGAAACAGAGGGCGAGAAACAGAGGGGCCGAAAAAGAGGGCGAGAAACAGAGGGGCTGAAACAGAGGGTGAGAAACTGAGGGGCTGAAACAGAGGGGCTGAAACAGAAGGCGAGAAACAGAGGGGCTGAAACAGAGGGCGAGAAATAGAGGGGCTGAAACAGAGGGCGATAAACAGAGGGGCTGAATCAGAGGGCGAGAAACAGAGGGGCTGAAACAGAGCGGCTGAAACAGAGGGGCTGAAACAGAAGGCGAGAAACAGTGGGGCTGAAACAGAGGGCGAGAAACAGAGCGGCCGAAACAGAGGGCCAGAAACAGAGGGCGAGAAACAGAGGGACTGAAACAGAGGGGCTGAATCCGAGGGGCTGAAACAGAGGGCGAGAAACAGAGGGGCTGAAACAGAGAGCGAGAAACAGAGGGGCTGAAACCGAGGGGATGAATCAGAGGGGCTGAAAGAGAGGGGCTGAAACAGTGGGCGAGAAACAGAGGGGCTGAAACAGAGGGCGAGAAACAGAGGGGCGGAAACAGAGGGCGAGAAACAGAGGGGCTGAAACAGAGGGGGTGAAACAGAGGGGCTGAATCAGAGGGGCTGATTCAGAGGGGCTGCAACAGAGGGGCTGAATCAGCGGGGCTGAAACAGAGGGCGAGAAACAGAGGGGGTGAAACAGAGGGCGAGAGACAGAGGGGCAGAAACAGAGGGGCTGAAACAGAGGGGCTGAAACAGAGCGGCTGAAACAGAGGGGCTGAAACAGAAGGCGAGAAACAGAGGGGCTGAAACAGAGGGCGAGAAACAGAGGGGCTGAAACAGAGGGCGAGAAACAGAGGGGCTGAAACCGAGGGGATGAATCAGAGGGGCTGAAACAGAGGGGCTGAAACAGTGGGCGAGAAACAGAGGGGCAGAAACAGAGGGCGAGAAACAGAGGGGCAGAAACAGAGGGCGAAAAACAGAGGGGCTGAAACAGAGGGGCTGAAACAGAGGGGCTGAATCAGTGGGTCTGCAACAGAGGGGCTGAATCAGCGGGGCTGAAACAGAGGGCGAGAAACAGAGGGGCTGAAACAGAGGGCGAGAGACAGAGGGGCAGAAACAGAGGGCGAGAAACAGAGGGGCTGAAACAGAGGGGCTGAAACACAGGGCGAGAAACAGAGGGGCTGAAACAGAGGGCGAGAAACAGGGGTGCTGAAACAGAGGGGCTGAAACAGAGGGCCTGAAACAGAGGGGCTGAATCAGAGGGGCTGAAACAGAGGGCGAGAAACTGAGGGGCTGAAACAGAGAGCGAGAAACAGAGGGGCTGAAACAGAGGGTGAGAAACAGTGGGGCTGAAACAGAGTGGCTGAAACAGAGGGGCTGAATCAGAGGGGCTGATTCAGAGGGGCTGAAACAGAGGGGCTGAATCAGAGGGGCAGAAACAGAGGGCGAGAAACAGAGGGGCTGAAACAGAGGGGCTGAAACACAGGGCGAGAAACAGAGGGGCTGAAACAGAGGGCGAGAAACAGAGGTGCTGAAACAGAGGGGCTGAAACAGAGGGGCTCAAACAGAGGGGCTGAATCAGAGGGGCTGAAACAGAGGGCGAGAAACTGAGGGGCTGAAACAGAGAGCGAGAAACAGAGGGGCTGAAACAGAGGGTGAGAAACAGAGGGGCTGAAACAGAGTGGCTGAAACAGAGGGGCTGAATCAGAGGGGCTGATTCAGAGGGGCTGAAACAGAGGGGCTGAATCAGAGGGGCTGACACAGAGGGCGATAAACAGAGGGGCTGAAACACTAGGGCGAGAAACAGAGGGGCTGAAACAGAGGGTGATAAACAGAGGGGCTGAAACAGTGGGCGAGAAACAGAGGGGCTGAAAGAGTGGGTCTGAAACAGAGGGGCCGAAACAGAAGGCGAGAAACAGAGGGGCTGAAACAGAGGGCGAGAAACAGAGGGGCCGAAACAGAGGGCGAGAAACAGAGGGGCTGAAACAGAGGGCGAGAAACTGAGGGGCTGAAACAGAGGGGCTGAAACAGAAGGCGAGAAACAGAGGGGCTGAAACAGAGGGCGAGAAACAGAGGGGCTGAAACAGAGGGCGATAAACAGAGGGGCTGAAACAGAGGGCGAGAAACAGAGGGGCTGAAACAGAGCGGCTGAAACAGAGGGGCTGAAACAGAAGGCGAGAAACAGTGGGGCTGAAACAGAGGGCGAGAAACAGAGCGGCCGAAACAGAGGGCCAGAAACAGAGGGCGAGAAACAGAGGGACTGAAACAGAGGGGCTGAATCCGAGGGGCTGAAACAGAGGGCGAGAAACAGAGGGGCTGAAACAGAGGGCGAGAAACAGAGGTGCTGAAACCGAGGGGATGAATCAGAGGGGCTGAAACAGAGGGGCTGAAACAGTGGGCGAGAAACAGAGGGGCTGAAACAGAGGGCGAGAAACAGAGGGGCGGAAACAGAGGGCGAGAAAAAGAGGGGTTGAAACAGAGGGGGTGAAACAGAGGGGCTGAATCAGAGGGGCTGATTCAGAGGGGCTGCAACAGAGGGGCTGAATCAGCGGGGCTGAAACAGAGGGCGAGAAACAGAGGGGCTGAAACAGAGGGCGAGAGACAGAGGGGCAGAAACAGAGGGCGAGAAACAGAGGGGCTGAAACAGAGGGCCAGAAACAGAGGGGCTGAAACAGAGGGCGATAAACAGAGGGGCTGAAACAGAGGGCGAGAAACAGAGGGGTTGAAACAGAGGGGCTGAAACAGAAGGCGAGAAACAGAGGGGCTGAAACAGAGGGCGAGAAACAGAGGGGCCGAAACAGAGGTCCAGAAACAGAGGGCGAGAAACAGAGGGACTGAAACAGAGGGGCTGAATCCGAGGGGCTGAAACAGAGGGCGAGAAATAGAGGGGCTGAAACAGAGGGCGAGAAACAGAGGGGCTGAAACCGAGGGGATGAATCAGAGGGGCTGAAACAGAGGGGCTGGAACAGAGGGGGAGAAACAGAGGGGCTGAAACCGAGGGGATGAATCAGAGGGGCTGAAACAGAGGGGCTGGAACAGAGGGGGAGAAACAGAGGGGCTGAAACAGAGGGGCAGAATCATAGGGGCTGAAACAGAGGGCGAGAAACAGAGGGGCTGAAACAGAGGGCCTGAAACAGAGGGGCTGAAACAGAGGGCGAGAAGCAGAGGGGCCGAAACAGAGGGGCTGAAACAGAGGGGCTGAAACAGAGGGACTGAAACAGAGGGCGAGAAACAGAGAGGCTGGAACAGAGGGCGAGAAACAGAGGGGCTGAAACAGAGGGCGATAAACAGAGGGGCTGAAACAGAGGGCGAGAAACAGAGGGGCTGAAACAGAGGGGCTGAAACAGAGGGGCTGAAACAGAGGGGCTGAAACAGAAGGCGAGAAACAGAGGGGCTGAAGCAGAGGGCAAGAAACAGAGGGGCTGAAACAGAGGGCGAGAAACAGAGGGCGAGAAACAGCGGGACTGAAACAGAGGGGCTGAATCAGAGGGGCTGAATTAGAGGGCGAGAAACAGAGGGGCTGAAACAGAGGGCGAGAAACAGACGGGCTGAAACCAAGGGGCTGAATCAGAGGGGCTGAAACAGAGGGGCTGAAACTGTGGGCTAGAAACAGTGGGGCTGAAACAGAGGGCGAGAAACAGAGGGGCAGAAACAGAGGGCGAATAACAGAGGGGCTGAAACAGAGGGCGAGAAACAGAGGGGCTGAATCAGAGGGGCTGAAACAGAGGTCGAGAAACTGAGGGGCTGAAACAGAGGGCGAGAAACAGAGAGGCTGGAACAGAGGGCGAGAAACAGAGGGGCTGAAACAGAGGGCGATAAACAGAGGGGCTGAAACAGAGGGCGAGAAACAGAGGGGCTGAAACAGAGGGGCTGAAACAGAGGGGCTGAAACAGAGGGGCTGAAACAGAAGGCGAGAAACAGAGGGGCTGAAGCAGAGGTCAAGAAACAGAGGGGCTGAAACAGAGGGCGAGAAACAGAGGGCGAGAAACAGCGGGACTGAAACAGAGGGGCTGAATCAGAGGGGCTGGTTCAGAGGGGCTGAAACAGAGGGGCTGAATCAGAGGGGCTAAATTAGAGGGGCAGAAACAGAGGGCGAGAAACAGAGGGGCTGAAACAGAGGGCGAGAAACAGAGGTGCTGAAACAGAGGGGCTGAAACAGAGGGGCTGAAACAGAGGGGCTGAAACAGAGGGCGAGAAACAGAGGGGCTGAAACAGAGGGCGAGAAACAGAGGGGCTGAAACAGAGGGGCTGAAACAAAAGGGCTGAAACAGAGGGGCTGAAACAGAGGGGCTGACACAGAGGGGCTGACACAGAGGGCGAGAAACAGAGGGGCTGAAACAGAGGGTGATAAACAGAGGGGCTGAAACAGAGGGCGAGAAACAGAGGGGCTTAAAGAGAGGGGCTGAAACAGAGTGGCTGAAACAGCAGGCGAGAAACAGAGGGGCTGAAACAGGGGGCGAGAAACAGAGGGGCCGAAACAGAGGGCGAGAAACAGATGGGCTGAAACAGAGGGCGAGAAACTGAGGGGCTGAAACAGAGGGGCTGAAACAGAAGGCGAGAAACAGAGGGGCTGAAACAGAGGGCGAGAAACAGAGGGGCTGAAACAGAGGGCGATAAACAGAGGGGCTGAAACAGAGGGCGAGAAACAGAGGGGCTGAAACAGAGGGCGAGAGACAGTGGGGCAGAAACAGAGGGCGAGAACCAGAGGGGCTGAAACAGAGGGGCTGAAACACAGGGCGAGAAACAGAGGGGCTGAAACAGAGGGCGAGAAACAGAGGGGCTGAAACAGAGGGCGAAAAACAGAGGGGCTGAAACAGAGGGGCTGAAACAGAGGGGCTGAATCAGTGGGGCTGATTCAGAGGGGCTGCAACAGAGGGGCTGAATCAGCGGGGCTGAAACAGAGGGCGAGAAACAGAGGGGCTGAAACAGAGGGCGAGAGACAGAGGGGCAGAAACAGAGTGCGAGAAACAGAGGGACTGAAACAGATGGGCTGAAACAGAGGGCGAGAAACCGAGGGGCTGAAACAGAGGGGCTGAAACAGAGGGGCACAATCAGAGGGGCTGAAACAGAGGGCGAGAAACAGAGGGGCTGAAACAGAGGGGCTGAAACAGAGGGCGAGAAACAGAGGGGCCGAAACAGAGGGCGAGAAACAGAGGGGCTGAAACAGAGGGGCTAAATTAGAGGGGCAGAAACAGAGGGCGAGAAACAGAGGGGCTAAAACAGAGGGCGAGAAACAGAGGTGCTGAAACAGAGGGGCTGAAACAGAGGGGCTGAAACAGAGGGGCTGAAACAGAGGGCGAGAAACAGAGGGGCTGAAACAGAGGGCGAGAAACAGAGGGGCTGAAACAGAGGGGCTGAAACAAAAGGGCTGAAACAGAGGGGCTGAAACAGAGGGGCTGACACAGAGGGGCTGACACAGAGGGCGAGAAACAGAGGGGCTGAAACAGAGGGTGATAAACAGAGGGGCTGAAACAGAGGGCGAGAAACAGAGGGGCTTAAAGAGAGGGGCTGAAACAGAGTGGCTGAAACAGCAGGCGAGAAACAGAGGGGCTGAAACAGGGGGCGAGAAACAGAGGGGCTGAAACAGAGGGGCTGAAACAGAGGGGCTAAATTAGAGGGGCAGAAACAGAGGGCGAGAAACAGAGGGGCTGAAACAGAGGGCGAGAAACAGAGGTGCTGAAACAGAGGGGCTGAAACAGAGGGGCTGAAACAGAGGGGCTGAAACAGAGGGCGAGAAACAGAGGGGCTGAAACAGAGGGCGAGAAACAGAGGGGCTGAAACAGAGGGGCTGAAACAAAAGGGCTGAAACAGAGGGGCTGAAACAGAGGGGCTGACACAGAGGGGCTGACACAGAGGGCGAGAAACAGAGGGGCTGAAACAGAGGGTGATAAACAGAGGGGCTGAAACAGAGGGCGAGAAACAGAGGGGCTTAAAGAGAGGGGCTGAAACAGAGTGGCTGAAACAGCAGGCGAGAAACAGAGGGGCTGAAACAGGGGGCGAGAAACAGAGGGGCCGAAACAGAGGGCGAGAAACAGATGGGCTGAAACAGAGGGCGAGAAACTGAGGGGCTGAAACAGAGGGGCTGAAACAGAAGGCGAGAAACAGAGGGGCTGAAACAGAGGGCGAGAAACAGAGGGGCTGAAACAGAGGGCGATAAACAGAGGGGCTGAAACAGAGGGCGAGAAACAGAGGGGCTGAAACAGAGGGCGAGAGACAGTGGGGCAGAAACAGAGGGCGAGAACCAGAGGGGCTGAAACAGAGGGGCTGAAACACAGGGCGAGAAACAGAGGGGCTGAAACAGAGGGCGAGAAACAGAGGGGCTGAAACAGAGGGCGAAAAACAGAGGGGCTGAAACAGAGGGGCTGAAACAGAGGGGCTGAATCAGTGGGGCTGATTCAGAGGGGCTGCAACAGAGGGGCTGAATCAGCGGGGCTGAAACAGAGGGCGAGAAACAGAGGGGCTGAAACAGAGGGCGAGAGACAGAGGGGCAGAAACAGAGTGCGAGAAACAGAGGGACTGAAACAGATGGGCTGAAACAGAGGGCGAGAAACCGAGGGGCTGAAACAGAGGGGCTGAAACAGAGGGGCACAATCAGAGGGGCTGAAACAGAGGGCGAGAAACAGAGGGGCTGAAACAGAGGGGCTGAAACAGAGGGCGAGAAACAGAGGGGCCGAAACAGAGGGCGAGAAACAGAGGGGCTGAAACAGAGGGCGAGAAACTGAGGGGCTGAAACAGAGGGGCTGAAACAGAAGGCGAGAAACAGAGGGGCTGAAACAGAGGGCGAGAAACAGAGGGGCTGAAACAGAGGGCGATAAACAGAGGGGCTGAAACAGAGGGCGAGAAACAGAGGGGCTGAAACAGAGCGGCTGAAACAGAGGGGCTGAAACAGAAGGCGAGAAACAGTGGGGCTGAAACAGAGGGCGAGAAACAGAGCGGCCGAAACAGAGGGCCAGAAACAGAGGGCGAGAAACAGAGGGACTGAAACAGAGGGGCTGAATCCGAGGGGCTGAAACAGAGGGCGAGAAACAGAGGGGCTGAAACAGAGGGCGAGAAACAGAGGTGCTGAAACCGAGGGGATGAATCAGAGGGGCTGAAACAGAGGGGCTGAAACAGTGGGCGAGAAACAGAGGGGCTGAAACAGAGGGCGAGAAACAGAGGGGCGGAAACAGAGGGCGAGAAAAAGAGGGGTTGAAACAGAGGGGGTGAAACAGAGGGGCTGAATCAGAGGGGCTGATTCAGAGGGGCTGCAACAGAGGGGCTGAATCAGCGGGGCTGAAACAGAGGGCGAGAAACAGAGGGGCTGAAACAGAGGGCGAGAGACAGAGGGGCAGAAACAGAGGGCGAGAAACAGAGGGGCTGAAACAGAGGGCCAGAAACAGAGGGGCTGAAACAGAGGGCGATAAACAGAGGGGCTGAAACAGAGGGCGAGAAACAGAGGGGTTGAAACAGAGGGGCTGAAACAGAAGGCGAGAAACAGAGGGGCTGAAACAGAGGGCGAGAAACAGAGGGGCCGAAACAGAGGTCCAGAAACAGAGGGCGAGAAACAGAGGGACTGAAACAGAGGGGCTGAATCCGAGGGGCTGAAACAGAGGGCGAGAAATAGAGGGGCTGAAACAGAGGGCGAGAAACAGAGGGGCTGAAACCGAGGGGATGAATCAGAGGGGCTGAAACAGAGGGGCTGGAACAGAGGGGGAGAAACAGAGGGGCTGAAACAGAGGGGCAGAATCATAGGGGCTGAAACAGAGGGCGAGAAACAGAGGGGCTGAAACAGAGGGCCTGAAACAGAGGGGCTGAAACAGAGGGCGAGAAGCAGAGGGGCCGAAACAGAGGGGCTGAAACAGAGGGGCTGAAACAGAGGGACTGAAACAGAGGGCGAGAAACAGAGAGGCTGGAACAGAGGGCGAGAAACAGAGGGGCTGAAACAGAGGGCGATAAACAGAGGGGCTGAAACAGAGGGCGAGAAACAGAGGGGCTGAAACAGAGGGGCTGAAACAGAGGGGCTGAAACAGAGGGGCTGAAACAGAAGGCGAGAAACAGAGGGGCTGAAGCAGAGGGCAAGAAACAGAGGGGCTGAAACAGAGGGCGAGAAACAGAGGGCGAGAAACAGCGGGACTGAAACAGAGGGGCTGAATCAGAGGGGCTGAATTAGAGGGCGAGAAACAGAGGGGCTGAAACAGAGGGCGAGAAACAGACGGGCTGAAACCAAGGGGCTGAATCAGAGGGGCTGAAACAGAGGGGCTGAAACTGTGGGCTAGAAACAGTGGGGCTGAAACAGAGGGCGAGAAACAGAGGGGCAGAAACAGAGGGCGAGAAACAGAGGGGCTGAAACAGAGGGCGAGAAACAGAGGGGCTGAATCAGAGGGGCTGAAACAGAGGTCGAGAAACTGAGGGGCTGAAACAGAGGGCGAGAAACAGAGAGGCTGGAACAGAGGGCGAGAAACAGAGGGGCTGAAACAGAGGGCGATAAACAGAGGGGCTGAAACAGAGGGCGAGAAACAGAGGGGCTGAAACAGAGGGGCTGAAACAGAGGGGCTGAAACAGAGGGGCTGAAACAGAAGGCGAGAAACAGAGGGGCTGAAGCAGAGGGCAAGAAACAGAGGGGCTGAAACAGAGGGCGAGAAACAGAGGGCGAGAAACAGCGGGACTGAAACAGAGGGGCTGAATCAGAGGGGCTGGTTCAGAGGGGCTGAAACAGAGGGGCTGAATCAGAGGGGCTGAAACAGAGGGCGAGAAACAGACGGGCTGAAACAGAGGGCGAGAAACAAAGGGGCAGAAACAGAGGGCGAGAAACAGAGGTGCTGAAACAGAGGGGCTGAACAGAGGGCGAGAAACAGAGGGGCTGAAACAGAGTGGCTGAAAAAGAGGGGCTAAATTAGAGGGGCAGAAACACAGGGCGAGAAACAGAGGGGCTGAAACAGTTGGCGAGAAACAGAGGTGCTGAAACAGAGGGGCTGAAACAGAGGGGCTGAAACAGAGGGGCTGAATCAGAGGGGCTGAAACAGAGGGCGAGAAACTGAGGGGCTGAAACAGAGGGCGAGAAACAGATGGGCTGAAACAGAGGGTGAGAAACAGTGGGGCTGAAACAGAGGGGCTGAAACAGAGGGGCTGAATCAGAGGGGCTGATTCAGACGGGCTGAAACAGAGGGGCTGAATCAGAGGGGCTGAAACAGAGGGCGAGAAACAGACGGGCTGAAACAGAGGGCGAGAAACAGAGGGGCAGAAACAGAGGGCTTTTAAACAGAGTGGCTGAAACAGAGGGGCTGAAACAAAGAGCGCGAAACAGAGGGGCTGAAACAGAGGGCGAGAAACAGAGGGGCTGAAACAGAGGGGCTGAAACAGAGGGGCTAAATTACAGTGGCAGAAACAGAGGGCGAGAAACAGAGGGGCTGAAACAGAGGGCGAGAAACAGAGGTGCTGAAACAGAGGGGCTGAAACAGAGGGGCTGAAACAGAGGGGCTGAAACAGAGGGCGAGAAACAGAGGGGCTGAAACAGAGGGGCTGAAACAGAAGGGCTGAAACAGAGGGGCTGAAACAGAGGGCGAGAAACAGAGGGGCTGAATCAGAGGGGCTGAATCAGAGGGGCTGAAACAGAGGGCATGAAACAGAGAGAGAGAATCAGAGGGGCTGAAACAGAGGGCGAGAAACAGAGGGGCTGAAACAGAGGGGCTGCAACAGAGGGGCTGATACAGAGGGCGAGAAACAGAGGGGCTGAAACAGAGGGCGATAAACAGAGGTGCTGAAACAGAGGGCGAGAAACAGAGGGGCTGAAAGAGAGGGGCTGAAACAGAGTGGCTGAAACAGCAGGCGAGAAACAGAGGGGCTGAAACAGAGGGCGAGAAACAGAGGGGCCGAAACAGAGGGGCTGAAACAGAGGGCGAGAAACTGAGGGGCTGAAACAGAGGGGCTGAAACAGAAGGCGAGAAACAGAGGGGCTGAAACAGAGGGCGAGAAACAGAGGGGCTGAAACAGAGGGCGATAAACAGAGGGGCTGAAACAGAGGGCGAGAAACAGAGGGGCTGAAAGAGAGTGGCTGAAACAGAGGGGCTGAAACAGAAGGCGAGAAACAGAGGGGCTGAAACAGAGGGTGAGAAACAGAGGGGCCGAAACAGAGGGCCAGAAACAGAGGGCGAGAAACAGAGGGACTGAAACAGAGGGGCTGAATCCGAGAAGCTGAAACAGAGGGCGAGAAACAGAGGGGCTGAAACAGAGGGCGATAAACAGAGGGGCTGAAACAGAGGGCGAGAAACAGAGGGGCTGAAAGAGTGGGCGAGAAACAGAGGGGCTGAAACAGAGGGGCTGAAACAGAGGGGCTAAATTAGAGGGGCAGAAACAGAGGGCGAGAAACAGAGGGGCTGAAACAGAGGGCGAGAAACAGAGGTGCTGAAACAGAGGGGCTGAAACAGAGGGGCTGAAACAGAGGGGCTGAAACAGAGGGCGAGAAACAGAGGGGCTGAAACAGAGGGCGAGAAACAGAGGGGCTGAAACAGAGGGGCTGAAACAAAAGGGCTGAAACAGAGGGGCTGAAACAGAGGGGCTGACACAGAGGGGCTGACACAGAGGGCGAGAAACAGAGGGGCTGAAACAGAGGGTGATAAACAGAGGGGCTGAAACAGAGGGCGAGAAACAGAGGGGCTTAAAGAGAGGGGCTGAAACAGAGTGGCTGAAACAGCAGGCGAGAAACAGAGGGGCTGAAACAGGGGGCGAGAAACAGAGGGGCCGAAACAGAGGGCGAGAAACAGATGGGCTGAAACAGAGGGCGAGAAACTGAGGGGCTGAAACAGAGGGGCTGAAACAGAAGGCGAGAAACAGAGGGGCTGAAACAGAGGGCGAGAAACAGAGGGGCTGAAACAGAGGGCGATAAACAGAGGGGCTGAAACAGAGGGCGAGAAACAGAGGGGCTGAAACAGAGGGCGAGAGACAGTGGGGCAGAAACAGAGGGCGAGAACCAGAGGGGCTGAAACAGAGGGGCTGAAACACAGGGCGAGAAACAGAGGGGCTGAAACAGAGGGCGAGAAACAGAGGGGCTGAAACAGAGGGCGAAAAACAGAGGGGCTGAAACAGAGGGGCTGAAACAGAGGGGCTGAATCAGTGGGGCTGATTCAGAGGGGCTGCAACAGAGGGGCTGAATCAGCGGGGCTGAAACAGAGGGCGAGAAACAGAGGGGCTGAAACAGAGGGCGAGAGACAGAGGGGCAGAAACAGAGTGCGAGAAACAGAGGGACTGAAACAGATGGGCTGAAACAGAGGGCGAGAAACCGAGGGGCTGAAACAGAGGGGCTGAAACAGAGGGGCACAATCAGAGGGGCTGAAACAGAGGGCGAGAAACAGAGGGGCTGAAACAGAGGGGCTGAAACAGAGGGCGAGAAACAGAGGGGCCGAAACAGAGGGCGAGAAACAGAGGGGCTGAAACAGAGGGGCTAAATTAGAGGGGCAGAAACAGAGGGCGAGAAACAGAGGGGCTAAAACAGAGGGCGAGAAACAGAGGTGCTGAAACAGAGGGGCTGAAACAGAGGGGCTGAAACAGAGGGGCTGAAACAGAGGGCGAGAAACAGAGGGGCTGAAACAGAGGGCGAGAAACAGAGGGGCTGAAACAGAGGGGCTGAAACAAAAGGGCTGAAACAGAGGGGCTGAAACAGAGGGGCTGACACAGTGGGGCTGACACAGAGGGCGAGAAACAGAGGGGCTGAAACAGAGGGTGATAAACAGAGGGGCTGAAACAGAGGGCGAGAAACAGAGGGGCTTAAAGAGAGGGGCTGAAACAGAGTGGCTGAAACAGCAGGCGAGAAACAGAGGGGCTGAAACAGGGGGCGAGAAACAGAGGGGCTGAAACAGAGGGGCTGAAACAGAGGGGCTAAATTAGAGGGGCAGAAACAGAGGGCGAGAAACAGAGGGGCTGAAACAGAGGGCGAGAAACAGAGGTGCTGAAACAGAGGGGCTGAAACAGAGGGGCTGAAACAGAGGGGCTGAAACAGAGGGCGAGAAACAGAGGGGCTGAAACAGAGGGCGAGAAACAGAGGGGCTGAAACAGAGGGGCTGAAACAAAAGGGCTGAAACAGAGGGGCTGAAACAGAGGGGCTGACACAGAGGGGCTGACACAGAGGGCGAGAAACAGAGGGGCTGAAACAGAGGGTGATAAACAGAGGGGCTGAAACAGAGGGCGAGAAACAGAGGGGCTTAAAGAGAGGGGCTGAAACAGAGTGGCTGAAACAGCAGGCGAGAAACAGAGGGGCTGAAACAGGGGGCGAGAAACAGAGGGGCCGAAACAGAGGGCGAGAAACAGATGGGCTGAAACAGAGGGCGAGAAACTGAGGGGCTGAAACAGAGGGGCTGAAACAGAAGGCGAGAAACAGAGGAGCTGAAACAGAGGGCGAGAAACAGAGGGGCTGAAACAGAGGGCGATAAACAGAGGGGCTGAAACAGAGGGCGAGAAACAGAGGGGCTGAAACAGAGGGCGAGAGACAGTGGGGCAGAAACAGAGGGCGAGAACCAGAGGGGCTGAAACAGAGGGGCTGAAACACAGGGCGAGAAACAGAGGGGCTGAAACAGAGGGCGAGAAACAGAGGGGCTGAAACAGAGGGCGAAAAACAGAGGGGCTGAAACAGAGGGGCTGAAACAGAGGGGCTGAATCAGTGGGGCTGATTCAGAGGGGCTGCAACAGAGGGGCTGAATCAGCGGGGCTGAAACAGAGGGCGAGAAACAGAGGGGCTGAAACAGAGGGCGAGAGACAGAGGGGCAGAAACAGAGTGCGAGAAACAGAGGGACTGAAACAGATGGGCTGAAACAGAGGGCGAGAAACCGAGGGGCTGAAACAGAGGGGCTGAAACAGAGGGGCACAATCAGAGGGGCTGAAACAGAGGGCGAGAAACAGAGGGGCTGAAACAGAGGGGCTGAAACAGAGGGCGAGAAACAGAGGGGCCGAAACAGAGGGCGAGAAACAGAGGGGCTGAAACAGAGGGCGAGAAACTGAGGGGCTGAAACAGAGGGGCTGAAACAGAAGGCGAGAAACAGAGGGGCTGAAACAGAGGGCGAGAAACAGAGGGGCTGAAACAGAGGGCGATAAACAGAGGGGCTGAAACAGAGGGCGAGAAACAGAGGGGCTGAAACAGAGCGGCTGAAACAGAGGGGCTGAAACAGAAGGCGAGAAACAGTGGGGCTGAAACAGAGGGCGAGAAACAGAGCGGCCGAAACAGAGGGCCAGAAACAGAGGGCGAGAAACAGAGGGACTGAAACAGAGGGGCTGAATCCGAGGGGCTGAAACAGAGGGCGAGAAACAGAGGGGCTGAAACAGAGGGCGAGAAACAGAGGTGCTGAAACCGAGGGGATGAATCAGAGGGGCTGAAACAGAGGGGCTGAAACAGTGGGCGAGAAACAGAGGGGCTGAAACAGAGGGCGAGAAACAGAGGGGCGGAAACAGAGGGCGAGAAAAAGAGGGGTTGAAACAGAGGGGGTGAAACAGAGGGGCTGAATCAGAGGGGCTGATTCAGAGGGGCTGCAACAGAGGGGCTGAATCAGCGGGGCTGAAACAGAGGGCGAGAAACAGAGGTGCTGAAACAGAGGGCGAGAAACTGAGGGGCTGAAACAGAGGGGCTGAAACAGAAGGCGAGAAACAGAGGGGCTGAAACAGAGGGCGAGAAACAGAGGGGCTGAAACAGAGGTCGATAAACAGAGGGGCTGAAACAGAGGGCGAGAAACAGAGGGGCTGAAACAGAGGGCGAGAGACAGTGGGGCAGAAACAGAGGGCGAGAACCAGAGGGGCTGAAACAGAGGGGCTGAAACACAGGGCGAGAAACAGAGGGGCTGAAACAGAGGGCGAGAAACAGAGGGGCTGAAACAGAGGGCGAAAAACAGAGGGGCTGAAACAGAGGGGCTGAAACAGAGGGGCTGAATCAGTGGGGCTGATTCAGAGGGGCTGCAACAGAGGGGCTGAATCAGCGGGGCTGAAACAGAGGGCGAGAAACAGAGGGGCTGAAACAGAGGGCGAGAGACAGAGGGGCAGAAACAGAGTGCGAGAAACAGAGGGACTGAAACAGATGGGCTGAAACAGAGGGCGAGAAACCGAGGGGCTGAAACAGAGGGGCTGAAACAGAGGGGCACAATCAGAGGGGCTGAAACAGAGGGCGAGAAACAGAGGGGCTGAAACAGAGGGGCTGAAACAGAGGGCGAGAAACAGAGGGGCCGAAACAGAGGGCGAGAAACAGAGGGGCTGAAACAGAGGGGCTAAATTAGAGGGGCAGAAACAGAGGGCGAGAAACAGAGGGGCTAAAACAGAGGGCGAGAAACAGAGGTGCTGAAACAGAGGGGCTGAAACAGAGGGGCTGAAACAGAGGGGCTGAAACAGAGGGCGAGAAACAGAGGGGCTGAAACAGAGGGCGAGAAACAGAGGGGCTGAAACAGAGGGGCTGAAACAAAAGGGCTGAAACAGAGGGGCTGAAACAGAGGGGCTGACACAGAGGGGCTGACACAGAGGGCGAGAAACAGAGGGGCTGAAACAGAGGGTGATAAACAGAGGGGCTGAAACAGAGGGCGAGAAACAGAGGGGCTTAAAGAGAGGGGCTGAAACAGAGTGGCTGAAACAGCAGGCGAGAAACAGAGGGGCTGAAACAGGGGGCGAGAAACAGAGGGGCTGAAACAGAGGGGCTGAAACAGAGGGGCTAAATTAGAGGGGCAGAAACAGAGGGCGAGAAACAGAGGGGCTGAAACAGAGGGCGAGAAACAGAGGTGCTGAAACAGAGGGGCTGAAACAGAGGGGCTGAAACAGAGGGGCTGAAACAGAGGGCGAGAAACAGAGGGGCTGAAACAGAGGGCGAGAAACAGAGGGGCTGAAACAGAGGGGCTGAAACAAAAGGGCTGAAACAGAGGGGCTGAAACAGAGGGGCTGACACAGAGGGGCTGACACAGAGGGCGAGAAACAGAGGGGCTGAAACAGAGGGTGATAAACAGAGGGGCTGAAACAGAGGGCGAGAAACAGAGGGGCTTAAAGAGAGGGGCTGAAACAGAGTGGCTGAAACAGCAGGCGAGAAACAGAGGGGCTGAAACAGGGGGCGAGAAACAGAGGGGCCGAAACAGAGGGCGAGAAACAGATGGGCTGAAACAGAGGGCGAGAAACTGAGGGGCTGAAACAGAGGGGCTGAAACAGAAGGCGAGAAACAGAGGAGCTGAAACAGAGGGCGAGAAACAGAGGGGCTGAAACAGAGGGCGATAAACAGAGGGGCTGAAACAGAGGGCGAGAAACAGAGGGGCTGAAACAGAGGGCGAGAGACAGTGGGGCAGAAACAGAGG
This sequence comes from Chiloscyllium punctatum, assembly GCF_047496795.1. Taxonomy (NCBI): domain Eukaryota; kingdom Metazoa; phylum Chordata; class Chondrichthyes; order Orectolobiformes; family Hemiscylliidae; genus Chiloscyllium; species Chiloscyllium punctatum. The sequence continues at coordinate 944,797 of NW_027309805.1, read as the reverse complement.
GCGAGAACCAGAGGGGCTGAAACAGAGGGGCTGAAACACAGGGCGAGAAACAGAGGGGCTGAAACAGAGGGCGAGAAACAGAGGGGCTGAAACAGAGGGCGAAAAACAGAGGGGCTGAAACAGAGGGGCTGAAACAGAGGGGCTGAATCAGTGGGGCTGATTCAGAGGGGCTGCAACAGAGGGGCTGAATCAGCGGGGCTGAAACAGAGGGCGAGAAACAGAGGGGCTGAAACAGAGGGCGAGAGACAGAGGGGCAGAAACAGAGAGCGAGAAACAGAGGGACTGAAACAGATGGGCTGAAACAGAGGGCGAGAAACCGAGGGGCTGAAACAGAGGGGCTGAAACAGAGGGGCACAATCAGAGGGGCTGAAACAGAGGGCGAGAAACAGAGGGGCTGAAACAGAGGGGCTGAAACAGAGGGCGAGAAACAGAGGGGCCGAAACAGAGGGCGAGAAACAGAGGGGCTGAAACAGAGGGCGAGAAACTGAGGGGCTGAAACAGAGGGGCTGAAACAGAAGGCGAGAAACAGAGGGGCTGAAACAGAGGGCGAGAAACAGAGGGGCTGAAACAGAGGGCGATAAACAGAGGGGCTGAAACAGAGGGCGAGAAACAGAGGGGCTGAAACAGAGCGGCTGAAACAGAGGGGCTGAAACAGAAGGCGAGAAACAGTGGGGCTGAAACAGAGGGCGAGAAACAGAGCGGCCGAAACAGAGGGCCAGAAACAGAGGGCGAGAAACAGAGGGACTGAAACAGAGGGGCTGAATCCGAGGGGCTGAAACAGAGGGCGAGAAACAGAGGGGCTGAAACAGAGGGCGAGAAACAGAGGTGCTGAAACCGAGGGGATGAATCAGAGGGGCTGAAACAGAGGGGCTGAAACAGTGGGCGAGAAACAGAGGGGCTGAAACAGAGGGCGAGAAACAGAGGGGCGGAAACAGAGGGCGAGAAAAAGAGGGGTTGAAACAGAGGGGGTGAAACAGAGGGGCTGAATCAGAGGGGCTGATTCAGAGGGGCTGCAACAGAGGGGCTGAATCAGCGGGGCTGAAACAGAGGGCGAGAAACAGAGGGGCTGAAACAGAGGGCGAGAGACAGAGGGGCAGAAACAGAGGGCGAGAAACAGAGGGGCTGAAACAGAGGGCCAGAAACAGAGGGGCTGAAACAGAGGGCGATAAACAGAGGGGCTGAAACAGAGGGCGAGAAACAGAGGGGTTGAAACAGAGGGGCTGAAACAGAAGGCGAGAAACAGAGGGGCTGAAACAGAGGGCGAGAAACAGAGGGGCCGAAACAGAGGTCCAGAAACAGAGGGCGAGAAACAGAGGGACTGAAACAGAGGGGCTGAATCCGAGGGGCTGAAACAGAGGGCGAGAAATAGAGGGGCTGAAACAGAGGGCGAGAAACAGAGGGGCTGAAACCGAGGGGATGAATCAGAGGGGCTGAAACAGAGGGGCTGGAACAGAGGGGGAGAAACAGAGGGGCTGAAACAGAGGGGCAGAATCATAGGGGCTGAAACAGAGGGCGAGAAACAGAGGGGCTGAAACAGAGGGCCTGAAACAGAGGGGCTGAAACAGAGGGCGAGAAGCAGAGGGGCCGAAACAGAGGGGCTGAAACAGAGGGGCTGAAACAGAGGGACTGAAACAGAGGGCGAGAAACAGAGAGGCTGGAACAGAGGGCGAGAAACAGAGGGGCTGAAACAGAGGGCGATAAACAGAGGGGCTGAAACAGAGGGCGAGAAACAGAGGGGCTGAAACAGAGGGGCTGAAACAGAGGGGCTGAAACAGAGGGGCTGAAACAGAAGGCGAGAAACAGAGGGGCTGAAGCAGAGGGCAAGAAACAGAGGGGCTGAAACAGAGGGCGAGAAACAGAGGGCGAGAAACAGCGGGACTGAAACAGAGGGGCTGAATCAGAGGGGCTGAATTAGAGGGCGAGAAACAGAGGGGCTGAAACAGAGGGCGAGAAACAGACGGGCTGAAACCAAGGGGCTGAATCAGAGGGGCTGAAACAGAGGGGCTGAAACTGTGGGCTAGAAACAGTGGGGCTGAAACAGAGGGCGAGAAACAGAGGGGCAGAAACAGAGGGCGAGAAACAGAGGGGCTGAAACAGAGGGCGAGAAACAGAGGGGCTGAATCAGAGGGGCTGAAACAGAGGTCGAGAAACTGAGGGGCTGAAACAGAGGGCGAGAAACAGAGAGGCTGGAACAGAGGGCGAGAAACAGAGGGGCTGAAACAGAGGGCGATAAACAGAGGGGCTGAAACAGAGGGCGAGAAACAGAGGGGCTGAAACAGAGGGGCTGAAACAGAGGGGCTGAAACAGAGGGGCTGAAACAGAAGGCGAGAAACAGAGGGGCTGAAGCAGAGGGCAAGAAACAGAGGGGCTGAAACAGAGGGCGAGAAACAGAGGGCGAGAAACAGCGGGACTGAAACAGAGGGGCTGAATCAGAGGGGCTGGTTCAGAGGGGCTGAAACAGAGGGGCTGAATCAGAGGGGCTGAAACAGAGGGCGAGAAACAGACGGGCTGAAACAGAGGGCGAGAAACAAAGGGGCAGAAACAGAGGGCGAGAAACAGAGGTGCTGAAACAGAGGGGCTGAACAGAGGGCGAGAAACAGAGGGGCTGAAACAGAGTGGCTGAAAAAGAGGGGCTAAATTAGAGGGGCAGAAACACAGGGCGAGAAACAGAGGGGCTGAAACAGTTGGCGAGAAACAGAGGTGCTGAAACAGAGGGGCTGAAACAGAGGGGCTGAAACAGAGGGGCTGAATCAGAGGGGCTGAAACAGAGGGCGAGAAACTGAGGGGCTGAAACAGAGGGCGAGAAACAGATGGGCTGAAACAGAGGGTGAGAAACAGTGGGGCTGAAACAGAGGGGCTGAAACAGAGGGGCTGAATCAGAGGGGCTGATTCAGACGGGCTGAAACAGAGGGGCTGAATCAGAGGGGCTGAAACAGAGGGCGAGAAACAGACGGGCTGAAACAGAGGGCGAGAAACAGAGGGGCAGAAACAGAGGGCTTTTAAACAGAGTGGCTGAAACAGAGGGGCTGAAACAAAGAGCGCGAAACAGAGGGGCTGAAACAGAGGGCGAGAAACAGAGGGGCTGAAACAGAGGGGCTGAAACAGAGGGGCTAAATTACAGTGGCAGAAACAGAGGGCGAGAAACAGAGGGGCTGAAACAGAGGGCGAGAAACAGAGGTGCTGAAACAGAGGGGCTGAAACAGAGGGGCTGAAACAGAGGGGCTGAAACAGAGGGCGAGAAACAGAGGGGCTGAAACAGAGGGGCTGAAACAGAAGGGCTGAAACAGAGGGGCTGAAACAGAGGGCGAGAAACAGAGGGGCTGAATCAGAGGGGCTGAATCAGAGGGGCTGAAACAGAGGGCATGAAACAGAGAGAGAGAATCAGAGGGGCTGAAACAGAGGGCGAGAAACAGAGGGGCTGAAACAGAGGGGCTGCAACAGAGGGGCTGATACAGAGGGCGAGAAACAGAGGGGCTGAAACAGAGGGCGATAAACAGAGGTGCTGAAACAGAGGGCGAGAAACAGAGGGGCTGAAAGAGAGGGGCTGAAACAGAGTGGCTGAAACAGCAGGCGAGAAACAGAGGGGCTGAAACAGAGGGCGAGAAACAGAGGGGCCGAAACAGAGGGGCTGAAACAGAGGGCGAGAAACTGAGGGGCTGAAACAGAGGGGCTGAAACAGAAGGCGAGAAACAGAGGGGCTGAAACAGAGGGCGAGAAACAGAGGGGCTGAAACAGAGGGCGATAAACAGAGGGGCTGAAACAGAGGGCGAGAAACAGAGGGGCTGAAAGAGAGTGGCTGAAACAGAGGGGCTGAAACAGAAGGCGAGAAACAGAGGGGCTGAAACAGAGGGTGAGAAACAGAGGGGCCGAAACAGAGGGCCAGAAACAGAGGGCCAGAAACAGAGGGACTGAAACAGAGGGGCTGAATCCGAGAAGCTGAAACAGAGGGCGAGAAACAGAGGGGCTGAAACAGAGGGCGATAAACAGAGGGGCTGAAACAGAGGGCGAGAAACAGAGGGGTTGAAAGAGTGGGCGAGAAACAGAGGGGCTGAAACAGAGGGGCTGAAACAGAGGGGCTAAATTAGAGGGGCAGAAACAGAGGGCGAGAAACAGAGGGGCTGAAACAGAGGGCGAGAAACAGAGGTGCTGAAACAGAGGGGCTGAAACAGAGGGGCTGAAACAGAGGGGCTGAAACAGAGGGCGAGAAACAGAGGGGCTGAAACAGAGGGCGAGAAACAGAGGGGCTGAAACAGAGGGGCTGAAACAAAAGGGCTGAAACAGAGGGGCTGAAACAGAGGGGCTGACACAGAGGGGCTGACACAGAGGGCGAGAAACAGAGGGGCTGAAACAGAGGGTGATAAACAGAGGGGCTGAAACAGAGGGCGAGAAACAGAGGGGCTTAAAGAGAGGGGCTGAAACAGAGTGGCTGAAACAGCAGGCGAGAAACAGAGGGGCTGAAACAGGGGGCGAGAAACAGAGGGGCCGAAACAGAGGGCGAGAAACAGATGGGCTGAAACAGAGGGCGAGAAACTGAGGGGCTGAAACAGAGGGGCTGAAACAGAAGGCGAGAAACAGAGGGGCTGAAACAGAGGGCGAGAAACAGAGGGGCTGAAACAGAGGGCGATAAACAGAGGGGCTGAAACAGAGGGCGAGAAACAGAGGGGCTGAAACAGAGGGCGAGAGACAGTGGGGCAGAAACAGAGGGCGAGAACCAGAGGGGCTGAAACAGAGGGGCTGAAACACAGGGCGAGAAACAGAGGGGCTGAAACAGAGGGCGAGAAACAGAGGGGCTGAAACAGAGGGCGAAAAACAGAGGGGCTGAAACAGAGGGGCTGAAACAGAGGGGCTGAATCAGTGGGGCTGATTCAGAGGGGCTGCAACAGAGGGGCTGAATCAGCGGGGCTGAAACAGAGGGCGAGAAACAGAGGGGCTGAAACAGAGGGCGAGAGACAGAGGGGCAGAAACAGAGTGCGAGAAACAGAGGGACTGAAACAGATGGGCTGAAACAGAGGGCGAGAAACCGAGGGGCTGAAACAGAGGGGCTGAAACAGAGGGGCACAATCAGAGGGGCTGAAACAGAGGGCGAGAAACTGAGGGGCTGAAACAGAGCGCGAGAAACAGAGGGGCTGAAACAGAGGGTGAGAAACAGTGGGGCTGAAACAGAGGGGCTGAAAAAGAGGGGCTGAATCAGAGGGGCTGATTCAGAGGGGCTGAAACAGAGGGGCTGAACCAGAGGGGCTTAAACAGAGGGCTAGAAACAGACAGGCTGAAACAGAGGGCGAGAAACAGAGGGGCAGAAACAGAGGGCTTTTAAGCAGAGTGGCTGAAACAGAGGGGCTGAAACAAAGAGCGTGAAACAGAGGGGCTGAAACAGAGGGCGAGAAACAGAGGGGCTGAAACAGATGGGCTGAAACAGAGGGGCTAAATTAGAGGGGCAGAAACAGAGGGCGAGAAATAGAGGGGCTGAAACAGAGGTTTAGAAACAGAGGTGCTGAAACAGAGGGGCTGAAACAGAGGGGCTGAAACAGAGGGGCTGAAACAGAGGGCGAGAAACAGAGGGGCTGAAACAGAGGGCGAGAAACAGAGGGGCTGAAACAGAGGGGCTGAAACAGAAGGGCTGAAACAGAGGTGCTGAAACAGAGGGAGAGAAACAGAGGGGCTGAATCAGAGGGGCTGAATCAGAGGGGCTGAAACAGAGGGGCTGAAACAGAGGGCGAGAAGCAGAGGGGCTGAAACAGAGGGCGAGAAACAGAGGGCGAGAAACAGAGGGGCTGAAACAGAGGGGCTGAAACAGAGGGGCTGAAACAGAGGGGTTGATACGGAGGGCGAGAAACAGAGGGGCTGAAACAGAGGGCGATAAACAGAGGGGCTGAAACAGAGGGCGAGAAACAGAGGGGCTGAAAGAGTGGGGCTGAAACAGAGGGGCTGAAACAGAAGGCGAGAAACAGAGGGGCTGAAACAGAGGGCGAGAAGCAGAGGGGCCGAAACAGAGGGCGAGAAACAGAGGGGCTGAAACAGAGGGCGAGAAACTGAGGGGCTGAAACAGAGCGGCTGAAACAGAAGGCGAGAAACAGAGGGGCTGAAACGGAGGGCGAGAAACAGAGGGGCTGAAACAGAGGGCGAAAAACAGAGGGGCTGAAACAGAGGGCGAGAAACAGAGGGGCTGAAACAGAGCGGCTGAAACAGAGGGGCTGAAACAGAAGGCGAGAAACAGTGGGGCTGAAACAGAGGGCGAGAAACAGAGGGGCCGAAACAGAGGGCCAGAAACAGAGGGCGAGAAACAGAGGGACTGAAACAGAGGGGCTGAATCCGAGGGGCTGAAACAGAGGGCGAGAAACAGAGGGGCTGAAACAGAGGGGCTGAAACAGAGGGCGAGAAACAGAGGGGCTGAAACAGAGGGCGAGAAACAGAGGGGCGGAAACAGAGGGCGAGAAACAGAGGGGCTGAAACAGAGGGGGTGAAACAGAGGGGCTGAAACAGAGGGGCTGAAACAGAGGGCGAGAAGCAGAGGGGCTGAAACAGAGGGCGAGAAACAGAGGGGCTGAAACAGAGGGCGAGAAACTGAGGGTCTGAAACAGAGGGGCTGAAACAGAGGGGCTGAATCAGAGGGGCTGATACGGAGGGCGAGAAACAGAGGGGCTGAAACAGAGGGCGATAAACAGAGGGGCTGAAACAGAGGGCGAGAAACAGAGGGGCTGAAAGAGTGGGTCTGAAACAGAGGGGCTGAAACAGAAGGCGAGAAACAGAGGGGCTGAAACAGAGGGCGAGAAACAGAGGGGCCGAAACAGAGGGCGAGAAACAGAGGGGCTGAAACAGAGGGCGAGAAACTGAGGGGCTGAAACAGAGGGGCTGAAACAGAAGGCGAGAAACAGAGGGGCTGAAACAGAGGGCGAGAAACAGAGGGGCTGAAACAGAGGGCGAGAGACAGAGGGGCAAAAACAGAGGGCGAGAAACAGAGGGGCTGAAACAGAGCGGCTGAAACAGAGGGGCTGAAACAGAAGGCGAGAAACAGTGGGGCTGAAACAGAGGGCGAGAAACAGAGCGGCCGAAACAGAGGGCCAGAAACAGAGGGCGAGAAACAGAGGGACTGAAACAGAGGGGCTGAATCCGAGGGGCTGAAACAGAGGGCGAGAAACAGAGGGGCTGAAACAGAGGGCGAGAAACAGAGGGGCTGAAACCGAGGTGATGAATCAGAGGGGCTGAAACAGAGGGGCTGAAACAGTGGGCGAGAAACAGAGGGGCTGAAACAGAGGGCGAGAAACAGAGGGGCGGAAACAGAGGGCGAGAAACAGAGGGGCTGAAACAGAGGGGGTGAAACAGAGGGGCTGAATCAGAGGGGCTGATTCAGAGGGGCTGAAACAGAGGGGCTGAATCAGCGGGGCTGAAACAGAGGGCGAGAAACAGAGGGGCTGAAACAGAGGGCGAGAGGCCGAGGGGCAGAAACAGAGGGCGAGAAACAGAGGGGCTGAAACAGAGGGGCTGAAACAGAGGGCGAGAAACAGAGGGGCTGAAACAGAGGGCGAGAAACAGAGGGGCTGAAACAGAGGGGCTGAAACAGAGGGACTGAAACAGAGGGGCTGAAACAGTGGGGCTGAAACAGAGGGGGAGAAACAGAGGGGCTGAAACAGAGGGCGAGAAACAGAGGGGCTGAAACAGAGGGTGAGAAATAGTGGGGCTGAAACAGAGGGGCTGAAACAGAGGGGCTGAATCAGAGGGGCTGATTCAGAGGGGCTGAAACAGAGGGGCTGAATCAGAGGGGCTGAAACAGAGGGCGAGAAACAGACGGGCTGAAACAGAGGGCGAGAAACAGAGGGGCAGAAACAGAGGGCTTTTAAACAGAGTGGCTGAAACAGAGGGGGTGAAACGAAGAGCGCGAAACAGAGGGGCTGAAACAGAGGGCGAGAAACAGAGGGGCTGAAACAGAGGGGCTGAAACAGAGGGGCTAAATTAGAGGGGCAGAAACAGAGGGCGAGAAACAGAGGGGCTGAAACAGAGGGCGAGAAACAGAGGTGCTGAAACAGAGGGGCTGAAACAGAGGGGCTGAAACAGAGGGGCTGAAACAGAGGGCGAGAAACAGAGGGGCTGAAACAGAGGGCGAGAAACAGTGGGGCTGAAACAGAGGGGCTGAAACAGAAGGGCTGAAACAGAGGGGCTGAAACAGAGGGCGAGAAACAGAGGGTGAGAAACAGTGGGGCGGAAACAGAGGGGCTGAAACAGAGGGGCTGAAACAGAGAGCGAGAATCAGAGGGGCTGAAACAGAGGGCGAGAAACAGAGGGCGAGAAACAGAGGGGCTGAAACAGAGGGGCTGAAACAGAGGGGCTGAAACAGAGGGGCTGACACAGAGGGCGAGAAACAGAGGGGCTGAAACAGAGGGTGATAAACAGAGGGGCTGAAACAGAGGGCGAGAAACAGAGGGGCTTAAAGAGAGGGGCTGAAACAGAGTGGCTGAAACAGCAGGCGAGAAACAGAGGGGCTGAAACAGGGGGCGAGAAACAGAGGGGCCGAAACAGAGGGCGAGAAACAGAGGGGCTGAAACAGAGGGCGAGAAACTGAGGGGCTGAAACAGAGGGGCTGAAACAGAAGGCGAGAAACAGAGGGGCTGAAACAGAGGGCGAGAAACAGAGGGGCTGAAACAGAGGGCGATAAACAGAGGGGCTGAAACAGAGGGCGAGAAACAGAGGGGCTGAAACAGAAGGCGAGAGACAGTGGGGCAGAAACAGAGGGCGAGAACCAGAGGGGCTGAAACAGAGGGGCTGAAACACAGGGCGAGAAACAGAGGGGCTGAAACAGAGGGCGAAAAACAGAGGTGCTGAAACAGAGGGGCTGAAACAGAGGGGCTGAAACAGAGGGGCAAAATCAGAGGGGCTGAAACAGAGGGCGAGAAACTGAGGGGCTAAAACAGAGAGCGAGAAACAGAGAGGCTGAAACAGAGGGTGAGAAACAGTGGGGCTGAAACAGAGTGGCTGAAACAGAGGGGCTGAATCAGAGGGGCTGATTCAGAGGGGCTGAAACAGAGGGGCTGAATCAGAGGGGCTGAAACAGAGGGCGAGAAGCAGACGGGCTGAAACAGAGGGCGAGAAACAGAGGGGCTGAAACAGAGGGCGATAAACAGAGGGGCTGAAACAGTGGGCGAGAAACAGAGGGGCTGAAAGAGTGGGTCTGAAACAAAGGGGCTGAAACAGAAGGCGAGAAACACAGGGGCTGAAACAGAGGGCGAGAAACAGAGGGGCCGAAACAGAGGGCGAGAAACAGAGGGGCTGAAACAGAGGGCGAGAAACTGAGGGGCTGAAACAGAGGGGCTGAAACAGAAGGCGAGAAACAGAGGGGCTGAAACAGAGGGCGAGAAACAGAGGGGCTGAAACAGAGGGCGATAAACAGAGGGGCTGAAACAGAGGGCGAGAAACAGAGGGGCTGAAACAGAGCGGCTGAAACAGAGGGGCTGAAACAGAAGGCGAGAAACAGTGGGGCTGAAACAGAGGGCGAGAAACAGAGCGGCCGAAACAGAGGGCCAGAAACAGAGGGCGAGAAACAGAGGGACTGAAACAGAGGGGCTGAATCCGAGGGGCTGAAACAGAGGGCGAGAATCAGAGGGGCTGAAACAGAGGGCGAGAAACAGAGGGGCTGAAACCGAGGGGATGAATCAGAGGGGCTGAAACAGAGGGGCTGAAACAGTGGGCGAGAAACAGAGGGGCTGAAACAGAGGGCGAGAAACAGAGGGGCGGAAACAGAGGGTGAGAAACAGAGGGGCTGAAACAGAGCGGCTGAAACAGAGGGGCTGAATCAGAGGGGCTGATTCAGAGGGGCTGCAACAGAGGGGCTGAATCAGCGGGGCTGAAACAGAGGGCGAGAAACAGAGGGGCTGAAACAGAGGGCGATAAACAGAGGGGCTGAAACAGAGGGCGAGAAACAGAGGGGCTGAAACAGAGCGGCTGAAACAGAGGGGCTGAAACAGAAGGCGAGAAACAGAGGGGCTGAAACAGAGGGCGAGAAACAGAGGGGCTGAAACAGAGGGCGAGAAACAGAGGGGCTGAAACCGAGGGGATGAATCAGAGGGGCTGAAACAGAGGGGCTGAAACAGTGGGCGAGAAACAGAGGGGCTGAAACAGAGGGCGAGAAACAGAGGGGCAGAAACAGAGGGCGAAAAACAGAGGGGCTGAAACAGAGGGGCTGAAACACAGGGGCTGAATCAGTGGGTCTGCAACAGAGGGGCTGAATCAGCGGGGCTGAAACAGAGGGCGAGAAACAGAGGGGCTGAAACAGAGAGCGAGAGACAGAGGGGCAGAAACAGAGGGCGAGAAACAGAGGGGCTGAAACAGAGGGGCTGAAACACAGGGCGAGAAACAGAGGGGCTGAAACAGAGGGCGAGAAACAGGGGTGCTGAAACAGAGGGGCTGAAACAGAGGGGCTGAAACAGAGGGGCTGAATCAGAGGGGCTGAAACAGAGAGCGAGAAACTGAGGGGCTGAAACAGAGAGCGAGAAACAGAGGGGCTGAAACAGAGGGTGAGAAACAGTGGGGCTGAAACAGAGTGGCTGAAACAGAGGGGCTGAATCAGAGGGGCTGATTCAGAGGGGCTGAAACAGAGGGGCTGAATCAGAGGGGCAGAAACAGAGGGCGAGAAACAGAGGGGCTGAAACAGAGGGGCTGAAACACAGGGCGAGAAACAGAGGGGCTGAAACAGAGGGCGAGAAACAGAGGTGCTGAAACAGAGGGGCTGAAACAGAGGGGCTGAAACAGAGGGGCTGTATCAGAGGGGCTGAAACAGAGGGCGAGAAACTGAGGGGCTGAAACAGAGAGCGAGAAACAGAGGGGCTGAAACAGAGGGTGAGAAACAGTGGGGCTGAAACAGAGTGGCTGAAACAGAGGGGCTGAATCAGAGGGGCTGATTGAGAGGGGCTGAAACAGAGGGGCTGAATCAGAGGGGCTGACACAGAGGGCGATAAACAGAGGGGCTGAAACAGAGGGCGAGAAACAGAGGGGCTGAAACAGAGGGCGATAAACAGAGGGGCTGAAACAGTGGGCGAGAAACAGAGGGGCTGAAAGAGGGGGTCTGAAACAGAGGGGCTGAAACAGAAGGCGAGAAACAGAGGGGCTGAAACAGAGGGCGAGAAACAGAGGGGCCAAAACAGAGGGCGAGAAACAGAGCGGCTGAAACAGAGGCCGAGAAACTGAGGGGCTGAAAAAGAGGGGCTGAAACAGAAGGCGAGAAACAGAGGGGCTGAAACAGAGGGCGAGAAACAGAGGGGCTGAAACAGAGGGCGATAAACAGAGGGGCTGAAACAGAGGGCGAGAAACAGAGGGACTGAAACAGAGGGGCTGAATCCGAGGGGCTGAAAGAGAGGGCGAGAAACAGAGGGGCTGAAACAGAGGGCGAGAAACAGAGGTGCTGAAACCGAGGGGATGAATCAAAGGGGCTGAAACAGAGGGGCTGAAACAGTGGGCGAGAAACAGAGGGGCTGAAACAGAGGGCGAGAAACAGAGGGGCGGAAACAGTGGGCGAGAAACAGAGGGGCTGAAACAGAGGGGGTGAAACAGAGGGGCTGAATCAGAGGGGCTGATTCAGAGGGGCTGCAACAGAGGGGCTGAATCAGCGGGGCTGAAACAGAGGGCGAGAAACAGAGGGGCTGAAACAGAGGGCGAGAGACAGAGGGGCAGAAACAGAGCGGCTGAAACAGAGGGGCTGAAACAGAAGGCGAGAAACAGAGGGGCTGAAACAGAGGGCGAGAAACAGAGGGGCTGAAACAGAGGGCGAGAAACAGAGGGGCTGAAACCGAGGGGATGAATCAGAGGGGCTGAAACAGAGGGGCTGAAACAGTGGGCGAGAAACAGAGGGGCTGAAACAGAGGGCGAGAAACAGAGGGGCAGAAACAGATGGCGAAAAACAGAGGGGCTGAAACAGAGGGGCTGAAACAGAGGGGCTGAATCAGTGGGTCTGCAACAGAGGGGCTGAATCAGCGGGGCTGAAACAGAGGGCGAGAAACAGAGGTGCTGAAACAGGGGGCGAGAGACAGAGGGGCAGAAACAGAGGGCGAGAAACAGAGGGGCTGAAACAGAGGGGCTGAAACACAGGGCGAGAAACAGAGGGGATGAAACAGAGGGCGAGAAACAGGGGTGCTGAAACAGAGGGGCTGAAACAGAGGGGCTGAAACAGAGGGGCTGAATCAGAGGGGCTGAAACAGAGGGCGAGAAACTGAGGGACTGAAACAGAGAGTGAGAAACAGAGGGGCTGAAACAGAGGGTGAGAAACAGTGGGGCTGAAACAGAGTGGCTGAAACAGAGGGGCTGAATCAGAGGGGCTGATTCAGAGGGGCTGAAACAGAGGGGCTGAATCAGAGGGGCTGAAACAGAGGGCGTGAAACAGACGGGCTGAAACAGAGGGCGAGAAACACTGGGGCTGAAACAGAGGGCGATAAACAGAGGGGCTGAAACAGTGGGCGAGAAACAGAGGGGCTGAAAGAGTGGGTCTGAAACAGAGGGGCTGAAACAGAAGGCGAGAAACAGAGGGGCTGAAACAGAGGGCGAGAAACAGAGGGGCCGAAACAGAGTGCGAGAAACAGAGGGGCTGAAACAGAGGGCGAGAAACTGAGGGGCTAAAACAGAGGGGCTGAAACAGAAGGCGAGAAACAGAGGGGCTGAAACAGATGGCGAGAAACAGACGGGCTGAAACAGAGGGCGAGAAACAGAGGGGCAGAAACAGAGGGCTTTTAAACAGAGTGGCTGAAACAGAGGGGCTGAAACAAAGAGCGTGAAACAGAGGGGCTGAAACAGAGGGCGAGAAACAGAGGGGCTGAAACAGAGGGGCTGAAACAGAGGGGCTAAATTAGAGGGGCAGAAACAGAGGGCGAGAAACAGAGGGGCTGAAACAGAGGGGCTGAAACAGAGGGCGAGAAACAGAGGGGCTGAAACAGAGGGCGAGAAACACAGGGGCTGAAACAGAGGGGCTGAAACAGAAGGGCTGAAACAGAGGGGCTGAAACAGAGGGCGAGAAACAGAGGGTGAGAAACAGTGGGGCTGAAACAGAGGGGCTGAAACAGAGGGGCTGAAACAGAGAGCGAGAATCAGAGGGGCTGAAACAGAGGGCGAGAAACAGAGGGCGAGAAACAGAGGGGCTGAAACAGAGGGGCTGAAACAGAGGGGCTGAAACAGAGGGGCTGATACAGAGGGCTAGAAACAGAGTGGCTGAAACAGAGGGTGATAAACAGAGGGGCTGAAACAGAGGGCGAGAAACAGAGGGGCTGAAAGAGAGGGGCTGAAACAGAGTGGCTGAAACAGCAGGCGAGAAACAGAGGGGCTGAAACAGGGGGCGAGAAACAGAGGGGCCGATACAGAGGGCGAGAAACAGAGAGCTGAAAGAGAGGGCGAGAAACTGAGGGGCTGAAACAGAGCGGCTGAAACAGAAGGCGAGAAACAGAGGGGCTGAAACAGAGGGCGAGAAACAGAGGGGCTGAAACAGAGGGCGATAAACAGAGCGGCTGAAACAGAGGGCGAGAAACAGAGGGGCTGAAACAGAGCGGCTGAAACAGAGGGGCTGAAACAGAAGGCGAGAAACAGAGGGGCTGAAACAGAGGGCGAGAAACAGAGGGGCTGAAACAGAGGGCGAGAAACAGAGGGGCTGAAACTGAGGGGATGAATCAGAGGGGCTGAAACAGAGGGGCTGAAACAGTGTGCGAGAAACAGAGGGGCTGAAACAGAGGGCGAGAAACAGAGGGGCAGAAACAGAGGGCGAAAAACAGAGGGGCTGAAACAGAGGGGCTGAAACAGAGGGGCTGAATCAGTGGGTCTGCAACAGAGAGGCTGAATCAGCGGGGCTGAAACAGAGGGCGAGAAACAGAGGGGCTGAAACAGAGGGCGAGAGACAGAGGGGCAGAAACAGAGGGCGAGAAACAGAGGGGCTGAAACAGAGGGGCTGAAACACAGGGCGAGAAACAGAGGGGCTGAAACAGAGGGCGAGAAACAGAGGTGCTGAAACAGAGGGGCTGAAACAGAGGGGCTGAAACAGATGGGCTGCATCAGAGGGGCTGAAACAGAGTGCGAGAAACTGAGGGGTTGAAACAGAGAGCGAGAAACAGAGGGGCTGAAACAGAGGGTGAGAAACAGTGGGGCTGAAACAGAGTGGCTGAAACAGAGGGGCTGAATCAGAGGGGCTGAATCAGAGGGGCTGAAACAGAGGGGCTGAATCAGAGGGGCAGAAACAGAGGGCGATAAACAGAGGGGCTGAAACAGAGGGCGAGAAACAGAGGGGCTGGAACAGAGGGCGATAAACAGAGGGGCTGAAACAGTGGGCGAGAAACAGAGGGGCTGAAACAGAAGGCGAGAAACAGAGGGGCTGAAACAGAAGGCGAGAAACAGAGGGGCTGAAACAGAGGGCGAGAAACAGAGGGGCCGAAACAGAGGGCGAAAAACAGAGGGGCTGAAACAGAGGGCGAGAAACTGAGGGGCTGAAACAGAGGGGCTGAAACAGAAGGCGAGAAACAGAGGGGCTGAAACAGAGGGCGAGAAACAGAGGGGCTGAAATAGAGGGCGATAAACAGAGGGGCTGAAACAGAGGGCGAGAAACAGAGGGGCTGAAACAGAGCGGCTGAAACAGAGGGGCTGAAACAGAAGGCGAGAAACAGTGGGGCTGAAACAGAGGGCCAGAAACAGAGGGCGAGAAACAGAGGGACTGAAACAGAGGGGCTGAATCCGAGGGGCTGAAACAGACGGCGAGAAACAGAGGGGCTGAAACAGAGGGCGAGAAACAGAGGGGCTGAAACCGAGGGGATGAATCAGAGGGGCTGAAACAGAGGGGCTTAAACAGTGGCCGAGAAACAGAGGGGCTGAAACAGAGGGCAAGAAACAGAGGGGCGGAAACAGAGGGCGAGAAACAGAGGGGCTGAAACAGAGGGGGTGAAACAGAGGGGCTGAATCAGAGGGGCTGATTCAGAGGGGCTGCAACAGAGGGGCTGAATCAGCGTGGCTGAAACAGAGGGCGAGAAACAGAGGGGCTGAAACAGAGGGCGAGAGACAGAGGGGCAGAAACAGAGGGCGAGAAACAGAGGGGCTGAAACAGAGGGCGAGAAGCAGAGGGGCTGAAACCAAGGGGATGAATCAGAGGGGCTGAAACAGAGGGGCTGAAACAGTGGGCGAGAAACAGAGGGGCTGAAACAGAGGTCGAGAAACAGAGGGGCAGAAACAGAGGGCGAAAAACAGAGGTGCTGAAACAGAGGGGCTGAAACAGAGGGGCTGAATCAGTGGGTCTGCAACAGAGGGGCTGAATCAGCGGGGCTGAAAAAGAGGGCGAGAAACAGAGGGGCTGAAACAGAGGGCGAGAGACAGAGGGGCAGAAACAGAGGGGCTGAAACAGAGGGCGAGAAACTGAGGGGCTGAAACACAGGGCGAGAAACAGAGGGGCTGAAACAGAGGGCGAGAAACAGGGGTGCTGAAACCGAGGGGCTGAAACAGAGGGGCTGAAACAGAGGGGCTGAATCAGAGGGGCTGAAACAGAGGGCGAGAAACTGAGGGGCTGAAACAGAGAGCGAGAAACAGAGGGGCTAAAACAGAGGGTGAGAAACAGTGGGGCTGAAACAGAGTGGCTGAAACAGAGGGGCTGAATCAGAGGGGCTGATTCAGAGGGGCTGAAACAGAGGGGCTGAATCAGAGGGGCAGAAACAGAGGGCGAGAAACAGAGGGGCTGAAACAGAGGAGCTGAAACAAAGGGCGAGAAACAGAAGTGCTGAAACAGAGGGCGAGAAACAGAGGTGCTGAAACAGAGGGGCTGAAACAGAAGGGCTGAAACAGAGGGGCTGAATCAGAGGGGCTGAAACAGAGGGCGAGAAACTGAGGGGCTGAAACAGAGAGCGAGAAACAGAGGGGCTGAAACAGAGGGTGAGAAACAGTGGGGCTGAAACAGAGTGGCTGAAACAGAGGGGCTGAATCAGAGGGGCTGATTCAGAGGGGCTGAAACAGAGGGGCTGAATCAGAGGGGTTGAAACAGAGGGCGAGAAACAGACGGGCTGAAACAGAGGGCGAGAAACAGAGAGGCTGAAACAGAGGGCGATAAACAGAGGGGCTGAAACAGTGGGCGAGAAACAGAGGGGCTGAAAGAGTGGGTCTGAAACAGAGGGGCTGAAACCGAAGGCGAGAAACAGAGGGGCTGAAACAGAGGGCGAGAAACAGAGGGGCCGAAACAGAGGGCGAGAAACAGAGGGGCTGAAACAGAGGGCGAGAAACTGAGGGGCTGAAACAGAGGGGCTGAAACAGAAGGCGAGAAACAGAGGGGCTGAAACAGAGGGCGAGAAACAGAGGGGCTGAAACAGAGGGCGATAAACAGAGGGGCTGAAACAGAGGGCGAGAAACAGAGGGGCTGAAACAGAGCGGCTGAAACAGAGGGGCTGAAACAGAAGGCGAGAAACAGTGGGGCTGAAACAGCGGGCGAGAAACAGAGCGGCCGAAACAGAGGGCCAGAAACAGAGGGCGAGAAACAGAGGGACTGAAACAGAGGGGCTGAATCCGAGGGGCTGAAACAGAAGGCGAGAAACAGAGGGGCTGAAACAGAGGGCGAGAAACAGAGGGGCTGAAACAGAGGGCGATAAACAGAGGGGCTGAAACAGAGGGCGAGAAACAGAGGGGCTGAAACAGAGCGGCTGAAACAGAGGGGCTGAAACAGAAGGCGAGAAACAGTGGGGCTGAAACGGCGGGCGAGAAACAGAGCGGCCGAAACAGAGGGCCAGAAACAGAGGGCGAGAAACAGAGGGACTGAAACAGAGGGGCTGAATCCGAGGGGCTGAAACAGAGGGCGAGAAACAGAGGGGCTGAAACAGAGGGCGAGAAACAGAGGTGCTGAAACCGAGGGGATGAATCAGAGGGGCTGAAACAGAGGGGCTGAAACAGAGGGCGAGAAACAGAGGGGCGGAAACAGAGGGCGAGAAACAGAGGGGCTGAAACAGAGGGGGTGAAACAGAGGGGCTGAATCAGAGGGGCTGATTCAGAGGGGCTGCAACAGAGGGGCTGAATCAGCGGGGCTGAAACAGAGGGCGAGAAACAGAGGGGCTGAAACAGATGGCGAGAGACAGAGGGGCAGAAACAGAGGGCGAGAAACAGAGGGGCTGAAACAGAGCGGCTGAAACAGAGGGGCTGAAACAGAAGGCGAGAAACAGAGGGGCTGAAACAGAGGGCGAGAAACAGAGGGGCTGAAACAGAGGGCGAGAAACAGAGGGGCTGAAACCGAGGGGATGAATCAGAGGGGCTGAAACAGAGGGGCTGAAACAGTGGGCGAGAAACAGAGGGGCTGAAACAGAGGGCGAGAAACAGAGGGGCAGAAACAGAGGGCGAAAAACAGAGGGGCTGAAACAGAGGGGCTGAAACAGAGGGGCTGAATCAGTGGGTCTGCAACAGAGGGGCTGAATCAGCGGGGCTGAAACAGAGGGCGAGAAACAGAGGGGCTGAAACAGAGGGCGAGAGACAGAGGGGCAGAAACAGAGGGCGAGAAACAGAAGGGCTGAAACAGAGGGGCTGAAACACAGGGCGAGAAACAGAGGGGCTGAAACAGAGGGCGAGAAACAGGGGTGCTGAAACAGAGGGGCTGAAACAGAGGGGCTGAAACAGAGGGGCTGAATCAGAGGGGCTGAAACAGAGGGCGAGAGACAGAGGGGCAGAAACAGAGGGCGAGAAACAGAGGGGCTGAAACAGAGGGGCTGAAACAGAGGGCGAGAAACAGAGGGGCTGAAAAAGTCTGCGAGAAACAGAGGGGCTGAAACCGAGGGGCTGAAACAGAGGGGCTGAAACAGAGGGGCTGAATCAGAGGGGCTGAAACAGAGGGCGAGAAACTGAGGGGCTGAAACAGAGAGCGAGAATCAGAGGGGCTGAAACAGAGGGCGATAAACAGAGGGGCTGAAACAGAGGGGCTGAAACAGAGGGCGAGAAACAGAGGGGCTGAAACAGACTGCGAGAAACAGAGGGGCTGAAACAGAGGGGCTGAAACAGAGGGCGAGAAACTGAGGGGCTGAAACAGAGGGGCTGAAACAGAAGGCGAGAAACAGAGGGGCTGAAACAGAAGGCGAGAAACAGTGGGGCTGAAACAGAGGGCGAGAAACAGAGCGGCCGAAACAGAGGGCCAGAAACAGAGGGCGAGAAACAGAGGGACTGAAACAGAGGGGCTGAATCCGAGGGGCTGAAACAGAGGGCGAGAAACAGAGGGGCTGAAACAGAGGGCGAGAAACAGAGGGGCTGAAACCGAGGGGATGAATCAGAGGGGCTGAAACAGAGGGGCTTAAACAGTGGGCGAGAAACAGAGGGGCTGAAACAGAGGGCGAGAAACAGAGGGGCGGAAACAGAGGGCGAGAAACAGAGGGGCTGAAACAGAGGGGGTGAAACAGAGGGGCTGAATCAGAGGGGCTGATTCAGATGGCTGCAACAGAGGGGCTGAATCAGCGGGGCTGAAACAGAGGGCGAGAAACAGAGGGGCTGAAACAGAGGGCGAGAGACAGAGGGGCAGAAACAGAGGCCGAGAAACAGAGGGGCTGAAACAGAGGGCGAGAAGCAGAGGGGCTGAAACCAAGGGGATGAATCAGAGGGGCTGAAACAGAGGGGCTGAAACAGTGGGCGAGAAACAGAGGGGCTGAAACAGAGGTCGAGAAACAGAGGGGCAGAAACAGTGGGCGAAAAACAGAGGGGCTGAAACAGAGGGGCTGAAACAGAGGGGCTGAATCAGTGGGTCTGCAACAGAGGGGCTGAATCAGCGGGGCTGAAACAGAGGGCGAGAAACAGAGGGGCTGAAACAGAGGGCGAGAGACAGAGGGGCAGAAACAGAGGGCGAGAAACAGAGGGGCTGAAACAGAGGGGCTGAAACACAGGGCGAGAAACAGAGGGGCTGAAACAGAGGGCGAGAAACAGGGGTGCTGAAACAGAGGGGCTGAAACAGAGGGGCTGAAACAGAGGGGCTGAATCAGAGAGGCTGAAACAGTGGGCGAGAAACTGAGGGGCTGAAACAGAGAGCGAGAAACAGAGGGGCTAAAACAGTGGGTGAGAAACAGTGGGGCTGAAACAGAGTGGCTGAAACAGAGGGGCTGAATCAGAGGGGCTGATTCAGAGGGGCTGAAACAGAGGGGCTGAATCAGAGGGGCAGAAACAGAGGGCGAGAAACAGAGGGGCTGAAACAGAGGGGCTGAAAGACAGGGCGAGAAACAGAGGGGCTGAAACAGAGGGCGAGAAACAGAGGTGCTGAAACAGAGGGGCTGAAACAGAGGGGCTGAAACAGAGGGGCTGAATCAGAGGGGCTGAAACAGAGGGCGAGAAACTGAGGGGCTGAAACAGAGAGCGAGAAACAGAGGGGCTGAAACAGAGGGTGAGAAACAGTGGGGCTGAAACAGAGTGGCTGAAACAGAGGGGCTGAATCAGAGGGGCTGATTCAGAGGGGCTGAAACAGAGGGGCTGAATCAGAGGGGCTGAAACAGAGGGCGAGAAACAGACGGGCTGAAACAGAGGGCGAGAAACAGAGGGGCTGAAACAGAGGGCGATAAACAGAGGGGCTGAAACAGTGGGCGAGAAACAGAGGGGCTGAAAGAGTGGGTCTGAAACAGAGGGGCTGAAACAGAAGGTGAGAAACAGAGGGGCTGAAACAGAGGGCGAGAAACAGAGGGGCCGAAACAGAGGGCGAGAAACAGAGGGGCTGAAACAGAGGGCGAGAAACTGAGGGGCTGAAACAGAGGGGCTGAAACAGAAGGCGAGAAACAGAGGGGCTGAAACAGAGGGCGAGAAACAGAGGGGCTGAAACAGAGGGCGATAAACAGAGGGGCTGAAACAGAGGGCGAGAAACAGAGGGGCTGAAACAGAGCGGCTGAAACAGAGGGGCTGAAACAGAAGGCGAGAAACAGTGGGGCTGAAACAGAGGGCACGAAACAGAGCGGCCGAAACAGAGGGCCAGAAACAGAGGGCGAGAAACAGAGGGACTGAAACAGAGGGGCTGAATCCGAGGGTCTGAAACAGAGGGCGAGAAACAGAGGGGCTGAAACAGAGGGCGAGAAACAGAGGGGCTGAAACCGAGGGGATGAATCAGAGGGGCTGAAACAGAGGGCGAGAAACAGTGGGCGAGAAACAGAGGGGCTGAAACAGAGGGCGAGAAACAGAGGGGCGGAAACAGAGGGCGAGAAACAGAGGGGCTGAAACAGAGGGGGTGAAACAGAGGGGCTGAATCAGAGGGGCTGATTCAGAGGGGCTGCAACAGAGGGGCTGAATCAGCGGGGCTGAAACAGAGGGCGAGAAACAGAGGGGCTGAAACAGATGGCGAGAGACAGAGGGGCAGAAACAGAGGGCGAGAAACAGAGGGGCTGAAACAGAGCGGCTGAAACAGAGGGGCTGAAACAGAAGGCGAGAAACAGAGGGGCTGAAACAGAGGGCGAGAAACAGAGGGGCTGAAACAGAGGGCGAGAAACAGAGGGGCTGAATCCGAGGGGATGAATCAGAGGGGCTGAAACAGAGGGGCTGAAACAGTGGGCGAGAAACAGAGGGGCTGAAACAGAGGGCGAGAAACAGAGGGGCTGAAACAGAGGGCGAAAAACAGAGGGGCTGAAACAGAGGGCGAGAAACAGAGGGGCTGAAACAGAGGGGCTGAAACAGAGGGGCTAAATTAGAGGGGCAGAAACAGAGGGCGAGAAACAGAGGGGCTGAAACAGAGGGGCTGAAACAGAGGGCGAGAAACAGAGGGGCTGAAACAGAGGGCGAGAAACACAGGGGCTGAAACAGAGGGGCTGAAACAGAAGGGCTGAAACAGAGGGGCTGAAACATAGGGCGAGAAACAGAGGGTGAGAAACTGTGGGGCTGAAACAGAGGGGCTGAAACAGAGGGGCTGAAACAGAGAGCGAGAATCAGAGGGGCTGAAACAGAGGGCGAGAAACAGAGGGCGAGAAACAGAGGGGCTGAAACAGAGGGGCTGAAACAGAGGGGCTGAAACAGAGGGGCTGATACAGAGGGCGAGAAACAGAGGGGCTGAAACAGAGGGTGATAAACAGACGGGCTGAAACAGAGGGCGAGAAACAGAGGGGCTGAAAGAGAGGGGCTGAAACAGAGTCGCTGAAACAGCAGGCGAGAAACAGAGGGGCTGAAACAGGGGGCGAGAAACAGAGGGGCCGAAACAGAGGGCGAGAAACAGAGGGGCTGAAACAGAGGGCGAGAAACAGAGGGGCTGAAACAGAGGGCGATAAACAGAGGGGCTGAAACAGAGGGCGAGAAACAGAGGGGCTGAAACAGGGCGGCTGAAACAGAGGGGCTGAAACAGAAGGCGAGAAACAGAGGGGCTGAAACAGAGGTCGAGAAACAGAGGGGCTGAAACAGAGGGCGAGAAACAGAGGGGCTGAAACCGAGGGGATGTATCAGAGGGGCTGAAACAGAGGGGCTGAAACAGTGGGCGAGAAACAGAGGGGCTGAAACAGAGGGCGAGAAACAGTGGGGCAGAAACAGAGGGCGAAAAACAGAGGGGCTGAAACAGAGGGGCTGAAACAGAGGGGCTGAATCAGTGGGTCAGCAACAGAGGGGCTGAATCAGCGGGGCTGAAACAGAGGGCGAGAAACAGAGGGGCTGAAACAGAGGGAGAGAGACAGAGGGGCAGAAACAGAGGGCGAGAAACAGAGGGGCTGAAACAGAGGGGCTGAAACACAGGGCGAGAAACAGAGGGGCTGAAACAGAGGGCGAGAAACAGAGGGGCTGAAACAGAGGGCGAGAAACAGAGGTGCTGAAACCGAGGGGATGAATCAGAGGGGCTGAAACAGAGGGGCTGAAACAGTGGGCGAGAAACAGAGGGGCTGAAACAGAGGGCGGGAAACAGAGGGGCGGAAACAGAGGGCGAGAAACAGAGGGGCTGAAACAGAGGGGGTGAAACAGAGGGGCTGAATCAGAGGGGCTGATTCAGAGGGGCTGCAACAGAGGGGCTGAATCAGCGGGGCTGAAACAGAGGGCGAGAAACAGAGGGGCTGAAACAGAGGGCGAGAGACAGAGGGGCAGAAACAGAGGGCGAGAAACAGAGGGGCTGAAACAGAGCGGCTGAAACAGAGGGGCTGAAACAGAAGGCGAGAAACAGAGGGGCTGAAACAGAGGGCGAGAAACAGAGGGGCTGAAACAGAGGGCGAGAAGCAGAGGGGCTGAAACCAAGGGGATGAATCAGAGGGGCTGAAACAGAGGGGCTGAAACAGTTGGCGAGAAACAGAGGGGCTGAAACAGAGGTCGAGAAACAGAGGGGCAGAAACAGAGGGCGAAAAACAGAGGGGCTGAAACAGAGGGGCTGAAACAGAGGGGCTGAATCAGAGGGTCTTCAACAGAGGGGCTGAATCAGCGGGGCTGAAACAGAGGGCGAGAAACAGAGGGGCTGAAACAGAGGGCGAGAGACAGAGGGGCAGAAACAGAGGGCGAGAAACAGAGGGGCTGAAAAACAGGGCGAGAAACAGAGGGGCTGAAACAGAGGGTGAGAAACAGGGGTGCTGAAACAGAGGGGCTGATACAGAGGGGCTGAAACAGAGGGGCTGAATCAGAGGGGCTGAAACAGAGGGCGAGAAACTGAGGGGCTGAAACAGAGAGCGAGAAACAGAGGGGCTGAAACAGAGGGTGAGAAACAGTGGGGCTGAAACAGAGTGGCTGAAACAGAGGGGCTGAATCAGAGGGGCTGATTCAGAGGGACTGACACAGAGGGGCTGAATCAGAGGGGCAGAAACAGAGGACGAGAAACAGAGGGGCTGAAACAGAGGGGCTGAAACACAGGGCGAGAAACAGAGGGGTTGAAACAGAGGGCGAGAAACAGAGGTGCTGAAACAGAGGGGCTGAAACAGAGGGGCTGAAACAGAGGGGCTGAATCAGAGGGGCTGAAACAGAGGGCGAGAAACTGAGGGGCTGAAACAGAGAGCGAGAAACAGAGGGGCTGAAACAGAGGGTGAGAAACAGTGGGGCTGAAACAGAGTGGCTGAAACAGAGGGGCTGAATCAGAGGGGCTGATTCAGAGGGGCTGAAACAGAGGGGCTGAATCAGAGGGGCTGAAACAGAGGGCGATAAACAGAGGGGCTGAAACAGAGTGCGAGAAACAGAGGGGCAGAAACAGAGGGCGAGAAACAGAGGGGCTGAAACAGAGCGGCTGAAACAGAGGGGCTGAAACAGAAGGCGAGAAACAGAGGGGCTGAAACAGAGGGCGAGAAACAGAGGGGCTGAAACAGAGGGCGAGAAGCAGAGGGGCTGAAACCAAGGGGATGAATCAGAGGGGCTGAAACAGAGGGGCTGAAACAGTGGGCGAGAAACAGAGGGGCTGAAACAGAGGTCGAGAAACAAAGGGGCAGAAACAGAGGGCGAAAAACAGAGGGGCTGAAACAGAGGGGCTGAAACAGAGGGGCTGAATCAGAGGGTCTTCAACAGAGGGGCTGAATCAGCGGGGCTGAAACAGAGGGCGAGAAACAGAGGGGCTGAAACAGAGGGCGAGAGACAGAGGGGCAGAAACAGAGGGCGAGAAACAGAGGGGCTGAAACAGAGGGGCTGAAAAACAGGGCGAGAAACAGAGGGGCTGAAACAGAGGGTGAGAAACAGGGGTGCTGAAACAGAGGGGCTGAAACAGAGGGGCTGAAACAGAGGGGCTGAATCAGAGGGGCTGAAACAGAGGGCGAGAAACTGAGGGGCTGAAACAGAGAGCGAGAAACAGAGGGGCTGAAACAGAGGGTGAGAAACAGTGGGGCTGAAACAGAGTGGCTGAAACAGAGGGGCTGAATCAGAGGGGCTGATTCAGAGGGACTGAAACAGAGGGGCTGAATCAGAGGGGCAGAAACAGAGGACGAGAAACAGAGGGGCTGAAACAGAGGGGCTGAAACACAGGGCGAGAAACAGAGGGGTTGAAACAGAGGGCGAGAAACAGAGGTGCTGAAACAGAGGGGCTGAAACAGAGGGGCTGAAACAGAGGGGCTGAATCAGAGGGGCTGAAACAGAGGGTGAGAAACTGAGGGGCTGAAACAGAGAGCGAGAAACAGAGGGGCTGAAACAGAGGGTGAGAAACAGTGGGGCTGAAACAGAGTGGCTGAAACAGAGGGGCTGAATCAGAGGGGCTGATTCAGAGGGGCTGAAACAGAGGGGCTGAATCAGAGGGGCTGAAACAGAGGGCGATAAACAGAGGGGCTGAAACAGAGGGCGAGAAACAGAGGGGCTGAAACAGAGGGCGATAAACAGAGGGGCTGAAACAGTGGGCGAGAAACAGAGGGGCTGAAAGAGTGGGTCTGAAACAGAGGGGCTGAAACAGAAGGCGAGAAACAGAGGGGCTGAAACAGAGGGCGAGAAACAGAGGGGCCGAAACAGAGGGCGAGAAACAGAGGGGCTGAAACAGAGGGCGAGAAACTGAGGGGCTGAAACAGAGGGGCTGAAACAGAAGGCGAGAAACAGAGGGGCTGAAACAGAGGGCGAGAAACAGAGGGGCTGAAACAGAGGGCGATAAACAGAGGGGCTGAAACAGAGGGCGAGAAACAGAGGGGCTGAAACAGAGCGGCTGAAACAGAGGGGCTGAAACAGAAGGCGAGAAACAGTGGGGCTGAAACAGAGGGCGAGAAACAGAGCGGCCGAAACAGAGGGCCAGAAACAGAGGGCGAGAAACAGAGGGACTGAAACAGAGGGGCTGAATCCGAGGGGCTGAAACAGAGGGCGAGAAACAGAGGGGCTGAAACAGACGGCGAGAAACAGAAGTGCTGAAACCGAGGGGATGAATCAGAGGGGCTGAAACAGTGGGCGAGAAACAGAGGGGCTGAAACAGAGGGCGAGAAACAGAGGGGCGGAAACAGAGGGCGAGAAACAGAGGGGCTGAAACAGAGGGGGTGAAACAGAGGGGCTGAATCAGAGGGGCTGATTCAGAGGGGCTGCAACAGAGGGGCTGAATCAGCGGGGCTGAAACAGAGGGCGAGAAACAGAGGGGCTGAAACAGAGGGCGAGAGACAGAGGGGCAGAAACAGAGGGCGAGAAACAGAGGGGCTGAAACAGAGCGGCTGAAACAGAGGGGCTGAAACAGAAGGCGAGATACAGAGGGGCTGAAACAGAGGGCGAGAAACAGAGGGGCTGAAACAGAGGGCGAGAAACAGAGGGGCTGAACCCGAGGGGATGAATCAGAGGGGCTGAAACAGAGGGGCTGAAACAGTGGGCGAGAATCAGAGGGGCTGAAACTGAGGGCGAGAAACAGAGGGGCAGAAACAGAGGGCGAAAAACAGAGGGGCTGAAACAGAGGGGCTGAAACAGAGGGGCTGAATCAGTGGGTCTGCAACAGAGAGGCTGAATCAGCGGGGCTGAAACAGAGGGCGAGAAACAGAGGGGCTGAAACAGAGGGCGAGAGACAGAGGGGCAGAAACAGAGGGCGAGAAACAGAGGGGCTGAAACAGAGGGGCTGAAACACAGGGCGAGAAACAGAGGGGCTGAAACAGAGGGCGAGAAACAGGGGTGCTGAAACAGAGGGGCTGAAACAGAGGCGCTGAAACAGAGGGGCTGAATCAGAGGGGCTGAAACAGAGGGCGAGCAACTGAGGGGCTGAAACAGAGAGCGAGAAACAGAGGGGCTGAAACAGAGGGTGAGAAACAGTGGTGCTGAAACAGAGTGGCTGAAACAGAGGGGCTGAATCAGAGGGGATGATTCAGATGGGCTGAAACAGAGGGGCTGAATCAGAGGGGCTGAAACAGAGGGCGAGAAACAGACGAGCTGAAACAGAGGGCGAGAAACAGTGGGGCTGAAACAGAGGGCGATAAACAGAGGGGCTGAAACAGTGGGCGAGAAACAGAGGGGCTGAAAGAGTGGGTCTGAAACAGAGGGGCTGAAACAGAAGGCGAGAAACAGAGGGGCTGAAACAGAGGGTGAGATACAGAGGGGCCGAAACAGAGGGCGAGAAACAGAGGGGCTGGAACAGAGGGCGAGAAACTGAGGGGTTGAAACAGAGGGGCTGAAACAGAAGGCGAGAAACAGAGGGGCTGAAACAGAGGGCGAGAAACAGAGGGGCTGAAACAGAGGGCGATAAACAGAGGGGCTGAAACAGTGGGCGAGAAACAGAGGGGCTGAAACAGAGCGGCTGAAACAGAGGGGCTGAAACAGAAGGCGAGAAACAGTGGGGCTGAAACAGCGGGCGAGAAACAGAGCGGCCGAAACAGAGGGCCAGAAACAGAGGGCGAGAAACAGAGGGACTGAAACAGAGGGGCTGAATCCGAGGGGCTGAAACAGAGGGCGAGAAACAGAGGGGCTGAAACAGAGGGCGAGAAACAGAGGTGCTGAAACCGAGGGGATGAATCAGAGGGGCTGAAACAGAGGGGCTTAAACACTGGGCGAGAAACAGAGGGGCTGAAACAGAGGGCGAGAAACAGAGGGGCGGAAACAGAGGGCGAGAAACAGAGGGGCTGAAACAGAGGGGGTGAAACAGAGGGGCTGAATCAGAGGGGCTGATTCAGAGGGGCTGCAACAGAGGGGCTGAATCAGCGGGACTGAAACAGAGGGCGAGAAACAGAGGGGCTGAAACAGAGGGCGAGAGACAGAGGGGCAGAAACAGAGGGCGAGAAACAGAGGGGCTGAAACAGAGGGGCTGAAACAGAGGGCGAGAAACAGAGGGGCTGAAACAGAGGGCGAGAAACAGAGGGGCTGAAACAGAGGGGCTGAAACAGAGGGGCTGAAACAGAGGGGCTGAAACAGTGGGGCTGAAACAGAGGGCGAGAAACAGAGTGGCTGAAACAGAGGGCGAGAAACAGAGGGGCTGAAACAGAGGGTGAGAAATAGTGGGGCTGAAACAGAGGGGTTGAAACAGAGGGGCTGAATCAGAGGGGCTGATTCAGAGGAGCTGAAACAGAGGGGCTGAATCAGAGGGGCTGAAACAGAGGGCGAGAAACAGACGGGCTGAAACAGAGGGCGAGAAACAGAGGGGCAGAAACAGAGGGCTTTTAAACAGAGTGGCTGAAACAGAGGGGCTGAAACAAAGAGCGCGAAACAGAGGGGCTGAAACAGAGGGCGAGAAACAGAGGGGCTGAAACAGAGGGGCTTAAACAGAGGGGCTAAATTAGAGGGGCAGAAACAGAGGGCGAGAAACAGAGGGGCTGAAACAGAGGGGCTGAAACAGAGGGCGAGAAACAGAGGGGCTGAAACAGAGGGCGAGAAACAGAGGGGCTGAAACAGAGGGGCTGAAACAGAAGGGCTGAAACAGAGGGGCTGAAACAGAGTGTGAGAAACAGAGGGTGAGAAACACATGGGGCTGAAACAGAGGGGCTGAAACAGAGGGGCTGAAACAGAGAGCGAGAATCAGAGGGGCTGAAACAGAGGGCGAGAAACAGAGGGCGAGAAACAGAGGGGCTGAAACAGAGGGGCTGAAACAGAGGGGCTCAAACAGAGGGCGAGAAACAGAGGGGCTGAAACCGAGGGGATGAATCAGAGGGGCTGAAACAGAGGGGCTGAAACAGTGGGCGAGAAACAGAGGGGCTGAAACAGAGGGCGAGAAACAGAGGGGCAGAAACAGATGGCGAAAAACAGAGGGGCTGAAACAGAGGGGCTGAAACAGAGGGGCTGAATCAGTGGGTCTGCAACAGAGAGGCTGAATCAGCGGGGCTGAAACAGAGGGCGAGAAACAGAGGGGCTGAAACAGAGGGCGAGAGACAGAGGGGCAGAAACAGAGGGCGAGAAACAGAGGGGCTGAAACAGAGGGGCTGAAACACATGGCGAGAAACAGAGGGGCTGAAACAGAGGGCGAGAAACGGGGTGCTGAAACAGAGGGGCTGAAACAGAGGGGCTGAAACAGAGGGGCTGAATCAGAGGGGCTGAAACAGAGGGCGAGAAACTGAGGGGCTGAAACAGAGAGCGAGAAACAGAGGGGCTGAAACAGAGGGTGAGAAACAGTGGGGCTGAAACAGAGTGGCTGAAACAGAGGGGCTGAATCAGAGGGGATGATTCAGATGGGCTGAAACAGAGGGGCTGAATCAGAGGGGCTGAAACAGAGGGTGAGAAACAGAGGGGCTGAAACAGAGGGCGAGAAACAGTGGGGCTGAAACAGAGGGCGATAAACAGAGGGGCTGAAACAGTGGGCGAGAAACAGAGGGGCTGAAAGAGTGGGTCTGAAACAGAGGGGCTGAAACAGAAGGCGAGAAACAGAGGGGCTGAAACAGAGGGCGAGAAACAGAGGGGCCTAAACAGAGGGCGAGAAACAGAGGGGCTGAAACAGAGGGCGAGAAACTGAGGGGTTGAAACAGAGGGGCTGAAACAGAAGGCGAGAAACAGAGGGGCTGAAACAGAGGGCGAGAAACAGAGGGGCTGAAACAGAGGGCGATAAACAGAGGGGCTGAAACAGAGGGCGAGAAACAGAGGGGCTGAAACAGAGCGGCTGAAACAGAGGGGCTGAAACAGAAGGCGAGAAACAGTGGGGCTGAAACAGCGGGCGAGAAACAGAGCGGCCGAAACAGAGGGCCAGAAACAGAGGGCGAGAAACAGAGGGACTGAAACAGAGGGGCTGAATCCGAGGGGCTGAAACAGAGGGCGAGAAACAGAGGGGCTGAAACAGAGGGCGAGAAACAGAGGTGCTGAAACCGAGGGGATGAATCAGAGGGGCTGAAACAGAGGGGCTTAAACAGTGGGCGAGAAACAGAGGGGCTGAAACAGAGGGCGAGAAACAGAGGGGCGGAAACAGAGGGCGAGAAACAGAGGGGCTGAAACAGAGGGGGTGAAACAGAGGGGCTGAATCAGCGGGGCTGAAACAGAGGGCGAGAAACAGAGGGGCTGAAACAGAGGGCGAGAGACAGAGGGGCAGAAACAGAGGGCGAGAAACAGAGGGGCTGAAACAGAGGGGCTGAAACAGAGGGCGAGAAACAGAGGGGCTGAAACAGAGGGCGAGAAACAGAGGGGCTGAAACAGAGGGGCTGAAACAGAGGGGCTGAAACAGAGGGGCTGAAACAGTGGGGCTGAAACAGAGGGCGAGAAACAGAGGGGCTGAAACAGAGGGCGAGAAACAGAGGGGCTGAAACAGAGGGTGAGAAATAGTGGGGCTGAAACAGAGGGGCTGAAACAGAGGGGCTGAATCAGAGGGGCTGATTCAGAGGGGCTGAAACAGAGGGGCTGAATCAGAGGGGCTGAAACAGAGGGCGAGAAACAGACGGGCTGAAACAGAGGGGCTGAAACAAAGAGCGCGAAACAGAGGGACTGAAACAGAGGGCGAGAAACAGAGGGGCTGAAACAGAGGGGCTGAAACAGAGGGGCTAAATTAGAGGGGCAGAAACAGAGGGCGAGAAACAGAGGGGCTGAAACAGAGGGGCTGAAACAGAGGGCGAGAAACAGAGGGGCTGAAACAGAGGGCGAGAAACAGAGGGGCTGAAACAGAGGGGCTGAAACAGAAGGGCTGAAACAGAGGGGCTGAAACAGAGGGTGAGAAACATAGGGTGAGAAACACATGGGGCTGAAACAGAGGGGCTGAAACAGAGGGGCTGAAACAGAGAGCGAGAATCAGAGGGGCTGAAACAGAGGGCGAGAAACAGAGGGCGAGAAACAGAGGGGCTGAAACAGAGGGGCTGAAACAGAGGGGCTGAAACAGAGGGGCTGATACAGAGGGCGAGAAACAGAGTGGCTGAAACAGAGGGTGATAAACAGAGGGGCTGAAACAGAGGGCGAGAAACAGAGGGGCTGAAAGAGAGGGGCTGAAACAGAGTGGATGAAACAGCAGGCGAGAAACAGAGGGGCTGAAACAGGGGGCGAGAAACAGAGGGGCCGAAACAGAGGGCGAGAAACAGAGGGGCTGAAACAGAGGGCGAGAAACTGAGGGGCTGAAACAGAGCGGCTGAAACAGAAGGCGAGAAACAGAGGGGCTGAAACAGAGGGCGAGAAACAGAGGGGCTGAAACAGAGGGCGATAAACAGAGGGGCTGAAACAGAGGGCGAGAAACAGAGGGGCTGAAACAGAGCGGCTGAAACAGAGGGGCTGAAACAGAAGGCGAGAAACTGAGGGGCTGAAACAGAGGGCGAGAAACAGAGGGGCTGAAACAGAGGGCGAGAAACAGAGGGGCTGAAACCGAGGGGATGAATCAGAGGGGCTGAAACAGAGGGGCTGAAACAGTGGGCGAGAAACAGAGGGGCTGAAACAGAGGGCGAGAAACAGAGGGGCAGAAACAGAGGGCGAAAAACAGAGGGGCTGAAACAGAGGGGCTGAAACAGAGGGGCTGAATCAGTGGGTCTGCAACAGAGGGGCTGAATCAGCGGGGCTGAAACAGAGGGCGAGAAACAGAGGGGCTGAAACAGAGGGCGAGAGACAGAGGGGCAGAAACAGAGGGCGAGAAACAGAGGGGCTGAAACAGAGGGGCTGAAACACAGGGCGAGAAACAGAGGGGCTGAAACAGAGGGCGAGAAACAGAGGGGCTGAAACAGAGGGCGAGAAACAGAGGGGCTGAAACAGAGGGCGATAAACAGAGGGGCTGAAACAGTGGGCGAGAAACAGAGGGGCTGAAAGAGTGGGTCTGAAACAGAGGGGCTGAAACAGAAGGCGAGAAACAGAGGGGCTGAAACAGAGGGCGAGAAACAGAGGGGCCGAAACAGTGGGCGAGAAACAGAGGGGCTGAAACAGAGGGTGAGAAACTGAGGGGCTGAAACAGAGGGGCTGAAACAGAAGGCGAGAAACAGAGGGGCTGAAACAGAGGGCGAGAAACAGAGGGGCTGAAACAGAGGGCGATAAACAGAGGGGCTGAAACAGAGGGCGAGAAACAGAGGGGCTGAAACAGAGCGGCTGAAACAGAGGGGCTGAAACAGAAGGCGAGAAACAGTGGGGCTGAAACAGAGGGCGAGAAACAGAGCGGCCGAAACAGAGGGCCAGAAACAGAGGGCGAGAAACAGAGGGACTGAAACAGAGGGGTTGAAACAGAGGGCGATAAACAGAGGGGCTGAAACAGAGGGCGAGAAACAGAGGGGCTGAAACAGAGCGGCTGAAACAGAGGGGCTGAAACAGAAGGCGAGAAACAGTGGGGCTGAAACAGAGGGCGAGAAATAGAGCGGCCGAAACAGAGGGCCAGAAACAGAGGGCGAGAAACAGAGGGACTGAAACAGAGGGGCTGAATCCGAGGGGCTGAAACAGAGGGCGAGAAACAGAGGGGCTGAAACAGAGGGCGAGAAACAGAGAGGCTGAAACCGAGGGGATGAATCAGAGGGGCTGAAACAGAGGGGCTTAAACAGTGGGCGAGAAACAGAGGGGCTGAAACAGAGGGCGAGAAACAGAGGGGCGGAAACAGAGGGCGAGAAACAGAGGGGCTGAAACAGAGGGGGTGAAACAGAGGGGCTGAATCAGAGGGGCTGATTCAGAGGGGCTGCAACAGAGGGGCTGAATCAGCGGGGCTGAAACAGAGGGCGAGAAACAGAGGGGCTGAAAAAGAGGGCGAGAGACAGAGGGGCAGAAACAGAGGGCGAGAAACAGAGGGGCTGAAACAGAGGGCGAGAAGCAGAGGGGCTGAAACCAAGGGGATGAATCAGAGGGGCTGAAACAGAGGGGCTGAAACAGTGGGCGAGAAACAGAGGGGCTGAAACAGAGGTCGAGAAACAGAGGGGCAGAAACAGAGGGCGAAAAACAGAGGGGCTGAAACAGAGGGGCTGAATCAGTGGGTCTGCAACAGAGGGGCTGAATCAGCGGGGCTGAAACAGAGGGCGAGAAACAGAGGGGCTGAAACAGAGGGCGAGAGACAGAGGGGCAGAAACAGAGGGCGAGAAAAAGAGGGGCTGAAACAGAGGGGCTGAAACACTGGGCGAGAAACAGAGGGGCTGAAACAGAGGGCGAGAAACAGGGGTGCTGAAACAGAGGGGCTGAAACAGAGGGGCTGAAACAGAGGTGCTGAATCAGAGGGGCTGAAACAGAGGGCGAGAAACTGAGGGGCTGAAACAGAGAGCGAGAAACAGAGGGGCTAAAACAGAGGGTGAGAAACAGTGGGGCTGAAACAGAGTGGCTGAAACAGAGGGGCTGAATCAGAGGGGCTGATTCAGAGGGGCTGAAAGAGAGGGGCTGAAAGAGAGGGGCAGAAACAGAGGGCGAGAAACAGAGGGGCTGAAACAGAGGGGCTGAAACACAGGGCGAGAAACAGAGGGGCTGAAACAGAGGGCGAGAAACAGAGGGGCTGAAACAGAGAGCGAGAAACAGAGGGGCTGAATCAGAGGGGCTGATTCTAAGGGGCTGAAACAGAGGGGCTGATTCAGAGGGGCTGAAACAGAGGGCGAGAAACAGACGGGCTGAAACAGAGGGCGAGAAACAGAGGGGCTGAAACAGAGGGCGATAAACAGAGGGGCTGAAACAGTGGGCGAGAAACAGAGGGGCTGAAAGAGTGGGTCTGAAACAGAGGGGCTGAAACAGAAGGGGAGAAACAGAGGGGCTGAAACAGAGGGCGAGAAACAGAGGGGCCGAAACAGAGGGCGAGAAACAGAGGGGCTGAAACAGAGGGCGAGAAACTGAGGGGCTGAAACAGAGGGGCTGAAACAGAAGGCGAGAAACAGAGGGGCTGAAACAGAGGGCGAGAAACAGAGGGGCTGAAACAGAGGGCGATAAACAGAGGGGCTGAAACAGAGGGCGAGAAACAGAGGGGCTGAAACAGAGCGGCTGAAACAGAGGGGCTGAAACAGAAGGCGAGAAACAGTGGGGCTGAAACAGAGGGCGAGAAACAGAGCGGCCGAAACAGAGGGCCAGAAACAGAGGGCGAGAAACAGAGGGACTGAAACAGAGGGGCTGAATCCGAGGGGCTGAAACAGAGGGCGAGAAACAGAGGGGCTGAAGCAGAGGGCGAGAAACAGAGGGGCTGAAACCGAGGGGATGAATCAGAGGGGCTGAAACAGAGGGGCTGAAACAGAGGGGCTGAAACAGTGGGCCTGAAACAGAGGTCGAGAAACAGAGGGGCTGAAACAGAGGGCGAGAAACAGAGGGGCTGAAACAGAGGGTGAGAAATAGTGGGGCTGAAACAGAGGGGCTGAAACAGAGGGGCTGAATCAGAGGGGCTGATTCAGAGGGGCTGAAACAGAGGGGCTGAATCACAGGGGCTGAAACAGAGGGCGAGAAACAGACGGGCTGAAACAGAGGGCGAGAAACAGAGGGGCAGAAACAGAGGGCTTTTAAACAGAGTGGCTGAAACAGAGGGGCTGAAACAAAGAGCGCGAAACAGAGGGGCTGAAACAGAGGGCGAGAAACAGGGGGGCTGAAACAGAGGGGCTGAAAGAGAGGGGATGAATCAGAGGGGCTGAAACAGAGGGGCTGAAACAGTGGGCGAGAAACAGAGGGGCAGAAACAGAGGGCGAGAAACAGAGGGGCAGAAACAGAGGGCGAAAAACAGAGGGGCTGAAACAGAGGGGCTGAAAGAGAGGGGCTGAATCAGTGGGTCTGCAACAGAGGGGCTGAATCAGCGGGGCTGAAACAGAGGGCGAGAAACAGAGGGGCTGAAACAGAGGGCGAGAGACAGAGGGGCAGAAACAGAGGGCGAGAAACAGAGGGGCTGAAACAGAGGGGCTGAAACACAGGGCGAGAAACAGAGGGGCTGAAACAGAGGGCGAGAAACAGGGGTGCTGAAACAGAGGGGCTGAAACAGAGGGGCTGAAACAGAGGGGCTGAATCAGAGGGGCTGAAACAGATGGTGAGAGACAGAGGGGCAGAAACAGAGGGCGAGAAACAGAGGGGCTGAAACAGATGGGCTGAAACAGAGGGCGAGAAACAGAGGGGCTGAAACAGACTGCGAGAAACAGAGGGGCTGAAACAGAGGGGCTGAAACAGAGGGGCTGAAACAGTGGGGCTGAAACAGAGGGCGAGAAACAGAGGGGCTGAAACAGAGGGCGAGAAACAGAGGGGCTGAAACAGAGGGTGAGAAATAGTGGGGCTGAAACAGAGGGGCTGAAACAGAGGGGCTGAATCAGAGGGGCTGATTCAGAGGGGCTGAAACAGAGGGGCTGAATCACAGGGGCTGAAACAGAGGGCGAGAAACAGACGGGCTGAAACAGAGGGCGAGAAACAGAGGGGCAGAAACAGAGGGCTTTTAAACAGAGTGGCTGAAACAGAGGGGCTGAAACAAAGAGCGCGAAACAGAGGGGCTGAAACAGAGGGCGAGAAACAGAGGGGCTGAAACAGAGGGGCTGAAACAGAGGGGCTAAATTAGAGGGGCAGAAACAGAGGGCGAGAAACAGAGGGGCTGAAACAGAGGGGCTGAAACAGAGGGCGAGAAACAGAGGGGCTGAAACAGAGGGCGAGAAACAGAGGGGCTGAAACAGAGGGGCTGAAACAGAAGGGCTGAAACAGAGGGGCTGAAACAGAGGGCGAGAAACAGAGGGTGAGAAACAGTGGGGCTGAAACAGAGGGGCTGAAACAGAGGGGCTGAAACAGAGAGCGAGAATCAGAGGGGCTGAAACAGAGGGCGAGAAACAGAGGGCGAGAAACAGAGGGGCTGAAACAGAGGGGCTGAAACAGAGGGACTGAAACAGAGGGGCTGATACAGAGGGCGAGAAACAGAGGGGCTGAAACAGAGGGTGATAAGCAGAGGGGCTGAAACAGAGGGCGAGAAACAGAGGGGCTGAAACAGAGGGGCTGAAACAGAGTGGCTGAAACAGCAGGCGAGAAACAGAGGGGCTGAAACAGGGGGCGAGAAACAGAGGGGCCGAAACAGAGGGCGAGAAACAGAGGGGCTGAAACAGCGGGCGAGAAACTGAGGGGCTGAAACAGAGGGGCTGAAACAGAAGGCGAGAAACAGAGGGGCTGAAACAGAGGGCGAGAAACAGAGGGGCTGAAACAGAGGGCGATAAACAGAGGGGCTGAAACAGAGGGCGAGAAACAGAGGGGCTGAAACAGAGCGGCTGAAACAGAGGGGCTGAAACAGAGGGTGATAAGCAGAGGGGCTGAAACAGAGGGTGATAAGCAGAGGGGCTGAAACAGAGGGCGAGAAACAGAGGGGCTGAAACAGAGGGGCTGAAACAGAGTGGCTGAAACAGCAGGCGAGAAACAGAGGGGCTGAAACAGGGGGCGAGAAACAGAGGGGCCGAAACAGAGGGTGATAAGCAGAGGGGCTGAAACAGAGGGCGAGAAACAGAGGGGCTGAAACAGAGGGGCTGAAACAGAGTGGCTGAAACAGCAGGCGAGAAACAGAGGGGCTGAAACAGGGGGCGAGAAACAGAGGGGCCGAAACAGAGGGCGAGAAACAGAGGGGCTGAAACAGCGGGCGAGAAACTGAGGGGCTGAAACAGAGGGGCTGAAACAGAAGGCGAGAAACAGAGGGGCTGAAACAGAGGGCGAGAAACAGAGGGGCTGAAACAGAGGGCGAGAAACAGAGGGGCTGAAACTGAGGGGATGAATCAGAGGGGCTGAAACAGAGGGGCTGAAACAGTGGGCGAGAAACAGAGGGGCTGAAACAGAGGGCGAGAAACAGTGGGGCAGAAACAGAGGGCGAAAAACAGAGGGGATGAAACAGAGGGGCTGAAACAGAGGGGCTGAATCAGTGGGTCTGCAACAGAGGGGCTGAATCAGCGGGGCTGAAACAGAGGGCGAGAAACAGAGGGGCTGAAACAGAGGGCGAGAGACAGAGGGGCAGAAACAGTGGGCGAGAAACAGAGGGGCTGAAACAGAGGGGCTGAAACACAGGGCGAGAAACAGAGGGGCTGAAACAGAGGGGCTGAAACAGAGGGGCTGAAACAGAGGGGTTGAATCAGAGGGGCTGAAACAGAGTGCGAGAAACTGAGGGGCTGAAACAGAGAGCGAGAAACAGAGGGGCTGAAACAGAGGGTGAGAAACAGTGGGGCTGAAACAGAGTGGCTGAAACAGAGGGGCTGAATCAGAGGGGCTG
This sequence comes from Chiloscyllium punctatum, assembly GCF_047496795.1. Classification (NCBI taxonomy): domain Eukaryota; kingdom Metazoa; phylum Chordata; class Chondrichthyes; order Orectolobiformes; family Hemiscylliidae; genus Chiloscyllium; species Chiloscyllium punctatum. The sequence continues at coordinate 909,045 of NW_027309805.1, read as the reverse complement.
ATTCAGTGGGGCTGAAACAGAGGGGCTGAATCAGAGGGGCTGAAACAGAGGGCGATAAACAGAGGGGCTGAAACAGAGGGCGAGAAACAGAGGGGCTGAAACAGAGGGCGATAAACAGAGGGGCTGAAACAGAGGGCGAGAAACAGAGGGCGAGAAACAGAGGGGCTGAAACAGAGGGCGAGAAACAGAGGGGCTGAAACAGAGGGTGATAAACAGAGGGGCTGAAACAGAGGGCGAGAAACAGAGGGGCTGAAACAGAGGGGCTGAAACAGAGTGGCTGAAACAGCAGGCGAGAAACAGAGGGGCTGAAACAGGGGGCGAGAAACAGAGGGGCCGAAACAGAGGGCGAGAAACACAGGGGCTGAAACAGAGGGCGAGAAACTGAGGGGCTGAAACAGAGGGGCTGAAACAGAAGGCGAGAAACAGAGGGGCTGAAACAGAGGGCGAGAAACAGAGGGGCTGAAACAGAGGGCGATAAACAGAGGGGCTGAAACAGAGGGCGAGAAACAGAGGGGCTGAAACAGAGCGGCTGAAACAGAGGGGCTGAAACAGAAGGCGAGAAACAGAGGGGCTGAAACAGAGGGCGAGAAACAGAGGGGCTGAAACAGAGAGCGAGAAACAGAGGGGCTGAATCAGAGGGGCTGATTCTAAGGGGCTGAAACAGAGGGGCTGATTCAGAGGGGCTGAAACAGAGGGCGAGAAACAGACGGGCTGAAACAGAGGGCGAGAAACAGAGGGGCTGAAACAGAGGGCGATAAACAGAGGGGCTGAAACAGTGGGCGAGAAACAGAGGGGCTGAAAGAGTGGGTCTGAAACAGAGGGGCTGAAACAGAAGGGGAGAAACAGAGGGGCTGAAACAGAGGGCGAGAAACAGAGGGGCCGAAACAGAGGGCGAGAAACAGAGGGGCTGAAACAGAGGGCGAGAAACTGAGGGGCTGAAACAGAGGGGCTGAAACAGAAGGCGAGAAACAGAGGGGCTGAAACAGAGGGCGAGAAACAGAGGGGCTGAAACAGAGGGCGATAAACAGAGGGGCTGAAACAGAGGGCGAGAAACAGAGGGGCTGAAACAGAGCGGCTGAAACAGAGGGGCTGAAACAGAAGGCGAGAAACAGTGGGGCTGAAACAGAGGGCGAGAAACAGAGCGGCCGAAACAGAGGGCCAGAAACAGAGGGCGAGAAACAGAGGGACTGAAACAGAGGGGCTGAATCCGAGGGGCTGAAACAGAGGGCGAGAAACAGAGGGGCTGAAGCAGAGGGCGAGAAACAGAGGGGCTGAAACCGAGGGGATGAATCAGAGGGGCTGAAACAGAGGGGCTGAAACAGAGGGGCTGAAACAGTGGGCCTGAAACAGAGGTCGAGAAACAGAGGGGCTGAAACAGAGGGCGAGAAACAGAGGGGCTGAAACAGAGGGTGAGAAATAGTGGGGCTGAAACAGAGGGGCTGAAACAGAGGGGCTGAATCAGAGGGGCTGATTCAGAGGGGCTGAAACAGAGGGGCTGAATCACAGGGGCTGAAACAGAGGGCGAGAAACAGACGGGCTGAAACAGAGGGCGAGAAACAGAGGGGCAGAAACAGAGGGCTTTTAAACAGAGTGGCTGAAACAGAGGGGCTGAAACAAAGAGCGCGAAACAGAGGGGCTGAAACAGAGGGCGAGAAACAGGGGGGCTGAAACAGAGGGGCTGAAAGAGAGGGGATGAATCAGAGGGGCTGAAACAGAGGGGCTGAAACAGTGGGCGAGAAACAGAGGGGCAGAAACAGAGGGCGAGAAACAGAGGGGCAGAAACAGAGGGCGAAAAACAGAGGGGCTGAAACAGAGGGGCTGAAAGAGAGGGGCTGAATCAGTGGGTCTGCAACAGAGGGGCTGAATCAGCGGGGCTGAAACAGAGGGCGAGAAACAGAGGGGCTGAAACAGAGGGCGAGAGACAGAGGGGCAGAAACAGAGGGCGAGAAACAGAGGGGCTGAAACAGAGGGGCTGAAACACAGGGCGAGAAACAGAGGGGCTGAAACAGAGGCCGAGAAACAGGGGTGCTGAAACAGAGGGGCTGAAACAGAGGGGCTGAAACAGAGGGGCTGAATCAGAGGGGCTGAAACAGATGGTGAGAGACAGAGGGGCAGAAACAGAGGGCGAGAAACAGAGGGGCTGAAACAGAGGGGCTGAAACAGAGGGCGAGAAACAGAGGGGCTGAAACAGACTGCGAGAAACAGAGGGGCTGAAACAGAGGGGCTGAAACAGAGGGGCTGAAACAGTGGGGCTGAAACAGAGGGCGAGAAACAGAGGGGCTGAAACAGAGGGCGAGAAACAGAGGGGCTGAAACAGAGGGTGAGAAATAGTGGGGCTGAAACAGAGGGGCTGAAACAGAGGGGCTGAATCAGAGGGGCTGATTCAGAGGGGCTGAAACAGAGGGGCTGAATCACAGGGGCTGAAACAGAGGGCGATAAACAGAGGGGCTGAAACAGAGGGCGAGAAACAGAGGGGCTGAAACAGAGGGCGATAAACAGAGGGGCTGAAACAGAGGGCGAGAAACAGAGGGCGAGAAACAGAGGGGCTGAAACAGAGGGGCTGAAACAGAGGGACTGAAACAGAGGGGCTGATACAGAGGGCGAGAAACAGAGGGGCTGAAACAGAGGGTGATAAACAGAGGGGCTGAAACAGAGGGCGAGAAACAGAGGGGCTGAAACAGAGGGGCTGAAACAGAGTGGCTGAAACAGCAGGCGAGAAACAGAGGGGCTGAAACAGGGGGCGAGAAACAGAGGGGCCGAAACAGAGGGCGAGAAACACAGGGGCTGAAACAGAGGGCGAGAAACTGAGGGGCTGAAACAGAGGGGCTGAAACAGAAGGCGAGAAACAGAGGGGCTGAAACAGAGGGCGAGAAACAGAGGGGCTGAAACAGAGGGCGATAAACAGAGGGGCTGAAACAGAGGGCGAGAAACAGAGGGGCTGAAACAGAGCGGCTGAAACAGAGGGGCTGAAACAGAAGGCGAGAAACAGAGGGGCTGAAACAGAGGGCGAGAAACAGAGGGGCTGAAACAGAGAGCGAGAAACAGAGGGGCTGAATCAGAGGGGCTGATTCTAAGGGGCTGAAACAGAGGGGCTGATTCAGAGGGGCTGAAACAGAGGGCGAGAAACAGACGGGCTGAAACAGAGGGCGAGAAACAGAGGGGCTGAAACAGAGGGCGATAAACAGAGGGGCTGAAACAGTGGGCGAGAAACAGAGGGGCTGAAAGAGTGGGTCTGAAACAGAGGGGCTGAAACAGAAGGGGAGAAACAGAGGGGCTGAAACAGAGGGCGAGAAACAGAGGGGCCGAAACAGAGGGCGAGAAACAGAGGGGCTGAAACAGAGGGCGAGAAACTGAGGGGCTGAAACAGAGGGGCTGAAACAGAAGGCGAGAAACAGAGGGGCTGAAACAGAGGGCGAGAAACAGAGGGGCTGAAACAGAGGGCGATAAACAGAGGGGCTGAAACAGAGGGCGAGAAACAGAGGGGCTGAAACAGAGCGGCTGAAACAGAGGGGCTGAAACAGAAGGCGAGAAACAGTGGGGCTGAAACAGAGGGCGAGAAACAGAGCGGCCGAAACAGAGGGCCAGAAACAGAGGGCGAGAAACAGAGGGACTGAAACAGAGGGGCTGAATCCGAGGGGCTGAAACAGAGGGCGAGAAACAGAGGGGCTGAAGCAGAGGGCGAGAAACAGAGGGGCTGAAACCGAGGGGATGAATCAGAGGGGCTGAAACAGAGGGGCTGAAACAGAGGGGCTGAAACAGTGGGCCTGAAACAGAGGTCGAGAAACAGAGGGGCTGAAACAGAGGGCGAGAAACAGAGGGGCTGAAACAGAGGGTGAGAAATAGTGGGGCTGAAACAGAGGGGCTGAAACAGAGGGGCTGAATCAGAGGGGCTGATTCAGAGGGGCTGAAACAGAGGGGCTGAATCACAGGGGCTGAAACAGAGGGCGAGAAACAGACGGGCTGAAACAGAGGGCGAGAAACAGAGGGGCAGAAACAGAGGGCTTTTAAACAGAGTGGCTGAAACAGAGGGGCTGAAACAAAGAGCGCGAAACAGAGGGGCTGAAACAGAGGGCGAGAAACAGGGGGGCTGAAACAGAGGGGCTGAAAGAGAGGGGATGAATCAGAGGGGCTGAAACAGAGGGGCTGAAACAGTGGGCGAGAAACAGAGGGGCAGAAACAGAGGGCGAGAAACAGAGGGGCAGAAACAGAGGGCGAAAAACAGAGGGGCTGAAACAGAGGGGCTGAAAGAGAGTGGCTGAATCAGTGGGTCTGCAACAGAGGGGCTGAATCAGCGGGGCTGAAACAGAGGGCGAGAAACAGAGGGGCTGAAACAGAGGGCGAGAGACAGAGGGGCAGAAACAGAGGGCGAGAAACAGAGGGGCTGAAACAGAGGGGCTGAAACACAGGGCGAGAAACAGAGGGGCTGAAACAGAGGGCGAGAAACAGGGGTGCTGAAACAGAGGGGCTGAAACAGAGGGGCTGAAACAGAGGGGCTGAATCAGAGGGGCTGAAACAGATGGTGAGAGACAGAGGGGCAGAAACAGAGGGCGAGAAACAGAGGGGCTGAAACAGAGGGGCTGAAACAGAGGGCGAGAAACAGAGGGGCTGAAACAGACTGCGAGAAACAGAGGGGCTGAAACAGAGGGGCTGAAACAGAGGGGCTGAAACAGTGGGGCTGAAACAGAGGGCGAGAAACAGAGGGGCTGAAACAGAGGGCGAGAAACAGAGGGGCTGAAACAGAGGGTGAGAAATAGTGGGGCTGAAACAGAGGGGCTGAAACAGAGGGGCTGAATCAGAGGGGCTGATTCAGAGGGGCTGAAACAGAGGGGCTGAATCACAGGGGCTGAAACAGAGGGCGAGAAACAGACGGGCTGAAACAGAGGGCGAGAAACAGAGGGGCAGAAACAGAGGGCTTTTAAACAGAGTGGCTGAAACAGAGGGGCTGAAACAAAGAGCGCGAAACAGAGGGGCTGAAACAGAGGGCGAGAAACAGAGGGGCTGAAACAGAGGGGCTGAAACAGAGGGGCTAAATTAGAGGGGCAGAAACAGAGGGCGAGAAACAGAGGGGCTGAAACAGAGGGGCTGAAACAGAGGGCGAGAAACAGAGGGGCTGAAACAGAGGGCGAGAAACAGAGGGGCTGAAACAGAGGGGCTGAAACAGAAGGGCTGAAACAGAGGGGCTGAAACAGAGGGCGAGAAACAGAGGGTGAGAAACAGTGGGGCTGAAACAGAGGGGCTGAAACAGAGGGGCTGAAACAGAGAGCGAGAATCAGAGGGGCTGAAACAGAGGGCGAGAAACAGAGGGCGAGAAACAGAGGGGCTGAAACAGAGGGGCTGAAACAGAGGGACTGAAACAGAGGGGCTGATACAGAGGGCGAGAAACAGAGGGGCTGAAACAGAGGGTGATAAGCAGAGGGGCTGAAACAGAGGGCGAGAAACAGAGGGGCTGAAACAGAGGGGCTGAAACAGAGTGGCTGAAACAGCAGGCGAGAAACAGAGGGGCTGAAACAGGGGGCGAGAAACAGAGGGGCCGAAACAGAGGGCGAGAAACAGAGGGGCTGAAACAGCGGGCGAGAAACTGAGGGGCTGAAACAGAGGGGCTGAAACAGAAGGCGAGAAACAGAGGGGCTGAAACAGAGGGCGAGAAACAGAGGGGCTGAAACAGAGGGCGATAAACAGAGGGGCTGAAACAGAGGGCGAGAAACAGAGGGGCTGAAACAGAGCGGCTGAAACAGAGGGGCTGAAACAGAGGGTGATAAGCAGAGGGGCTGAAACAGAGGGTGATAAGCTGAGGGGCTGAAACAGAGGGCGAGAAACAGAGGGGCTGAAACAGAGGGGCTGAAACAGAGTGGCTGAAACAGCAGGCGAGAAACAGAGGGGCTGAAACAGGGGGCGAGAAACAGAGGGGCCGAAACAGAGGGTGATAAGCAGAGGGGCTGAAACAGAGGGCGAGAAACAGAGGGGCTGAAACAGAGGGGCTGAAACAGAGTGGCTGAAACAGCAGGCGAGAAACAGAGGGGCTGAAACAGGGGGCGAGAAACAGAGGGGCCGAAACAGAGGGCGAGAAACAGAGGGGCTGAAACAGCGGGCGAGAAACTGAGGGGCTGAAACAGAGGGGCTGAAACAGAAGGCGAGAAACAGAGGGGCTGAAACAGAGGGCGAGAAACAGAGGGGCTGAAACAGAGGGCGAGAAACAGAGGGGCTGAAACTGAGGGGATGAATCAGAGGGGCTGAAACAGAGGGGCTGAAACAGTGGGCGAGAAACAGAGGGGCTGAAACAGAGGGCGAGAAACAGTGGGGCAGAAACAGAGGGCGAAAAACAGAGGGGATGAAACAGAGGGGCTGAAACAGAGGGGCTGAATCAGTGGGTCTGCAACAGAGGGGCTGAATCAGCGGGGCTGAAACAGAGGGCGAGAAACAGAGGGGCTGAAACAGAGGGCGAGAGACAGAGGGGCAGAAACAGAGGGCGAGAAACAGAGGGGCTGAAACAGAGGGGCTGAAACACAGGGCGAGAAACAGAGGGGCTGAAACAGAGGGGCTGAAACAGAGGGGCTGAAACAGAGGGGTTGAATCAGAGGGGCTGAAACAGAGTGCGAGAAACTGAGGGGCTGAAACAGAGAGCGAGAAACAGAGGGGCTGAAACAGAGGGTGAGAAACAGTGGGGCTGAAACAGAGTGGCTGAAACAGAGGGGCTGAATCAGAGGGGCTGATTCAGTGGGGCTGAAACAGAGGGGCTGAATCAGAGGGGCTGAAACAGAGGGCGATAAACAGAGGGGCTGAAACAGAGGGCGAGAAACAGAGGGGCTGAAACAGAGGGCGATAAACAGAGGGGCTGAAACAGAGGGCGAGAAACAGAGGGCGAGAAACAGAGGGGCTGAAACAGAGGGGCTGAAACAGAGGGACTGAAACAGAGGGGCTGATACAGAGGGCGAGAAACAGAGGGGCTGAAACAGAGGGTGATAAACAGAGGGGCTGAAACAGAGGGCGAGAAACAGAGGGGCTGAAACAGAGGGGCTGAAACAGAGTGGCTGAAACAGCAGGCGAGAAACAGAGGGGCTGAAACAGGGGGCGAGAAACAGAGGGGCCGAAACAGAGGGCGAGAAACACAGGGGCTGAAACAGAGGGCGAGAAACTGAGGGGCTGAAACAGAGGGGCTGAAACAGAAGGCGAGAAACAGAGGGGCTGAAACAGAGGGCGAGAAACAGAGGGGCTGAAACAGAGGGCGATAAACAGAGGGGCTGAAACAGAGGGCGAGAAACAGAGGGGCTGAAACAGAGCGGCTGAAACAGAGGGGCTGAAACAGAAGGCGAGAAACAGAGGGGCTGAAACAGAGGGCGAGAAACAGAGGGGCTGAAACAGAGGGCGAGAAACAGAGGGGCTGAAACTGAGGGGATGAATCAGAGGGGCTGAAACAGAGGGGCTGAAACAGTGGGCGAGAAACAGAGGGGCTGAAACAGAGGGCGAGAAACAGTGGGGCAGAAACAGAGGGCGAAAAACAGAGGGGATGAAACAGAGGGGCTGAAACAGAGGGGCTGAATCAGTGGGTCTGCAACAGAGGGGCTGAATCAGCGGGGCTGAAACAGAGGGCGAGAAACAGAGGGGCTGAAACAGAGGGCGAGAGACAGAGGGGCAGAAACAGAGGGCGAGAAACAGAGGGGCTGAAACAGAGGGGCTGAAACACAGGGCGAGAAACAGAGGTGCTGAAACAGAGGGGCTGAAACAGAGGGGTTGAATCAGAGGGGCTGAAACAGAGTGCGAGAAATTGAGGGGCTGAAACAGAGAGCGAGAAACAGAGGGGCTGAAACAGAGGGTGAGAAACAGTGGGGCTTAAACAGAGTGGCTGAAACAGAGGGGCTGAATCAGAGGGGCTGATTCAGTGGGGCTGAAACAGAGGGGCTGAATCAGAGGGGCTGAAACAGAGGGCGATAAACAGAGGGGCTGAAACAGAGGGCGAGAAACAGAGGGGCTGAAACAGAGGGCGATAAACAGAGGGGCTGAAACAGTGGGCGAGAAACAGAGGGGCCGAAAGAGTGGGTCTGAAACAGAGGGGCTGAAACAGAAGGCGAGAAACAGAGGGGCTGAAACAGAGGGCGAGAAACAGAGGGGCCGAAACATAGGGCGAGAAACAGAGGGGCTGAAACAGAGGGCGAGAAACTGAGGGGCTGAAACAGAGGGGCTGAAACAGAAGGCGAGAAACAGAGGGGCTGAAACAGAGGGCGAGAAACAGAGGGGCTGAAACAGAGGGCGATAAACAGAGGGGCTGAAACAGAGGGCGAGAAACAGAGGGTCTGAAACAGAGCGGCTGAAACAGAGGGGCTGAAACAGAAGGCGAGAAACAGTGGGGCTGAAACAGAGGGCGAGAAACAGAGCGGCCGAAACAGAGGGCCAGAAACAGAGGGCGAGAAACAGAGGGACTGAAACAGAGGGGCTGAATCCGAGGGGCTGAAACAGAGGGCGAGAAACAGAGGGGCTGAAACAGAGGGCGAGAAACAGAGGTGCTGAAACCGAGGGGATGAATCAGAGGGGCTGAAACAGAGGGGCTGAAACAGTGGGCGAGAAACAGAAGGGCTGAAACAGAGGGCGAGAAACAGAGGGGCGGAAACAGAGGGCGAGAAACAGAGGGGCTGAAACAGAGGGGGTGAAACAGAGGGGCTGAATCAGAGGGGCTGATTCAGAGGGGCTGCAACAGAGGGGCTGAATCAGCGGGGCTGAAACAGAGGGCGAGAAACAGAGGGGCTGAAACAGAGGGCGAGAGACAGAGGGGCAGAAAAAGAGGGCGAGAATCAGAGGGACTGAAACAGAGCGGCTGAAACAGAGGGGCTGAAACTGAGGGGATGAATCAGAGGGGCTGAAACAGAGGGGCTGAAACAGTGGGCGAGAAACAGAGGGGCTGAAACAGAGGGCGAGAAACAGTGGGGCAGAAACAGAGGGCGAAAAACAGAGGGGATGAAACAGAGGGGCTGAAACAGAGGGGCTGAATCAGTCGGTCTGCAACAGAGGGGCTGAATCAGCGGGGCTGAAACAGAGGGCGAGAAACAGAGGGGCTGAAACAGAGGGCGAGAGACAGAGGGGCAGAAACAGAGGGCGAGAAACAGAGGGGCTGAAACAGAGGGGCTGAAACACAGGGCGAGAAACAGAGGGGCTGAAACAGAGGGGCTGAAACAGAGGGGCTGAAACAGAGGGGTTGAATCAGAGGGGCTGAAACAGAGGGGCTGAATCAGTGGGTCTGCAACAGAGGGGCTGAATCAGCGGGGCTGAAACAGAGGGCGAGAAACAGAGGGGCTGAAACAGAGGGCGAGAGACAGAGGGGCAGAAACAGAGGGCGAGAAAAAGAGGGGCTGAAACAGAGGGGCTGAAACACTGGGCGAGAAACAGAGGGGCTGAAACAGAGGGCGAAAAACAGGGGTGCTGAAACAGAGGGGCTGAAACAGAGGGGCTGAAACAGAGGTGCTGAATCAGAGGGGCTGAAACAGAGGGCGAGAAACTGAGGGGCTGAAACAGAGAGCGAGAAACAGAGGGGCTAAAACAGAGGGTGAGAAACAGTGGGGCTGAAACAGAGTGGCTGAAACAGAGGGGCTGAATCAGAGGGGCTGATTCAGAGGGGCTGAAAGAGAGGGGCTGAAAGAGAGGGGCAGAAACAGAGGGCGAGAAACAGAGGGGCTGAAACAGAGGGGCTGAAACACAGGGCGAGAAACAGAGGGGCTGAAACAGAGGGCGAGAAACAGAGGGGCTGAAACAGAGAGCGAGAAACAGAGGGGCTGAATCAGAGGGGCTGATTCTAAGGGGCTGAAACAGAGGGGCTGATTCAGAGGGGCTGAAACAGAGGGCGAGAAACAGACGGGCTGAAACAGAGGGCGAGAAACAGAGGGGCTGAAACAGAGGGCGATAAACAGAGGGGCTGAAACAGTGGGCGAGAAACAGAGGGGCTGAAAGAGTGGGTCTGAAACAGAGGGGCTGAAACAGAAGGGGAGAAACAGAGGGGCTGAAACAGAGGGCGAGAAACAGAGGGGCCGAAACAGAGGGCGAGAAACAGAGGGGCTGAAACAGAGGGCGAGAAACTGAGGGGCTGAAACAGAGGGGCTGAAACAGAAGGCGAGGAACAGAGGGGCTGAAACAGAGGGCGAGAAACAGAGGGGCTGAAACAGAGGGCGATAAACAGAGGGGCTGAAACAGAGGGCGAGAAACAGAGGGGCTGAAACAGAGCGGCTGAAACAGAGGGGCTGAAACAGAAGGCGAGAAACAGTGGGGCTGAAACAGAGGGCGAGAAACAGAGCGGCCGAAACAGAGGGCCAGAAACAGAGGGCGAGAAACAGAGGGACTGAAACAGAGGGGCTGAATCCGAGGGGCTGAAACAGAGGGCGAGAAACAGAGGGGCTGAAGCAGAGGGCGAGAAACAGAGGGGCTGAAACCGAGGGGATGAATCAGAGGGGCTGAAACAGAGGGGCTGAAACAGAGGGGCTGAAACAGTGGGCCTGAAACAGAGGTCGAGAAACAGAGGGGCTGAAACAGAGGGCGAGAAACAGAGGGGCTGAAACAGAGGGTGAGAAATAGTGGGGCTGAAACAGAGGGGCTGAAACAGAGGGGCTGAATCAGAGGGGCTGATTCAGAGGGGCTGAAACAGAGGGGCTGAATCACAGGGGCTGAAACAGAGGGCGAGAAACAGACGGGCTGAAACAGAGGGCGAGAAACAGAGGGGCAGAAACAGAGGGCTTTTAAACAGAGTGGCTGAAACAGAGGGGCTGAAACAAAGAGCGCGAAACAGAGGGGCTGAAACAGAGGGCGAGAAACAGGGGGGCTGAAACAGAGGGGCTGAAAGAGAGGGGATGAATCAGAGGGGCTGAAACAGAGGGGCTGAAACAGTGGGCGAGAAACAGAGGGGCAGAAACAGAGGGCGAGAAACAGAGGGGCAGAAACAGAGGGCGAAAAACAGAGGGGCTGAAACAGAGGGGCTGAAAGAGAGGGGCTGAATCAGTGGGTCTGCAACAGAGGGGCTGAATCAGCGGGGCTGAAACAGAGGGCGAGAAACAGAGGGGCTGAAACAGAGGGCGAGAGACAGAGGGGCAGAAACAGAGGGCGAGAAACAGAGGGGCTGAAACAGAGGGGCTGAAACACAGGGCGAGAAACAGAGGGGCTGAAACAGAGGGCGAGAAACAGGGGTGCTGAAACAGAGGGGCTGAAACAGAGGGGCTGAAACAGAGGGGCTGAATCAGAGGGGCTGAAACAGATGGTGAGAGACAGAGGGGCAGAAACAGAGGGCGAGAAACAGAGGGGCTGAAACAGAGGGGCTGAAACAGAGGGCGAGAAACAGAGGGGCTGAAACAGACTGCGAGAAACAGAGGGGCTGAAACAGAGGGGCTGAAACAGAGGGGCTGAAACAGTGGGGCTGAAACAGAGGGCGAGAAACAGAGGGGCTGAAACAGAGGGCGAGAAACAGAGGGGCTGAAACAGAGGGTGAGAAATAGTGGGGCTGAAACAGAGGGGCTGAAACAGAGGGGCTGAATCAGAGGGGCTGATTCAGAGGGGCTGAAACAGAGGGGCTGAATCACAGGGGCTGAAACAGAGGGCGAGAAACAGACGGGCTGAAACAGAGGGCGAGAAACAGAGGGGCAGAAACAGAGGGCTTTTAAACAGAGTGGCTGAAACAGAGGGGCTGAAACAAAGAGCGCGAAACAGAGGGGCTGAAACAGAGGGCGAGAAACAGAGGGGCTGAAACAGAGGGGCTGAAACAGAGGGGCTAAATTAGAGGGGCAGAAACAGAGGGCGAGAAACAGAGGGGCTGAAACAGAGGGGCTGAAACAGAGGGCGAGAAACAGAGGGGCTGAAACAGAGGGCGAGAAACAGAGGGGCTGAAACAGAGGGGCTGAAACAGAAGGGCTGAAACAGAGGGGCTGAAACAGAGGGCGAGAAACAGAGGGTGAGAAACAGTGGGGCTGAAACAGAGGGGCTGAAACAGAGGGGCTGAAACAGAGAGCGAGAATCAGAGGGGCTGAAACAGAGGGCGAGAAACAGAGGGCGAGAAACAGAGGGGCTGAAACAGAGGGGCTGAAACAGAGGGACTGAAACAGAGGGGCTGATACAGAGGGCGAGAAACAGAGGGGCTGAAACAGAGGGTGATAAGCAGAGGGGCTGAAACAGAGGGCGAGAAACAGAGGGGCTGAAACAGAGGGGCTGAAACAGAGTGGCTGAAACAGCAGGCGAGAAACAGAGGGGCTGAAACAGGGGGCGAGAAACAGAGGGGCCGAAACAGAGGGCGAGAAACAGAGGGGCTGAAACAGCGGGCGAGAAACTGAGGGGCTGAAACAGAGGGGCTGAAACAGAAGGCGAGAAACAGAGGGGCTGAAACAGAGGGCGAGAAACAGAGGGGCTGAAACAGAGGGCGATAAACAGAGGGGCTGAAACAGAGGGCGAGAAACAGAGGGGCTGAAACAGAGCGGCTGAAACAGAGGGGCTGAAACAGAAGGCGAGAAACAGAGGGGCTGAAACAGAGGGCGAGAAACAGAGGGGCTGAAACAGAGGGCGAGAAACAGAGGGGCTGAAACTGAGGGGATGAATCAGAGGGGCTGAAACAGAGGGGCTGAAACAGTGGGCGAGAAACAGAGGGGCTGAAACAGAGGGCGAGAAACAGTGGGGCAGAAACAGAGGGCGAAAAACAGAGGGGATGAAACAGAGGGGCTGAAACAGAGGGGCTGAATCAGTGGGTCTGCAACAGAGGGGCTGAATCAGCGGGGCTGAAACAGAGGGCGAGAAACAGAGGGGCTGAAACAGAGGGCGAGAGACAGAGGGGCAGAAACAGAGGGCGAGAAACAGAGGGGCTGAAACAGAGGGGCTGAAACACAGGGCGAGAAACAGAGGGGCTGAAACAGAGGGGCTGAAACAGAGGGGCTGAAACAGAGGGGTTGAATCAGAGGGGCTGAAACAGAGTGCGAGAAACTGAGGGGCTGAAACAGAGAGCGAGAAACAGAGGGGCTGAAACAGAGGGTGAGAAACAGTGGGGCTGAAACAGAGTGGCTGAAACAGAGGGGCTGAATCAGAGGGGCTGATTCAGTGGGGCTGAAACAGAGGGGCTGAATCAGAGGGGCTGAAACAGAGGGCGATAAACAGAGGGGCTGAAACAGAGGGCGAGAAACAGAGGGGCTGAAACAGAGGGCGATAAACAGAGGGGCTGAAACAGAGGGCGAGAAACAGAGGGCGAGAAACAGAGGGGCTGAAACAGAGGGGCTGAAACAGAGGGACTGAAACAGAGGGGCTGATACAGAGGGCGAGAAACAGAGGGGCTGAAACAGAGGGTGATAAACAGAGGGGCTGAAACAGAGGGCGAGAAACAGAGGGGCTGAAACAGAGGGGCTGAAACAGAGTGGCTGAAACAGCAGGCGAGAAACAGAGGGGCTGAAACAGGGGGCGAGAAACAGAGGGGCCGAAACAGAGGGCGAGAAACACAGGGGCTGAAACAGAGGGCGAGAAACTGAGGGGCTGAAACAGAGGGGCTGAAACAGAAGGCGAGAAACAGAGGGGCTGAAACAGAGGGCGAGAAACAGAGGGGCTGAAACAGAGGGCGATAAACAGAGGGGCTGAAACAGAGGGCGAGAAACAGAGGGGCTGAAACAGAGCGGCTGAAACAGAGGGGCTGAAACAGAAGGCGAGAAACAGAGGGGCTGAAACAGAGGGCGAGAAACAGAGGGGCTGAAACAGAGGGCGAGAAACAGAGGGGCTGAAACTGAGGGGATGAATCAGAGGGGCTGAAACAGAGGGGCTGAAACAGTGGGCGAGAAACAGAGGGGCTGAAACAGAGGGCGAGAAACAGTGGGGCAGAAACAGAGGGCGAAAAACAGAGGGGATGAAACAGAGGGGCTGAAACAGAGGGGCTGAATCAGTGGGTCTGCAACAGAGGGGCTGAATCAGCGGGGCTGAAACAGGGCGAGAAACAGAGGGGCTGAAACAGAGGGCGAGAGACAGAGGGGCAGAAACAGAGGGCGAGAAACAGAGGAGCTGAAACAGAGGGGCTGAAACACAGGGCGAGAAACAGAGGTGCTGAAAAGGAGGGGCTGAAACAGAGGGGTTGAATCAGAGGGGCTGAAACAGAGTGCGAGAAACTGAGGGGCTGAAACAGAGAGCGAGAAACAGAGGGGCTGAAACAGAGGGTGAGAAACAGTGGGGCTGAAACAGAGTGGCTGAAACAGAGGGGCTGAATCAGAGGGGCTGATTCAGTGGGGCTGAAACAGAGGGGCTGAATCAGAGGGGCTGAAACAGAGGGCGATAAACAGAGGGGCTGAAACAGAGGGCGAGAAACAGAGGGGCTGAAACAGAGGGCGATAAACAGAGGGGCTGAAACAGTGGGCGAGAAACAGAGGGGCCGAAAGAGTGGGTCTGAAACAGAGGGGCTGAAACAGAAGGCGAGAAACAGAGGGGCTGAAACAGAGGGCGAGAAACAGAGGGGCCGAAACATAGGGCGAGAAACAGAGGGGCTGAAACAGAGGGCGAGAAACTGAGGGGCTGAAACAGAGGGGCTGAAACAGAAGGCGAGAAACAGAGGGGCTGAAACAGAGGGCGAGAAACAGAGGGGCTGAAACAGAGGGCGATAAACAGAGGGGCTGAAACAGAGGGCGAGAAACAGAGGGTCTGAAACAGAGCGGCTGAAACAGAGGGGCTGAAACAGAAGGCGAGAAACAGTGGGGCTGAAACAGAGGGCGAGAAACAGAGCGGCCGAAACAGAGGGCCAGAAACAGAGGGCGAGAAACAGAGGGACTGAAACAGAGGGGCTGAATCCGAGGGGCTGAAACAGAGGGCGAGAAACAGAGGGGCTGAAACAGAGGGCGAGAAACAGAGGTGCTGAAACCGAGGGGATGAATCAGAGGGGCTGAAACAGAGGGGCTGAAACAGTGGGCGAGAAACAGAAGGGCTGAAACAGAGGGCGAGAAACAGAGGGGCGGAAACAGAGGGCGAGAAACAGAGGGGCTGAAACAGAGGGGGTGAAACAGAGGGGCTGAATCAGAGGGGCTGATTCAGAGGGGCTGCAACAGAGGGGCTGAATCAGCGGGGCTGAAACAGAGGGCGAGAAACAGAGGGGCTGAAACAGAGGGCGAGAGACAGAGGGGCAGAAAAAGAGGGCGAGAATCAGAGGGACTGAAACAGAGCGGCTGAAACAGAGGGGCTGAAACTGAGGGGATGAATCAGAGGGGCTGAAACAGAGGGGCTGAAACAGTGGGCGAGAAACAGAGGGGCTGAAACAGAGGGCGAGAAACAGTGGGGCAGAAACAGAGGGCGAAAAACAGAGGGGATGAAACTGAGGGGCTGAAACAGAGGGGCTGAATCAGTGGGTCTGCAACAGAGGGGCTGAATCAGCGGGGCTGAAACAGAGGGCGAGAAACAGAGGGGCTGAAACAGAGGGCGAGAGACAGAGGGGCAGAAATAGAGGGCGAGAAACAGAGGGGCTGAAACAGAGGGGCTGAAACACAGGGCGAGAAACAGAGGGGCTGAAACAGAGGGGCTGAAACAGAGGGGCTGAAACAGAGGGGTTGAATCAGAGGGGCTGAAACAGAGTGCGAGAAACTGAGGGGCTGAAACAGAGAGCGAGAAACAGAGGGGCTGAAACAGAGGGTGAGAAACAGTGGGGCTGAAACAGAGTGGCTGAAACAGAGGGGCTGAATCAGAGGGGCTGATTCAGTGGGGCTGAAACAGAGGGGCTGAATCAGAGGGGCTGAAACAGAGGGCGATAAACAGAGGGGCTGAAACAGAGGGCGAGAAACAGAGGGGCTGAAACAGAGGGCGATAAACAGAGGGGCTGAAACAGAGGGCGAGAAACAGAGGGCGAGAAACAGAGGGGCTGAAACAGAGGGGCTGAAACAGAGGGACTGAAACAGAGGGGCTGATACAGAGGGCGAGAAACAGAGGGGCTGAAACAGAGGGTGATAAACAGAGGGGCTGAAACAGAGGGCGAGAAACAGAGGGGCTGAAACAGAGGGGCTGAAACAGAGTGGCTGAAACAGCAGGCGAGAAACAGAGGGGCTGAAACAGGGGGCGAGAAACAGAGGGGCCGAAACAGAGGGCGAGAAACACAGGGGCTGAAACAGAGGGCGAGAAACTGAGGGGCTGAAACAGAGGGGCTGAAACAGAAGGCGAGAAACAGAGGGGCTGAAACAGAGGGCGAGAAACAGAGGGGCTGAAACAGAGGGCGATAAACAGAGGGGCTGAAACAGAGGGCGAGAAACAGAGGGGCTGAAACAGAGCGGCTGAAACAGAGGGGCTGAAACAGAAGGCGAGAAACAGAGGGGCTGAAACAGAGGGCGAGAAACAGAGGGGCTGAAACAGAGGGCGAGAAACAGAGGGGCTGAAACTGAGGGGATGAATCAGAGGGGCTGAAACAGAGGGGCTGAAACAGTGGGCGAGAAACAGAGGGGCTGAAACAGAGGGCGAGAAACAGTGGGGCAGAAACAGAGGGCGAAAAACAGAGGGGATGAAACAGAGGGGCTGAAACAGAGGGGCTGAATCAGTGGGTCTGCAACAGAGGGGCTGAATCAGCGGGGCTGAAACAGAGGGCGAGAAACAGAGGGGCTGAAACAGAGGGCGAGAGACAGAGGGGCAGAAACAGAGGGCGAGAAACAGAGGGGCTGAAACAGAGGGGCTGAAACACAGGGCGAGAAACAGAGGTGCTGAAACAGAGGGGCTGAAACAGAGGGGTTGAATCAGAGGGGCTGAAACAGAGTGCGAGAAACTGAGGGGCTGAAACAGAGAGCGAGAAACAGAGGGGCTGAAACAGAGGGTGAGAAACAGTGGGGCTGAAACAGAGTGGCTGAAACAGAGGGGCTGAATCAGAGGGGCTGATTCAGTGGGGCTGAAACAGAGGGGCTGAATCAGAGGGGCTGAAACAGAGGGCGATAAACAGAGGGGCTGAAACAGAGGGCGAGAAACAGAGGGGCTGAAACAGAGGGCGATAAACAGAGGGGCTGAAACAGTGGGCGAGAAACAGAGGGGCCGAAAGAGTGGGTCTGAAACAGAGGGGCTGAAACAGAAGGCGAGAAACAGAGGGGCTGAAACAGAGGGCGAGAAACAGAGGGGCCGAAACATAGGGCGAGAAACAGAGGGGCTGAAACAGAGGGCGAGAAACTGAGGGGCTGAAACAGAGGGGCTGAAACAGAAGGCGAGAAACAGAGGGGCTGAAACAGAGGGCGAGAAACAGAGGGGCTGAAACAGAGGGCGATAAACAGAGGGGCTGAAACAGAGGGCGAGAAACAGAGGGTCTGAAACAGAGCGGCTGAAACAGAGGGGCTGAAACAGAAGGCGAGAAACAGTGGGGCTGAAACAGAGGGCGAGAAACAGAGCGGCCGAAACAGAGGGCCAGAAACAGAGGGCGAGAAACAGAGGGACTGAAACAGAGGGGCTGAATCCGAGGGGCTGAAACAGAGGGCGAGAAACAGAGGGGCTGAAACAGAGGGCGAGAAACAGAGGTGCTGAAACCGAGGGGATGAATCAGAGGGGCTGAAACAGAGGGGCTGAAACAGTGGGCGAGAAACAGAAGGGCTGAAACAGAGGGCGAGAAACAGAGGGGCGGAAACAGAGGGCGAGAAACAGAGGGGCTGAAACAGAGGGGGTGAAACAGAGGGGCTGAATCAGAGGGGCTGATTCAGAGGGGCTGCAACAGAGGGGCTGAATCAGCGGGGCTGAAACAGAGGGCGAGAAACAGAGGGGCTGAAACAGAGGGCGAGAGACAGAGGGGCAGAAAAAGAGGGCGAGAATCAGAGGGACTGAAACAGAGCGGCTGAAACAGAGGGGCTGAAACAGAAGGCGAGAAACAGAGGGGCTGAAACAGAGGGCGAGAAACAGAGGGGCTGAAACAGAGGGCGAGAAGCAGAGGGGCTGAAACCAAGGGGATGAATCAGAGGGGCTGAAACAGAGGGGCTGAAACACAGGGCGAGAAACTGAGGGGCTGAAACAGAGGGCGAGAAACAGAGGGGCAGAAACAGAGGGCGAAAAACAGAGGGGCTGAAACAGAGGGGCTGAAACAGAGGGGCTGAATCAGTGGGTCTGCAACAGAGGGGCTGAATCAGCGGGGCTGAAACAGAGGGCGAGAAACAGAGGGGATGAAACAGAGGGGCTGAAACAGAGGGGCTGAATCAGTGTGTCTGCAACAGAGGGGCTGAATCAGCGGGGCTGAAACAGAGGGCGAGAAACAGAGGGGCTGAAACAGAGGGCGAGAGACAGAGGGGCAGAAACAGAGGGCGAGAAACAGAGGGGCTGAAACAGAGGGGCTGAAACACAGGGCGAGAAACAGAGGGGTTGAAACAGAGGGGCTGAAACAGAGGGGCTGAAACAGAGGGGTTGAATCAGAGGGGCTGAAACAGAGTGCGAGAAACTGAGGGGCTGAAACAGAGAGCGAGAAACAGAGGGGCTGAAACAGAGGGTGAGAAACAGTGGGGCTGAAACAGAGTGGCTGAAACAGAGGGGCTGAATCAGAGGGGCTGATTCAGTGGGGCTGAAACAGAGGGGCTGAATCAGAGGGGCTGAAACAGAGGGCGATAAACAGAGGGGCTGAAACAGAGGGCGAGAAACAGAGGGGCTGAAACAGAGGGCGATAAACAGAGGGGCTGAAACAGAGGGCGAGAAACAGAGGGCGAGAAACAGAGGGGCTGAAACAGAGGGGCTGAAACAGAGGGACTGAAACAGAGGGGCTGATACAGAGGGCGAGAAACAGAGGGGCTGAAACAGAGGGTGATAAACAGAGGGGCTGAAACAGAGGGCGAGAAACAGAGGGGCTGAAACAGAGGGGCTGAAACAGAGTGGCTGAAACAGCAGGCGAGAAACAGAGGGGCTGAAACAGGGGGCGAGAAACAGAGGGGCCGAAACAGAGGGCGAGAAACACAGGGGCTGAAACAGAGGGCGATAAACAGAGGGGCTGAAACAGAGGGCGAGAAACAGAGGGGCTGAAACAGAGGGCGATAAACAGAGGGGCTGAAACAGTGGGCGAGAAACAGAGGGGCCGAAAGAGTGGGTCTGAAACAGAGGGGTTGAAACAGAAGGCGAGAAACAGAGGGGCTGAAACAGAGGGCGAGAAACAGAGGGGCCGAAACATAGGGCGAGAAACAGAGGGGCTGAAACAGAGGGCGAGAAACTGAGGGGCTGAAACAGAGGGGCTGAAACAGAAGGCGAGAAACAGAGGGGCTGAAACAGAGGGCGAGAAACAGAGGGGCTGAAACAGAGGGCGATAAACAGAGGGGCTGAAACAGAGGGCGAGAAACAGAGGGGCTGAAACAGAGCGGCTGAAACAGAGGGGCTGAAACAGAAGGCGAGAAACAGTGGGGCTGAAACAGAGGGCGAGAAACAGAGCGGCCGAAACAGAGGGCCAGAAACAGAGGGCGAGAAACAGAGGGACTGAAACAGAGGGGCTGAATCCGAGGGGCTGAAACAGAGGGCGAGAAACAGAGGGGCTGAAACAGAGGGCGAGAAACAGAGGTGCTGAAACCGAGGGGATGAATCAGAGGGGCTGAAACAGAGGGGCTGAAACAGTGGGCGAGAAACAGAAGGGCTGAAACAGAGGGCGAGAAACAGAGGGGCGGAAACAGAGGGCGAGAAACAGAGGGGCTGAAACAGAGGGGGTGAAACAGAGGGGCTGAATCAGAGGGGCTGATTCAGAGGGGCTGCAACAGAGGGGCTGAATCAGCGGGGCTGAAACAGAGGGCGAGAAACAGAGGGGCTGAAACAGAGGTCGAGAGACAGAGGGGCAGAAAAAGAGGGCGAGAATCAGAGGGACTGAAACAGAGCGGCTGAAACAGAGGGGCTGAAACAGAAGGCGAGAAACAGAGGGGCTGAAACAGAGGGCGAGAAACAGAGGGGCTGAAACAGAGGGCGAGAAGCAGAGGGGCTGAAACCAAGGGGATGAATCAGAGGGGCTGAAACAGAGGGGCTGAAACACAGGGCGAGAAACTGAGGGGCTGAAACAGAGGGCGAGAAACAGAGGGGCAGAAACAGAGGGCGAAAAACAGAGGGGCTGAAACAGAGGGGCTGAAACAGAGGGGCTGAATCAGTGGGTCTGCAACAGAGGGGCTGAATCAGCGGGGCTGAAACAGAGGGCGAGAAACAGAGGGGATGAAACAGAGGGGCTGAAACAGAGGGGCTGAATCAGTGGGTCTGCAACAGAGGTGCTGAATCAGCGGGGCTGAAACAGAGGGCGAGAAACAGAGGGGCTGAAACAGAGGGCGAGAGACAGAGGGGCAGAAACAGAGGGCGAGAAACAGAGGGGCTGAAACAGAGGGGCTGAAACACAGGGCGAGAAACAGAGGGGTTGAAACAGAGGGGCTGAAACAGAGGGGCTGAAACAGAGGGGTTGAATCAGAGGGGCTGAAACAGAGTGCGAGAAACTGAGGGGCTGAAACAGAGAGCGAGAAACAGAGGGGCTGAAACAGAGGGTGAGAAACAGTGGGGCTGAAACAGAGTGGCTGAAACAGAGGGGCTGAATCAGAGGGGCTGATTCAGTGGGGCTGAAACAGAGGGGCTGAATCAGAGGGGCTGAAACAGAGGGCGATAAACAGAGGGGCTGAAACAGAGGGCGAGAAACAGAGGGGCTGAAACAGAGGGCGATAAACAGAGGGGCTGAAACAGAGGGCGAGAAACAGAGGGCGAGAAACAGAGGGGCTGAAACAGAGGGGCTGAAACAGAGGGACTGAAACAGAGGGGCTGATACAGAGGGCGAGACACAGAGGGGCTGAAACAGAGGGTGATAAACAGAGGGGCTGAAACAGAGGGCGAGAAACAGAGGGGCTGAAACAGAGGGGCTGAAACAGAGTGGCTGAAACAGCAGGCGAGAAACAGAGGGGCTGAAACAGGGGGCGAGAAACAGAGGGGCCGAAACAGAGGGCGAGAAACACAGGGGCTGAAACAGAGGGCGAGAAACTGAGGGGCTGAAACAGAGGGGCTGAAACAGAAGGCGAGAAACAGAGGGGCTGAAACAGAGGGCGAGAAACAGAGGGGCTGAAACAGAGGGCGATAAACAGAGGGGCTGAAACAGAGGGCGAGAAACAGAGGGGCTGAAACAGAGGGGCTGAAACAGAAGGCGAGAAACAGAGGGGCTGAAACAGAGGGCGAGAAACAGAGGGGCTGAAACAGAGGGCGAGAAACAGAGGGGCTGAAACTGAGGGGATGAATCAGAGGGGCTGAAACAGAGGGGCTGAAACAGTGGGCGAGAAACAGAGGGGCTGAAACAGAGGGCGAGAAACAGTGGGGCAGAAACAGAGGGCGAAAAACAGAGGGGATGAAACAGAGGGGCTGAAACAGAGGGGCTGAATCAGTGGGTCTGCAACAGAGGGGCTGAATCAGCGGGGCTGAAACAGAGGGCGAGAAACAGATGGGCTGAAACAGAGGGCGAGAGACAGAGGGGCAGAAACAGAGGGCGAGAAACAGAGGGGCTGAAACAGAGGGGCTCAAACACAGGGCGAGAAACAGAGGTGCTGAAACAGAGGGGCTGAAACAGAGGGGTTGAATCAGAGGGGCTGAAACAGAGTGCGAGAAACTGAGGGGCTGAAACAGAGAGCGAGAAACAGAGGGGCTGAAACAGAGGGTGAGAAACAGTGGGGCTGAAACAGAGTGGCTGAAACAGAGGGGCTGAATCAGAGGGGCTGATTCAGTGGGGCTGAAACAGAGGGGCTGAATCAGAGGGGCTGAAACAGAGGGCGATAAACAGAGGGGCTGAAACAGAGGGCGAGAAACAGAGGGGCTGAAACAGAGGGCGATAAACAGAGGGGCTGAAACAGTGGGCGAGAAACAGAGGGGCCGAAAGAGTGGGTCTGAAACAGAGGGGCTGAAACAGAAGGCGAGAAACAGAGGGGCTGAAACAGAGGGGCCGAAACAGAGGGCGAGAAACAGAGGGGCTGAAACAGAGGGCGAGAAACTCCGGGGCTGAAACAGAGGGGCTGAAACAGAAGGCGAGAAACAGAGGGGCTGAAACAGAGGGCGAGAAACAGAGGGGCTGAAACAGAGGGCGATAAACAGAGGGGCTGAAACAGAGGGCGAGAAACAGAGGGTCTGAAACAGAGCGGCTGAAACAGAGGGGCTGAAACAGAAGGCGAGAAACAGTGGGGCTGAAACAGAGGGCGAGAAACAGAGCGGCCGAAACAGAGGGCCAGAAACAGAGGGCGAGAAACAGAGGGGCTGAAACAGAGGGCGAGAAACAGAGGGTCTGAAACAGAGCGGCTGAAACAGAGGGGCTGAAACAGAAGGCGAGAAACAGTGGGGCTGAAACAGAGGGCGAGAAACAGAGCGGCCGAAACAGAGGACCAGAAACAGAGGGCGAGAAACAGAGGGACTGAAACAGAGGGGCTGAATCCGAGGGGCTGAAACAGAGGGCGAGAAACAGAGGGGCTGAAACAGAGGGCGAGAAACAGAGGTGCTGAAACCGAGGGGATGAATCAGAGGGGCTGAAACAGAGGGGCTGAAACAGTGGGCGAGAAACAGAAGGGCTGAAACAGAGGGCGAGAAACAGAGGGGCGGAAACAGAGGGCGAGAAACAGAGGGGCTGAAACAGAGGGGGTGAAACAGAGGGGCTGAATCAGAGGGGCTGATTCAGAGGGGCTGCAACAGAGGGGCTGAGTCAGCGGGGCTGAAACAGAGGGCGAGAAACAGAGGGGCTGAAACAGAGGGCGAGAGACAGAGGGGCAGAAAAAGAGGGCGAGAAACAGAGGGGCTGAAACAGAGCGGCTGAAACAGAGGGGCTGAAACAGAAGGCGAGAAACAGAGGGGCTGAAACAGAGGGCGAGAAACAGAGGGGCTGAAACAGAGGGCGAGAAGCAGAGGGGCTGAAACAAAGGGGATGAATCAGAGGGGCTGAAACAGAGGGGCTGAAACACAGGGCGAGAAACTGAGGGGCTGAAACAGAGGGCGAGAAACAGAGGGGCAGAAACAGAGGGCGAAAAACAGAGGGGCTGAAACAGAGGGGCTGAAACAGAGGGGCTGAATCAGTGGGTCTGCAACAGAGGGGCTGAATCAGCGGGGCTGAAACAGAGGGCGAGAAACAGAGGGGCAGAAACAGAGGGCGAGAGACAGAGGGGCAGAAACAGAGGGCGAGAAACAGAGGGGCTGAAACAGAGGGGCTGAAACACAGGGCGAGAAACAGAGGGGCTGAAACAGAGGGCGAGAAACAGGGGTGCTGAAATAGAGGGGCTGAAACAGAGGGGCTGAAACAGAGGGGCTGAATCAGAGGGGCTGAAACAGAGGGCGAGAAACTGAGGGGCTGAAACAGAGAGCGAGAAACAGAGGGGCTGAAACAGAGGGTGAGAAACAGTGGGGCTGAAACAGAGTGGCTGAAACAGAGGGGCTGAATCAGAGGGGCTGATTCAGAGGGGCTGAAACAGAGGGGCTGAATCAGAGGGGCAGAAACAGAGGACGAGAAACAGAGGGGCTGAAACAGAGGGGCTGAAACACAGGGCGAGAAACAGAGGGGCTGAAACAGAGGGCGAGAAACAGAGGTGCTGAAACAGAGGGGCTGAAACAGAGGGGCTGAAACAGAGGGGCTGAATCAGAGGGGCTGAAACAGAGGGCGAGAAACTGAGGGGCTGAAACAGAGAGCGAGAAACAGAGGGGCTGAAACAGAGGGTGAGAAACAGTGGGGCTGAAACAGAGTGGCTGAAACAGAGGGGCTGAATCAGAGGGGCTGATTCAGAGGGGCTGAAACAGAGGGGCTGAATCAGAGGGGCTGAAACAGAGGGCGAGAAACAGACGGGCTGAAACAGAGGGCGAGAAACAGAGGGGCTGAAACAGAGGGCGATAAACAGAGGGGCTGAAACAGTGGGCGAGAAACAGAGGGGCTGAAAGAGTGGGTCTGAAACAGAGGGGCTGAAACAGAAGGCGAGAAACAGAGGGGCTGAAACAGAGGGCGAGAAACAGAGGGGCCGAACCAGAGGGCGAGAAACAGAGGGGCTGAAACAGAGGGCGAGAAACTGAGGGGCTGAAACAGAGGGGCTGAAACAGAAGGCGAGAAACAGAGGGGCTGAAACAGAGGGCGAGAAACAGAGGGGCTGAAACAGAGGGCGATAAACAGAGGGGCTGAAACAGAGGGCGAGAAACAGAGGGTCTGAAACAGAGCGGCTGAAACAGAGGGGCTGAAACAGAAGGCGAGAAACAGTGGGGCTGAAACAGAGGGCGAGAAACAGAGCGGCCGAAACAGAGGGCCAGAAACAGAGGGCGAGAAACAGAGGGACTGAAACAGAGGGGCTGAATCCGAGGGGCTGAAACAGAGGGCGAGAAACAGAGGGGCTGAAACAGAGGGCGAGAAACAGAGGTGCTGAAACCGAGGGGATGAATCAGAGGGGCTGAAACAGAGGTGCTGAAACAGTGGGCGAGAAACAGAAGGGCTGAAACAGAGGGCGAGAAACAGAGGGGCGGAAACAGAGGGCGAGAAACAGAGGGGCTGAAACAGAGGGGGTGAAACAGAGGGGCTGAATCAGAGGGGCTGATTCAGAGGGGCTGCAACAGAGGGGCTGAATCAGCGGGGCTGAAACAGAGGGCGAGAAACAGAGGGGCTGAAACAGAGGGCGAGAGACAGAGGGGCAGAAAAAGAGGGCGAGAAACAGAGGGGCTGAAACAGAGCGGCTGAAACAGAGGGGCTGAAACAGAAGGCGAGAAACAGAGGGGCTGAAACAGAGGGCGAGAAACAGAGGGGCTGAAACAGAGGGCGAGAAGCAGAGGGGCTGAAACCAAGGGGATGAATCAGAGGGGCTGAAACAGAGGGGCTGAAACAGTGGGCGAGAAACAGAGGGGCTGAAACAGAGGTCGAGAAACAGAGGGGCAGAAACAGAGGGGCTGAATCAGTGGGTCTGCAACAGAGGGGCTGAATCAGCGGGGCTGAAACAGAGGGCGAGAAACAGAGGGGCAGAAACAGAGGGCGAGAGACAGAGGGGCAGAAACAGAGGGCGAGAAACAGAGGGGCTGAAACAGAGGGGCTGAAACACAGGGCGAGAAACAGAGGGGCTGAAACAGAGGGCGAGAAACAGGGGTGCTGAAACAGAGGGGCTGAAACAGAGGGCGAGAAACAGAGGGCGAGAAACAGAGGGGCTGAAACAGAGGGGCTGAAACAGAGGGGCTGAAACAGAGGGGCTGATACAGAGGGCGAGAAACAGAGGGGCTGAAACAGAGGGCGAGAAACAGAGGGGCTGAAACAGAGGGCGATAAACAGAGGGGCTGAAACAGAGGGCGAGAAACAGAGGGGCTGAAACAGAGCGGCTGAAACAGAGGGGCTGAAACAGAAGGCGAGAAACAGAGGGGCTGAAACAGAGGGCGAGAAACAGAGGGGCTGAAACAGAGGGCGAGAAGCAGAGGGGCTGAAACCAAGGGGATGAATCAGAGGGGCTGAAACAGAGGGGCTGAAACAGTGGGCGAGAAACAGAGGGGCTGAAACAGAGGTCGAGAAACAGAGGGGCAGAAACAGAGGGCGAAAAACAGAGGGGCTGAAACAGAGGGGCTGAAACAGAGGGGCTGAATCAGTGGGTCTGCAACAGAGGGGCTGAATCAGCGGGGCTGAAACAGAGGGCGAGAAACAGAGGGGCTGAAACAGAGGGCGAGAGACAGAGGGGCAGAAACAGAGGGCGAGAAACAGAGGGGCTGAAACAGAGGGGCTGAAACACAGGGCGAGAAACAGAGGGGCTGAAACAGAGGGCGAGAAACAGGGGTGCTGAAACAGAGGGGCTGAAACAGAGGGGCTGAAACAGAGGGGCTGAATCAGAGGGGCTGAAACAGAGGGCGAGAAACTGAGGGGCTGAAACAGAGAGCGAGAAACAGAGGGGCTGAAACAGAGGGTGAGAAACAGTGGGGCTGAAACAGAGTGGCTGAAACAGAGGGGCTGAATCAGAGGGGCTGATTCAGAGGGGCTGAAAAAGAGGGGCTGAATCAGAGGGGCAGAAACAGAGGGCGAGAAACAGAGGGCGAGAAACAGAGGGGCTGAAACACAGGGCGAGAAACAGAGGGGCTGAAACAGAGGGCGAGAAACAGAGGTGCTGAAACAGAGGGGCTGAAACAGAGGGGCTGAAACAGAGGGGCTGAATCAGAGGGGTTGAAACAGAGGGCGAGAAACTGAGGGGCTGAAACAGAGAGCGAGAAACAGAGGGGCTGAAACAGAGGGTGAGAAACAGTGGGGCTGAAACAGAGTGGCTGAAACAGAGGGGCTGAATCAGAGGGGCTGATTCAGAGTGGCTGAAACAGAGGGGCTGAATCAGAGGGGCTGAAACAGAGGGCGAGAAACAGACGGGCTGAAACAGAGGGCGAGAAACAGAGCGGCTGAAACAGAGGGCGATAAACAGAGGGGCTGAAACAGTGGGCGAGAAACAGAGGGGCTGAAAGAGTGGGTCTGAAACAGAGGGGCTGAAACAGAAGGCGAGAAAAAGAGGGGCTGAAACAGAGGGCGAGAAACAGAGGGGCCGAAACAGAGGGCGAGAAACAGAGGGGCTGAAACAGAGGGCGAGAAACTGAGGGGCTGAAACAGAGGGGCTGAAACAGAAGGCGAGAAACAGAGGGGCTGAAACTGAGGGCGAGAAACAGAGGGGCTGAAACAGAGGGCGATAAACAGAGGGGCTGAAACAGAGGGCGAGAAACAGAGGGGCTGAAACAGAGCGGCTGAAACAGAGGGGCTGAAACAGAAGGCGAGAAACAGTGGGGCTGAAACAGAGGGCGAGAAACAGAGCGGCCGAAACAGAGGGCCAGAAACAGAGTGCGAGAAACAAAGGGACTGAAACAGAGGGGCTGAATCTGAGGGGCTGAAACAGAGGGCGAGAAACAGAGGGGCTGAAACAGAGGGCGAGAAACAGAGGGGCTGAAACCGAGGGGATGAATCAGAGGGGCTGAAACAGAGGGGCTGAAACAGTGGGCGAGAAACAGAGGGGCTGAAACAGAGGGCGAGAAACAGAGGGGCGGAAACAGAGGGCGAGAAACAGAGGGGCTGAAACAGAGGGGGTGAAACAGAGGGGCTGAATCAGAGGGGCTGATTCAGAGGGGCTGCAACAGAGGGGCTGAATCAGCGGGGCTGAAACAGAGGGCGAGAAACAGAGGGGCTGAAACAGAGGGCGAGAGACAGAGGGGCAGAAACAGAGGGCGAGAAACAGAGGGGCTGAAACAGAGCGGCTGAAACAGAGGGGCTGAAACAGAAGGCGAGAAACAGAGGGGCTGAAACAGAGGGCGAGAAACAGAGGGGC
Source organism: Chiloscyllium punctatum (assembly GCF_047496795.1). NCBI lineage: Eukaryota > Metazoa > Chordata > Chondrichthyes > Orectolobiformes > Hemiscylliidae > Chiloscyllium > Chiloscyllium punctatum. The sequence goes on along the minus strand of NW_027309805.1, from coordinate 881,884 downwards.
TGAAACAGAGGGCGAGAAACAGAGGGGCTGAAACCGAAGGGATGAATCAGAGGGGCTGAAACAGAGGGGCTGAAACAGTGGGCGAGAAACAGAGGGGCTGAAACAGAGGGCGAGAAATAGAGGGGCAGAAACAGAGGGCGAAAAACAGAGGGGCTGAAACAGAGGGGCTGAAACAGAGGGGCTGAATCAGTGGGTCTGCAACAGAGGGGCTGAATCAGCGGGGCTGAAACAGAGGGCGAGAAACAGAGGGGCTGAAACAGAGGGCGAGAGACAGAGGGGCAGAAACAGAGGGCGAGAAACAGAGGGGCTGAAACAGAGGGGCTGAAACACAGGGCGAGAAACAGAGGGGCTGAAACAGAGGGCGAGAAACAGGGGTGCTGAAACAGAGGGGCTGAAACAGAGGGGCTGAAACAGAGGGGCTGAATCAGAGGGGCTGAAACAGAGGGCGAGAAACTGAGGGGCTGAAACAGAGAGCGAGAAACAGAGGGGCTGAAACAGAGGGTGAGAAACAGAGGGTCTGAAACAGAGCGGCTGAAACAGAGGGGCTGAAACAGAAGGCGAGAAACAGTGGGGCTGAAACAGAGGGCGAGAAACAGAGCGGCCGAAACAGAGGGCCAGAAACAGAGGGCGAGAAACAGAGGGACTGAAACAGAGGGGCTGAATCCGAGGGGCTGAAACAGAGGGCGAGAAACAGAGGGGCTGAAACAGAGGGCGAGAAACAGAGGTGCTGAAACCGAGGGGATGAATCAGAGGGGCTGAAACAGAGGTGCTGAAACAGTGGGCGAGAAACAGAAGGGCTGAAACAGAGGGCGAGAAACAGAGGGGCGGAAACAGAGGGCGAGAAACAGAGGGGCTGAAACAGAGGGGGTGAAACAGAGGGGCTGAATCAGAGGGGCTGATTCAGAGGGGCTGCAACAGAGGGGCTGAATCAGCGGGGCTGAAACAGAGGGCGAGAAACAGAGGGGCTGAAACAGAGGGCGAGAGACAGAGGGGCAGAAAAAGAGGGCGAGAAACAGAGGGGCTGAAACAGAGCGGCTGAAACAGAGGGGCTGAAACAGAAGGCGAGAAACAGAGGGGCTGAAACAGAGGGCGAGAAACAGAGGGGCTGAAACAGAGGGCGAGAAGCAGAGGGGCTGAAACCAAGGGGATGAATCAGAGGGGCTGAAACAGAGGGGCTGAAACAGTGGGCGAGAAACAGAGGGGCTGAAACAGAGGTCGAGAAACAGAGGGGCAGAAACAGAGGGGCTGAATCAGTGGGTCTGCAACAGAGGGGCTGAATCAGCGGGGCTGAAACAGAGGGCGAGAAACAGAGGGGCAGAAACAGAGGGCGAGAGACAGAGGGGCAGAAACAGAGGGCGAGAAACAGAGGGGCTGAAACAGAGGGGCTGAAACACAGGGCGAGAAACAGAGGGGCTGAAACAGAGGGCGAGAAACAGGGGTGCTGAAACAGAGGGGCTGAAACAGAGGGCGAGAAACAGAGGGCGAGAAACAGAGGGGCTGAAACAGAGGGGCTGAAACAGAGGGGCTGAAACAGAGGGGCTGATACAGAGGGCGAGAGACAGAGGGGCTGAAACAGAGGGCGAGAAACAGAGGGGCTGAAACAGAGGGCGATAAACAGAGGGGCTGAAACAGAGGGCGAGAAACAGAGGGGCTGAAACAGAGCGGCTGAAACAGAGGGGCTGAAACAGAAGGCGAGAAACAGAGGGGCTGAAACAGAGGGCGAGAAACAGAGGGGCTGAAACAGAGGGCGAGAAGCAGAGGGGCTGAAACCAAGGGGATGAATCAGAGGGGCTGAAACAGAGGGGCTGAAACAGTGGGCGAGAAACAGAGGGGCTGAAACAGAGGTCGAGAAACAGAGGGGCAGAAACAGAGGGCGAAAAACAGAGGGGCTGAAACAGAGGGGCTGAAACAGAGGGGCTGAATCAGTGGGTCTGCAACAGAGGGGCTGAATCAGCGGGGCTGAAACAGAGGGCGAGAAACAGAGGGGCTGAAACAGAGGGCGAGAGACAGAGGGGCAGAAACAGAGGGGCTGAAACACAGGGCGAGAAACAGAGGGGCTGAAACAGAGGGCGAGAAACAGGGGTGCTGAAACAGAGGGGCTGAAACAGAGGGGCTGAAACAGAGGGGCTGAATCAGAGGGGCTGAAACAGAGGGCGAGAAACTGAGGGGCTGAAACAGAGAGCGAGAAACAGAGGGGCTGAAACAGAGGGTGAGAAACAGTGGGGCTGAAACAGAGTGGCTGAAACAGAGGGGCTGAATCAGAGGGGCTGATTCAGAGGGGCTGAAAAAGAGGGGCTGAATCAGAGGGGCAGAAACAGAGGGCGAGAAACAGAGGGCGAGAAACAGAGGGGCTGAAACACAGGGCGAGAAACAGAGGGGCTGAAACAGAGGGCGAGAAACAGAGGTGCTGAAACAGAGGGGCTGAAACAGAGGGGCTGAAACAGAGGGGCTGAATCAGAGGGGTTGAAACAGAGGGCGAGAAACTGAGGGGCTGAAACAGAGAGCGAGAAACAGAGGGGCTGAAACAGAGGGTGAGAAACAGTGGGGCTGAAACAGAGTGGCTGAAACAGAGGGGCTGAATCAGAGGGGCTGATTCAGAGGGGCTGAAACAGAGGGGCTGAATCAGAGGGGCTGAAACAGAGGGCGAGAAACAGACGGGCTGAAACAGAGGGCGAGAAACAGAGCGGCTGAAACAGAGGGCGATAAACAGAGGGGCTGAAACAGTGGGCGAGAAACAGAGGGGCTGAAAGAGTGGGTCTGAAACAGAGGGGCTGAAACAGAAGGCGAGAAAAAGAGGGGCTGAAACAGAGGGCGAGAAACAGAGGGGCCGAAACAGAGGGCGAGAAACAGAGGGGCTGAAACAGAGGGCGAGAAACTGAGGGGCTGAAACAGAGGGGCTGAAACAGAAGGCGAGAAACAGAGGGGCTGAAACTGAGGGCGAGAAACAGAGGGGCTGAAACAGAGGGCGATAAACAGAGGGGCTGAAACAGAGGGCGAGAAACAGAGGGGCTGAAACAGAGCGGCTGAAACAGAGGGGCTGAAACAGAAGGCGAGAAACAGTGGGGCTGAAACAGAGGGCGAGAAACAGAGCGGCCGAAACAGAGGGCCAGAAACAGAGTGCGAGAAACAAAGGGACTGAAACAGAGGGGCTGAATCCGAGGGGCTGAAACAGAGGGCGAGAAACAGAGGGGCTGAAACAGAGGGCGAGAAACAGAGGGGCTGAAACCGAGGGGATGAATCAGAGGGGCTGAAACAGAGGGGCTGAAACAGTGGGCGAGAAACAGAGGGGCTGAAACAGAGGGCGAGAAACAGAGGGGCGGAAACAGAGGGCGAGAAACAGAGGGGCTGAAACAGAGGGGGTGAAACAGAGGGGCTGAATCAGAGGGGCTGATTCAGAGGGGCTGCAACAGAGGGGCTGAATCAGCGGGGCTGAAACAGAGGGCGAGAAACAGAGGGGCTGAAACAGAGGGCGAGAGACAGAGGGGCAGAAACAGAGGGCGAGAAACAGAGGGGCTGAAACAGAGCGGCTGAAACAGAGGGGCTGAAACAGAAGGCGAGAAACAGAGGGGCTGAAACAGAGGGCGAGAAACAGAGGGGCTGAAACAGAGGGCGAGAAACAGAGGGGCTGAAACCGAAGGGATGAATCAGAGGGGCTGAAACAGAGGGGCTGAAACAGTGGGCGAGAAACAGAGGGGCTGAAACAGAGGGCGAGAAATAGAGGGGCAGAAACAGAGGGCGAAAAACAGAGGGGCTGAAACAGAGGGGCTGAAACAGAGGGGCTGAATCAGTGGGTCTGCAACAGAGGGGCTGAATCAGCGGGGCTGAAACAGAGGGCGAGAAACAGAGGGGCTGAAACAGAGGGCGAGAGACAGAGGGGCAGAAACAGAGGGCGAGAAACAGAGGGGCTGAAACAGAGGGGCTGAAACACAGGGCGAGAAACAGAGGGGCTGAAACAGAGGGCGAGAAACAGGGGTGCTGAAACAGAGGGGCTGAAACAGAGGGGCTGAAACAGAGGGGCTGAATCAGAGGGGCTGAAACAGAGGGCGAGAAACTGAGGGGCTGAAACAGAGAGCGAGAAACAGAGGGGCTGAAACAGAGGGTGAGAAACAGTGGGGCTGAAACAGAGTGGCTGAAACAGAGGGGCTGAATCAGAGGGGCTGATTCAGAGGGGCTGAAACAGAGGGGCTGAATCAGAGGGGCTGAAACAGAGGGCGATAAACAGAGGGGCTGAAACAGAGGGCGAGAAACAGAGGGGCTGAAACAGAGGGCGATAAACAGAGGGGCTGAATCAGTCGGCGAGAAACAGAGGGGCTGAAAGAGTGTGTCTGAAACAGAGGGGCTGAAACAGAAGGCGAGAAACACAGGGGCTGAAACAGAGGGCGAGAAACAGAGGGGCCGAAACAGAGGGCGAGAAACAGAGGGGCTGAAACAGAGGGCGAGAAACTGAGGGGCTGAAACAGAGGGGCTGAAACAGAAGGCGAGAAACAGAGGGGCTGGAACAGAGGGCGAGAAACAGAGGGGCTGAAACAGAGGGCGAGAAACAGAGGGGCTGAAACAGAGCGGCTGAAACAGAGGGGCTGAAACAGAAGGCGAGAAACAGTGGGGCTGAAACAGAGGGCGAGAAACAGAGCGGCCGAAACAGAGGGCCAGAAACAGAGGGCGAGAAACAGAGGGACTGAAACAGAGGGGCTGAATCCGAGGGGCTGAAACAGAGGGCGAGAAACAGAGGGGCTGAAACAGAGGGCGAGAAACAGAGGGGCTGAAACCGAGGGGATGAATCAGAGGGGCTGAAACAGAGGGGCTGAAACAGTGGGCGAGAAACAGAGTGGCTGAAACAGAGGGCGAGAAACAGAGGGGCTGAAACAGAGGGCGAGAAACAGAGGGGCTGAAACAGAGGGGGTGAAACAGAGGGGCTGAATCAGAGGGGCTGATTCAGAGGGGCTGCAACAGAGGGGCTGAATCAGCGGGGCTGAAACAGAGGGGCTGAAACAGAGGGCGAGAGACAGAGGGGCAGAAACAGAGGGCGAGAAACAGAGGGGCTGAAACAGAGGGGCTAAAACAGAGGGCGAGAAACAGAGGGGCTGAAACAGAGGGCGAGAAACAGAGGGGCTGAAACAGAGGGGCTGAAACAGAGGGGCTGAAACAGAGGGGCTGAAACAGTGGGGCTGAAACAGAGGGCGAGAAACAGAGGGGCTGAAACAGAGGGCGAGAAACAGAGGGGCTGAAACAGAGGGTGAGAAATAGTGGGGCTGAAACAGAGGGGCTGAAACAGAGGGGCTGAATCAGAGGGGCTGATTCAGAGGGGCTGAAACAGAGGGGCTGAATCAGAGGGGCTGAAACAGAGGGCGAGAAACAGACAGGCTGAAACAGAGGGCGAGAAACAGAGGGGCAGAAACAGAGGGCTTTTAAACAGAGTGGCTGAAACAGAGGGGCTGAAACAAAGAGCGCGAAACAGAGGTGCTGAAACAGAGGGCGAGAAACAGAGGGGCTGAAACAGAGGGGCTGAAACAGAGGGGCTAAATTAGAGGGGCAGAAACAGAGGGGCTGAAACAGAGGGCGAGAAACAGAGGTGCTGAAACAGAGGGGCTGAAACAGAGGGGCTGAAACAGAGGGGCTGAAACAGAGGGCGAGAAACAAAGGGGCTGAAACAGAGGGCGAGAAACAGAGGGGCTGAAACAGAGGGGCTGAAACAGAAGGGCTGAAACAGAGGGGCTGAAACAGAGGGCGAGAAACAGAGGGTGAGAAACAGTGGGGCTGAAACAGAGGGGCTGAAACAGAGGGGCTGAAACAGAGAGCGAGAATCAGAGGGGCTGAAACAGAGGGCGAGAAACAGAGGGCGAGAAACAGAGGGGCTGAAACAGAGGGGCTGAAACAGAGGGGCTGAAACAGAGGGGCTGATACAGAGGGCGAGAAACAGAGGGGCTGAAACAGAGGGCGAGAAACAGAGGGGCTGAAACAGAGGGCGATAAACAGAGGGGCTGAAACAGAGGGCGAGAAACAGAGGGGCTGAAACAGAGCGGCTGAAACAGAGGGGCTGAAACAGAAGGCGAGAAACAGAGGGGCTGAAACAGAGGGCGCGAAACAGAGGGGCTGAAACAGAGGGCGAGAAGCAGAGGGGCTGAAACCAAGGGGATGAATCAGAGGGGCTGAAACAGAGGGGCTGAAACAGTGGGCGAGAAACAGAGGGGCTGAAACAGAGGTCGAGAAACAGAGGGGCAGAAACAGAGGGCGAAAAACAGAGGGGCTGAAACAGAGGGGCTGAAACAGAGGGGCTGAATCAGTGGGTCTGCAACAGAGGGGCTGAATCAGCGGGGCTGAAACAGAGGGCGAGAAACAGAGGGGCTGAAACAGAGGGCGAGAGACAGAGGGGCAGAAACAGAGGGCGAGAAACAGAGGGGCTGAAACAGAGGGGCTGAAACACAGGGCGAGAAATAGAGGGGCTGAAACAGAGGGCGAGAAACAGGGGTGCTGAAACAGAGGGGCTGAAACAGAGGGGCTGAAACAGAGGGGCTGAATCAGAGGGGCTGAAACAGAGGGCGAGAAACTGAGGGGCTGAAACAGAGAGCGAGAAACAGAGGGGCTGAAACAGAGGGTGAGAAACAGTGGGGCTGAAACAGAGTGGCTGAAACAGAGGGGCTGAATCAGAGGGGCTGATTCAGAGGGGCTGAAAAAGAGGGGCTGAATCAGAGGGGCAGAAACAGAGGGCGAGAAACAGAGGGCGAGAAACAGAGGGGCTGAAACACAGGGCGAGAAACAGAGGGGCTGAAACAGAGGGCGAGAAACAGAGGTGCTGAAACAGAGGGGCTGAAACAGAGGGGCTGAAACAGAGGGGCTGAATCAGAGGGGTTGAAACAGAGGGCGAGAAACTGAGGGGCTGAAACAGAGAGCGAGAAACAGAGGGGCTGAAACAGAGGGTGAGAAACAGTGGGGCTGAAACAGAGTGGCTGAAACAGAGGGGCTGAATCAGAGGGGCTGATTCAGAGGGGCTGAAACAGAGGGGCTGAATCAGAGGGGCTGAAACAGAGGGCGAGAAACAGACGGGCTGAAACAGAGGGCTAGAAAAAGAGCGGCTGAAACAGAGGGCGATAAACAGAGGGGCTGAAACAGTGGGCGAGAAACAGAGGGGCTGAAAGAGTGGGTCTGAAACAGAGGGGCTGAAACAGAAGGCGAGAAAAAGAGGGGCTGAAACAGAGGGCGAGAAACAGAGGGGCCGAAACAGAGGGCGAGAAACAGAGGGGCTGAAACAGAGGGCGAGAAACTGAGGGGCTGAAACAGAGGGGCTGAAACAGAAGGCGAGAAACAGAGGGGCTGAAACTGAGGGCGAGAAACAGAGGGGCTGAAACAGAGGGCGAGAAACAGAGGGGCTGAAACAGAGGGCGAGAAACAGAGGGGCTGAAACAGAGCGGCTGAAACAGAGGGGCTGAAACAGAAGGCGAGAAACAGTGGGGCTGAAACAGAGGGCGAGAAACAGAGCGGCCGAAACAGAGGGCCAGAAACAGAGTGCGAGAAACAAAGGGACTGAAACAGAGGGGCTGAATACGAGGGGCTGAAACAGAGGGCGAGAAACAGAGGGGCTGAAACAGAGGGCGAGAAACAGAGGGGCTGAAACCGAGGGGATGAATCAGAGGGGCTGAAACAGAGGGGCTGAAACAGTGGGCGAGAAACAGAGGGGCTGAAACAGAGGGCGAGAAACAGAGGGGCGGAAACAGAGGGCGAGAAACAGAGGGGCTGAAACAGAGGGGGTGAAACAGAGGGGCTGAATCAGAGGGGCTGATTCAGAGGGGCTGCAACAGAGGGGCTGAATCAGCGGGGCTGAAACAGAGGGCGAGAAACAGAGGGGCTGAAACAGAGGGCGAGAGACAGAGGGGCAGAAACAGAGGGCGAGAAACAGAGGGGCTGAAACAGAGCGGCTGAAACAGAGGGGCTGAAACAGAAGGCGAGAAACAGAGGGGCTGAAACAGAGGGCGAGAAACAGAGGGGCTGAAACAGAGGGCGAGAAACAGAGGGGCTGAAACAGAGGGCGAGAAACAGAGGGGCTGAAACCGAGGGGATGAATCAGAGGGGCTGAAACAGAGGGGCTGAAACAGTGGGCGAGAAACAGAGGGGCTGAAACAGAGGGCGAGAAATAGAGGGGCAGAAACAGAGGGCGAAAAACAGAGGGGCTGAAACAGAGGGGCTGAAACAGAGGGGCTGAATCAGTGGGTCTGCAACAGAGGGGCTGAATCAGCGGGGCTGAAACAGAGGGCGAGAAACAGAGGGGCTGAAACAGAGGGCGAGAGACAGAGGGGCAGAAACAGAGGGCGAGAAACAGAGGGGCTGAAACAGAGGGGCTGAAACACAGGGCGAGAAACAGAGGGGCTGAAACAGAGGGCGAGAAACAGGGGTGCTGAAACAGAGGGGCTGAAACAGAGGGGCTGAAACAGAGGGGCTGAATCAGAGGGGCTGAAACAGAGGGCGAGAAACTGAGGGGCTGAAACAGAGAGCGAGAAACAGAGGGGCTGAAACAGAGGGTGAGAAACAGTGGGGCTGAAACAGAGTGGCTGAAACAGAGGGGCTGAATCAGAGGGGCTGATTCAGAGGGGCTGAAACAGAGGGGCTGAATCAGAGGGGCTGAAACAGAGGGCGAGAAACAGACGGGCTGAAACAGAGGGCGAGAAACAGAGGGGCTGAAACAGAGGGCGATAAACAGAGGGGCTGAATCAGTCGGCGAGAAACAGAGGGGCTGAAAGAGTGTGTCTGAAACAGAGGGGCTGAAACAGAAGGCGAGAAACACAGGGGCTGAAACAGAGGGCGAGAAACAGAGGGGCCGAAACAGAGGGCGAGAAACAGAGGGGCTGAAACAGAGGGCGAGAAACTGAGGGGCTGAAACAGAGGGGCTGAAACAGAAGGCGAGAAACAGAGGGGCTGGAACAGAGGGCGAGAAACAGAGGGGCTGAAACAGAGGGCGAGAAACAGAGGGGCTGAAACAGAGCGGCTGAAACAGAGGGGCTGAAACAGAAGGCGAGAAACAGTGGGGCTGAAACAGAGGGCGAGAAACAGAGCGGCCGAAACAGAGGGCCAGAAACAGAGGGCGAGAAACAGAGGGACTGAAACAGAGGGGCTGAATCCGAGGGGCTGAAACAGAGGGCGAGAAACAGAGGGGCTGAAACAGAGGGCGAGAAACAGAGGGGCTGAAACCGAGGGGATGAATCAGAGGGGCTGAAACAGAGGGGCTGAAACAGTGGGCGAGAAACAGAGGGGCTGAAACAGAGGGCGAGAAACAGAGGGGCTGAAACAGAGGGCGAGAAACAGAGGGGCTGAAACAGAGGGGGTGAAACAGAGGGGCTGAATCAGAGGGGCTGATTCAGAGGGGCTGCAACAGAGGGGCTGAATCAGCGGGGCTGAAACAGAGGGGCTGAAACAGAGGGCGAGAGACAGAGGGGCAGAAACAGAGGGCGAGAAACAGAGGGGCTGAAACAGAGGGGCTAAAACAGAGGGCGAGAAACAGAGGGGCTGAAACAGAGGGCGAGAAACAGAGGGGCTGAAACAGAGGGGCTGAAACAGAGGGGCTGAAACAGAGGGGCTGAAACAGTGGGGCTGAAACAGAGGGCGAGAAACAGAGGGGCTGAAACAGAGGGCGAGAAACAGAGGGGCTGAAACAGAGGGTGAGAAATAGTGGGGCTGAAACAGAGGGGCTGAAACAGAGGGGCTGAATCAGAGGGGCTGATTCAGAGGGGCTGAAACAGAGGGGCTGAATCAGAGGGGCTGAAACAGAGGGCGAGAAACAGACAGGCTGAAACAGAGGGCGAGAAACAGAGGGGCAGAAACAGAGGGCTTTTAAACAGAGTGGCTGAAACAGAGGGGCTGAAACAAAGAGCGCGAAACAGAGGTGCTGAAACAGAGGGCGAGAAACAGAGGGGCTGAAACAGAGGGGCTGAAACAGAGGGGCTAAATTAGAGGGGCAGAAACAGAGGGGCTGAAACAGAGGGCGAGAAACAGAGGTGCTGAAACAGAGGGGCTGAAACAGAGGGGCTGAAACAGAGGGGCTGAAACAGAGGGCGAGAAACAAAGGGGCTGAAACAGAGGGCGAGAAACAGAGGGGCTGAAACAGAGGGGCTGAAACAGAAGGGCTGAAACAGAGGGGCTGAAACAGAGGGCGAGAAACAGAGGGTGAGAAACAGTGGGGCTGAAACAGAGGGGCTGAAACAGAGGGGCTGAAACAGAGAGCGAGAATCAGAGGGGCTGAAACAGAGGGCGAGAAACAGAGGGCGAGAAACAGAGGGGCTGAAACAGAGGGGCTGAAACAGAGGGGCTGAAACAGAGGGGCTGATACAGAGGGCGAGAAACAGAGGGGCTGAAACAGAGGGCGAGAAACAGAGGGGCTGAAACAGAGGGCGATAAACAGAGGGGCTGAAACAGAGGGCGAGAAACAGAGGGGCTGAAACAGAGCGGCTGAAACAGAGGGGCTGAAACAGAAGGCGAGAAACAGAGGGGCTGAAACAGAGGGCGAGAAACAGAGGGGCTGAAACAGAGGGCGAGAAGCAGAGGGGCTGAAACCAAGGGGATGAATCAGAGGGGCTGAAACAGAGGGGCTGAAACAGTGGGCGAGAAACAGAGGGGCTGAAACAGAGGTCGAGAAACAGAGGGGCAGAAACAGAGGGCGAAAAACAGAGGGGCTGAAACAGAGGGGCTGAAACAGAGGGGCTGAATCAGTGGGTCTGCAACAGAGGGGCTGAATCAGCGGGGCTGAAACAGAGGGCGAGAAACAGAGGGGCTGAAACAGAGGGCGAGAGACAGAGGGGCAGAAACAGAGGGCGAGAAACAGAGGGGCTGAAACAGAGGGGCTGAAACACAGGGCGAGAAATAGAGGGGCTGAAACAGAGGGCGAGAAACAGGGGTGCTGAAACAGAGGGGCTGAAACAGAGGGGCTGAAACAGAGGGGCTGAATCAGAGGGGCTGAAACAGAGGGCGAGAAACTGAGGGGCTGAAACAGAGAGCGAGAAACAGAGGGGCTGAAACAGAGGGTGAGAAACAGTGGGGCTGAAACAGAGTGGCTGAAACAGAGGGGCTGAATCAGAGGGGCTGATTCAGAGGGGCTGAAAAAGAGGGGCTGAATCAGAGGGGCAGAAACAGAGGGCGAGAAACAGAGGGCGAGAAACAGAGGGGCTGAAACACAGGGCGAGAAACAGAGGGGCTGAAACAGAGGGCGAGAAACAGAGGTGCTGAAACAGAGGGGCTGAAACAGAGGGGCTGAAACAGAGGGGCTGAATCAGAGGGGTTGAAACAGAGGGCGAGAAACTGAGGGGCTGAAACAGAGAGCGAGAAACAGAGGGGCTGAAACAGAGGGTGAGAAACAGTGGGGCTGAAACAGAGTGGCTGAAACAGAGGGGCTGAATCAGAGGGGCTGATTCAGAGGGGCTGAAACAGAGGGGCTGAATCAGAGGGGCTGAAACAGAGGGCGAGAAACAGACGGGCTGAAACAGAGGGCGAGAAAAAGAGCGGCTGAAACAGAGGGCGATAAACAGAGGGGCTGAAACAGTGGGCGAGAAACAGAGGGGCTGAAAGAGTGGGTCTGAAACAGAGGGGCTGAAACAGAAGGCGAGAAAAAGAGGGGCTGAAACAGAGGGCGAGAAACAGAGGGGCCGAAACAGAGGGCGAGAAACAGAGGGGCTGAAACAGAGGGCGAGAAACTGAGGGGCTGAAACAGAGGGGCTGAAACAGAAGGCGAGAAACAGAGGGGCTGAAACTGAGGGCGAGAAACAGAGGGGCTGAAACAGAGGGCGATAAACAGAGGGGCTGAAACAGAGGGCGAGAAACAGAGGGGCTGAAACAGAGCGGCTGAAACAGAGGGGCTGAAACAGAGGGGCTGAAACAGAGGGGCTGAAACACAGGGCGAGAAACAGAGGGGCTGAAACAGAGGGCGAGAAACAGAGGGGCTGAAACAGAGGGCGAGAAACAGAGGGGCTGAAACCGAGGGGATGAATCAGAGGGGCTGAAACAGAGGGGCTGAAACAGTGGGCGAGAAACAGAGGGGCTGAAACAGAGGGCGAGAAATAGAGGGGCAGAAACAGAGGGCGAAAAACAGAGGGGCTGAAACAGAGGGGCTGAAACAGAGGGGCTGAATCAGTGGGTCTGCAACAGAGGGGCTGAATCAGCGGGGCTGAAACAGAGGGCGAGAAACAGAGGGGCTGAAACAGAGGGCGAGAGACAGAGGGGCAGAAACAGAGGGCGAGAAACAGAGGGGCTGAAACAGAGGGGCTGAAACACAGGGCGAGAAACAGAGGGGCTGAAACAGAGGGCGAGAAACAGGGGTGCTGAAACAGAGGGGCTGAAACAGAGGGGCTGAAACAGAGGGGCTGAATCAGAGGGGCTGAAACAGAGGGCGAGAAACTGAGGGGCTGAAACAGAGAGCGAGAAACAGAGGGGCTGAAACAGAGGGTGAGAAACAGTGGGGCTGAAACAGAGTGGCTGAAACAGAGGGGCTGAATCAGAGGGGCTGATTCAGAGGGGCTGAAACAGAGGGGCTGAATCAGAGGGGCTGAAACAGAGGGCGAGAAACAGACGGGCTGAAACAGAGGGCGAGAAACAGAGGGGCTGAAACAGAGGGCGATAAACAGAGGGGCTGAATCAGTCGGCGAGAAACAGAGGGGCTGAAAGAGTGTGTCTGAAACAGAGGGGCTGAAACAGAAGGCGAGAAACACAGGGGCTGAAACAGAGGGCGAGAAACAGAGGGGCCGAAACAGAGGGCGAGAAACAGAGGGGCTGAAACAGAGGGCGAGAAACTGAGGGGCTGAAACAGAGGGGCTGAAACAGAAGGCGAGAAACAGAGGGGCTGGAACAGAGGGCGAGAAACAGAGGGGCTGAAACAGAGGGCGAGAAACAGAGGGGCTGAAACAGAGCGGCTGAAACAGAGGGGCTGAAACAGAAGGCGAGAAACAGTGGGGCTGAAACAGAGGGCGAGAAACAGAGCGGCCGAAACAGAGGGCCAGAAACAGAGGGCGAGAAACAGAGGGACTGAAACAGAGGGGCTGAATCCGAGGGGCTGAAACAGAGGGCGAGAAACAGAGGGGCTGAAACAGAGGGCGAGAAACAGAGGGGCTGAAACCGAGGGGATGAATCAGAGGGGCTGAAACAGAGGGGCTGAAACAGTGGGCGAGAAACAGAGGGGCTGAAACAGAGGGCGAGAAACAGAGGGGCTGAAACAGAGGGCGAGAAACAGAGGGGCTGAAACAGAGGGGGTGAAACAGAGGGGCTGAATCAGAGGGGCTGATTCAGAGGGGCTGCAACAGAGGGGCTGAATCAGCGGGGCTGAAACAGAGGGGCTGAAACAGAGGGCGAGAGACAGAGGGGCAGAAACAGAGGGCGAGAAACAGAGGGGCTGAAACAGAGGGGCTAAAACAGAGGGCGAGAAACAGAGGGGCTGAAACAGAGGGCGAGAAACAGAGGGGCTGAAACAGAGGGGCTGAAACAGAGGGGCTGAAACAGAGGGGCTGAAACAGTGGGGCTGAAACAGAGGGCGAGAAACAGAGGGGCTGAAACAGAGGGCGAGAAACAGAGGGGCTGAAACAGAGGGTGAGAAATAGTGGGGCTGAAACAGAGGGGCTGAAACAGAGGGGCTGAATCAGAGGGGCTGATTCAGAGGGGCTGAAACAGAGGGGCTGAATCAGAGGGGCTGAAACAGAGGGCGAGAAACAGACAGGCTGAAACAGAGGGCGAGAAACAGAGGGGCAGAAACAGAGGGCTTTTAAACAGAGTGGCTGAAACAGAGGGGCTGAAACAAAGAGCGCGAAACAGAGGTGCTGAAACAGAGGGCGAGAAACAGAGGGGCTGAAACAGAGGGGCTGAAACAGAGGGGCTAAATTAGAGGGGCAGAAACAGAGGGGCTGAAACAGAGGGCGAGAAACAGAGGTGCTGAAACAGAGGGGCTGAAACAGAGGGGCTGAAACAGAGGGGCTGAAACAGAGGGCGAGAAACAAAGGGGCTGAAACAGAGGGCGAGAAACAGAGGGGCTGAAACAGAGGGGCTGAAACAGAAGGGCTGAAACAGAGGGGCTGAAACAGAGGGCGAGAAACAGAGGGTGAGAAACAGTGGGGCTGAAACAGAGGGGCTGAAACAGAGGGGCTGAAACAGAGAGCGAGAATCAGAGGGGCTGAAACAGAGGGCGAGAAACAGAGGGCGAGAAACAGAGGGGCTGAAACAGAGGGGCTGAAACAGAGGGGCTGAAACAGAGGGGCTGATACAGAGGGCGAGAAACAGAGGGGCTGAAACAGAGGGCGAGAAACAGAGGGGCTGAAACAGAGGGCGATAAACAGAGGGGCTGAAACAGAGGGCGAGAAACAGAGGGGCTGAAACAGAGCGGCTGAAACAGAGGGGCTGAAACAGAAGGCGAGAAACAGAGGGGCTGAAACAGAGGGCGAGAAACAGAGGGGCTGAAACAGAGGGCGAGAAGCAGAGGGGCTGAAACCAAGGGGATGAATCAGAGGGGCTGAAACAGAGGGGCTGAAACAGTGGGCGAGAAACAGAGGGGCTGAAACAGAGGTCGAGAAACAGAGGGGCAGAAACAGAGGGCGAAAAACAGAGGGGCTGAAACAGAGGGGCTGAAACAGAGGGGCTGAATCAGTGGGTCTGCAACAGAGGGGCTGAATCAGCGGGGCTGAAACAGAGGGCGAGAAACAGAGGGGCTGAAACAGAGGGCGAGAGACAGAGGGGCAGAAACAGAGGGCGAGAAACAGAGGGGCTGAAACAGAGGGGCTGAAACACAGGGCGAGAAATAGAGGGGCTGAAACAGAGGGCGAGAAACAGGGGTGCTGAAACAGAGGGGCTGAAACAGAGGGGCTGAAACAGAGGGGCTGAATCAGAGGGGCTGAAACAGAGGGCGAGAAACTGAGGGGCTGAAACAGAGAGCGAGAAACAGAGGGGCTGAAACAGAGGGTGAGAAACAGTGGGGCTGAAACAGAGTGGCTGAAACAGAGGGGCTGAATCAGAGGGGCTGATTCAGAGGGGCTGAAAAAGAGGGGCTGAATCAGAGGGGCAGAAACAGAGGGCGAGAAACAGAGGGCGAGAAACAGAGGGGCTGAAACACAGGGCGAGAAACAGAGGGGCTGAAACAGAGGGCGAGAAACAGAGGTGCTGAAACAGAGGGGCTGAAACAGAGGGGCTGAAACAGAGGGGCTGAATCAGAGGGGTTGAAACAGAGGGCGAGAAACTGAGGGGCTGAAACAGAGAGCGAGAAACAGAGGGGCTGAAACAGAGGGTGAGAAACAGTGGGGCTGAAACAGAGTGGCTGAAACAGAGGGGCTGAATCAGAGGGGCTGATTCAGAGGGGCTGAAACAGAGGGGCTGAATCAGAGGGGCTGAAACAGAGGGCGAGAAACAGACGGGCTGAAACAGAGGGCGAGAAAAAGAGCGGCTGAAACAGAGGGCGATAAACAGAGGGGCTGAAACAGTGGGCGAGAAACAGAGGGGCTGAAAGAGTGGGTCTGAAACAGAGGGGCTGAAACAGAAGGCGAGAAAAAGAGGGGCTGAAACAGAGGGCGAGAAACAGAGGGGCCGAAACAGAGGGCGAGAAACAGAGGGGCTGAAACAGAGGGCGAGAAACTGAGGGGCTGAAACAGAGGGGCTGAAACAGAAGGCGAGAAACAGAGGGGCTGAAACTGAGGGCGAGAAACAGAGGGGCTGAAACAGAGGGCGATAAACAGAGGGGCTGAAACAGAGGGCGAGAAACAGAGGGGCTGAAACAGAGCGGCTGAAACAGAGGGCGAGAAACAGAGGGTGAGAAACAGTGGGGCTGAAACAGAGGGGCTGAAACAGAGGGGCTGAAACAGAGAGCGAGAATCAGAGGGGCTGAAACAGAGGGCGAGAAACAGAGGGCGAGAAACAGAGGGGCTGAAACAGAGGGGCTGAAACAGAGGGGCTGAAACAGAGGGGCTGATACAGAGGGCGAGAAACAGAGGGGCTGAAACAGAGGGCGAGAAACAGAGGGGCTGAAACAGAGGGCGATAAACAGAGGGGCTGAAACAGAGGGCGAGAAACAGAGGGGCTGAAACAGAGCGGCTGAAACAGAGGGGCTGAAACAGAAGGCGAGAAACAGAGGGGCTGAAACAGAGGGCGAGAAACAGAGGGGCTGAAACAGAGGGCGAGAAGCAGAGGGGCTGAAACCAAGGGGATGAATCAGAGGGGCTGAAACAGAGGGGCTGAAACAGTGGGCGAGAAACAGAGGGGCTGAAACAGAGGTCGAGAAACAGAGGGGCAGAAACAGAGGGCGAAAAACAGAGGGGCTGAAACAGAGGGGCTGAAACAGAGGGGCTGAATCAGTGGGTCTGCAACAGAGGGGCTGAATCAGCGGGGCTGAAACAGAGGGCGAGAAACAGAGGGGCTGAAACAGAGGGCGAGAGACAGAGGGGCAGAAACAGAGGGCGAGAAACAGAGGGGCTGAAACAGAGGGGCTGAAACACAGGGCGAGAAATAGAGGGGCTGAAACAGAGGGCGAGAAACAGGGGTGCTGAAACAGAGGGGCTGAAACAGAGGGGCTGAAACAGAGGGGCTGAATCAGAGGGGCTGAAACAGAGGGCGAGAAACTGAGGGGCTGAAACAGAGAGCGAGAAACAGAGGGGCTGAAACAGAGGGTGAGAAACAGTGGGGCTGAAACAGAGTGGCTGAAACAGAGGGGCTGAATCAGAGGGGCTGATTCAGAGGGGCTGAAAAAGAGGGGCTGAATCAGAGGGGCAGAAACAGAGGGCGAGAAACAGAGGGCGAGAAACAGAGGGGCTGAAACACAGGGCGAGAAACAGAGGGGCTGAAACAGAGGGCGAGAAACAGAGGTGCTGAAACAGAGGGGCTGAAACAGAGGGGCTGAAACAGAGGGGCTGAATCAGAGGGGTTGAAACAGAGGGCGAGAAACTGAGGGGCTGAAACAGAGAGCGAGAAACAGAGGGGCTGAAACAGAGGGTGAGAAACAGTGGGGCTGAAACAGAGTGGCTGAAACAGAGGGGCTGAATCAGAGGGGCTGATTCAGAGGGGCTGAAACAGAGGGGCTGAATCAGAGGGGCTGAAACAGAGGGCGAGAAACAGACGGGCTGAAACAGAGGGCGAGAAAAAGAGCGGCTGAAACAGAGGGCGATAAACAGAGGGGCTGAAACAGTGGGCGAGAAACAGAGGGGCTGAAAGAGTGGGTCTGAAACAGAGGGGCTGAAACAGAAGGCGAGAAAAAGAGGGGCTGAAACAGAGGGCGAGAAACAGAGGGGCCGAAACAGAGGGCGAGAAACAGAGGGGCTGAAACAGAGGGCGAGAAACTGAGGGGCTGAAACAGAGGGGCTGAAACAGAAGGCGAGAAACAGAGGGGCTGAAACTGAGGGCGAGAAACAGAGGGGCTGAAACAGAGGGCGATAAACAGAGGGGCTGAAACAGAGGGCGAGAAACAGAGGGGCTGAAACAGAGCGGCTGAAACAGAGGGGCTGAAACAGAAGGCGAGAAACAGTGGGGCTGAAACAGAGGGCGAGAAACAGAGCGGCCGAAACAGAGGGCCAGAAACAGAGTGCGAGAAACAAAGGGACTGAAACAGAGGGGCTGAATCCGAGGGGCTGAAACAGAGGGCGAGAAACAGAGGGGCTGAAACAGAGGGCGAGAAACAGAGGGGCTGAAACCGAGGGGATGAATCAGAGGGGCTGAAACAGAGTGGCTGAAACAGTGGGCGAGAAACAGAGGGGCTGAAACAGAGGGCGAGAAACAGAGGGGCGGAAACAGAGGGCGAGAAACAGAGGGGCTGAAACAGAGGGGGTGAAACAGAGGGGCTGAATCAGAGGGGCTGATTCAGAGGGGCTGCAACAGAGGGGCTGAATCAGCGGGGCTGAAACAGAGGGCGAGAAACAGAGGGGCTGAAACAGAGGGCGAGAGACAGAGGGGCAGAAACAGAGGGCGAGAAACAGAGGGGCTGAAACAGAGCGGCTGAAACAGAGGGGCTGAAACAGAAGGCGAGAAACAGAGGGGCTGAAACAGAGGGCGAGAAACAGAGGGGCTGAAACAGAGGGCGAGAAACAGAGGGGCTGAAACCGAGGGGATGAATCAGAGGGGCTGAAACAGAGGGGCTGAAACAGTGGGCGAGAAACAGAGGGGCTGAAACAGAGGGCGAGAAATAGAGGGGCAGAAACAGAGGGCGAAAAACAGAGGGGCTGAAACAGAGGGGCTGAAACAGAGGGGCTGAATCAGTGGGTCTGCAACAGAGGGGCTGAATCAGCGGGGCTGAAACAGAGGGCGAGAAACAGAGGGGCTGAAACAGAGGGCGAGAGACAGAGGGGCAGAAACAGAGGGCGAGAAACAGAGGGGCTGAAACAGAGGGGCTGAAACACAGGGCGAGAAACAGAGGGGCTGAAACAGAGGGCGAGAAACAGGGGTGCTGAAACAGAGGGGCTGAAACAGAGGGGCTGAAACAGAGGGGCTGAATCAGAGGGGCTGAAACAGAGGGCGAGAAACTGAGGGGCTGAAACAGAGAGCGAGAAACAGAGGGGCTGAAACAGAGGGTGAGAAACAGTGGGGCTGAAACAGAGTGGCTGAAACAGAGGGGCTGAATCAGAGGGGCTGATTCAGAGGGGCTGAAACAGAGGGGCTGAATCAGAGGGGCTGAAACAGAGGGCGAGAAACAGACGGGCTGAAACAGAGGGCGAGAAACAGAGGGGCTGAAACAGAGGGCGATAAACAGAGGGGCTGAATCAGTCGGCGAGAAACAGAGGGGCTGAAAGAGTGTGTCTGAAACAGAGGGGCTGAAACAGAAGGCGAGAAACACAGGGGCTGAAACAGAGGGCGAGAAACAGAGGGGCCGAAACAGAGGGCGAGAAACAGAGGGGCTGAAACAGAGGGCGAGAAACTGAGGGGCTGAAACAGAGGGGCTGAAACAGAAGGCGAGAAACAGAGGGGCTGGAACAGAGGGCGAGAAACAGAGGGGCTGAAACAGAGGGCGAGAAACAGAGGGGCTGAAACAGAGCGGCTGAAACAGAGGGGCTGAAACAGAAGGCGAGAAACAGTGGGGCTGAAACAGAGGGCGAGAAACAGAGCGGCCGAAACAGAGGGCCAGAAACAGAGGGCGAGAAACAGAGGGACTGAAACAGAGGGGCTGAATCCGAGGGGCTGAAACAGAGGGCGAGAAACAGAGGGGCTGAAACAGAGGGCGAGAAACAGAGGGGCTGAAACCGAGGGGATGAATCAGAGGGGCTGAAACAGAGGGGCTGAAACAGTGGGCGAGAAACAGAGGGGCTGAAACAGAGGGCGAGAAACAGAGGGGCTGAAACAGAGGGCGAGAAACAGAGGGGCTGAAACAGAGGGGGTGAAACAGAGGGGCTGAATCAGAGGGGCTGAAACAGAGGGGCTGAAACAGAGGGGCTGAAACAGAGGGGCTGAAACAGTGGGGCTGAAACAGAGGGCGAGAAACAGAGGGGCTGAAACAGAGGGCGAGAAACAGAGGGGCTGAAACAGAGGGTGAGAAATAGTGGGGCTGAAACAGAGGGGCTGAAACAGAGGGGCTGAATCAGAGGGGCTGATTCAGAGGGGCTGAAACAGCGGGGCTGAATCAGAGGGGCTGAAACAGAGGGCGAGAAACAGACAGGCTGAAACAGAGGGCGAGAAACAGAGGGGCAGAAACAGAGGGCTTTTAAACAGAGTGGCTGAAACAGAGGGGCTGAAACAAAGAGCGCGAAACAGAGGTGCTGAAACAGAGGGCGAGAAACAGAGGGGCTGAAACAGAGGGGCTGAAACAGAGGGGCTAAATTAGAGGGGCAGAAACAGAGGGGCTGAAACAGAGGGCGAGAAACAGAGGTGCTGAAACAGAGGGGCTGAAACAGAGGGGCTGAAACAGAGGGGCTGAAACAGAGGGCGAGAAACAAAGGGGCTGAAACAGAGGGCGAGAAACAGAGGGGCTGAAACAGAGGGGCTGAAACAGAAGGGCTGAAACAGAGGGGCTGAAACAGAGGGCGAGAAACAGAGGGTGAGAAACAGTGGGGCTGAAACAGAGGGGCTGAAACAGAGGGGCTGAAACAGAGAGCGAGAATCAGAGGGGCTGAAACAGAGGGCGAGAAACAGAGGGCGAGAAACAGAGGGGCTGAAACAGAGGGGCTGAAACAGAGGGGCTGAAACAGAGGGGCTGATACAGAGGGCGAGAAACAGAGGGGCTGAAACAGAGGGCGAGAAACAGAGGGGCTGAAACAGAGGGCGATAAACAGAGGGGCTGAAACAGAGGGCGAGAAACAGAGGGGCTGAAACAGAGCGGCTGAAACAGAGGGGCTGAAACAGAGGTCGAGAAACAGTGGGGCTGATACAGAGGGCGAGAAACAGAGGGGCTGAAACAGAGGGCGAGAAACAGAGGGGCTGAAACAGAAGGCGATAAACAGAGGGGCTGAAACAGAGGGCGAGAAACAGAGGGGCTGAAACAGAGCGGCTGATACAGAGGGGCTGAAACAGAAGGCGAGAAACAATGGGGCTGAAACAGAGCGGCCAAAACAGAGGTCCAGAAACAGAGGGCGAGAAACAGAGGGACTGAAACAGAGGGGCTGAATCCGAGGGGCTGAAACAGAGGGCGAGAAACAGAGGGGCTGAAACAGAGGGCGAGAAACAGAGGGGCTGAAACAGAGGGGCTAAATTAGAGGGGCAGAAACAGAGGGGCTGAAACAGAGGGCGAGAAACAGAGGTGCTGAAACAGAGGGGCTGAAACAGAGGGGCTGAAACAAAGGGGCTGAAACAGAGGGCGAGAAACAAAGGGGCTGAAACAGAGGGCGAGAAACAGAGGGGCTGAAACAGAGGGGCTGAAACAGAAGGGCTGAAACAGAGGGGCTGAAACAGAGGGCGAGAAACAGAGGGTGAGAAACAGTGGGGCTGAAACAGAGGGGCTGAAACAGAGGGGCTGAAACAGAGAGCGAGAATAAGAGGGGCTGAAACAGAGGGCGAGAAACAGAGGGCGAGAAACAGAGGGGCTGAAACAGAGGGGCTGAAACAGAGGGGCTGAAACAGAGGGGCTGATACAGAGGGCGAGAAACAGAGGGGCTGAAACAGAGGGCGAGAAACAGAGGGGCTGAAACAGAGGGCGATAAACAGAGGGGCTGAAACAGAGGGCGAGAAACAGAGGGGCTGAAACAGAGCGGCTGAAACAGAGGGGCTGAAACAGAAGGCGAGAAACAGTGGGGCTGAAACAGAGGGCGAGAAACAGAGCGGCCAAAACAGAGGTCCAGAAACAGAGGGACTGAAACAGAGGGGCTGAATCCGAGGGTCTGAAACAGAAGGCGAGAAACAGAGGGGCTGAAACAGAGGGCGAGAAACAGAGGGGCTGAAACCGAGGGGATGAATCAGAGAGGATGAAACAGAGGGGCTGAAACAGTGGGCGAGAAACAGAGGGGCTGAAACAGAGGGTGACAAACAGAGGGGCGGAAACAGAGTGCGAGAAACAGAGGGGCTGAAACAGAGGGGGTGAAACAGAGGGGCTGAATCAGCGGGGCTGAAACAGAGGGCGAGAAACGGAGGGGCTGAAACAGAGGGCGAGAGACAGACGGGCAGAAACAGAGGGCGAGAAACAGAGGGGCTGAAACAGAGGGCGAGAAACTGAGGGGCTGAAACAGAGGGGCTGAAACAGAAGGCGAGAAACAGAGGGGCTGAAACAGAGGGCGAGAAACAGAGGGGCTGAAACAGAGGGCGATAAACAGAGGGGCTGAAACAGAGGGCGAGAAACAGAGGGGCTGAAACAGAGCGGCTGAAACAGAGGGGCTGAAACAGAAGGCGAGAAACAGTGGGGCTGAAACAGAGGGCGAGAAACAGAGCGGCCGAAACAGAGGGCGAGAAACAGAGGGCGAGAAACAGAGGGACTGAAACAGAGGGGCTGAATCCGAGGGGCTGAAACAGAGGGCGAGAAACAGAGGGGCTGAAACAGAGGGCGATAAACAGAGGGGCTGAAACCGAGGGGATGAATCAGAGGGGCTGAAACAGAGGGGCTGAAACAGTGGGCGAGAAACAGAGGGGCTGAAACAGAGGGCGAGAAACAGAGGGGCGGAAACAGAGGGCGAGAAACAGAGGGGCTGAAACAGAGGGGGTGAAACAGAGGGGCTGAATCAGAGGGGCTGATTCAGAGGGGCTGCAACAGAGGGGCTGAATCAGCGGGGCTGAAACAGAGGGCGAGAAACAGAGGGGCTGAAACAGAGGGCGAGAGACAGAGGGGCAGAAACAGAGGGCGAGAAACAGAGGGCGAGAAACAAAGGGACTGAAACAGAGGGGCTGAATCCGAGGGGCTGAAACAGAGGGCGAGAAACAGAGGGGCTGAAACAGAGGGCGAGAAACAGAGGGGCTGAAACCGAGGGGATGAATCAGAGGGGCTGAAACAGAGGGGCTGAAACAGTGGGCGAGAAACAGAGGGGCTGAAACAGAGGGCGAGAAACAGAGGGGCGGAAACAGAGGGCGAGAAACAGAGGGGCTGAAACAGAGGGGGTGAAACAGAGGGGCTGAATCAGAGGGGCTGATTCAGAGGGGCTGCAACAGAGGGGCCGAATCAGCGGGGCTGAAACAGAGGGCGAGAAACAGAGGGGCTGAAACAGAGGGCGAGAGACAGAGGGGCAGAAACAGAGGGCGAGAAACAGAGGGGCTGAAACAGAGCGGCTGAAACAGAGGGGCTGAAACAGAAGGCGAGAAACAGAGGGGCTGAAACAGAGGGCGAGAAACAGAGGGGCTGAAACAGAGGGCGAGAAACAGAGGGGCTGAAACCGAGGGGATGAATCAGAGGGGCTGAAACAGATGGGCTGAAACAGTGGGCGAGAAACGGAGGGGCTGAAACAGAGGGCGAGAAATAGAGGGGCAGAAACAGAGGGCGAAAAACAGAGGGGCTGAAACAGAGGGGCTGAAACAGAGGGGCTGAATCAGTGGGTCTGCAACAGAGGGGCTGAATCAGCGGGGCTGAAACAGAGGGCGAGAAACAGAGGGGCTGAAACAGAGGGCGAGAGACAGAGGGGCAGAAACAGAGGGCGAGAAACAGAGGGGCTGAAACAGAGGGGCTGAAACACAGGGCGAGAAACAGAGGGGCTGAAACAGAGGGCGAGAAACAGGGGTGCTGAAACAGAGGTGCTGAAACAGAGGGGCTGAAACAGAGGGGCTGAATCAGAGGGGCTGAAACAGAGGGCGAGAAACTGAGGGGCTGAAACAGAGAGCGAGAAACAGAGGGGCTGAAACAGAGGGTGAGAAACAGTGGGGCTGAAACAGAGTGGCTGAAACAGAGGGGCTGAATCAGAGGGGCTGATTCAGAGGGGCTGAAACAGAGGGGCTGAATCAGAGGGGCTGAAACAGAGGGCGAGAAACAGACGGGCTGAAACAGAGGGCGAGAAACAGAGGGGCTGAAACAGAGGGCGATAAACAGAGGGGCTGAATCAGTGGGCGAGAAACAGAGGGGCTGAAAGAGTGGGTCTGAAACAGAGGGGCTGAAACAGAAGGCGAGAAACAGAGGGGCTGAAACAGAGGGCGAGAAACAGAGGGGCCGAAACAGAGTGCGAGAAACAGAGGGGCTGAAACAGAGGGCGAGAAACTGAGGGGCTGAAACAGAGGGGCTGAAACAGAAGGCGAGAAACAGAGGGGCTGAAACAGAGGGCGAGAAACAGAGGGGCTGAAACAGAGGGCGATAAACAGAGGGGCTGAAACAGAGGGCGAGAAACAGAGGGGCTGAAACAGAGCGGCTGAAACAGAGGGGCTGAAACAGAAGGCGAGAAACAGTGGGGCTGAAACAGAGGGCGAGAAACAGAGCGGCCGAAACAGAGGGCCAGAAACAGAGGGCGAGAAACAGAGGGACTGAAACAGAGGGGCTGAATCCGAGGGGCTGAAACAGAGGGCGAGAAACAGAGGGGCTGAAACAGAGGGCGAGAAACAGAGGGGCTGAAACCGAGGGGATGAATCAGAGGGGCTGAAACAGAGGGGCTGAAACAGTGGGCGAGAAACAGAGGGGCTGAAACAGAGGGCGAGAAACAGAGGGGCGGAAACAGAGGGCGAGAAACAGAGGGGCTGAAACAGAGGGGGTGAAACAGAGGGGCTGAATCAGAGGGGCTGATTCAGAGGGGCTGCAACAGAGGGGCTGAATCAGCGGGGCTGAAACAGAGGGGCTGAAACAGAGGGCGAGAGACAGAGGGGCAGAAACAGAGGGCGAGAAACAGAGGGGCTGAAACAGAGGGGCTGAAACAGAGGGCGAGAAACAGAGGGGCTGAAACAGAGGGCGAGAAACAGAGGGGCTGAAACAGAGGGGCTGAAACAGAGGGGCTGAAACAGAGGGGCTGAAACAGTGGGGCTGAAACAGTGGGCGAGAAACAGAGGGGCTGAAACAGAGGGCGAGAAACTGAGGGGCTGAAACAGAGGGGCTGAAACAGAAGGCGAGAAACAGAGGGGCTGGAACAGAGGGGCTGAAACAGAGGGGCTGAAACAGAGGGCGATAAACAGAGGGGCTGAAACAGAGGGCGAGAAACAGAGGGGCTGAAACAGAGCGGCTGAAACTGAGGGGCTGAAACAGAAGGCGAGAAACAGTGGGGCTGAAACAGAGGGCGAGAAACAGAGCGGCCGAAACAGAGGGCCAGAAACAGAGGGCAAGAAACAGAGGGACTGAAACAGAGGGGCTGAATCCGAGGGGCTGAAACAGATGGCGAGAAACAGAGGGGCTGAAACAGAGGGCGAGAAACAGAGGGGCTGAAACCGAGGGGATGAATCAGAGGGGCTGAAACAGAGGGGCTGAAACAGTGGGCGAGAAACAGAGGGGCTGAAACAGAGGGCGAGAAACAGAGGGGCTGAAACAGAGGGCGAGAAACAGAGGGGCTGAAACAGAGGGGGTGAAACAGAGGGGCTGAATCAGAGGAGCTGATTCAGAGGGGCTGCAACAGAGGGGCTGAATCAGCGGGGCTGAAACAGAGGGGCTGAAACAGAGGGCGAGAGACAGAGGGGCAGAAACAGAGGGCGAGAAACAGAGGGGCTGAAACAGAGGGGCTAAAACAGAGGGCGAGAAACAGAGGGGCTGAAACAGAGGGCGAGAAACAGAGGGGCTGAAACAGAGGGGCTGAAACAGAGGGGCTGAAACAGAGGGGCTGAAACAGTGGGGCTGAAACAGAGGGCGAGAAACAGAGGGGCTGAAACAGAGGGCGAGAAACAGAGGGGCTGAAACAGAGGGTGAGAAATAGTGGGGCTGAAACAGAGGGGCTGAAACAGAGGTGCTGAATCAGAGGGGCTGATTCAGAGGGGCTGAAACAGAGGGGCTAAATCAGAGGGGCTGAAACAGAGGGCGAGAAACAGACAGGCTGAAACAGAGGGCGAGAAACAGAGGGGCAGAAACAGAGGGCTTTTAAACAGAGTGGCTGAAACAGAGGGGCTGAAACAAAGAGCGCGAAACAGAGGTGCTGAAACAGAGGGCGAGAAATAGAGGGGCAGAAACAGAGGGCGAAAAACAGAGGGGCTGAAACAGAGGGGCTGAAACAGAGGGGCTGAATCAGTGGGTCTGCAACAGAGGGGCTGAATCAGCGGGGCTGAAACAGAGGGCGAGAAACAGAGGGGCTGAAACAGAGGGCGAGAGACAGAGGGGCAGAAACAGAGGGCGAGAAACAGAGGGGCTGAAACCGAGGGGATGAATCAGAGAGGATGAAACAGAGGGGCTGAAACAGTGGGCGAGAAACAGAGGGGCTGAAACAGAGGGTGAGAAACAGAGGGGCGGAAACAGAGTGCGAGAAACAGAGGGGCTGAAACAGAGGGGGTGAAACAGAGGGGCTGAATCAGCGGGGCTGAAACAGAGGGCGAGAAACGGAGGGGCTGAAACAGAGGGCGAGAGACAGACGGGCAGAAACAGAGGGCGAGAAACAGAGGGGCTGAAACAGAGGGCGAGAAACTGAGGGGCTGAAACAGAGGGGCTGAAACAGAAGGCGAGAAACAGAGGGGCTGAAACAGAGGGCGAGAAACAGAGGGGCTGAAACAGAGGGCGATAAACAGAGGGGCTGAAACAGAGGGCGAGAAACAGAGGGGCTGAAACAGAGCGGCTGAAACAGAGGGGCTGAAACAGAAGGCGAGAAACAGTGGGGCTGAAACAGAGGGCGAGAAACAGAGCGGCCGAAACAGAGGGCGAGAAACAGAGGGCGAGAAACAGAGGGACTGAAACAGAGGGGCTGAATCCGAGGGGCTGAAACAGAGGGCGAGAAACAGAGGGGCTGAAACAGAGGGCGATAAACAGAGGGGCTGAAACCGAGGGGATGAATCAGAGGGGCTGAAACAGAGGGGCTGAAACAGTGGGCGAGAAACAGAGGGGCTGAAACAGAGGGCGAGAAACAGAGGGGCGGAAACAGAGGGCGAGAAACAGAGGGGCTGAAACAGAGGGGGTGAAACAGAGGGGCTGAATCAGAGGGGCTGATTCAGAGGGGCTGCAACAGAGGGGCTGAATCAGCGGGGCTGAAACAGAGGGCGAGAAACAGAGGGGCTGAAACAGAGGGCGAGAGACAGAGGGGCAGAAACAGAGGGCGAGAAACAGAGGGCGAGAAACAAAGGGACTGAAACAGAGGGGCTGAATCCGAGGGGCTGAAACAGAGGGCGAGAAACAGAGGGGCTGAAACAGAGGGCGAGAAACAGAGGGGCTGAAACCGAGGGGATGAATCAGAGGGGCTGAAACAGAGGGGCTGAAACAGTGGGCGAGAAACAGAGGGGCTGAAACAGAGGGCGAGAAACAGAGGGGCGGAAACAGAGGGCGAGAAACAGAGGGGCTGAAACAGAGGGGGTGAAACAGAGGGGCTGAATCAGAGGGGCTGATTCAGAGGGGCTGCAACAGAGGGGCCGAATCAGCGGGGCTGAAACAGAGGGCGAGAAACAGAGGGGCTGAAACAGAGGGCGAGAGACAGAGGGGCAGAAACAGAGGGCGAGAAACAGAGGGGCTGAAACAGAGCGGCTGAAACAGAGGGGCTGAAACAGAAGGCGAGAAACAGAGGGGCTGAAACAGAGGGCGAGAAACAGAGGGGCTGAAACAGAGGGCGAGAAACAGAGGGGCTGAAACCGAGGGGATGAATCAGAGGGGCTGAAACAGATGGGCTGAAACAGTGGGCGAGAAACGGAGGGGCTGAAACAGAGGGCGAGAAATAGAGGGGCAGAAACAGAGGGCGAAAAACAGAGGGGCTGAAACAGAGGGGCTGAAACAGAGGGGCTGAATCAGTGGGTCTGCAACAGAGGGGCTGAATCAGCGGGGCTGAAACAGAGGGCGAGAAACAGAGGGGCTGAAACAGAGGGCGAGAGACAGAGGGGCAGAAACAGAGGGCGAGAAACAGAGGGGCTGAAACAGAGGGGCTGAAACACAGGGCGAGAAACAGAGGGGCTGAAACAGAGGGCGAGAAACAGGGGTGCTGAAACAGAGGTGCTGAAACAGAGGGGCTGAAACAGAGGGGCTGAATCAGAGGGGCTGAAACAGAGGGCGAGAAACTGAGGGGCTGAAACAGAGAGCGAGAAACAGAGGGGCTGAAACAGAGGGTGAGAAACAGTGGGGCTGAAACAGAGTGGCTGAAACAGAGGGGCTGAATCAGAGGGGCTGATTCAGAGGGGCTGAAACAGAGGGGCTGAATCAGAGGGGCTGAAACAGAGGGCGAGAAACAGACGGGCTGAAACAGAGGGCGAGAAACAGAGGGGCTGAAACAGAGGGCGATAAACAGAGGGGCTGAATCAGTGGGCGAGAAACAGAGGGGCTGAAAGAGTGGGTCTGAAACAGAGGGGCTGAAACAGAAGGCGAGAAACAGAGGGGCTGAAACAGAGGGCGAGAAACAGAGGGGCCGAAACAGAGTGCGAGAAACAGAGGGGCTGAAACAGAGGGCGAGAAACTGAGGGGCTGAAACAGAGGGGCTGAAACAGAAGGCGAGAAACAGAGGGGCTGAAACAGAGGGCGAGAAACAGAGGGGCTGAAACAGAGGGCGATAAACAGAGGGGCTGAAACAGAGGGCGAGAAACAGAGGGGCTGAAACAGAGCGGCTGAAACAGAGGGGCTGAAACAGAAGGCGAGAAACAGTGGGGCTGAAACAGAGGGCGAGAAACAGAGCGGCCGAAACAGAGGGCCAGAAACAGAGGGCGAGAAACAGAGGGACTGAAACAGAGGGGCTGAATCCGAGGGGCTGAAACAGAGGGCGAGAAACAGAGGGGCTGAAACAGAGGGCGAGAAACAGAGGGGCTGAAACCGAGGGGATGAATCAGAGGGGCTGAAACAGAGGGGCTGAAACAGTGGGCGAGAAACAGAGGGGCTGAAACAGAGGGCGAGAAACAGAGGGGCGGAAACAGAGGGCGAGAAACAGAGGGGCTGAAACAGAGGGGGTGAAACAGAGGGGCTGAATCAGAGGGGCTGATTCAGAGGGGCTGCAACAGAGGGGCTGAATCAGCGGGGCTGAAACAGAGGGGCTGAAACAGAGGGCGAGAGACAGAGGGGCAGAAACAGAGGGCGAGAAACAGAGGGGCTGAAACAGAGGGGCTGAAACAGAGGGCGAGAAACAGAGGGGCTGAAACAGAGGGCGAGAAACAGAGGGGCTGAAACAGAGGGGCTGAAACAGAGGGGCTGAAACAGAGGGGCTGAAACAGTGGGGCTGAAACAGTGGGCGAGAAACAGAGGGGCTGAAACAGAGGGCGAGAAACTGAGGGGCTGAAACAGAGGGGCTGAAACAGAAGGCGAGAAACAGAGGGGCTGGAACAGAGGGGCTGAAACAGAGGGGCTGAAACAGAGGGCGATAAACAGAGGGCTGAAACAGAGGGCGAGAAACAGAGGGGCTGAAACAGAGCGGCTGAAACTGAGGGGCTGAAACAGAAGGCGAGAAACAGTGGGGCTGAAACAGAGGGCGAGAAACAGAGCGGCCGAAACAGAGGGCCAGAAACAGAGGGCAAGAAACAGAGGGACTGAAACAGAGGGGCTGAATCCGAGGGGCTGAAACAGATGGCGAGAAACAGAGGGGCTGAAACAGAGGGCGAGAAACAGAGGGGCTGAAACCGAGGGGATGAATCAGAGGGGCTGAAACAGAGGGGCTGAAACAGTGGGCGAGAAACAGAGGGGCTGAAACAGAGGGCGAGAAACAGAGGGGCTGAAACAGAGGGCGAGAAACAGAGGGGCTGAAACAGAGGGGGTGAAACAGAGGGGCTGAATCAGAGGAGCTGATTCAGAGGGGCTGCAACAGAGGGGCTGAATCAGCGGGGCTGAAACAGAGGGGCTGAAACAGAGGGCGAGAGACAGAGGGGCAGAAACAGAGGGCGAGAAACAGAGGGGCTGAAACAGAGGGGCTAAAACAGAGGGCGAGAAACAGAGGGGCTGAAACAGAGGGCGAGAAACAGAGGGGCTGAAACAGAGGGGCTGAAACAGAGGGGCTGAAACAGAGGGGCTGAAACAGTGGGGCTGAAACAGAGGGCGAGAAACAGAGGGGCTGAAACAGAGGGCGAGAAACAGAGGGGCTGAAACAGAGGGTGAGAAATAGTGGGGCTGAAACAGAGGGGCTGAAACAGAGGTGCTGAATCAGAGGGGCTGATTCAGAGGGGCTGAAACAGAGGGGCTAAATCAGAGGGGCTGAAACAGAGGGCGAGAAACAGACAGGCTGAAACAGAGGGCGAGAAACAGAGGGGCAGAAACAGAGGGCTTTTAAACAGAGTGGCTGAAACAGAGGGGCTGAAACAAAGAGCGCGAAACAGAGGTGCTGAAACAGAGGGCGAGAAATAGAGGGGCAGAAACAGAGGGCGAAAAACAGAGGGGCTGAAACAGAGGGGCTGAAACAGAGGGGCTGAATCAGTGGGTCTGCAACAGAGGGGCTGAATCAGCGGGGCTGAAACAGAGGGCGAGAAACAGAGGGGCTGAAACAGAGGGCGAGAGACAGAGGGGCAGAAACAGAGGGCGAGAAACAGAGGGGCTGAAACAGAGGGGCTGAAACACAGGGCGAGAAACAGAGGGGCTGAAACAGATGGCGAGAAACAGTGGTGCTGAAACAGAGGGGCTGAAACAGAGGGGCTGAAACAGAGGGGCTGAATCAGAGGGGCTGAAACAGAGGGCGAGAAACTGAGGGGCTGAAACAGAGAGCGAGAAACAGAGGGGCTGAAACAGAGGGTGAGAAACAGTGGGGCTGAAACAGAGTGGCTGAAACAGAGGGGCTGAATCAGAGGGGCTGATTCAGAGGGGCTGAAACAGAGGGGCTGAATCAGAGGGGCTGAAACAGAGGGCGAGAAACAGACGGGCTGAAACAGAGGGCGAGAAACAGAGGGGCTGAAACAGAGGGCGATAAACAGAGGGGCTGAATCAGTCGGCGAGAAACAGAGGGGCTGAAAGAGTGGGTCTGAAACAGAGGGGCTGAAACAGAAGGCGAGAAACAGAGGGGCTGAAACAGAGGGCGAGAAACAGAGGGGCCGAAACAGAGGGCGAGAAACAGAGGGGCTGAAACAGAGGGCGAGAAACTGAGGGGCTGAAACAGAGGGGCTGAAACAGAAGGCGAGAAACAGAGGGGCTGGAACAGAGGGCGAGAAACAGAGGGGCTGAAACAGAGGGCGATAAACAGAGGGGCTGAAACAGAGGGCGAGAAACAGAGGGGCTGAAACAGAGCGGCTGAAACAGAGGGGCTGAAACAGAAGGCGAGAAACAGTGGGGCTGAAACAGAGGGCGAGAAACAGAGCGGCCGAAACAGAGGGCCAGAAACAGAGGGCGAGAAACAGAGGGACTGAAACAGAGGGGCTGAATCCGAGGGGCTGAAACAGAGGGCGAGAAACAGAGGGGCTGAAACAGAGGGCGAGAAACAGAGGGGCTGAAACCGAGGGGATGAATCAGAGGGGCTGAAACAGAGGGGCTGAAACAGTGGGCGAGAAACAGAGGGGCTGAAACAGAGGGCGAGAAACAGAGGGGCTGAAACAGAGGGCGAGAAACAGAGGGGCTGAAACAGAGGGGGTGAAACAGAGGGGCTGAATCAGAGGGGCTGATTCAGAGGGGCTGCAACAGAGGGGCTGAATCAGCGGGGCTGAAACAGAGGGGCTGAAACAGAGGGCGAGAGACAGAGTGGCAGAAACAGAGGGCGAGAAACAGAGGGGCTGAAACAGAGGGGCTAAAACAGAGGGCGAGAAACAGAGGGGCTGAAACAGAGGGCGAGAAACAGAGGGGCTGAAACAGAGGGGCTGAAACAGAGGGGCTGAAACAGAGGGGCTGAAACAGTGGGGCTGAAACAGAGGGCGAGAAACAGAGGGGCTGAAACAGAGGGCGAGAAACAGAGGGGCTGAAACAGAGGGTGAGAAATAGTGGGGCTGAAACAGAGGGGCTGAAACAGAGGGGCTGAATCAGAGGGGCTGATTCAGAGGGGCTGAAACAGAGGGGCTGAATCAGAGGGGCTGAAACAGAGGGCGAGAAACAGACAGGCTGAAACAGAGGGCGAGAAACAGAGGGGCAGAAACAGAGGGCTTTTAAACAGAGTGGCTGAAACAGAGGGGCTGAAACAAAGAGCGCGAAACAGAGGTGCTGAAACAGAGGGCGAGAAACAGAGGGGCTGAAACAGAGGGGCTGAAACAGAGGGGCTAAATTAGAGGGGCAGAAACAGAGGGGCTGAAACAGAGGGCGAGAAACAGAGGTGCTGAAACAGAGGGGCTGAAACAGAGGGGCTGAAACAGAGGGGCTGAAACAGAGGGCGAGAAACAAAGGGGCTGAAACAGAGGGCGAGAAACAGAGGGGCTGAAACAGAGGGGCTGAAACAGAAGGGCTGAAACAGAGGGGCTGAAACAGAGGGCGAGAAACAGAGGGTGAGAAACAGTGGGGCTGAAACAGAGGGGCTGAAACAGAGGGGCTGAAACAGAGAGCGAGAATCAGAGGGGCTGAAACAGAGGGCGAGAAACAGAGGGCGAGAAACAGAGGGGCTGAAACAGAGGGGCTGAAACAGAGGGGCTGAAACAGAGGGGCTGATACAGAGGGCGAGAAACAGAGGGGCTGAAACAGAGGGCGAGAAACAGAGGGGCTGAAACAGAGGGCGATAAACAGAGGGGCTGAAACAGAGGGCGAGAAACAGAGGGGCTGAAACAGAGCGGCTGAAACAGAGGGGCTGAAACAGAGGTCGAGAAACAGTGGGGCTGATACAGAGGGCGAGAAACAGAGGGGCTGAAACAGAGGGCGAGAAACAGAGGGGCTGAAACAGAGGGCGATAAACAGAGGGGCTGAAACAGAGGGCGAGAAACAGAGGGGCTGAAACAGAGCGGCTGATACAGAGGGGCTGAAACAGAAGGCGAGAAACAATGGGGCTGAAACAGAGCGGCCAAAACAGAGGTCCAGAAACAGAGGGCGAGAAACAGAGGGACTGAAACAGAGGGGCTGAATCCGAGGGGCTGAAACAGAGGGCGAGAAACAGAGGGGCTGAAACAGAGGGCGAGAAACAGAGGGGCTGAAACAGAGGGGCTAAATTAGAGGGGCAGAAACAGAGGGGCTGAAACAGAGGGCGAGAAACAGAGGTGCTGAAACAGAGGGGCTGAAACAGAGGGGCTGAAACAAAGGGGCTGAAACAGAGGGCGAGAAACAAAGGGGCTGAAACAGAGGGCGAGAAACAGAGGGGCTGAAACAGAGGGGCTGAAACAGAGGGCGAGAAACAGAGGGTGAGAAACAGTGGGGCTGAAACAGAGGGGCTGAAACAGAGGGGCTGAAACAGAGAGCGAGAATAAGAGGGGCTGAAACAGAGGGCGAGAAACAGAGGGCGAGAAACAGAGGGGCTGAAACAGAGGGACTGAAACAGAGGGGCTGAAACAGAGGGGCTGATACAGAGGGCGAGAAACAGAGGGGCTGAAACAGAGGGCGAGAAACAGAGGGGCGGAAACAGAGGGCGATAAACAGAGGGGCTGAAACAGAGGGCGAGAAACAGAGGGGCTGAAACAGAGCGGCTGAAACAGAGGGGCTGAAACAGAAGGCGAGAAACAGTGGGGCTGAAACAGAGGGCGAGAAACAGAGCGGCCAAAACAGAGGTCCAGAAACAGAGGGACTGAAACAGAGGGGCTGAATCCGAGGGTCTGAAACAGAAGGCGAGAAACAGAGGGGCTGAAACAGAGGCCGAGAAACAGAGGGGCTGAAACCGAGGGGATGAATCAGAGAGGATGAAACAGAGGGGCTGAAACAGTGGGCGAGAAACAGAGGGGCTGAAACAGAGGGTGAGAAACAGAGGGGCGGAAACAGAGTGCGAGAAACAGAGGGGCTGAAACAGAGGGGGTGAAACAGAGGGGCTGAATCAGCGGGGCTGAAACAGAGGGCGAGAAACGGAGGGGCTGAAACAGAGGGCGAGAGACAGAGGGGCAGAAACAGAGGGCGAGAAACAGAGGGGCTGAAACAGAGGGCGAGAAACTGAGGGGCTGAAACAGAGGGGCTGAAACAGAAGGCGAGAAACAGAGGGGCTGAAACAGAGGGCGAGAAACAGAGGGGCTGAAACACAGGGCGATAAACAGAGGGGCTGAAACAGAGGGCGAGAAACAGAGGGGCTGAAACAGAGCGGCTGAAACAGAGGGGCTGAAACAGAAGGCGAGAAACAGTGGGGCTGAAACAGAGGGCGAGAAACAGAGCGGCCGAAACAGAGGGCCAGAAACAGAGGGCGAGAAACAGAGGGACTGAAACAGAGGGGCTGAATCCGAGGGGCTGAAACAGAGGGCGAGAAACAGAGGGGCTGAAACAGAGGGCGATAAACAGAGGGGCTGAAACCGAGGGGATGAATCAGAGGGGCTGAAACAGAGGGGCTGAAACAGTGGGCGAGAAACAGAGGGGCTGAAACAGAGGGCGAGAAACAGAGGGGCGGAAACAGAGGGCGAGAAACAGAGGGGCTGAAACAGAGGGGGTGAAACAGAGGGGCTGAATCAGAGGGGCTGATTCAGAGGGGCTGCAACAGAGGGGCTGAATCAGCGGGGCTGAAACAGAGGGCGAGAAACAGAGGGGCTGAAACAGAGGGCGAGAGACAGAGGGGCAGAAACAGAGGGCGAGAAACAGAGGGCGAGAAACAAAGGGACTGAAACAGAGGGGCTGAATCCGAGGGGCTGAAACAGAGGGCGAGAAACAGAGGGGCTGAAACAGAGGGCGAGAAACAGAGGGGCTGAAACCGAGGGGATGAATCAGAGGGGCTGAAACAGAGGGGCTGAAACAGTGGGCGAGAAACAGAGGGGCTGAAACAGAGGGCGAGAAACAGAGGGGCGGAAACAGAGGGCGAGAAACAGAGGGGCTGAAACAGAGGGGGTGAAACAGAGGGGCTGAATCAGAGGGGCTGTTTCAGAGGGGCTGCAACAGAGGGGCCGAATCAGCGGGGCTGAAACAGAGGGCGAGAAACAGAGGGGCTGAAACAGAGGGCGAGAGACAGAGGGGCAGAAACAGAGGGCGAGAAACAGAGGGGCTGAAACAGAGCGGCTGAAACAGAGGGGCTGAAACAGAAGGCGAGAAACAGAGGGGCTGAAACAGAGGGCGAGAAACAGAGGGGCTGAAACAGAGGGCGAGAAACAGAGGGGCTGAAACCGAGGGGATGAATCAGAGGGGCTGAAACAGATGGGCTGAAACAGTGGGCGAGAAACGGAGGGGCTGAAACAGAGGGCGAGAAATAGAGGGGCAGAAACAGAGGGCGAAAAACAGAGGGGCTGAAACAGAGGGGCTGAAACAGAGGGGCTGAATCAGTGGGTCTGCAACAGAGGGGCTGAATCAGCGGGGCTGAAACAGAGGGCGAGAAACAGAGGGGCTGAAACAGAGGGCGAGAGACAGAGGGGCAGAAACAGAGGGCGAGAAACAGAGGGGCTGAAACAGAGGGGCTGAAACAGAGGGCGAGAAACAGAGGGGCTGAAACAGAGGGCGAGAAACAGGGGTGCTGAAACAGAGGTGCTGAAACAGAGGGGCTGAAACAGAGGGGCTGAATCAGAGGGGCTGAAACAGAGGGCGAGAAACTGAGGGGCTGAAACAGAGAGCGAGAAACAGAGGGGCTGAAACAGAGGGTGAGAAACAGTGGGGCTGAAACAGAGTGGCTGAAACAGAGGGGCTGAATCAGAGGGGCTGATTCAGAGGGGCTGAAACAGAGGGGCTGAATCAGAGGGGCTGAAACAGAGGGCGAGAAACAGACGGGCTGAAACAGAGGGCGAGAAACAGAGGGGCTGAAACAGAGGGCGATAAACAGAGGGGCTGAATCAGTGGGCGAGAAACAGAGGGGCTGAAAGAGTGGGTCTGAAACAGAGGGGCTGAAACAGAAGGCGAGAAACAGAGGGGCTGAAACAGAGGGCGAGAAACAGAGGGGCCGAAACAGAGTGCGAGAAACAGAGGGGCTGAAACAGAGGGCGAGAAACTGAGGGGCTGAAACAGAGGGGCTGAAACAGAAGGCGAGAAACAGAGGGGCTGAAACAGAGGGCGAGAAACAGAGGGTCTGAAACAGAGGGCGATAAACAGAGGGGCTGAAACAGAGGGCGAGAAACAGAGGGGCTGAAACAGAGCGGCTGAAACAGAGGGGCTGAAACAGAAGGCGAGAAACAGTGGGGCTGAAACAGAGGGCGAGAAACAGAGCGGCCGAAACAGAGGGCCAGAAACAGAGGGCGAGAAACAGAGGGACTGAAACAGAGGGGCTGAATCCGAGGGGCTGAAACAGAGGGCGAGAAACAGAGGGGCTGAAACAGAGGGCGAGAAACAGAGGGGCTGAAACCGAGGGGATGAATCAGAGGGGCTGAAACAGAGGGGCTGAAACAGTGGGCGAGAAACAGAGGGGCTGAAACAGAGGGCGAGAAACAGAGGGGCGGAAACAGAGGGCGAGAAACAGAAGGGCTGAAACAGAGGGGGTGAAACAGAGGGGCTGAATCAGAGGGGCTGATTCAGAGGGGCTGCAACAGAGGGGCTGAATCAGCGGGGCTGAAACAGAGGGGCTGAAACAGAGGGCGAGAGACAGAGGGGCAGAAACAGAGGGCGAGAAACAGAGGGGCTGAAACAGAGGGGCTGAAACAGAGGGCGAGAAACAGAGGGGCTGAAACAGAGGGCGAGAAACAGAGGGGCTGAAACAGAGGGGCTGAAACAGAGGGGCTGAAACAGAGGGGCTGAAACAGTGGGGCTGAAACAGAGGGCGAGAAACAGAGGGGCTGAAACAGAGGGCGAGAAACAGAGGGGCTGAAACAGAGGGTGGGAAATAGTGGGGCTGAAACAGAGGGGCTGAAACAGAGGGGCTGAATCAGAGGGGCTGATTCAGAGGGGCTGAAACAGAGGGGCTGAATCAGAGGGGCTGAAACAGAGGGCGAGAAACAGACAGGCTGAAACAGAGGGCGAGAAACAGAGGGGCAGAAACAGAGGGCTTTTAAACAGAGTGGCTGAAACAGAGGGGCTGAAACAAAGAGCGCGAAACAGAGGGGCTGAAACAGAGGGCGAGAAACAGAGGGGCTGAAACAGAGGGGCTGAAACAGTGGGGCTAAATTAGAGGGGCAGAAACAGAGGGGCTGAAACAGAGGGCGAGAAACAGAGGTGCTGAAACAGAGGGGCTGAAACAGAGGGGCTGAAACAGAGGGGCTGAAACAGAGGGCGAGAAACAAAGGGGCTGAAACAGAGGGCGAGAAACAGAGGGGCTGAAACAGAGGGGCTGAAACAGAAGGGCTGAAACAGAGGGGCTGAAACAGAGGGCGAGAAACAGAGGGTGAGAAACAGTGGGGCTGAAACAGAGGGGCTGAAACAGAGGGGCTGAAACAGAGAGCGAGAATCAGAGGGGCTGAAACAGAGGGCGAGAAACAGAGGGCGAGAAACAGAGGGGCTGAAACAGAGGGGCTGAAACAGAGGGGCTGAAACAGAGGGGCTGATACAGAGGGCGAGAAACAGAGGGGCTGAAACAGAGGGCGAGAAACAGAGGGGCTGAAACAGAGGGCGATAAACAGAGGGGCTGAAACAGAGGGCGAGAAACAGAGGGGCTGAAACAGAGCGGCTGAAACAGAGGGGCTGAAACAGAGGTCGAGAAACAGTGGGGCTAATACAGAGGGCGAGAAACAGAGGGGCTGAAACAGAGGGCGAGAAACAGAGGGGCTGAAACAGAGGGCGATAAACAGAGGGGCTGAAACAGAGGGCGAGAAACAGAGGGGCTGAAACAGAGCGGCTGAAACAGAGGGGCTGAAACAGAAGGCGAGAAACAATGGGGCTGAAACAGAGGGCGAGAAACAGAGCGGCCAAAACAGAGGTCCAGAAACAGAGGGCGAGAAACAGAGGGACTGAAACAGAGGGGCTGAATCCGAGGGGCTGAAACAGAGGGCGAGAAACAGAGGGGCTGAAACAGAGGGGCTGAAACAGAGGGGCTGAAACAAAGGGGCTGAAACAGAGGGCGAGAAACAAAGGGGCTGAAACAGAGGGCGAGAAACAGAGGGGCTGAAACAGAGGGGCTGAAACAGAAGGGCTGAAACAGAGGGGCTGAAACAGAGGGCGAGAAACAGAGGGTGAGAAACAGTGAGGCTGAAACAGAGGGGCTGAAACAGAGGGGCTGAAATAGAGAGCGAGAATCAGAGGGGCTGAAACAGAGGGCGAGAAACAGAGGGCGAGAAACAGAGGGGCTGAAACAGAGGGGCTGAAACAGAGGGGCTGAAACAGAGGGGCTGATACAGAGGGCGAGAAACAGAGGGGCTGAAACAGAGGGCGAGAAACAGAGGGGCTGAAACAGAGGGCGATAAACAGAGGGGCTGAAACAGAGGGCGAGAAACAGAGGGGCTGAAACAGAGCGGCTGAAACAGAGGGGCTGAAACAGAAGGCGAGAAACAGTGGGGCTGAAACAGAGGGCGAGAAACAGAGCGGCCAAAACAGAGGTCCAGAAACAGAGGGACTGAAACAGAGGGGCTGAATCCCAGGGTCTGAAACAGAAGGCGAGAAACAGAGGGGCTGAAACAGAGGGCGAGAAACAGAGGGGCTGAAACCGAGGGGATGAATCAGAGGGGATGAAACAGAGGGGCTGAAACAGTGGGCGAGAAACAGAGGGGCTGAAACAGAGGGCGAGAAACAGAGGGGCGGAAACAGAGTGCGAGAAACAGAGGGGCTGAAACAGAGGGGGTGAAACAGAGGGGCTGAATCAGAGGGGCTGATTCAGAGGGGCTGCAACAGAGGGGCTGAATCAGCCGGGCTGAAACAGAGGGCGAGAAACGGAGGGGCTGAAACAGAGGGCGAGAGACAGAGGGGCAGAAACAGAGGGCGAGAAACAGAGGGGCTGAAAAGAAGGCGAGAAACTGAGGGGCTGAAACAGAGGGGCTGAAACAGAAGGCGAGAAACAGAGGGGCTGAAACAGAGGGCGAGAAACAGAGGGGCTGAAACAGAGGGCGATAAACAGAGGGGCTGAAACAGAGGGCGAGAAACAGAGGGGCTGAAACAGAGCGGCTGAAACAGAGGGGCTGAAACAGAAGGCGAAAAACAGTGGGGCTGAAACAGAGGGCGAGAAACAGAGCGGCCGAACCAGAGGGACAGAAACAGAGGGCGAGAAACAGAGGGACTGAAACAGAGGGGCTGAATCCGAGGGGCTGAAACAGAGGGGCTGAAACAGTGGGCGAGAAACAGAGGGGCTGAAACAGAGGGCGAGAAACAGAGGGGCGGAAACAGAGGGCGAGAAACAGAGGGGCTGAAACAGAGGGGGTGAAACAGAGGGGCTGAATCAGAGGGGCTGATTCAGAGGGGCTGCAACAGAGGGGCTGAATCAGCGGGGCTGAAACAGAGGGCGAGAAACAGAGGGGCTGAAACAGAGGGTGAGAAATAGTGGGGCTGAAACAGAGGGGCTGAAACAGAGGGGCTGAATCAGAGGGACTGATTCAGGGGGGCTGAAACAGAGGGGCTGAATCAGAGGGGCTGAAACAGAGGGCGAGAAACAGACGGGCTGAAACAGAGGGCGAGAAACAGAGGGGCAGAAACAGAGGGCTTTTAAACAGAGTGGCTGAAACAGAGGGGCTGAAACAAAGAGCGCGAAACAGAGGGGCTGAAACAGAGGGCGAGAAACAGAGGGGCTGAAACAGAGGGGCTGAAACAGAGGGGCTAAATTAGAGGGGCAAAAAAAGAGGGGCTGAAACAGAGGGCGAGAAACAGAGGTGCTGAAACAGAGGGGCTGAAAGAGAGGGGCTGAAACAGAAGGGCTGAAACAGAGGGGCTGAAACAGAGGGCGAGAAACAGAGGGTGAGAAACAGTGGGGCTGAAACAGAGGGGCTGAAACAGAGGGGCTGAAACAGAGAGCGAGAATCAGAGGGGCTGAAACAGAGGGCGAGAAACAGAGGGCGAGAAACAGAGGGGCTGAAACAGAGGGGCTGAAACAGAGGGGCTGAATCAGAGGGGCTGATTCAGAGGGGCTGCAACAGAGGGCGAGAAACAGAGGTGCTGAAACAGAGGGGCTGAAACAGAGGGGCTGAAACAGAGGGGCTGAAACAGAGGGCGAGAAACAAAGGGGCTGAAACAGAGGGCGAGAAACAGAGGGGCTGAAACAGATGGGCTGAAACAGAAGGGCTGAAACAGAGGGGCTGAAACAGAGGGCGAGAAACAGAGGGTGAGAAACAGTGGGGCTGAAACAGAGGGGCTGAAACAGAGGGGATGAAACAGAGAGCGAGAATCAGAGTGGCTGAAACAGAGGGCGAGAAACAGAGGGCGAGAAACAGAGGGGCTGAAACAGAGGGGCTGAAACAGAGGGGCTGAAACAGAGGGGCTGAAACAGAGGGCGAGAAACAGAGGGGCTGAAACAGAGGGCGATAAACAGAGGGGCTGAAACAGAGGGCGAGAAACAGAGGGGCTGAAACAGAGCGGCTGAAACAGAGGGGCTGAAAGACAAGGCGAGAAACAGTGGGGCTGAAACAGAGGGCGAGAAACAGAGCGGCCAAAACAGAGGTCCAGAAACAGAGGGCGAGAAACAGAGGGACTGAAACAGAGGGGCTGAATCCGAGGGGCTGAAACAGAGGGCGAGAAACAGAGGGGCTGAAACAGAGGGCGAGAAACAGAGGGGCTGAAACCGAGGGGATGAATCAGAGGGGCTGAAACAGAGGGGCTGAAACAGTGGGCGAGAAACAGAGCGGTTGAAACAGAGGGCGAGAAACAGAGGGGCGGAAACAGAGGGCGAGAAACAGAGGGGCTGAAACAGAGGGGGTGAAACAGAGGGGCTGATTCAGAGGGGCTGCAACAGAGGGGCTGCAACAGAGGGGCTGAATCAGCGGGGCTGAAACAGAGGGCGAGAAACAGAGGGGCTGAAACAGAGGGCGAGAGACAGAGGGGCAGAAACAGAGGGCGAGAAACAGAGGGGCTGAAACAGAGGGGCTGAAAAGGAGGGCGAGAAACAGAGGGGCTGAAACAGAGGGCGAGAAACAGAGGGGCTGAAACAGAGGGGCTGAAACAGTGGGGCTGAAACAGAGGGCGAGAAACAGAGGGGCTGAAACAGAGGGCGAGAAACAGAGGGGCTAAAACAGAGGGTGAGAAATAGTGGGGCTGAAACAGAGGAGCTGAAACAGAGGGGCTGAATCAGAGGGCTTTTAAACAGAGTGGCTGAAACAGAGGGGCTGAAACAAAGAGCTCGAAACAGAAAGGCTGAAACAGAGGGCGAGAAACAGAGGGGCTGAAACAGAGGGGCTGAAACAGAGGGGCTAAATTAGAGGGGCAGAAACAGGGGGGCTGAAACAGAGGGCGAGAAACAGAGGTCCTGAAACAGAGGGGCTGAAACAGAGGGGCTGAAACAGAGGGGCTGAAACAGAGGGCGAGAAACAGAGGGGCTGAAACAGAGGGGCTGAAACAGAAGGGCTGAAACAGAGGGGCTGAAACAGAGGGCGAGAAACAGAGGGTGAGAAACAGTGGGGCTGAAACAGAGGGGCTGAAACAGAGGGGCTGAAACAGAGCGAGAATCAGAGGGGCTGAAACAGAGGGCGAGAAACAGAGGGCGAGAAACAGAGGGACTGAAACAGAGGGGCTGAAACAGAGCGGCTGAAACAGAGGGGCTGAAACAGAAGGCGAGAAACAGTGGGGCTGAAACAGAGGGCGAGAAACAGAGCGGCCGAAACAGAGGGCCAGAAACAGAGGGCGAGAAACAGAGGGACTGAAACTGAGGGGCTGAATCCGAGGGGCTGAAACAGAGGGCGAGAAACAGAGGGGCTGAAACAGAGGGCGAGAAACAGAGGGGCTGAAACCGAGGGGATGAATCAGAGGGGCTGAAACAGAGGGGCTGAAACAGTGGGCGAGAAACAGACGGGCTGAAACAGAGGGCGAGAAACAGAGGGGTGGAAACAGAGGGCGAGAAACAGAGGGGCTGAAACACAGGGGGTGAAACAGAGGGGCTGAATTAGAGGGGCTGATTCAGAGGGGCTGCAACAGAGGGGCTGAATCAGCGGGGCTGAAACAGAGGGCGAGAAACAGAGGGGCTGAAACAGAGGGCGAGAAACAGAGGGGCTGAAACAGAGGGGCTGAAACAGAGGGGCTGAAACAGAGGGGCTGAAACAGTGGGGCTGAAACAGAGTGCGAGAAACAGAGGGGCTGAAACAGAGGGCGAGAAACAGAGGGGCTGAAACAGAGTGTGAGAAATAGTGGGGCTGAAACAGAGCGGCTGAAACAGAGGGGCTGAATCAGAGGGGCTGATTCAGAGGGGCTGAAACAGAAGGGCTGAATCAGAGGGGCTGAAACAGAGGGCGAGAAACAGACGGGCTGAAACAGAGGGCGAGAAACAGAGGGGAAGAAACAGAGGGCTTTTAAAGAGAGTGGCTGAAACAGAGGGGCTGAAACAAAGAGCGTGAAACAGAGGGGCTGAAACAGAGGGGCTGAAACAGAGGGCCAGAAACAGAGGGCGAGAAACAGAGGGACTGAAACTGAGGGGCTGAATCCGAGGGGCTGAAACAGAGGGCGAGAAACAGAGGGGCTGAAACAGAGGGCGAGAAACAGAGGGGCTGAAACCGAGGGGATGAATCAGAGGGGCTGAAACAGAGGGGCTGAAACAGTGGGCGAGAAACAGACGGGCTGAAACAGAGGGCGAGAAACAGAGGGGTGGAAACAGAGGGCGAGAAACAGAGGGGCTGAAACACAGGGGGTGAAACAGAGGGGCTGAATTAGAGGGGCTGATTCAGAGGGGCTGCAACAGAGGGGCTGAATCAGCGGGGCTGAAACAGAGGGCGAGAAACAGAGGGGCTGAAACAGAGGGCGAGAAACAGAGGGGCTGAAACAGAGGGGCTGAAACAGAGGGGCTGAAACAGAGGGGCTGAAACAGTGGGGCTGAAACAGAGGGCGAGAAACAGAGGGGCTGAAACAGAGGGCGAGAAACAGAGGGGCTGAAACAGAGTGTGAGAAATAGTGGGGCTGAAACAGAGCGGCTGAAACAGAGGGGCTGAATCAGAGGGGCTGATTCAGAGGGGCTGAAACAGAAGGGCTGAATCAGAGGGGCTGAAACAGAGGGCGAGAAACAGACGGGCTGAAACAGAGGGCGAGAAACAGAGGGGAAGAAACAGAGGGCTTTTAAAGAGAGTGGCTGAAACAGAGGGGCTGAAACAAAGAGCGCGAAACAGAGGGGCTGAAACAGAGGGGCTGAAACAGAGGGGCTAAATTAGAGGGGCAGAAAGAGAGGGGCTGAAACAGAGGGCGAGAAACAGAGGTGCTGAAACAGAGGGGCTGAAACAGAGGGGCTGAAACAGAGGGGCTGAAACAGAGGGCGAGAAACAGAGGGGCTGAAACAGAGGGCAAGAAACAGATGGGCAGAAACAGAGGGGCTGAAACAGAAGGGCTGAAACAGAGGGGCTGAAACAGAGGGCGAGAAACAGAGGGTGAGAAACAGTGGGGCTGAAACAGAGGGGTTGAAACAGAGGGGCTGAAACAGAGAGCGAGAATCAGAGGGGCTGAAACAGAGGGCGAGAAATAAAGGGCGAGAAACCGAGGGGCTGAAACAGAGGGGCTGAAAGAGAGGGGCTGAAACAGAGGGGCTGATACAGAGGGTGAGAAACAGAGGGGCTGAAACAGAGGGCGATAAACAGAGGGGCTGAAACAGAGGACGAGAAACAGAGGGGCTGAAACAGAGGTGCTGAAACAGAGTGGCTGAAACAGCAGGCGAGAAACAGAGGGGCTGAAACAGGGGGCGAGAAACAGAGGGGCCGAAACAGAGGACGAGAAACAGAGGGGCTGAAACAGAGGTGCTGAAACAGAGGGGCTGATACAGAGGGTGAGAAACAGAGGGGCTGAAACAGAGGGCGATAAACAGAGGGGCTGAAACAGAGGGCGAGAAACAGAGGGGCTGAAAGAGAGGGGCTGAAACAGAGTGGCTGAAACAGCAGGCGAGAAACAGAGGGGCTGAAACAGGGGGCGAGAAACAGAGGGGCCGAAACAGAGGACGAGAAACAGAGGGGCTGAAACAGAGGGCGAGAAACTGAGGGGCTGAAACAGAGGGGCTGAAACAGAAGGCGAGAAACAGAGGGGCTGAAACAGAGGGCGAGAAACAGAGGGGCTGAAACAGAGGGCGATAAACAGAGGGGCTGAAACAGAGGGCGAGAAACAGAGGGGCTGAAACAGAGCGGCTGAAACAGAGGGGCTGAAACAGAAGGCGAGAAACAGAGGGGCTGAAACAGAGGGCGAGAAACTGAGGGGCTGAAACAGAGAGCGAGAAACAGAGGTGCTGAAACAGAGGGTGAGAAACAGTGGGGCTGAAACAGAGTGGCTGAAACAGAGGGAATGAATCAGAGGGGCTGAAACAGAGGGGCTGAAACAGTGGGCGAGAAACAGAGGGCGAGAAACAGAGGGGCAGAAACAGAGGGCGAAAAACAGAGGGGCTGAAACAGAGGGGCTCAACCAGAGGGGCTGAATCAGTGG
This sequence comes from Chiloscyllium punctatum, assembly GCF_047496795.1. Classification (NCBI taxonomy): domain Eukaryota; kingdom Metazoa; phylum Chordata; class Chondrichthyes; order Orectolobiformes; family Hemiscylliidae; genus Chiloscyllium; species Chiloscyllium punctatum. The sequence goes on along the minus strand of NW_027309805.1, from coordinate 838,185 downwards.
GGCTGATTCAGAGGGGCTGCAACAGAGGGGCTGAATCAGCGGGGCTGAAACAGAGGGCGAGAAACAGAGGGGCTGAAACAGAGGGCGAGAGACAGAGGGGCAGAAACAGAGGGCGAGAAACAGAGGGGCTGAAACAGAGGGGCTGAAACACAGGGCGAGAAACAGAGGGGCTGAAACAGAGGGGCTCAAACAGAGGGGCTGAATCAGAGGGGCTGAAACAGAGGGCGAGAAACTGAGGGGCTGAAACAGAGAGCGAGAAACAGAGGTGCTGAAACAGAGGGTGAGAAACAGTGGGGCTGAAACAGAGTGGCTGAAACAGAGGGGCTGAATCAGAGGGGCTGATTCAGAGGGGCTGAAACAGAGGGGCTGAATCAGAGGTGCTGAAACAGAGGGCGAGAAACAGACGGGCTGAAACAGAGGGCGAGAAACAGTGGGGCAGAAACAGAGGGCCTTTAAACAGAGTGGCTGACACAGAGGGGCTGAAACAAAGAGCGCGAAACAGAGGGGCTGAAACAGAGGGCGAGAAACAGAGGGGCTGAAACAGAGGGGCTGAAACAGAGGGGCTGAAACAGAGGGGCTGAAACAGAGGGCGAGAAACAGAGGGGCTGAAACAGAGGGCGAGAAACAGAGGGGCTGAAACAGAGGGGCTGAAACAGAAGGGCTGAAACAGAGGGGCTGAAACAGGGGGCGAGAAACAGAGGGGCTGAATCAGAGGGGCTGAATCAGAGGGGCTGAATCAGAGGGGCTGAAACAGAGGGCGAGAATCATAGGGGCTGAAACAGAGGGCGAGAAACAGAGGGCGAGAAACAGAGGGGCTGAAACAGAGGGGCTGAAACAGAGGGGCTTAAACAGAGGGGTTGATACAGAGGGCGAGAAACAGAGGGGCTGAAACAGAGGGCGATAAACAGAGGGGCTGAAACAGAGGGCGAGAAACAGAGGGGCTGAAAGAGAGGAGCTGAAACAGATGGGCTGAAACAGAAGGCGAGAAACAGAGGGGCTGAAACAGAGGGCGAGAAACAGAGGGGCCGAAACAGAGGGCGAGAAACAGAGGGGCTGAAACAGAGGGCGAGAAACTGAGGGGCTGAAACAGAGGGGCTGAAACAGAAGGCGAGAAACAGAGGGGCTGAAACAGAGGGCGAGAAACAGAGGAGCTGAAACAGAGGGCGATAAACAGTAGGGCTGAAACAGAGGGCGAGAAACAGAGGGGCTGAAACAGAGCGGCTGAAACAGAGGGGCTGAAACAGAAGGCGAGAAACAGAGGGGCTGAAACAGAGGCCGAGAAACAGAGGGGCTGAAACCGAGGGGATGAATCAGAGGGGCTGAAACAGAGGGGCTGAAACAGTGGGCGAGAAACAGAGGGGCTGAAACAGAGGGCGAGAAACAGAGGGGCAGAAACAGAGGGCGAGAAACAGAGGGGCTGAAACAGAGGGGCTGAAACAGAGGGGCTGAATCAGAGGGGCTGATTCAGAGGGGCTGGAACAGAGGGGCTGAATCAGCGGGGCTGATACAGAGGGCGAGAAACAGAGGGGCTGAAACAGAGGGGCTGAAACAGAGGGCGAGAAACAGAGGGGCTGAAACAGAGGGGCTGAAACAGAGGGGCTGAAACAGAGGGCGAGAAACAGAGGGGCTGAAACAGAGGGCGAGAAACAGAGGGGCTGAAACAGAGGGCGAGAAAGAGAGGGGCTGAATCAGAGGGGCTGAAACAGAGAGTGAGAAACAGAGGGGCTGAAACAGAGGGCGAGAAACAGATTGGTTGAAACAGACGGGCTGAAACAGAGGGGCTGAAACAGAGGGGCTGAAACAGAGGGCGAGAAACAGAGGGGCTGAAACAGAGGGCGAGACTCAGAGGGGCTGGAACAGTGGGGCTAAAACAGTGGGGCTGAAACAGAGGGGCTGGAACAGAGGGGGAGAAACAGAGGGGCTGAAACAGAGGGGCTGAATCAGAGGGGCTGAAACAGACGGCGAGAAACATAGGGGCTGAAACAGAGGGCGAGAAACAGAGGGGCTGAAACAGAGGGGCTGAATCAGAGGGGCTGAATCAGAGGGGCTGAATCAGAGGGGCTGAAACAGAGAGCGAGAAACAGAGGGGCTGAAACAGGGGGGCTGAAACAGAGGGGCTAAATCAGAGGGGTAGAAACTGACGGCGAGAAACAGAGGGGCTGAAACAGAGGGCGAGAAACAGAGGGGCTGAAACAGAGGGGCTGAAACAGAGGGGCTGAAACAGAGGGCGAGAAACAGAGGGGCTGAAACAGAGGGCGAGACACAGAGGGGCTGGAACAGAGGGCGAGAAACAGAGGGGCTGAAACAGAAGGGTTGAAACAGAACGGCTGAAACAGAGGGGCTGAAACAGAGGGCGAGAAACAGAGGGGCTGAATCAGCGGGGCTGAATCAGAGGGGCTGAAACAGAGGGGCTGAAACAGAGGGCGAGAAACAGAGGGGCTGAATCAGAGGGGCTGAATCAGAGGGGCTAAAACAGATGGTCTGAAACAGAGGGCGAGAAACAGAGCGGCTGAATCATAGGGGCTAAATCAGAGGGGCTGAATCAGAGGGGCTGAAACAGAGGGGTGAATCAGAGGGGCTGAAACAGAGGGCGAGAAACAGAGGGGCTGAAACAGAGGGCAAGAAACAGAGGGGCTGAAACAGAGGGGCTGAAACAGAGGGGCTGAATCAGAGGGGCTTATTCAGAGGGGCTGAAACAGAGGGGCTGAATCAGCGGTGCTGAAACAGAGGGCGAGAAAAAGAGGGGCTGAAACAGAGGGGCTGAAACAGAGGGCGAGAAACAGAGGGGCTGTAACAGAGAGCGTGAAACAGAGGGGCTGAAACAGAGGGCGAGAAACAGAGGGGCTGAAACAGAGGGCGAGAAACAGATGGGCTGAAACAGAGCGGCTGAAACAGAGAGCGTGAAACAGAGGGGCGGAAACAGAGGGGCTGAAACAGAGGGGCTGAATCAGAGGGGCTGATTCTGAGGGGCTGCAACAGAGCGGCTGAATCAGCGGGGCTGATACAGAGGGCGAGAAACAGAGGGGCTGAAACAGAGGGCGAGAGACAGAGGGGCAGAAACAGAGGGCGAGAAACAGAGGGGCTGAAACAGAGGGGCTGAAACAGAGGGCGAGAAACAGAGGGGCTGAAACAGAGGGGCTGAAACAGAGGGGCTGAAACAGAGGGCGAGAAACAGAGGGGCTGAAACAGAGGGCGAGAAACAGAGGGGCTGAAACAGAGGGCGAGAAAGAGAGGGGCTGAATCAGAGGGGCTGAAACAGAGAGTGAGAAACAGAGGGGCTGAAAAAGAGGGCGAGAAACAGATTGGTTGAAACAGACGGGCTGAAACAGAGGGGCTGAAACAGAGGGGCTGAAACAGAGGGCGAGAAACAGAGGGGCTGAAACAGAGGGCGAGACTCAGAGGGGCTGGAACAGAGGGGCTAAAACAGTGGGGCTGAAACAGAGGGGCTGGAACAGAGGGGGAGAAACAGAGGGGCTGAAACAGAGGGGCTGAATCAGAGGGGCTGAAACAGACGGCGAGAAACATAGGGGCTGAAACAGAGGGCGAGAAACAGAGGGGCTGAAACAGAGGGGCTGAATCAGAGGGGCTGAATCAGAGGGGCTGAATCAGAGGGGCTGAAACAGAGAGCGAGAAACAGAGGGGCTGAAACAGGGGGGCTGAAACAGAGGGGCTAAATCAGAGGGGTAGAAACTGACGGCGAGAAACAGAGGGGCTGAAACAGACGGCGAGAAACAGTGGGGCTGAAACAGAGGGGCTGAAACAGAGGGGCTGAAACAGAGGGCGAGAAACAGAGGGGCTGAAACAGAGGGCGAGACACAGAGGGGCTGGAACAGAGGGCGAGAAACAGAGGGGCTGAATCAGCGGGGCTGAATCAGAGGGGCTGAAACAGAGGGGCTGAAACAGAGGGCGAGAAACAGAGGGGCTGAATCAGAGGGGCTGAATCAGAGGGGCTGAAACAGATGGTCTGAAACAGAGGGCGAGAAACAGAGCGGCTGAATCATAGGGGCTAAATCAGAGGGGCTGAATCAGAGGGGCTGAAACAGAGGGGTGAATCAGAGGGGCTGAAACAGAGGGCGAGAAACAGAGGGGCTGAAACAGAGGGCAAGAAACAGAGGGGCTGAAACAGAGGGGCTGAAACAGAGGGGCTGAATCAGAGGGGCTTATTCAGAGGGGCTGAAACAGAGGGGCTGAATCAGCGGTGCTGAAACAGAGGGCGAGAAAAAGAGGGGCTGAAACAGAGGGGCTGAAACAGAGGGCGAGAAACAGAGGGGCTGTAACAGAGGTCGAGAAACAGAGGGGCTGAAACAGAGGGCGAGAAACAGAGGGGCTGAAACAGAGGGCGAGAAACAGATGGGCTGAAACAGAGCGGCTGAAACAGAGAGCGTGAAACAGAGGGGCGGAAACAGAGGGGCTGAAACAGAGGGGCTGAATCAGAGGGGCTGATTCTGAGGGGCTGCAACAGAGCGGCTGAATCAGCGGGGCTGATACAGAGGGCGAGAAACAGAGGGGCTGAAACAGAGGGCGAGAGACAGAGGGGCAGAAACAGAGGGCGAGAAACAGAGGGGCTGAAACAGAGGGGCTGAAACAGAGGGCGAGAAACAGAGGGGCTGAAACAGAGGGGCTGAAACAGAGGGGCTGAAACAGAGGGCGAGAAACAGAGGGGCTGAAACAGAGGGCGAGAAACAGAGGGGCTGAAACAGAGGGCGAGAAAGAGAGGGGCTGAATCAGAGGGGCTGAAACAGAGAGTGAGAAACAGAGGGGCTGAAAAAGAGGGCGAGAAACAGATTGGTTGAAACAGACGGGCTGAAACAGAGGGGCTGAAACAGAGGGGCTGAAACAGAGGGCGAGAAACAGAGGGGCTGAAACAGAGGGCGAGACTCAGAGGGGCTGGAACAGAGGGGCTAAAACAGTGGGGCTGAAACAGAGGGGCTGGAACAGAGGGGGAGAAACAGAGGGGCTGAAACAGAGGGGCTGAATCAGAGGGGCTGAAACAGACGGCGAGAAACATAGGGGCTGAAACAGAGGGCGAGAAACAGAGGGGCTGAAACAGAGGGGCTGAATCAGAGGGGCTGAATCAGAGGGGCTGAATCAGAGGGGCTGAAACAGAGAGCGAGAAACAGAGGGGCTGAAACAGGGGGGCTGAAACAGAGGGGCTAAATCAGAGGGGTAGAAACTGACGGCGAGAAACAGAGGGGCTGAAACAGACGGCGAGAAACAGTGGGGCTGAAACAGAGGGGCTGAAACAGAGGGGCTGAAACAGAGGGCGAGAAACAGAGGGGCTGAAACAGAGGGCGAGACACAGAGGGGCTGGAACAGAGGGCGAGAAACAGAGGGGCTGAAACAGAGGGGTTGAAACAGAACGGCTGAAACAGAGGGGCTGAAACAGAGGGGCTGAAACAGAGGGGATGAAACAGAGGGCGAGAAACAGAGGGGCTGAATCAGAGGGGCTGAATCAGAGGGGCTGAAACAGATGGTCTGAAACAGAGGGCGAGAAACAGAGCGGCTGAATCATAGGGGCTAAATCAGAGGGGCTGAATCAGAGGGGCTGAAACAGAGGGGTGAATCAGAGGGGCTGAAACAGAGGGCGAGAAACAGAGGGGCTGAAACAGAGGGCAAGAAACAGAGGGGCGGAAACAGAGGGGCTGAAACAGAGGGGCTGAATCAGAGGGGCTTATTCAGAGGGGCTGAAACAGAGGGGCTGAATCAGCGGGGCTGAAACAGAGGGCGAGAAAAAGAGGGGCTGAAACAGAGGGGCTGAAACAGAGGGCGAGAAACAGAGGGGCTGTAACAGAGGTCGAGAAACAGAGGGGCTGAAACAGAGCGGCTGAAACAGAGAGCGTGAAACAGAGGGGCTGAAACAGAGGGCGAGAAACAGAGGGGCTGAAACAAAGGGCGAGAAACAGATGGGCTGAAACAGAGCGGCTGAAACAGAGAGCGTGAAACAGAGGGGCTGAAACAGAGGGGCTGAAACAGAGGGGCTGAATCAGAGGGGCTGATTCAGAGGGGCTGAAACAGAGGGGCTGAAACAGAGGGCGAGAAACAGACGGGCTGAAACAGAGGGCAAGAAACAGAGGGGCAGAAACAGAGGGCGAGAAACAGAGTGCGCGAAACAGGGGCGCTGAATCAGAGGGCGAGAAACAGAGGGGCTAAAACAGAGGGGCTGAAACAGAGGGGCTAAATTAGAGGGGCAGAAACAGAGGGCGAGAAACAGAGGGGCTGAAACAGAGGGCGAGAAACAGAGGTGCTGAAACAGAGGGGCTAAAACAGTGGGGCTGAAACAGAGGGGCTGGAACAGAGGGGGAGAAACAGAGGGGCTGAAACAGAGGGGCTGAATCAGAGGGGCTGAAACAGACTGCGAGAAACATAGGGGCTGAAACAGAGGGCGAGAAACAGAGGGGCTGAAACAGAGGGGCTGAATCAGAGGGGCTGAATCAGAGGGGCTGAATCAGAGGGGCTGAAACAGAGAGCGAGAAACAGAGGGGCTGAAACAGGGGGGCTGAAACAGAGGGGCTAAATCAGAGGGGTAGAAACTGACGGCGAGAAACAGAGGGGCTGAAACAGAGGGCGAGAAACAGAGGGGCTGAAACAGAGGGGCTGAAACAGAGGGGCTGAAACAGAGGGCGAGAAACAGAGGGGCTGAAACAGAGGGCGAGACACAGAGGGGCTGGAACAGAGGGCGAGAAACAGAGGGGCTGAAACAGAGGGGTTGAAACAGAACGGCTGAAACAGAGGGGCTGAAACAGAGGGCGAGAAACAGAGGGGCTGAATCAGCGGGGCTGAATCAGAGGGGCTGAAACAGAGGGGCTGAAACAGAGGGTGAGAAACAGAGGGGCTGAATCAGAGGGGCTGAATCAGAGGGGCTGAAACAGATGGTCTGAAACAGAGGGCGAGAAACAGAGCGGCTGAATCATGGGGGCTAAATCAGAGGGGCTGAATCAGAGGGGCTGAAACAGAGGGGTGAATCAGAGGGGCTGAAACAGAGGGCGAGAAACAGAGGGGGTGAAACAGAGGGCAAGAAACAGAGGGGCTGAAACAGAGGGGCTGAAACAGAGTGGCTGAATCAGAGGGGCTTATTCAGAGGGGCTGAAACAGAGGGGCTGAATCAGCGGGGCTGAAACAGAGGGCGAGAAAAAGAGGGGCTGAAACAGAGGGGCTGAAACAGAGGGCGAGAAACAGAGGGGCTGTAACAGAGGTCGAGAAACAGAGGGGCTGAAACAGAGGGCGAGAAACAGAGGGGCTGAAACAGAGGGCGAGAAACAGATGGGCTGAAACAGAGCGGCTGAAACAGAGAGCGTGAAACAGAGGGGCGGAAACAGAGGGGCTGAAACAGAGGGGCTGAATCAGAGGGGCTGATTCAGAGGGGCTGCAACAGAGCGGCTGAATCAGCGGGGCTGATACAGAGGGCGAGAAACAGAGGGGCTGAAACAGAGGGCGAGAGACAGAGGGGCAGAAACAGAGGGCGAGAAACAGAGGGGCTGAAACAGAGGGGCTGAAACAGAGGGCGAGAAACAGAGGGGCTGAAACAGAGGGGCTGAAACAGAGGGGCTGAAACAGAGGGCGAGAAACAGAGGGGCTGAAACAGAGGGCGAGAAACAGAGGGGCTGAAACAGAGGGCGAGAAAGAGAGGGGCTGAATCAGAGGGGCTGAAACAGAGAGTGAGAAACAGACGGGCTGAAACAGAGGGCGAGAAACAGATTGGTTGAAACAGACGGGCTGAAACAGAGGGGCTGAAACAGAGGGGCTGAAACAGAGGGCGAGAAACAGAGGGGCTGAAACAGAGGGCGAGACTCAGAGGGGCTGGAACAGAGGGGCTAAAACAGTGGGGCTGAAACAGAGGGGCTGGAACAGAGGGGGAGAAACAGAGGGGCTGAAACAGAGGGGCTGAATCAGAGGGGCTGAAACAGACGGCGTGAAACATAGGGGCTGAAACGGAGGGCGAGAAACAGAGGGGCTGAAACAGAGGGGCTGAATCAGAGGGGCTGAATCAGAGGGGCTGAATCAGAGGGGCTGAAACAGAGAGCGAGAAACAGAGGGGCTGAAACAGGGGGGCTGAAACAGAGGGGCTAAATCAGAGGGGTAGAAACTGACGGCGAGAAACAGAGGGGCTGAAACAGAGGGCGAGAAACAGTGGGGCTGAAACAGAGGGGCTGAAACAGAGGGGCTGAAACAGAGGGCGAGAAACAGAGGGGCTGAAACAGAGGGCGAGACACAGAGGGGCTGGAACAGAGGGCGAGAAACAGAGGGGTTGAAACAGAGGGGTTGAAACAGAACGGCTGAAACAGAGGGGCTGAAACAGAGGGGCTGAAACAGAGGGGATGAAACAGAGGGCGAGAAACAGAGGGGCTGAATCAGAGGGGCTGAATCAGAGGGGCTGAAACAGATGGTCTGAAACAGAGGGCGAGAAACAGAGCGGCTGAATCATAGGGGCTAAATCAGAGGGGCTGAATCAGAGGGGCTGAAACAGAGGGGTGAATCAGAGGGGCTGAAACAGAGGGCGAGAAACAGAGGGGCTGAAACAGAGGGCAAGAAACAGAGGGGCGGAAACAGAGGGGCTGAAACAGAGGGGCTGAATCAGAGGGGCTTATTCAGAGGGGCTGAAACAGAGGGGCTGAATCAGCGGTGCTGAAACAGAGGGCGAGAAAAAGAGGGGCTGAAACAGAGGGGCTGAAACAGAGGGCGAGAAACAGAGGGGCTGTAACAGAGGTCGAGAAACAGAGGGGCTGAAACAGAGGGCGAGAAACAGAGGGGCTGAAACAGAGGGCGAGAAACAGATGGGCTGAAACAGAGCGGCTGAAACAGAGAGCGTGAAACAGAGGGACTGAAACAGAGGGGCTGAAACAGAGGGGCTGAATCAGAGGGGCTGATTCAGAGGGGCTGAAACAGAGGGGCTGAAACAGAGGGCGAGAAACAGACGGGCTGAAACAGAGGGCAAGAAACAGAGGGGCAGAAACAGAGGGCGAGAAACAGAGTGCGCGAAACAGGGGCGCTGAATCAGAGGGCGAGAAACAGAGGGGCTAAAACAGAGGGGCTGAAACAGAGGGGCTAAATTAGAGGGGCAGAAACAGAGGGCGAGAAACAGAGGGGCTGAAACAGAGGGCGAGAAACAGAGGTGCTGAAACAGAGGGGCTGAAACAGAGGGGCTGAAACAGAGGGGCTGAAACAGAGGGCGAGAAACAGAGGGGCTGAAACAGAGGGCGAGAAACAGAGGGGCTGAAACAGAGGGGCTGAAACAGAAGGGCTGAAACAGAGGGGCTGAAACAGAGGGCGAGAAACAGAGGGGCTGAATCAGAGGGGCTGAATCAGAGGGGCTGAAAAAGAGGTGCTGAAACAGAGGGCGAGAATCAGAGGGGCTGAAACAGAGGGCGAGAAACAGAGGGCGAGAAACAGAGGGTCTGAAACAGAGGGGCTGAAACAGAGGGGCTGATGCAGAGGGCGAGAAACAGAAGGGCTGAAACAGATGGCGAGAAACAGAGAGGCTGAAACAGAGGGCGAGAAACAGAGGGGTGCGAAACAGAGGGGCTGAAACAGATGGGCTGAAACAGAGGGCGAGAAACAGAGGGGCTGAATCATAGGGGATAAATCAGAGGGGCTGAAACAGAGGGGCTGAAACAGAGGGCGAGAAACAGAGGGGCTGAAACAGAGGGGCTGAAACAGAGGGGCTGAAACAGAGGGCGAGAAACAGAGGGGCTGAAACAGAGGGCGAGAAACAGAGGGGCTGAAACAGAGGGCGAGAAAGAGAGGGGCTGAATCAGAGGGGCTGAAACAGAGAGTGAGAAACAGAGGGGCTGAAAAAGAGGGCGAGAAACAGATTGGTTGAAACAGACGGGCTGAAACAGAGGGGCTGAAACAGAGGGGCTGAAACAGAGGGCGAGAAACAGAGGGGCTGAAACAGAGGGCGAGACTCAGAGGGGCTGGAACAGAGGGGCTAAAACAGTGGGGCTGAAACAGAGGGGCTGGAACAGAGGGGGAGAAACAGAGGGGCTGAAACAGAGGGGCTGAATCAGAGGGGCTGAAACAGACGGCGAGAAACATAGGGGCTGAAACAGAGGGCGAGAAACAGAGGGGCTGAAACAGAGGGGCTGAATCAGAGGGGCTGAATCAGAGGGGCTGAATCAGAGGGGCTGAAACAGAGAGCGAGAAACAGAGGGGCTGAAACAGGGGTGCTGAAACAGAGGGGCTAAATCAGAGGGGTAGAAACTGACGGCGAGAAACAGAGGGGCTGAAACAGACGGCGAGAAACAGTGGGGCTGAAACAGAGGGGCTGAAACAGAGGGGCTGAAACAGAGGGCGAGAAACAGAGGGGCTGAAACAGAGGGCGAGACACAGAGGGGCTGGAACAGAGGGCGAGAAACAGAGGGGCTGAAACAGAGGGGTTGAAACAGAACGGCTGAAACAGAGGGGCTGAAACAGAGGGGCTGAAACAGAGGGGATGAAACAGAGGGCGAGAAACAGAGGGGCTGAATCAGAGGGGCTGAATCAGAGGGGCTGAAACAGATGGTCTGAAACAGAGGGCGAGAAACAGAGCGGCTGAATCATAGGGGCTAAATCAGAGGGGCTGAATCAGAGGGGCTGAAACAGAGGGGTGAATCAGAGGGGCTGAAACAGAGGGCGAGAAACAGACGGGCTGAAACAGAGGGCAAGAAACAGAGGGGCGGAAACAGAGGGGCTGAAACAGAGGGGCTGAATCAGAGGGGCTTATTCAGAGCGGCTGAAACAGAGGGACTGAATCAGCGGGGCTGAAACAGAGGGCGAGAAAAAGAGGGGCTGAAACAGAGGGGCTGAAACAGAGGGCGAGAAACAGAGGGGCTGTAACAGAGGTCGAGAAACAGAGGGGCTGAAACAGAGCGGCTGAAACAGAGAGCGTGAAACAGAGGGGCTGAAACAGAGGGCGAGAAACAGAGGGGCTGAAACAAAGGGCGAGAAACAGATGGGCTGAAACAGAGCGGCTGAAACAGAGAGCGTGAAACAGAGGGGCTGAAACAGAGGGGCTGAAACAGAGGGGCTGAATCAGAGGGGCTGATTCAGAGGGGCTGAAACAGAGGGGCTGAAACAGAGGGCGAGAAACAGACGGGCTGAAACAGAGGGCAAGAAACAGAGGGGCAGAAACAGAGGGCGAGAAACAGAGTGCGCGAAACAGGGGCGCTGAATCAGAGGGCGAGAAACAGAGGGGCTAAAACAGAGGGGCTGAAACAGAGGGGCTAAATTAGAGGGGCAGAAACAGAGGGCGAGAAACAGAGGGGCTGAAACAGAGGGCGAGAAACAGAGGTGCTGAAACAGAGGGGCTAAAACAGTGGGGCTGAAACAGAGGGGCTGGAACAGAGGGGGAGAAACAGAGGGGCTGAAACAGAGGGGCTGAATCAGAGGGGCTGAAACAGACGGCGAGAAACATAGGGGCTGAAACAGAGGGCGAGAAACAGAGGGGCTGAAACAGAGGGGCTGAATCAGAGGGGCTGAATCAGAGGGGCTGAATCAGAGGGGCTGAAACAGAGAGCGAGAAACAGAGGGGCTGAAACAGGGGGGCTGAAACAGAGGGGCTAAATCAGAGGGGTAGAAACTGACGGCGAGAAACAGAGGGGCTGAAACAGAGCGCGAGAAACAGAGGGGCTGAAACAGAGGGGCTGAAACAGAGGGGCTGAAACAGAGGGCGAGAAACAGAGGGGCTGAAACAGAGGGCGAGACACAGAGGGGCTGGAACAGAGGGCGAGAAACAGAGGGGCTGAAACAGAGGGGTTGAAACAGAACGGCTGAAACAGAGGGGATGAAACAGAGGGCGAGAAACAGAGGGGCTGAATCAGCGGGGCTGAATCAGAGGGGCTGAAACAGAGGGGCTGAAACAGTGGGCGAGAAACAGAGGTGCTGAATCAGAGGGGCTGAATCAGAGGGGCTGAAACAGATGGTCTGAAACAGAGGGCGAGAAACAGAGCGGCTGAATCATAGGGGCTAAATCAGAGGGGCTGAATCAGAGGGGCTGAAACAGAGGGGTGAATCAGAGGGGCTGAAACAGAGGGCGAGAAACAGAGGGGGTGAAACAGAGGGCAAGAAACAGAGGGGCTGAAACAGAGGGGCTGAAACAGAGTGGCTGAATCAGAGGGGCTTATTCAGAGGGGCTGAAACAGAGGGGCTGAATCAGCGGTGCTGAAACAGAGGGCGAGAAAAAGAGGGGCTGAAACAGAGGGGCTGAAACAGAGGGCGAGAAACAGAGGGGCTGTAACAGAGGTCGAGAAACAGAGGGGCTGAAACAGAGGGCGAGAAACAGAGGGGCTGAAACAGAGGGCGAGAAACAGATGGGCTGAAACAGAGCGGCTGAAACAGAGAGCGTGAAACAGAGGGGCGGAAACAGAGGGGCTGAAACAGAGGGGCTGAATCAGAGGGGCTGATTCAGAGGGGCTGCAACAGAGCGGCTGAATCAGCGGGGCTGATACAGAGGGCGAGAAACAGAGGGGCTGAAACAGAGGGCGAGAGACAGAGGGGCAGAAACAGAGGGCGAGAAACAGAGGGGCTGAAACAGAGGGGCTGAAACAGAGGGCGAGAAACAGAGGGGCTGAAACAGAGGGGCTGAAACAGAGGGGCTGAAACAGAGGGCGAGAAACAGAGGGGCTGAAACAGAGGGCGAGAAACAGAGGGGCTGAAACAGAGGGCGAGAAAGAGAGGGGCTGAATCAGAGGGGCTGAAACAGAGAGTGAGAAACAGACGGGCTGAAACAGAGGGCGAGAAACAGATTGGTTGAAACAGACGGGCTGAAACAGAGGGGCTGAAACAGAGGGGCTGAAACAGAGGGCGAGAAACAGAGGGGCTGAAACAGAGGGCGAGACTCAGAGGGGCTGGAACAGAGGGGCTAAAACAGTGGGGCTGAAACAGAGGGGCTGGAACAGAGGGGGAGAAACAGAGGGGCTGAAACAGAGGGGCTGAATCAGAGGGGCTGAAACAGACGGCGAGAAACATAGGGGCTGAAACAGAGGGCGAGAAACAGAGGGGCTGAAACAGAGGGGCTGAATCAGAGGGGCTGAATCAGAGGGGCTGAATCAGAGGGGCTGAAACAGAGAGCGAGAAACAGAGGGGCTGAAACAGGGGGGCTGAAACAGAGGGGCTAAATCAGAGGGGTAGAAACTGACGGCGAGAAACAGAGGGGCTGAAACAGAGGGCGAGAAACAGTGGGGCTGAAACAGAGGGGCTGAAACAGAGGGGCTGAAACAGAGGGCGAGAAACAGAGGGGCTGAAACAGAGGGCGAGACACAGAGGGGCTGGAACAGAGGGCGAGAAACAGAGGGGCTGAAACAGAGGGGTTGATACAGAACGGCTGAAACAGAGGGGCTGAAACAGAGGGGCTGAAACAGAGGGGATGAAACAGAGGGCGAGAAACAGAGCGGCTGAATCATAGGGGCTAAATCAGAGGGGCTGAATCAGAGGGGCTGAAACAGAGGGGTGAATCAGAGGGGCTGAAACAGAGGGCGAGAAACAGAGGGGCTGAAACAGAGGGCAAGAAACAGAGGGGCGGAAACAGAGGGGCTGAAACAGAGGGGCTGAATCAGAGGGGCTTATTCAGAGGGGCTGAAACAGAGGGGCTGAATCAGCGGGGCTGAAACAGAGGGCGAGAAAAAGAGGGGCTGAAACAGAGGGGCTGAAACAGAGGGCGAGAAACAGAGGGGCTGTAACAGAGGTCGAGAAACAGAGGGGCTGAAACAGAGGGCGAGAAACAGAGGGGCTGAAACAGAGGGCGAGAAACAGATGGGCTGAAACAGAGCGGCTGAAACAGAGAGCGTGAAACAGAGGGGCTGAAACAGAGGGGCTGAAACAGAGGGGCTGAATCAGAGGGGCTGATTCAGAGGGGCTGAAACAGAGGGGCTGAAACAGAGGGCGAGAAACAGACGGGCTGAAACAGAGGGCAAGAAACAGAGGGGCAGAAACAGAGGGCGAGAAACAGAGTGCGCGAAACAGGGGCGCTGAATCAGAGGGCGAGAAACAGAGGGGCTAAAACAGAGGGGCTGAAACAGAGGGGCTAAATTAGAGGGGCAGAAACAGAGGGCGAGAAACAGAGGGGCTGAAACAGAGGGCGAGAAACAGAGGTGCTGAAACAGAGGGGCTGAAACAGAGGGGCTGAAACAGAGGGGCTGAAACAGAGGGCGAGAAACAGAGGGGCTGAAACAGAGGGCGAGAAACAGAGGGGCTGAAACAGAGGGGCTGAAACAGAAGGGCTGAAACAGAGGGGCTGAAACAGAGGGCGAGAAACAGAGGGGCTGAATCAGAGGGGCTGAATCAGAGGGGCTGAAAAAGAGGTGCTGAAACAGAGGGCGAGAATCAGAGGGGCTGAAACAGAGGGCGAGAAACAGAGGCGAGAAACAGAGGGTCTGAAACAGAGGGGCTGAAACAGAGGGGCTGATACAGACGGCGTGAAACAGAGGGGCTGGAACAGAGGGCGAGAAACAGAGAGGCTGAAACAGAGGGCGAGAAACAGAGGGGCCGAAACAGAGGGGCTGAAACAGAGAGCGCGAAACAGGGGGGCTGAATCAGAGGGCGAGAAACAGAGGGGCTAAAACAGAGGGGCTGAAACAGAGGGGCTAAATTACAGGGGCAGAAACAGAGGGCGAGAAACAGAGGGGCTGAAACAGAGGGCGAGAAACAGAGGTGCTGAAACAGAGGGGCTGAAACAGAGGGGCTGAAACAGAGGGGCTGAAACAGAGAGCGCGAAACAGGGGCGCTGAATCAGAGGGCGAGAAACAGAGGGGCTGAATCAGAGGGGCTGAATCAGAGGGGCTGAAACAGAGGGGCTGAAACAGAGGGCGAGAAACAGTGTTGCTGAAACAGTGGGCGAGAAACAGAGGGCGAGAAACAGAGGGGCTGAAACAGAGGTGCTGAAACAGAGGGGCTGAAACAGAGGGGCTGATACAGACGGCGTGAAACAGAGGGGCTGGAACAGAGGGCGAGAAACAGAGGGGCTGAAACAGAGGGCGAGAAAAAGAGGGGCTGAAACAGAGGTGCTGAAACAGAATGGCTGAAACAGAGGGCGAGAAACAGAGAGGCTGAAACAGAGGGCGAGAAACAGAGGGGCTGAAACAGAGGGCGAGAAACAGAGGGGCTGAAACAGAGGGCGAGAAACAGAGGGGCTGAAACAGAGGGGCTGAAACAGAGGGCGAGAAACAGAGGGGCTGAAACAGAGGGCGAGAAACAGAGGGGCCGAAACAGAGGGCGAGAAACAGAGGGCGGGAAACAGAGGGATTGAAACAGAGGGACTGAAACAGAGGGCCTGAAACAGAGGGCGAGAAACAGAGGGGCTGAAACAGAGGGCGAGAAACAGAGGGGCTGAAACAGAGGGTCTGAATGAGTTTGGCTGAATCAGAGCGGCTGAATCAGAGGGGCAGAAACAGAGGGTGAGAAACAGAGGGGCTGAAAGAGAGGGGCTGAAACAGATGGGCTGAAACAGAGGGCGA
This sequence comes from Chiloscyllium punctatum, assembly GCF_047496795.1. Taxonomy (NCBI): domain Eukaryota; kingdom Metazoa; phylum Chordata; class Chondrichthyes; order Orectolobiformes; family Hemiscylliidae; genus Chiloscyllium; species Chiloscyllium punctatum. The sequence continues at coordinate 822,760 of NW_027309805.1, read as the reverse complement.
GAAACAGAGGTGCTGAATCAGAGGGGCTAAATCAGAGGGGCTGAAACAGAGGGCGAGAAATAGAGGGGCTGAAACAGTGGGGCTGAAACAGAGGGGCTGAAACAGAGGGTCTGAATCAGAGGGGCCGATTCAGAGGGGCTGAAACAGAGGGGCTGAATCAGCGGGGCTGAAACAGAGGGCGAGAAACAGAGGGGCTGAAACAGAGGGCGAGAGACAGAGGGGCAGAATCAGAGGGCGAGAAACAGAGGGGCTGAAAAAGAGGGGCTGAAACAGAGGGGCTAAATTAGAGGGGCAGAAACAGAGGGTGAGAAACAGAGGGGCTGAAACAGAGGGCGAGAAACAGAGGTGCTGAAACAGAGGGGCTGAAACAGAGGGGCTGAAACAGAGGGCGAGACACAGAGGGGCTGGAACAGAGGGCGAGAAACAGAGGGGCTGAAACAGAGGGGTTGAAACAGAACGGCTGAAACAGAGGGGCTGAAACAGAGGGCGAGAAACAGAGGGGCTGAATCAGAGGGGCTGAATCAGAGTGGCTGAAACAGAGGGGCTGAAACAGAGGGCGAGAAACAGAGGGGCTGAATCAGAGGGGCTGAATCAGAGGGGCTGAAACAGATGGTCTGAAACAGAGGGCGAGAAACAGAGCGGCTGAATCATAGGGGCTAAATCAGAGGGGCTGAATCAGAGGGGCTGAAACAGAGTGGTGAATCAGAGGGGCTGAAACAGAGGGCGAGAAACAGAGGGGCTGAAACAGAGGGCAAGAAACAGAGGGGCTGAAACAGAGGGGCTGAAACAGAGGGGCTGAATCAGAGGGGCTTATTCAGAGGGGCTGAAACAGAGGGGCTGAATCAGCGGTGCTGAAACAGAGGGCGAGAAAAAGAGGGGCTGAAACAGAGGGGCTGAAACAGAGGGCGAGAAACAGAGGGGCTGTAACAGAGGTCGAGAAACAGAGGGGCTGAAACAGAGGGCGAGAAACAGAGGGGCTGAAACAGAGGGCGAGAAACAGATGGGCTGAAACAGAGCGGCTGAAACAGAGAGCGTGAAACAGAGGGGCTGAAACAGAGGGGCTGAAACAGAGGGGCTGAATCAGAGGGGCTGATTCAGAGGGGCTGAAACAGAGGGGCTGAAACAGAGGGCGAGAAACAGACGGGCTCAAACAGAGGGCAAGAAACAGAGGGGCAGAAACAGAGGGCGAGAAACAGAGTGGCTGAAACAGAGGGGTTGAAACAGAGGGGCTAAATTAGAGGGGCAGAAACAGAGGGCGAGAAATAGAGGGGCTGAAACAGAGGGCGAGAAACAGAGGTGCTGAAACAGAGGGGCTGAAACAGAGGGGCTGAAACAGAGGGGCTGAAACAGAGGGCGAGAAACAGAGGGGCTGAAACAGAGGGCGAGAAACAGAGGGGCTGAAACAGAGGGGCTGAAACAGAGGGCGAGAAACAGAGGGGCTGAAACAGAGGGCGAGAAACAGAGGGGCCGAAACAGAGGGCGAGAAACAGAGGGCGGGAAACAGAGGGATTGAAACAGAGGGACTGAAACAGAGGGCCTGAAACAGAGGGCGAGAAACAGAGGGGCTGAAACAGAGGGCGAGAAACAGAGGGGCTGAAACAGAGGGGCTGAATGAGTTTGGCTGAATCAGAGCGGCTGAATCAGAGGGGCAGAAACAGAGGGTGAGAAACAGAGGGGCTGAAAGAGAGGGGCTGAAACAGATGGGCTGAAACAGAGGGCGAAAAACAGAGGTGCTGAATCAGAGGGGCTAAATCAGAGGGGCTGAAACAGAGGGCGAGAAACAGAGGGGCTGAAACAGAGGGCGAGAAATAGAGGGGCTGAAACAGTGGGGCTGAAACAGAGGGGCTGAAACAGAGGGTCTGAATCAGAGGGTCCGATTCAGAGGGGCTGAAACAGAGGGGCTGAATCAGCGGGGCTGAAACAGAGGGCGAGAAACAGAGGGGCTGAAACAGAGGGCGAGAGACAGAGGGGCAGAATCAGAGGGCGAGAAACAGAGGGGCTGAAAAAGAGGGGCTGAAACAGAGGGGCTAAATTAGAGGGGCAGAAACAGAGGGTGAGAAACAGAGGGGCTGAAACAGAGGGCGAGAAACAGAGGTGCTGAAACAGAGGGGCTGAAACAGAGGGGCTGAAACAGAGGGCGAGACACAGAGGGGCTGGAACAGAGGGCGAGAAACAGAGGGGCTGAAACAGAGGGGTTGAAACAGAACGGCTGAAACAGAGGGGCTGAAACAGAGGGCGAGAAACAGAGGGGCTGAATCAGAGGGGCTGAATCAGAGTGGCTGAAACAGAGGGGCTGAAACAGAGGGCGAGAAACAGAGGGGCTGAATCAGAGGGGCTGAATCACAGGGGCTGAAACAGATGGTCTGAAACAGAGGGCGAGAAACAGAGCGGCTGAATCATAGGGGCTAAATCAGAGGGGCTGAATCAGAGGGGCTGAAACAGAGGGGTGAATCAGAGGGGCTGAAACAGAGGGCGAGAAACAGAGGGGCTGAAACAGAGGGCAAGAAACAGAGGGGCTGAAACAGAGGGGCTGAAACAGAGTGGCTGAATCAGAGGGGCTTATTCAGAGGGGCTGAAACAGAGGGGCTGAATCAGCGGTGCTGAAACAGAGGGCGAGAAAAAGAGGGGCTGAAACAGAGGGGCTGAAACAGAGGGCGAGAAACAGAGGGGCTGTAACAGAGGTCGAGAAACAGAGGGGCTGAAACAGAGGACGAGAAACAGAGGGGCTGAAACAGAGGGCGAGAAACAGATGGGCTGAAACAGAGCGGCTGAAACAGAGAGCGTGAAACAGAGGGGCTGAAACAAAGGGGCTGAATCAGAGGGGCTGAATCAGAGGGGCTGATTCAGAGGGGCTGAAACAGAGGGGCTGAAACAGAGGGCGAGAAACAGACGGGCTGAAACAGAGGGCAAGAAACAGAGGGGCAGAAACAGAGGGCGAGAAACAGAGTGGCTGAAACAGAGGGGCTGAAACAGAGAGCGCGAAACAGGGGGGCTGAATCAGAGGGCGAGAAACAGAGGGGCTAAAACAGAGGGGCTGAAACAGAGGGGCTAAATTACAGGGGCAGAAACAGAGGGCGAGAAACAGAGGGGCTGAAACAGAGGGCGAGAAACAGAGGTGCTGAAACAGAGGGGCTGAAACAGAGGGGCTGAAACAGAGAGCGCGAAACAGGGGCGCTGAATCAGAGGGCGAGAAACAGAGGGGCTAAAACAGAGGGGCTGAAACAGAGGGGCTAAATTAGAGGGGCAGAAACAGAGGGCGAGAAACAGAGGGGCCGAAACAGAGGGCGAGAAACAGAGGGCGGGAAACAGAGGGATTGAAACAGAGGGACTGAAACAGAGGGCCTGAAACAGAGGGCGAGAAACAGAGGGGCTGAAACAGAGGGCGAGAAACAGAGGGGCTGAAACAGAGGGGCTGAATGAGTTTGGCTGAATCAGAGCGGCTGAATCAGAGGGGCAGAAACAGAGGGTGAGAAACAGAGGGGCTGAAAGAGAGGGGCTGAAACAGATGGGCTGAAACAGAGGGCGAAAAACAGAGGTGCTGAATCAGAGGGGCTAAATCAGAGGGGCTGAAACAGAGGGCGAGAAACAGAGGGGCTGAAACTGAGGGCGAGAAATAGAGGGGCTGAAACAGTGGGGCTGAAACAGAGGGGCTGAAACAGAGGGTCTGAATCAGAGGGGCCGATTCAGAGGGGCTGAAACAGAGGGGCTGAATCAGCGGGGCTGAAACAGAGGGCGAGAAACAGAGGGGCTGAAACAGAGGGCGAGAGACAGAGGGGCAGAATCAGAGGGCGAGAAACAGAGGGGCTGAAAAAGAGGGGCTGAAACAGAGGGGCTAAATTAGAGGGGCAGAAACAGAGGGTGAGAAACAGAGGGGCTGAAACAGAGGGCGAGAAACAGAGGTGCTGAAACAGAGGGGCTGAAACAGAGGGGCTGAAACAGAGGGCGAGACACAGAGGGGCTGGAACAGAGGGCGAGAAACAGAGGGGCTGAAACAGAGGGGTTGAAACAGAACGGCTGAAACAGAGGGGCTGAAACAGAGGGCGAGAAACAGAGGGGCTGAATCAGAGGGGCTGAATCAGAGTGGCTGAAACAGAGGGGCTGAAACAGAGGGCGAGAAACAGAGGGGCTGAATCAGAGGGGCTGAATCACAGGGGCTGAAACAGATGGTCTGAAACAGAGGGCGAGAAACAGAGCGGCTGAATCATAGGGGCTAAATCAGAGGGGCTGAATCAGAGGGGCTGAAACAGAGGGGTGAATCAGAAGGGCTGAAACAGAGGGCGAGAAACAGAGGGGCTGAAACAGAGGGCAAGAAACAGAGGGGCTGAAACAGAGGGGCTGAAACAGAGGGGCTGAATCAGAGGGGCTTATTCAGAGGGGCTGAAACAGAGGGGCTGAATCAGCGGTGCTGAAACAGAGGGCGAGAAAAAGAGGGGCTGAAACAGAGGGGCTGAAACAGAGGGCGAGAAACAGAGGGGCTGTAACAGAGGTCGAGAAACAGAGGGGCTGAAACAGAGGACGAGAAACAGAGGGGCTGAAACAGAGGGCGAGAAACAGATGGGCTGAAACAGAGCGGCTGAAACAGAGAGCGTGAAACAGAGGGGCTGAAACAAAGGGGCTGAATCAGAGGGGCTGAATCAGAGGGGCTGATTCAGAGGGGCTGAAACAGAGGGGCTGAAACAGAGGGCGAGAAACAGACGGGCTGAAACAGAGGGCAAGAAACAGAGGGGCAGAAACAGAGGGCGAGAAACAGAGTGGCTGAAACAGAGGGGCTGAAACAGAGAGCGCGAAACAGGGGGGCTGAATCAGAGGGCGAGAAACAGAGGGGCTAAAACAGAGGGGCTGAAACAGAGGGGCTAAATTACAGGGGCAGAAACAGAGGGCGAGAAACAGAGGGGCTGAAACAGAGGGCGAGAAACAGAGGTGCTGAAACAGAGGGGCTGAAACAGAGGGGCTGAAACAGAGAGCGCGAAACAGGGGCGCTGAATCAGAGGGCGAGAAACAGAGGGGCTAAAACAGAGGGGCTGAAACAGAGGGGCTAAATTAGAGGGGCAGAAACAGAGGGCGAGAAACAGAGGGGCTGAAACAGAGGGCGAGAAACAAAGGTGCTGAAACAGAGGGGCTGAAACAGAGGGGCTGAAACAGAGGGGCTGAAACAGACGGCGAGAAACAGAGGGGCTGAAACAGAGGGCGAGAAACAGAGGGGCTGAAACAGAGGGGCTGAAACAGAGGGCGAGAAACAGAGGGGCTGAAACAGAGGGCGAGAAACAGAGGGGCCGAAACAGAGGGCGAGAAACAGAGGGCGGGAAACAGAGGGATTGAAACAGAGGGACTGAAACAGAGGGCCTGAAACAGAGGGCGAGAAACAGAGGGGCTGAAACAGAGGGCGAGAAACAGAGGGGCTGAAACAGAGGGTCTGAATGAGTTTGGCTGAATCAGAGCGGCTGAATCAGAGGGGCAGAAACAGAGGGTGAGAAACAGAGGGGCTGAAAGAGAGGGGCTGAAACAGATGGGCTGAAACAGAGGGCGAGAAACAGAGGTGCTGAATCAGAGGGGCTAAATCAGAGGGGCTGAAACAGAGGGCGAGAAACAGAGGGGCTGAAACAGAGGGCGAGAAATAGAGGGGCTGAAACAGTGGGGCTGAAACACTTGGGCTGAAACAGAGGGTCTGAATCAGAGGGGCTGATTCAGAGGGGCTGAAACAGAGGGGCTGAATCAGCGGGGCTGAAACAGAGGGCGAGAAACAGAGGGGCTGAAACAGAGGGCGAGAGACAGAGGGGCAGAATCAGAGGGCGAGAAACAGAGGGGCTGAAAAAGAGGGGCTGAAACAGAGGGGCTAAATTAGAGGGGCAGAAACAGAGGGTGAGAAACAGAGGGGCTGAAACAGAGGGCGAGAAACAGAGGTGCTGAAACAGAGGGGCTGAAACAGAGGGGCTGAAACAGAGGGCGAGACACAGAGGGGCTGGAACAGAGGGCGAGAAACAGAGGGGCTGAAACAGAGGGGTTGAAACAGAACGGCTGAAACAGAGGGGCTGAAACAGAGGGCGAGAAACAGAGGGGCTGAATCAGAGGGGCTGAATCAGAGTGGCTGAAACAGAGGGGCTGAAACAGAGGGCGAGAAACAGAGGGGCTGAATCAGAGGGGCTGAATCAGAGGGGCTGAAACAGATGGTCTGAAACAGAGGGCGAGAAACAGAGGGGCTGAATCAGAGGGGCTGAAACAGAGGGGTGAATCAGAGGGGCTGAAACAGAGGGCGAGAAACAGAGGGGCTGAAACAGAGGGCAAGAAACAGAGGGGCTGAAACAGAGGGGCTGAAACAGAGGGGCTGAATCAGAGGGGCTTATTCAGAGGGGCTGAAACAGAGGGGCTGAATCAGCGGTGCTGAAACAGAGGGCGAGAAAAAGAGGGGCTGAAACAGAGGGGCTGAAACAGAGGGCGAGAAACAGAGGGGCTGTAACAGAGGTCGAGAAACAGAGGGGCTGAAACAGAGGACGAGAAACAGAGGGGCTGAAACAGAGGGCGAGAAACAGATGGGCTGAAACAGAGCGGCTGAAACAGAGAGCGTGAAACAGAGGGGCTGAAACAAAGGGGCTGAATCAGAGGGGCTGAATCAGAGGGGCTGATTCAGAGGGGCTGAAACAGAGGGGCTGAAACAGAGGGCGAGAAACAGACGGGCTGAAACAGAGGGCAAGAAACAGAGGGGCAGAAACAGAGGGCGAGAAACAGAGTGGCTGAAACAGAGGGGCTGAAACAGAGAGCGCGAAACAGGAGGGCGGAATCAGAGGGCGAGAAACAGAGGGGCTAAAACAGAGGGGCTGAAACAGAGGGGCTAAATTACAGGGGCAGAAACAGAGGGCGAGAAACAGAGGGGCTGAAACAGAGGGCAAGAAACAGAGGTGCTGAAACAGAGGGGCTGAAACAGAGGGGCTGAAACAGAGGGGCTGAAACAGAGAGCGCGAAACAGGGGCGCTGAATCAGAGGGCGAGAAACAGAGGGGCTAAAACAGAGGGGCTGAAACAGAGGGGCTAAATTAGAGGGGCAGAAACAGAGGGCGAGAAACAGAGGGGCTGAAACAGAGGGCGAGAAACAGAGGTGCTGAAACAGAGGGGCTGAAACAGAGGGGCAGAAACAGAGGGGCTGAAACAGACGGCGAGAAACAGAGGGGCTGAAACAGAGGGCGAGAAACAGAGGGGCTGAAACAGAGGGGCTGAAACAGAAGGGCTGAAACAGAGGGGCTGAAACAGAGGGCGAGAAACAGAGGGGCTGAAACAGAGGGCGAGAAACAGAGGGGCAGAAACAGAGGGCGATAAACAGAGGGGCTGAAACAGAGGGCGAGAAACAGAGGGGCTGAAATAGAGGGGCTGAAACAGAGGGGCTGAAACAGAGGGGCTCAAACAGAAGGCGAGAAACAGAGGGGCTGAAACAGAGGGTGAGAAACAGAGGGGCTGAAACAGAGGGCGAGAAACACAGGGCGAGAAACAGAGGGACTGAAACAGAGGGGCTGAATCAGACGGGCAGAATCAGAGGGCGAGAAACAGAGGGGCTGAAACAGAGGGGCTGAAACAGAGGGCGAGAAACAGAGGGGCTGAAACCGAGCGGTTGAATCAGAGGGGCTGAAACAGAGGGGCTGAAACAGTGGGCGAGAAACAGAGGGGCTGAAACAGAGGGCGAGAAACAGAGGGGCAGAAACAGAGGGGCTGAATCAGAGGGGCTGATTCAGAGAGGCTGCAACAGAGGGGCTGAATCAGCGGGGCTGAAACAGGGGGCGAGAAACAGAGGGTCTGAAACAGAGGGCGAGAGACAGAGGGGCAGAAACAGTGGGCGAGAGACAGAGGGGCTGAAACAGAGGGGCTGAATCAGAGGGCAAGAAACAGGGGGACTGAAACAGAGGGCGAGAAACAGAGGGGCTGAAACAGAGGGGCTGAAACAGAGGGGCTGAAACAGTGGGGCTGAAACAGAGGGCGAGAAACAGAGGGGCTGAAACAGAGGGCGAGAAACAGAGGGGCTGAAACAGAGGGCGAGAAACAGCGGGGCTGAATCAGAGGGGCTGAAACAGAGGGATAGAAACAGAGGGGCTGAAACAGAGGGCGAGAAACAGAGGGGCAGAAACAGAGGGCGAGAAACAGAGGGGCTGAAACAGAGCGGCTGAAACAGAGGGGCTGAAACAGAGGGGCTGAATCAGAGGGGCTGATTCAGAGAGGCTGCAACAGAGGGGCTGAATCAGCGGGGCTGAAACAGGGGGCGAGAAACAGAGGGTCTGAAACAGAGGGCGAGAGACAGAGGGGCAGAAACAGTGGGCGAGAGACAGAGGGGCTGAAACAGAGGGGCTGAATCAGAGGGCAAGAAACAGGGGGACTGAAACAGAGGGCGAGAAACAGAGGGGCTGAAACAGAGGGGCTGAAACAGAGGGGCTGAAACAGTGGGGCTGAAACAGAGGGCGAGAAACAGAGGGGCTGAAACAGAGGGCGAGAAACAGAGGGGCTGAAACAGAGGGCGAGAAACAGCGGGGCTGAATCAGAGGGGCTGAAACAGAGGGATAGAAACAGAGGGGCTGAAACAGAGGGCGAGAAACAGAGGGGCTGAAACAGAGGGCGAGAAACAGAGGGCGAGAAACATAGGGGCTGAAACAGACGGGAGAAACAGAGGGACTGAAACAGAGGGGCTGAAACAGAGGGGCTGAATCAGAGGGGCTGAATCAGAGGGGCTGAATCAGAGGGGCTGAAACAGAGGGCGAGAAACAGAGGGGCTGAAACAGGGGGGCTGAAACAGAGGGGCTAAATCAGAGGGGCAGAAACAGAGGGGGAGAAACAGAGGGGCTGAAACAGAGGGCGAGAAACAGAGGGGCTGAAACAGAGGGGCTGAAACAGAGGGGCTGAAACAGCGGGGCTGAAACAGAGGGGCTGAAACAGAGGGCGAGAAACAGAGGGGCTGAAACAGAGGGCGAGACACAGAGGGGCTGAAACAGAGGGCGAGAAACAGAGGGGCTGAAACAGAGGGGCTGAAACAGAACGGCTGAAACAGAGGGGCTGAAACTGAGGGCGAGAAACAGAGGGGCTGAATCAGAGGCGCTGAATCAGAGGGGCTGAAACACAGGGGCTGAAACAGAGGGCGAGAAACAGAGGGGCTGAAACAGTGGGCGAGAAACAGAGGGCGAGAAACAGAGGGGCTGAAATAGAAGGGCTGAAACAGAGGGGCTGAAACAGAGGGGCTGATACCAACGGCCTGAAACAGAGGGGCTGAAACAGAGGGCGAGATACAGAGGGACTGAAACAGAGGGCGAGAAACAGAGGGGCTGAAACAGAGGGGCTGAAACAGAGGGGCTGAAACAGAGGGCGAGAAACAGAGAGGCTGAAACAGAGTGCGAGAAACAGAGGGGCTGAAAGAGGGCGAGAAACAGAGGGGCTGAAACAGAGGGCGAGAAACAGAGGGGCTGAAACAGAGGGCGAGGAACAGAGGGGCTGAAACAGAGGGGCTGAATGAGTTTGGCTGAATCAGAGGGGCTGAATCAGAGGGGCAGAAACAGAGGGTGAGAAACAGAGGGGCTGAAACAGCGGGGCTGAATCAGAGGGGCTGAAACAGAGGGGCTGAAACAGAGGGCGAGAAACAGAGGGGCTGAATCAGAGGGGCTGAATCAGAGGGGCTGAAACAGAGGGGCTGAAACAGAGGGCGAGAAACAGAGGGGCTGAATCAGAGGGGCTGAATCAGAGGGGCTGAAACAGATGGTCTGAAACAGAGGGCGAGAAACAGAGCGGCTGAATCATAGGGGCTAAATCAGAGGGGCTGAATCAGAGGGGCTGAAACAGAGGGGTGAATCAGAGGGGCTGAAACAGAGGGCGAGAAACAGAGGGGCTGAAACTGAGGGCGAGAAACAGAGGGGCTAAAACAGAGGGGCTGAAACAGAGGGGCTGAAACAGAGGGGCTGAAACAGAGGGCGAGAAACAGAGGGGCTGAAACAGAGGGCGATAAACAGAGGGGCTGAAACAGAGGGCGAGAAACAGAGGGGCTGAAACAGAGCGGCTGAAACAGAGGGGCTGAAAGAGAAGGCGAGAAACAGTGGGGCTGAAACAGAGGGCGAGAAACAGAGCGGCCAAAACAGAGGTCCAGAAACAGAGGGCGAGAAACAGAGGGACTGAAACAGAGGGGCTGAATCCGAGGGGCTGAAACAGAGGGCGAGAAACAGAGGGGCTGAAACAGAGGGCGAGAAACAGAGGGGCTGAAACCGAGGGGATGAATCAGAGGGGCTGAAACAGAGGGGCTGAAACAGTGGGCGAGAAACAGAGCGGTTGAAACAGAGGGCGAGAAACAGAGGGGCGGAAACAGAGGGCGAGAAACAGAGGGGCTGAAACAGAGGGGGTGAAACAGAGGGGCTGATTCAGAGGGGCTGCAACAGAGGGGCTGCAACAGAGGGGCTGAATCAGCGGGGCTGAAACAGAGGGCGAGAGACAGAGGGGCAGAAACAGAGGGCGAGAAACAGAGGGGCTGAAACAGAGGGGCTGAAAAGGAGGGCGAGAAACAGAGGGGCTGAAACAGAGGGCGAGAAACAGAGGGGCTGAAACAGAGGGGCTGAAACAGTGGGGCTGAAACAGAGGGCGAGAAACAGAGGGGCTGAAACAGAGGGCGAGAAACAGAGGGGCTAAAACAGAGGGTGAGAAATAGTGGGGCTGAAACAGAGGAGCTGAAACAGAGGGGCTGAATCAGAGGGCTTTTAAACAGAGTGGCTGAAACAGAGGGGCTGAAACAAAGAGCTCGAAACAGAAAGGCTGAAACAGAGGGCGAGAAACAGAGGGGCTGAAACAGAGGGGCTGAAACAAAGAGCGCGAAACAGAGGGGCTGAAACAGAGGGGCTGAAACAGAGGGGCTAAATTAGAGGGGCAGAAACAGAGGGGCTGAAACAGAGGGCGAGAAACAGAGGTGCTGAAACAGAGGGGCTGAAACAGAGGGGCTGAAACAGAGGGGCTGAAACAGAGGGCGAGAAACAGAGGGGCTGAAACAGAGGGCAAGAAACAGATGGGCAGAAACAGAGGGGCTGAAACAGAAGGGCTGAAACAGAGGGGCTGAAACAGAGGGCGAGAAACAGAGGGTGAGAAACAGTGGGGCTGAAACAGAGGGGTTGAAACAGAGGGGCTGAAACAGAGAGCGAGAATCAGAGGGGCTGAAACAGAGGGCGAGAAATAAAGGGCGAGAAACCGAGGGGCTGAAACAGAGGGGCTGAAACAGAGGTGCTGAAACAGAGGGGCTGATACAGAGGGTGAGAAACAGAGGGGCTGAAACAGAGGGCGATAAACAGAGGGGCTGAAACAGAGGGCGAGAAACAGAGGGGCTGAAAGAGAGGGGCTGAAACAGAGTGGCTGAAACAGCAGGCGAGAAACAGAGGGGCTGAAACAGGGGGCGAGAAACAGAGGGGCCGAAACAGAGGACGAGAAACAGAGGGGCTGAAACAGAGGTGCTGAAACAGAGGGGCTGATACAGAGGGTGAGAAACAGAGGGGCTGAAACAGAGGGCGATAAACAGAGGGGCTGAAACAGAGGGCGAGAAACAGAGGGGCTGAAAGAGAGGGGCTGAAACAGAGTGGCTGAAACAGCAGGCGAGAAACAGAGGGGCTGAAACAGGGGGCAAGAAACAGAGGGGCCGAAACAGAGGACGAGAAACAGAGGGGCTGAAACAGAGGGCGAGAAACTGAGGGGCTGAAACAGAGGGGCTGAAACAGAAGGCGAGAAACAGAGGGGCTGAAACAGAGGGCGAGAAACAGAGGGGCTGAAACAGAGGGCGATAAACAGAGGGGCTGAAACAGAGGGCGAGAAACAGAGGGGCTGAAACAGAGCGGCTGAAACAGAGGGGCTGAAACAGAAGGCGAGAAACAGAGGGGCTGAAACAGAGGGCGAGAAACAGAGGGGCTGAAACCGAGGGAATGAATCAGAGGGGCTGAAACAGAGGGGCTGAAACAGTGGGCGAGAAACAGAGGGCAAGAAACAGAGGGGCAGAAACAGAGGGCGAAAAACAGAGGGGCTGAAACAGAGGGGCTCAACCAGAGGGGCTGAATCAGTGGGGATGATTCAGAGGGGCTGCAACAGAGGGGCTGAATCAGCGGGGCTGAAACAGAGGGCGAGAAACAGAGGGGCTGAAACAGAGGGCGAGAGACAGAGGGTCAGAAACAGAGGGCGAGAAACAGAGGGGCTGAAACAGAGGGGCTGAAACACAGGGCGAGAAACAGAGGGGCTGAAACAGAGGGGCTCAAACAGAGGGGCTGAATCAGAGGGGCTGAAACAGAGGGCGAGAAACTGAGGGGCTGAAACAGAGAGCGAGAAACAGAGGTGCTGAAACAGAGGGTGAGAAACAGTGGGGCTGAAACAGAGTGGCTGAAACAGAGGGTCTGAATCAGAGGGGCTGATTCAGAGGGGCTGAAACAGAGGGGCTGAATCAGAGGTGCTGAAACAGAGGGCGAGAAACAGACGGGCTGAAACAGAGGGCGAGAAACAGTGGGGCAGAAACAGAGGGCCTTTAAACAGAGTGGCTGACACAGAGGGGCTGAAACAAAGAGCGCGAAACAGAGGGGCTGAAACAGAGGGCGAGAAACAGAGGGGCTGAAACAGAGGGGCTGAAACAGAGGGGCTGAAACAGAGGGGCTGAAACAGAGGGCGAGAAACAGAGGGGCTGAAACAGAGGGCGAGAAACAGAGGGGCTGAAACAGAGGGGCTGAAACAGAAGGGCTGAAACAGAGGGGCTGAAACAGAGGGCGAGAAACAGAGGGGCTGAATCAGAGGGGCTGAATCAGAGGGGCTGAATCAGAGGGGCTGAAACAGAGGGCGAGAATCATAGGGGCTGAAACAGAGGGCGAGAAACAGAGGGCGAGAAACAGAGGGGCTGAAACAGAGGGGCTGAAACAGAGGGGCTTAAACAGAGGGGTTGATACAGAGGGCGAGAAACAGAGGGGCTGAAACAGAGGGCGATAAACAGAGGGGCTGAAACAGAGGGCGAGAAACAGAGGGGCTGAAAGAGAGGAGCTGAAACAGATGGGCTGAAACAGAAGGCGAGAAACAGAGGGGCTGAAACAGAGGGCGAGAAACAGAGGGGCCGAAACAGAGGGCGAGAAACAGAGGGGCTGAAACAGAGGGCGAGAAACTGAGGGGCTGAAACAGAGGGGCTGAAACAGAAGGCGAGAAACAGAGGGGCTGAAACAGAGGGCGAGAAACAGAGGAGCTGAAACAGAGGGCGATAAACAGTAGGGCTGAAACAGAGGGCGAGAAACAGAGGGGCTGAAACAGAGCGGCTGAAACAGAGGGGCTGAAACAGTAGGCGAGAAACAGAGGGGCTGAAACAGAGGCCGAGAAACAGAGGGGCTGAAACCGAGGGGATGAATCAGAGGGGCTGAAACAGAGGGGCTGAAACAGTGGGCGAGAAACAGAGGGGCTGAAACAGAGGGCGAGAAACAGAGGGGCAGAAACAGAGGGCGAGAAACAGAGGGGCTGAAACAGAGGGGCTGAAACAGAGGGGCTGAATCAGAGGGGCTGATTCAGAGGGGCTGGAACAGAGGGGCTGAATCAGCGGGGCTGATACAGAGGGCGAGAAACAGAGGGGCTGAAACAGAGGGGCTGAAACAGAGGGCGAGAAACAGAGGGGCTGAAACAGAGGGGCTGAAACAGAGGGGCTGAAACAGAGGGCGAGAAACAGAGGGGCTGAAACAGAGGGCGAGAAACAGAGGGGCTGAAACAGAGGGCGAGAAAGAGAGGGGCTGAATCAGAGGGGCTGAAACAGAGAGTGAGAAACAGAGGGGCTGAAACAGAGGGCGAGAAACAGATTGGTTGAAACAGACGGGCTGAAACAGAGGGGCTGAAACAGAGGGGCTGAAACAGAGGGCGAGAAACAGAGGGGCTGAAACAGAGGGCGAGACTCAGAGGGGCTGGAACAGTGGGGCTAAAACAGTGGGGCTGAAACAGAGGGGCTGGAACAGAGGGGGAGAAACAGTGGGGCTGAAACAGAGGGGCTGAATCAGAGGGGCTGAAACAGACGGCGAGAAACATAGGGGCTGAAACAGAGGGCGAGAAACAGAGGGGCTGAAACAGAGGGGCTGAATCAGAGGGGCTGAATCAGAGGGGCTGAATCAGAGGGGCTGAAACAGAGAGCGAGAAACAGAGGGGCTGAAACAGGGGGGCTGAAACAGAGGGGCTAAATCAGAGGGGTAGAAACTGACGGCGAGAAACAGAGGGGCTGAAACAGAGGGCGAGAAACAGAGGGGCTGAAACAGAGGGGCTGAAACAGAGGGGCTGAAACAGAGGGCGAGAAACAGAGGGGCTGAAACAGAGGGCGAGACACAGAGGGGCTGGAACAGAGGGCGAGAAACAGAGGGGCTGAAACAGAAGGGTTGAAACAGAATGGCTGAAACAGAGGGGCTGAAACAGAGGGCGAGAAACAGAGGGGCTGAATCAGCGGGGCTGAATCAGAGGGGCTGAAACAGAGGGGCTGAAACAGAGGGCGAGAAACAGAGGGGCTGAATCAGAGGGGCTGAATCAGAGGGGCTGAAACAGATGGTCTGAAACAGAGGGCGAGAAACAGAGCGGCTGAATCATAGGGGCTAAATCAGAGGGGCTGAATCAGAGGGGCTGAAACAGAGGGGTGAATCAGAGGGGCTGAAACAGAGGGCGAGAAACAGAGGGGCTGAAACAGAGGGCAAGAAACAGAGGGGCTGAAACAGAGGGGCTGAAACAGAGGGGCTGAATCAGAGGGGCTTATTCAGAGGGGCTGAAACAGAGGGGCTGAATCAGCGGTGCTGAAACAGAGGGCGAGAAAAAGAGGGGCTGAAACAGAGGGGCTGAAACAGAGGGCGAGAAACAGAGGGGCTGTAACAGAGGTCGAGAAACAGAGGGGCTGAAACAGAGGGCGAGAAACAGAGGGGCTGAAACAGAGGGCGAGAAACAGATGGGCTGAAACAGAGCGGCTGAAACAGAGAGCGTGAAACAGAGGGGCGGAAACAGAGGGGCTGAAACAGAGGGGCTGAATCAGAGGGGCTGATTCAGAGGGGCTGCAACAGAGCGGCTGAATCAGCGGGGCTGATACAGAGGGCGAGAAACAGAGGGGCTGAAACAGAGGGCGAGAGACAGAGGGGCAGAAACAGAGGGCGAGAAACAGAGGGGCTGAAACAGAGGGGCTGAAACAGAGGGCGAGAAACAGAGGGGCTGAAACAGAGGGGCTGAAACAGAGGGGCCGAAACAGAGGGCGAGAAACAGAGGGGCTGAAACAGAGGGCGAGAAACAGAGGGGCTGAAACAGAGGGCGAGAAAGAGAGGGGCTGAATCAGAGGGGCTGAAACAGAGAGTGAGAAACAGAGGGGCTGAAAAAGAGGGCGAGAAACAGATTGGTTGAAACAGACGGGCTGAAACAGAGGGGCTGAAACAGAGGGGCTGAAACAGAGGGCGAGAAACAGAGGGGCTGAAACAGAGGGCGAGACTCAGAGGGGCTGGAACAGAGGGGCTAAAACAGTGGGGCTGAAACAGAGGGGCTGGAACAGAGGGGGAGAAACAGAGGGGCTGAAACAGAGGGGCTGAATCAGAGGGGCTGAAACAGACGGCGAGAAACATAGGGGCTGAAACAGAGGGCGAGAAACAGAGGGGCTGAAACAGAGGGGCTGAATCAGAGGGGCTGAATCAGAGGGGCTGAATCAGAGGGGCTGAAACAGAGAGCGAGAAACAGAGGGGCTGAAACAGGGGGGCTGAAACAGAGGGGCTAAATCAGAGGGGTAGAAACTGACGGCGAGAAACAGTGGGGCTGAAACAGACGGCGAGAAACAGTGGGGCTGAAACAGAGGGGCTGAAACAGAGGGGCTGAAACAGAGGGCGAGAAACAGAGGGGCTGAAACAGAGGGCGAGACACAGAGGGGCTGGAACAGAGGGCGAGAAACAGAGGGGCTGAAACAGAGGGGTTGAAACAGAACGGCTGAAACAGAGGGGCTGAAACAGAGGGGCTGAAACAGAGGGGATGAAACAGAGGGCGAGAAACAGAGGGGCTGAATCAGAGGGGCTGAATCAGAGGGGCTGAAACAGATGGTCTGAAACAGAGGGCGAGAAACAGAGCGGCTGAATCATAGGGGCTAAATCAGAGGGGCTGAATCAGAGGGGCTGAAACAGAGGGGTGAATCAGAGGGGCTGAAACAGAGGGCGAGAAACAGAGGGGCTGAAACAGAGGGCAAGAAACAGAGGGGCGGAAACAGAGGGGCTGAAACAGAGGGGCTGAATCAGAGGGGCTTATTCAGAGCGGCTGAAACAGAGGGGCTGAATCAGCGGGGCTGAAACAGAGGGCGAGAAAAAGAGGGGCTGAAACAGAGGGGCTGAAACAGAGGGCGAGAAACAGAGGGGCTGTAACAGAGGTCGAGAAACAGAGGGGCTGAAACAGAGCGGCTGAAACAGAGAGCGTGAAACAGAGGGGCTGAAACAGAGGGCGAGAAACAGAGGGGCTGAAACAAAGGGCGAGAAACAGATGGGCTGAAACAGAGCGGCTGAAACAGAGAGCGTGAAACAGAGGGGCTGAAACAGAGGGGCTGAAACAGAGGGGCTGAATCAGAGGGGCTGATTCAGAGGGGCTGAAACAGAGGGGCTGAAACAGAGGGCGAGAAACAGACGGGCTGAAACAGAGGGCAAGAAACAGAGGGGCAGAAACAGAGGGCGAGAAACAGAGTGCGCGAAACAGGGGCGCTGAATCAGAGGGCGAGAAACAGAGGGGCTAAAACAGAGGGGCTGAAACAGAGGGGCTAAATTAGAGGGGCAGAAACAGAGGGCGAGAAACAGAGGGGCTGAAACAGAGGGCGAGAAACAGAGGTGCTGAAACAGAGGGGCTAAAACAGTGGGGCTGAAACAGAGGGGCTGGAACAGAGGGGGAGAAACAGAGGGGCTGAAACAGAGGGGCTGAATCAGAGGGGCTGAAACAGACGGCGAGAAACATAGGGGCTGAAACAGAGGGCGAGAAACAGAGGGGCTGAAACAGAGGGGCTGAATCAGAGGGGCTGAATCAGAGGGGCTGAATCAGAGGGGCTGAAACAGAGAGCGAGAAACAGAGGGGCTGAAACAGGGGGGCTGAAACAGAGGGGCTAAATCAGAGGGGTAGAAACTGACGGCGAGAAACAGAGGGGCTGAAACAGAGGGCGAGAAACAGAGGGGCTGAAACAGAGGGGCTGAAACAGAGGGGCTGAAACAGAGGGGCTGAAACAGAGGGGCTGAAACAGAGGGCGAGACACAGAGGGGCTGGAACAGAGGGCGAGAAACAGAGGGGCTGAAACAGAGGGGTTGAAACAGAACGGCTGAAACAGAGGGGCTGAAACAGAGGGCGAGAAACAGAGGGGCTGAATCAGCGGGGCTGAATCAGAGGGGCTGAAACAGAGGGGCTGAAACAGAGGGCGAGAAACAGAGGGGCTGAATCAGAGGGGCT
Organism: Chiloscyllium punctatum; assembly: GCF_047496795.1. Taxonomy (NCBI): domain Eukaryota; kingdom Metazoa; phylum Chordata; class Chondrichthyes; order Orectolobiformes; family Hemiscylliidae; genus Chiloscyllium; species Chiloscyllium punctatum. The sequence continues at coordinate 805,352 of NW_027309805.1, read as the reverse complement.
GAATCAGAGGGGCTGAAACAGATGGTCTGAAACAGAGGGCGAGAAACAGAGCGGCTGAATCATAGGGGCTAAATCAGAGGGGCTGAATCAGAGGGGCTGAAACAGAGGGGTGAATCAGAGGGGCTGAAACAGAGGGCGAGAAACAGAGGGGGTGAAACAGAGGGCAAGAAACAGAGGGGCTGAAACAGAGGGGCTGAAACAGAGTGGCTGAATCAGAGGGGCTTATTCAGAGGGGCTGAAACAGAGGGGCTGAATCAGCGGTGCTGAAACAGAGGGCGAGAAAAAGAGGGGCTGAAACAGAGGGGCTGAAACAGAGGGCGAGAAACAGAGGGGCTGTAACAGAGGTCGAGAAACAGAGGGGCTGAAACAGAGGGCGAGAAACAGAGGGGCTGAAACAGAGGGCGAGAAACAGATGGGCTGAAACAGAGCGGCTGAAACAGAGAGCGTGAAACAGAGGGGCGGAAACAGAGGGGCTGAAACAGAGGGGCTGAATCAGAGGGGCTGATTCAGAGGGGCTGCAACAGAGCGGCTGAATCAGCGGGGCTGATACAGATGGCGAGAAACAGAGGGGCTGAAACAGAGGGCGAGAGACAGAGGGGCAGAAACAGAGGGCGAGAAACAGAGGGGCTGAAACAGAGGGGCTGAAACAGAGGGCGAGAAACAGAGGGGCTGAAACAGAGGGGCTGAAACAGAGGGGCTGAAACAGAGGGCGAGAAACAGAGGGGCTGAAACAGAGGGCGAGAAACAGAGGGGCTGAAACAGAGGGCGAGAAAGAGAGGGGCTGAATCAGAGGGGCTGAAACAGAGAGTGAGAAACAGACGGGCTGAAACAGAGGGCGAGAAACAGATTGGTTGAAACAGACGGGCTGAAACAGAGGGGCTGAAACAGAGGGGCTGAAACAGAGGGCGAGAAACAGAGGGGCTGAAACAGAGGGCGAGACTCAGAGGGGCTGGAACAGAGGGGCTAAAACAGTGGGGCTGAAACAGAGGGGCTGGAACAGAGGGGGAGAAACAGAGGGGCTGAAACAGAGGGGCTGAATCAGAGGGGCTGAAACAGACGGCGAGAAACATAGGGGCTGAAACAGAGGGCGAGAAACAGAGGGGCTGAAACAGAGGGGCTGAATCAGAGGGGCTGAATCAGAGGGGCTGAATCAGAGGGGCTGAAACAGAGAGCGAGAAACAGAGGGGCTGAAACAGGGGGGCTGAAACAGAGGGGCTAAATCAGAGGGGTAGAAACTGACGGCGAGAAACAGAGGGGCTGAAACAGAGGGCGAGAAACAGTGGGGCTGAAACAGAGGGGCTGAAACAGAGGGGCTGAAACAGAGGGCGAGAAACAGAGGGGCTGAAACAGAGGGCGAGACACAGAGGGGCTGGAACAGAGGGCGAGAAACAGAGGGGCTGAAACAGAGGGGTTGATACAGAACGGCTGAAACAGAGGGGCTGAAACAGAGGGGCTGAAACAGAGGGGATGAAACAGAGGGCGAGAAACAGAGGGGCTGAATCAGAGGGGCTGAATCAGAGGGGCTGAAACAGATGGTCTGAAACAGAGGGCGAGAAACAGAGCGGCTGAATCATAGGGGCTAAATCAGAGGGGCTGAATCAGAGGGGCTGAAACAGAGGGGTGAATCAGAGGGGCTGAAACAGAGGGCGAGAAACAGAGGGGCTGAAACAGAGGGCAAGAAACAGAGGGGCGGAAACAGAGGGGCTGAAACAGAGGGGCTGAATCAGAGGGGCTTATTCAGAGGGGCTGAAACAGAGGGGCTGAATCAGCGGGGCTGAAACAGAGGGCGAGAAAAAGAGGGGCTGAAACAGAGGGGCTGAAACAGAGGGCGAGAAACAGAGGGGCTGTAACAGAGGTCGAGAAACAGAGGGGCTGAAACAGAGGGCGAGAAACAGAGGGGCTGAAACAGAGGGCGAGAAACAGATGGGCTGAAACAGAGCGGCTGAAACAGAGAGCGTGAAACAGAGGGGCTGAAACAGAGGGGCTGAAACAGAGGGGCTGAATCAGAGGGGCTGATTCAGAGGGGCTGAAACAGAGGGGCTGAAACAGAGGGCGAGAAACAGACGGGCTGAAACAGAGGGCAAGAAACAGAGGGGCAGAAACAGAGGGCGAGAAACAGAGTGCGCGAAACAGGGGCGCTGAATCTGAGGGCGAGAAACAGAGGGGCTAAAACAGAGGGGCTGAAACAGAGGGGCTAAATTAGAGGGGCAGAAACAGAGGGCGAGAAACAGAGGGGCTGAAACAGAGGGCGAGAAACAGAGGTGCTGAAACAGAGGGGCTGAAACAGAGGGGCTGAAACAGAGGGGCTGAAACAGAGGGCGAGAAACAGAGGGGCTGAAACAGAGGGCGAGAAACAGAGGGGCTGAAACAGAGGGGCTGAAACAGAAGGGCTGAAACAGAGGGGCTGAAACAGAGGGCGAGAAACAGAGGGGCTGAATCAGAGGGGCTGAATCAGAGGGGCTGAAAAAGAGGTGCTGAAACAGAGGGCGAGAATCAGAGGGGCTGAAACAGAGGGCGAGAAACAGAGGGCGAGAAAAAGAGGGTCTGAAACAGAGGGGCTGAAACAGAGGGGCTGATGCAGAGGGCGAGAAACAGAAGGGCTGAAACAGATGGCGAGAAACAGAGAGGCTGAAACAGAGGGCGAGAAACAGAGGGGCCGAAACAGAGGGGCTGAAACAGAGAGCGCGAAACAGGGGGGCTGAATCAGAGGGCGAGAAACAGAGGGGCTAAAACAGAGGGGCTGAAACAGAGGGGCTAAATTACAGGGGCAGAAACAGAGGGCGAGAAACAGAGGGGCTGAAACAGAGGGCGAGAAACAGAGGTGCTGAAACAGAGGGGCTGAAACAGAGGGGCTGAAACAGAGGGGCTGAAACAGAGAGCGCGAAACAGGGGCGCTGAATCAGAGGGCGAGAAACAGAGGGGCTGAATCAGAGGGGCTGAATCAGAGGGGCTGAAACAGAGGGGCTGAAACAGAGGGCGAGAAACAGAGTTGCTGAAACAGTGGGCGAGAAACAGAGGGCGAGAAACAGAGGGGCTGAAACAGAGGTGCTGAAACAGAGGGGCTGAAACAGAGGGGCTGATACAGACGGCGTGAAACAGAGGGGCTGGAACAGAGGGCGAGAAACAGAGGGGCTGAAACAGAGGGCGAGAAAAAGAGGGGCTGAAACAGAGGTGCTGAAACAGAATGGCTGAAACAGAGGGCGAGAAACAGAGAGGCTGAAACAGAGGGCGAGAAACAGAGGGGCTGAAACAGAGGGCGAGAAACAGAGGGGCTGAAACAGAGGGCGAGAAACAGAGGGGCTGAAACAGAGGGGCTGAAACAGAGGGCGAGAAACAGAGGGGCTGAAACAGAGGGCGAGAAACAGAGGGGCCGAAACAGAGGGCGAGAAACAGAGGGCGGGAAACAGAGGGATTGAAACAGAGGGACTGAAACAGAGGGCCTGAAACAGAGGGCGAGAAACAGAGGGGCTGAAACAGAGGGCGAGAAACAGAGGGGCTGAAACAGAGGGTCTGAATGAGTTTGGCTGAATCAGAGCGGCTGAATCAGAGGGGCAGAAACCGAGGGTGAGAAACAGAGGGGCTGAAAGAGAGGGGCTGAAACAGATGGGCTGAAACAGAGGGCGAGAAACAGAGGTGCTGAATCAGAGGGGCTAAATCAGAGGGGCTGAAACAGAGGGCGAGAAATAGAGGGGCTGAAACAGTGGGGCTGAAACAGAGGGGCTGAAACAGAGGGTCTGAATCAGAGGGGCCGATTCAGAGGGGCTGAAACAGAGGGGCTGAATCAGCGGGGCTGAAACAGAGGGCGAGAAACAGAGGGGCTGAAACAGAGGGCGAGAGACAGAGGGGCAGAATCAGAGGGCGAGAAACAGAGGGGCTGAAAAAGAGGGGCTGAAACAGAGAGGCTAAATTAGAGGGGCAGAAACAGAGGGTGAGAAACAGAGGGGCTGAAACAGAGGGCGAGAAACAGAGGTGCTGAAACAGAGGGGCTGAAACAGAGGGGCTGAAACAGAGGGCGAGACACAGAGGGGCTGGAACAGAGGGCGAGAAACAGAGGGGCTGAAACAGAGGGGTTGAAACAGAACGGCTGAAACAGAGGGGCTGAAACAGAGGGCGAGAAACAGAGGGGCTGAATCAGAGGGGCTGAATCAGAGTGGCTGAAACAGAGGGGCTGAAACAGAGGGCGAGAAACAGAGGGGCTGAATCAGAGGGGCTGAATCACAGGGGCTCAAACAGATGGTCTGAAACAGAGGGCGAGAAACAGAGCGGCTGAATCATAGGGGCTAAATCAGAGGGGCTGAATCAGAGGGGCTGAAACAGAGGGGTGAATCAGAGGGGCTGAAACAGAGGGCGAGAAACAGAGGGGCTGAAACAGAGGGCAAGAAACAGAGGGGCTGAAACAGAGGGGCTGAAACAGAGGGGCTGAATCAGAGGGGCTTATTCAGAGGGGCTGAAACAGAGGGGCTGAATCAGCGGTGCTGAAACAGAGGGCGAGAAAAAGAGGGGCTGAAACAGAGGGGCTGAAACAGAGGGCGAGAAACAGAGGGGCTGTAACAGAGGTCGAGAAACAGAGGGGCTGAAACAGAGGGCGAGAAACAGAGGGGCTGAAACAGAGGGCGAGAAACAGATGGGCTGAAACAGAGCGGCTGAAACAGAGAGCGTGAAACAGAGGGGCTGAAACAGAGGGGCTGAAACAGAGGGGCTGAATCAGAGGGGCTGATTCAGAGGGGCTGAAACAGAGGGGCTGAAACAGAGGGCGAGAAACAGACGGGCTGAAACAGAGGGCAAGAAACAGAGGGGCAGAAACAGAGGGCGAGAAACAGAGTGGCTGAAACAGAGGGGCTGAAACAGAGAGCGCGAAACAGGGGCGCTGAATCAGAGGGCGAGAAACAGAGGGGCTAAAACAGAGGGGCTGAAACAGAGGGGCTAAATTAGAGGGGCAGAAACAGAGGGCGAGAAACAGAGGGGCTGAAACAGAGGGCGAGAAACAGAGGTGCTGAAACAGAGGGGCTGAAACAGAGGGGCAGAAACAGACGGGCTGAAACAGACGGCGAGAAACAGAGGGGCTGAAACAGAGGGCGAGAAACAGAGGGGCTGAAACAGAGGGGCTGAAACAGAAGGGCTGAAACAGAGGGGCTGAAACAGAGGGCGAGAAACAGAGGGGCTGAAACAGAGGGCGAGAAACAGAGGGGCAGAAACAGAGGGCGATAAACAGAGGGGCTGAAACAGAGGGCGAGAAACAGAGGGGCTGAAATAGAGGGGCTGAAACAGAGGGGCTGAAACAGAGGGGCTCAAACAGAAGGCGAGAAACAGAGGGGCTGAAACAGAGGGTGAGAAACAGAGGGGCTGAAACAGAGGGCGAGAAACACAGGGCGAGAAACAGAGGGACTGAAACAGAGGGGCTGAATCAGACGGGCAGAAACAGAGGGCGAGAAACAGAGGGGCTGAAACAGAGGGGCTGAAACAGAGGGCGAGAAACAGAGGGGCTGAAACCGAGCGGTTGAATCAGAGGGGCTGAAACAGAGGGGCTGAAACAGTGGGCGAGAAACAGAGGGGCTGAAACAGAGGGCGAGAAACAGAGGGGCAGAAACAGAGGGCGAGAAACAGAGGGGCTGAAACAGAGCGGCTGAAACAGAGGGGCTGAAACAGAGGGGCTGAATCAGAGGGGCTGATTCAGAGAGGCTGCAACAGAGGGGCTGAATCAGCGGGGCTGAAACAGGGGGCGAGAAACAGAGGGTCTGAAACAGAGGGCGAGAGACAGAGGGGCAGAAACAGTGGGCGAGAGACAGAGGGGCTGAAACAGAGGGGCTGAATCAGAGGGCAAGAAACAGGGGGACTGAAACAGAGGGCGAGAAACAGAGGGGCTGAAACAGAGGGGCTGAAACAGAGGGGCTGAAACAGTGGGGCTGAAACAGAGGGCGAGAAACAGAGGGGCTGAAACAGAGGGCGAGAAACAGAGGGGCTGAAACAGAGGGCGAGAAACAGCGGGGCTGAATCAGAGGGGCTGAAACAGAGGGATAGAAACAGAGGGGCTGAAACAGAGGGCGAGAAACAGAGGGGCTGAAACAGAGGGCGAGAAACAGAGGGCGAGAAACATAGGGGCTGAAACAGACGGGAGAAACAGAGGGACTGAAACAGAGGGGCTGAAACAGAGGGGCTGAATCAGAGGGGCTGAATCAGAGGGGCTGAATCAGAGGGGCTGAAACAGAGGGCGAGAAACAGAGGGGCTGAAACAGGGGGGCTGAAACAGAGGGGCTAAATCAGAGGGGCAGAAACAGAGGGGGAGAAACAGAGGGGCTGAAACAGAGGGCGAGAAACAGAGGGGCTGAAACAGAGGGGCTGAAACAGAGGGGCTGAAACAGCGGGGCTGAAACAGAGGGGCTGAAACAGAGGGCGAGAAACAGAGGGGCTGAAACAGAGGGCGAGACACAGAGGGGCTGAAACAGAGGGCGAGAAACAGAGGGGCTGAAACAGAGGGGCTGAAACAGAACGGCTGAAACAGAGGGGCTGAAACTGAGGGCGAGAAACAGAGGGGCTGAATCAGAGGCGCTGAATCAGAGGGGCTGAAACACAGGGGCTGAAACAGAGGGCGAGAAACAGAGGGGCTGAAACAGTGGGCGAGAAACAGAGGGCGAGAAACAGAGGGGCTGAAATAGAAGGGCTGAAACAGAGGGGCTGAAACAGAGGGGCTGATACCAACGGCCTGAAACAGAGGGGCTGAAACAGAGGGCGAGATACAGAGGGACTGAAACAGAGGGCGAGAAACGGAGGGGCTGAAACAGAGGGGCTGAAACAGAGGGGCTGAAACAGAGGGCGAGAAACAGAGAGGCTGAAACAGAGTGCGAGAAACAGAGGGGCTGAAAGAGGGCGAGAAACAGAGGGGCTGAAACAGAGGGCGAGAAACAGAGGGGCTGAAACAGAGGGCGAGGAACAGAGGGGCTGAAACAGAGGGGCTGAATGAGTTTGGCTGAATCAGAGGGGCTGAATCAGAGGGGCAGAAACAGAGGGTGAGAAACAGAGGGGCTGAAACAGAGAGGCTGAAACAGATTGGCTGAAACAGAGGGCGAGAAACAGAGGGGCTGAATCATAGGGGCTTAATCAGAGGGGCTGAAACAGAGGGCGAGAAACAGAGGGGCTCAAACAGAGGGCGAGAAACAGAGGGGCTGAAACAGAGGGGCTGAAACAGAGGGGCTGAAACAGAGGGGCTGAATGAGAGGGACTGATTCAGAGGGGCTGAAACAGAGGAGCTGAATCAGCGGGCCTGAAACAGAGGGCGAGAAAGAGAGGGACTGAAACAGAGGGCGAGAGACAGATGGGCAGAATCAGAGGGCGAGAAACAGAGGAGCTGAAAAAGAGGGGCTGAAACAGAGGGCGAGAAACAGAGGGGCTGAAACAGAGGGCGAGAAACAGAGGGGCTCAATCAGAGGGGCTGAAACAGAGGGTGAGAAACAGAGGGGCTGAAACAGAGGGCGAGAAACAGAGTGGCTGAAACAGACGGGCTGAAACAGAGGGGCTGAAAAAGAGTGCTGAAAACAGAGGGGCTGAAACATAGGGCGAGAAACAGAGGGGCTGAAACAGAGGGGCTGAAACAGATGGGCTGGAACAGAGGGGGAGAAACAGAGGGGCTGAAACAGAGGGGCTGAACCAGAGGGGCTGAAACAGAGGGCGAGAAACAGAGGGGCTGAAACAGAGGGCGAGAAACAGAGGCGCTGAAACAGAGGGGCTGAAACAGAGGGGCTGAAACAGAGTGGCTGAAACAGAGGGGCTGAAACAGAGGGGCTGGAACAGAGGGGCAGAATCACAGGGGCTGAAACAGAGGGGCTGAATCAGAGGGGCTGAAACAGAGGGCGAGAAACAGAGGGGCTGAAACAGCGGGGGAGAAACAGAGGGGCTGAAACAGAGGGGCTGAAACAGAGGGGCTGAAACAGAGGGCGAGAAACAGAGGGGCTGAAACTGAGGGCGAGAAACAGAGGGGCTGAAAAAGAGGGCGAGAAACAGAGGAGCTGAAACAGAGGGGCTGAAACAGAGATCGCGAAACAGAGGGGCTGAAACAGAGGGGCTGAAACAGAGGGGCTGAAACAGAGGGGCTGAAACAGAGTGGCTGAAACAGAGGGGCTGAAACAGAGGGGCTGGAACAGAGGGGCAGAATCACAGGGGCTGAAACAGAGGGGCTGAATCAGAGGGGCTGAAACAGAGGGCGAGAAACAGAGGGGCTGAAACAGCGGGGGAGAAACAGAGGGGCTGAAACAGAGGGGCTGAAACAGAGGGGCTGAAACAGAGGGCGAGAAACAGAGGGGCTGAAACTGAGGGCGAGAAACAGAGGGGCTGAAAAAGAGGGCGAGAAACAGAGGAGCTGAAACAGAGGGGCTGAAACAGAGATCGCGAAACAGAGGGGCTGAAACAGAGGGGCTGAAACAGAGGGGCTGAATCAGAGGGTCTTATTCAGAGGGGTTGAAACAGACGGCGAGAAACAGACGGGCTGAAACAGAGGGCGAGAAACAGAGGGGCTGAAACAGAGGGCGAGAAACAGAGTGGCTGAAACAGAGAGCGTGAAACAGGGGGGCTGAATCAGAGGGAGAGAAACAGAGGGGCTGAAACAGAGGGGCTGAAACAGAGGGGCTAAATTAGAGGGGCAGAAACAGAGGGTGAGAAACAGAGGGGCTGAAACAGAGGGCGAGAAACAGAGGTGCTGAAACAGAGGGGCTGAAACAGAGGGGCTGAAACAGAGGGGCTGAAACAGACAGCGAGAAACAGAGGGGCTAAAAGAGAGGGCAAGAAACAGAGGGGCTGAAACAGAGGGGCTGAAACAGAAGGGCTGAAACAGAGGGACTGAAACAGAGGGCGAGAATCAGAGGGGCTGAATCAGAGGGGCTGAATCAGCGGGGCTGAAAAAGAGGGGCTGAAACAGAGGGTGAGAATCAGAGGGCCTGAAACAGAGGTCGAGAAACAGAGGGCGAGAAACAGAGGGGCTGAAACAGAGGGGCTGAAACAGAGGGGCTGAAACAGAGGGGCTGATACAGAGGGCGAGAAACAGAAGGGCTGAAAGAGAGGGCGAGAAACAGAGGGGCTGAAACAGAGGGGCTGAAACTGAGGGCGAGAAACAGAGGGGCTGAATCAGAGGCGCTGAATCAGAGGGGCTGAAACACAGGGGCTGAAACAGAGTGCGAGAAACAGAGGGGCTGAAACAGTGGGCGAGAAACAGAGGGCGAGAAACAGAGGGGCTGAAATAGAAGGGCTGAAACAGAGGGGCTGAAACAGAGGGGCTGATACCAACGGCCTGAAACAGAGGGGCTGAAACAGAGGGCGAGATACAGAGGAACTGAAACAGAGGGCGAGAAACAGAGGGGCTGAAACAGAGGGGCTGAAACAGAGGGGCTGAAACAGAGGGCGAGAAACAGAGAGGCTGAAACAGAGGGCGAGAAACAGAGGGGCTGAAACAGAGGGCGAGAAACAGAGGGGCTGAAACAGAGGGCGAGAAACAGAGGGGCTGAAACAGAGGGCGAGGAACAGAGGGGCTGAAACAGAGGGGCTGAATGAGTTTGGCTGAATCAGAGGGGCTGAATCAGAGGGGCAGAAACAGAGGGTGAGAAACAGAGGGGCTGAAACAGAGAGGCTGAAACAGATTGGCTGAAACAGAGGGCGAGAAACAGAGGGGCAGAATCATAGGGGCTAAATCAGAGGGGCTGAAACAGAGGGCGAGAAACAGAGGGGCTCAAACAGAGGGCGAGAAACAGAGGGGCTGAAACAGAGGGGCTGAAACAGAGGGGCTGAAACAGAGGGGCTGAATGAGAGGGACTGATTCAGAGGGGCTGAAACAGAGGAGCTGAATCAGCGGGCCTGAAACAGAGGGCGAGAAAGAGAGGGACTGAAACAGAGGGCGAGAGACAGATGGGCAGAATCAGAGGGCGAGAAACAGAGGAGCTGAAAAAGAGGGGCTGAAACAGAGGGCGAGAAACAGAGGGGCTGAAACAGAGGGCGAGAAACAGAGGGGCTGAAACAGAGGGCGAGAAACAGAGTGGCTGAAACAGACGGTCTGAAACAGAGGGGCTGAAAAAGAGGGCTGAAAACAGAGGGGCTGAAACAGAGGGCGAGAAACAGAGGGGCTGAAACAGAGGGGCTGAAACAGAGGGGCTGAAACAGAGGGGCTGGAACAGAGGGGGAGAAACAGAGGGGCTGAAACAGAGGCGCTGAACCAGAGGGGCTGAAACAGAGGGCGAGAAACAGAGGGGCTGAAACAGAGGGCGAGAAACAGAGGCGCTGAAACAGAGGGGCTGAAACAGAGGGGCTGAAACAGAGTGGCTGAAACAGAGGGTCTGAAACAGAGGGGTTGGAACAGAGGGGCAGAAACAGAGGGGCTGAAACAGAGGGGCTGAATCAGAGGGGCTGAAATAGAGGGCGAGAAACAGAGGGGCTGAAACAGCGGGCGAGAAACAGAGGGGCTGAAACAGAGGGGCTGAAACAGAGGGCGAGAAACAGAGGGGCTGAAACTGAGGGCGAGAAACAGAGGGGCTGAAACAGAGGGCGAGAAACAGAGGAGCTGAAACAGAGGGGCTGAAACAGAGATCGCGAAACAGAGGGGCTGAAACAGAGGGGCTGAAACAGAGGGGCTGAATCAGAGGGTCTGATTCAGAGGGGCTGAAACAGACGGCGAGAAACAGACGGGCTGAAACAGAGGGCGAGAAACAGACGGGCAGAAACAGAGGGCGAGAAACAGAGTGGCTGAAACAGAGAGCGTGAAACAGGGGGGCTGAATCAGAGGGAGAGAAACAGAGGGGCTGAAACAGAGGGGCTGAAACAGAGGGGCTAAATTAGAGGGGCAGAAACAGAGGGTGAGAAACAGAGGGGCTGAAACAGAGGGCGAGAAACAGAGGTGCTGAAACAGAGGGGCTGAAACAGAGGGGCTGAAACAGAGGGGCTGAAAAAGACAGCGAGAAACAGAGGGGCTAAAAGAGAGGGCGAGAAACAGAGGGGCTGAAACAGAGGGGCTGAAACAGAAGGGCTGAAACAGAGGGGCTGAAACAGAGGACGAGAATCAGAGGGGCTGAATCAGAGGGGCTGAATCAGCGGGGCTGAAAAAGAGGGGCTGAAACAGAGGGCGAGAATCAGAGGGCCTGAAACAGAGGTCGAGAAACAGAGGGCGAGAAACAGAGGGGCTGAAACAGAGGGGCTGAAACAGAGGGGCTGAAACAGAGGGACTGATACAGAGGGCGAGAAACAGAAGGGCTGAAACAGAGGGCGAGAAACAGAGAGGCTGAAACAGAGGGCGAGAAACAGAGGTGCTGAAACAGAGGGCGAGAAACAGAGGGGCTGAAACAGAGGGCGTTAAACAGAAGGGCTGAAACAGAGGGCGAGAAACAGAGGGGCTGAAACAGAGGGGCTGAAACAGAGGGGCTGAAACAGAAGGCGAAAAACAGAGGGGATGAAACAGAGGGCGAGAAACAGAGGGGCTGAAACAGAGGGCGAGAAACAGAGGGCGAGAAACAGAGGGACTGAAACAGAGGGGCTGAATCAGAGGGGCTGAAACAGAGGGCGAGAAACAGAGGGGCTGAAACAGAGGGCGAGAAACAGAGGGGCTGAAACCGAGGGGCTGAATCAGAGGGGCTGAAACAGAGGGGCTGAAACAGTGGGCGAGAAACAGAGGGGCTGAAACAGAGGGCGAGAAACAGAGGGGCTGAAACAGAGGGCGAGAAACAGAGGGGCTGAAACAGAGGGCGAGAAACAGCGGCGCTGAATCAGAGGGGCTGAAACAGAGGGTGAGAAACAGTGGGGCTGAAACAGAGGGCGAGAAACAGAGTCGCTGAAACAGACGGGCTGAAACAGAGGGGCTGAATAGGAGGGCGAAAATCAGAGCGGCTGAAACAGAGGGCGAGAAACAGAGAGGCTGAAACAGAGGGGCTGAAACAGAGGGCGAGAAACATAGGGGCTGAAACAGAGGTGCTGAATCAGAGGGGCTGAAACAGAGGGCGAGAAACATAGGGGCTGAAACAGACGGCGAGAAACAGAGGAGCTGAAACAGAGGGGCTGAATCGGTGCGGCTGAATCAGAGAGGCTGAATCAGAGGGGCTGAAAAAGTGGGCGAAAAACAGAGGGGCTGAAACAGGGGACTGAAACAGCGGGGCTAAATCAGAGTGGCAGAAACAGAGGGCGAGAAACAGAGGGGCTGAAACAGAGGGCGAGAAACAGAGGGGCTGAAACAGAGGGGCTGAAACAGAGGGGCTGAAACAGAGGGGCTGAAACAGAGGGCGAGAAACAGAGGGGCTGAAACAGTGGGCGAGAAACAGAGGGCGAGAAACAGAGGAGCTGAAACAGCGGTGCTGAAACAGAGGGGCTGAAACAGCGGTGCTGAAACAGAGGGGCTGAAACAGAGGGGCTGATACAGACGGCGTGAAACAGAGGGGCTGGAACAGAGGGCGAGAAACAGAGGGGCTGAAACAGAGGGCGAGAAACAGAGGGGCTGAAACAGAGGTGCTGAAACAGAATGGCTGAAACAGAGGGCGAGAAACAGAGAGGCTGAAACAGAGGGCGAGAAACAGAGGGGCTGAAACAGAGGTCGAGAAACAGAGGGGCTGAAACAGAGGGCGAGAAACAGAGGGGCTGAAACAGAGGGGCTGAAACAGAGGGCGAGAAACAGAGGGGCTGAAACAGAGGGCGAGAAACAGAGGGGCTGAAACAGAGGGCGAGAAACAGAGGGCGGGAAACAGAGGGATTGAAACAGAGGGACTGAAACAGAGGGGCTGAAACAGAGGGGCTAAATCAGAGGGGCAGAAACAGAGGGCGAGAAACAGAGGGGCTGAAACAGAGGGCGAGAAACAGAGGGGCTGAAACAGAGGGGCTGAATGAGTTTGGCTGAATCAGAGCGGCTGAATCAGAGGGGCAGAAACAGAGGGTGATAAACAGAGGGGCTGAAAGAGAGGGGCTGAAACAGATGGGCTGAAACAGAGGGCGAGAAACAGAGGTGCTGAATCAGAGGGGCTAAATCAGAGGGGCTGAAACAGAGGGCGAGAAACAGAGGGGCTGAAACAGTGGGCGAGAAATAGAGGGGCTGAAACAGAGGGGCTGAAACAGAGGGGCTGAAACAGAGGGGCTGAATCAGAGGGGCTGATTCAGAGGGGCTGAAACAGAGGGGTTGAATCAGCGGGGCTGAAACAGAGGGCGAGAAACAGAGGGGCTGAAACAGAGGGCGAGAGACAGAGCGGCAGAATCAGAGGGCGAGAAACAGAGGGGCTGAAAAAGAGGGGCTGAAACAGAGGGGCTAAATTAGAGGGGCAGAAACAGAGGGTGAGAAACAGAGGGGCTGAAACAGAGGGCGAGAAACAGAGGTGCTGAAACAGAGGGGCTGAAACAGACGGGCTGAAACAGAGGGGCTTAAACAGACAGCGAGAAACAGAGGGGCTAAAAGAGAGGGCGAGAAACAGAGGGGCTGAAACAGACGGGCTGAAACAGAAGGGCTGAAACAGAGGGGCTGAAACAGAGGGCGAGAAACAGTGGGGCTGAATCAGAGGGGCTGAATCAGCGGGGCTGAAAAAGAGGGGCTGAAAGAGAGGGCGAGAATCAGAGGGGCTGAAACAGAGGTCGAGAAACAGAGGGCGAGAAACAGAGGGGCTGAAACAGAGGGGCTGAAACAGAGGGGCTGATACAGAGGGCGAGAAACAGAAGGGCTGAAACAGAGGGCGAGAAACAGAGAGGCTGAAACAGAGGGCGAGAAACAGAGGTGCTGAAACAGAGGGCGAGAAACAGAGGGGCTGAAACAGAGGGCGATAAACAGAAGGGCTGAAACAGAGGGCGAGAAACAGAGGGGCTGAAACAGAGCGGCTGAAACAGAGAGGCTGAAACAGAAGGCGAGAAACAGAGGGGCTGAAACAGAGGGCGAGAAACAGAGGGGCTGAAACAGAGGGCGAGAAACAGAGGGCGAGAAACAGAGGGACTGAAACAGAGGGGCTGAATCAGAGGGGCTGAAACAGAGGGCGAGAAACAGAGGGGCTGAAACAGAGGGCGAGAAACAGAGGGGCTGAAACCGAGGGGCTGAATCAGAGGGGCTGAAACAGAGGGGCTGAAACAGTGGGCGAGAAACAGAGGGGCGGAAACAGAGGGCGAGAAACAGAGGGGCTGAAACAGTGGGCGAGAAACAGAGGGGCTGAAACAGAGGGCGAGAAACAGCGGGGCTGAAACAGAGGGGCTGAAACAGAGGTTGAGAAACAGAGGGGCTGAAACAGAGGGGCTGAATAGGAGGGCGAAAATGAGAGGGGCTGAAACAGAGGGCGAGAAACAGAGAGGCTGAAACAGAGGGGCTGAAACAGAGGGGCTGGAACAGAGGGGGAGAAACAGAGGGGCTGAAACAGAGGTGCTGAATCAGAGGGGCTGAAACTGAGGGCGAGAAACATAGGGGCTGAAACAGACGGCGAGAAACAGAGCGGCGTAAACAGAGGGGCTGAAACAGAGGGGCTGAATCGGAGGGGCTGAATCAGAGGGGCTGAATCAGAGGGGCTGAATAAGAGGGCGAAAAACAGAGGGGCTGAAACAGGGGGGCTGAAACAGTTGGGCTGAAACAGAGGGGCTGAAACAGAGGGGCTGAATCAGTGGGGCTGAAACAGAGGGCGAAAATGAGAGGGGCTGAAACAGAGGGCGAGAAACAGAGGGGCTGAAACAGAGGGGCTGAAACAGAGGGGCTGGAACAGAGGGGGAGAAACAGAGGGGCTGAAACAGAGGTGCTGAATCAGAGGGGCTGAAACTGAGGGCGAGAAACATAGGGGCTGAAACAGATGGCGAGAAACAGAGGGGCTGAAACAGCGGGGCTGAAACAGAGGGGCTGAATCGGAGGGGCTGAATCAGAGGGGCTGAATCAGAGGGGCTGAATAAGAGGGCGAAAAACAGAGGGGCTGAAACAGGGGGGCTGAAACAGATGGGCTGAAACAGAGAGCGAGAAACAGAGGGGCTGAATCAGAGGGGCTAAATCAGAGGGGCTGAAACAGAGGGCGAGAAACAGAGGGGCTGAAACAGAGGGCCAGAAATAGAGGGGCTGAAACAGAGGGGCTGAAACAGAGGGGCTGAAACAGAGGGGCTGAATCAGAGGGGCTGATTCAGAGGGGCTGAAACAGAGGGGCTGAATCAGCGGGGCTGAAACAGAGGGCGAGAAACAGAGGGGCTGAAACAGAGGGCGAGAGACAGAGAGGCAGAATCAGAGGGCGAGAAACAGAGGGGCTGAAAAAGAGGAGCTGAAACAGAGGGCGAGAAACAGTGGGGCTGAAACGGAGGGCGAGAAACAGAGGGGCTGAAACAGATGGGCTGAAACAGAGGGGCTGAAACAGAGGGGCTGAATCAGTGGGGCTGAAACAGAGGGCGAGAAACAGAGTTGCTGAAACAGAGGGCGAGAAACAGAGGGGCTGAATCAGAGTGGCTGAAACAGAGGGTGAGAAACAGAGGGGCTGAAACAGAGGCCGAGAAACAGAGTGGCTGAAACAGAGGGGCTGGAACAGAGGGCGAGAAACCGAGGGGCTGAAACAGAGTGCGAGAAACAGAGGGGCTGAACAGAGGGGCTGAAAAAGAGGGCGGAAAACAGAGGGGCTGAAACAGAGGGCGAGAAACAGAGGGGCTGAAACAGAGGGGCTGAAACAGAGGGGCTGAAATAGAGTGGCTGAAACGGAGGGGCTGAAACAGAGGGGCTGGAACAGAGGGGGAGAAACAGAGGGGCTGAAACAGAGGGGTTGAATCAGTGTGTCTGAAACAGAGGGCGAGAAACAGAGGGGCTGAAACAGAGGGCGAGAAATAGAGGCGCAGAAACAGAGGGGCTCAAACAGAGGGGCTGAATCAGAGGGGCTGATTCAGATGGGCTGAATCAGAGGGGCTGAAACAGAGGGCGAGAAACAGAGGGGCTGAAACAGAGGGGCTGAAACAGAGGGGCTGAAACAGAGGGGCTGGAACAGAGGGTGAGAAACCGAGGGGCTGAAACAGAGTGCGAGAAACAGAGGGGCTGAAACAGAGGAGCTGAATCAGAGTGGCTGAAACAGAGGGGCTGAATCAGTGGGGCTGAATCAGAGGGGCTGAATCAGAGGGGCTGAAACAGAGGGCGAGAAACAGAGGGGCTGAAACAGAGGGCAAGAAACAGAGGGGCTGAAACAGAGGGCGAGAAACAGAGGGGCTGAAACAGAGGGGCTGAAACAGAGGGGCTAAAACTGAGGGGCTGAAACAGAGGGCGAGAAACAGAGGGGCTGAAACAGAGGGCGAGAAACAGAGGGGCTGAAACAGAGGGGCTGAAACAGAGGGGCAAAAACAGAGGGGCTGAATCAGAGGGGTTGAATCAGAGGGGCTGAATCAGAGGGGCTGAATAAGAGGGCGAAAAACAGAGGGGCTGAAACAGAGGGCGAGAAACAGAGGGGCTGAAACTGAGGGCGAGAAATAGAGGGGCTGAAACAGAGGGGCTGAAACAGAGGGGCTGAAACAGAGGGGCTGAATCAGAGGGGCTGATTCAGAGGGGCTGAAACAGAGGGGCTGAATCAGCGGGGCTGAAACAGAGGGCGAGAAACAGAGGGGCTGAAACAGAGGGCGAGAGACAGAGGGGCAGAATCAGAGGGCGAGAAACAGAGGGGCTGAAAAAGAGGGGCTGAAACAGAGGGCGAGAAACAGTGGGGCTGAAACAGAGGGCGAGAAACAGAGGGGCTGAAACAGATGGGCTGAAACAGAGGGGCGGGAAACAGAGGGGCTGAAACAGAGGGGCTGAAACTGAGGGGCTGGAACAGAGGGGGAGAAACAGAGGGGCTGAAACAGAGGTGCTGAATCAGAGGGGCTGAAACTGAGGGCGAGAAACATAGGGGCTGAAACAGAGGGCGAGAAACAGAGGGGCTGAAACAGAGGGGCTGAAACAGAGGGGCTGGAACAGAGGGGGAGAAACAGAGGGGCTGAAACAGAGGTGCTGAATCAGAGGGGCTGAAACTGAGGGCGAGAAACATAGGGGCTGAAACAGACGGCGAGAAAGACAGGGGCTGAAACAGAGAGGCTGAAACAGAGGGGCTGAATCGGAGGGGCTGAATCAGAGGGGCTGAATCAGAGGGGCTGAATAAGAGGGCGAAAAACAGAGGGGCTGAAACAGGGGGGCTGAAACAGATGGGCTGAAACAGAGTCGCTGAAACAGACGGGCTGAAACAGAGGGGCTGAATAGAAGGGCGAAAATGAGAGGGGCTGAAACAGAGGGCGAGAAACAGAGGGGCTGAAACAGAGGGGCTGAAACAGAGGGGCTGGAACAGAGGGGGAGAAACAGAGGGGCTGAAACAGAGGTGCTGAATCAGAGGGGCTGAAACTGAGGGCGAGAAACACAGGGGCTGAAACAGACGGCGAGAAACAGAGGGGCTGAAACAGAGGGGCTGAAACAGAGGGGCTGAATCGGAGGGGCTGAATCAGCGGGGCTGAATCAGAGGGGCTGAATAAGAGGGCGAAAAACAGAGGGGCTGAAACAGGGGGGCTGAAACAGATGGGCTGAAACAGAGAGCGAGAAACAGAGGGCCTGAATCAGAGGGGCTGAAACAGAGGGCGAGAAACAGAGGGGCTGAAACAGAGGGCAAGAAACAGAGGGGCTGAAACAGAGGGCGAGAAACAGAGGGGCTGAAACAGAGGGGCTGAAACAGAGGGGCTAAAACAGAGGGGCTGAAACAGAGGGCGAGAAACAGAGGGGCTGAAACAGAGGGCGAGAAACAGCGGGGCTGAAACAGAGGGGCTGAAACAGAGGGGCTAAAACAGAGGGGCTGAAACAGAGGGCGAGAAACAGAGGGGCTGAAACAGAGGGGCTGAAACAGAGGGGCTAAATCAGAGGGGCAGAAACAGAGGGCGAGAAACAGAGGGGCTGAAACAGAGGGCAAGAAACAGAGTGGCTGAAACAGAGTGGCTGAAACAGTGGGGCTGAAACAGAGGGTGAGAAACAAAGGGGCTGAAACAGAGTGCGAGAAACAGAGGGGCTGATACAGAAGGGCTGAAACAGAGGGGCTGAAACAGAGGGCGAGAAACAGAGGGGCTGAATCAGAGGGGCTGAATCAGAGGGGCTGAAACAGAGGGCGAGAAACAGAGTGGCTGAAACAGACGGGCTGAAACAGAGGGGCTGAAAAAGAGGGCGGAAAACAGAGGGGCTGAAACAGAGGGCGAGAAACAGAGGGGCTGAAACAGAGGGGCTGAAACAGAGGGGCTGAAACAGAGTGGCTGAAACAGAGGGGCTGAATCAGAGGGGCTGAAACAGAGGGCGAGAAACAGAGGGGCTGAAACAGAGGGGCTGGAACAGAGGGCGAGAAACAGAGGGGCTGAAACAGAGTGCGAGAAACAGAGGGGCTGAAACACAGGGGCTGAATCAGAGGGGCTGAAACAGAGGGGCTGAATCAGAGGGGCTGAATCAGAGGGGCAGAATCAGAGGGGCTGAAACTGAGGGCGAGAAACAGAGGGGCTGAAACAGAGGGGCTGAATCAGAGGGGCTGAATCAGAGGGGCTGAAACAGAGGGGCTGAATCAGAGGGGCTGAATCAGAGGGGCTGAATCAGAGGGGCTGAAACTGAGGGCGAGAAACAGAGGGGCTGAAACAGAGGGCGAGAAACAGAGGGGCTGAAACAGAGGGGCTGAAACAGAGGGCCTAAAACAGAGGGGCTGAAACAGAGGGCGAGAAACAGAGGGGCTGAAACAGAGGGCGAGAAACAGAGGGGCTGAAACAGAGGGGCTGATACAGAAATTCTGAAACAGAGGGGCTGAAACAGAGGGCGAGAAACAGAGGGGCTGAATCAGAGGGTCTGGAACAGAGGAGCTGAAACAGAGGGGGAGAAACAGAGGGGCTGAAACAGAGGTCGGGAAAGAGAGGGCGAGAAACAGAGTGGCTGAAACAGAGGGACTGAATCAGAGGGGCTGAAACAGAGGGGCTGATACAGAAGGCGTGAAACAGAGGGGCTGAAACAGAGGGCGGGAAACAGAGCGGCTGAAACAGAGGGCGAGAAACAGAGGGGCTGAAACAGAGGGGCTGAAACAGAGGGCGAGAAACAGAGAGGCTGAAACAGAGGGCGAGAAACAGAGGGGCTGAAGTATAGGGCGAGAAACAGAGGGGCTGAAACAGTGGGGCTGAAACAGAGGGCGAGAAACAGAGGGGCTGAAACAGAGGGCGAGAAACAGAGGGGCTGAAACAGAGGGCGAGAAACTGAGGGCGAGAAACAGAGAGACTGAAACAGAGGGACTGAAACAGAGGGGCTGAAACAGGGCGAGAAACAGAGGGGCTGAAACAGAGGGCGAGAAACAGAGGGGCTAAAACAGAGGGGCTGAATGAGTGGCGCTGAATCAGAGGGGCTGAATCAGAGGGGCTGAAACAGAGGGGCTGAAAAAGAGGGGTGAAACAGATGGGCTGAATCAGTGGGCGAGAAACAGAGCGGCTGAATCAGGGGTGCTAAATCAGAGGGGCCGATTCAGAGGGGCTGAAACAGAGGGGCTGAATCAGAGGGGCTGAAACAGAGGGCGAGAAACACAGGGGCTGAAACAGAGGGCTAGAAACAGAGGTGCTGAAACAGAGGGGCTGAAACAGAGGGGCTGAAACAGAGGGGCTGAAACAGAGGGTGAGAAACAGAGGGGCTGAATCAGAGGGGCTGAAACAGAGGGGATGAAACAGAGGGGCTGAAACAGAGGGCGAGAAACAGAGCTGCTGAAACAGAGGACGAGAAACAGAGGGGCTGAAACAGAGGGCGAGTAACAGAGGGGCTGAAACAGAGGGGCTGAAACAGAAGGGCTGAAACAGAGGGGCTGAAACAGTGGGGCTGCAACAGAGGGCGAGAAACAGAGGGGCTGAAACAGAGGGCGAGAAACAGAGGGGCTGAAACAGAGGGCGAGAAACAGAGGGGCTGATTCAGAGGGGCTGAAACAGAGGGTGAGAAACAGAGGGGCTGAAACAGAGGGCGAGAAACAGAGTGGCTGAAACAGACGGGCTGAAACAGAGGGGCTGAAAAAGAGGGCGGAAAACAGAGGGGCTGAAACAGAGGGCGAGAAACAGAGGGGCTGAAACAGACGGGCTGAAACAGAGGGGCTGAAACAGAGTGGCTGAAACAGAGGGGCTAAAACAGAGGGGCTTGAACAGAGGGGGAGAAACAGAGGGGCTGAAAGAGAGGGGCTGAATCAGAGGGGCTGAAACAGAGGGCGAGAAACAGAGGGGCTGAAACAGAGGGCGAGAAATAGAGGCGCTGAAACAGAGGGTTTGAAACAGAGGGGCTGAATCAGAGGGGCTGATTCAGAGGGGCTGAATCAGAGGGGCTGAAACAGAGGGCGAGAAACAGAGGGGCTGAAACAGAGGGGCTGAAACAGAGTTGCTGAAACAGAGGGGCTGAATCAGAGGGGCTGAAACAGAGGGGCTGAATCAGAGGGGCTGAATCAGAGGGGCTGAAACTGAGGGCGAGAAACAGAGGGGCTGAAACAGAGGGGCTGAATCAGAGGGGCTGAATCAGAGGGGCTGAAACAGAGGGGCTGAATCAGAGGGGCTGAATCAGAGGGGCTGAATCAGAGGGGCTGAAACTGAGGGCGAGAAACAGAGGGGCTGAAACAGAGGGCTAGAAACAGAGGGGCTGAAACAGAGGGGCTGAAACAGAGGGCCTAAAACAGAGGGGCTGAAACAGAGGGCGAGAAACAGAGGGGCTGAAACAGAGGGCGAGAAACAGAGGGGCTGAAACAGAGGGGCTGATACAGAAGTTCTGAAACAGAGGGGCTGAAACAGAGGGCGAGAAACAGAGGGGCTGAATCAGAGGGTCTGGAACAGAGGGGCTGAAACAGAGGGGGAGAAACAGAGGGGCTGAAACAGAGGTCGAGAAAGAGAGGGCGAGAAACAGAGTGGCTGAAACAGAGGGACTGAATCAGAGGGGCTGAAACAGAGGGGCTGATACAGAAGGCGTGAAACAGAGGGGCTGAAACAGAGGGCGGGAAACAGAGCGGCTGAAACAGAGGGCGAGAAACAGAGGGGCTGAAACAGAGGGGCTGAAACAGAGGGCGAGAAACAGAGAGGCTGAAACAGAGGGCGAGAAACAGAGGGGCTGAAATATAGGGCGAGAAACAGAGGGGCTGAAACAGAGGGGCTGAAACAGAGGGCGAGAAACAGAGGGGCTGAAACAGAGGGCGAGAAACAGAGGGGCTGAAACAGAGGGCGAGAAACTGAGGGCGAGAAACAGAGAGACTGAAACAGAGGGACTGAAACAGAGGGGCTGAAACAGGGCGAGAAACAGAGGGGCTGAAACAGAGAGCGAGAAACAGAGGGGCTAAAACAGAGGGGCTGAATGAGTGGCGCTGAATCAGAGGGGCTGAATCAGAGGGGCTGAAACAGAGGGGCTGAAAAAGAGGGGTGAAACAGATGGGCTGAATCAGTGGGCGAGAAACAGAGCGGCTGAATCAGGGGTGCTAAATCAGAGGGGCCGATTCAGAGGGGCTGAAACAGAGGGGCTGAAACAGGGCGAGAAACAGAGGGGCTGAAACAGAGGGCGAGAAACAGAGGGGCTAAAACAGAGGGGCTGAATGAGTGGCGCTGAATCAGAGGGGCTGAATCAGAGGGGCTGAAACAGAGGGGCTGAAAAAGAGGGGTGAAACAGATGGGCTGAATCAGTGGGCGAGAAACAGAGCGGCTGAATCAGGGGTGCTAAATCAGAGGGGCCGATTCAGAGGGGCTGAAACAGAGGGGCTGAATCAGAGGGGCTGAAACAGAGGGCGAGAAACACAGGGGCTGAAACAGAGGGCTAGAAACAGAGGTGCTGAAACAGAGGGGCTGAAACAGAGGGGCTGAAACAGAGGGGCTGAAACAGAGGGTGAGAAACAGAGGGGCTGAATCAGAGGGGCTGAAACAGAGGGGATGAAACAGAGGGGCTGAAACAGAGGGCGAGAAACAGAGCTGCTGAAACAGAGGACGAGAAACAGAGGGGCTGAAACAGAGGGCGAGTAACAGAGGGGCTGAAACAGAGGGGCTGAAACAGAAGGGCTGAAACAGAGGGGCTGAAACAGTGGGGCTGCAACAGAGGGCGAGAAACAGAGGGGCTGAAACAGAGGGCGAGAAACAGAGGGGCTGAAACAGAGGGCGAGAAACAGAGGGGCTGATTCAGAGGGGCTGAAACAGAGGGTGAGAAACAGAGGGGCTGAAACAGAGGGCGAGAAACAGAGTGGCTGAAACAGACGGGCTGAAACAGAGGGGCTGAAAAAGAGGGCGGAAAACAGAGGGGCTGAAACAGAGGGCGAGAAACAGAGGGGCTGAAACAGACGGGCTGAAACAGAGGGGCTGAAACAGAGTGGCTGAAACAGAGGGGCTAAAACAGAGGGGCTTGAACAGAGGGGGAGAAACAGAGGGGCTGAAAGAGAGGGGCTGAATCAGAGGGGCTGAAACAGAGGGCGAGAAACAGAGGGGCTGAAACAGAGGGCGAGAAATAGAGGCGCTGAAACAGAGGGTTTGAAACAGAGGGGCTGAATCAGAGGGGCTGATTCAGAGGGGCTGAATCAGAGGGGCTGAAACAGAGGGCGAGAAACAGAGGGGCTGAAACAGAGGGGCTGAAACAGAGTTGCTGAAACAGAGGGGCTGAATCAGAGGGGCTGAAACAGAGGGGCTGAATCAGAGGGGCTGAATCAGAGGGGCTGAAACTGAGGGCGAGAAACAGAGGGGCTGAAACAGAGGGGCTGAATCAGAGGGGCTGAATCAGAGGGGCTGAAACAGAGGGGCTGAATCAGAGGGGCTGAATCAGAGGGGCTGAATCAGAGGGGCTGAAACTGAGGGCGAGAAACAGAGGGGCTGAAACAGAGGGCTAGAAACAGAGGGGCTGAAACAGAGGGGCTGAAACAGAGGGCCTAAAACAGAGGGGCTGAAACAGAGGGCGAGAAACAGAGGGGCTGAAACAGAGGGCGAGAAACAGAGGGGCTGAAACAGAGGGGCTGATACAGAAGTTCTGAAACAGAGGGGCTGAAACAGAGGGCGAGAAACAGAGGGGCTGAATCAGAGGGTCTGGAACAGAGGGGCTGAAACAGAGGGGGAGAAACAGAGGGGCTGAAACAGAGGTCGAGAAAGAGAGGGCGAGAAACAGAGTGGCTGAAACAGAGGGACTGAATCAGAGGGGCTGAAACAGAGGGGCTGATACAGAAGGCGTGAAACAGAGGGGCTGAAACAGAGGGCGGGAAACAGAGCGGCTGAAACAGAGGGCGAGAAACAGAGGGGCTGAAACAGAGGGGCTGAAACAGAGGGCGAGAAACAGAGAGGCTGAAACAGAGGGCGAGAAACAGAGGGGCTGAAATATAGGGCGAGAAACAGAGGGGCTGAAACAGAGGGGCTGAAACAGAGGGCGAGAAACAGAGGGGCTGAAACAGAGGGCGAGAAACAGAGGGGCTGAAACAGAGGGCGAGAAACTGAGGGCGAGAAACAGAGAGACTGAAACAGAGGGACTGAAACAGAGGGGCTGAAACAGGGCGAGAAACAGAGGGGCTGAAACAGAGAGCGAGAAACAGAGGGGCTAAAACAGAGGGGCTGAATGAGTGGCGCTGAATCAGAGGGGCTGAATCAGAGGGGCTGAAACAGAGGGGCTGAAAAAGAGGGGTGAAACAGATGGGCTGAATCAGTGGGCGAGAAACAGAGCGGCTGAATCAGGGGTGCTAAATCAGAGGGGCCGATTCAGAGGGGCTGAAACAGAGGGGCTGAATCAGAGGGGCTGAAACAGAGGGCGAGAAACACAGGGGCTGAAACAGAGGGCTAGAAACAGAGGTGCTGAAACAGAGGGGCTTAAACAGAGGGGCTGAAACAGAGGGGCTGAAACAGAGGGTGAGAAACAGAGGGGCTGAATCAGAGGGGCTGAAACAGAGGGGATGAAACAGAGGGG
Source organism: Chiloscyllium punctatum (assembly GCF_047496795.1). Classification (NCBI taxonomy): domain Eukaryota; kingdom Metazoa; phylum Chordata; class Chondrichthyes; order Orectolobiformes; family Hemiscylliidae; genus Chiloscyllium; species Chiloscyllium punctatum. The sequence goes on along the minus strand of NW_027309805.1, from coordinate 781,531 downwards.
CTGAAACAGAGGGCGAGAAACAGAGCTGCTGAAACAGAGGACGAGAAACAGAGGGGCTGAAACAGAGGGCGAGTAACAGAGGGGCTGAAACAGAGGGGCTGAAACAGAAGGGCTGAAACAGAGGGGCTGAAACAGTGGGGCTGCAACAGAGGGCGAGAAACAGAGGGGCTGAAACAGAGGGCGAGAAACAGAGGGGCTGAAACAGAGGGCGAGAAACAGAGGAGCTGATTCAGAGGGGCTGAAAGAGAGGGTGAGAAACAGAGGGGCTGAAACAGAGGGCGAGAAACAGAGTGGCTGAAACAGACGGGCTGAAACAGAGGGGCTGAAAAAGAGGGCGGAAAACAGAGGGGCTGAAACAGAGGGCGAGAAACAGAGGGGCTGAAACAGACGGGCTGAAACAGAGGGGCTGAAACAGAGTGGCTGAAACAGAGGGGCTGAAACAGAGGGCCTTGAACAGAGGGGGAGAAACAGAGGGGCTGAAACAGAGGGGCTGAATCAGAGGGGTTGAAACAGAGGGCGAGAAACAGAGGGGCTGAAACAGAGGGCGAGAAATAGAGGCGCTGAAACAGAGGGTTTGAAACAGAGGGGCTGAATCAGAGGGGCTGATTCAGAGGGGCTGAATCAGAGGGGCTGAAACAGAGGGCGAGAAACAGAGGGGCTGAAACAGAGGGGCTGAAACAGAGTGGCTGAAACAGAGGGGCTGAATCAGAGGGGCTGAAACAGAGGGCGAGAAACAGAGGGGCTGAAACAGAGGGCGAGAAACAGAGGGGCTGAAACAGAGGGGCTGGAACAGAGGGCGAGAAACAGAGGGGCTGAAACAGAGTGCGAGAAACAGAGGGGCTGAAACACAGGGGCTGAATCAGAGGGGCTGAAACAGAGGGGCTGAATCAGAGGGGCTGAATCAGAGGGGCTGAAACTGAGGGCGAGAAACAGAGGGGCTGAATCAGAGGGGCTGAATCAGAGGGGCTGAAACTGAGGGCGAGAAACAGAGGGGCTGAAACAGAGGGCGAGAAACAGAGGGGCTGAAACAGAGGGGCTGAAACAGAGGGCCTAAAACAGAGGGGCTGAAACAGAGGGCGAGAAACAGAGGGGCTGAAACAGAGGGGCTGAAACAGAGGGGCTAAATCAGAGGGGCAGAAACAGAGGGCGAGAAACTGAGGGGCTGAAACAGAGGTGCTGAAACAGAGGGGCTGAAACAGAGGGGCTGAAACAGAGTGGCTGAAACAGAGGGGCTGAATCAGAGGGGCTGAAACAGAGGGCGAGAAACAGAGGGGCTGAAACAGAGGGGCTGGAACAGAGGGCGAGAAACAGAGGGGCTGAAACAGAGTGCGAGAAACAGAGGGGCTGAAACACAGGGGCTGAATCAGAGGGGCTGAAACAGAGGGGCTGTATCAGAGGGGCTGAATCAGAGGGGCTGAATCAGAGGGGCTGAAACTGAGGGCGAGAAACAGAGGGGCTGAAACAGAGGGGCTGAATCAGAGGGGCTGAATCAGAGGGGCTGAAACAGAGGGGCTGAATCAGAGGGGCTGAATCAGAGGGGCTGAATCAGAGGGGCTGAAACTGAGGGCGAGAAACAGAGGGGCTGAAACAGAGGGCGAGAAACAGAGGGGCTGAAACAGAGGGGCTGAAACAGAGGGCCTAAAACAGAGGGGCTGAAACAGAGGGCGAGAAACAGAGGGGCTGAAACAGAGGGCGAGAAACAGAGGGGCTGAATCAGAGGGTCTGGAACAGAGGGGCTGAAACAGAGGGGGAGAAACAGAGGGGCTGAAACAGAGGTCGAGAAAGAGAGGGCGAGAAACAGAGTGGCTGAAACAGAGGGACTGAATCAGAGGGGCTGAAACAGAGGGGCTGATACAGAAGGCGTGAAACAGAGGGGCTGAAACAGAGGGCGGGAAACAGAGCGGCTGAAACAGAGGGCGAGAAACAGAGGGGCTGAAACAGAGGGGCTGAAACAGAGGGCGAGAAACAGAGAGGCTGAAACAGAGGGCGAGAAACAGAGGGGCTGAAATATAGGGCGAGAAACAGAGGGGCTGAAACAGAGGGGCTGAAACAGAGGGCGAGAAACAGAGGGGCTGAAACAGAGGGCGAGAAACAGAGGGGCTGAAACAGAGGGCGAGAAACTGAGGGCGAGAAACAGAGAGACTGAAACAGAGGGACTGAAACAGAGGGGCTGAAACAGAGGGCGAGAAACAGAGGGGCTGAAACAGAGGGCGAGAAACAGAGGGGCTAAAACAGAGGGGCTGAATGAGTGGCGCTGAATCAGAGGGGCTGAATCAGAGGGGCTGAAACAGAGGGGCTGAAAAAGAGGGGTGAAACAGATGGGCTGAATCAGTGGGCGAGAAACAGAGCGGCTGAATCAGGGGTGCTAAATGAGAGGGGCCGATTCAGAGGGGCTGAAACAGAGGGGCTGAATCAGAGGGGCTGAAACAGAGGGCGAGAAACACAGGGGCTGAAACAGAGGGCTAGAAACAGAGGTGCTGAAACAGAGGGGCTGAAACAGAGGGGCTGAAACAGAGGGGCTGAAACAGAGGGTGAGAAACAGAGGGGCTGAATCAGAGGGGCTGAAACAGAGGGGATGAAACAGAGGGGCTAAAACAGAGGGCGAGAAACAGAGCTGCTGAAACAGAGGACGAGAAACAGAGGGGCTGAAACAGAGGGCGAGTAACAGAGGGGCTGAAACAGAGGGGCTGAAACAGAAGGGCTGAAACAGAGGGGCTGAAACAGTGGGGCTGCAACAGAGGGCGAGAAACAGAGGGGCTGAAACAGAGGGCGAGAAACAGAGGGGCTGAAACAGAGGGCGAGAAACAGAGGGGCTGATTCAGAGGGGCTGAAAGAGAGGGTGAGAAACAGAGGGGCTGAAACAGAGGGCGAGAAACAGAGTGGCTGAAACAGACGGGCTGAAACAGAGGGGCTGAAAAAGATGGCGGAAAACAGAGGGGCTGAAACAGAGGGCGAGAAACAGAGGGGCTGAAACAGAGGGGCTGAAACAGAGGGGCTTGAACAGAGGGGGAGAAACAGAGGGGCTGAAACAGAGGGGCTGAATCAGAGGGGCTGAAACAGAGGGCGAGAAACAGAGGGGCTGAAACAGAGGGCGAGAAATAGAGGCGCTGAAACAGAGGGTTTGAAACAGAGGGGCTGAATCAGAGGGGCTGATTCAGAGGGGCTGAATCAGAGGGGCTGAAACAGAGGGCGAGAAACAGAGGGGCTGAAACAGAGGGGCTGAATCGGAGGGGCTGAAACTGAGGGCGAGAAACATAGGGGCTGAAACAGACGGCGAGAAACAGAGCGGCTTAAACAGAGGGGCTGAAACAGAGGGGCTGAATCGGAGGGGCTGAATCAGAGGGGCTGAATCAGAGGGGCTGAATAAGAGGGCGAAAAACAGAGGGGCTGAAACAGGGGGGCTGAAACAGTTGGGCTGAAACAGAGGGGCTGAAACAGAGGGGCTGAATCAGTGGGGCTGAAACAGAGGGCGAAAATGAGAGGGGCTGAAACAGAGGGCGAGAAACAGAGGGGCTGAAACAGAGGGGCTGAAACAGAGGGGCTGGAACAGAGGGGGAGAAACAGAGGGGCTGAAACAGAGGTGCTGAATCAGAGGGGCTGAAACTGAGGGCGAGAAACATAGGGGCTGAAACAGATGGCGAGAAACAGAGGGGCTGAAACAGCGGGGCTGAAACAGAGGGGCTGAATCGGAGGGGCTGAATCAGAGGGGCTGAATCAGAGGGGCTGAATAAGAGGGCGAAAAACAGAGGGGCTGAAACAGGGGGGCTGAAACAGATGGGCTGAAACAGAGAGCGAGAAACAGAGGGGCTGAAACAGAGGGCGAGAAACAGAGTGGCTGAAACAGAGGGCGAGAAACAGATGGGCTGAAACAGAGGGCGAGAAATAGAGGGGCTGAAACAAAGGGGCTGAAACAGAGGGGCTGAAACAGAGGGGCTGAATCAGAGGGGCAGATTCAGAGGGGCTGAAACAGAGGGGCTGAATCAGCGGGGCTGAAACAGAGGGCGAGAAACAGAGGGGCTGAAACAGAGGGCTAGAGACAGAGAGGCAGAATCAGAGGGCGAGAAACAGAGGGGCTGAAAAAGAGGGGCTGAAACAGAGGGCGAGAAACAGTGGGGCTGAAACAGAGGGCGAGAAACAGAGGGGCTGAAACAGATGGGCTGAAACAGAGGGGCTGAAACAGAGGGGCTGAATCAGCGGGGCTGAAACAGAGGGCGAGAAACAGAGTTGCTGAAACAGAGGGCGAGAAACAGAGGGGCTGAATCAGAGTGGCTGAAACAGAGGGTGAGAAACAGAGGCCGAGAAACAGAGTGGCTGAAACAGACGGGCTGAAACAGAGGGGCTGAAAAAGAGGGCGGAAAACAGAGGGGCTGAAACAGAGGGCGAGAAACAGAGGGGCTGAAACAGAGGGGCTGAAACAGAGGGGCTGAAACAGAGTGGCTGAAACAGAGGGGCTGAAACAGAGGGGCTGGAACAGAGGGGGAGAAACAGAGGGGCTGAAACAGAGGGGTTGAATCAGTGTGTCTGAAACAGAGGGCGAGAAACAGAGGGGCTGAAACAGAGGGCGAGAAATAGAGGCGCAGAAACAGAGGGGCTCAAACAGAGGGGCTGAATCAGAGGGGCTGATTCAGATGGGCTGAATCAGAGGGGCTGAAACAGAGGGCGAGAAACAGAGGGGCTGAAACAGAGGGGCTGAAACAGAGGGGCTGAAACAGAGGGGCTGGAACAGAGGGCGAGAAACCGAGGGGCTGAAACAGAGTGCGAGAAACAGAGGGGCTGAAACAGAGGAGCTGAATCAGAGTGGCTGAAACAGAGGGGCTGAATCAGTGGGGCTGAATCAGAGGGGCTGAATCAGAGGGGCTGAAACAGAGGGCGAGAAACAGAGGGGCTGAAACAGAGGGCAAGAAACAGAGGGGCTGAAACAGAGGGCGAGAAACAGAGGGGCTGAAACAGAGGGGCTGAAACAGAGGGGCTAAAACTGAGGGGCTGAAACAGAGGGCGAGAAACAGAGGGGCTGAAACAGAGGGCGAGAAACAGAGGGGCTGAAACAGAGGGGCTGAAACAGAGGGGCTAAAACAGAGGGGCTGAAACAGAGGGCGAGAAACAGAGGGGCTGAAACAGAGGGGCTGAAACAGAGGGGCTAAATCAGAGGGGCAGAAACAGAGGGCGAGAAACAGAGGGGCTGAAACAGAGGGCAAGAAACAGAGTGGCTGAAACAGAGTGGCTGAAACAGTGGGGCTGAAACAGAGGGTGAGAAACAAAGGGGCTGAAACAGAGTGCGAGAAACAGAGGGGCTGATACAGAAGGGCTGAAACAGAGGGGCTGAAACAGAGGGCGAGAAACAGAGGGGCTGAATCAGAGGGGCTGAATCAGAGGGGCTGAAACAGAGGGCGAGAAACAGAGTGGCTGAAACAGACGGGCTGAAACAGAGGGGCTGAAAAAGAGGGCGGAAAACAGTGGGGCTGAAACAGAGGGCGAGAAACAGAGGGGCTGAAACAGAGGGGCTGAAACAGAGGGGCTGAATCAGAGGGGCTGAATCAGAGGGGCTGAATCAGAGGGGCTGAAACTGAGGGCGAGAAACAGAGGGGCTGAAACAGAGCGGCTGAATCAGAGGGGCTGAATCAGAGGGGCTGAAACAGAGGGGCTGAATCAGAGGGGCTGAATCAGAGGGGCTGAATCAGAGGGGCTGAAACTGAGGGCGAGAAACAGAGGGGCTGAAACAGAGGGCGAGAAACAGAGGGGCTGAAACAGAGGGGCTGAAACAGAGGGCCTAAAACAGAGGGGCTGAAACAGAGGGCGAGAAACAGAGGGGCTGAAACAGAGGGCGAGAAACAGAGGGGCTGAATCAGAGGGTCTGGAACAGAGGGGCTGAAACAGAGGTCGAGAAAGAGAGGGCGAGAAACAGAGTGGCTGAAACAGAGGGACTGAATCAGAGGGGCTGAAACAGAGGGGCTGATACAGAAGGCGTGAAACAGAGGGGCTGAAACAGAGGGGCTGAATCAGCGGGGCTGAAAAAGAGGGGCTGAAACAGAGGGCGAGAATCAGAGGGGCTGAAACAGAGGTCGAGAAACAGAGGGCGAGAAACAGAGGGGCTCAAACAGAGGGGCTGAAACAGAGGGGCTGAAACAGAGGGGCTGATACAGAGGGCGAGAAACAGAACGGCTGAAACAGAGGGCGAGAAACAGAGAGGCTGAAACAGAGGGCGAGAAACAGAGGTGCTGAAACAGAGGGCGAGAAACAGAGGGGCTGAAACAGAGGGCGATAAACAGAGGGGCTGAAACAGAGGGCGAGAAACAGAGGGGCTGAAACAGAGCGGCTGAAACAGAGAGGCTGAAACAGAAGGCGAGAAACAGAGGGGCTGAAACAGAGGGCGAGAAACAGAGGGGCTGAAACAGAGGGCGAGAAACAGAGGGCGAGAAACAGAGGGACTGAAACAGAGGGGCTGAATCAGAGGGGCTGAAACAGAGGGCGAGAAACAGAGGGGCTGAAACAGAGGGCGAGAAACAGAGGGGCTGAAACCGAGGGGCTGAATCAGAGGGGCTGAAACAGAGGGGCTGAAACAGTGGGCGAGAAACAGAGGGGCGGAAACAGAGGGCGAGAAACAGTGGGGCTGAAACAGAGGGCGAGAAACAGAGGGGCTGAAACAGAGGGCGAGAAACAGCGGGGCTGAATCAGAGGGCGAGAAACAGAGTCGCTGAAACAGACGGGCTGAAACAGAGGGGCTGGAACAGAGGGGGAGAAACAGAGGGGCTGAAACAGAGGTGCTGAATCAGAGGGGCTGAAACTGAGGGCGAGAAACATAGGGGCTGAAACAGACGGCGAGAAACAGAGCGGCTGAAACAGAGGGGCTGAAACAGAGGGGCTGAATCGGAGGGGTTGAATCAGAGGGGCTGAATCAGCGGGGCTGAATAAGAGGGCGAAAAACAGAGGGGCTGAAACAGGGGGGCTGAAACAGATGGGCTGAAACAGAGGGCGAGAAACAGAGGGCCTGAATCAGAGGGGCTAAATCAGAGGGGCTGAAACAGAGGGCGAGAAACAGAGGGGCTGAAACTGAGGGCGAGAAATAGAGGGGCTGAAACAGAGGGGCTGAAACAGAGGGGCTGAAACAGAGGGGCTGAATCAGAGGGGCTGATTCAGAGGGGCTGAAACAGAGGGGCTGAATCAGCGGGGCTGAAACAGAGGGCGAGAAACAGAGGGGCTGAAACAGAGGGCGAGAGACAGAGGGGCAGAATCAGAGGGCGAGAAACAGAGGGGCTGAAGTATAGGGCGAGAAACAGTGGGGCTGAAACAGAGGGCGAGAAACAGAGGGGCTGAAACAGATGGGCTGTTTCAGAGGTGCTGAAACAGAGGGGGTGAAACAGTGGGGCTTAAACAAAGGGCGAGAAACAGAGGGGCTGAAACAGAGGGCGAGAAACAGAGGGGCTGAAACAGAGGGCGAGAAACAGAGGGGCTGAAACAGAGGGGCTGAAACAGAGGGCCTAAAACAGAGGGGCTGAAAAAGAGGGCGAGAAACAGAGGGGCTGAAACAGAGGGCGAGAAACAGAGGGGCTGAAACAGAGGGGCTGATACAGAAGTTCTGAAACAGAGGGGCTGAAACAGAGGGCGAGAAACAGAGGGGCTGAATCAGAGGGTCTGGAACAGAGGGGCTGAAACAGAGGGGGAGAAACAGAGGGGCTGAAACAGAGGTCGAGAAAGAGAGGGCGAGAAACAGAGTGGCTGAAACAGAGGGACTGAATCAGAGGGGCTGAAACAGAGGGGCTGATACAGAAGGCGTGAAACAGAGGGGCTGAAACAGAGGGCGGGAAACAGAGCGGCTGAAACAGAGGGCGAGAAACAGAGGGGCTGAAACAGAGGGGCTGAAACAGAGGGCGAGAAACAGAGAGGCTGAAACAGAGGGCGAGAAACAGAGGGGCTGAAGTCTAGGGCGAGAAACAGAGGGGCTGAAACAGAGGGGCTGAAACAGAGGGCGAGAAACAGAGGGGCTGAAACAGAGGGCGAGAAACAGAGGGGCTGAAACAGAGGGCGAGAAACTGGGGGCGAGAAACAGAGAGACTGAAACAGAGGGACTGAAACAGAGGGGCTGAAACAGGGCGAGAAACAGAGGGACTGAAACAGAGGGCGAGAAACAGAGGGGCTAAAACAGAGGGGCTGAATGAGTGGCGCTGAATCAGAGGGGCTGAATCAGAGGGGCTGAAACAGAGGGGCTGAAAAAGAGGGGTGAAACAGATGGGCTGAATCAGTGGGCGAGAAACAGAGCGGCTGAATCAGGGGTGCTAAATCAGAGGGGCCGATTCAGAGGGGCTGAAACAGAGGGGCTGAATCAGAGGGGCTGAAACAGAGGGCGAGAAACACAGGGGCTGAAACAGAGGGCTAGAAACAGAGGTGCTGAAACAGAGGGGCTGAAACAGAGGGGCTGAAACAGAGGGGCTGAAACAGAGGGTGAGAAACAGAGGGGCTGAATCAGAGGGGCTGAAACAGAGGGGATGAAACAGAGGGGCTGAAACAGAGGGCGAGAAACAGAGCTGCTGAAACAGAGGACGAGAAACAGAGGGGCTGAAACAGAGGGCGAGTAACAGAGGGGCTGAAACAGAGGGGCTGAAACAGAAGGGCTGAAACAGAGGGGCTGAAACAGTGGGGCTGCAACAGAGGGCGAGAAACAGAGGGGCTGAAACAGAGGGCGAGAAACAGAGGGGCTGAAACAGAGGGCGAGAAACAGAGGAGCTGATTCAGAGGGGCTGAAAGAGAGGGTGAGAAACAGAGGGGCTGAAACAGAGGGCGAGAAACAGAGTGGCTGAAACAGACGGGCTGAAACAGAGGGGCTGAAAAAGAGGGCGGAAAACAGAGGGGCTGAAACAGAGGGCGAGAAACAGAGGGGCTGAAACAGACGGGCTGAAACAGAGGGGCTGAAACAGAGTGGCTGAAACAGAGGGGCTGAAACAGAGGGCCTTGAACAGAGGGGGAGAAACAGAGGGGCTGAAACAGAGGGGCTGAATCAGAGGGGTTGAAACAGAGGGACTGAAACAGAGGGGCTGAAACAGGGCGAGAAACAGAGGGGCTGAAACAGAGGGCGAGAAACAGAGGGGCTAAAACAGAGGGGCTGAATGAGTGGCGCTGAATCAGAGGGGCTGAATCAGAGGGGCTGAAACAGAGGGGCTGAAAAAGAGGGGTGAAACAGATGGGCTGAATCAGTGGGCGAGAAACAGAGCGGCTGAATCAGGGGTGCTAAATCAGAGGGGCCGATTCAGAGGGGCTGAAACAGAGGGGCTGAATCAGAGGGGCTGAAACAGAGGGCGAGAAACACAGGGGCTGAAACAGAGGGCTAGAAACAGAGGTGCTGAAACAGAGGGGCTGAAACAGAGGGGCTGAAACAGAGGGGCTGAAACAGAGGGTGAGAAACAGAGGGGCTGAATCAGAGGGGCTGAAACAGAGGGGATGAAACAGAGGGGCTGAAACAGAGGGCGAGAAACAGAGCTGCTGAAACAGAGGACGAGAAACAGAGGGGCTGAAACAGAGGGCGAGTAACAGAGGGGCTGAAACAGAGGGGCTGAAACAGAAGGGCTGAAACAGAGGGGCTGAAACAGTGGGGCTGCAACAGAGGGCGAGAAACAGAGGGGCTGAAACAGAGGGCGAGAAACAGAGGGGCTGAAACAGAGGGCGAGAAACAGAGGAGCTGATTCAGAGGGGCTGAAAGAGAGGATGAGAAACAGAGGGGCTGAAACAGAGGGCGAGAAACAGAGTGGCTGAAACTGACGGGCTGAAACAGAGGGGCTGAAAAAGAGGGCGGAAAACAGAGGGGCTGAAACAGAGGGCGAGAAACAGAGGGGCTGAAACAGACGGGCTGAAACAGAGGGGCTGAAACAGAGTGGCTGAAACAGAGGGGCTGAAACAGAGGGCCTTGAACAGAGGGGGAGAAACAGAGGGGCTGAAACAGAGGGGCTGAATCAGAGGGGTTGAAACAGAGGGCGAGAAACAGAGGGGCTGAAACAGAGGGCGAGAAATAGAGGCGCTGAAACAGAGGGTTTGAAACAGAGGGGCTGAATCAGAGGGGCTGATTCAGAGGGGCTGAATCAGAGGGGCTGAAACAGAGGGCGAGAAACAGAGGGGCTGAAACAGAGGGGCTGAAACAGAGTGGCTGAAACAGAGGGGCTGAATCAGAGGGGCTGAAACAGAGGGCGAGAAACAGAGGGGCTGAAACAGAGGGCGAGAAACAGAGGGGCTGAAACAGAGGGGCTGGAACAGAGGGCGAGAAACAGAGGGGCTGAAACAGAGTGCGAGAAACAGAGGGGCTGAAACACAGGGGCTGAATCAGAGGGGCTGAAACAGAGGGGCTGAATCAGAGGGGCTGAATCAGAGGGGCTGAATCAGAGGGGCTGAAACTGAGGGCGAGAAACAGAGGGGCTGAAACAGAGGGGCTGAATCAGAGGGGCTGAATCAGAGGGGCTGAAACAGAGGGGCTGAATCAGAGGGGCTGAATCAGAGGGGCTGAATCAGAGGGGCTGAAACTGAGGGCGAGAAACAGAGGGGCTGAAACAGAGGGCGAGAAACAGAGGGGCTGAAACAGAGGGGCTGAAACAGAGGGCCTAAAACAGAGGGGCTGAAACAGAGGGCGAGAAACAGAGGGGCTGAAACAGAGGGGCTGAAACAGAGGGGCTAAATCAGAGGGGCAGAAACAGAGGGCGAGAAACTGAGGGGCTGAAACAGAGGTGCTGAAACAGAGGGGCTGAAACAGAGGGGCTGAAACAGAGTGGCTGAAACAGAGGGGCTGAATCAGAGGGGCTGAAACAGAGGGCGAGAAACAGAGGGGCTGAAACAGAGGGGCTGGAACAGAGGGCGAGAAACAGACGGGCTGAAACAGAGTGCGAGAAACAGAGGGGCTGAAACACAGGGGCTGAATCAGAGGGGCTGAAACAGAGGGGCTGAATCAGAGGGGCTGAATCAGAGGGGCTGAATCAGAGGGGCTGAAACTGAGGGCGAGAAACAGAGGGGCTGAAACAGAGGGGCTGAATCAGAGGGGCTGAATCAGAGGGGCTGAAACAGAGGGGCTGAATCAGAGGGGCTGAATCAGAGGGGCTGAATCAGGGGGGCTGAAACTGAGGGCGAGAAACAGAGGGGCTGAAACAGAGGGCGAGAAACAGAGGGGCTGAAACAGAGGGGCTGAAACAGAGGGCCTAAAACAGAGGGGCTGAAACAGAGGGCGAGAAACAGAGGGGCTGAAACAGAGGGCGAGAAACAGAGGGGCTGAATCAGAGGGTCTGGAACAGAGGGGCTGAAACAGAGGGGGAGAAACAGAGGGGCTGAAACAGAGGTCGAGAAAGAGAGGGCGAGAAACAGAGTGGCTGAAACAGAGGGACTGAATCAGAGGGGCTGAAACAGAGGGGCTGATACAGAAGGCGTGAAACAGAGGGGCTGAAACAGAGGGCGGGAAACAGAGCGGCTGAAACAGAGGGCGAGAAACAGAGGGGCTGAAACAGAGGGGCTGAAACAGAGGGCGAGAAACAGAGAGGCTGAAACAGAGGGCGAGAAACAGAGGGGCTGAAGTATAGGGCGAGAAACAGAGGGGCTGAAACAGAGGGGCTGAAACAGAGGGCGAGAATCAGAGGGGCTGAAACAGAGGGCGAGAAACAGAGGGGCTGAAACAGAGGGCGAGAAACTGAGGGCGAGAAACAGAGAGACTGAAACAGAGGGACTGAAACAGAGGGGCTGAAACAGAGGGCGAGAAACAGAGGGGCTGAAACAGAGGGCGAGAAACAGAGGGGCTAAAACAGAGGGGCTGAATGAGTGGCGCTGAATCAGAGGGGCTGAATCAGAGGGGCTGAAACAGAGGGGCTGAAAAAGAGGGGTGAAACAGATGGGCTGAATCAGTGGGCGAGAAACAGAGGGGCTGAATCAGGGGTGCTAAATCAGAGGGGCCGATTCAGAGGGGCTGAAACAGAGGGGCTGAATCAGAGGGGCTGAAACAGAGGGCGAGAAACACAGGGGCTGAAACAGAGGGCTAGAAACAGAGGTGCTGAAACAGAGGGGCTGAAACAGAGGGGCTGAAACAGAGGGGCTGAAACAGAGGGTGAGAAACAGAGGGGCTGAATCAGAGGGGCTGAAACAGAGGGGATGAAACAGAGGGGCTGAAACAGAGGGCGAGAAACAGAGCTGCTGAAACAGAGGACGAGAAACAGAGGGGCTGAAACAGAGGGCGAGTAACAGAGGGGCTGAAACAGAGGGGCTGAAACAGAAGGGCTGAAACAGAGGGGCTGAAACAGTGGGGCTGCAACAGAGGGCGAGAAACAGAGGGGCTGAAACAGAGGGCGAGAAACAGAGGGGCTGAAACAGAGGGCGAGAAACAGAGGAGCTGATTCAGAGGGGCTGAAAGAGAGGGTGAGAAACAGAGGGGCTGAAACAGAGGGCGAGAAACAGAGTGGCTGAAACAGACGGGCTGAAACAGAGGGCGAGAAACACAGGGGCTGAAACAGAGGGCTAGAAACAGAGGTGCTGAAACAGAGGGGCTGAAACAGAGGGGCTGAAACAGAGGGGCTGAAACAGAGGGTGAGAAACAGAGGGGCTGAATCAGAGGGGCTGAAACAGAGGGGATGAAACAGAGGGGCTGAAACAGAGGGCGAGAAACAGAGCTGCTGAAACAGAGGACGAGAAACAGAGGGGCTGAAACAGAGGGCGAGTAACAGAGGGGCTGAAACAGAGGGGCTGAAACAGAAGGGCTGAAACAGAGGGGCTGAAACAGTGGGGCTGCAACAGAGGGCGAGAAACAGAGGGGCTGAAACAGAGGGCGAGAAACAGAGGGGCTGAAAGAGAGGGTGAGAAACAGAGGGGCTGAAACAGAGGGCGAGAAACAGAGTGGCTGAAACAGACGGGCTGAAACAGAGGGGCTGAAAAAGAGGGCGGAAAACAGAGGGGCTGAAACAGAGGGCGAGAAACAGAGGGGCTGAAACAGACGGGCTGAAACAGAGGGGCTGAAACAGAGTGGCTGAAACAGAGGGGCTGAAACAGAGGGCCTTGAACAGAGGGGGAGAAACAGAGGGGCTGAAACAGAGGGGCTGAATCAGAGGGGTTGAAACAGAGGGACTGAAACAGAGGGGCTGAAACAGGGCGAGAAACAGAGGGGCTGAAACAGAGGGCGAGAAACAGAGGGGCTAAATCAGAGGGGCTGAATGAGTGGCGCTGAATCAGAGGGGCTGAATCAGAGGGGCTGAAACAGAGGGGCTGAAAAAGAGGGGTGAAACAGATGGGCTGAATCAGTGGGCGAGAAACAGAGCGGCTGAATCAGGGGTGCTAAATCAGAGGGGCCGATTCAGAGGGGCTGAATCAGAGGGGCTGAATCAGAGGGGCTGAAACAGAGGGCGAGAAACACAGGGGCTGAAACAGAGGGCTAGAAACAGAGGTGCTGAAACAGAGGGGCTGAAACAGAGGGGCTGAAACAGAGGGGCTGAAACAGAGGGTGAGAAACAGAGGGTCTGAATCAGAGGGGCTGAAACAGAGGGGATGAAACAGAGGGGCTGAAACAGAGGGCGAGAAACAGAGGGCCTGAAACAGAGGACGAGAAACAGAGGGGCTGAAACAGAGGGCGAGTAACAGAGGGGCTGAAACAGAGGGGCTGAAACAGAAGGGCTGAAACAGAGGGGCTGAAACAGTGGGGCTGCAACAGAGGGCGAGAAACAGAGGGGCTGAAACAGAGGGCGAGAAACAGAGGGGCTGAAACAGAGGGCGAGAAACAGAGGAGCTGATTCAGAGGGGCTGAAAGAGAGGGTGAGAAACAGAGGGGCTGAAACAGAGGGCGAGAAACAGAGTGGCTGAAACAGACGGGCTGAAACAGAGGGGCTGAAAAAGAGGGCGGAAAACAGAGGGGCTGAAACAGAGGGCGAGAAACAGAGGGGCTGAAACAGACGGGCTGAAACAGAGGGGCTGAAACAGAGTGGCTGAAACAGAGGGGCTGAAACAGAGGGCCTTGAACAGAGGGGGAGAAACAGAGGGGCTGAAACAGAGGGGCTGAATCAGAGGGGTTGAAACAGAGGGCGAGAAACAGAGGGGCTGAAACAGAGGGCGAGAAATAGAGGCGCTGAAACAGAGGGTTTGAAACAGAGGGGCTGAATCAGAGGGGCTGATTCAGAGGGGCTGAATCAGAGGGGCTGAAACAGAGGGCGAGAAACAGAGGGGCTGAAACAGAGGGGCTGAAACAGAGTGGCTGAAACAGAGGGGCTGAATCAGAGGGGCTGAAACAGAGGGCGAGAAACAGAGGGGCTGAAACAGAGGGCGAGAAACAGAGGGGCTGAAACAGAGGGGCTGGAACAGAGGGCGAGAAACAGAGGGGCTGAAACAGAGTGCGAGAAGCAGAGGGGCTGAAACAGAGGGGCTGAATCAGAGGGGCTGAAACAGAGGGGCTGAATCAGAGGGGCTGAATCAGAGGGGCTGAATCAGAGGGGCTGAAACTGAGGGCGAGAAACAGAGGGGCTGAAACAGAGGGGCTGAATCAGAGGGGCTGAATCAGAGGGGATGAAACAGAGGGGCTGAATCAGAGGGGCTGAATCAGAGGGGCTGAATCAGAGGGGCTGAAACTGAGGGCGAGAAACAGAGGGGCTGAAACAGAGGGCGAGAAACAGAGGGGCTGAAACAGAGGGGCTGAAACAGAGGGCCTAAAACAGAGGGGCTGAAACAGAGGGCGAGAAACAGAGGGGCTGAAACAGAGGGGCTAAATCAGAGGGGCAGAAACAGAGGGCGAGAAACTGAGGGGCTGAAACAGAGGTGCTGAAACAGAGGGGCTGAAACAGAGGGGCTGAAACAGAGTGGCTGAAACAGAGGGGCTGAATCAGAGGGGCTGAAACAGAGGGCGAGAAACAGAGGGGCTGAAACAGAGGGGCTGGAACAGAGGGCGAGAAACAGAGGGGCTGAAACAGAGTGCGAGAAACAGAGGGGCTGAAACACAGGGGCTGAATCAGAGGGGCTGAAACAGAGGGGCTGAATCAGAGGGGCTGAATCAGAGGGGCTGAATCAGAGGGGCTGAAACTGAGGGCGAGAAACAGAGGGGCTGAAACAGAGGGGCTGAATCAGAGGGGCTGAATCAGAGGGGCTGAAACAGAGGGGCTGAATCAGAGGGGCTGAATCAGAGGGGCTGAATCAGAGGGGCTGAAACTGAGGGCGAGAAACAGAGGGGCTGAAACAGAGGGCGAGAAACAGAGGGGCTGAAACAGAGGGGCTGAAACAGAGGGCCTAAAACAGAGGGGCTGAAACAGAGGGCGAGAAACAGAGGGGCTGAAACAGAGGGCGAGAAACAGAGGGGCTGAATCAGAGGGTCTGGAACAGAGGGGCTGAAACAGAGGGGGAGAAACAGAGGGGCTGAAACAGAGGTCGAGAAAGAGAGGGCGAGAAACAGAGTGGCTGAAACAGAGGGACTGAATCAGAGGGGCTGAAACAGAGGGGCTGATACAGAAGGCGTGAAACAGAGGGGCTGAAACAGAGGGCGGGAAACAGAGCGGCTGAAACAGAGGGCGAGAAACAGAGGGGCTGAAACAGAGGGGCTGAAACAGAGGGCGAGAAACAGAGAGGCTGAAACAGAGGGCGAGAAACAGAGGGGCTGAAGTATAGGGCGAGAAACAGAGGGGCTGAAACAGAGGGGCTGAAACAAAGGGCGAGAAACAGAGGGCGAGAAACAGAGGGGCTGAAACAGAGGGGCTGAAACAGAAGGGCTGAAACAGAGGGGCTGAAACAGTGGGGCTGCAACAGAGGGCGAGAAACAGAGGGGCTGAAACAGAGGGCGAGAAACAGAGGGGCTGAAACAGAGGGCGAGAAACAGAGGAGCTGATTCAGAGGGGCTGAAAGAGAGGGTGAGAAACAGAGGGGCTGAAACAGAGGGCGAGAAACAGAGTGGCTGAAACAGACGGGCTGAAACAGAGGGCGAGAAACACAGGGGCTGAAACAGAGGGCTAGAAACAGAGGTGCTGAAACAGAGGGGCTGAAACAGAGGGGCTGAAACAGAGGGGCTGAAACAGAGGGTGAGAAACAGAGGGGCTGAATCAGAGGGGCTGAAACAGAGGGGATGAAACAGAGGGGCTGAAACAGAGGGCGAGAAACAGAGCTGCTGAAACAGAGGACGAGAAACAGAGGGGCTGAAACAGAGGGCGAGTAACAGAGGGGCTGAAACAGAGGGGCTGAAACAGAAGGGCTGAAACAGAGGGGCTGAAACAGTGGGGCTGCAACAGAGGGCGAGAAACAGAGGGGCTGAAACAGAGGGCGAGAAACAGAGGGGCTGAAAGAGAGGGTGAGAAACAGAGGGGCTGAAACAGAGGGCGAGAAACAGAGTGGCTGAAACAGACGGGCTGAAACAGAGGGGCTGAAAAAGAGGGCGGAAAACAGAGGGGCTGAAACAGAGGGCGAGAAACAGAGGGGCTGAAACAGACGGGCTGAAACAGAGGGGCTGAAACAGAGTGGCTGAAACAGAGGGGCTGAAACAGAGGGCCTTGAACAGAGGGGGAGAAACAGAGGGGCTGAAACAGAGGGGCTGAATCAGAGGGGTTGAAACAGAGGGACTGAAACAGAGGGGCTGAAACAGGGCGAGAAACAGAGGGGCTGAAACAGAGGGCGAGAAACAGAGGGGCTAAATCAGAGGGGCTGAATGAGTGGCGCTGAATCAGAGGGCTGAATCAGAGGGGCTGAAACAGAGGGGCTGAAAAAGAGGGGTGAAACAGATGGGCTGAATCAGTGGGCGAGAAACAGAGCGGCTGAATCAGGGGTGCTAAATCAGAGGGGCCGATTCAGAGGGGCTGAATCAGAGGGGCTGAATCAGAGGGGCTGAAACAGAGGGCGAGAAACACAGGGGCTGAAACAGAGGGCTAGAAACAGAGGTGCTGAAACAGAGGGGCTGAAACAGAGGGGCTGAAACAGAGGGGCTGAAACAGAGGGTGAGAAACAGAGGGTCTGAATCAGAGGGGCTGAAACAGAGGGGATGAAACAGAGGGGCTGAAACAGAGGGCGAGAAACAGAGGGCCTGAAACAGAGGACGAGAAACAGAGGGGCTGAAACAGAGGGCGAGTAACAGAGGGGCTGAAACAGAGGGGCTGAAACAGAAGGGCTGAAACAGAGGGGCTGAAACAGTGGGGCTGCAACAGAGGGCGAGAAACAGAGGGGCTGAAACAGAGGGCGAGAAACAGAGGGGCTGAAACAGAGGGCGAGAAACAGAGGAGCTGATTCAGAGGGGCTGAAAGAGAGGGTGAGAAACAGAGGGGCTGAAACAGAGGGCGAGAAACAGAGTGGCTGAAACAGACGGGCTGAAACAGAGGGGCTGAAAAAGAGGGCGGAAAACAGAGGGGCTGAAACAGAGGGCGAGAAACAGAGGGGCTGAAACAGACGGGCTGAAACAGAGGGGCTGAAACAGAGTGGCTGAAACAGAGGGGCTGAAACAGAGGGCCTTGAACAGAGGGGGAGAAACAGAGGGGCTGAAACAGAGGGGCTGAATCAGAGGGGTTGAAACAGAGGGCGAGAAACAGAGGGGCTGAAACAGAGGGCGAGAAATAGAGGCGCTGAAACAGAGGGTTTGAAACAGAGGGGCTGAATCAGAGGGGCTGATTCAGAGGGGCTGAATCAGAGGGGCTGAAACAGAGGGCGAGAAACAGAGGGGCTGAAACAGAGGGGCTGAAACAGAGTGGCTGAAACAGAGGGGCTGAATCAGAGGGGCTGAAACAGAGGGCGAGAAACAGAGGGGCTGAAACAGAGGGCGAGAAACAGAGGGGCTGAAACAGAGGGGCTGGAACAGAGGGCGAGAAACAGAGGGGCTGAAACAGAGTGCGAGAAGCAGAGGGGCTGAAACAGAGGGGCTGAATCAGAGGGGCTGAAACAGAGGGGCTGAATCAGAGGGGCTGAATCAGAGGGGCTGAATCAGAGGGGCTGAAACTGAGGGCGAGAAACAGAGGGGCTGAAACAGAGGGGCTGAATCAGAGGGGCTGAATCAGAGGGGATGAAACAGAGGGGCTGAATCAGAGGGGCTGAATCAGAGGGGCTGAATCAGAGGGGCTGAAACTGAGGGCGAGAAACAGAGGGGCTGAAACAGAGGGCGAGAAACAGAGGGGCTGAAACAGAGGGGCTGAAACAGAGGGCCTAAAACAGAGGGGCTGAAACAGAGGGCGAGAAACAGAGGGGCTGAAACAGAGGGGCTAAATCAGAGGGGCAGAAACAGAGGGCGAGAAACTGAGGGGCTGAAACAGAGGTGCTGAAACAGAGGGGCTGAAACAGAGGGGCTGAAACAGAGTGGCTGAAACAGAGGGGCTGAATCAGAGGGGCTGAAACAGAGGGCGAGAAACAGAGGGGCTGAAACAGAGGGGCTGGAACAGAGGGCGAGAAACAGAGGGGCTGAAACAGAGTGCGAGAAACAGAGGGGCTGAAACACAGGGGCTGAATCAGAGGGGCTGAAACAGAGGGGCTGAATCAGAGGGGCTGAATCAGAGGGGCTGAATCAGAGGGGCTGAAACTGAGGGCGAGAAACAGAGGGGCTGAAACAGAGGGGCTGAATCAGAGGGGCTGAATCAGAGGGGCTGAAACAGAGGGGCTGAATCAGAGGGGCTGAATCAGAGGGGCTGAATCAGAGGGGCTGAAACTGAGGGCGAGAAACAGAGGGGCTGAAACAGAGGGCGAGAAACAGAGGGGCTGAAACAGAGGGGCTGAAACAGAGGGCCTAAAACAGAGGGGCTGAAACAGAGGGCGAGAAACAGAGGGGCTGAAACAGAGGGCGAGAAACAGAGGGGCTGAATCAGAGGGTCTGGAACAGAGGGGCTGAAACAGAGGGGGAGAAACAGAGGGGCTGAAACAGAGGTCGAGAAAGAGAGGGCGAGAAACAGAGTGGCTGAAACAGAGGGACTGAATCAGAGGGGCTGAAACAGAGGGGCTGATACAGAAGGCGTGAAACAGAGGGGCTGAAACAGAGGGCGGGAAACAGAGCGGCTGAAACAGAGGGCGAGAAACAGAGGGGCTGAAACAGAGGGGCTGAAACAGAGGGCGAGAAACAGAGAGGCTGAAACAGAGGGCGAGAAACAGAGGGGCTGAAGTATAGGGCGAGAAACAGAGGGGCTGAAACAGAGGGGCTGAAACAAAGGGCGAGAAACAGAGGGGCTGAAACAGAGGGCGAGAAACAGAGGGGCTGAAACAGAGGGGCTGAAACAAAGGGCGAGAAACAGAGGGGCTGAAACAGAGGGCGAGAAACAGAGGGGCTGAAACAGAGGGCGAGAAACTGAGGGCGAGAAACAGAGAGACTGAAACAGAGGGACTGAAACAGAGGGGCTGAAACAGAGGGCGAGAAACAGAGGGGCTGAAACAGAGGGCGAGAAACAGAGGGGCTAAAACAGAGGGGCTGAATGAGTGGCGCTGAATCAGAGGGGCTGAATCAGAGGGGCTGAAACAGAGGGGCTGAAAAAGAGGGGTGAAACAGATGGGCTGAATCAGTGGGCGAGAAACAGAGCGGCTGAATCAGGAGTGCTAAATCTGAGGGGCCGATTCAGAGGGGCTGAAACAGAGGGGCTGAATCAGAGGGGCTGAAACAGAGGGCGAGAAACACAGGGGCTGAAACAGAGGGCTAGAAACAGAGGTGCTGAAACAGAGGGGCTGAAACAGAGGGGCTGAAACAGAGGGGCTGAAACAGAGGGTGAGAAACAGAGGGGCTGAATCAGAGGGGCTGAAACAGAGGGGATGAAACAGAGGGGCTGAAACAGAGGGCGAGAAACAGAGCTGCTGAAACAGAGGACGAGAAACAGAGGGGCTGAAACAGAGGGCGAGTAACAGAGGGGCTGAAACAGAGGGGCTGAAACAGAAGGGCTGAAACAGAGGGGCTGAAACAGTGGGGCTGCAACAGAGGGCGAGAAACAGAGGGGCTGAAACAGAGGGCGAGAAACAGAGGGGCTGAAACAGAGGGCGAGAAACAGAGGAGCTGATTCAGAGGGGCTGAAAGAGAGGGTGAGAAACAGAGGGGCTGAAACAGAGGGCGAGAAACAGAGTGGCTGAAACAGACGGGCTGAAACAGAGGGGCTGAAAAAGAGGGCGGAAAACAGAGGGGCTGAAACAGAGGGCGAGAAACAGAGGGGCTGAAACAGACGGGCTGAAACAGAGGGGCTGAAACAGAGTGGCTGAAACAGAGGGGCTGGATCAGAGGGGCTGAAACAGAGGGCGAGAAACAGAGGGGCTGAAACACAGGGGCTGAATCAGAGGGGCTGAAACAGAGGGCGAGAAACAGAGGGGCTGAAACAGAGGGGCTGAATCAGAGGGACTGAAACAGAGGGGCTGAAACAGAGGGCGAGAAACAGAGTGGCTGAAACAGAGGGCGAGAAACAGAGGGGCTGAAACAGAGGGCGAGAAATAGAGGCGCTGAAACAGAGGGTTTGAAACAGAGGGGCTGAATCAGAGGGGCTGATTCAGAGGGGCTGAATCAGAGGGGCTGAAACAGAGGGCGAGAAACAGAGGGGCTGAAACAGAGGGGCTGAAACAGAGTGGCTGAAACAGAGGGGCTGAATCAGAGGGGCTGAAACAGAGGGGCTGGAACAGAGTGCGAGAAACAGAGGGGCTGAAACACAGGGGCTGAATCAGCGGGGCTGAAACAGAGGGGCTGAATCAGAGGGGCTGAATCAGAGGGGCTGAAACTGAGGGCGAGAAACAGAGGGGCTGAAACAGAGGGGCTGAATCAGAGGGGCTGAATCAGAGGGGCTGAAACAGAGGGGCTGAATCAGAGGGGCTGAATCAGAGGGGCTGAATCAGAGGGGCTGAAACTGAGGGCGAGAAACAGAGGGGCTGAAACAGAGGGCGAGAAACAGAGGGGCTGAAACAGAGGGGCTGAAACAGAGGGCCTAAAACAGAGGGGCTGAAACAGAGGGCGAGAAACAGAGGGGCTGAAACAGAGGAGCTGAAACAGAGGGGCTAAATCAGAGGGGCAGAAACAGAGGGCGAGAAACTGAGGGTCTGAAACAGAGGTGCTGAAACAGAGGGGCTGAAACAGAGGGGCTGAAACAAAGGGTGAGAAACAGAGGGGCTGAAACAGAGGGCGAGAAACAGAGGGGCTGAAACAGAGGGGCTGATACAGAAGTTCTGAAACAGAGGGGCTGAAACAGAGGGCGAGAAACAGAGGGGCTGAATCAGAGGGTCTGGATCAGAGGGGCTGAAACAGAGGGCGAGAAACAGAGGGGCTGAAACAGAGGTCGAGAAAGAGAGGGCGAGAAACAGAGTGGCTGAAACAGAGGGACTGAATCAGAGGGGCTGAAACAGAGGGGCTGATACAGAAGGCGTGAAACAGAGGGGCTGAAACAGAGGGCGGGAAACAGAGCGGCTGAAACAGAGGGCGAGAAACAGAGGGGCTGAAACAGAGGGGCTGAAACAGAGGGGCTGAAACAGAGGGCGAGAAACAGAGAGGCTGAAACAGAGGGCGAGAAACAGAGGGGCTGAAGTATAGGGCGAGAAACAGAGGGGCTGAAACAGAGGGGCTGAAACAGAGGGCGAGAAACAGAGGGGCTGAAACAGAGGGCGAGAAACAGAGGGGCTGAAACAGAGGGCGAGAAACTGAGGGCGAGAAACAGAGAGACTGAAACAGAGGGACTGAAACAGAGGGGCTGAAACAGAGGGCGAGAAACAGAGGCGCTGAAACAGAGGGCGAGAAACAGAGGGGCTAAAACAGAGGGGCTGAATGAGTGGCGCTGAATCAGAGGGGCTGAATCAGAGGGGCTGAAACAGAGGGGCTGAAAAAGAGGGGTGAAACAGATGGGCTGAATCAGTGGGCGAGAAACAGAGCGGCTGAATCAGGGGTGCTAAATCAGAGGGGCCGATTCAGAGGGGCTGAAACAGATGGGCTGAATCAGAGGGGCTGAAACAGAGGGCGAGAAACACAGGGGCTGAAACAGAGGGCTAGAAACAGAGGTGCTGAAACAGAGGGGCTGAAACAGAGGGGCTGAAACAGAGGGGCTGAAACAGAGGGTGAGAAACAGAGGGGCTGAAACAGACGGGCTGAAACAGAGGGGATGAAACAGAGGGGCTGAAACAGAGGGCGAGAAACAGAGGGGCTGAAACAGAGGGGCTGAAACAGAGGGGCTGAAACAGAGGGCGAGTAACAGAGGGGCTGAAACAGAGGGGCTGAAACAGAAGGGCTGAAACAGAGGGGCTGAAACAGAGGGCGAGAAACAGAGGGGCTTAATCAGACGGGCTGAATCAGAGGGGCTGAAACAGAGGGCGAGAATCAGAGGGGCTGAAACAGAGGGCGAGAAACAGAGGGCGAGAAATAGAAGGGCTGAAACAGAGGGGCTGAAACAGAGGGGCTGAAACAGAGGGGCTGATACAGAGGGCGAGAAACAGAAGGGCTGAAAAAGAGGGCGAGAAACAGAGAGGCTGAAACAGAGGGCGAGAAACAGAGGGGTGCGAAACAGAGGGGCTGAAACAGATGTTCTGAAACAGAGGGCGAGAAACAGAGGGGCTGAATCATAGGGGATAAATCAGAGGGGCTGAAACAGAGGGGCTGAAACAGAGGGCGCGAAACAGAGGGGCTGAAACAGAGGGGCTGAAACAGAGGGGCTGAAACAGAGAGGCTGAATCAGAGGGGCTGATTCAGAAGGGGCTGAAACAGAGGGGCTGAATCAGCGGGGCTGAAACAGAGGGCAAGAAACAGAGGGGCTGAAACAGAGGGCGAGAGACAGAGGGGCAGAATCAGAGGGCGAGAAACAGAGGGTCTGAAAAAGAGGGGCTGAAACAGAGGGCGAGAAACAGAGGGGCTGAAACAGAGGGCGAGAAACAGAGGCGCTGAAACTGATGGGCTGAAACAGAGGGGCTGAAACAGAGGGGCTGAAACAGTGGGGCTGCAACAGAGGGCGAGAAACAGAGGGGCTGAAACAGAGGGTGAGAAACAGAGGGGCTGAAACAGAGGGCGAGAAACAGAGTGGCTGAAACAGACGGGCTGTAACAGAGGGGCTGAAAAAGAGGGCGGAAAACAGAGGGGCTGAAACAGAGGGCGAGAAACAGAGAGGCTGAAACAGAGGGGCTGAAACAGAGGGGCTGAAACAGAGTGGCTGAAACAGAGGGGCTGAAACAGAGGGGCTTGAACAGAGGGGGAGAAACAGAGGGGCTGAAACACAGGGGCCGAAACAGAGGGGCTGAAACAGAGGGGCTGGAACAGAGGGCGAGAAACAGAGGGGCTGAAACAGAGTGCGAGAAACAGTGGGGCTGAAACACAGGGGCTGAATCAGAGTGGCTGAAACAGAGGGGCTGAATCAGAGGGGCTGAATCAGAGGGGCTGAATCAGAGGGGCTGAAACTGAGGGCAAGAAACAGAGGGGCTGAAACAGAGGGCGAGAAACAGAGGGGCTGAAACAGAGGGGCTGAAAAAGAGGGGCTAAAACAGAGGGGCTGAAACAGAGGGCGAGAAACAGAGGGGCTGAAACAGAGGGGCTGAAATAGAGGGGCTAAATCAGAGGGGCAGAAACAGAGGGCGAGAAACTGAGGGGCTGAAACAGAGAGCGAGAAACAGAGGGGCTGAAACAGAGGGTGAGAAACAGTGGGGCTGAAACAGAGTGGCTGAAACAGAGGGGCTGAATCAGAGGGGCTGAAACAGAGGGGCTGATACAGAAGGCGTGAAACAGAGGGGCTGAAACAGAGGGCGGGAAACAGAGCGGCTGAAACAGAGGGCGAGAAACAGTGGGGCTGAAACAGAGGGGCTGAAACAGAGGGGCTGAAACAGAGGGCGAGAAACAGAGAGGCTGAAACAGAGGGCGAGAAACAGAGGGGCTGAAGTATTGGGCGAGAAACAGAGGGGCTGAAACAGAGGGGCTGAAACAGAGGGCGAGAAACAGAGGGGCTGAAACAGAGGGCGAGAAACAGAGGGGCTGAAACAGAGGGCGAGAAACTGAGGGCGAGAAACAGAGAGACTGAAACAGAGGGACTGAAACAGAGGGACTGAAACAGAGGGCGAGAAAGAGAGGGGCTGAAACAGAGGGCGAGAAACAGAGGGGCTAAAACAGAGGGGCTGAATGAGTGGCGCTGAATCAGAGGGGCTGAATCAGAGGGCCTGAAACAGAGGGGCTGAAAAAGAGGGGTGAAACAGATGGGCTGAATCAGTGGGCGAGAAACAGAGCGGCTGAATCAGGGGTGCTAAATCAGAGGGGCCGATTCAGAGGGGCTGAAACAGAGGGGCTGAATCAGAGGGGCTGAAACAGAGGGCGAGAAACACAGGGGCTGAAACAGAGGGCTAGAAACAGAGGTGCTGAAACAGAGGGGCTGAAACAGAGGGGCTGAAACAGAGGGGCTGAAACAGAGGGTGAGGAACAGAGGGGCTGAATCAGAGGGGCTGAAACAGAGGGGATGAAACAGAGGGGCTGAAACAGAGGGCGAGAAACAGAGCTGCTGAAACAGAGGACGAGAAACAGAGGGGCTGAAACAGAGGGCGAGTAACAGAGGGGCTGAAACAGAGGGGCTGAAACAGAAGGGCTGAAACAGAGGGGCTGAAACAGAGGGCGAGAAACAGAGGGTCTTAATCAGAGGGGCTGAATCAGAGGGGCTGAAACAGAGGGCGAGAATCAGAGGGGCTGAAACAGAGGGCGAGAAACAGAGGGCGAGAAACAGAAGGGCTGAAACAGAGGGGCTGAAACAGAGGGGCTGAAACAGAGGGGCTGATACAGAGGGCGAGAAACAGAAGGGCTGAAAAAGAGGGCGAGAAACAGAGAGGCTGAAACAGAGGGCGAGAAACAGAGGGGTGCGAAACAGAGGGGCTGAAACAGATGGGCTGAAACAGAGGGCGAGAAACAGAGGGGCTGAATCATAGGGGCTAAATCAGAGGGGCTGAAACAGAGGGGCTGAAACAGAGGGCGAGAAACAGAGGGGCTGAAACAGAGGGGCTGAAACAGAGGGGCTGAAACAGAGGGGCTGAATCAGAGGGGCTGATTCAGAGGGGCTGAAACAGTGGGGCTGAATCAGCGGGGCTGAAACAGAGGGTGAGAAACAGAGGGGCTGAAACAGAGGGCGAGAGACAGAGGGGCAGAATCAGAGGGCGAGAAACAGAGGGTCTGAAAAAGAGGGGCTGAAACAGAGGGCGAGAAACAGAGGGGCTGAAACAGAGGGCGAGAAACAGAGGCGCTGAAACTGATGGGCTGAAACAGAGGGGCTGAAACAGAGGGGCTGAAACAGTGGGGCTGCAACAGAGGGCGAGAAACAGAGGGGCTGAAACAGAGGGCGAGAAACAGAGGGGCTGAAACAGAGGGCAAGAAACAGAGGGGCTGATTCAGAGGGGCTGAAACAGAGGGTGAGAAACAGAGGGGCTGAAACAGAGGGCGAGAAGCAGAGTGGCTGAAACAGACGGGCTGAAACAGAGGGGCTGAAAAAGAGGGCGGAAAACAGAGGGGCTGAAACAGAGGGCGAGAAACAGAGGGGCTGAAACAGAGGGGCTGAAACAGAGGGGCTGAAACAGAGTGGCTGAAACAGAGGGGCTGAAACAGAGGGGCTTGAACAGAGGGGGAGAACCAGAGGGGCTGAAACAGAGGGGCTGAATCAGAGGGGCTGAAACAGAGGGCGAGAAACAGAGGGGCTGAAACAGAGGGCGAGAAATAGAGGCGCTGAAACAGAGGGTTTGAAACAGAGGGGCTGAATCAGAGGGGCTGATTCAGAGGGGCTGAATCAGAGGGGCTGAAACAGAGGGCGAGAAACAGAGGGGCTGAAACAGAGGGGCCGAAACAGAGGGGCTGAAACAGAGGGGCTGGAACAGAGGGCGAGAAACAGAGGGGCTGAAACAGAGTGCGAGAAACAGTGGGGCTGAAACACAGGGGCTGAATCAGAGGGGCTGAAACAAAGGGGCCTGAATCAGAGGGGCTGAATCAGGGGGGCTGAATCAGAGGCGCTGAAACTGAGGGCAAGAAACAGAGGGGCTGAAACAGAGGGCGAGAAACAGAGGGGCTGAAACAGAGGGTCTGAAAAAGAGGGGCTAAAACAGAGGGGCTGAAACAGAGGGCGAGAAACAGAGGGGCTGAAACAGAGGGGCTGAAATAGAGGGGCTAAATCAGAGGGGCAGAAACAGAGGGCGAGAAACTGAGGGGCTGAAACAGAGGGCTAGAAACAGAGGGGCTGAAACAGAGGGGCTGAAACAGAGGGGCTGAAACAGTGGGGCTGAAACATAGGGTGAGAAACAGAGGGGCTGAAACAGAGGGCGAGAAACAGAGGGGCTGAAACAGAGGGGCTGATACAGAAGGGCTGAAACAGAGGGGCTGAAACAGAGGGCGAGAAACAGAGGGGCTGAATCAGTGGGTCTGAAACAGAGGGGCTGAAACAGAGGGCGAGAAACAGAGGGGCTGAAACAGAGGTCGAGAAACAGAGGGCGAGAAACAGAGTGGCTGAAACAGAGGGACTGAATCAGAGGGGCTGAAACAGAGGGGCTGATACAGAAGGCGTGAAACAGAGGGGCTGAAACAGAGGGCGGGAAACAGAACGGCTGAAACAGAGGGCGAGAAACAGAGGGGCTGAAACAGAGGGGCTGGAACAGAGGGCGAGAAACAGAGGGGCTGAAACAGAGGGGCTGAAACAGAGGGGCTAAATCAGAGGGGCAGAAACAGAGGGCGAGAAACTGAGGGGCTGAAACAGAGGTGCTGAAACAGAGGGGCTGAAACAGAGGGGCTGAAACAAAGGGTGAGAAACAGAGGGGCTGAAACAGAGGGCGAGAAACAGAGGTGCTGAAACAGAGGGGCTGATACAGAAGTTCTGAAACAGAGGGGCTGAAACAGAGGGCGAGAAACAGAGGGGCTGAATCAGAGGGTCTGGAACAGAGGGGCTGAAACAGAGGGCGAGAAACAGAGGGGCTGAAACAGAGGTCGAGAAAGAGAGGGCGAGAAACAGAGTGGCTGAAACAGAGGGACTGAATCAGAGGGGCTGAAACAGAGGGGCTGATACAGAAGGCGTGAAACAGAGGGGCTGAAACAGAGGGCGGGAAACAGAGCGGCTGAAACAGAGGGCGAGAAACAGAGGGGCTGAAACAGAGGGGCTGAAACAGAGGGGCTGAAACAGAGGGCGAGAAACAGAGAGGCCGAAACAGAGGGCGAGAAACAGAGGGGCTGAAGTATAGGGCGAGAAACAGAGGGGCTGAAACAGAGGGGCTGAAACAGAGGGCGAGAAACAGAGGGGCTGAAACAGAGGGCGAGAAACAGAGGGGCTGAAACAGAGGGCGAGAAACTGAGGGCGAGAAACAGAGAGACTGAAACAGAGGGACTGAAACAGAGGGGCTGAAACAGAGGGCGAGAAACAGAGGGGCTGAAACAGAGGGCGAGAAACAGAGGGGCTAAAACAGAGGGGCTGAATGAGTGGCGCTGAATCAGAGGGGCTGAATCAGAGGGGCTGAAACAGAGGGGCTGAAAAAGAGAGGTGAAACAGATGGGCTGAATCAGTGGGCGAGAAACAGAGCGCCTGAATCAGGGGTGCTAAATCAGAGGGGCCGATTCAGAGGGGCTGAAACAGAGGGGCTGAATCAGAGGGGCTGAAACAGAGGGCGAGAAACTGAGGGGCTGAAACAGAGGTGCTGAAACAGAGGGGCTGAAACAGAGGGGCTGAAACAAAGGGTGAGAAACAGAGGGGCTGAAACAGAGGGCGAGAAACAGAGGGGCTGAAACAGAGGGGCTGATACAGAAGTTCTGAAACAGAGGGGCTGAAACAGAGGGCGAGAAACAGAGGGGCTGAATCAGAGGGTCTGGAACAGAGGGGCTGAAACAGAGGGCGAGAAACAGAGGGGCTGAAACAGAGGTCGAGAAAGAGAGGGCGAGAAACAGAGTGGCTGAAACAGAGGGACTGAATCAGAGGGGCTGAAACAGAGGGGCTGATACAGAAGGCGTGAAACAGAGGGGCTGAAACAGAGGGCGGGAAACAGAGCGGCTGAAACAGAGGGCGAGAAACAGAGGGGCTGAAACAGAGGGGCTGAAACAGAGGGGCTGAAACAGAGGGCGAGAAACAGAGAGGCCGAAACAGAGGGCGAGAAACAGAGGGGCTGAAGTATAGGGCGAGAAACAGAGGGGCTGAAACAGAGGGGCTGAAACAGAGGGCGAGAAACAGAGGGGCTGAAACAGAGGGCGAGAAACAGAGGGGCTGAAACAGAGGGCGAGAAACTGAGGGCGAGAAACAGAGAGACTGATACAGAGGGACTGAAACAGAGGGGCTGAAACAGAGGGCGAGAAACAGAGGGGCTGAAACAGAGGGCGAGAAACAGAGGGGCTAAAACAGAGGGGCTAAATGAGTGGCGCTGAATCAGAGGGGCTGAATCAGAGGGGCTGAAACAGAGGGGCTGAAAAAGAGAGGTGAAACAGATGGGCTGAATCAGTGGGCGAGAAACAGAGCGGCTGAATCAGGGGTGCTAAATCAGAGGGGCCGATTCAGAGGGGCTGAAACAGAGGGGCTGAATCAGAGGGGCTGAAACAGAGGGCGAGAAACACAGGGGCTGAAACAGAGGGCTAGAAACAGAGGTGCTGAAACAGAGGGGCTGAAACAGAGGGGCTGAAACAGAGGGGCTGAAACAGAGGGTGTGAAACAGAGGGGCTGAATCAGAGGGGCTGAAACAGAGGGGATGAAACAGAGGGGCTGAAACAGAGGGCGAGAAACAGAGCTGCTGAAACAGAGGACGAGAAACAGAGGGGCTGAAACAGAGGGCGAGTAACAGAGGGGCTGAAACAGAGGGGCTGAAACAGAAGGGCTGAAACAGAGGGGCTGAAACAGAGGGCGAGAAACAGAGGGGCTTAATCAGAGGGGCTGAATCAGAGGGGCTGAAACAGAGGGCGAGAATCAGAGGGGCTGAAACAGAGGGCGAGAAACAGAGGGCGAGAAACAGAAGGGCTGAAACAGAGGGGCTGAAACAGAGGGGCTGAAACAGAGGGGCTGATACAGAGGGCGAGAAACAGAAGGGCTGAAAAAGAGGGCGAGAAACAGAGAGGCTGAAACAGAGGGCGAGAAACAGAGGGGTGCGAAACAGAGGGGCTGAAACAGATGGGCTGAAACAGGGGGCGAGAAACAGAGGGGCTGAATCATAGGGGCTAAATCAGAGGGGCTGAAACAGACGGGCTGAAACTGAGGGCGAGAAACGGAGGGGCTGAAACAGAGGGGCTGAAACAGAGGGGCTGAAACAGAGGGGCTGAATCAGAGGGGCTGATTCAGAGGGGCTGAAACAGTGGGGCTGAATCAGCGGGGCTGAAACAGATGGCGAGAAACAGAGGGGCTGAAACAGAGGGCGAGAGACAGAGGGGCAGAATCAGAGGGCGAGAAACAGAGGGTCTGAAAAAGAGGGGCTGAAACAGAGGGCGAGAAACAGAGGGGCTGAAACAGAGGGCGAGAAACAGAGGCGCTGAAACTGATGGGCTGAAACAGAGGGGCTGAAACAGAGGGGCTGAAACAGTGGGGCTGCAACAGAGGGCGAGAAACAGAGGGGCTGAAACAGAGGGCGAGAAACAGAGGGGCTGAAACAGAGGGCAAGAAACAGAGGGGTTGATTCAGAGGGGCTGAAACAGAGGGTGAGAAACAGAGGGGCTGAAACAGAGGGCGAGAAACAGAGTGGCTGAAACAGACGGGCTGAAACAGAGGGGCTGAAAAAGAGGGCGGAAAACAGAGGGGCTGAAACAGAGGGCGAGAAACAGAGGGGCTGAAACAGAGGGGCTGAAACAGAGGGGCTGAAACAGAGTGGCTGAAACAGAGGGGCTGAAACAGAGGGGCTTGAACAGAGGGGGAGAAACAGAGGGGCTGAAACAGAGGGGCTGAATCAGAGGGGCTGAAACAGAGGGCGAGAAACAGAGGGGCTGAAACAGAGGGCGAGAAATAGAGGCGCTGAAACAGAGGGTTTGAAACAGAGGGGCTGAATCAGAGGGGCTGATTCAGTGGGGCTGAATCAGAGGGGCTGAAACAGAGGGCGAGAAACAGAGGGGCTGAAACAGAGGGGCCGAAACAGAGGGGCTGAAACAGAGGGGCTGGAACAGAGGGCGAGAAACAGAGGGGCTGAAACAGAGTGCGAGAAACAGTGGGGCTGAAACACAGGGGCTGAATCAGAGGGGCTGAAACAGAGGGGCTGAATCAGAGGGGCTGAATCAGAGGGGCTGAATCAGAGGGGCTGAAACTGAGGGCAAGAAACAGAGGGGCTGAAACAGAGGGCGAGAAACAGAGGGGCTGAAACAGAGGGGCTGAAAAAGCGGGGCTAAAACAGAGGGGCTGAAACAGAGGGCGAGAAACAGAGGGGCTGAAAAAGAGGGGCTGAAATCGAGGGGCTAAATCAGAGGGGCAGAAACAGAGGGCGAGAAACTGAGGGGCTGAAACAGAGGGCTAGAAACAGAGGGGCTGAAACAGAGGGGCTGAAACAGAGGGGCTGAAACAGTGGGGCTGAAACATAGGGTGAGAAACAGAGGGGCTGAAACAGAGGGCGAGAAACAGAGGGGCTGAAACAGAGGGGCTGATACAGAAGGGCTGAAACAGAGGGGCTGAAACAGAGGGCGAGAAACAGAGGGGCTGAATCAGTGGGTCTGAAACAGAGGGGCTGAAACAGAGGGCGAGAAACAGAGGGGCTGAAACAAAGGTCGAGAAACAGAGGGCGAGAAACAGAGTGGCTGAAACAGAGGGACTGAATCAGAGGGGCTGAAACAGAGGGGCTGATACAGAAGGCGTGAAACAGAGGGGCTGAAACAGAGGGCGGGAAACAGAACGGCTGAAACAGAGGGCGAGAAACAGAGGGGCTGAAACAGAGGGGCTGAAACAGAGGGGCTGGAACAGAGGGCGAGAAACAGAGAGGCTGAAATAGAGGGCGAGAAACAGAGGGGCTGAAACAGAGGGCGAGAAACAGAGGGGCTGAAACAGAGGGGCTCAAACAGAGGGCGAGAAACAGAGGGGCTGAAACAGAGGGCGAGAAACAGAGGGGCTGAAACAGTGGACGAGAAACTGAGGGCGAGAAACAGAGAGACTGAAACAGAGGGACTGAAACAGAGGGGCTGAAACAGAGGGCGAGAAACAGAGGGGCTGAAACAGAGGGCGAGAAACAGAGGGGCTGAAACAGAGGGGCTGAATGAGTGGCGCTGAATCAGAGGGGCTGAATCAGAGGGGCTGAAACAGAGGGTGAGAAACAGTGGGGCTGAAACAGAGGGGTGAAACAGATGGGCTGAATCAGAGGGCGAGAAACAGAGCGGCTGAATCAGAGGGGCTAAATCAGAGGGGCCGAATCAGAGGGGCTGAAAATGAGGGGCTGAATCAGAGGGGCTGAAACAGAGGGCGAGAAACAGAGGGGCTGATTCAGAGGGGCTGAAGCAGAGGGGATGAAACAGAGGGGCTGAAACAGAGGGAGAGAAACAGAGGTGCTGAAACAGAGGGGCTGAAACAGAGGGCGAGAAACAGAGCTGCTGAAACAGAGGACGAGAAACAGAGGGGCTGAAACAGAGGGCGAGAAACAGAGGGGCTGAAACAGAGGGGCTGAAACAGAGGGCGAGAAACAGTGGGGCTGAAACAGCGGGACTGAAACAGAGGGCGAGAAACAGAGGGGCTGAAAAAGATGGCGAGAAACAGAGGGGCTGAAACAGAGGGCGAGAAACAGAGGGGCTGAAACAGAGGGGCTGAAACAGAAGGGATGAAACAGAGGGGCTAAAACATAGGGCGAGAAACAGAGGGGCTGAATCAGAGCGGCTGAATCAGAGGGGATGAAACAGAGGGGCTGAAACAGAGGGCGTTAAACAGAGGGGCTGAAACAGAGGGCAAGAAACAGAGGGCGAGAAACAAAAGGGCTGAAACAGAGGGGCTGAAACAGAGGGAGTGAAACAGAGGATCTGAAACAGAGGGCGAGAAACAGAGGTGCTGAAACAGAGGGGCTGAAACGGAAGGGCTGAAACAGAAGGCGAGAAACAGAGGGGCTGAAACAGAGGGCGAGAAACAGAACGGCCGAAACAGAGGGCCAGAAACAGAGGGCGAGAAACAGAGGGACTGAAACAGAGGGGCTGAATCCGAGGGGATGCATCAGAGAGGCTGAAACAGAGGGGCTGGAACAGAGGGGGAGAAACAGAGGGGCTGAAACAGAGGGGCAGAATCATAGGGGCTGAAACAGAGGGCGAGAAACAGAGGGGCTGAAAAAGAGGGGCTGAAACAGAGGGGCTGAATCAGAGGGGCTGAATCACAGGGGCTGAAACAGAGGGCGAGAAACACAGGGGCTGAAACAGGGGGGCTGAAACAGAGGGGCTAAATCAGAGGGGCAGAAACAGACGGCGAGAAACAGAGGGGCTGAAACAGAGGGCGAGAAACAGAGGGGCTGAAACAGAGGGGCTGAAACAGAGGGCGAGAAACAGACGGGCTGAAACAGAGGGCGAGACACAGAGGGGCTGAAACAGAGGGCGAGAAACAGAGGCGCTGAAACAGAGGGGCTGAAACAGAATGGCTGAAACAGAGGGGCTGAAACAGAGGGCGAGAAACAGAGGGGCTGAATCAGAGGGGCTGAATCAGAGGGGCTGAAACAGAGGGGCTGAAACAGAGGGCGAGAAACAGAGGGGCTGAAACAGTGGGCGAGAAACAGTGGGCGAGAAACAGAGGGCGAGAAACAGAGAGGCTGAAAAAGAGAGGCTGAAACAGAGGGGCTGAAACATAGGGGCTGAAACAGAGGGCGAGAAACAGAGAGGCTGAAACAGAGGGCGAGAAACAGAGGGGCTGAAACAGAGGGCGAGAAACAGAGGGGCTGAAAAGAGGGCGAGAAACAGAGGGGCTAAATTAGAGGGGCAGAAACAGAGGGTGAGAAACAGAGGGGCTGAAACAGAGGGAGAGAAACAGAGGTGCTGAAACAGAGGGGCTGAAACAGAGGGCGAGAAACAGAGCTGCTGAAACAGAGGGCGAGAAACAGAGGGGCTGAAACAGAGGGCGAGTAACAGAGGGGCTGAAACAGAGGGGCTGAAACAGAAGGGCTGAAACAGAGAGGCTGAAACAGAGGGCGAGAAACAGAGGTGCTGAATCAGAGGGGCTGAATCAGAGGGGCTGAAAAAGAGGGGCTGAAACAGAGGGCGAGAATCAGAGGAGCTGAAACAGAGGGCGAGAAACAGAGGGCGAGAAACAGAAGGGCTGGAACAGAGGGGCTGAAACAGAGGGGTTGAAACAGAGGGGCTGATACAGAGTGCGAGAAACAGAAGGGCTGAAACAGAGGGCGAGAAACAGAGAGGCTGAAACAGAAGGCGAGAAACAGAGGGGCCGAAACAGAGGGGCTGAAACAGAGGGGCTGAAACAGAGAGGCTGAAACAGATGGCGAGAAACTGAGGGGCTGAAACAGAGGGCGAGAAACAGAGGGGCTGAAACAGAGGGTGAGAAACAGTGGGGCTGAAACAGAGGGGCTGAAACAGAGGGGCTGAATCAGAGGGGCTTATTCAGAGGGGCTGAAACAGAGGGGCTGAATAAGAGGGGCTGAAACAGAGGGCGAGAAACAGACGGGCTGAAACAGAGGGCGAGAAACAGAGGGGCAGAAACAGAGGGCGAGAAACAGAGTGGCTGAAACAGAGGGGCTGAAACAAAGAGCGCGAAAGAGAGGGGCTGAAACAGAGGGCGAGAAACAGAGGGGCTGAAACAGAGGGGCTGAAACAGAGGGGCTAAATTAGAGGGGCAGAAACAGAGGGCGAGAAACAGAGGGGCTGAAACAGAGGGCGAGAAACAGAGGTGCTGAAACAGAGGGTCTGAAACAGAGGGGCTGAAATAGAGGGGCTGAAACAGAGGGCGAGAAACAGAGGGGCTGAAACAGAGGGCGAGAAACAGAGGGGCTGAAACAGAGGAGCTGAAACAGAAGGGCTGAAACAGAGGGGCTGAAACAGAGGGCGAGAAACAGAGGGGCTGAAACAGAGGGCGAGAAACATAGGGGCCGAAACAGAGGGGCTGAAACAGAGTGGCTGAAACAGAGGGGCTGATACAGAGGGCGAGAAACAGAAGGGCTGAAACAGAGGGCGAGAAACAGAGAGGCTGAAACAGAGGGCGAGAAACAGAGGGGCCGAAACAGAGGGCGATAAACAGAGGGGCTGAAACAGAGGGGCTGAAACAGAGGGGCTGAATCAGAGGGGCTGAATCACAGGGGCTGAATCACAGGGGCTGAAACAGAGGGCGAGAAACAGAGGGGCTGAAACAGGGGGGCTGAAACAGAGGGGCTAAATCAGAGGGGCAGAAACAGACGGCGAGAAACAGAGGGGCTGAAACAGAGGGCGAGAAACAGAGGGGCTGAAACAGAGGGGCTGAAACAGAGGGGCTGAAACAGAGGGCGAGAAACAGAGGGGCTGAAACAGAGGGCGAGACACAGAGGGGCTGAAACAGAGGGCGAGAAACAGAGGCGCTGAAACAGAGGGGCTGAAACAGAATGGCTGAAACAGAGGGGCTGAAACAGAGGGCGAGAAACAGAGGGGCTGAATCAGAGGGGCTGTATCAGAGGGGCTGAAACAGAGGGGCTGAAACAGAGGGCGAGAAACAGAGGGGCTGAAACAGTGGGCGAGAAACAGAGGGCGAGAAACAGAGAGGCTGAAACAGAGAGGCTGAAACAGAGGGGCTGAAACAGAGGGGCTGATACAGACGGCGAGAAACAGAGGGTCTGAAACAGAGGGCGAGAAACAGAGCGGCTGAAACAGAGGGGCTGAAACAGCGGTGCTGAAACAGAGAGCGAGAAACAGAGAGGCTGAAACAGAGGGCGAGAAACAGAGGGGCTGAAACAGAGGGCGAGATACAGAGGGGCTGAAAAGAGGGCGAGAAACAGAGGGGCTAAATTAGAGGGGCAGAAACAGAGGGGCTGAAACAGAGTGCGAGAAACAGAGCTGCTGAAACAGAGGGCGAGAAACAGAGGGGCTGAAACAGAGGGCGAGTAACAGAGGGGCTGAAACAGAGGGGCTGAAACAGAAGGGCTGAAACAGAGGGGCTGAAACAGAGGGCGAGAAACAGAGGGGCTGAAACAGAGGGCGAGTAACAGAGGGGCTGAAACAGAGGGGCTGAAACAGAAGGGCTGAAACAGAGGGGCTGAAACAGAGGGCGAGAAACAGAGGGGCTGAATCAGAGGGGCTGAATCAGAGGGGCTGAAAAAGAGGGGCTGAAACAGAGGGCGAGAATCAGAGGGGCTGAAACAGAGGGCGATAAACAGAGGGCGAGAAACAGAAGTGCTGGAACAGAGGGGCTGAAACAGAGGGGCTGAAACAGAGGGGCTGATACAGAGGGCGAGAAACAGAAGGGCTGAAACAGAGGGCGAGAAACAGAGAGGCTGAAACAGAAGGCGAGAAACAGAGGGGCCGAAACAGAGGGGCTGAAACAGAGGGGCTGAAACAGAGGGACTGAAACAGAGGGCGAGAAACAGAGAGGCTGAAACAGAGGGCGAGAAACAGAGGGGCTGAAACAGAGGGCGATAAACAGAGGGGCTGAAACAGAGGGCGAAAAACAGAGGGGCTGAAACAGAGGGGCTGAAACAGAGGGGCTGAATCAGAGGGGCTGAAACAGAGGGGTTGAAACAGAGGGCGAGAAACAGAGGGGCTGAAACAGTGGGCGAGAAACAGAGGGCGAGAAACAGAGAGGCTGAAACAGAGAGGCTGAAACAGAGGGGCTGAAACAGAGGGGCTGATACAGACGGCGTGAAACAGAGGAGCTGAAACAGAGGGCGAGAAACAGAGGGTCTGAAACAGAGGGCGAGAATCAGAGCGGCTGAAACAGAGGGGCTGATACAGCGGTGCTGAAACAGAGGGCGAGAAACAGAGAGGCTGAAACAGAGGGCGAGAAACAGAGGGGCTGAAACAGAGGGCGAGATACAGAGGGGCTGAAAAGAGGGCGAGAAACAGAGGGGCTAAATTAGAGGGGCAGAAACAGAGGGTGAGAAACAGAGGGGCTGAAACAGAGGGAGAGAAACAGTGGTGCTGAAACAGAGGGGCTGAAACAGAGGGCGAGAAACAGAGCTGCTGAAACAGAGGGCGAGAAACAGAGGGGCTGAAACAGAGGGCGAGTAACAGAGGGGCTGAAACAGAGGGGCTGAAACAGAAGGGCTGAAACAGAGGGGCTGAAACAGAGGGCGAGAAACAGAGGGGCTGAATCAGAGGGGCTGAATCAGAGGGGCTGAAAAAGAGGGGCTGAAACAGAGGGCGAGAATCAGAGGGGCTGAAACAGAGGGCGATAAACAGAGGGCGAGAAACAGAAGGGCTGGAACAGAGGGGCTGAAACAGAGGGGCTGAAACAGAGGGGCTGATACAGAGGGCGAGAAACAGAGGGGCTGAAACAGAGGGCGAGACACAGAGGGGCTGAAACAGAGGGCGAGAAACAGAGGCGCTGAAACAGAGGGGCTGAAACAGAATGGCTGAAACAGAGGGGCTGAAACAGAGGGCGAGAAACAGAGGGGCTGAATCAGAGGGGCTGAATCAGAGGGGCTGAAACAGAGGGGCTGAAACAGAGGGCGAGAAACAGAGGGGCTGAAACAGTGGGCGAGAAACAGTGGGCGAGAAACAGAGGGCGAGAAACAGAGAGGCTGAAAAAGAGAGGCTGAAACAGAGGGGCTGAAACAGAGGGGCTGATACAGACGGCGTGAAACAGAGGGGCTGAAACAGAGGGCGAGAAACAGAGGGTCTGAAACAGAGGGCGAGAAACAGAGCGGCTGAAACAGAGGGGCTGAAACATAGGGGCTGAAACAGAGGGCGAGAAACAGAGAGGCTGAAACAGAGGGCGAGAAACAGAGGGGCTGAAACAGAGGGCGAGAAACAGAGGGGCTGAAAAGAGGGCGAGAAACAGAGGGGCTAAATTAGAGGGGCAGAAACAGAGGGTGAGAAACAGAGGGGCTGAAACAGAGGGAGAGAAACAGAGGTGCTGAAACAGAGGGGCTGAAACAGAGGGCGAGAAACAGAGCTGCTGAAACAGAGGGCGAGAAACAGAGGGGCTGAAACAGAGGGCGAGTAACAGAGGGGCTGAAACAGAGGGGCTGAAACAGAAGGGCTGAAACAGAGGGGCTGAAACAGAGGGCGAGAAACAGAGGTGCTGAATCAGAGGGGCTGAATCAGAGGGGCTGAAAAAGAGGGGCTGAAACAGAGGGCGAGAATCAGAGTGGCTGAAACAGAGGGCGAGAAACAGAGGGCGAGAAACAGAAGGGCTGGAACAGAGGGGCTGAAACAGAGGGGCTGAAACAGAGGGGCTGATACAGAGGGCGAGAAACAGAAGGGCTGAAACAGAGGGCGAGAAACAGAGGGGCCGAAACAGAGGGCGATAAACAGAGGGGCTGAAACAGAGGGGCTGAAACAGAGGGGCTGAATCAGAGGGGCTGAATCACAGGGGCTGAATCACAGGGGCTGAAACAGAGGGCGAGAAACAGAGGGGCTGAAACAGGGGGGCTGACACAGAGGGGCTAAATCAGAGGGGCAGAAACAGACGGCGAGAAACAGAGGGGCTGAAACAGAGGGCGAGAAACAGAGGGGCTGAAACAGAGGGGCTGAAACAGAGGGGCTGAAACAGAGGGCGAGAAACAGAGGGGCTGAAACAGAGGGCGAGACACAGAGGGGCTGAAACAGAGGGCGAGAAACAGAGGCGCTGAAACAGAGGGGCTGAAACAGAATGGCTGAAACAGAGGGGCTGAAACAGAGGGCGAGAAACAGAGGGGCTGAATCAGAGGGGCTGTATCAGAGGGGCTGAAACAGAGGGGCTGAAACAGAGGGCGAGAAACAGAGGGGCTGAAACAGTGGGCGAGAAACAGAGGGCGAGAAACAGAGAGGCTGAAACAGAGAGGCTGAAACAGAGGGGCTGAAACAGAGGGGCTGATACAGACGGCGAGAAACAGAGGGTCTGAAACAGAGGGCGAGAAACAGAGCGGCTGAAACAGAGGGGCTGAAACAGCGGTGCTGAAACAGAGGGCGAGAAACAGAGAGGCTGAAACAGAGGGCGAGAAACAGAGGGGCTGAAACAGAGGGCGAGATACAGAGGGGCTGAAAAGAGGGCGAGAAACAGAGGGGCTAAATTAGAGGGGCAGAAACAGAGGGGCTGAAACAGAGGGCGAGAAACAGAGCTGCTGAAACAGAGGGCGAGAAACAGAGGGGCTGAAACAGAGGGCGAGTAACAGAGGGGCTGAAACAGAGGGGCTGAAACAGAAGGGCTGAAACAGAGGGGCTGAAACAGAGGGCGAGAAACAGAGGGGCTGAAACAGAGGGCGAGTAACAGAGGGGCTGAAACAGAGGGGCTGAAACAGAAGGGCTGAAACAGAGGGGCTGAAACAGAGGGGCTGAATCAGAGGGGCTGAAAAAGAGGGGCTGAAACAGAGGGCGAGAATCAGAGGGGCTGAAACAGAGGGCGATAAACAGAGGGCGAGAAACAGAAGTGCTGGAACAGAGGGGCTGAAACAGAGGGGCTGAATCAGAGGGGCTGAATCAGAGGGGCTGAAAAAGAGGGGCTGAAACAGAGGGCGAGAATCAGAGGGGCTGAAACAGAGGGCGATAAACAGAGGGGCTGAAACAGAGGGGCTGATACAGCGGTGCTGAAACAGAGGGCGAGAAACAGAAGGGCTGAAACAGAGGGCGAGAAACAGAGAGGCTGAAACAGAAGGCGAGAAACAGAGGGGCCGAAACAGAGGGGCTGAAACAGAGGGGCTGAAACAGAGGGACTGAAACAGAGGGCGATAAACAGAGAGGCTGAAACAGAGGGCGAGAAACAGAAGGGCTGAAACAGAGGGCGATAAACAGAGGGGCTGAAACAGAGGGCGAAAAACAGAGGGGCTGAAACAGAGGGGCTGAAACAGAGGGGCTGAATCAGAGGGGCTGAAACAGAGGGGTTGAAACAGAGGGCGAGAAACAGAGGGGCTGAAACAGTGGGCGAGAAACAGAGGGCGAGAAACAGAGAGGCTGAAACAGAGAGGCTGAAACAGAGGGGCTGAAACAGAGGGGCTGATACAGACGGCGTGAAACAGAGGAGCTGAAACAGAGGGCGAGAAACAGAGGGTCTGAAACAGAGGGCGAGAATCAGAGCGGCTGAAACAGAGGGGCTGATACAGCGGTGCTGAAACAGAGGGCGAGAAACAGAGAGGCTGAAACAGAGGGCGAGAAACAGAGGGGCTGAAACAGAGGGCGAGATACAGAGGGGCTGAAAAGAGGGCGAGAAACAGAGGGGCTAAATTAGAGGGGCAGAAACAGAGGGTGAGAAACAGAGGGGCTGAAACAGAGGGAGAGAAACAGTGGTGCTGAAACAGAGGGGCTGAAACAGAGGGCGAGAAACAGAGCTGCTGAAACAGAGGGCGAGAAACAGAGGGGCTGAAACAGAGGGCGAGTAACAGAGGGGCTGAAACAGAGGGGCTGAAACAGAAGGGCTGAAACAGAGGGGCTGAAACAGAGGGCGAGAAACAGAGGGGCTGAATCAGAGGGGCTGAATCAGAGGGGCTGAAAAAGAGGGGCTGAAACAGAGGGCGAGAATCAGAGGGGCTGAAACAGAGGGCGATAAACAGAGGGCGAGA
This sequence comes from Chiloscyllium punctatum, assembly GCF_047496795.1. Taxonomy (NCBI): domain Eukaryota; kingdom Metazoa; phylum Chordata; class Chondrichthyes; order Orectolobiformes; family Hemiscylliidae; genus Chiloscyllium; species Chiloscyllium punctatum. The sequence goes on along the minus strand of NW_027309805.1, from coordinate 742,153 downwards.
AACAGAAGGGCTGGAACAGAGGGGCTGAAACAGAGGGGCTGAAACAGAGGGGCTGATACAGAGGGCGAGAAACAGAAGGGCTGAAACAGAGGGCGAGAAACAGAGAGGCTGAAACAGAAAGCGAGAAACAGAGGGGCCGAAACAGAGGGGCTGAAACAGAGGGGCTGAAACAGAGGGGCTGATACAGAGGGCGAGAAACAGAAGGGCTGAAACAGAGGGCGAGAAACAGAGAGGCTGAAACAGAAGGCGAGAAACAGAGGGGCCGAAACAGAGGGGCTGAAACAGAGGGGCTGAAACAGAGGGACTGAAACAGAGGGCGAGAAACAGAGAGGCTGAAACAGAGGGCGAGAAACAGAGGGGCTGAAACAGAGGGCGATAAACAGAGGGGCTGAAACAGAGGGCGAAAAACAGAGGGGCTGAAACAGAGGGGCTGAAACAGAGGGGCTGAAACAGAGGGGCTGAAACAGAAGGCGAGAAACAGAGGTGCTGAAACAGACGGCGAGAAACAGAGGGGCTGAAACAGTGGGCGAGAAACAGAGGGCGAGAAACAGAGGGACTGAAACAGAGGGGCTGAATCAGAGGGGCTGAAACAGAGGGCGAGAAACAGAGGGGCTGAAACAGAGGGGCTGAAACAGAGGGGCTGAATCAGAGGGGCTGAAACAGAGGGGTTGAAACAGAGGGCGAGAAACAGAGGGGCTGAAACAGTGGGCGAGAAACAGAGGGCGAGAAACAGAGAGGCTGAAACAGAGAGGCTGAAACAGAGGGGCTGAAACAGAGGGGCTGATACAGACGGCGTGAAACAGAGGAGCTGAAACAGAGGGCGAGAAACAGAGGGTCTGAAACAGAGGGCGAGAATCAGAGCGGCTGAAACAGAGGGGCTGATACAGCGGTGCTGAAACAGAGGGCGAGAAACAGAGAGGCTGAAACAGAGGGCGAGAAACAGAGGGGCTGAAACAGAGGGCGAGATACAGAGGGGCTGAAAAGAGGGCGAGAAACAGAGGGGCTAAATTAGAGGGGCAGAAACAGAGGGTGAGAAACAGAGGGGCTGAAACAGAGGGAGAGAAACAGTGGTGCTGAAACAGAGGGGCTGAAACAGAGGGCGAGAAACAGAGCTGCTGAAACAGAGGGCGAGAAACAGAGGGGCTGAAACAGAGGGCGAGTAACAGAGGGGCTGAAACAGAGGGGCTGAAACAGAAGGGCTGAAACAGAGGGGCTGAAACAGAGGGCGAGAAACAGAGGGGCTGAATCAGAGGGGCTGAATCAGAGGGGCTGAAAAAGAGGGGCTGAAACAGAGGGCGAGAATCAGAGGGGCTGAAACAGAGGGCGATAAACAGAGGGCGAGAAACAGAAGGGCTGGAACAGAGGGGCTGAAACAGAGGGGCTGAAACAGAGGGGCTGATACAGAGGGCGAGAAACAGAAGGGCTGAAACAGAGGGCGAGAAACAGAGAGGCTGAAACAGAAGGCGAGAAACAGAGGGGCCGAAACAGAGGGGCTGAAACAGAGGGGCTGAAACAGAGGGGCTGATACAGAGGGCGAGAAACAGAAGGGCTGAAACAGAGGGCGAGAAACAGAGAGGCTGAAACAGAAGGCGAGAAACAGAGGGGCCGAAACAGAGGGGCTGAAACAGAGGGGCTGAAACAGAGGGACTGAAACAGAGGGCGAGAAACAGAGAGGCTGAAACAGAGGGCGAGAAACAGAGGGGCTGAAACAGAGGGCGATAAACAGAGGGGCTGAAACAGAGGGCGAAAAACAGAGGGGCTGAAACAGAGGGGCTGAAACAGAGGGGCTGAAACAGAGGGGCTGAAACAGAAGGCGAGAAACAGAGGTGCTGAAACAGACGGCGAGAAACAGAGGGGCTGAAACAGTGGGCGAGAAACAGAGGGCGAGAAACAGAGGGACTGAAACAGAGGGGCTGAATCAGAGGGGCTGAAACAGAGGGCGAGAAACAGAGGGGCTGAAACCGAGGGGCTGAATCAGAGGGGCTGAAACAGAGGGGCTGAAACAGTGGGCGCGAAAAAGAGGGGCTGAAACAGAGGGCGAGAAACAGCGGGGCAGAAACAGAGGGCGAGAAACAGAGGGGCTGAAACAGAGGGCGAGAAACAGAGGGGCTGAATCAGAGGGGCTGAAACAGATGGCGAGAAACTGAGGGGCTGAAACAGAGGGCGAGAAACAGAGGGGCTGAAACAGAGGGTGAGAAACAGTGGGGCTGAAACAGAGGGGCTGAAACAGAGGGGCTGAATCAGAGGGGCTTATTCAGAGGGGCTGAAACAGAGGGGCTGAATAAGAGGGGCTGAAACAGAGGGCGAGAAACAGACGGGCTGAAACAGAGGGCGAGAAACAGAGTGGCTGAAACAGAGGGGCTGAAACAAAGAGCGCGAAACAGAGGGGCTGAAACAGAGGGCGAGAAACAGAGGGGCTGAAACAGAGGGGCTAAATTAGAGGGGCAGAAACACAGGGCGAGAAACAGAGGGGCTGAAACAGAGGGCGAGAAACAGAGGTGCTGAAACAGAGGGTCTGAAACAGAGGGGCTGAAATAGAGGGGCTGAAACAGAGGGCGAGAAACAGAGGGGCTGAAACAGAGGGCGAGAAACAGAGGGGCTGAAACAGAGGGGCTGAAACAGAAGGGCTGAAACAGAGGGGCTGAAACAGAGGGCGAGAAACAGAGGAACTGAATCAGAGGGGCTGAATCAGAGGGGCTGAAAAAGAGGGGCTGAAATAGAGGGCGAGAATCAGAGGGGCTGAAACAGAGGGCGAGAAACAGAGGGCGAGAAACAGAGGGGCTGAAACAGAGTGGCTGAAACAGAGGGGCTGATACAGAGGGCGAGAAACAGAACGGCTGAAACAGAGGGCGAGAAACAGAGAGGCTGAAACAGAGGGCGAGAAACAGAGGGGCCGAAACAGAGGGCGATAAACAGAGGGGCTGAAACAGAGGGCGATAAACAGAGGGCGAGAAACAGAAGGGTTGAAACAGAGGATCTGAAACAGAGGGCGAGAAACAGAGGTGCTGAAACAGAGGGGCTGAAACGGAAGGGCTGAAACAGAAGGCGAGAAACAGAGGGGCTGAAACAGAGGGCGAGAAACAGAGGGGCCGAAACAGAGGGCCAGAAACAGAGGGTGAGAAACAGAGGGACTGAAACAGAGGGGCTGAATCCGAGGGGATGCATCAGGGAGGCTGAAACAGAGGGGCTGGAACAGAGGGGGAGTAACAGAGGGGCTGAAACAGAGGGGCAGAATCATAGGGGCTGAAACAGAGAGCGAGAAACAGAGGGGCTGAAACAGAGGGGCTGAATCAGAGGGGCTGAATCACAGGGGCTGAATCACAGGGGCTGAAACAGAGGGCGAGAAACAGAGGGGCTGAAACAGGGGGGCTGAAACAGAGGGGCTAAATCAGAGGGGCAGAAACAGAGGGCGAGAAACAGAGGGGCTGAAACAGAGGGCGAGAAACAGAGGGGCTGAAACAGAGGGGCTGAAACAGAGGGGCTGAAACAGAGGGCGAAAAACAGAGGGGCTGAAACAGAGGGCGAGACACAGAGGGGCTGAAACAGAGGGCGAGAAACAGAGGCGCTGAAACAGAGGGGCTGAAACAGAATGGCTGAAACAGAGGGGCTGAAACAGAGGGCGAGAAACAGAGGGGCTGAATCAGAGGGGCTGAATCAGAGGGGCTGAAACAGAGGGGCTGAAACAGAGGGCGAGAAACAGAGGGGCTGAAACAGTGGGCGAGAAACAGAGGGCGAGAAACAGAGAGGCTGAAACAGAGAGGCTGAAACAGAGGGGCTGAAACAGAGGGGCTGATACAGACGGCGTGAAACAGAGGGGCTGAAACAGAGGGCGAGAAACAGAGGGTCTGAAACAGAGGGCGAGAAACAGAGCGGCTGAAACAGAGGGGCTGAAACATAGGGGCTGAAACAGAGGGCGAGAAACAGAGAGGCTGAAACAGAGGGCGAGAAACAGAGGGGCTGAAACAGAGGGCGAGAAACAGAGGGGCTGAAAAGAGGGCGAGAAACAGAGGGGCTAAATTAGAGGCGCAGAAACAGAGGGTGAGAAACAGAGGGGCTGAAACAGAGGGAGAGAAACAGAGGTGCTGAAACAGAGGGGCTGAAACAGAGGGCAAGTAACAGAGCTGCTGAAACAGAGGGCGAGAAACAGAGGGGCTGAAACAGAGGGCGAGTAACAGAGGGGCTGAAACAGAGGGGCTGAAACAGAAGGGCTGAAACAGAGGGTCTGAAACAGAGGGCGAGAAACAGAGGGGCTGAATCAGAGGGGCTGAATCAGAGGGGCTGAATCAGAGGGGCTGAAACAGAGGGCGAGAATCAGAGGGGCTGAAACAGAGGGCGAGAAACAGAGAGGCTGAAACAGAGGGCGAGAAACAGAGGGGCCGAAACAGAGGGGCTGAAACAGAGGGGCTGAAACAGAGGGACTGAAACAGAGGGCGAGAAACAGAGAGGCTGAAACAGAGGGCGAGAGACAGAGGGGCTGAAACAGAGGGCGAGAAACAGAGGGGCTGAAACAGAGGGCGATAAACAGAGGGGCTGAAACAGAGGGCGAAAAACAGAGGGGCTGAAACAGAGTGGCTGAAACAGAAGGCGATAAACAGAGGGGGGCTGAAACAGAGGGCGAGAAACAGAGGGGCTGAAACAGAGGGCGAGAAACAGAGGGGCAGAAACAGAGGGCGAGAAACAGAGGGGCTGAAACAGAGGGCGAGAAACAGAGGGGCTGAAACAGAGGGGCTGAAACAGAGGGTGAGAAACAGTGGGGCTGAAACAGAGGGGCTGAAACAGAGGGGCTGAATCAGAGGGGCTGAATAAGAGGGGCTGAAACAGAGGGCGAGAAACAGACGGGCTGAAACAGAGGGCGAGAAACAGAGGGGCAGAAACAGAGGGCGAGAAACAGAGTGGCTGAAACAGAGGGGCTGAAACAAAGTGCGCGAAACAGAGGGGCTGAAACAGAGGGCGAGAAACAGAGGGGATGAAACAGAGGGGCTGAAACAGAGGGACTAAATTAGAGGGGCAGAAACAGAGGGCGAGAAACAGAGGGGCTGAAACAGAGGGCGAGAAACAGAGGTGCTGAAACAGAGGGGCTGAAACAGAGGGGCTGAAACAGAAGGGCTGAAACAGAGGGGCTGAAACAGAGGGCGAGAAACAGAGGGGCTGAAACAGAGGGCGAGTAACAGAGGGGCTGAAACAGAGGGGCTGAAACAGAAGGGCTGAAACAGAGGGGCTGAAACAGAGGGGCTGAATCAGAGGGGCTGAAAAAGAGGGGCTGAAACAGAGGGCGAGAATCAGAGGGGCTGAAACAGAGGGCGATAAACAGAGGGCGAGAAACAGAAGTGCTGGAACAGAGGGGCTGAAACAGAGGGGCTGAATCAGAGGGGCTGAATCAGAGGGGCTGAAAAAGAGGGGCTGAAACAGAGGGCGAGAATCAGAGGGGCTGAAACAGAGGGCGATAAACAGAGGGCGAGAAACAGAAGTGCTGGAACAGAGGGGCTGAAACAGAGGGGCTGAATCAGAGGGGCTGAATCAGAGGGGCTGAAAAAGAGGGGCTGAAACAGAGGGCGAGAATCAGAGGGGCTGAAACAGAGGGCGATAAACAGAGGGCGAGAAACAGAAGTGCTGGAACAGAGGGGCTGAAACAGAGGGGCTGAAACAGAGGGGCTGATACAGAGGGCGAGAAACAGAAGGGCTGAAACAGAGGGCGAGAAACAGAGAGGCTGAAACAGAAGGCGAGAAACAGAGGGGCCGAAACAGAGGGGCTGAAACAGAGGGGCTGAAACAGAGGGACTGAAACAGAGGGCGATAAACAGAGAGGCTGAAACAGAGGGCGAGAAACAGAGGGGCTGAAACAGAGGGCGATAAACAGAGGGGCTGAAACAGAGGGCGAAAAACAGAGGGGCTGAAACAGAGGGGCTGAAACAGAGGGGCTGAATCAGAGGGGCTGAAACAGAGGGGTTGAAACAGAGGGCGAGAAACAGAGGGGCTGAAACAGTGGGCGAGAAACAGAGGGCGAGAAACAGAGAGGCTGAAACAGAGAGGCTGAAACAGAGGGGCTGAAACAGAGGGGCTGATACAGACGGCGTGAAACAGAGGAGCTGAAACAGAGGGCGAGAAACAGAGGGTCTGAAACAGAGGGCGAGAATCAGAGCGGCTGAAACAGAGGGGCTGATACAGCGGTGCTGAAACAGAGGGCGAGAAACAGAGAGGCTGAAACAGAGGGGCTAAATTAGAGGGGCAGAAACAGAGGGTGAGAAACAGAGGGGCTGAAACAGAGGGAGAGAAACAGTGGTGCTGAAACAGAGGGGCTGAAACAGAGGGCGAGAAACAGAGCTGCTGAAACAGAGGGCGAGAAACAGAGGGGCTGAAACAGAGGGCGAGTAACAGAGGGGCTGAAACAGAGGGGCTGAAACAGAAGGGCTGAAACAGAGGGGCTGAAACAGAGGGCGAGAAACAGAGGGGCTGAATCAGAGGGGCTGAATCAGAGGGGCTGAAAAAGAGGGGCTGAAACAGAGGGCGAGAATCAGAGGGGCTGAAACAGAGGGCGATAAACAGAGGGCGAGAAACAGAAGGGCTGGAACAGAGGGGCTGAAACAGAGGGGCTGAAACAGAGGGGCTGATACAGAGGGCGAGAAACAGAAGGGCTGAAACAGAGGGCGAGAAACAGAGAGGCTGAAACAGAAGGCGAGAAACAGAGGGGCCGAAACAGAGGGGCTGAAACAGAGGGGCTGAAACAGAGGGGCTGATACAGAGGGCGAGAAACAGAAGGGCTGAAACAGAGGGCGAGAAACAGAGAGGCTGAAACAGAAGGCGAGAAACAGAGGGGCCGAAACAGAAAGGCTGAAACAGAGGGGCTGAAACAGAGGGACTGAAACAGAGGGCGAGAAACAGAGAGGCTGAAACAGAGGGCGAGAAACAGAGGGGCTGAAACAGAGGGCGATAAACAGAGGGGCTGAAACAGAGGGCGAAAAACAGAGGGGCTGAAACAGAGGGGCTGAAACAGAGGGGCTGAAACAGAGGGGCTGAAACAGAAGGCGAGAAACAGAGGTGCTGAAACAGAGGGCGAGAAACAGAGGGGCTGAAACAGTGGGCGAGAAACAGAGGGCGAGAAACAGAGGGACTGAAACAGAGGGGCTGAGTCAGAGGGGCTGAAACAGAGGGCGAGAAACAGAGGGGCTGAAACCGAGGGGCTGAATCAGAGGGGCTGAAACAGAGGGGCTGAAACAGTGGGCGCGAAAAAGAGGGGCTGAAACAGAGGGCGAGAAACAGCGGGGCAGAAACAGAGGGCGAGAAACAGAGGGGCTGAAACAGAGGGCGAGAAACAGAGGGGCTGAATCAGAGGGGCTGAAACAGATGGCGAGAAACTGAGGGGCTGAAACAGAGGGCGAGAAACAGAGGGGCTGAAACAGAGGGTGAGAAACAGTGGGGCTGAAACAGAGGGGCTGAAACAGAGGGGCTGAATCAGAGGGGCTTATTCAGAGGGGCTGAAACAGAGGGGCTGAATAAGAGGGGCTGAAACAGAGGGCGAGAAACAGACGGGCTGAAACAGAGGGCGAGAAACAGAGTGGCTGAAACAGAGGGGCTGAAACAAAGAGCGCGAAACAGAGGGGCTGAAACAGAGGGCGAGAAACAGAGGGGCTGAAACAGAGGGGCTAAATTAGAGGGGCAGAAACACAGGGCGAGAAACAGAGGGGCTGAAACAGAGGGCGAGAAACAGAGGTGCTGAAACAGAGGGTCTGAAACAGAGGGGCTGAAATAGAGGGGCTGAAACAGAGGGCGAGAAACAGAGGGGCTGAAACAGAGGGCGAGAAACAGAGGGGCTGAAACAGAGGGGCTGAAACAGAAGGGCTGAAACAGAGGGGCTGAAACAGAGGGCGAGAAACAGAGGAACTGAATCAGAGGGGCTGAATCAGAGGGGCTGAAAAAGAGGGGCTGAAATAGAGGGCGAGAATCAGAGGGGCTGAAACAGAGGGCGAGAAACAGAGGGTGAGAAACAGAGGGGCTGAAACAGAGTGGCTGAAACAGAGGGGCTGATACAGAGGGCGAGAAACAGAACGGCTGAAACAGAGGGCGAGAAACAGAGAGGCTGAAACAGAGGGCGAGAAACAGAGGGGCCGAAACAGAGGGCGATAAACAGAGGGGCTGAAACAGAGGGGCTGAAACAGAGGGGCTGAAACAGAAGGTGAGAAACAGAGTGGCTGAAACAGAGGGCGAGAAACAGAGTGGCTGAAACAGAGAGCCAGAAACAGAGGGCGATAAACAGAGGGGCTGAAACAGAGGGGCTGAAACAAAGGGGCTGAAACAGAGGGGTGAAACAGATGGGCTGAATCAGAGGGCGAGAAACAGAGCGGCTGAATCAGAGGGGCTAAATCAGAGGGGCCGAATCAGAGGGGCTGAAACAGAGGGGCTGAATCAGAGGGGCTGAAACAGAGGGCGAGAAACAGAGGGGTTGAATCAGAGGGGCTGAAACAGAGGGGATGAAACAGAGGGGCTGAAACAGAGGGAGAGAAACAGAGGTGCTGAAACAGAGGGGCTGAAACAGAGGGCGAGAAACAGAGCTGCTGAAACAGAGGACGAGAAACAGAGGGGCTGAAACAGAGGGCGAGAAACAGAGGGGCTGAAACAGAGGGGCTGAAACAGAGGGGCTGAAACAGAGGGCGAGAAACAGAAGGGCTGAAACAGCGGGGCTGAAACAGAGGGCGAGAAACAGAGGGGCTGAAAAAGATGGCGAGAAACAGAGGGGCTGAAACAGAGGGCGAGAAACAGAGGGGCTGAAACAGAGGGGCTGAAACAGAAGGGATGAAACAGAGGGGCTAAAACATAGGGCGAGAAACAGAGGGGCTGAATCAGAGCGGCTGAATCAGAGGGGATGAAACAGAGGGGCTGAAACAGAGGGCGAGAAACAGAGAGGCTGAAACAGAGGGCGAGAAACAGAGGGCGAGAAACAGAAGGGTTGAAACAGAGGATCTGAAACAGAGGGCGAGAAACAGAGGTGCTGAAACAGAGGGGCTGAAACGGAAGGGCTGAAACAGAAGGCGAGAAACAGAGGGGCTGAAACAGAGGGCGAGAAACAGAGGGGCCGAAACAGAGGGCCAGAAACAGAGGGTGAGAAACAGAGGGACTGAAACAGAGGGGCTGAATCCGAGGGGATGCATCAGGGAGGCTGAAACAGAGGGGCTGGAACAGAGGGGGAGTAACAGAGGGGCTGAAACAGAGGGGCAGAATCATAGGGGCTGAAACAGAGAGCGAGAAACAGAGGGGCTGAAACAGAGGGGCTGAATCAGAGGGGCTGAATCACAGGGGCTGAATCACAGGGGCTGAAACAGAGGGCGAGAAACAGAGGGGCTGAAACAGGGGGGCTGAAACAGAGGGGCTAAATCAGAGGGGCAGAAACAGAGGGCGAGAAACAGAGGGGCTGAAACAGAGGGCGAGAAACAGAGGGGCTGAAACAGAGGGGCTGAAACAGAGGGGCTGAAACAGAGGGCGAAAAACAGAGGGGCTGAAACAGAGGGCGAGACACAGAGGGGCTGAAACAGAGGGCGAGAAACAGAGGCGCTGAAACAGAGGGGCTGAAACAGAATGGCTGAAACAGAGGGGCTGAAACAGAGGGCGAGAAACAGAGGGGCTGAATCAGAGGGGCTGAATCAGAGGGGCTGAAACAGAGGGGCTGAAACAGAGGGCGAGAAACAGAGGGGCTGAAACAGTGGGCGAGAAACAGAGGGCGAGAAACAGAGAGGCTGAAACAGAGAGGCTGAAACAGAGGGGCTGAAACAGAGGGGCTGATACAGACGGCGTGAAACAGAGGGGCTGAAACAGAGGGCGAGAAACAGAGGGTCTGAAACAGAGGGCGAGAAACAGAGCGGCTGAAACAGAGGGGCTGAAACATAGGGGCTGAAACAGAGGGCGAGAAACAGAGAGGCTGAAACAGAGGGCGAGAAACAGAGGGGCTGAAACAGAGGGCGAGAAACAGAGGGGCTGAAAAGAGGGCGAGAAACAGAGGGGCTAAATTAGAGGCGCAGAAACAGAGGGTGAGAAACAGAGGGGCTGAAACAGAGGGAGAGAAACAGAGGTGCTGAAACAGAGGGGCTGAAACAGAGGGCAAGAATCAGAGCTGCTGAAACAGAGGGCGAGAAACAGAGGGGCTGAAACAGAGGGCGAGTAACAGAGGGGCTGAAACAGAGGGGCTGAAACAGAAGGGCTGAAACAGAGGGGCTGAAACAGAGGGCGAGAAACAGAGGGGCTGAATCAGAGGGGCTGAATCAGAGGGGCTGAATCAGAGGGGCTGAAACAGAGGGCGAGAATCAGAGGGGGTGAAACAGAGGGCGAGAAACAGAGAGGCTGAAACAGAGGGCGAGAAACAGAGGGGCCGAAACAGAGGGGCTGAAACAGAGGGGCTGAAACAGAGGGACTGAAACAGAGGGCGAGAAACAGAGAGGCTGAAACAGAGGGCGAGAGACAGAGGGGCTGAAACAGAGGGCGAGAAACAGAGGGGCTGAAACAGAGGGCGATAAACAGAGGGGCTGAAACAGAGGGCGAAAAACAGAGGGGCTGAAACAGAGTGGCTGAAACAGAAGGCGATAAACAGAGGGGGGCTGAAACAGAGGGCGAGAAACAGAGGGGCTGAAACAGAGGGCGAGAAACAGAGGGGCAGAAACAGAGGGCGAGAAACAGAGGGGCTGAAACAGAGGGCGAGAAACAGAGGGGCTGAAACAGAGGGGCTGAAACAGAGGGTGAGAAACAGTGGGGCTGAAACAGAGGGGCTGAAACAGAGGGGCTGAATCAGAGGGGCTGAATAAGAGGGGCTGAAACAGAGGGCGAGAAACAGACGGGCTGAAACAGAGGGCGAGAAACAGAGGGGCAGAAACAGAGGGCGAGAAACAGAGTGGCTGAAACAGAGGGGCTGAAACAAAGTGCGCGAAACAGAGGGGCTGAAACAGAGGGCGAGAAACAGAGGGGATGAAACAGAGGGGCTGAAACAGAGGGACTAAATTAGAGGGGCAGAAACAGAGGGCGAGAAACAGAGGGGCTGAAACAGAGGGCGAGAAACAGAGGTGCTGAAACAGAGGGGCTGAAACAGAGGGGCTGAAATGGAGGGGCTGAAACAGAGGGCGAGAAACAGAGGGGCTGAAACAGAGGGCGAGAAACAGAGGGGCTGAAACAGAGGGGCTGAAACAGAAGGGCTGAAACAGAGGGGCTGAAACAGAGGGCGAGAAACAGAGGGGCTGAATCAGAGGGGCTGAATCAGAGGGGCTGAAACAGAGGGGCTGAAACAGATGGCGAGAATCAGACGGGCTGAAACAGAGGGCGAGAAACAGAGGGCGAGAAACAGAGGGGCTGAAACAGAGGGGCTGATACAGAGGGGCTGATACAGAGGGCGAGAAACAGAGCGGCTGAAACAGAGGGCGATAAACAGAGGGGCTGAAACAATGGGCGAGAAACAGAGGGGCTGAAAGAGAGGGGCTGAAACAGAGGGGCTGAAACAGAAGGCGAGAAACAGAGGGGCTGAAACAGAGGGCGAGAAACAGAGGGGCCGAAACAGAGGGCGAGAAACAGAGTTCTGAAACAGAGGGCAAGAAACAGAGGGGCCGAAACAGAGGGGCTGAAACAGAAGGCGAGAAACAGAGGAGCTGAAACAGAGGGCGAGAAACAAAGGGGCTGAAACAGAGGGCGATAAACAGAGGGGCTGAAACAGAGGGCGAGAAACAGAGGGGCAGAAACAGAGGGCGAGAAACAGAGGGGCTGAAACAGAGGGTGAGAAACAGAGGGGCTGAATCAGAGGGGGTGAAACAGAGGGCAAGAAACTGAGGGGCTGAAACAGAGGGCGAGAAACAGAGGGGCTGAAACAGAGGGTGAGAAACAGAGGGGCAGAAACAGAGGGCGAGAAACAGAGTGGCTGAAACAGAGGGGCTGAAACAAAGAGCGCGAAACAGAGGGGCTGAAACAGAGGGCGAGAAACAGAGGGGCTGAAACAGAGCGGCTGAAACAGATGGGCTAAATTAGAGGGGCAGAAACAGAGGGCGAGAAACAGAGGGGCTGAAACAGAGGGCGAGAAACAGAGGTGCTGAAACAGAGGGGCTGAAACAGAGGGGCTGAAACAGAGGGGCTGAAACAGAGGGCGAGAAACAGAGGGGCTGAAACAGAGGGCGAGAAACAGAGGGGCTGAAACAGAGGGGCTGAAACAGAAGGGCTGAAACAGAGGCACTGAAACAGAGGGCGAGAAACAGAGGGGCTGAATCAGAGGGGCTGAATCAGAGGGGCTGAAACAGAGGGGCTGAAACAGAGGGCGAGAATCAGAGTGGCTGGAGGAGAGGGCGAGAAACAGAGGGCGAGGAACAGTGGGGCTGAAACAGAGGGGCTGAAACAGAGGGGCTGAAACAGAGGGGCTGATAAAGAGGGCGAGAAACAGAGGGGCTGAAATAGAGGGCGATAAACAGAGGGGCTGAAACAGAGGGGCTGATAAAGAGGGCGAGAAACAGAGGGGCTGAAACAGAGGGCGAGAAACAGAGGGGCCGAAACAGAGGGCGAGAAACAGAGGGGCTGAAACAGAGGGCGAGAACCAGAGGGGCTGAAACAGAGGGGCTGAAACAGAAGGCGAGAAACAGAGGGGCTGAAACAGAGGGCGAGAAACAGAGGGGCTGAAACAGAGGGCGATAAACAGAGGGGCTGAAACAGAGGGCGAGAAACAGAGGGGCTGAAACAGAGGGGCTGAAACAGAGGGGCTGAAACAGAAGGCGAGAAACAGAGGGGCTGAAACAGAGGGCGAGAAACAGAGGGGCCGAAACAGAGGGCCAGAAACAGAGGGCGAGAAACAGAGGGACTGAAACAGAGGGGCTGAATCCGAGGGGCTGAAACAGAGGGCGAGAAACAGAGGGGCTGAAACAGAGGTCGAGAAACAGAGGGGCTGAAACCGAGGGGATGAATCAGAGGGGCTGAAACAGAGGGTCTGAAACAGTGGGCGAGAAACAGAGGGGCTGAAACAGAGGGCGAGAAACAGAGGGGCATAAACAGAGGGCGAGAAACAGAGGGGCTGAAACAGAGGGGCTGAAACAGAGGGGCTGAATCAGAGGGGCTGCAACAGAGGGGCTGAATCAGCGGGGCTGAAACAGAGGGCGAGAAACAGAGGCGCTGAAACAGAGGGTGAGAGACAGAGGGGCAGAAACAGAGGGCGAGAAACAGAGGGGCTGAAACAGAGGGGCTGAAACAGAGGGCGAGAAACAGAGGAGCTGAAACAGAGGGTGAGAAACAGAGGGGCTGAATCAGAGGGGCTGAAACAGAGGGGCTGAAACAGAGGAGCTGAAACAGTGGGGCTGAAACAGAGGGCGAGAAACAGAGGGGCTGAAACAGAGGGCGAGAAACAGAGGGGCTTAAACAGAGGGCGAGAAACAGAGGGGCTGAATCAGAGGGTCTGAAACAGAGGGTGAGAAACAGAGGGGCTGAAACAGAGGGAGTGAAAGAGATTGGCTGAAACAGACGGGCTGAAACAGAGGGGCTGAAAAAGAGGGCGAAAAACAGAGGGGCTGAAACAGAGGGCGAGAAGCAGAGGGGCTGAAACAGAGGGGCTGAAACAGTGGGGCTGAAACAGAGGGGCTGGAACAGAGGGGGAGAATCATAGGGGCTGAAACAGAGGGGCTGAATCAGAGGGGCTGAAACAGAGGGCGAGAAACATAGCGGCTGAAACAGAGGGCGAGAAACAGAGGGGCTGAAACAGGGGGGCTGAAACAGAGGGGCTAAATCAGAGGGGCAGAAACAGACGGCGAGAAACAGAGGGGCTGAAACAGAGGGCGAGAAACAGAGGGGCTGAAACAGAGTGGCTGAAACAGAGGGGCTGAAACAGAGGGCGAGAAACAGAGGGGCTGAAACAGAGGGCGTGACACAGAGGGGCTGGAACAGAGGGCGAGAAACAGAGGGGCTGAAACAGAGGGGTTGAAACAGAACGGCTGAAACAGAGGGGCTGAAACAGAGGGCGAGAAACAGAGGGGCTGAATCAGAGGGGCTGAATCAGAGGGGCTGAAACAGAGGGGCTGAAACAGAGGGCGAGAAACAGAGGGGCTGAAACAGTGGGCGAGAAACAGAGGGCGAGAAACAGAGTGGCTGAAACAGAGGGGCTGAAACAGAGGGGCTGATACAGACGGCGTGAAACAGAGGGGCTGAAACAGAGGGCGAGAAACAGAGGGGCTAAAACAGAGGGCTAGAAACAGAGAGGCTGAAACAGAGGGGCTGAAACAGATGGGCTGAAACAGAGGACGAGAAACAGAGAGGCTGAAACAGAGGGCGAGATAAAGAGGGGCTGAAACAGAGAGCGACAAACAGAGGGGCTGAAACAGAGGGTGAGAAACAGAGGGGCTGAAACAGAGGGGCTGAATCAGAGGGGCTGAAACAGAGGGCGAGAAATATAGGGGCTGAAACAGAGGGCGAGAAACAGAGGGGCTGAAACAGGGGGGCTGAAACAGAGGGGCTAAATCAGAGGGGCAGAAACAGACGGCGAGAAACAGAGTGGCTGAAACAGAGGGCGAGAAACAGAGGGGCTGAAACAGAGTGGCTGAAACAGAGGGGCTGAAACAGAGGGCGAGAAACAGAGGGGCTGAAACAGAGGGCGTGACACAGAGGGGCTGGAACAGAGGGCGAGAAACAGAGGGACTGAAACAGAGGGCGTGACACAGAGGGGCTGAAACAGAGGGCGAGAAACAGAGGGGCTGAATCAGAGGGGCTGAATCAGAGGGGCTGAAACAGAGGGGCTGAAACAGAGGGCGAGAAACAGAGGGGCTGAAACAGTGGGCGAGAAACAGAGGGTGAGAAACAGATGGGCTGAAACAGAGGGGCTGAATCAGAGGGGCTGATTCAGACGGCGTGAAACAGAGGGGCTGAAACAGAGGGCGAGAAACAGAGGGGCTGAAACAGAGGGCTAGAAACAGAGAGGCTGAAACAGAGGGGCTGAAACAGAGGGGCTGAAACAGAGGGCGAGAAACAGAGAGGCTGAAACAGAGGGCGAGATAAAGAGGGGCTGAAACAGAGAGCGACAAACAGAGGGGCTGAAACAGAGGGTGAGAAACAGAGGGGCTGAAACAGAGGGGCTGAAACAGAGGGCGAGAAACAGAGGGGCTGAAACAGAGGGCGAGAAACAGAGGAGCTGAAACAGAGTGCGAGAAACAGAGGGCGCGAAACAGAGGGATTGAAACAGAGGGACTGAAACAGAGGGCGAGAAAAAGAGGGGCTGAAACAGAGGGGTGAATGAGAGGGGCTGAATCAGAGGGGCTGAATCAGAGGGGCTGAAACAGAGGGTGAGAAACAGAGGGGCTGAAACAGAGGGGCTGAAACAGATGGGCTGAAACAGAGGGCGAGAAACAGAGCGGCTGAATCATAGGGGCTAAATCAGAGAGGCTGCATCAGAGGGGCTGAAACAGAGGGGTGAATCAGAGGGGCTGAAACAGAGAGCGAGAAACAGAGGGGCTGATTCAGAGGGGCTGAAACAGAGGGGCTGAATCAGAGGGGCTGATTCAGAGGGATGAAACATAGGGGCTGAATCAGCGGGGCTGAAACAGAGGGCGAGAAAAAGAGGGGCTGAAACAGAGGGGCTGAAACAGAGGGCGAGAAACAGAGGGGCTGTAAGAGAGGGCGAGAAACAGAGGGGCTGAAACAGAGGGCGAGAAACAGAGGGGCTGAAAGAGAGGGGCTGAAACAGAGAGCGCGGAACAGAGGAACTGAAACAGAGGGGCTGAAACAGAGGAGCTGAATCAGAGGGGCTGATTCAGAGGGGCTGAAACAGAGGGGCTGAAACAGAGGGCGAGAAACAGACGGGCTGAAACAGAGGGCGAGAAACAGAGGGGCAGAAACAGAGGGCGAGAAACAGAATGGCTGAAACAGAGGGGCTGAAACAGATAGCGCGAAACAGGGGGGCTGAATCAGAGGGCGAGAAACAGAGGGGCTAAATAAGAGGGTCAGAAACAGAGGGCGAGAAACAGAGGGGCAGAAACAGAGGGCGAGAAACAGAGGGGCTGAAACAGAGGGGCTGAAACAGAGGGGCTGAAACAGACGGCGAGAAACAGAGGGGCTGAAACAGAGGGCGAGAAACAGAGGGGCTGAAACAGATGGGCTGAAACAGAAGGGCTGAAACAGAGGGGCTGAAACAGAGGGCGAGAAACAGAGGGGCTGAATCAGAGGGGCTGAATCAGAGGGGCTGAAAAAGAGGGGCTGAAATAGAGGGCGAGAATCAGAGGGGCTGTAACAGAGGGCGAGAAACAGAGGGGCTGAAACAGAGTGGCTGAAACAGAGGGGCTGATACAGAGGGCGAGAAACAGAAGGGCTGAAACAGAGGGCGAGAAACAGAGAGGCTGAAACAGAGGGCGAGAAACAGAGGGGCCGAAACAGAGGGCGATAATCAGGGGGGCAGAAACAGAGGGGCTGAAACAGAGGGGCTGAAACAGAAGGTGAGAAACAGAGTGGCTGAAACAGAGGGCGAGAAACAGAGTGGCTGAAACAGAGGGCCCGAAACAGAGGGCGATAAACAGAGGGGCTGAAACAGAGGGGCTGAAACAGAGGGGCTGAAACAGAAGGTGAGAAACAGAGTGGCTGAACAGTGGGCGAGAAACAGAGGGGCTGAAACAGAGGGCGAGAAACAGAGGGGCAGAAACAGAGGGCGAGAAACAGAGGGGCTGAAACAGAGCGGCTGAAACAGAGGGGCTGAAACAGAGGGGCTGAAACAGAGGGGCTGATACAGACGGCGTGAAACAGAGGGGCTGAAACAGAGGGCGAGAAACAGAGGGGCTGAAACAGAGGGCTAGAAACAGAGGGGCTGAAACAGAGTGGCTGAAACAGAGGGGCTGAAACAGAGGGCGAGAAACAGAGAGGCTGAAACAGAGGGCGAGATAAAGAGGGGCTGAAACAGAGAGCGACAAACTGAGGGGCTGAAACAGAGGGCGAGAAACAGAGGGGGTGAAACAGAGGGGCTGAAACAGAGGGCGAGAAACAGAGGGGCTGAAACAGAGGGCGAGAAACAGAAGGGCTGAAACAGAGGGCGAGAAACAGAGGGCGAGAAACAGAGGGATTGAAACAGAGGGACTGAAACAGAGGGCGAGAAAAAGAGGGGCTGAAACAGAGGGGTGAATGAGTGGGGCTGAATCAGAGGGGCTGAATCAGAGGGGCTGAAACAGAGGGTGTGAAACAGAGGGGCTGAAACAGAGGGGCTGAAACAGATGGGCTGAAACAGAGGGCGAGAAACAGAGCGGCTGAATCATAGGGGCTAAATCAGAGGGGCTGAATCAGAGGGGCTGAAACAGAGGGGTGAATCAGAGGGGCTGAAACAGAGGGCGAGAAACAGAGGGGCTGAAACAGAGGGGCTGAAACAGAGGGGCTGAATCAGCGGGGCTGAAACAGAGGGCGAGAAAAAGAGGGGCTGAAACAGAGGGGCTGAAACACAGGGCGAGAAACAGAGGGGCTGTAAGAGAGGGCGAGAAACAGAGGGGCTGAAACAGAGGGCGAGAAACAGAGGGTCTGAAACAGAGGGCGCGAAACAGAGGGGCTGAAGCAGAGGGGCTGAAACAGAGAGCGCGAAACAGAGGGGCTGAAACAGAGGGGCTGAAACAGAGGAGCTGAATCAGAGGGGCTGATTCAGAGGGGCTGAAACAGAGGGGCTGAAACAGAGGGCGAGAAACAGATGGGCTGAAACAGAGGGCGAGAAACAGAGTGGCTGAAACAGAGGGCGGGAAACAGAATGGCTGAAACAGAGGGGCTGAAACAGATAGCGCGAAACAGGGGGGCTGAATCAGAGGGCGAGAAACAGAGGGGCTAAATAAGAGGGGCAGAAGCAGAGGGCGAGAAACAGAGGGGCTGAAACAGAGGGCGAGAAACAGAGGTGCTGAAACAGAGGGGCTGAAACAGAGGGGCTGAAACAGAGGGGCTGAAAGAGACGGCGAGAAACAGAGAGGCTGAATCAGAGGGGCTGAATCAGAGGGGCTGAAAAAGAGGTGCTGAAATAGAGGGCGAGAATCAGAGGGGCTGAAACAGAGGGCGAGAATCAGAGGGCGAGAAACAGAGGGGCTGAAACAGAGGGGCTGAAACAGAGGGGCTGATACAGAGGGCGAGAAACAGAAGGGCTGAAACAGAGGGCGAGAAACAGAGAGGCTGAAACAGAGGGCGAGAAACAGAGGGGCCGAAACAGAGGGCGATAAACAGAGGGGCTGAAAAAGAGGGGCTGAAACAGAGGGGCTGAAACAGAAGGTGAGAAACAGAGTGTCTGAAACAGAGGGCGAGAAACAGAGTGGCTGAAACAGAGGGCGAGAAACAGAGGGCGAGAAACAGAGGGACTGAAACAGAGGGGCTGAATCAGAGGGGCTGAAACAGAGGGCGAGAAACAGAGGGGCTGAAACAGAGGGCGAGAAACAGAGGGGCTGAAACCGAGGGGCTGAATCAGAGGGGCTAAAACAGAGGGGCTGAAACAGTGGGCGAGAAACAGAGGGGCTGAAACAGAGGGCGAGAAACAGAGGGGCAGAAACAGAGGGCGAGAAACAGAGGGGCTGAAACAGAGCGGCTGAAACAGAGGGGCTGAAACAGAGGGGCTGAATCAGAGGGGCTGATTCAGAGGGGCTGCAACAGAGGGGCTGAATCACCGGGGCTGAAACAGAGGGCGAGAAACAGAGGGGCTGAAACAGAGGGCGAGAGACAGAGGGGCAGAAACAGTGGGCGAGAAACAGAGGGGCTGAAACAGAGAGGCTGAAACAGAGGGCGAGAAACAGGGGGACTGAAACAGAGGGCGAGTAACAGAGGGGCTGAAACAGAGGGGCTGAAACAGAGGGGCTGAAACAGAGGGGCTGAAACAGTGGGACTGAAACAGAGGGCGAGAAACAAAGGGGCTGAAACAGAGGGCGAGAAACAGAGGGGCTGAAACAGAGGGCGAGAAACAGCGGGGCTGAATCAGAGGGGCTGAAACAGAGGGTGAGAAACATAGGAGCTGAAACAGAGGGCGAGAAACAGAGTGGCTGAAACAGACGGGCTGAAACAGAGGGGCTGAAAAAGAGGGCGAAAAACAGAGGGGCTGAAACAGAGGGCGAGAAACAGAGCGGCTGAAACAGAGGGGCTGAAACAGAGGGGCTGAAACAGAGGGGCTGGAACAGAGGGGGAGAAACAGAGGGGCTGAAACAGAGGGGCTGAATCAGAGGGGCTGAAACAGAGGGCGAGAAACATAGGGGCTGAAACAGACGGCGAGAAACAGAGCGGCTGAAACAGAGGGGCTGAAACAGAGGGGCTGAAACAGAGGGGCTGAAACAGAGGAGCTGAAACAGAGGGGCTGAATCAGAGGGGCTAAATCAGAGGGGCTGAATCAGAGGGGCTGAAACAGAGGGCGAGAAACAGAGGGGCTGAAACAGGGGGGCTGAAACAGAGGGGCTAAATCAGAGGGGCAGAAACAGAGGGCGAGAAACAGAGGGGCTGAAAGAGATGGCGAGAAACAGAGGGGCGGAAACAGAGGGGCTGAAACAGAGGGGCTGAAACAGAGGGCGAGAAACAGAGGGGCTGAAACAGAGGGCGAGACACAGAGGGGCTGAAACAGAGGGCGAGAAACAGAGGGGCTGAAACAGAGGGGCTGAAACAGAAGGGCTGAAACAGATGGGCTGAAACAGAGGGCGAGAAACAGAGGGGCTGAATCAGAGGGGCTGAATCAGAGGGGCTGAAACAGAGGGGCTGAAACAGAGGGCGAGATTCAGAGGGGCTGAAACAGTGGGCGAGAAACAGAGGGCGAGAAACAGAGGGGCTGAAACAGAGGGGCTGAAACAGAGGGGCTGAAACAGAGGGGCTGATACTGACGGCGTGAAACAGAGGGGCTGAAACAGAGGGCGAGATAACAGAGGGGCTGAAACAGAGGGCGAGAAACAGAGGGTCTGAAACAGAGGGGCTGAAACAGAGGGCGAGAAACAGAGAGGCTGAAACAGAGGGCGAGAAACAGAGGGGCTGAAAGAGGGCGAGAAACAGAGGGGCTGAAACAGAGGGCGAGAAACAGAGGGGCTGAAACAGAGGGCGAGAAACAGAGGGCGAGAAACAGAGGGGCTGAATGAGTTTGGCTGAATCAGAGGGGCTGAATCAGAGGGGCAGAAACAGAGGGTGAGAAACAGAGGGGCTGAAACAGAGGGGCTGAAACAGATGGGCTGAAACAGAGGGCGAGAAACAGAGGGGCTGAATCATAGGGGCTAAATCAGAGGGGCTGAAACAGAGGGCGAGAAACAGAGGGGCTGAAACAGAGGGCAAGAAAAAGAGGGGCTGAAACAGAGGGGCTGAAACCGAGGGGCTGAATCAGAGGGGCTGAAACAGAGGGGCTGAAACAGTGGGCGAGAAACAGAGGGGCTGAAACAGACGGCGAGAAACAGAGGGGCAGAAACAGAGGGCGAGAAACAGAGGGGCTGAAACAGAGCGGCTGAAACAGAGGGGCTGAAACAGAGGGGCTGAATCAGAGGGGCTGATTCAGAGGGGCTGCAACAGAGGGGCTGAATCACCGGGGCTGAAACAGAGGGCGAGATACAGAGGGGCTGAAACAGAGGGCGAGAGACAGAGGGGCAGAAACAGTGGGCGAGAAACAGAGGGGCTGAAACTGAGAGGCTGAAACAGAGGGCGAGAAACAGGGGGACTGAAACAGAGGGCGAGTAACAGAGGGGCTGAAACAGAGGGGCTGAAACAGAGGGGCTGAAACAGAGGGGCTGAAACAGTGGTGCTGAAACAGAGGGCGAGAAACAGAGGGGCTGAAACAGAGGGCGAGAAACAGAGGGGCTGAAACAGAGGGCGAGAAACAGCGGGGCTGAATCAGAGGGGCTGAAACAGAGGGTGAGAAACATAGGAGCTGAAACAGAGGGCGAGAAACAGAGTGGCTGAAACAGATAGCGCGAAACAGGGGGGCTGAATCAGAGGGCGAGAAACAGAGGGGCTAAATAAGAGGGGCAGAAACAGAGGGCGAGAAACAGAGGGGCTGAAACAGAGGGCGAGAAACAGAGGTGCTGAAACAGAGGGGCTGAAACAGAGGGGCTGAAACAGAGGGGCTGAAACAGTGGGCGAGAAACAGAGGGGCTGAAACAGAGGGCGAGAAACAGAGGGGCAGAAACAGAGGGCGAGAAACAGAGGGGCTGAAACAGAGCGGCTGAAACAGAGGGGCTGAAACAGAGGGGCTGAATCAGAGGGGCTGATTCAGAGGGGCTGCAACAGAGGGGCTGAATCACCGGGGCTGAAACAGAGGGCGAGATACAGAGGGGCTGAAACAGAGGGCGAGAGACAGAGGGGCAGAAACAGTGGGCGAGAAACAGAGGGGCTGAAACAGAGAGGCTGAAACAGAGGGCGAGAAACAGGGGGACTGAAACAGAGGGCGAGTAACAGAGGGGCTGAAACAGAGTGGCTGAAACAGAGGGGCTGAAACAGAGGGGCTGAAACAGTGGGGCTGAAACAGAGGGCGAGAAACAGAGGGGCTGAAACAGAGGGCGAGAAACAGAGTGGCTGAAACAGATAGCGCGAAACAGGGGGGCTGAATCAGAGTGGCTGAAACAGATAGCGCGAAACAGGGGGGCTGAATCAGAGGGCGAGAAACAGAGGGGCTAAATAAGAGGGGCAGAAACAGAGGGCGAGAAACAGAGGGGCTGAAACAGAGGGCGAGAAACAGAGGTGCTGAAAGAGAGGGGCTGAAACAGAGGGGCTGAAACAGAGGGGCTGAAACAGACGGCGAGAAACAGAGGGGCTGAAACAGAGGGCGAGAAACAGAGGGGCTGAAACAGAGGGGCTGAAACAGAAGGGCTGAAACAGAGGGGCTGAAACAGAGGGCGAGAAACAGAGGGGCTGAATCAGAGGGACTGAATCAGAGGGGCTGAAAAAGAGGGGCTGAAATAGAGGGCGAGAATCAGAGGGGCTGAAACAGAGGGCGAGAAACAGAGGGCGAGAAACAGAGGGCTGAAACAGAGGGGCTGAAACAGAGGGGCTGATACAGAGGGCGAGAAACAGAAGGGCTGAAACAGAGGGCGAGAAACAGAGAGGCTGAAACAGAGGGCGAGAAACAGAGGGGCCGAAACAGAGGGCGATAAACAGAGGGGCTGAAACAGAGGGGCTGAAACAGAGGGGCTGAAACAGAAGGTGAGAAACAGAGGGCGAGAAAAAGAGGGGCTGAAACAGAGGGGCTGATACACAGGGCGAGAAACAGAGGGGCTGTAAGAGAGGGCGAGAAACAGAGGGGCTGAAACAGAGGGCGAGAAACAGAGGGGCTGAAACAGAGGGCGCGAAACAGAGGGGCTGAAGCAGAGGGGCTGAAACAGAGAGCGCGAAACAGAGGGGCTGAAACAGAGGGGCTGAAACAGAGGAGCTGAATCAGAGGGGCTGATTCAGAGGGGCTGAAACAGAGGGGCTGAAACAGAGGGCGAGAAACAGATGGGCTGAAACAGAGGGCGAGAAAACGAGGGGCAGAAACAGAGGGCGGGAAACAGAATGGCTGAAACAGAGGGGCTGAAACAGAGGGGCTGATACAGACGGCGTGAAACAGAGGGGCTGAAACAGAGGGCGAGAAACAGAGAGGCTGAAACAGAGGGCGAGATAAAGAGGGGCTGAAACAGAGAGCCACAAACAGAGGGGCTGAAACAGAGGGCGAGAAACAGAGGGGGTGAAACAGAGGGGCTGAAACAGAGGGCGAGAAACAGAGAGGCTGAAACAGAGGCCGAGAAACAGAAGGGCTGAAACAGAGGGCGAGAAACAGAGGGATTGAAACAGAGTGACTGAAACAGAGGGCGAGAAAAAGAGGGGCTGAAACAGAGGGGTGAATGAGTGGGGCTGAATCAGAGGGGCTCAATCAGAGGGGCTGAAACAGAGGGTGAGAAACAGAGGGGCTGAAACAGAGGGGCTGAAACAGATGGGCTGAAACAGAGGGCGAGAAACAGAGCGGCTGAATCATAGGGGCTAAATCAGAGGGGCTGAATCAGAGGGGCTGAAACAGAAGGGGGAATCAGAGGGGCTGAAACAGAGGGCGAGAAACAGAGGGGCTGAAACAGAGGGGCTGATACACAGGGCGAGAAACAGAGGGGCTGTAAGAGAGGGCGAGAAACAGAGGGGCTGAAACAGAGGGCGAGAAACAGAGGGGCTGAAACAGAGGGCGCGAAACAGAGGGGCTGTAAGAGAGGGCGAGAAACAGAGGGGCTGAAACAGAGGGCGAGAAACAGAGGGGCTGAAACAGAGGGCGCGAAACAGAGGGGCTGAAGCAGAGGGGCTGAAACAGAGAGCGCGAAACAGAGGGGCTGAAACAGAGGGGCTGAAACAGAGGAGCTGAATCAGAGGGGCTGATTCAGAGGGGCTGAAACAGAGGGGCTGAAACAGAGGGCGAGAAACAGATGGGCTGAAACAGAGGGCGAGAAAACGAGGGGCAGAAACAGAGGGCGGGAAACAGAATGGCTGAAACAGAGGGGCTGAAACAGATAGCGCGAAACAGGGGGGCTGAATCAGAGGGCGAGAAACAGAGGGGCTAAATAAGAGGGGCAGGAACAGAGGGCGAGAAACAGAGGGGCTGAAACAGAGGGCGAGAAACAGAGGTGCTGAAACAGAGGGGCTGAAACAGAGGGGCTGAAACAGAGGGGCTGAAACAGACGGCGAGAAACAGAGAGGCTAAATCAGAGGGGCTGAATCAGAGGGGCTGAAAAAGAGGGCGAGAATCAGAGGGCGAGAAACAGAGGGGCTGAAACAGAGGGGCTGAAACAGAGGGGCTGATACAGAGGGCGAGAAACAGAAGGGCTGAAACAGAGGGCGAGAAACAGAGAGGCTGAAACAGAGGGCGAGAAACAGAGGGGCCGAAACAGAGGGCGATAAACAGAGGGGCTGAAACAGAGGGGCTGAAACAGAGGGGCTGAAACAGAGGGGCTGAATCAGAGGGGCTGATTCAGAGGGGCTGCAACAGAGGGGCTGAATCACCGGGGCTGAAACAGAGGGCGAGATACAGAGGGGCTGAAACAGAGGGCGAGAGACAGAGGGGCAGAAACAGTGGGCGAGAAACAGAGGGGCTGAAACAGAGAGGCTGAAACAGAGGGCGAGAAACAGGGGGACTGAAACAGAGGGCGAGTAACAGAGGGGCTGAAACAGAGTGGCTGAAACAGAGGGGCTGAAACAGAGGGGCTGAAACAGTGGGGCTGAAACAGAGGGCGAGAAACAGAGGGGCTGAAACAGAGGGCGAGAAACAGAGTGGCTGAAACAGATAGCGCGAAACAGGGGGGCTGAATCAGAGTGGCTGAAACAGATAGCGCGAAACAGGGGGGCTGAATCAGAGGGCGAGAAACAGAGGTGCTGAAACAGAGGGCGAGAAACAGAGGTGCTGAAAGAGAGGGGCTGAAACAGAGGGGCTGAAACAGAGGGGCTGAAACAGACGGCGAGAAACAGAGGGGCTGAAACAGAGGGCGAAAAACAGAGGGGCTGAAACAGAGGGGCTGAAACAGAAGGGCTGAAACAGAGGGGCTGAAACAGAGGGCGAGAAACAGAGGGGCTGAATCAGAGGGACTGAATCAGAGGGGCTGAAAAAGAGGGGCTGAAATAGAGGGCGAGAATCAGAGGGGCTGAAACAGAGGGCGAGAAACAGAGGGCGAGAAACAGAGGGCTGAAACAGAGGGGCTGAAACAGAGGGGCTGATACAGAGGGCGAGAAACAGAAGGGCTGAAACAGAGGGCGAGAAACAGAGAGGCTGAAACAGAGGGCGAGAAACAGAGGGGCCGAAACAGAGGGCGATAAACAGAGGGGCTGAAACAGAGGGGCTGAAACAGAGGGGCTGAAACAGAAGGTGAGAAACAGAGTGGCTGAAACAGTGGGCGAGAAACAGAGGGGCTGAAACAGAGGGCGAGAAACAGAGGGGCAGAAACAGAGGGCGAGAAACAGAGGGGCTGAAACAGAGCGGCTGAAACAGAGGGGCTGAAACAGAGGGGCTGATACAGACGGCGTGAAACAGAGGGGCTGAAACAGAGGGCGAGAAACAGAGGGGCTGAAACAGAGGGCTAGAAACAGAGGGGCTGAAACTGAGGGGCTGAAACAGAGGGGCTGAAACAGAGGGCGAGAAACAGAGAGGCTGAAACAGAGAGCGAGATAAAGAGGGGCTGAAACAGAGAGCGACAAACAGAGGGGCTGAAACAGAGGGCGAGAAACAGAGGGGGTGAAACAGAGGGGCTGAAACAGAGGGCGAGAAACAGAGAGCCTGAAACAGAGGCCGAGAAACAGAAGGGCTGAAACAGAGGGCGAGAAACAGAGGGCGAGAAACAGAGGGATTGAAACAGAGTGACTGAAACAGAGGGCGAGAAAAAGAGGGGCTGAAACAGAGGGGTGAATGAGTGGGGCTGAATCAGAGGGGCTCAATCAGAGGGGCTGAAACAGAGGGTGATAAACAGAGGGGCTGAAACAGAGGGGCTGAAACAGATGGGCTGAAACAGAGGGCGAGAAACAGAGCGGCTGAATCATAGGGGCTAAATCAGAGGGGCTGAATCAGAGGGGCTGAAACAGAGGGGTGAATCAGAGGGGCTGAAACAGAGGGCGAGAAACAGAGGGGCTGAAACAGAGGGGCTGAAACAGAGGGGCTGAATCAGCGGGGCTGAAACAGAGGGCGAGAAAAAGAGGGGCTGAAACAGAGGGGCTGATACACAGGGCGAGAAACAGAGGGGCTGTAAGAGAGGGCGAGAAACAGAGGGGCTGAAACAGAGGGCGAGAAACAGAGGGGCTGAAACAGAGGGCGCGAAACAGAGGGGCTGAAGCAGAGGGGCTGAAACAGAGAGCGCGAAACAGAGGGGCTGAAACAGAGGGGCTGAAACAGAGGAGCTGAATCAGAGGGGCTGATTCAGAGGGGCTGAAACAGAGGGGCTGAAACAGAGGGCGAGAAACAGATGGGCTGAAACAGAGGGCGAGAAAACGAGGGGCAGAAACAGAGGGCGGGAAACAGAATGGCTGAAACAGAGGGGCTGAAACAGAGGGGCTGATACAGACGGCGTGAAACAGAGGGGCTGAAACAGAGGGCGAGAAACAGAGGGGCTGAAACAGAGGGCTAGAAACCCAGGGGCTGAAACAGAGGGGCTGAAACAGAGGGGCTGAAACAGAGGGCGAGAAACAGAGAGGCTGAAACAGAGGGCGAGATAAAGAGGGGCTGAAACAGAGAGCCACAAACAGAGGGGCTGAAACAGAGGGCGAGAAACAGAGGGGGTGAAACAGAGGGGCTGAAACAGAGGGCGAGAAACAGAGAGGCTGAAACAGAGGCCGAGAAACAGAAGGGCTGAAACAGAGGGCGAGAAACAGAGGGCGAGAAACAGAGGGATTGAAACAGAGTGACTGAAACAGAGGGCGAGAAAAAGAGGGGCTGAAACAGAGGGGTGAATGAGTGGGGCTGCATCAGAGGGGCTCAATCAGAGGGGCTGAAACAGAGGGTGAGAAACAGAGGGGCTGAAACAGAGGGGCTGAAACAGATGGGCTGAAACAGAGGGCGAGAAACAGAGCGGCTGAATCATAGGGGCTAAATCAGAGGGGCTGAATCAGAGGGGCTGAAACAGAGGGGTGAATCAGAGGGGCTGAAACAGAGGGCGAGAAACAGAGGGGCTGAAACAGAGGGGCTGAAACAGAGGGGCTGAATCAGCGGGGCTGAAACAGAGGGCGAGAAAAAGAGGGGCTGAAACAGAGGGGCTGATACACAGGGCGAGAAACAGAGGGGCTGTAAGAGAGGGCGAGAAACAGAGGGGCTGAAACAGAGGGCGAGAAACAGAGGGGCTGAAACAGAGGGCGCGAAACAGAGGGGCTGAAGCAGAGGGGCTGAAACAGAGAGCGCGAAACAGAGGGGCTGAAACAGAGGGGCTGAAACAGAGGAGCTGAATCAGAGGGGCTGATTCAGAGGGGCTGAAACAGAGGGGCTGAAACAGAGGGCGAGAAACAGATGGGCTGAAACAGAGGGCGAGAAAACGAGGGGCAGAAACAGAGGGCGGGAAACAGAATGGCTGAAACAGAGGGGCTGAAACAGATAGCGCGAAACAGGGGGGCTGAATCAGAGGGCGAGAAACAGAGGGGCTAAATAAGAGGGGCAGGAACAGAGGGCGAGAAACAGAGGGGCTGAAACAGAGGGCGAGAAACAGAGGTGCTGAAACAGAGGGGCTGAAACAGAGGGGCTGAAACAGAGGGGCTGAAACAGACGGCGAGAAACAGAGAGGCTAAATCAGAGGGGCTGAATCAGAGGGGCTGAAAAAGAGGGCGAGAATCAGAGGGCGAGAAACAGAGGGGCTGAAACAGAGGGGCTGAAACAGAGGGGCTGATACAGAGGGCGAGAAACAGAAGGGCTGAAACAGAGGGCGAGAAACAGAGAGGCTGAAACAGAGGGCGAGAAACAGAGGGGCCGAAACAGAGGGCGATAAACAGAGGGGCTGAAACAGAGGGGCTGAAACAGAGGGCGAGAATCAGAGGGGCTGAATCAGAGGGCGAGAATCAGAGGGCGAGAAACAGAGGGGCTGAAACAGAGTGGCTGAAACAGAGGGGCTGATACAGAGGGCGAGAAACAGAAGGGCTGAAACAGAGGGCGAGAAACAGAGAGGCTGAAACAGAGGGCGAGAAACAGAGGGGCTGAAACAGAGGGCGAGAAACAGCGGGGCTGAATCAGAGGGGCTGAAACAGAGGGTGAGAAACATAGGAGCTGAAACAGAGGGCGAGAAACAGAGGGGCCGAAACAGAGGGCGATAAACAGAGGGGCTGAAAAAGAGGGGCTGAAACAGAGGGGCTGAAACAGAAGGTGAGAAACAGTGTCTGAAACAGAGGGCGAGAAACAGAGTGGCTGAAACAGAGGGCGAGAAACAGAGGGCGAGAAACAGAGGGACTGAAACAGAGGGGCTGAATCAGAGGGGCTGAAACAGAGGGCGAGAAACAGAGGGGCTGAAACAGAGGGCGAGAAACAGAGGGGCTGAAACCGAGGGGCTGAATCAGAGGGGCTGAAACAGAGGGGCTGAAACAGTGGGCGAGAAACAGAGGGGCTGAAACAGAGGGCGAGAAACAGAGGGGCAGAAACAGAGGGCGAGAAACAAAGGGGCTGAAACAGAGCGGCTGAAACAGAGGGGCTGAAACAGGGGGACTGAAACAGAGGGGCTGAAACAGAGGGGCTGAAACAGTGGGGCTGAAACAGAGGGCGAGAAACAGAGGGGCTGAAACAGAGGGCGAGAAACAGAGGGGCTGAAACAGAGGGCGAGAAACAGCGGGGCTGAATCAGAGGGGCTGAAACAGAGGGTGAGAAACATAGGAGCTGAAACAGAGGGCGAGAAACAGAGTGGCTGAAACAGACGGGCTGAAACAGAGGGGCTGAAAAAGAGGGCGAAAAACAGAGGGGCTGAAACAGAGGGCGAGAAACAGAGCGGCTGAAACAGAGGTTCTGAAACAGAGGGGCTGAAACAGAGGGGCTGGAACAGAGGGGGAGAAACAGAGGGGCTGAAACAGAGGGGCTGAATCAGAGGGGCTGAAACAGAGGGCGAGAAACATAGGGGCTGAAACAGACGGCGAGAAACAGAGGGGCTGAAACAGAGGAGCTGAAACAGAGGGGCTGAATCATAGGGGCCAAATCAGAGGGGCTGAATCAGAGGGGCTGAAACAGAGGGCGAGAAACAGAGGGGCTGAAACAGGGGGGCTGAAACAGAGGGGCTAAATCAGAGGGGCAGAAACAGAGGGCGAGAAACAGAGGGGCTGAAAGAGATGGCGAGAAACAGAGGGGCGGAAACAGAGGGGCTGAAATAGAGGGGCTGAAACAGAGGGCGAGAAACAGAGGGGCTGAAACAGAGGGCGAGACACAGAGGGGCTGAAACAGAGGGCGAGAAACAGAGGGGCTGAAACAGAGGGGCTGAAACAGAAGGGCTGAAACAGAGGGGCTGAAACAGAGGGCGAGAAACAGAGGGGCTGAATCAGAGGGGCTGAATCAGAGGGGCTGAAACAGAGCGGCTGAAACAGAGGGCGAGAAACAGAGGGGCTGAAACAGTGGGCGAGAAACAGAGGGCGAGAAACAGAGGGGCTGAAACAGAGGGGCTGAAACAGAGGGGCTGAAACAGAGGGGCTGATACTGACGGCGTGAAACAGAGGGGCCGAAACAGAGGGCGATAAACAGAGGGGCTGAAACAGAGGGGCTGAAACAGAGGGGCTGAAACAGAAGGTGAGAAACAGAGTGTCTGAAACAGAGGGCGAGAAACAGAGTGGCTGAAACAGAGGGCGAGAAACAGAGGGCGAGAAACAGAGGGACTGAAACAGAGGGGCTGAATCAGAGGGGCTGAAACAGAGGGCGAGAAACATAGGGGCTGAAACAGACGGCGAGAAACAGAGGGGCTGAAACAGAGGAGCTGAAACAGAGGGGCTGAATCATAGGGGCTAAATCAGAGGGGCTGAATCAGAGGGGCTGAAACAGAGGGCGAGAAACAGAGGGGCTGAAACAGGGGGGCTGAAACAGAGGGGCTAAATCAGAGGGGCAGAAACAGAGGGCGAGAAACAGAGGGGCTGAAAGAGATGGCGAGAAACAGAGGGGCGGAAACAGAGGGGCTGAAACAGAGGGGCTGAAACAGAGGGCGAGAAACAGAGGGGCTGAAACAGAGGGCGAGACACAGAGGGGCTGAAACAGAGGGCGAGAAACAGAGGGGCTGAAACAGAGGGGCTGAAACAGAAGGGCTGAAACAGAAGGGGCTGAAACAGAGGGCGAGAAACAGAGGGGCTGAATCAGAGGGGCTGAATCAGAGGGGCTGAAACAGAGCGGCTGAAACAGAGGGCGAGAAACAGAGGGGCTGAAACAGTGGGCGAGAAACAGAGGGCGAGAAACAGAGGGGCTGAAACAGAGGGGCTGAAACAGAGGGGCTGAAACAGAGGGGCTGATACTGACGGCGTGAAACAGAGGGGCCGAAACAGAGGGCGATAAACAGAGGGGCTGAAACAGAGGGGCTGAAACAGAGGGGCTGAAACAGAAGGTGAGAAACAGAGTGTCTGAAACAGAGGGCGAGAAACAGAGTGGCTGAAACAGAGGGCGAGAAACAGAGGGCGAGAAACAGAGGGACTGAAACAGAGGGGCTGAATCAGAGGGGCTGAAACAGAGGGCGAGAAACAGAGGGGCTGAAACCGAGGGGCTGAATCAGAGGGGCTGAAACAGAGGGGCTGAAACAGTGGGCGAGAAACAGAGGGGCTGAAACAGAGGGCGAGAAACAGAGGGGCAGAAACAGAGGGCGAGAAACAAAGGGGCTGAAACAGAGCGGCTGAAACAGAGGGGCTGAAACAGGGGGACTGAAACAGAGGGGCTGAAACAGAGGGGCTGAAACAGTGGGGCTGAAACAGAGGGCGAGAAACAGAGGGGCTGAAACAGAGGGCGAGAAACAGAGGGGCTGAAACAGAGGGCGAGAAACAGCGGGGCTGAATCAGAGGGGCTGAAACAGAGGGTGAGAAACATAGGAGCTGAAACAGAGGGCGAGAAACAGAGTGGCTGAAACAGACGGGCTGAAACAGAGGGGCTAAAAAAGAGGGCGAAAAACAGAGGGGCTGAAACAGATGGCGAGAAACAGAGCGGCTGAAACAGAGGGGCTGAAACAGAGGGGCTGAAACAGAGGGGCTGGAACAGAGGGGCTGAATCAGAGGGGCTGAAACAGAGGGCGAGAAACATAGGGGCTGAAACAGACGGCGAGAAACAGAGGGGCTGAAACAGAGGAGCTGAAACAGAGGGGCTGAATCATAGGGGCTAAATCAGAGGGGCTGAATCAGAGGGGCTGAAACAGAGGGCGAGAAACAGAGGGGCTGAAACAGGGGGGCTGAAACAGAGGGGCTAAATCAGAGGGGCAGAAACAGAGGGCGAGAAACAGAGGGGCTGAAAGAGATGGCGAGAAACAGAGGGGCGGAAACAGAGGGGCTGAAACAGAGGGGCTGAAACAGAGGGCGAGAAACAGAGGGGCTGAAACAGAGGGCGAGACACAGAGGGGCTGAAACAGAGGGCGAGAAACAGAGGGGCTGAAACAGAGGGGCTGAAACAGAAGGGCTGAAACAGAGGGGCTGAAACAGAGGGCGAGAAACAGAGGGGCTGAATCAGAGGGGCTGAATCAGAGGGGCTGAAACAGAGCGGCTGAAACAGAGGGCGAGAAACAGAGGGGCTGAAACAGTGGGCGAGAAACAGAGGGCGAGAAACAGAGGGGCTGAAACAGAGGGGCTGAAACAGAGGGCGAGAAACAGAGGGGCTGAAACAGAGGGCGAGACACAGAGGGGCTGAAACAGAGGGCGAGAAACAGAGGGGCTGAAACAGAGGGGCTGAAACAGAAGGGCTGAAACAGAGGGGCTGAAACAGAGGGCGAGAAACAGAGGGGCTGAATCAGAGGGGCTGAATCAGAGGGGCTGAAACAGAGCGGCTGAAACAGAGGGCGAGAAACAGAGGGGCTGAAACAGTGGGCGAGAAACAGAGGGCGAGAAACAGAGGGGCTGAAAGAGAGGGGCTGAAACAGAGGGGCTGAATCAGCGGGGCTGAAACAGAGGGCGAGAAAAAGAGGGGCTGAAACAGAGGGGCTGATACACAGGGCGAGAAACAGAGGGGCTGTAAGAGAGGGCGAGAAACAGAGGGGCTGAAACAGAGGGCGAGAAACAGAGGGGCTGAAACAGAGGGCGCGAAACAGAGGGGCTGAAGCAGAGGGGCTGAAACAGAGAGCGCGAAACAGAGGGGCTGAAACAGAGGGGCTGAAACAGAGGAGCTGAATCAGAGGGGCTGATTCAGAGGGGCTGAAACAGAGGGGCTGAAACAGAGGGCGAGAAACAGATGGGCTGAAACAGAGGGCGAGAAAACGAGGGGCAGAAACAGAGGGCGGGAAACAGAATGGCTGAAACAGAGGGGCTGAAACAGATAGCGCGAAACAGGGGGGCTGAATCAGAGGGCGAGAAACAGAGGGGCTAAATAAGAGGGGCAGGAACAGAGGGCGAGAAACAGAGGGGCTGAAACAGAGGGCGAGAAACAGAGGTGCTGAAACAGAGGGGCTGAAACAGAGGGGCTGAAACAGAGGGGCTGAAACAGACGGCGAGAAACAGAGAGGCTAAATCAGAGGGGCTGAATCAGAGGGGCTGAAAAAGAGGGCGAGAATCAGAGGGCGAGAAACAGAGGGGCTGAAACAGAGGGGCTGAAACAGAGGGGCTGATACAGAGGGCGAGAAACAGAAGGGCTGAAACAGAGGGCGAGAAACAGAGAGGCTGAAACAGAGGGCGAGAAACAGAGGGGCCGAAACAGAGGGCGATAAACAGAGGGGCTGAAACAGAGGGGCTGAAACAGAGGGCGAGAATCAGAGGGGCTGAATCAGAGGGCGAGAATCAGAGGGCGAGAAACAGAGGGGCTGAAACAGAGTGGCTGAAACAGAGGGGCTGATACAGAGGGCGAGAAACAGAAGGGCTGAAACAGAGGGCGAGAAACAGAGAGGCTGAAACAGAGGGCGAGAAACAGAGGGGCTGAAACAGAGGGCGAGAAACAGCGGGGCTGAATCAGAGGGGCTGAAACAGAGGGTGAGAAACATAGGAGCTGAAACAGAGGGCGAGAAACAGAGGGGCCGAAACAGAGGGCGATAAACAGAGGGGCTGAAACAGAGGGGCTGAAACAGAGGGGCTGAAACAGAAGGTGAGAAACAGTGTCTGAAACAGAGGGCGAGAAACAGAGTGGCTGAAACAGAGGGCGAGAAACAGAGGGCGAGAAACAGAGGGACTGAAACAGAGGGGCTGAATCAGAGGGGCTGAAACAGAGGGCGAGAAACAGAGGGGCTGAAACAGAGGGCGAGAAACAGAGGGGCTGAAACCGAGGGGCTGAATCAGAGGGGCTGAAACAGAGGGGCTGAAACAGTGGGCGAGAAACAGAGGGGCTGAAACAGAGGGCGAGAAACAGAGGGGCAGAAACAGAGGGCGAGAAACAAAGGGGCTGAAACAGAGCGGCTGAAACAGAGGGGCTGAAACAGGGGGACTGAAACAGAGGGGCTGAAACAGAGGGGCTGAAACAGTGGGGCTGAAACAGAGGGCGAGAAACAGAGGGGCTGAAACAGAGGGCGAGAAACAGAGGGGCTGAAACAGAGGGCGAGAAACAGCGGGGCTGAATCAGAGGGGCTGAAACAGAGGGTGAGAAACATAGGAGCTGAAACAGAGGGCGAGAAACAGAGTGGCTGAAACAGACGGGCTGAAACAGAGGGGCTGAAAAAGAGGGCGAAAAACAGAGGGGCTGAAACAGAGGGCGAGAAACAGAGCGGCTGAAACAGAGGGGCTGAAACAGAGGGGCTGAAACAGAGGGGCTGGAACAGAGGGGGAGAAACAGAGGGGCTGAAACAGAGGGGCTGAATCAGAGGTGCTGAAACAGAGGGCGAGAAACATAGGGGCTGAAACAGACGGCGAGAAACAGAGGGGCTGAAACAGAGGAGCTGAAACAGAGGGGCTGAATCATAGGGGCTAAATCAGAGGGGCTGAATCAGAGGGGCTGAAACAGAGGGCGAGAAACAGAGGGGCTGAAACAGGGGGGCTGAAACAGAGGGGCTAAATCAGAGCGGCAGAAACAGAGGGCGAGAAACAGAGGGGCTGAAAGAGATGGCGAGAAACAGAGGGGCGGAAACAGAGGGGCTGAAACAGAGGGGCTGAAACAGAGGGCGAGAAACAGAGGGGCTGAAACAGAGGGCGAGACACAGAGGGGCTGAAACAGAGGGCGAGAAACAGAGGGGCTGAAACAGAGGGGCTGAAACAGAAGGGCTGAAACAGAGGGGCTGAAACAGAGGGCGAGAAACAGAGGGGCTGAATCAGAGGGGCTGAATCAGAGGGGCTGAAACAGAGCGGCTGAAACAGAGGGCGAGAAACAGAGGGGCTGAAACAGTGGGCGAGAAACAGAGGGCGAGAAACAGAGGGGCTGAAACAGAGGGGCTGAAACAGAGGGGCTGAAACAGAGGGGCTGATACTGACGGCGTGAAACAGAGGGGCCGAAACAGAGGGCGATAAACAGAGGGGCTGAAACAGAGGGGCTGAAACAGAGGGGCTGAAACAGAAGGTGAGAAACAGAGTGTCTGAAACAGAGGGCGAGAAACAGAGTGGCTGAAACAGAGGGCGAGAAACAGAGGGCGAGAAACAGAGGGACTGAAACAGAGGGGCTGAATCAGAGGGGCTGAAACAGAGGGCGAGAAACATAGGGGCTGAAACAGACGGCGAGAAACAGAGGGGCTGAAACAGAGGAGCTGAAACAGAGGGGCTGAATCATAGGGGCTAAATCAGAGGGGCTGAATCAGAGGGGCTGAAACAGAGGGCGAGAAACAGAGGGGCTGAAACAGGGGGGCTGAAACAGAGGGGCTAAATCAGAGGGGCAGAAACAGAGGGCGAGAAACAGAGGGGCTGAAAGAGATGGCGAGAAACAGAGGGGCGGAAACAGAGGGGCTGAAACAGAGGGGCTGAAACCGAGGGCGAGAAACAGAGGGGCTGAAACAGAGGGCGAGACACAGAGGGGCTGAAACAGAGGGCGAGAAACAGAGGGGCTGAAACAGAGGGGCTGAAACAGAAGGGCTGAAACAGAGGGGCTGAAACAGAGGGCGAGAAACAGAGGGGCTGAATCAGAGGGGCTGAATCAGAGGGGCTGAAACAGAGCGGCTGAAACAGAGGGCGAGAAACAGAGGGGCTGAAACAGTGGGCGAGAAACAGAGGGCGAGAAACAGAGGGGCTGAAACAGAGGGGCTGAAACAGAGGGGCTGAAACAGAGGGGCTGATACTGACGGCGTGAAACAGAGGGGCCGAAACAGAGGGCGATAAACAGAGGGGCTGAAACAGAGGGGCTGAAACAGAGGGGCTGAAACAGAAGGTGAGAAACAGAGTGTCTGAAACAGAGGGCGAGAAACAGAGTGGCTGAAACAGAGGGCGAGAAACAGAGGGCGAGAAACAGAGGGACTGAAACAGAGGGGCTGAATCAGAGGGGCTGAAACAGAGGGCGAGAAACAGAGGGGCTGAAACAGAGGGCGAGAAACAGAGGGGCTGAAACCGAGGGGCTGAATCAGAGGGGCTGAAACAGAGGGGCTGAAACAGTGGGCGAGAAACAGAGGGGCTGAAACAGAGGGCGAGAAACAGAGGGGCAGAAACAGAGGGCGAGAAACAAAGGGGCTGAAACAGAGCGGCTGAAACAGAGGGGCTGAAACAGGGGGACTGAAACAGAGGGGCTGAAACAGAGGGGCTGAAACAGTGGGGCTGAAACAGAGGGCGAGAAACAGAGGGGCTGAAACAGAGGGCGAGAAACAGAGGGGCTGAAACAGAGGGCGAGAAACAGCGGGGCTGAATCAGAGGGGCTGAAACAGAGGGTGAGAAACATAGGAGCTGAAACAGAGGGCGAGAAACAGAGTGGCTGAAACAGACGGGCTGAAACAGAGGGGCTGAAAAAGAGGGCGAAAAACAGAGGGGCTGAAACAGAGGGCGAGAAACAGAGCGGCTGAAACAGAGGGGCTGAAACAGAGGGGCTGAAACAGAGGGGCTGGAACAGAGGGGCTGAATCAGAGTGGCTGAAACAGAGGGCGAGAAACATAGGGGCTGAAACAGACGGCGAGAAACAGAGGGGCTGAAACAGAGGAGCTGAAACAGAGGGGCTGAATCATAGGGGCTAAATCAGAGGGGCTGAATCAGAGGGGCTGAAACAGAGGGCGAGAAACAGAGGGG
Source organism: Chiloscyllium punctatum (assembly GCF_047496795.1). NCBI lineage: Eukaryota > Metazoa > Chordata > Chondrichthyes > Orectolobiformes > Hemiscylliidae > Chiloscyllium > Chiloscyllium punctatum. The sequence continues at coordinate 706,546 of NW_027309805.1, read as the reverse complement.
CTGAAACAGGGGGGCTGAAACAGAGGGGCTAAATCAGAGGGGCAGAAACAGAGGGCGAGAAACAGAGGGGCTGAAAGAGATGGCGAGAAACAGAGGGGCGGAAACAGAGGGGCTGAAACAGAGGGGCTGAAACAGAGGGCGAGAAACAGAGGGGCTGAAACAGAGGGCGAGACACAGAGGGGCTGAAACAGAGGGCGAGAAACAGAGGGGCTGAAACAGAGGGGCTGAAACAGAAGGGCTGAAACAGAGGGGCTGAAACAGAGGGCGAGAAACAGAGGGGCTGAATCAGAGGGGCTGAATCAGAGGGGCTGAAACAGAGCGGCTGAAACAGAGGGCGAGAAACAGAGGGGCTGAAACAGTGGGCGAGAAACAGAGGGCGAGAAACAGAGGGGCTGAAACAGAGGGGCTGAAACAGAGGGGCTGAAACAGAGGGGCTGATACTGACGGCGTGAAACAGAGGGGCTGAAACAGAGGGCGAGATAACAGAGGGGCTGAAACAGAGGGCGAGAAACAGAGGGTCTGAAACAGAGGGGCTGAAACAGAGGGGCTGAAACAGAGGGCGAGAAACAGAGAGGCTGAAACAGAGGGCGAGAAAACGAGGGGCAGAAACAGAGGGCGGGAAACAGAATGGCTGAAACAGAGGGGCTGAAACAGATAGCGCGAAACAGGGGGGCTGAATCAGAGGGCGAGAAACAGAGGGGCTAAATAAGAGGGGCAGGAACAGAGGGCGAGAAACAGAGGGGCTGAAACAGAGGGCGAGAAACAGAGGTGCTGAAACAGAGGGGCTGAAACAGAGGGGCTGAAACAGAGGGGCTGAAACAGACGGCGAGAAACAGAGAGGCTAAATCAGAGGGGCTGAATCAGAGGGGCTGAAAAAGAGGGCGAGAATCAGAGGGCGAGAAACAGAGGGGCTGAAACAGAGGGGCTGAAACAGAGGGGCTGATACAGAGGGCGAGAAACAGAAGGGCTGAAACAGAGGGCGAGAAACAGAGAGGCTGAAACAGAGGGCGAGAAACAGAGGGGCCGAAACAGAGGGCGATAAACAGAGGGGCTGAAACAGAGGGGCTGAAACAGAGGGCGAGAATCAGAGGGGCTGAATCAGAGGGCGAGAATCAGAGGGCGAGAAACAGAGGGGCTGAAACAGAGTGGCTGAAACAGAGGGGCTGATACAGAGGGCGAGAAACAGAAGGGCTGAAACAGAGGGCGAGAAACAGAGAGGCTGAAACAGAGGGCGAGAAACAGAGGGGCTGAAACAGAGGGCGAGAAACAGCGGGGCTGAATCAGAGGGGCTGAAACAGAGGGTGAGAAACATAGGAGCTGAAACAGAGGGCGAGAAACAGAGGGGCCGAAACAGAGGGCGATAAACAGAGGGGCTGAAACAGAGGGGCTGAAACAGAGGGGCTGAAACAGAAGGTGAGAAACAGTGTCTGAAACAGAGGGCGAGAAACAGAGTGGCTGAAACAGAGGGCGAGAAACAGAGGGCGAGAAACAGAGGGACTGAAACAGAGGGGCTGAATCAGAGGGGCTGAAACAGAGGGCGAGAAACAGAGGGGCTGAAACAGAGGGCGAGAAACAGAGGGGCTGAAACCGAGGGGCTGAATCAGAGGGGCTGAAACAGAGGGGCTGAAACAGTGGGCGAGAAACAGAGGGGCTGAAACAGAGGGCGAGAAACAGAGGGGCAGAAACAGAGGGCGAGAAACAAAGGGGCTGAAACAGAGCGGCTGAAACAGAGGGGCTGAAACAGGGGGACTGAAACAGAGGGGCTGAAACAGAGGGGCTGAAACAGTGGGGCTGAAACAGAGGGCGAGAAACAGAGGGGCTGAAACAGAGGGCGAGAAACAGAGGGGCTGAAACAGAGGGCGAGAAACAGCGGGGCTGAATCAGAGGGGCTGAAACAGAGGGTGAGAAACATAGGAGCTGAAACAGAGGGCGAGAAACAGAGTGGCTGAAACAGACGGGCTGAAACAGAGGGGCTGAAAAAGAGGGCGAAAAACAGAGGGGCTGAAACAGAGGGCGAGAAACAGAGCGGCTGAAACAGAGGGGCTGAAACAGAGGGGCTGAAACAGAGGGGCTGGAACAGAGGGGGAGAAACAGAGGGGCTGAAACAGAGGGGCTGAATCAGAGGTGCTGAAACAGAGGGCGAGAAACATAGGGGCTGAAACAGACGGCGAGAAACAGAGGGGCTGAAACAGAGGAGCTGAAACAGAGGGGCTGAATCATAGGGGCTAAATCAGAGGGGCTGAATCAGAGGGGCTGAAACAGAGGGCGAGAAACAGAGGGGCTGAAACAGGGGGGCTGAAACAGAGGGGCTAAATCAGAGCGGCAGAAACAGAGGGCGAGAAACAGAGGGGCTGAAAGAGATGGCGAGAAACAGAGGGGCGGAAACAGAGGGGCTGAAACAGAGGGGCTGAAACAGAGGGCGAGAAACAGAGGGGCTGAAACAGAGGGCGAGACACAGAGGGGCTGAAACAGAGGGCGAGAAACAGAGGGGCTGAAACAGAGGGGCTGAAACAGAAGGGCTGAAACAGAGGGGCTGAAACAGAGGGCGAGAAACAGAGGGGCTGAATCAGAGGGGCTGAATCAGAGGGGCTGAAACAGAGCGGCTGAAACAGAGGGCGAGAAACAGAGGGGCTGAAACAGTGGGCGAGAAACAGAGGGCGAGAAACAGAGGGGCTGAAACAGAGGGGCTGAAACAGAGGGGCTGAAACAGAGGGGCTGATACTGACGGCGTGAAACAGAGGGGCCGAAACAGAGGGCGATAAACAGAGGGGCTGAAACAGAGGGGCTGAAACAGAGGGGCTGAAACAGAAGGTGAGAAACAGAGTGTCTGAAACAGAGGGCGAGAAACAGAGTGGCTGAAACAGAGGGCGAGAAACAGAGGGCGAGAAACAGAGGGACTGAAACAGAGGGGCTGAATCAGAGGGGCTGAAACAGAGGGCGAGAAACATAGGGGCTGAAACAGACGGCGAGAAACAGAGGGGCTGAAACAGAGGAGCTGAAACAGAGGGGCTGAATCATAGGGGCTAAATCAGAGGGGCTGAATCAGAGGGGCTGAAACAGAGGGCGAGAAACAGAGGGGCTGAAACAGGGGGGCTGAAACAGAGGGGCTAAATCAGAGGGGCAGAAACAGAGGGCGAGAAACAGAGGGGCTGAAAGAGATGGCGAGAAACAGAGGGGCGGAAACAGAGGGGCTGAAACAGAGGGGCTGAAACCGAGGGCGAGAAACAGAGGGGCTGAAACAGAGGGCGAGACACAGAGGGGCTGAAACAGAGGGCGAGAAACAGAGGGGCTGAAACAGAGGGGCTGAAACAGAAGGGCTGAAACAGAGGGGCTGAAACAGAGGGCGAGAAACAGAGGGGCTGAATCAGAGGGGCTGAATCAGAGGGGCTGAAACAGAGCGGCTGAAACAGAGGGCGAGAAACAGAGGGGCTGAAACAGTGGGCGAGAAACAGAGGGCGAGAAACAGAGGGGCTGAAACAGAGGGGCTGAAACAGAGGGGCTGAAACAGAGGGGCTGATACTGACGGCGTGAAACAGAGGGGCCGAAACAGAGGGCGATAAACAGAGGGGCTGAAACAGAGGGGCTGAAACAGAGGGGCTGAAACAGAAGGTGAGAAACAGAGTGTCTGAAACAGAGGGCGAGAAACAGAGTGGCTGAAACAGAGGGCGAGAAACAGAGGGCGAGAAACAGAGGGACTGAAACAGAGGGGCTGAATCAGAGGGGCTGAAACAGAGGGCGAGAAACAGAGGGGCTGAAACAGAGGGCGAGAAACAGAGGGGCTGAAACCGAGGGGCTGAATCAGAGGGGCTGAAACAGAGGGGCTGAAACAGTGGGCGAGAAACAGAGGGGCTGAAACAGAGGGCGAGAAACAGAGGGGCAGAAACAGAGGGCGAGAAACAAAGGGGCTGAAACAGAGCGGCTGAAACAGAGGGGCTGAAACAGGGGGACTGAAACAGAGGGGCTGAAACAGAGGGGCTGAAACAGTGGGGCTGAAACAGAGGGCGAGAAACAGAGGGGCTGAAACAGAGGGCGAGAAACAGAGGGGCTGAAACAGAGGGCGAGAAACAGCGGGGCTGAATCAGAGGGGCTGAAACAGAGGGTGAGAAACATAGGAGCTGAAACAGAGGGCGAGAAACAGAGTGGCTGAAACAGACGGGCTGAAACAGAGGGGCTGAAAAAGAGGGCGAAAAACAGAGGGGCTGAAACAGAGGGCGAGAAACAGAGGGGCTGAAACAGAGGGGCTGGAACAGAGGGGCTGAAACAGAGGGGCTGGAACAGAGGGGCTGAATCAGAGTGGCTGAAACAGAGGGCGAGAAACATAGGGGCTGAAACAGACGGCGAGAAACAGAGGGGCTGAAACAGAGGAGCTGAAACAGAGGGGCTGAATCATAGGGGCTAAATCAGAGGGGCTGAATCAGAGGGGCTGAAACAGAGGGCGAGAAACAGAGGGGCTGAAACAGGGGGGCTGAAACAGAGGGGCTAAATCAGAGGGGCAGAAACAGAGGGCGAGAAACAGAGGGGCTGAAAGAGATGGCGAGAAACAGAGGGGCGGAAACAGAGGGGCTGAAACAGAGGGGCTGAAACAGAGGGCGAGAAACAGAGGGGCTGAAACAGAGGGCGAGACACAGAGGGGCTGAAACAGAGGGCGAGAAACAGAGGGGCTGAAACAGAGGGGCTGAAACAGAAGGGCTGAAACAGAGGGGCTGAAACAGAGGGCGAGAAACAGAGGGGCTGAATCAGAGGGGCTGAATCAGAGGGGCTGAAACAGAGCGGCTGAAACAGAGGGCGAGAAACAGAGGGGCTGAAACAGTGGGCGAGAAACAGAGGGCGAGAAACAGAGGGGCTGAAACAGAGGGGCTGAAACAGAGGGGCTGAAACAGAGGGGCTGATACTGACGGCGTGAAACAGAGGGGCTGAAACAGAGGGCGAGATAACAGAGGGGCTGAAACAGAGGGCGAGAAACAGAGGGTCTGAAACAGAGGGGCTGAAACAGAGGGGCTGAAACAGAGGGCGAGAAACAGAGAGGCTGAAACAGAGGGCGAGAAACAGAGGGGCTGAAAGAGGGCGAGAAACAGAGGGGCTGAAACAGAGGGCGAGAAACAGAGGGGCTGAAACAGAGGGCGAGAAACAGAGGGCGAGAAACAGAGGGGCTGAATGAGTTTGGCTGAATCAGAGGGGCTGAATCAGAGGGGCAGAAACAGTTGGTGAGAAACAGAGGGGCTGAAACAGAGGGGCTGAAACAGATGGGCTGAAACAGAGGGCGAGAAACAGAGGGGCTGAATCATAGGGGCTAAATCAGAGGGGCTGAAACAGAGGGCGAGAAACAGAGGGGCTGAAACAGAGGGCAAGAAACAGAGGGGCTGAAACAGAGGGGCTGAAACCGAGGGGCTGAATCAGAGGGGCTGAAACAGAGGGGCTGAAACAGTGGGCGAGAAACAGAGGGGCTGAAACAGAGGGCGAGAAACAGAGGGGCAGAAACAGAGGGCGAGAAACAGAGGGGCTGAAACAGAGCGGCTGAAACAGAGGGGCTGAAACAGAGGGGCTGAATCAGAGGGGCTGATTCAGAGGGGCTGCAACAGAGGGGCTGAATCACCGGGGCTGAAACAGAGGGCGAGAAACAGAGGGGCTGAAACAGAGGGCGAGAGACAGAGGGGCAGAAACAGAGGGGCTGAATCAGAGGGGCTGATTCAGAGAGGCTGCAACAGAGGGGCTGAATCACCGGGGCTGAAACAGAGGGGCTGAAACAGAGAGGCTGAAACAGAGGGCGAGAAACAGGGGGACTGAAACAGAGGGCGAGTAACAGAGGGGCTGAAACAGAGGGGCTGAAACAGAGGGGCTGAAACAGAGGGGCTGAAACAGTGGGGCTGAAACAGAGGGCGAGAAACAGAGGGGCTGAAACAGAGGGCGAGAAACAGAGGGGCTGAAACAGAGGGCGTGAAACAGCGGGGCTGAATCAGAGGGGCTGAAACAGAGGGTGAGAAACATAGGAGCTGAAACAGAGGGCGAGAAACAGAGTGGCTGAAACAGACGGGCTGAAACAGAGGGGCTGAAAAAGAGGGCGAAAAACAGAAGGGCTGAAACAGAGGGCGAGAAACAGAGCGGCTGAAACAGAGGGGCTGAAACAGAGGGGCTGAAACAGAGAGGCTGGAACAGAGGGGGAGAAACAGAGGGGCTGAAACAGAGGGGCTGAATCAGAGGGGCTGAAACAGAGGTCGAGAAACATCGGGGCTGAAACAGACGGCGAGAAACAGAGGGGCTGAAACAGAGGAGCTGAAACAGAGGGGCTGAATCAGAGGGGCTAAATCAGAGGGGCTGAATCAGAGGGGCTGAAACAGAGGGCGAGAAACAGAGGGGCTGAAACAGGGGGGCTGAAACAGAGGGGCTAAATCAGAGGGGCAGAAACAGAGGGCGAGAAACAGAGGGGCTGAAACAGAGGGCGAGAAACAGTGGGGCAGAAACAGAGGGGCTGAAACAGAGGGGCAGAAACAGAGGGCGAGAAAAAGAGGGGCTGAAACAGAGGCCGAAACACAGAGGGGCTGAAACAGAGGGCGAGAAACAGAGAGGCTGAAACAGAGGGGCTGAAACAGAACGGCTGAAACAGAGGGGCTGAAACAGAGTCCGAGAAACAGAGGGGCTGTATCAGAGGGCCTGAATCAGAGGCGCTGAAACAGAGGGGCTAAAAGAGAGGGCGAGAAACAGAGGAGCTGAAACAGTGGGCGAGAAACAGACGGCGAGAAACAGAGGGTCTGAAACAGAGGGGCTGAAACAGAGGGGCTGATACAGACGGCGTGAAACAGAGGGGCTGAAACAGAGGGCGAGAAACAGAGGGGCTGAAACAGAGGGCGAGAAACAGAGGGGCTGAAACAGAGGGGCTGAAACAGAGAGGCTGAAACAGAGGGCGAGAAACAGAGAGGCTGAAACAGAGGGCGAGAAACAGAGGGGCTGAAACAGAGGGCGAGAAACAGAGGGCGAGAAACAGAGGGGCTGAAACAGAGGGGCTAAATTAGAGGGGCAGAAACAGAGGGCGAGAAACAGAGGGGCTGAAACAGAGGGCGAGAAACAGAGGAGCTGAAACCGAGGGGCTGAAACAGAGGGCGAGAAACAGAGTGGCTGATACAGAGGGCGAGAAACAGAGGGGCTGAAACAGAGGGCGAATAACAGAGGGGCTGAAACAGAGGGGCTGAAACAGAAGGGCTGAAACAGAGGGGCTGAAACAGAGGGGCTGAATCAGAGGGGCTGAAAAACAGGGGCTGAAACAGAGGGGCTGAAACAGAGGGCGAGAAACAGAGGAGCTGAAACAGTGGGCGAGAAACAGAGGGCGAGAAACAGAGGGTCTGAAACAGAGGGGCTGAAACAGAGGGGCTGATACAGACGGCGTGAAACAGAGGGGCTGAAACAGAGGGCGAGAAACAGAGGGGCTGAAACAGAGGGCGAGAAACAGAGGGGCTGAAACAGAGGGGCTGAAACAGAGGGGCTGAAACAGAGGGCGAGAAACAGAGAGGCTGAAACAGAGGGCGAGAAACAGAGGGGCTGAAACAGAGGGCGAGAAACAGAGGGCGAGAAACAGAGGGGCTGAAACATAGGGGCTAAATTAGAGGGGCAGAAACAGAGGGCGAGAAACAGGGGCTGAAACAGAGGGCGAGAAACAGAGGTGCTGAAACCGAGGGGCTGAAACAGAGGGCGAGAAACAGAGTGGCTGAAACAGAGGGCGAGAAACAGAGGGGCTGAAACAGAGGGCGAATAACAGAGGGGCTGAAACAGAGGGGCTGAAACAGACGGGCTGAAACAGAGGGGCTGAAACAGAGGGGCTGAATCAGAGGGGCTGAAAAAGAGGGGCTGAAACAGAGGGCGAGAATCAGAGGGGTTGAAACAGAGGGCGAGAAACAGAGCGCGAGAAACAGAGGTGCTGAAACAGAGGGCGAGAAACAGAGGGGCTGAAACAGAGGGGCTGGAACAGAAGGGCTGAAACAGAGGGGCTGAATCAGAGGGGCTGAATCAGAGGGGCTGAAAAAGAGGGGCTGAAACAGAGGGCGAGAATCAGAGGGGCTGAAACAGAGGGCGAGAAACAGAGGGGCTGAAACAGAGGGGCTGAAACAGAGGGGCTGAAACAGAGGGCGAGAAACAGAGAGGCTGAAACAGAGGGCGAGAAACAGAGGGGCTGAAACAGAGGGCGAGAAACAGAGGGCGAGAAACAGAGGGGCTGAAACAGAGGGGCTAAATTAGAGGGACAGAAACAGAGGGCGAGAAACAGAGGGGCTGAAACAGAGGGCGAGAAACAGAGGTGCTGAAACCATGGGGCTGAAACAGAGGGCGAGAAACAGAGTGGCTGAAACAGAGGGCGAGAAACAGAGGGGCTGAAACAGAGGGCGAGTAACAGAGGGGCTGAAACTGAGGGGCTGAAACAGAAGGGCTGAAACAGAGGGGCTGAAACAGAGGGGCTGAATCAGAGGGGCTGAAAAAGAGGGGCTGAAACAGAGGGCGAGAAACAGAGGGGCTGAAACAGAGGGCGAGAAACAGAGCGCGAGAAACAGAGGTGCTGAAACAGAGGGCGAGAAACAGAGGGGCTGAAACAGAGGGGCTGAAACAGAGGGGCTGATACAGACGGCGTGAAACAGAAGGGACGAAACAGAGGGCGAGAAACAGAGGGGCTGAAACAGAGGGCGAGAAACAGAGGGGCTGAAACAGAGGGGCTGAAACAGAGGGGCTGAAACAGAGGGCGAGAAACAGAGAGGCTGAAACAGAGGGCGAGAAACAGAGGGGCTGAAACAGAGGGCGAGAAACAGAGGGCGAGAAACAGAGGGGCTGAAACAGAGGGGCTAAATTAGAGGGGCAGAAACAGAGGGCGAGAAACAGAGGGGCTGAAACAGAGGGCGAGAAACAGAGGTGCTGAAACCATGGGGCTGAAACAGAGGGCGAGAAACAGAGTGGCTGAAACAGAGGGCGAGAAACAGAGGGGCTGAAACAGAGGGCGAGTAACAGAGGGGCTGAAACAGAGGGGCTGAAACAGAAGGGCTGAAACAGAGGGGCTGAAACAGAGGGGCTGAATCAGAGGGGCTGAAAAAGAGGGGCTGAAACAGAGGGCGAGAAACAGAGGGGCTGAAACACAGGGCGAGAAACAGAGCGCGAGAAACAGAGGTGCTGAAACAGAGGGCGAGAAACAGAGGTGCTGAAACAGAGTTGCTGAAACAGAAGGGCTGAAACAGAGGGGCTGAATCAGAGGGGCTGAATCAGAGGGGCTGAAAAAGAGGGGCTGAAACAGAGGGCGATAATCAGAGGGGCTGAAACAGAGGGCGAGAAACAGAGCGCGAGAAACAGAGGTGCTGAAACAGAGGGGGAGAAACACAGGGGCTGAAACAGAGGGGCTGAAACAGAAGGGCTGAAACAGAGGCGCTGAAACAGAGGGCGAGAAACAGAGGGGCTGAATCAGAGGGGCTGAATCAGAGGGGCTGAAACAGAGGGGCTGAAACAGAGGGCGAGAATCAGAGGGGTGAAACAGAGGGCGGGAAACAGAGGGCGAGAAACAGAGGGGCTGAAACAGAGGGGCTGAAACAGAGGGGCTGAAACAGAGGGGCTGATACAGAGGGCGAGAAACAGAGGGGCTGAAACAGAGGGCGATAAACCGAGGGGCTGAAACAGAGGGCGAGAAACAGAGGGGCTGAAACAGAGGGGCTGAAACAGAAGGGCTGAAACAGAGGCGCTGAAACTGAGGGCGAGAAACAGAGGGGCTGAATCAGAGGGGCTGAATCAGAGGGGCTGAAACAGAGGGGCTGAAACAGAGGGCGAGAATCAGAGGGGTGAAACAGAGGGCGGGAAACAGAGGGCGAGAAACAGGGGGCTGAAACAGAGGGGCTGAAACAGAGGGGCTGATACAGAGGGCGAGAAACAGAGGGGCTGAAACCGAAGGCGAGAAACAGAGGGGCTGAAACAGAGGGCGAGAAACAGAGGGGCCGAAACAGAGGGCGAGAAACAGAGGGGCTGAAACAGAGGGCGAGAAACAGAGGGGCTGAAACAGAGGGGCTGATTCAGAGGGGCTGAAACAGAAGGCGAGAAACAGAGTTGCTGAAACAGAGGGCGAGAAACAGAGGGGCTGAAACAGAGGGGCTGAAACAGAGGGACTGAAACAGAGGGCGAGAAACAGAGAGGCTGAAACAGAGGGCGAGAAACAGAGGGGCTGAAAAAGAGGGCGAAACACAGAGGGGCTGAAACAGAGGGCGAGAAACAGAGGGGCTGAAACAGAGGGGCTGAAACATAGGGGCTGAATCAGAGGGGCTGAATCAGAGGGGCTGAATCAGAGGGGCTGAAACAGAGGGCGAGAAACAGAGGGGCTGAAACAGGCGGGCTGAAACAGAGGGGCTAAATCAGAGAGGCAGAAACAGATGGCGAGAAACAGAGGGGCTGAAACAGAGGGCGATAAACAGTGGGGCAGAAACAGAGGGGCTGAAACAGAGGGGCTGAAACAGAGGGGCTGATACAGACGGCGTGAAACAGAGGGGCTGAAACAGAGGGCGAGAAACAGAGGGGCAGAAACAGAGGGCGAGAAACAGAGGGGCTGAAACAGAGGGGCTGAAACAGAGAGGCTGAAACAGAGGGGCTGAAACAGAACGGCTGAAACAGAGGGGCTGAAACAGAGTCCGAGAAACAGAGGGGCTGTATCAGAGGGGCTGAATCAGAGGCGCTGAAACAGAGGGGCTAAAAGAGAGGGCGAGAAACAGAGGAGCTGAAACAGTGGGCGAGAAACAGACGGCGAGAAACAGAGGGTCTGAAACAGAGGGGTTGAAACAGAGGGGCTGATACAGACGGCGTGAAACAGAGGGGCTGAAACAGAGGGCGAGAAACAGAGGGGCTGAAACAGAGGGCGAGAAACAGAGGGGCTGAAACAGAGGGGCTGAAACAGAGAGGCTGAAACAGAGGGCGAGAAACAGAGAGGCTGAAACAGAGGGCGAGAAACAGAGGGGCTGAAACAGAGGGCGAGAAACAGAGGGCGAGAAACAGAGGGGCTGAAACAGAGGGGCTAAATTAGAGGGGCAGAAACAGAGGGCGAGAAACAGAGGGGCTGAAACAGAGGGCGAGAAACAGAGGTGCTGAAACCGAGGGGCTGAAACAGAGGGCGAGAAACAGAGTGGCTGAAACAGAGGGCGAGAAACAGAGGGGCTGAAACAGAGGGCGAATAACAGAGGGGCTGAAACAGAGGGGCTGAAACAGAAGGGCTGAAACAGAGGGGCTGAAACAGAGGGGCTGAATCAGAGGGGCTGAAAAACAGGGGCTGAAACAGAGGGGCTGAAACAGAGGGCGAGAAACAGAGGAGCTGAAACAGTGGGCGAGAAACAGAGGGCGAGAAACAGAGGGTCTGAAACAGAGGGGCTGAAACAGAGGGGCTGATACAGACGGCGTGAAACAGAGGGGCTGAAACAGAGGGCGAGAAACAGAGGGGCTGAAACAGAGGGCGAGAAACAGAGGGGCTGAAACAGAGGGGCTGAAACAGAGGGGCTGAAACAGAGGGCGAGAAACAGAGAGGCTGAAACAGAGGGCGAGAAACAGAGGGGCTGAAACAGAGGGCGAGAAACAGAGGGCGAGAAACAGAGGGGCTGAAACAGAGGGGCTAAATTAGAGGGGCAGAAACAGAGGGCGAGAAACAGGGGCTGAAACAGAGGGCGAGAAACAGAGGTGCTGAAACCGAGGGGCTGAAACAGAGGGCGAGAAACAGAGTGGCTGAAACAGAGGGCGAGAAACAGAGGGGCTGAAACAGAGGGCGAATAACAGAGGGGCTGAAACAGAGGGGCTGAAACAGACGGGCTGAAACAGAGGGGCTGAAACAGAGGGGCTGAATCAGAGGGGCTGAAAAAGAGGGGCTGAAACAGAGGGCGAGAATCAGAGGGGTTGAAACAGAGGGCGAGAAACAGAGCGCGAGAAACAGAGGTGCTGAAACAGAGGGCGAGAAACAGAGGGGCTGAAACAGAGGGGCTGAAACAGAAGGGCTGAAACAGAGGGGCTGAATCAGAGGGGCTGAATCAGAGGGGCTGAAAAAGAGGGGCTGAAACAGAGGGCGAGAATCAGAGGGGCTGAAACAGAGGGCGAGAAACAGAGGGGCTGAAACAGAGGGGCTGAAACAGAGGGGCTGAAACAGAGGGCGAGAAACAGAGAGGCTGAAACAGAGGGCGAGAAACAGAGGGGCTGAAACAGAGGGCGAGAAACAGAGGGCGAGAAACAGAGGGGCTTAAACAGAGGGGCTAAATTAGAGGGGCAGAAACAGAGGGCGAGAAACAGAGGGGCTGAAACAGAGGGCGAGAAACAGAGGTGCTGAAACCATGGGGCTGAAACAGAGGGCGAGAAACAGAGTGGCTGAAACAGAGGGCGAGAAACAGAGGGGCTGAAACAGAGGGCGAGTAACAGAGGGGCTGAAACAGAGGGGCTGAAACAGAAGGGCTGAAACAGAGGGGCTGAAACAGAGGGGCTGAATCAGAGGGGCTGAAAAAGAGGGGCTGAAACAGAGGGCGAGAAACAGAGGGGCTGAAACAGAGGGCGAGAAACAGAGCGCGAGAAACAGAGGTGCTGAAACAGAGGTCGAGAAACAGAGGGGCTGAAACAGAGTGGCTGAAACAGAAGGGCTGAAACAGAGGGGCTGAATCAGAGGGGCTGAATCAGAGGGGCTGAAAAAGAGGGGCTGAAACAGAGGGCGATAATCAGAGGGGCTGAAACAGAGGGCGAGAAACAGAGCGCGAGAAACAGAGGTGCTGAAACAGAGGGGGAGAAACAGAGGGGCTGAAACAGAGGGGCTGAAACAGAAGGGCTGAAACAGAGGCGCTGAAACAGAGGGCGAGAAACAGAGGGGCTGAATCAGAGGGGCTGAATCAGAGGGGCTGAAACAGAGGGGCTGAAACAGAGGGCGAGAATCAGAGGGGTGAAACAGAGGGCGGGAAACAGAGGGCGAGAAACAGAGGGGCTGAAACAGAGGGGCTGAAACAGAGGGGCTGAAACAGAGGGGCTGATACAGAGGGCGAGAAACAGAGGGGCTGAAACAGAGGGCGATAAACCGAGGGGCTGAAACAGAGGGCGAGAAACAGAGGGGCTGAAACAGAGGGGCTGAAACAGAAGGGCTGAAACAGAGGCGCTGAAACAGAGGGCGAGAAACAGAGGGGCTGAATCAGAGGGGCTGAATCAGAGGGGCTGAAACAGAGGGGCTGAAACAGAGGGGCTGAAACCGAAGGCGAGAAACAGAGGGGCTGAAACAGAGGGCGAGAAACAGAGGGGCTGAAACAGAGGGGCTGAAACAGAGGGGCTGAAACCGAAGGCGAGAAACAGAGGGGCTGAAACAGAGGGCGAGAAACAGAGGGGCCGAAACAGAGGGCGAGAAACAGAGGGGCTGAAACAGAGGGCGAGAAACAGAGAGGCTGAAACAGAGGGGCTGATTCAGAGGGGCTGAAACAGAAGGCGAGAAACAGAGTTGCTGAAACAGAGGACGTGAAACAGAGGGGCTGAAACAGAGGGGCTGAAACAGAGGGGCTGAAACAGAGGGCGAGAAACAGAGAGGCTGAAACAGAGGGCGAGAAACAGAGGGGCTGAAAAAGAGGGCGAAACACAGAGGGGCTGAAACAGAGGGCGAGAAACAGAGGGGCTGAAACAGAGGGGCTGAAACAGAGGGGCTGAATCAGAGGGGCTGAATCAGAGGGGCTGAATCAGAGGGGCTGAAACAGAGGGCGAGAAACAGAGGGGCTGAAACAGGCGGGCTGAAACAGAGGGGCTAAATCAGAGAGGCAGAAACAGATGGCGAGAAACAGAGGGGCTGAAACAGAGGGCGAGAAACAGTGGGGCAGAAACAGAGGGGCTGAAACAGAGGGGCAGAAACAGAGGGCGAGAAAAAGAGGGGCTGAAACAGAGGCCGAAACACAGAGGGGCTGAAACAGAGGGCGAGAAACAGAGAGGCTGAAACAGAGGGGCTGAAACAGAACGGCTGAAACAGAGGGGCTGAAACAGATTCCGAGAAACAGAGGGGCTGTATCAGAGGGGCTGAATCAGAGGCGCTGAAACAGAGGGGCTAAAAGAGAGGGCGAGAAACAGAGGAGCTGAAACAGTGGGCGAGAAACAGACGGCGAGAAACAGAGGGTCTGAAACAGAGGGGCTGAAACAGAAGGGCTGATACAGACGGCGTGAAACAGAAGGGACGAAACAGAGGGCGAGAAACAGAGGGGCTGAAACAGAGGGCGAGAAACAGAGGGGCTGAAACAGAGGGGCTGAAACAGAGGGGCTGAAACAGAGGGCGAGAAACAGAGAGGCTGAAACAGAGGGCGAGAAACAGAGGGGCTGAAACAGAGGGCGAGAAACAGAGGGCGAGAAACAGAGGGGCTGAAACAGAGGGGCTAAATTAGAGGGGCAGAAACAGAGGGCGAGAAACAGAGGGGCTGAAACAGAGGGCGAGAAACAGAGGTGCTGAAACCATGGGGCTGAAACAGAGGGCGAGAAACAGAGTGGCTGAAACAGAGGGCGAGAAACAGAGGGGCTGAAACAGAGGGCGAGTAACAGAGGGGCTGAAACAGAGGGGCTGAAACAGAAGGGCTGAAACAGAGGGGCTGAAACAGAGGGGCTGAATCAGAGGGGCTGAAAAAGAGGGGCTGAAACAGAGGGCGAGAAACAGAGGGGCTGAAACAGAGGGCGAGAAACAGAGCGCGAGAAACAGAGGTGCTGAAACAGAGGGCGAGAAACAGAGGGGCTGAAACAGAGTGGCTGAAACAGAAGGGCTGAAACAGAGGGGCTGAATCAGAGGGGCTGAATCAGAGGGGCTGAAAAAGAGGGGCTGAAACAGAGGGCGATAATCAGAGGGGCTGAAACAGAGGGCGAGAAACAGAGCGCGAGAAACAGAGGTGCTGAAACAGAGGGGGAGAAACAGAGGGGCTGAAACAGAGGGGCTGAAACAGAAGGGCTGAAACAGAGGCGCTGAAACAGAGGGCGAGAAACAGAGGGGCTGAATCAGAGGGGCTGAATCAGAGGGGCTGAAACAGAGGGGCTGAAACAGAGGGCGAGAATCAGAGGGGTGAAACAGAGGGCGGGAAACAGAGGGCGAGAAACAGAGGGGCTGAAACAGAGGGGCTGAAACAGAGGGGCTGAAACAGAGGGGCTGATACAGAGGGCGAGAAACAGAGGGGCTGAAACAGAGGGCGATAAACCGAGGGGCTGAAACAGAGGGCGAGAAACAGAGGGGCTGAAACAGAGGGGCTGAAACAGAAGGGCTGAAACAGAGGCGCTGAAACTGAGGGCGAGAAACAGAGGGGCTGAATCAGAGGGGCTGAATCAGAGGGGCTGAAACAGAGGGGCTGAAACAGAGGGCGAGAATCAGAGGGGTGAAACAGAGGGCGGGAAACAGAGGGCGAGAAACAGGGGGCTGAAACAGAGGGGCTGAAACAGAGGGGCTGATACAGAGGGCGAGAAACAGAGGGGCTGAAACCGAAGGCGAGAAACAGAGGGGCTGAAACAGAGGGCGAGAAACAGAGGGGCCGAAACAGAGGGCGAGAAACAGAGGGGCTGAAACAGAGGGCGAGAAACAGAGGGGCTGAAACAGAGGGGCTGATTCAGAGGGGCTGAAACAGATGGCGAGAAACAGAGTTGCTGAAACAGAGGACGAGAAACAGAGGGGCTGAAACAGAGGGGCTGAAACAGAGGGACTGAAACAGAGGGCGAGAAACAGAGAGGCTGAAACAGAGGGCGAGAAACAGAGGGGCTGAAAAAGAGGGCGAAACACAGAGGGGCTGAAACAGAGGGCGAGAAACAGAGGGGCTGAAACAGAGGGGCTGAAACAGAGGGGCTGAATCAGAGGGGCTGAATCAGAGGGGCTGAATCAGAGGGGCTGAAACAGAGGGCGAGAAACAGAGGGGCTGAAACAGGCGGGCTGAAACAGAGGGGCTAAATCAGAGAGGCAGAAACAGATGGCGAGAAACAGAGGGGCTGAAACAGAGGGCGATAAACAGTGGGGCAGAAACAGAGGGGCTGAAACAGAGGGGCTGAAACAGAGGGGCTGATACAGACGGCGTGAAACAGAGGGGCTGAAACAGAGGGCGAGAAACAGAGGGGCTGAAACAGAGGGCGAGAAACAGAGGGGCTGAAACAGAGGGGCTGAAACAGAGAGGCTGAAACAGAGGGGCTGAAACAGAACGGCTGAAACAGAGGGGCTGAAACAGAGTCCGAGAAACAGAGGGGCTGTATCAGAGGGGCTGAATCAGAGGCGCTGAAACAGAGGGGCTAAAAGAGAGGGCGAGAAACAGAGGAGCTGAAACAGTGGGCGAGAAACAGACGGCGAGAAACAGAGGGTCTGAAACAGAGGGGTTGAAACAGAGGGGCTGATACAGACGGCGTGAAACAGAGGGGCTGAAACAGAGGGCGAGAAACAGAGGGGCTGAAACAGAGGGCGAGAAACAGAGGGGCTGAAACAGAGGGGCTGAAACAGAGAGGCTGAAACAGAGGGCGAGAAACAGAGAGGCTGAAACAGAGGGCGAGAAACAGAGGGGCTGAAACAGAGGGCGAGAAACAGAGGGCGAGAAACAGAGGGGCTGAAACAGAGGGGCTAAATTAGAGGGGCAGAAACAGAGGGCGAGAAACAGAGGGGCTGAAACAGAGGGCGAGAAACAGAGGTGCTGAAACCGAGGGGCTGAAACAGAGGGCGAGAAACAGAGTGGCTGAAACAGAGGGCGAGAAACAGAGGGGCTGAAACAGAGGGCGAATAACAGAGGGGCTGAAACAGAGGGGCTGAAACAGAAGGGCTGAAACAGAGGGGCTGAAACAGAGGGGCTGAATCAGAGGGGCTGAAAAACAGGGGCTGAAACAGAGGGGCTGAAACAGAGGGCGAGAAACAGAGGAGCTGAAACAGTGGGCGAGAAACAGAGGGCGAGAAACAGAGGGTCTGAAACAGAGGGGCTGAAACAGAGGGGCTGATACAGACGGCGTGAAACAGAGGGGCTGAAACAGAGGGCGAGAAACAGAGGGGCTGAAACAGAGGGCGAGAAACAGAGGGGCTG
Organism: Chiloscyllium punctatum; assembly: GCF_047496795.1. Lineage (NCBI taxonomy): Eukaryota > Metazoa > Chordata > Chondrichthyes > Orectolobiformes > Hemiscylliidae > Chiloscyllium > Chiloscyllium punctatum. The sequence goes on along the minus strand of NW_027309805.1, from coordinate 689,546 downwards.
AAACAGAGGGGCTGAAACAGAGGGGCTGAAACAGAGGGCGAGAAACAGAGAGGCTGAAACAGAGGGCGAGAAACAGAGGGGCTGAAACAGAGGGCGAGAAACAGAGGGCGAGAAACAGAGGGGCTGAAACAGAGGGGCTAAATTAGAGGGGCAGAAACAGAGGGCGAGAAACAGGGGCTGAAACAGAGGGCGAGAAACAGAGGTGCTGAAACCGAGGGGCTGAAACAGAGGGCGAGAAACAGAGTGGCTGAAACAGAGGGCGAGAAACAGAGGGGCTGAAACAGAGGGCGAATAACAGAGGGGCTGAAACAGAGGGGCTGAAACAGACGGGCTGAAACAGAGGGGCTGAAACAGAGGGGCTGAATCAGAGGGGCTGAAAAAGAGGGGCTGAAACAGAGGGCGAGAATCAGAGGGGTTGAAACAGAGGGCGAGAAACAGAGCGCGAGAAACAGAGGTGCTGAAACAGAGGGCGAGAAACAGAGGGGCTGAAACAGAGGGGCTGAAACAGAAGGGCTGAAACAGAGGGGCTGAATCAGAGGGGCTGAATCAGAGGGGCTGAAAAAGAGGGGCTGAAACAGAGGGCGAGAATCAGAGGGGCTGAAACAGAGGGCGAGAAACAGAGGGGCTGAAACAGAGGGGCTGAAACAGAGGGGCTGAAACAGAGGGCGAGAAACAGAGAGGCTGAAACAGAGGGCGAGAAACAGAGGGGCTGAAACAGAGGGCGAGAAACAGAGGGCGAGAAACAGAGGGGCTGAAACAGAGGGGCTAAATTAGAGGGGCAGAAACAGAGGGCGAGAAACAGAGGGGCTGAAACAGAGGGCGAGAAACAGAGGTGCTGAAACCATGGGGCTGAAACAGAGGGCGAGAAACAGAGTGGCTGAAACAGAGGGCGAGAAACAGAGGGGCTGAAACAGAGGGCGAGTAACAGAGGGGCTGAAACAGAGGGGCTGAAACAGAAGGGCTGAAACAGAGGGGCTGAAACAGAGGGGCTGAATCAGAGGGGCTGAAAAAGAGGGGCTGAAACAGAGGGCGAGAAACAGAGGGGCTGAAACAGAGGGCGAGAAACAGAGCGCGAGAAACAGAGGTGCTGAAACAGAGGTCGAGAAACAGAGGGGCTGAAACAGAGTGGCTGAAACAGAAGGGCTGAAACAGAGGGGCTGAATCAGAGGGGCTGAATCAGAGGGGCTGAAAAAGAGGGGCTGAAACAGAGGGCGATAATCAGAGGGGCTGAAACAGAGGGCGAGAAACAGAGCGCGAGAAACAGAGGTGCTGAAACAGAGGGGGAGAAACAGAGGGGCTGAAACAGAGGGGCTGAAACAGAAGGGCTGAAACAGAGGCGCTGAAACAGAGGGCGAGAAACAGAGGGGCTGAATCAGAGGGGCTGAATCAGAGGGGCTGAAACAGAGGGGCTGAAACAGAGGGCGAGAATCAGAGGGGTGAAACAGAGGGCGGGAAACAGAGGGCGAGAAACAGAGGGGCTGAAACAGAGGGGCTGAAACAGAGGGGCTGAAACAGAGGGGCTGATACAGAGGGCGAGAAACAGAGGGGCTGAAACAGAGGGCGATAAACCGAGGGGCTGAAACAGAGGGCGAGAAACAGAGGGGCTGAAACAGAGGGGCTGAAACAGAAGGGCTGAAACAGAGGCGCTGAAACAGAGGGCGAGAAACAGAGGGGCTGAATCAGAGGGGCTGAATCAGAGGGGCTGAAACAGAGGGGCTGAAACAGAGGGGCTGAAACCGAAGGCGAGAAACAGAGGGGCTGAAACAGAGGGCGAGAAACAGAGGGGCTGAAACAGAGGGGCTGAAACAGAGGGGCTGAAACCGAAGGCGAGAAACAGAGGGGCTGAAACAGAGGGCGAGAAACAGAGGGGCCGAAACAGAGGGCGAGAAACAGAGGGGCTGAAACAGAGGGCGAGAAACAGAGAGGCTGAAACAGAGGGGCTGATTCAGAGGGGCTGAAACAGAAGGCGAGAAACAGAGTTGCTGAAACAGAGGACGTGAAACAGAGGGGCTGAAACAGAGGGGCTGAAACAGAGGGGCTGAAACAGAGGGCGAGAAACAGAGAGGCTGAAACAGAGGGCGAGAAACAGAGGGGCTGAAAAAGAGGGCGAAACACAGAGGGGCTGAAACAGAGGGCGAGAAACAGAGGGGCTGAAACAGAGGGGCTGAAACAGAGGGGCTGAATCAGAGGGGCTGAATCAGAGGGGCTGAATCAGAGGGGCTGAAACAGAGGGCGAGAAACAGAGGGGCTGAAACAGGCGGGCTGAAACAGAGGGGCTAAATCAGAGAGGCAGAAACAGATGGCGAGAAACAGAGGGGCTGAAACAGAGGGCGAGAAACAGTGGGGCAGAAACAGAGGGGCTGAAACAGAGGGGCAGAAACAGAGGGCGAGAAAAAGAGGGGCTGAAACAGAGGCCGAAACACAGAGGGGCTGAAACAGAGGGCGAGAAACAGAGAGGCTGAAACAGAGGGGCTGAAACAGAACGGCTGAAACAGAGGGGCTGAAACAGATTCCGAGAAACAGAGGGGCTGTATCAGAGGGGCTGAATCAGAGGCGCTGAAACAGAGGGGCTAAAAGAGAGGGCGAGAAACAGAGGAGCTGAAACAGTGGGCGAGAAACAGACGGCGAGAAACAGAGGGTCTGAAACAGAGGGGCTGAAACAGAGGGGCTGATACAGACGGCGTGAAACAGAAGGGACAAAACAGAGGGCGAGAAACAGAGGGGCTGAAACAGAGGGCGAGAAACAGAGGGGCTGAAACAGAGGGGCTGAAACAGAGGGGCTGAAACAGAGGGCGAGAAACAGAGAGGCTGAAACAGAGGGCGAGAAACAGAGGGGCTGAAACAGAGGGCGAGAAACAGAGGGCGAGAAACAGAGGGGCTGAAACAGAGGGGCTAAATTAGAGGGGCAGAAACAGAGGGCGAGAAACAGAGGGGCTGAAACAGAGGGCGAGAAACAGAGGTGCTGAAACCATGGGGCTGAAACAGAGGGCGAGAAACAGAGTGGCTGAAACAGAGGGCGAGAAACAGAGGGGCTGAAACAGAGGGCGAGTAACAGAGGGGCTGAAACAGAGGGGCTGAAACAGAAGGGCTGAAACAGAGGGGCTGAAACAGAGGGGCTGAATCAGAGGGGCTGAAAAAGAGGGGCTGAAACAGAGGGCGAGAAACAGAGGGGCTGAAACAGAGGGCGAGAAACAGAGCGCGAGAAACAGAGGTGCTGAAACAGAGGGCGAGAAACAGAGGGGCTGAAACAGAGTGGCTGAAACAGAAGGGCTGAAACAGAGGGGCTGAATCAGAGGGGCTGAATCAGAGGGGCTGAAAAAGAGGGGCTGAAACAGAGGGCGATAATCAGAGGGGCTGAAACAGAGGGCGAGAAACAGAGCGCGAGAAACAGAGGTGCTGAAACAGAGGGGGAGAAACAGAGGGGCTGAAACAGAGGGGCTGAAACAGAAGGGCTGAAACAGAGGCGCTGAAACAGAGGGCGAGAAACAGAGGGGCTGAATCAGAGGGGCTGAATCAGAGGGGCTGAAACAGAGGGGCTGAAACAGAGGGCGAGAATCAGAGGGGTGAAACAGAGGGCGGGAAACAGAGGGCGAGAAACAGAGGGGCTGAAACAGAGGGGCTGAAACAGAGGGGCTGAAACAGAGGGGCTGATACAGAGGGCGAGAAACAGAGGGGCTGAAACAGAGGGCGATAAACCGAGGGGCTGAAACAGAGGGCGAGAAACAGAGGGGCTGAAACAGAGGGGCTGAAACAGAAGGGCTGAAACAGAGGCGCTGAAACTGAGGGCGAGAAACAGAGGGGCTGAATCAGAGGGGCTGAATCAGAGGGGCTGAAACAGAGGGGCTGAAACAGAGGGCGAGAATCAGAGGGGTGAAACAGAGGGCGGGAAACAGAGGGCGAGAAACAGGGGGCTGAAACAGAGGGGCTGAAACAGAGGGGCTGATACAGAGGGCGAGAAACAGAGGGGCTGAAACCGAAGGCGAGAAACAGAGGGGCTGAAACAGAGGGCGAGAAACAGAGGGGCCGAAACAGAGGGCGAGAAACAGAGGGGCTGAAACAGAGGGCGAGAAACAGAGGGGCTGAAACAGAGGGGCTGATTCAGAGGGGCTGAAACAGAAGGCGAGAAACAGAGTTGCTGAAACAGAGGACGAGAAACAGAGGGGCTGAAACAGAGGGGCTGAAACAGAGGGACTGAAACAGAGGGCGAGAAACAGAGAGGCTGAAACAGAGGGCGAGAAACAGAGGGGCTGAAAAAGAGGGCGAAACACAGAGGGGCTGAAACAGAGGGCGAGAAACAGAGGGGCTGAAACAGAGGGGCTGAAACAGAGGGGCTGAATCAGAGGGGCTGAATCAGAGGGGCTGAATCAGAGGGGCTGAAACAGAGGGCGAGAAACAGAGGGGCTGAAACAGGCGGGCTGAAACAGAGGGGCTAAATCAGAGAGGCAGAAACAGATGGCGAGAAACAGAGGGGCTGAAACAGAGGGCGATAAACAGTGGGGCAGAAACAGAGGGGCTGAAACAGAGGGGCTGAAACAGAGGGGCTGATACAGACGGCGTGAAACAGAGGGGCTGAAACAGAGGGCGAGAAACAGAGGGGCTGAAACAGAGGGCGAGAAACAGAGGGGCTGAAACAGAGGGGCTGAAACAGAGAGGCTGAAACAGAGGGGCTGAAACAGAACGGCTGAAACAGAGGGGCTGAAACAGAGTCCGAGAAACAGAGGGGCTGTATCAGAGGGGCTGAATCAGAGGCGCTGAAACAGAGGGGCTAAAAGAGAGGGCGAGAAACAGAGGAGCTGAAACAGTGGGCGAGAAACAGACGGCGAGAAACAGAGGGTCTGAAACAGAGGGGTTGAAACAGAGGGGCTGATACAGACGGCGTGAAACAGAGGGGCTGAAACAGAGGGCGAGAAACAGAGGGGCTGAAACAGAGGGCGAGAAACAGAGGGGCTGAAACAGAGGGGCTGAAACAGAGAGGCTGAAACAGAGGGCGAGAAACAGAGAGGCTGAAACAGAGGGCGAGAAACAGAGGGGCTGAAACAGAGGGCGAGAAACAGAGGGCGAGAAACAGAGGGGCTGAAACAGAGGGGCTAAATTAGAGGGGCAGAAACAGAGGGCGAGAAACAGAGGGGCTGAAACAGAGGGCGAGAAACAGAGGTGCTGAAACCGAGGGGCTGAAACAGAGGGCGAGAAACAGAGTGGCTGAAACAGAGGGCGAGAAACAGAGGGGCTGAAACAGAGGGCGAATAACAGAGGGGCTGAAACAGAGGGGCTGAAACAGAAGGGCTGAAACAGAGGGGCTGAAACAGAGGGGCTGAATCAGAGGGGCTGAAAAACAGGGGCTGAAACAGAGGGGCTGAAACAGAGGGCGAGAAACAGAGGAGCTGAAACAGTGGGCGAGAAACAGAGGGCGAGAAACAGAGGGTCTGAAACAGAGGGGCTGAAACAGAGGGGCTGATACAGACGGCGTGAAACAGAGGGGCTGAAACAGAGGGCGAGAAACAGAGGGGCTGAAACAGAGGGCGAGAAACAGAGGGGCTGAAACAGAGGGGCTGAAACAGAGGGGCTGAAACAGAGGGCGAGAAACAGAGAGGCTGAAACAGAGGGCGAGAAACAGAGGGGCTGAAACAGAGGGCGAGAAACAGAGGGCGAGAAACAGAGGGGCTGAAACAGAGGGGCTAAATTAGAGGGGCAGAAACAGAGGGCGAGAAACAGGGGCTGAAACAGAGGGCGAGAAACAGAGGTGCTGAAACCGAGGGGCTGAAACAGAGGGCGAGAAACAGAGTGGCTGAAACAGAGGGCGAGAAACAGAGGGGCTGAAACAGAGGGCGAATAACAGAGGGGCTGAAACAGAGGGGCTGAAACAGACGGGCTGAAACAGAGGGGCTGAAACAGAGGGGCTGAATCAGAGGGGCTGAAAAAGAGGGGCTGAAACAGAGGGCGAGAATCAGAGGGGTTGAAACAGAGGGCGAGAAACAGAGCGCGAGAAACAGAAGTGCTGAAACAGAGGGCGAGAAACAGAGGGGCTGAAACAGAGGGGCTGAAACAGAAGGGCTGAAACAGAGGGGCTGAATCAGAGGGGCTGAATCAGAGGGGCTGAAAAAGAGGGGCTGAAACAGAGGGCGAGAATCAGAGGGGCTGAAACAGAGGGCGAGAAACAGAGGGGCTGAAACAGAGGGGCTGAAACAGAGGGGCTGAAACAGAGGGCGAGAAACAGAGAGGCTGAAACAGAGGGCGAGAAACAGAGGGGCTGAAACAGAGGGCGAGAAACAGAGGGCGAGAAACAGAGGGGCTGAAACAGAGGGGCTAAATTAGAGGGGCAGAAACAGAGGGCGAGAAACAGAGGGGCTGAAACAGAGGGCGAGAAACAGAGGTGCTGAAACCATGGGGCTGAAACAGAGGGCGAGAAACAGAGTGGCTGAAACAGAGGGCGAGAAACAGAGGGGCTGAAACAGAGGGCGAGTAACAGAGGGGCTGAAACAGAGGGGCTGAAACAGAAGGGCTGAAACAGAGGGGCTGAAACAGAGGGGCTGAATCAGAGGGGCTGAAAAAGAGGGGCTGAAACAGAGGGCGAGAAACAGAGGGGCTGAAACAGAGGGCGAGAAACAGAGCGCGAGAAACAGAGGTGCTGAAACAGAGGGCGAGAAACAGAGGGGCTGAAACAGAGTGGCTGAAACAGAAGGGCTGAAACAGAGGGGCTGAATCAGAGGGGCTGAATCAGAGGGGCTGAAAAAGAGGGGCTGAAACAGAGGGCGATAATCAGAGGGGCTGAAACAGAGGGCGAGAAACAGAGCGCGAGAAACAGAGGTGCTGAAACAGAGGGGGAGAAACAGAGGGGCTGAAACAGAGGGGCTGAAACAGAAGGGCTGAAACAGAGGCGCTGAAACAGAGGGCGAGAAACAGAGGGGCTGAATCAGAGGGGCTGAATCAGAGGGGCTGAAACAGAGGGGCTGAAACAGAGGGCGAGAATCAGAGGGGTGAAACAGAGGGCGGGAAACAGAGGGCGAGAAACAGAGGGGCTGAAACAGAGGGGCTGAAACAGAGGGGCTGAAACAGAGGGGCTGATACAGAGGGCGAGAAACAGAGGGGCTGAAACAGAGGGCGATAAACCGAGGGGCTGAAACAGAGGGCGAGAAACAGAGGGGCTGAAACAGAGGGGCTGAAACAGAAGGGCTGAAACAGAGGCGCTGAAACAGAGGGCGAGAAACAGAGGGGCTGAATCAGAGGGGCTGAATCAGAGGGGCTGAAACAGAAGGCGAGAAACAGAGGGGCTGAAACCGAAGGCGAGAAACAGAGGGGCTGAAACAGAGGGCGAGAAACAGAGGGGCTGAAACAGAGGGGCTGAAACAGAGGGGCTGAAACCGAAGGCGAGAAACAGAGGGGCTGAAACAGAGGGCGAGAAACAGAGGGGCCGAAACAGAGGGCGAGAAACAGAGGGGCTGAAACAGAGGGCGAGAAACAGAGAGGCTGAAACAGAGGGGCTGATTCAGAGGGGCTGAAACAGAAGGCGAGAAACAGAGTTGCTGAAACAGAGGACGTGAAACAGAGGGGCTGAAACAGAGGGGCTGAAACAGAGGGGCTGAAACAGAGGGCGAGAAGCAGAGAGGCTGAAACAGAGGGCGAGAAACAGAGGGGCTGAAAAAGAGGGCGAAACACAGAGGGGCTGAAACAGAGGGCGAGAAACAGAGGGGCTGAAACAGAGGGGCTGAAACAGAGGGGCTGAATCAGAGGGGCTGAATCAGAGGGGCTGAATCAGAGGGGCTGAAACAGAGGGCGAGAAACAGAGGGGCTGAAACAGGCGGGCTGAAACAGAGGGGCTAAATCAGAGAGGCAGAAACAGATGGCGAGAAACAGAGGGGCTGAAACAGAGGGCGAGAAACAGTGGGGCAGAAACAGAGGGGCTGAAACAGAGGGGCAGAAACAGAGGGCGAGAAAAAGAGGGGCTGAAACAGAGGCCGAAACACAGAGGGGCTGAAACAGAGGGCGAGAAACAGAGAGGCTGAAACAGAGGGGCTGAAACAGAACGGCTGAAACAGAGGGGCTGAAACAGAGTCCGAGAAACAGAGGGGCTGTATCAGAGGGGCTGAATCAGAGGCGCTGAAACAGAGGGGCTAAAAGAGAGGGCGAGAAACAGAGGAGCTGAAACAGTGGGCGAGAAACAGACGGCGAGAAACAGAGGGTCTGAAACAGAGGGGCTGAAACAGAGGGGCTGATACAGACGGCGTGAAACAGAGGGGCTGAAACAGAGGGCGAGAAACAGAGGGGCTGAAACAGAGGGCGAGAAACAGAGGGGCTGAAACAGAGGGGCTGAAACAGAGAGGCTGAAACAGAGGGCGAGAAACAGAGAGGCTGAAACAGAGGGCGAGAAACAGAGGGGCTGAAACAGAGGGCGAGAAACAGAGGGCGAGAAACAGAGGGGCTGAAACAGAGGGGCTAAATTAGAGGGGCAGAAACAGAGGGCGAGAAACAGAGGGGCTGAAACAGACGGCGAGAAACAGAGGTGCTGAAACCGAGGGGCTGAAACAGAGGGCGAGAAACAGAGTGGCTGAAACAGAGGGCGAGAAACAGAGGGGCTGAAACAGAGGGCGAATAACAGAGGGGCTGAAACAGAGGGGCTGAAACAGAAGGGCTGAAACAGAGGGGCTGAAACAGAGGGGCTGAATCAGAGGGGCTGAAAAACAGGGGCTGAAACAGAGGGCGAGAAACAGAGGAGCTGAAACAGTGGGCGAGAAACAGAGTGCGAGAAACAGAGGGTCTGAAACAGAGGGGCTGAAACAGAGGGGCTGATACAGACGGCGTGAAACAGAGGGGCTGAAACAGAGGGCAAGAAACAGAGGGGCTGAAACAGAGGGGCTGAAACAGAGGGGCTGAAACAGAGGGCGAGAAACAGAGAGGCTGAAACAGAGGGCGAGAAACAGAGGGGCTGAAACAGAGGGCGAGAAACAGAGGGCGAGAAACAGAGGGGCTGAAACAGAGGGGCTAAATTAGAGGGGCAGAAACAGAGGGCGAGAAACAGGGGCTGAAACAGAGGGCGAGAAACAGAGGTGCTGAAACCGAGGGGCTGAAACAGAGGGCGAGAAACAGAGTGGCTGAAACAGAGGGCGAGAAACAGAGGGGCTGAAACAGAGGGCGAATAACAGAGGGGCTGAAACAGAGGGGCTGAAACAGACGGGCTGAAACAGAGGGGCTGAAACAGAGGGGCTGAATCAGAGGGGCTGAAAAAGAGGGGCTGAAACAGAGGGCGAGAATCAGAGGGGTTGAAACAGAGGGCGAGAAACAGAGCGCGAGAAACAGAGGTGCTGAAACAGAGGGCGAGAAACAGAAGGGCTGAAACAGAGGGGCTGAATCAGAGGGGCTGAAACAGAAGGGCTGAAACAGAGGGGCTGAATCAGAGGGGCTGAATCAGAGGGGCTGAAAAAGAGGGGCTGAAACAGAGGGCGAGAATCAGAGGGGCTGAAACAGAGGGCGAGAAACAGAGCGCGAGAAACAGAGGTGCTGAAACAGAGGGCGAGAAACAGAGGGGCTGAAACAGAGGGGCTGAAACAGAAGGGCTGAAACAGAGGCGCTGAAACAGAGGGCGAGAAACAGAGGGGCTGAATCAGAGGGGCTGAATCAGAGGGGCTAAAACAGAGGGGCTGAAACAGAGGGCGAGAATCAGAGGGGTGAAACAGAGGGCGGGAAACAGAGGGCGAGAAACAGAGGGGCTGAAACAGAGGGGCTGAAACAGAGGGGCTGAAACAGAGGGGCTGATACAGAGGGCGAGAAACAGAGGGGCTGAAACAGAGGGCGATAAACCGAGGGGCTGAAACAGAGGGCGAGAAACAGAGGGGCTGAAACAGAGGGGCTGAAACAGAAGGGCTGAAACAGAGGCGCTGAAACAGAGGGCGAGAAACAGAGGGGCTGAATCAGAGGGGCTGAATCAGAGGGGCTGAATCAGAGGGGCTGAAACAGAGGGGCTGAAACAGAGGGCGAGAATCAGAGGGGTGAAACAGAGGGCGAGAAACAGAGGGGCTGAAACAGAGGGCGAGAAACAGAGGGGCTGAAACAGAGGGGCTGATTCAGAGGGGCTGAAACAGAAGGCGAGAAACAGAGTTGCTGAAACAGAGGACGAGAAACAGAGGGGCTGAAACAGAGGGGCTGAAACAGAGGGCGAGAATCAGAGGGGTGAAACAGAGGGCGGGAAACAGAGGGCGAGAAACAGAGGCGCTGAAACAGAGGGGCTGAAACAGAGGGGCTGAAACAGAGGGGCTGATACAGAGGGCGAGAAACAGAGGGGCTGAAACAGAGGGCGATAAACCGAGGGGCTGAAACAGAGGGCGAGAAACAGAGGGGCTGAAACAGAGGGGCTGAAACAGAGGGGCTGAAACCGAAGGCGATAAACAGAGGGGCTGAAACAGAGGGCGAGAAACAGAGGGGCCGAAACAGAGGGCGAGAAACAGAGAGGCTGAAACAGAGGGCGAGAAACAGAGGGGCTGAAACAGAGGGGCTGATTCAGAGGGGCTGAAACAGAAGGCGAGAAACAGAGTTGCTGAAACAGAGCGCGAGAAACAGTGGGGCCGAAACAGAGGGCCAGAAACAGAGGGCGAGAAACAGAGGGGCTGAAACAGAGGGCGAGAAACAGAGAGGCTGAAACCGAGAGGCTGAATCAGAGGGGCTGAAACAGAGGGGCTGAAACAGTGGGCGTGAAAAAGAGGGGCTGAAACAGAGTGCGAGAAACAGAGGGGCAGAAACAGAGGGCGAGAAACAGAGGGGCTGAAACAGAGGGGCTGAAACAGAGGGGCTGAATCAGAGGGGCTGATTTAGTGGGGCTGCAACAGAGGGGCTGAATCAGCGGGGCTGATACAGAGGGCGAGAAACAGAGCGGCTGAAACAGAGGAGGAGAGACAGAGGGGCAGAAACAGAGGGCGAGAAACAGAGGGGCTGAAACAGAGGGGCTGAAACAGAGGGCGAGAAACAGAGGGGCTGAAACAGAGGGCGAGAAACAGAGCGGCTGAAACAGAGGGGCTGAAACAGAGGGGCTGACATTGTGGGGCTGAAACAGAGGGTGAGAAACAGAGGGGCTGAAACAGAGGGCGAGAAACAGAGAGGCTGAAACAGAGGGCGAGAAACAGAGGTGCGGAATCAGAGGGGCTGAAACAGAGGGTGAGAAACAGAGGGGCTGAAACATAGGGCGAGAAACAGAGTGGCTGAAACAGACGGGCTGAAACAGAGGGGCTGAAAAAGAGGGCGAAAAACAGAGGGGCTGAAACAGAGGGCGAGAAACAGTGGGGCAGAAACAGAGGGGCTGAAACAGAGGGGCAGAAACAGAGGGCGAGAAACAGAGGGGCTGAAACAGAGGGCGAGACACAGAGGGGCAGAAACAGAGGGCGAGAAACAGAGAGGCTGAAATAGAGGGGCTGAAACAGAACGGCTGAAACAGAGGGGCTGAAACAGAGTCCGAGAAACAGAGGGGCTGAATCAGAGGGGCTGATTCAGAGGGGCTGAAACAGAGGGGCTGAAACAGAGGGTGAGAAACAGAGGGGCTGAAACAGTGGGCGAGAAACAGAGGGCGAGAAACAGAGGGTCTGAAACAGAGGGGCTGAAACAGAGGGGCTGATACAGACGGCGTGAAACAGAGGGGCTGAAACAGAGGGCGAGAAACAGAGGGGCTGAAACAGAGGGCGAGCAACAGAGGGGCTGAAACAGAGGGGCTGAAACAGAGGGCGAGAAACAGAGGGCGAGAAACAGAGAGGCTGAAACAGAGGGCGAGAAACAGAGGGGCTGAAACAGAGGGCGAGAAACAGAGGGGCTGAAACAGAGGGGCTGAAACAGAGGGGCTAAATTAGAGGGGCAGAAACAGAGGGCGAGAAACAGAGGGGCTGAAACAGAGGGCGAGAAACAGAGGTGCTGAAACCGAGGGGCTGAAACAGAAGGCGAGAAACAGAGTGGCTGAAATAGAGGACGAGAAACAGAGGGGCTGAAACAGAGGGCGAGTAACAGAGGGGCTGAAACAGAGGGGCTGAAACAGACGGGCTGAAACAGAGGGGCTGAAACAGAGGGCGAGAGACAGAGGGGCTGAATCAGAGGGGCTGAATCAGATGGGCTGAAAAAGAGGGGCTGAAACAGAGAGTCAGAATCAGAGGGGCTGAAACAGAGGGCGAGAAACAGAGCTCGAGAAACAGAGGTGCTGAAACAGAGGGGCTGAAACAGAGGGGCTGAAACAGAGGGGCTGATACAGAGGGCAAGAAACAGAAGGGCTGAAACAGAGGGCGAGAAACAGAGAGGGTGAAACAGAGGGCGAGAAACAGAGGGGCCGAAACAGAGGGGCTGAAACAGAGGGGTGAAACAGAGGGGCTGAAACAGAGGGGCTGATACAGAGGGCGAGATACAGAGGGGCTGAAACAGACGGCGATAAACAAAGGGGCTGAAACAGAGGGCGAGAAAGAGAGGGGCTGAAACAGAGGGGCTGAAACAGAGGGGCTGAAACTGAAGGCGAGAAACAGAGGGGCTGAAACAGAGGGCGAGAAACAGAGGGGCAGAAACAGAGGGCGAGAAACAGAGGGGCTGAAACAGAGGGCGAGAAACAGAGGGGCTGAAAAGAGGGCGAGAAACAGAGGGGCTGAAACCGAGGGGCTGAATCAGAGGGGCTGAAACAGAGGGGCTGAAACAGTGGGCGAGCAACAGAGGGTCTGAAACAGTGGGCGAGAAACAGAGGGGCAGAAACAGAGGGCGAGAAACAGAGGGGCTGAAACAGAGGGCGAGAAACAGAGGGGCTGAATCAGAGGGGCTGAAACAGAGGGCGAGAAACTGTGGAGCTGAAACAGAGGGCGAGAAACAGAGGGGCTGAAACAGAGGGGCTGAAACAGAGGGGCTGAATCAGAGGGGCTGATTCAGAGGGGCTGAAACAGAGGGGCTGAATCAAAAGGGCTGAAACAGAGGGCGAGAAACAGACGGGCTGAAACAGAGGGCGAGAAACAGAGGGGCAGAAACAGAGGGCGAGAAACAGAGTGGCTGAAACAGAGGGGCTGAAACAAAGAGCGCGAAACAGAGGGGCTGAAACAGACGGCGAGAAACAGAATGGCTGAAACAGAGGGGCTGAAACAGAGGGGCTAAATTAGAGGGTCAGAAACAGAGGGCGAGAAACAGAGGGGCTGAAACAGAGGGCGAGAAACAGAGGTGCTGAAACAGAGGGGCTGAAACAGAGGGGCTGAAACAGTGGGGCTGAAACAGAGGGCGAGAAACAGAGGGGCTGAAACAGAGGGCGAGAAACAGAGGGGCTGAAACAGAAGGGCTGAAACAGAGGGGCTGAAACAGAGGGCGAGAAACAGAGGGGCTGAATCAGAGGGGCTGAATCAGAGGGGCTGAAACAGAGGGGCTGAAACAGAGGGCGAGAATCAGAGGGGCTGAAACAGAGGGCGAGAAACAGAGGGCGAGAAACAGAGGGGCTGAAACAGAGGGGCTGAAACAGAGGGGCTGATACAGAGGTCGAGAAACAGAGGGGCTGAAACAGAGGGCGATAAACAGAGGGGCTGAAACAGAGGGCGAGACACAGAGGGGCTGAAACAGAGTGGGCTGAAACAGAGGGGCTGAAACAGAAGGCGAGAAACAGAGGGGCTGAAACAGAGGGCGAGAAACAGAGGGGCCGAAACAGAGGGCGAGAAACAGAGGGGCTGAAACAGATGGCGAGAAACAGAGGGGCTGAAAAAGAGGGGCTGAAACAGAAGGCGAGAAACTGAGGGGCTGAAACAGAGGGCGAGAAACAGAGGGGCTGAAACAGAGGGCGATAAACAGAGGGGCTGAAACAGAGGGCGAGAAACAGAGGGGCTGAAACAGAGGGGCTGTAACAGAAGGCGAGAAACAGAGGGGCTGAAGCAGAGGGTGAGAAACAGAGGGGCCGAAACAGAGGTCCAGAAACAGAGGGCGAGAAACAGAGGGACTGAAACAGAGGGGCTGAATCAGAGGGGCTGAAACAGAGGGCGAGAAATAGAGGGGCTGAAACAGAGGGCGAGAAACAGAGGGGCTGAAACCGAGGGGATGAATCAGAGGGGCTGAAACAGAGGGGCTGGAACAGAGGGGGAGAAACAGAGGGGCTGAAACAGAGGGCCTGAAACAGAGGGGCTGAATCAGAGGGGCTGAATCAGAGGGGCTGAATCAGAGGGGCTGAAACAGAGGGCGAGAAGCAGAGGGGCCGAAACAGAGGGGCTGAAACAGAGGGGCTGAAACAGAGGGACTGAAACAGATGGCGAGAAACAGAGAGGCTGGAACAGAGGGCGAGAAACAGAGGGGCTGAAACAGAGGGCGATAAACAGAGGGGCTGAAACAGAGGGCGAGAAACAGAGGGGCTGAAACAGAGGGGCTGAAACAGAGGGGCTGAAACAGAGGGCGAGAAACAGAGGGGCTGAAGCAGAGGGCAAGAAACAGAGGGGCTGAAACAGAGGGCGAGAAACAGAGGGCGAGAAACAGCGGGACTGAAACAGAGGGGCTGAATCAGAGGGGCTGAATTAGAGGGCGAGAAACAGAGGGGCTGAAACAGAGGGCGAGAAACAGAGGGGCTGAAACAGAGGGCGAGAAACAGAGGGGCTGAATCAGAGGCGCTGAAACAGAGGTCGAGAAACTGAGGGGCTGAAACAGAGGGCGAGAAACAGAGGGGCTGAAACAGAGGGTGAGAAACAGTGGGGCTGAAAGAGAGGGGCTGAAACAGAGGGGCTGAATCAGAGGGGCTGGTTCAGAGGGGCTGAAACAGAGGGGCTGAATCAGAGGGTCTGAAACAGAGGGCGAGAAACAGACGGGCTGAAACAGAGGGCGAGAAACAAAGGGGCAGAAACAGAGGGCGAGAAACAGAGTGGCTGAAACAGATGGGCTGAAACAAAGAGCGCGAAACAGAGGGGCTGAAACAGAGGGCGAGAAACAGAGGTGCTGAAACAGAGGGGCTGAACAGAGGGCGAGAAACAGAGGTGCTGAAACCGAGGGGCTGAAACAGAAGGCGAGAAACAGAGTGGCTGAAATAGAGGGCGAGAAACAGAGGGGCTGAAACAGAGGGCGAGTAACAGAGGGGCTGAAACAGAGGGGCTGAAACAGAAGGGCTGAAACAGAGGGGCTGAAACAGAGGGCGAGAAACAGAGGGGCTGAATCAGAGGGGCTGAATCAGAGGGGCTGAAAAAGAGGGGCTGAAACAGAGAGCGAGAATCAGAGGGGCTGAAACAGAGGGCGAGAAACAGAGCTCGAGAAACAGAGGTGCTGAAACAGAGGGGCTGAAACAGAGGGGCTGAAACAGAGGGGCTGATACAGAGGGCAAGAAACAGAAGGGCTGAAACAGAGGGCGAGAAACAGAGAGGGTGAAACAGAGGGCGAGAAACAGAGGGGCCGAAACAGAGGGGCTGAAACAGAGGGGCTGAAACAGAGGGGCTGAAACAGAGGGGCTGATACAGAGGGCGAGATACAGAGGGGCTGAAACAGACGGCGATAAACAAAGGGGCTGAAACAGAGGGCGAGAAAGAGAGGGGCTGAAACAGAGGGGCTGAAACAGAGGGGCTGAAACTGAAGGCGAGAAACAGAGGGGCTGAAACAGAGGGCGAGAAACAGAGGGGCAGAAACAGAGGGCGAGAAACAGAGGGGCTGAAACAGAGGGCGAGAAACAGAGGGCGAGAAACAGAGGGACTGAAACAGAGGGGCTGAATCAGATGGGTTGAAACAGAGGGCGAGAAACAGAGGGGCTGAAACAGAGGGCGAGAAACAGAGGGGCTGAAACCGAGGGGCTGAATCAGAGGGGCTGAAACAGAGGGGCTGAAACAGTGGGCGAGCAACAGAGGGTCTGAAACAGTGGGCGAGAAACAGAGGGGCAGAAACAGAGGGCGAGAAACAGAGGGGCTGAAACAGAGGGCGAGAAACAGAGGGGCTGAATCAGAGGGGCTGAAACAGAGGGCGAGAAACTGTGGAGCTGAAACAGAGGGCGAGAAACAGAGGGGCTGAAACAGAGGGGCTGAAACAGAGGGGCTGAATCAGAGGGGCTGATTCAGAGGGGCTGAAACAGAGGGGCTGAATCAGAAGGGCTGAAACAGAGGGCGAGAAACAGACGGGCTGAAACAGAGGGCGAGAAACAGAGGGGCAGAAACAGAGGGCGAGAAACAGAGTGGCTGAAACAGAGGGGCTGAAACAAAGAGCGCGAAACAGAGGGGCTGAAACAGACGGCGAGAAACAGAATGGCTGAAACAGAGGGGCTGAAACAGAGGGGCTAAATTAGAGGGTCAGAAACAGAGGGCGAGAAACAGAGGGGCTGAAACAGAGGGCGAGAAACAGAGGTGCTGAAACAGAGGGGCTGAAATAGAGGGGCTGAAACAGTGGGGCTGAAACAGAGGGCGAGAAACAGAGGGGCTGAAACAGAGGGCGAGAAACAGAGGGGCTGAAACAGAAGGGCTGAAACAGAGGGGCTGAAACAGAGGGCGAGAAACAGAGGGGCTGAATCAGAGGGGCTGAATCAGAGGGGCTGAAACAGAGGGGCTGAAACAGAGGGCGAGAATCAGAGGGGCTGAAACAGAGGGCGAGAAACAGAGGGCGAGAAACAGAGGGGCTGAAACAGAGGGGCTGAAACAGAGGGGCTGATACAGAGGTCGAGAAACAGAGGGGCTGAAACAGAGGGCGATAAACAGCGGGGCTGAAACAGAGGGCGAGACACAGAGGGGCTGAAACAGAGTGGGCTGAAACAGAGGGGCTGAAACAGAAGGCGAGAAACAGAGGGGCTGAAACAGAGGGCGAGAAACAGAGGGGCCGAAACAGAGGGCGAGAAACAGAGGGGCTGAAACAGATGGCGAGAAACAGAGGGGCTGAAAAAGAGGGGCTGAAACAGAGGGCGAGAAACTGAGGGGCTGAAACAGAGGGCGAGAAACAGAGGGGCTGAAACAGAGGGCGATAAACAGAGGGGCTGAAACAGAGGGCGAGAAACAGAGGGGCTGAAACAGAGGGGCTGCAACAGAAGGCGAGAAACAGAGGGGCTGAAGCAGAGGGCGAGAAACAGAGGGGCCGAAACAGAGGTCCAGAAACAGAGGGCGAGAAACAGAGGGACTGAAACAGAGGGGCTGAATCCGAGGGGCTGAAACAGAGGGCGAGAAATAGAGGGGCTGAAACAGAGGGCGAGAAACAGAGGGGCTGAAACCGAGGGGATGAATCAGAGGGGCTGAAACAGAGGGGCTGGAACAGAGGGGGAGAAACAGAGGGGCTGAAACAGAGGGGCAGAATCATAGGGGCTGAAACAGAGGGCGAGAAACAGAGGGGCTGAAACAGAGGGCCTGAAACAGAGGGGCTGAATCAGAGGGGCTGAATCAGAGGGGCTGAATCAGAGGGGCTGAAACAGAGGGCGAGAAGCAGAGGGGCCGAAACAGAGGGGCTGAAACAGAGGGGCTGAAACAGAGGGACTGAAACAGATGGCGAGAAACAGAGAGGCTGGAACAGAGGGCGAGAAACAGAGGGGCTGAAACAGAGGGCGATAAACAGAGGGGCTGAAACAGAGGGCGAGAAACAGAGGGGCTGAAACAGAGGGGCTGAAACAGAGGGGCTGAAACAGAGGGGCTGAAACAGAGGGCGAGAAACAGAGGGGCTGAAGCAGAGGGCAAGAAACAGAGGGGCTGAAACAGAGGGCGAGAAACAGAGGGCGAGAAACAGCGGGACTGAAACAGAGGGGCTGAATCAGAGGGGCTGAATTAGAGGGCGAGAAACAGAGGGGCTGAAACAGAGGGCGAGAAACAGAGGGGCTGAATCAGAGGAGCTGAAACAGAGGTCGAGAAACTGAGGGGCTGAAACAGAGGGCGAGAAACAGAGGGGCTGAAACAGAGGGTGAGAAACAGTGGGGCTGAAAGAGAGGGGCTGAAACAGAGGGGCTGAATCAGAGGGGCTGGTTCAGAGGGGCTGAAACAGAGGGGCTGAATCAGAGGGTCTGAAACAGAGGGCGAGAAACAGACGGGCTGAAACAGAGGGCGAGAAACAAAGGGGCAGAAACAGAGGGCGAGAAACAGAGTGGCTGAAACAGATGGGCTGAAACAAAGAGCGCGAAACAGAGGGGCTGAAACAGAGGGCGAGAAACAGAGGTGCTGAAACAGAGGGGCTGAACAGAGGGCGAGAAACAGAGGGGCTGAAACAGAGTGGCTGAAAAAGAGGGGCTAAATTAGAGGGGCAGAAACACAGGGCGAGAAACAGAGGGGCTGAAACAGTTGGCGAGAAACAGAGGTGCTGAAACAGAGGGGCTGAAACAGAGGGGCTGAAACAGAGGGGCTGAATCAGAGGGGCTGAAACAGAGGGCGAGAAACTGAGGGGCTGAAACAGAGGGCGAGAAACAGATGGGCTGAAACAGAGGGTGAGAAAGAGTGGGGCTGAAACAGAGGGGCTGAAAAAGAGGGGCTGAATCAGAGGGGCTGATTCAGACGGGCTGAAAGAGAGGGGCTGAATCAGAGGGGCTGAAACAGAGGGCAAGAAACAGACGGGCTGAAACAGAGGGCGAGAAACAGAGGGACAGAAACAGAGGGCGAGAAACAGAGTGGCTGAAACAGAGGGGCTGAAACAAAGAGCGCGAAACAGAGGGGCTGAAACAGAGGGCGAGAAACAGAGGGGCTGAAACAGAGGGGCTGAAACAGAGGGGCTAAATTACAGTGGCAGAAACAGAGGGCGAGAAACAGAGGGGCTGAAACAGAGGGCGAGAAACAGAGGTGCTGAAACAGAGGGGCTGAAACAGAGGGGCTGAAACAGAGGGGCTGAAACAGAGGGCGAGAAACAGAGGGGCTGAAACAGAGGGCGAGAAACAGAGGGGCTGAAACAGAGGGGCTGAAACAGAAGGGCTGAAACAGAGGGGCTGAAACAGAGGGCGAGAAACAGAGGGGCTGAATCAGAGGGGCTGAATCAGAGGGGCTGAAACAGAGGGGCTGAAACAGAGAGAGAGAATCAGAGGGGCTGAAACAGAGGGCGAGAAACAGAGGGGCTGAAACAGAGGGGCTGCAACAGAGGGGCTGATACAGAGGGCGAGAAACAGAGGGGCTGAAACAGAGGGCGATAAACAGAAGTGCTGAAACAGAGGGCGAGAAACAGAGGGGCTGAAAGAGAGGGGCTGAAACAGAGTGGCTGAAACAGCAGGCGAGAAACAGAGGGGCTGAAACAGAGGGCGAGAAACAGAGGGGCCGAAACAAAGGGCGAGAAACAGAGGGGCTGAAACAGAGGGCGAGAAACGGAGGGGCTGAAACAGAGGGGCTGAAACAGAAGGCGAGAAACAGAGGGGCTGAAACAGAGGGCGAGAAACAGAGGGGCTGAAACAGAGGGCGATAAACAGAGGGGCTGAAACAGAGGGCGAGAAACAGAGGGGCTGAAACAGAGCGGCTGAAACAGAGGGGCTGAAACAGAAGGCGAGAAACAGAGGGGCTGAAACAGAGGGCGAGAAACAGAGGGGCCGAAACAGAGGGCCAGAAACAGAGGGCGAGAAACAGAGGGACTGAAACAGAGGGGCTGAATCCGAGAAGCTGAAACAGAGGGCGAGAAACAGAGGGGCTGAAACAGAGGGCGAGAAACAGAGGGGCTGAAACCGAGGGGATGAATCAGAGGGGCTGAAACAGAGGGGCTGAAACAGTGGGCGAGAAACAGAGGGGCTGAAACAGAGGGCGAGAAACAGAGGGGCTGAAACAGAGGGCGAAAAACAGAGGGGCTGAAACAGAGGGGCTGAAACAGAGGGGCTGAATCAGTGGGGCTGATTCAGAGGGTCTGCAACAGAGGGGCTGAATCAGCGGAGCTGAAACAGAGGGCGAGAATCAGAGGGGCTGAAACAGAGGGCGAGAGACAGAGGGGCAGAAACAGAGGGCGAGAAACAGAGGGGCTGAAACAGATGGGCTGAAACAGAGGGCGAGAAACAGCGGGGCTGAAACAGAGGGGCTGAAACAGAGGGGCAGAATCAGAGGGGCTGAAACAGAGGGCGAGAAACTGAGGGGCTGAAACAGAGCGTGAGAAACAGAGGGGCTGAAACAGAGGGTGAGAAACAGTGGGGCTGAAACAGAGGGGCTGAAACAGAGGGGCTGATTCAGAGGGGCTGAAACAGAGGGGCTGAACCAGAGGGGCTTAAACAGAGGGCGAGAAACAGACGGGCTGAAACAGAGGGCGAGAAACAGAGGGGCAGAAACAGAGGGCTTTTAAACAGAGTGGCTGAAACAGAGGGGCTGAAACAAAGAGCGCGAAACAGAGGGGTTGAAACAGAGGGCGAGAAACAGAGGGGCTGAAACAGATGGGCTGAAACAGAGGGGCTAAATTAGAGGTGCAGAAACAGATTGCGAGAAACAGAGGGGCTGAAACAGAGGTTTAGAAACAGAGGTGCTGAAACAGAGGGGCTGAAACAGAGGGGCTGAAACAGAGGGGCTGAAACAGAGGGCGAGAAACAGAGGGGCTGAAACAGAGGGCGAGAAACAGAGGGGCTGAAACAGAGGGGCTGAAACAGAAGGGCTGAAACAGAGGTGCTGAAACAGAGGGCGAGAAACAGAGGGGCTGAATCAGAGGGGCTGAAACAGAGGGGCTGAAACAGAGGGCGAGAAGCAGAGGGGCTGAAACAGAGGGCGAGAAACAGAGGGCGAGAAACAGAGGGGCTGAAACAGAGGGGCTGAAACAGAGAGGCTGAAACAGAGGGGTTGATACGGAGGGCGAGAAACAGAGGGGCTGAAACAGAGGGCGATAAACAGAGGGGCTGAAACAGAGGGCGAGAAACAGAGGGGCTGAAAGAGTGGGGCTGAAACAGAGGGGCTGAAACAGAAGGCGAGAAACAGAGGGGCTGAAACAGAGGGCGAGAAACAGAGGGGCCGAAACAGAGGGCGAGAAACAGAGGGGTTGAAACAGAGGGCGAGAAACTGAGGGGCTGAAACAGAGCGGCTGAAACAGAAGGCGAGAAACAGAGGGGCTGAAACAGAGGGCGAGAAACAGAGGGGCTGAAACAGAGGGCGATAAACAGAGGGGCTGAAACAGAGGGCGAGAAACAGAGGGGCTGAAACAGAGGGCGTAAAACAGAGGGGCTGAAACAGAAGGCGAGAAACAGTGGGGCTGAAACAGAGGGCGAGAAACAGAGTGGCCGAAACAGAGGGCCAGAAACAGAGGGCGAGAAACAGAGGGACTGAAACAGAGGGGCTGAATCCGAGGGGCTGAAACAGAGGGCGAGAAACAGAGGGGCTGAAACAGAGGGCGAGAAACAGAGGGGCTGAAACCGAGGGGATGAATCAGAAGGGCTGAAACAGAGGGGCTGAAACAGAGGGCGAGAAACAGAGGGGCTGAAACACAGGGCGAGAAACAGAGGGGCGGAAACAGAGGGCGAGAAACAGAGGGGCTGAAACAGAGGGGGTGAAACAGAGGGGCTGAATCAGAGGGGCTGATACGGAGGGCGAGAAACAGAGGGGCTGAAACAGAGGGCGATAAACAGAGGGGCTGAAACAGAGGGCGAGAAACAGAGGGGCTGAAAGAGTGGGGCTGAAACAGAGGGGCTGAAACAGAAGGCGAGAAACAGAGGGGCTGAAACAGAGGGCGAGAAACAGAGGGGCCGAAACAGAGGGCGAGAAACAGAGGGGCTGAAACAGAGGGCGAGAAACTGAGGGGCTGAAACAGAGGGGCTGAAACAGAAGGCGAGAAACAGAGGGGCTGAAACAGAGGGCGAGAAACAGAGGGGCTGAAACAGAGGGCGATAAACAGAGGGGCTGAAACAGAGGGCGAGAAACAGAGGGGCTGAAACAGAGCGGCTGAAACAGAGGGGCTGAAACAGAAGGCGAGAAACAGTGGGGCTGAAACAGAGGGCGAGAAACAGAGCGGCCGAAACAGAGGGCCCGAAACAGAGGGCGAGAAACAGAGGGACTGAAACAGAGGGGCTGAATCCGAGGGGCTGAAACAGAGGGCGAGAAACAGAGGGGCTGAAACAGAGGGCGAGAAACAGAGGGGCTGAAACCGAGGTGATGAATCAGAGGGGCTGAAACATAGGGGCTGAAACAGTGGGCGAGAAACAGAGGGGCTGAAACAGAGGGCGAGAAACAGAGGGGCGGAAACAGAGGGCGAGAAACAGAGGGGCTGAAACAGAGGGGGTGAAACAGAGGGGCTGAATCAGAGGGGCTGATTCAGAGGGGCTGAAACAGAGGGGCTGAATCAGCGGGGCTGAAACAGAGGGCGAGAAACAGAGGGGCTGAAACAGAGGGCGAGAGACAGAGGGGCAGAAACAGAGGGCGAGAAACAGAGGGGCTGAAACAGAGGGGCTGAAACAGAGGGCGAGAAGCAGAGGGGCCGAAACAGAGGGGCTGAAACAGAGGGGCTGAAACAGAGGGACTGAAACAGAGGGCGAGAAACAGAGGGGCTGAAACAGAGGGCGAGAAACAGACGGGCTGAAACCAAGGGGCTGAATCAGAGGGGCTGAAACAGAGGGGCTGAAACTGTGGGCGAGAAACAGTGGGGCTGAAACAGTGGGCGAGAAACAGAGGGGCAGAAACAGAGGGCGAGAAACAGAGGGGCTGAAACAGAGGGCGAGAAACAGACGGGCTGAATCAGAGGGGCTGAAACAGAGGTCGAGAAACTGAGGGGCTGAAACAGAGGGCGAGAAACAGAGGGGCTGAAACAGAGGGTGAGAAACAGTGGGGCTGAAAGAGAGGGGCTGAAACAGAGGGGCTGAATCAGAGGGGCTGGTTCAGAGGGGCTGAAACAGAGGGGCTGAATCAGAGGGTCTGAAACAGAGGGCGAGAAACAGACGGGCTGAAACAGAGGGAGAGAAACAAAGGGGCAGAAACAGAGGGCGAGAAACAGAGTGGCTGAAACAGATGGGCTGAAACAAAGAGCGCGAAACAGAGGGGCTGAAACAGAGGGCGAGAAACAGAGGTGCTGAAACAGAGGGGCTGAACAGAGGGCGAGAAACAGAGGGGCTGAAACAGAGTGGCTGAAAAAGAGGGGCTAAATTAGAGGGGCAGAAACACAGGGCGAGAAACAGAGGGGCTGAAACAGTTGGCGAGAAACAGAGGTGCTGAAACAGAGGGGCTGAAACAGAGGGGCTGAAACAGAGGGGCTGAATCAGAGGGGCTGAAACAGAGGGCGAGAAACTGAGGGGCTGAAACAGAGGGCGAGAAACAGATGGGCTGAAACAGAGGGTGAGAAACAGTGGGGCTGAAACAGAGGGGCTGAAACAGAGGGGCTGAATCAGAGGGGCTGATTCAGACGGGCTGAAAGAGAGGGGCTGAATCAGAGGGGCTGAAACAGAGGGCGAGAAACAGACGGGCTGAAACAGAGGGCGAGAAACAGAGGGGCAGAAACAGAGGGCGAGAAACAGAGTGGCTGAAACAGAGGGGCTGAAACAAAGAGCGCGAAACAGAGGGGCTGAAACAGAGGGCGAGAAACAGAGGGGCTGAAACAGAGGGGCTGAAACAGAGGGGCTAAATTACAGTGGCAGAAACAGAGGGCGAGAAACAGAGGGGCTGAAACAGAGGGCGAGAAACAGAGGTGCTGAAACAGAGGGGCTGAAACAGAGGGGCTGAAACAGAGGGCGAGAAACAGAGGGGCTGAAACAGAGGGCGAGAAACAGAGGGGCTGAAACAGAGGGGCTGAAACAGAAGGGCTGAAACAGAGGGGCTGAATCAGAGGGCGAGAAACAGAGGGGCTGAATCAGAGGGGCTGAATCAGAGGGGCTGAAACAGAGGGGCTGAAACCGAGAGAGAGAATCAGAGGGGCTGAAACAGAGGGCGAGAAACAGAGGGGCTGAAACAGAGGGGCTGCAACAGAGGGGCTGATACAGAGGGCGAGAAACAGAGGGGCTGAAACAGAGGGCGATAAACAGAGGTGCTGAAACAGAGGGCGAGAAACAGGGGGGCTGAAAGAGAGGGGCTGAAACAGAGTGGCTGAAACAGCAGGCGAGAAACAGAGGGGCTGAAACAGAGGGCGAGAAACAGAGGGGCCGAAACAAAGGGCGAGAAACAGAGGGGCTGAAACAGAGGGCGAGAAACTGAGGGGCTGAAACAGAGGGGCTGAAACAGAAGGCGAGAAACAGAGGGGCTGAAACAGAGGGCGAGAAACAGAGGGGCTGAAACAGAGGGCGATAAACAGAGGGGCTGAAACAGAGGGCGAGAAACAGAGGGGCTGAAACAGAGCGGCTGAAACAGAGGGGCTGAAACAGAAGGCGAGAAACAGAGGGGCTGAAACAGAGGGCGAGAAACAGAGGGGCCGAAACAGAGGGCCAGAAACAGAGGGCGAGAAACAGAGGGACTGAAACAGAGGGGCTGAATCCGAGAAGCTGAAACAGAGGGCGAGAAACAGAGGGGCTGAAACAGAGGGCGAGAAACAGAGGGGCTGAAACCGAGGGGATGAATCAGAGGGGCTGAAACAGAGGGGCTGAAACAGTGGGTGAGAAACAGAGGGGCTGAAACAGAGCGCGAGAAACAGAGGGGCTGAAACAGAGGGCGAAAAACAGAGGGGCTGAAACAGAGGGGCTGAAACAGAGGGGCTGAATCAGTGGGGCTGATTCAGAGGGGCTGCAACAGAGGGGCTGAATCAGCGGGGCTGAAACAGAGGGCGAGAAACAGAGGGGCTGAAACAGAGGGCGAGAGACAGAGGGGCAGAAACAGAGGGCGAGAAACAGAGGGGCTGAAACAGATGGGCTGAAACAGAGGGCGAGAAACAGAGGGGCTGAAACAGAGGGGCTGAAACAGAGGGGCAGAATCAGAGGGGCTGAAACAGAGGGCGAGAAACAGAGGGGCTGAAACAGAGGGCGAGTAACAGAGGGGCTGAAACAGAGGGGCTGAAACAGAAGGGCTGAAACAGAGGGGCTGAAACAGAGGGCGAGAAACAGAGGGGCTGAATCAGAGGGGCTGAATCAGAGGGGCTGAATCAGAGGGGCTGAAACAGAGGGGCTGATACAGAGGGCAAGAAACAGAAGGGCTGAAACAGAGGGCGAGAAACAGAGAGGGTGAAACAGAGGGCGAGAAACAGAGGGGCCGAAACAGAGGGGCTGAAACAGAGGGGCTGAAACAGAGGGGCTGAAAGAGAGGGGCTGATACAGAGGGCGAGATACAGAGGGGCTGAAACAGACGGCGATAAACAAAGGGGCTGAAACAGAGGGCGAGAAAGAGAGGGGCTGAAACAGAGGGGCTGAAACAGAGGGGCTGAAACTGAAGGCGAGAAACAGAGGGGCTGAAACAGAGGGCGAGAAACAGAGGGGCAGAAACAGAGGGCGAGAAACAGAGGGGCTGAAACAGAGGGCGAGAAACAGAGGGCGAGAAACAGAGGGACTGAAACAGAGGGGCTGAATCAGATGGGTTGAAACAGAGGGCGAGAAACAGAGGGGCTGAAACAGAGGGCGAGAAACAGAGGGGCTGAAACCGAGGGGCTGAATCAGAGGGGCTGAAACAGAGGGGCTGAAACAGTGGGCGAGCAACAGAGGGTCTGAAACAGTGGGCGAGAAACAGAGGGGCAGAAACAGAGGGCGAGAAACAGAGGGGCTGAAACAGAGGGCGAGAAACAGAGGGGCTGAATCAGAGGGGCTGAAACAGAGGGCGAGAAACTGTGGAGCTGAAACAGAGGGCGAGAAACAGAGGGGCTGAAACAGAGGGGCTGAAACAGAGGGGCTGAATCAGAGGGGCTGATTCAGAGGGGCTGAAACAGAGGGGCTGAATCAGAAGGGCTGAAACAGAGGGCGAGAAACAGACGGGCTGAAACAGAGGGCGAGAAACAGAGGGGCAGAAACAGAGGGCGAGAAACAGAGTGGCTGAAACAGAGGGGCTGAAACAAAGAGCGCGAAACAGAGGGGCTGAAACAGACGGCGAGAAACAGAATGGCTGAAACAGAGGGGCTGAAACAGAGGGGCTAAGTTAGAGGGTCAGAAACAGAGGGCGAGAAACAGAGGGGCTGAAACAGAGGGCGAGAAACAGAGGTGCTGAAACAGAGGGGCTGAAACAGAGGGGCTGAAACAGTGGGGCTGAAACAGAGGGCGAGAAACAGAGGGGCTGAAACAGAGGGCGAGAAACAGAGGGGCTGAAACAGAAGGGCTGAAACAGAGGGGCTGAAACAGAGGGCGAGAAACAGAGGGGCTGAATCAGATGGGCTGAATCAGAGGGGCTGAAACAGAGGGGCTGAAACAGAGGGCGAGAATCAGAGGGGCTGAAACAGAGGGCGAGAAACAGAGGGCGAGAAACAGAGGGGCTGAAACAGAGGGGCTGAAACAGAGGGGCTGATACAGAGGTCGAGAAACAGAGGGGCTGAAACAGAGGGCGATAAACAGAGGGGCTGAAACAGAGGGCGAGACACAGAGGGGCTGAAACAGAGTGGGCTGAAACAGAGGGGCTGAAACAGAAGGCGAGAAACAGAGGGGCTGAAACAGAGGGCGAGAAACAGAGGGGCCGAAACAGAGGGCGAGAAACAGAGGGGCTGAAACAGATGGCGAGAAACAGAGGGGCTGAAAAAGAGGGGCTGAAACAGAGGGCGAGAAACTGAGGGGCTGAAACAGAGGGCGAGAAACAGAGGGGCTGAAACAGAGGGCGATAAACAGAGGGGCTGAAACAGAGGGCGAGAAACAGAGGGGCTGAAACAGAGGGGCTGTAACAGAAGGCGAGAAACAGAGGGGCTGAAACCGAGGGGATGAATCAGAGGGGCTGAAACAGAGGGGCTGGAACAGAGGGGGAGAAACAGAGGGGCTGAAACAGAGGGGCAGAATCATAGGGGCTGAAACAGAGGGCGAGAAACAGAGGGGCTGAAACAGAGGGCCTGAAACAGAGGGGCTGAATCAGAGGGGCTGAATCAGAGGGGCTGAATCAGAGGGGCTGAAACAGAGGGCGAGAAGCAGAGGGGCCGAAACAGAGGGGCTGAAACAGAGGGGCTGAAACAGAGGGACTGAAACAGAGGGCGAGAAACAGAGAGGCTGGAACAGAGGGCGAGAAACAGAGGGGCTGAAACCGAGGGGATGAATCAGAGGGGCTGAAACAGAGGGGCTGGAACAGAGGGGGAGAAACAGAGGGGCTGAAACAGAGGGGCAGAATCATAGGGGCTGAAACAGAGGGCGAGAAACAGAGGGGCTGAAACAGAGGGCCTGAAACAGAGGGGCTGAATCAGAGGGGCTGAATCAGAGGGGCTGAATCAGAGGGGCTGAAACAGAGGGCGAGAAGCAGAGGGGCCGAAACAGAGGGGCTGAAACAGAGGGGCTGAAACAGAGGGACTGAAACAGAGGGCGAGAAACAGAGAGGCTGGAACAGAGGGCGAGAAACAGAGGGGCTGAAACAGAGGGCGATAAACAGAGGGGCTGAAACAGAGGGCGAGAAACAGAGGGGCTGAAACAGAGGGGCTGAAACAGAGGGGCTGAAACAGAGGGGCTGAAACAGAAGGCGAGAAACAGAGGGGCTGAAGCAGAGGGCAAGAAACAGAGGGGCTGAAACAGAGGGCGAGAAACAGAGGGCGAGAAACAGCGGGACTGAAACAGAGGGGCTGAATCAGAGGTGCTGAATTAGAGGGCGAGAAACAGAGGGGCTGAAACAGAGGGCGAGAAACAGAGGGGCTGAAACAGAGGGCGAGAAACAGAGGGGCTGAAACAGAGGGCGAGAAACAGAGGGGCAGAAACAGAGGGCGAGAAACAGAGGGGCTGAAACAGAGGGCGAGAAACAGAGGGGCTGAATCAGAGGGGCTGAAACAGAGGTCGAGAAACTGAGGGGCTGAAACAGAGGGCGAGAAACAGAGGGGCTGAAACAGAGGGTGAGAAACAGTGGGGCTGAAAGAGAGGGGCTGAAACAGAGGGGCTGAAACAGAGGGGCTGAAACTGTGGGCGAGAAACAGTGGGGCTGAAACAGAGGGCGAGAAACAGAGGGGCAGAAACAGAGGGCGAGAAACAGAGGGGCTGTAACAGAGGGCGAGAAACAGAGGGGCTGAATCAGAGGGGCTGAAACAGAGGTCGAGAAACTGAGGGGCTGAAACAGAGGGCGAGAAACAGAGGGGCTGAAACAGAGGGTGAGAAACAGTGGGGCTGAAAGAGAGGGGCTGAAACAGAGGGGCTGAATCAGAGGGGCTGGTTCAGAGGGGCTGAAACAGAGGGGCTGAATCAGAGGGTCTGAAACAGAGGGCGAGAAACAGACGGGCTGAAACAGAGGGCGAGAAACAAAGGGGCAGAAACAGAGGGCGAGAAACAGAGTGGCTGAAACAGATGGGCTGAAACAAAGAGCGCGAAACAGAGGGGCTGAAACAGAGGGCGAGAAACAGAGGTGCTGAAACAGAGGGGCTGAACAGAGGGCGAGAAACAGAGGGGCTGAAACAGAGTGGCTGAAAAAGAGGGGCTAAATTAGAGGGGCAGAAACACAGGGCGAGAAACAGAGGGGCTGAAACAGTTGGCGAGAAACAGAGGTGCTGAAACAGAGGGGCTGAAACAGAGGGCGAGAAACAGAGGGGCTGAAACAGAGGGGCTGAAACAGAGGGGCTGAAACAGAGGGGCTGAAACAGAAGGCGAGAAACAGAGGTGCTGAAGCAGAGGGCAAGAAACAGAGGGGCTGAAACAGAGGGCGAGAAACAGAGGGCGAGAAACAGCGGGACTGAAACAGAGGGGCTGAATCAGAGGTGCTGAATTAGAGGGCGAGAAACAGAGGGGCTGAAACAGAGGGCGAGAAACAGAGGGGCTGAAACAGAGGGCGAGAAACAGAGGGGCTGAAACAGAGGGCGAGAAACAGAGGGGCAGAAACAGAGGGCGAGAAACAGAGGGGCTGAAACAGAGGGCGAGAAACAGAGGGGCTGAATCAGAGGGGCTGAAACAGAGGTCGAGAAACTGAGGGGCTGAAACAGAGGGCGAGAAACAGAGGGGCTGAAACAGAGGGTGAGAAACAGTGGGGCTGAAAGAGAGGGGCTGAAACAGAGGGGCTGAAACAGAGGGGCTGAAACAGTGGGCGAGAAACAGTGGGGCTGAAACAGAGGGCGAGAAACAGAGGGGCAGAAACAGAGGGCGAGAAACAGAGGGGCTGAAACAGAGGGCGAGAAACAGAGGGGCTGAATCAGAGGGGCTGAAACAGAGGTCGAGAAACTGAGGGGCTGAAACAGAGGGCGAGAAACAGAGGGGCTGAAACAGAGGGTGAGAAACAGTGGGGCTGAAAGAGAGGGGCTGAAACAGAGGGGCTGAATCAGAGGGGCTGGTTCAGAGGGGCTGAAACAGAGGGGCTGAATCAGAGGGTCTGAAACAGAGGGCGAGAAACAGACGGGCTGAAACAGAGGGCGAGAAACAAAGGGGCAGAAACAGAGGGCGAGAAACAGAGTGGCTGAAACAGATGGGCTGAAACAAAGAGCGCGAAACAGAGGGGCTGAAACAGAGGGCGAGAAACAGAGGTGCTGAAACAGAGGGGCTGAACAGAGGGCGAGAAACAGAGGGACTGAATCAGAGGGGCTGAAACAGAGGGCGAGAAACTGAGGTGCTGAAACAGAGGGCGAGAAACAGATGGGCTGAAACAGAGGGTGAGAAACAGTGGGGCTGAAACAGAGGGGCTGAAACAGAGGGGCTGAATCAGAGGGGCTGATTCAGACGGGCTGAAAGAGAGGGGCTGAATCAGAGGGGCTGAAACAGAGGGCGAGAAACAGACGGGCTGAAACAGAGGGCGAGAAACAGAGGGACAGAAACAGAGGGCGAGAAACAGAGTGGCTGAAACAGAGGGGCTGAAACAAAGAGCGCGAAACAGAGGGGCTGAAACAGAGGGCGAGAAACAGAGGGGCTGAAACAGAGGGGCTGAAACAGAGGGGCTAAATTACAGTGGCAGAAACAGAGGGCGAGAAACAGAGGGGCTGAAACAGAGGGCGAGAAACAGAGGTGCTGAAACAGAGGGGCTGAAACAGAGGGCGAGAAACAGAGGGGCTGAAACAGAGGGCGAGAAACAGAGGGGCTGAAACAGAGGGGCTGAAACAGAAGGGCTGAAAGAGAGGGGCTGAATCAGAGGGCGAGAAACAGAGCGGCTGAATCAGAGGGGCTGAATCAGAGGGGCTGAAACAGAGGGGCTGAAACAGAGAGAGAGAATCAGAGGGGCTGAAACAGAGGGCGAGAAACAGAGGGGCTGAAACAGAGGGGCTGCAACAGAGGGGCTGATACAGAGGGCGAGAAACAGAGGGGCTGAAACAGAGGGCGATAAACAGAAGTGCTGAAACAGAGGGCGAGAAACAGAGGGGCTGAAAGAGAGGGGCTGAAACAGAGTGGCTGAAACAGCAGGCGAGAAACAGAGGGGCTGAAACAGAGGGCGAGAAACAGAGGGGCCGAAACAAAGGGCGAGAAACAGAGGGGCTGAAACAGAGGGCGAGAAACTGAGGGGCTGAAACAGAGGGGCTGAAACAGAAGGCGAGAAACAGAGGGACTGAAACAGAGGGCGAGAAACAGAGGGGCTGAAACAGAGGGCGATAAACAGAGGGGCTGAAACAGAGGGCGAGAAACAGAGGGGCTGAAACAGAGCGGCTGAAACAGAGGGGCTGAAACAGAAGGCGAGAAACAGAGGGGCTGAAACAGAGGGCGAGAAACAGAGGGGCCGAAACAGAGGGCCAGAAACAGAGGGCGAGAAACAGAGGGACTGAAACAGAGGGGCTGAATCCGAGAAGCTGAAACAGAGGGCGAGAAACAGAGGGGCTGAAACAGAGGGCGAGAAACAGAGGGGCTGAAACCGAGGGGATGAATCAGAGGGGCTGAAACAGAGGGGCTGAAACAGTGGGCGAGAAACAGAGGGGCTGAAACAGAGGGCGAGAAACAGAGGGGCTGAAACAGAGGGCGAAAAAAAGAGGGGCTGAAACAGAGGGGCTGAAACAGAGGGGCTGAATCAGTGGGGCTGATTCAGAGGGTCTGCAACAGAGGGGCTGAATCAGCGGGGCTGAAACAGAGGGCGAGAAACAGAGGGGCTGAAACAGAGGGCGAGAGACAGAGGGGCAGAAACAGAGGGCGAGAAACAGAGGGGCTGAAACAGATGGGCTGAAACAGAGGGCGAGAAACAGCGGGGCTGAAACAGAGGGGCTGAAACAGAGGGGCAGAATCAGAGGGGCTGAAACAGAGGGCGAGAAACTGAGGGGCTGAAACAGAGCGTGAGAAACAGAGGGGCTGAAACAGAGGGTGAGAAACAGTGGGGCTGAAACAGAGGGGCTGAAACAGAGGGGCTGAATCAGAGGGGCTGATTCAGAGGGGCTGAAACAGACGGGCTGAACCAGAGGGGCTTAAACAGAGGGCGAGAAACAGACGGGCTGAAACAGAGGGCGAGAAACAGAGGGGCAGAAACAGAGGGCTTTTAAACAGAGTGGCTGAAACAGAGGGGCTGAAACAAAGAGCGCGAAACAGAGGGGCTGAAACAGAGGGCGAGAAACAGAGGGGCTGAAACAGATGGGCTGAAACAGAGGGGCTAAATTAGAGGGGCAGAAACAGAGGGCGAGAAACAGAGGGGCTGAAACAGAGGTTTAGAAACAGAGGTGCTGAAACAGAGGGGCTGAAACAGAGGGGCTGAAACAGAGGGGCTGAAACAGAGGGCGAGAAACAGAGGGGCTGAAACAGAGGGCGAGAAACAGAGGGGCTGAAACAGAGGGGCTGAAACAGAAGGGCTGAAACAGAGGTGCTGAAACAGAGGGCGAGAAACAGAGGGGCTGAATCAGAGGGGCTGAATCAGAGGGGCTGAAACAGAGGGGCTGAAACAGAGGGCGAGAAGCAGAGGGGCTGAAACAGAGGGCGAGAAACAGAGGGCGAGAAACAGAGGGGCTGAAACAGAGGGGCTGAAACAGAGAGGCTGAAACAGAGGGGTTGATACGGAGGGCGAGAAACAGAGGGGCTGAAACAGAGGG
Source organism: Chiloscyllium punctatum (assembly GCF_047496795.1). Lineage (NCBI taxonomy): Eukaryota > Metazoa > Chordata > Chondrichthyes > Orectolobiformes > Hemiscylliidae > Chiloscyllium > Chiloscyllium punctatum. The sequence goes on along the minus strand of NW_027309805.1, from coordinate 657,800 downwards.
CTATAAACAGAGGGGCTGAAACAGAGGGCGAGAAACAGAGGGGCTGAAAGAGTGGGGCTGAAACAGAGGGGCTGAAACAGAAGGCGAGAAACAGAGGGGCTGAAACAGAGGGCGAGAAACAGAGGGGCCGAAACAGAGGGCGAGAAACAGAGGGGTTGAAACAGAGGGCGAGAAACTGAGGGGCTGAAACAGAGCGGCTGAAACAGAAGGCGAGAAACAGAGGGGCTGAAACAGAGGGCGAGAAACAGAGGGGCTGAAACAGAGGGCGATAAACAGAGGGGCTGAAACAGAGGGCGCGAAACAGAGGGGCTGAAACAGAGCGGCTGAAACAGAGGGGCTGAAACAGAAGGCGAGAAACAGTGGGGCTGAAACAGAGGGCGAGAAACAGAGGGGCCGAAACAGAGGGCCAGAAACAGAGGGCGAGAAACAGAGGGACTGAAACAGAGGGGCTGAATCCGAGGGGCTGAAACAGAGGGCGAGAAACAGAGGGGCTGAAACAGAGGGCGAGAAACAGAGGGGCTGAAACCGAGGGGATGAATCAGAGGGGCTGAAACAGAGGGGCTGAAACAGAGGGCGAGAAACAGAGGGGCTGAAACAGAGGGCGAGAAACAGAGGGGCGGAAACAGAGGGCGAGAAACAGAGGGGCTGAAACAGAGGGGGTGAAACAGAGGGGCTGAATCAGAGGGGCTGATACGGAGGGCGAGAAACAGAGGGGCTGAAACAGAGGGCGATAAACAGAGGGGCTGAAACAGAGGGCGAGAAACAGAGGGGCTGAAAGAGTGGGGCTGAAACAGAGGGGCTGAAACAGAAGGCGAGAAACAGAGGGGCTGAAACAGAGGGCGAGAAACAGAGGGGCCGAAACAGAGGGCGAGAAACAGAGGGGCTGAAACAGAGGGCGAGAAACTAAGGGGCTGAAACAGAGGGGCTGAAACAGAAGGCGAGAAACAGAGGGGCTGAAACAGAGGGCGAGAAACAGAGGGGCTGAAACAGAGGGCGATAAACAGAGGGGCTGAAACAGAGGGCGAGAAACAGAGGGGCTGAAACAGAGCGGCTGAAACAGAGGGGCTGAAACAGAAGGCGAGAAACAGTGGGGCTGAAACAGAGGGCGAGAAACAGAGCGGCCGAAACAGAGGGCCAGAAACAGAGGGCGAGAAACAGAGGGACTGAAACAGAGGGGCTGAATCCGAGGGGCTGAAACAGAGGGCGAGAAACAGAGGGGCTGAAACAGAGGGCGCGAAACAGAGGGGCTGAAACCGAGGTGATGAATCAGAGGGGCTGAAACATAGGGGCTGAAACAGTGGGCGAGAAACAGAGGGGCTGAAACAGAGGGCGAGAAACAGAGGGGCGGAAACAGAGGGCGAGAAACAGAGGGGCTGAAACAGAGGGGGTGAAACAGAGGGGCTGAATCAGAGGGGATGATTCAGAGGGGCTGAAACAGAGGGGCTGAATCAGCGGGGCTGAAACAGAGGGCGAGAAACAGAGGGGCTGAAACAGAGGGCGAGAGACAGAGGGGCAGAAACAGAGGGCGAGAAACAGAGGGGCTGAAACAGAGGGGCTGAAACAGAGGGCGAGAAGCAGAGGGGCCGAAACAGAGGGGCTGAAACAGAGGGGCTGAAACAGAGGGACTGAAACAGAGGGCGAGAAACAGAGAGGCTGGAACAGAGGTCGAGAAACAGAGGGGCTGAAACAGTGGGCGATAAACAGAGGGGCTGAAACAGAGGGCGAGAAACAGAGGGGCTGAAACAGAGGGCGAGAAACAGAGGGGCTGAAACAGAGGGCGAGAAACAGAGGGGCTGAATCAGAGGGGCTGAAACAGAGGTCGAGAAACTGAGGGGCTGAAACAGAGGGCGAGAAACAGAGGGGCTGAAACAGAGGGTGAGAAACAGTGGGGCTGAAAGAGAGGGGCTGAAACAGAGGGGCTGAATCAGAGGGGCTGGTTCAGAGGGGCTGAAACAGAGGGGCTGAATCAGAGGGTCTGAAACAGAGGGCGAGAAACAGACGGGCTGAAACAGAGGGAGAGAAACAAAGGGGCAGAAACAGAGGGCGAGAAACAGAGTGGCTGAAACAGATGGGCTGAAACAAAGAGCGCGAAACAGAGGGGCTGAAACAGAGGGCGAGAAACAGAGGTGCTGAAACAGAGGGGCTGAACAGAGGGCGAGAAACAGAGGGGCTGAAACAGAGTGGCTGAAAAAGAGGGGCTAAATTAGAGGGGCAGAAACACAGGGCGAGAAACAGAGGGGCTGAAACAGTTGGCGAGAAACAGAGGTGCTGAAACAGAGGGGCTGAAACAGAGGGGCTGAAACAGAGGGGCTGAATCAGAGGGGCTGAAACAGAGGGCGAGAAACTGAGGGGCTGAAACAGAGGGCGAGAAACAGATGGGCTGAAACAGAGGGTGAGAAACAGTGGGGCTGAAACAGAGGGGCTGAAACAGAGGGGCTGAATCAGAGGGGCTGATTCAGACGGGCTGAAAGAGAGGGGCTGAATCAGAGGGGCTGAAACAGAGGGCGAGAAACAGACGGGCTGAAACAGAGGGCGAGAAACAGAGGGGCAGAAACAGAGGGCGAGAAACAGAGTGGCTGAAACAGAGGGGCTGAAACAAAGAGCGCGAAACAGAGGGGCTGAAACAGAGGGCGAGAAACAGAGGGGCTGAAACAGAGGGGCTGAAACAGAGGGGCTAAATTACAGTGGCAGAAACAGAGGGCGAGAAACAGAGGGGCTGAAACAGAGGGCGAGAAACAGAGGTGCTGAAACAGAGGGGCTGAAACAGAGGGGCTGAAACAGAGGGGCTGAAACAGAGGGCGAGAAACAGAGGGGCTGAAACAGAGGGCGAGAAACAGAGGGGCTGAAACAGAGGGGCTGAAACAGAAGGGCTGAAACAGAGGGGCTGAATCAGAGGGGCTGAATCAGAGGGGCTGAAACAGAGGGGCTGAAACCGAGAGAGAGAATCAGAGGGGCTGAAACAGAGGGCGAGAAACAGAGGGGCTGAAACAGAGGGGCTGCAACAGAGGGGCTGATACAGAGGGCGAGAAACAGAGGGGCTGAAACAGAGGGCGATAAACAGAGGTGCTGAAACAGAGGGCGAGAAACAGGGGGGCTGAAAGAGAGGGGCTGAAACAGAGTGGCTGAAACAGCAGGCGAGAAACAGAGGGGCTGAAACAGAGGGCGAGAAACAGAGGGGCCGAAACAAAGGGCGAGAAACAGAGGGGCTGAAACAGAGGGCGAGAAACTGAGGGGCTGAAACAGAGGGGCTGAAACAGAAGGCGAGAAACAGAGGGGCTGAAACAGAGGGCGAGAAACAGAGGGGCTGAAACAGAGGGCGATAAACAGAGGGGCTGAAACAGAGGGCGAGAAACAGAGGGGCTGAAACAGAGCGGCTGAAACAGAGGGGCTGAAACAGAAGGCGAGAAACAGAGGGGCTGAAACAGAGGGCGAGAAACAGAGGGGCCGAAACAGAGGGCCAGAAACAGAGGGGCTGAAACAGAGCGGCTGAAACAGAGGGGCTGAAACAGAAGGCGAGAAACAGAGGGGCTGAAACAGAGGGCGAGAAACAGAGGGACTGAAACAGAGGGGCTGAATCCGAGAAGCTGAAACAGAGGGCGAGAAACAGAGGGGCTGAAACAGAGGGCGAGAAACAGAGGGGCTGAAACCGAGGGGATGAATCAGAGGGGCTGAAACAGAGGGGCTGAAACAGTGGGCGAGAAACAGAGGGGCTGAAACAGAGGGCGAGAAACAGAGGGGCTGTAACAGAGGGCGAAAAACAGAGGGGCTGAAACAGAGGGGCTGAAACAGAGGGGCTGAATCAGAGGGGCTGCAACAGAGGGGCTGAATCAGCGGGGCTGAAACAGAGGGCGAGAAACAGAGGGGCTGAAACAGAGGGCGAGAGACAGAGGGGCAGAAACAGAGGGCGAGAAACAGAGGGGCTGAAACAGATGGGCTGAAACAGAGGGGCTGATTCAGACGGGGCTGATTCAGACGGGGCTGAAACAGAGGGGCTGAAACAGAGGGCGAGAATCAGAGGGGCTGAAACAGAGGGGCTGAAACAGAGGGGCTGAATCAGAGGGGCTGATTCAGACGGGGCTGAAACAGAGGGGCTGAACCAGAGGGGCTTAAACAGAGGGCGAGAAACAGACGGGCTGAAACAGAGGGCGAGAAACAGAGGGGCAGAAACAGAGGGCTTTTAAACAGAGTGGCTGAAACAGAGGGGCTGAAACAAAGAGCGCGAAACAGAGGGGCTGAAACAGAGGGCGAGAAACAGAGGGGCTGAAACAGATGGGCTGAAACAGAGGGGCTAAATTAGAGGGGCAGAAACAGAGGGCGAGAAACAGAGGTGCTGAAACAGAGGGGCTGAAACAGAGGGGCTGAAACAGAGGGGCTGAAACAGAGGGGCTGAAACAGAGGGGCTGAAACAGAGGGCGAGAAACAGAGGGGCTGAAACAGAGGGCGAGAAACAGAGGGGCTGAAACAGAGGGGCTGAAACAGAAGGGCTGAAACAGAGGTGCTGAAACAGAGGGCGAGAAACAGAGGGGCTGAATCAGAGGGGCTGAATCAGAGGGGCTGAAACAGAGGGGCTGAAACAGAGGGCGAGAAACAGAGGGCGAGAAACAGAGGGGCTGAAATAGAGGGGCTGAAACAGAGAGGCTGAAACAGAGGGGTTGATACGGAGGGCGAGAAACAGAGGGGCTGAAACAGAGGGCGATAAACAGAGGGGCTGAAACAGAGGGTGAGAAACAGAGGGGCTGAAAGAGTGACGCTGAAACAGAGGGGCTGAAACAGAAGGCGAGAAACAGAGGGGCTGAAACAGAGGGCGAGAAACAGAGGGGCCGAAACAGAGGGCGAGAAACAGAGGGGCTGAAACAGAATGCGAGAAACTGAGGGGCTGAAACAGAGCGGCTGAAACAGAAGGCGAGAAACAGAGGGGCTGAAACAGAGGGCGAGAAACAGAGGGGCTGAAACAGTGGGCGATAAACAGAGGGGCTGAAACAGAGGGCGAGAAACAGAGGGGCTGAAACAGAGCGGCTGAAACAGAGGGGCTGAAACAGAAGGCGAGAAACAGTGGGGCTGAAACAGAGGGCGAGAAACAGAGGGGCCGAAACAGAGGGCCAGAAACAGAGGGCGAGAAACAGAGGGACTGAAACAGAGGGGCTGAATCCGAGGGGCTGAAACAGAGAGCGAGAAACAGAGGGGCTGAAACAGAGGGCGAGAAACAGAGGGGCTAAAACCGAGGGGATGAATCAGAGGGGCTGAAACAGAGGGGCTGAAACAGAGGGCGAGAAACAGAGGGGCAGAAACAGAGGGCGAGAAACAGAGGGGCGGAAACAGAGGGCGAGAAACAGAGGGGCTGAAACAGAGGGGGTGAAACAGAGGGGCTGAATCAGACGGGCTGATACGGAGGGCGAGAAACAGAGGGGCTGAAACAGAGGGCGATAAACAGAGGGGCTGAAACAGAGGGCGAGAAACAGAGGGGCTGAAAGAGTGGGGCTGAAACAGAGGGGCTGAAACAGAAGGCGAGAAACAGAGGGGCTGAAACAGAGGGCGAGAAACAGAGGGGCCGAAACAGAGGGCGAGAAACAGAGGGGCTGAAACAGAGGGCGAGAAACTGAGGGGCTGAAACAGAGCGGCTGAAACAGAAGGCGAGAAACAGAGGGGCTGAAACAGAGGGCGAGAAACAGAGGGGCTGAAACAGAGGGCGATAAACAGAGGGGCTGAAACAGAGGGCGAGAAACAGAGGGGCTGAAACAGAGCGGCTGAAACAGAGGGGCTGAAACAGAAGGCGAGAAACAGTGGGGCTGAAACAGAGGGCGAGAAATCGAGCGGCCGAAACAGAGGGCCAGAAACAGAGGGCGAGAAACAGAGGGACTGAAACAGAGGGGCTGAATCCGAGGGGCTGAAACAGAGGGCGAGAAACAGAGGGGCTGAAACAGAGGGCGAGAAACAGAGGGGCTGAAACCGAGGTGATGAATCAGAGGGGCTGAAACAGAGGGGCTGTATCAGTGGGCGAGAAACAGAGGGGCTGAAACAGAGGGCGAGAAACAGAGGGGCAGAAACAGAGGGCGAGAAACAGAGGGGCTGAAACAGAGGGGGTGAAACAGAGGGGCTGAATCAGAGGGGCTGATTCAGAGGGGCTGAAACAGAGGGGCTGAATCAGCGGGGCTGAAACAGAGGGCGAGAAACAGAGGGGCTGAAACAGAGGGCGAGAGACAGAGGGGCAGAAACAGAGGGCGAGAAACAGAGGGGCTGAAAGAGAGGGGCTGAAACAGAGGGCGAGAAACAGAGGGGCTGAAACAGAGGGCGAGAAACAGAGGGGCTGAAACAGAGGGGCTGAAACAGAGGGACTGAAACAGAGGGGCTGAAACAGTGGGGCTGAAACAGAGGGGGAGAAACAGAGGGGCTGAAACAGAGGGCGAGAAACAGAGGGGCTGAAACAGAGGGTGAGAAATAGTGGGGCTGAAACAGAGGGGCTGAAACAGAGGGGCTGAATCAGAGGGGCTGATTCAGAGGGGCTGAAACAGAGGGGCTGAATCAGAGGGGCTGAAACAGAGGGCGAGAAACAGACGGGCTGAAACAGAGGGCGAGAAACAGAGGGGCAGAAACAGAGGGCGAGAAACAGAGTGGCTGAAACAGAGGGGCTGAAACAAAGAGCGCGAAACAGAGGGGCTGAAACAGAGGGCGAGAAACAGAGGGGCTGAAACAGAGGGGCTGAAACAGAGGGGCTAAATTAGAGGGGCAGAAACAGAGGGCGAGAAACAGAGGGGCTGAAACAGAGGGCGAGAAACAGAGGTGCTGAAACAGAGGGGCTGAAACAGAGGGGCTGAAACAGAGGGGCTGAAACAGAGGGCGAGAAACAGAGGGGCTGAAACAGAGGGCGAGAAACAGAGGGGCTGAAACAGAGGGGCTGAAACAGAAGGGCTGAAACAGAGGGGCTGAAACAGAGGGCGAGAAACAGAGGGTGAGAAACAGTGGGGCTGAAACAGAGGGGCTGAAACAGAGGGGCTGAAACAGAGAGCGAGAATCAGAGGGGCTGAAACAGAGGGCGAGAAACAGAGGGCGAGAAACAGAGTGGCTGAAACAGAGGGGCTGAAACAGAGGGGCTGAAACAGAGGGGCTGATACAGAGGGCGAGAAACAGAGGGGCTGAAACAGAGGGTGATAAACAGAGGGGCTGAAACAGAGGGCGAGAAACAGAGGGGCTGAAAGAGAGGGGCTGAAACAGAGTGGCTGAAACAGCAGGCGAGAAACAGAGGGGCTGAAACAGGGGGCGAGAAACAGAGGGGCCGAAACAGAGGGCGAGAAACAGAGGGGCTGAAACAGAGGGCGAGAAACTGAGGGGCTGAAACAGAGGGGCTGAAACAGAAGGCGAGAAACAGAGGGGCTGAAACAGAGGGCGAGAAACAGAGGGGCTGAAACAGAGGGCGATAAACAGAGGGGCTGAAACAGAGGGCGAGAAACAGAGGGGCTGAAACAGAGGGCGAGAGACAGAGGGGCAGAAACAGAGGGCGAGAAACAGAGGTGCTGAAACAGAGGGGCTGAAACACAGGGCGAGAAACAGAGGGGCTGAAACAGAGGGCGAAAAACAGAGGTGCTGAAACAGAGGGGCTGAAACAGAGGGGCTGAAACAGAGGGGCTGAATCAGAGGGGCTGAAACAGAGGGCGAGAAACTGAGGGGCTAAAACAGAGAGCGAGAAACAGAGGGGCTGAAACAGAGGGTGAGAAACAGTGGGGCTGAAACAGAGTGGCTCAAACAGAGGGGCTGAATCAGAGGGGCTGATTCAGATGGGCTGAAACAGAGGGGCTGAATCAGAGGGGCTGAAACAGAGGGCGAGAAACAGAGGGGCTGAAACAGAGGGCGAGAAACAGAGGGGCTGAAACAGAGGGCGATAAACAGAGGGGCTGAAACAGTGGGCGAGAAACAGAGGGGCTGAAAGAGTGGGTCTGAAACAGAGGGGCTGAAACAGAAGGCGAGAAACACAGGGGCTGAAACAGAGGGCGAGAAACAGAGGGGCCGAAACAGAGGGCGAGAAACAGAGGGTCTGAAACAGAGGGCGAGAACTGAGGGGCTGAAACAGAGGGGCTGAAACAGAAGGCGAGAAACAGAGGGGCTGAAACAGAGGGCGAGAAACAGAGGGGCTGAAACAGAGGGCGATAAACAGAGGGGCTGAAACAGAGGGCGAGAAACAGAGGGGCTGAAACAGAGCGGCTGAAACAGAGGGGCTGAAACAGAAGGCGAGAAACAGTGGGGCTGAAACAGAGGGCGAGAAACAGAGCGGCCGAAACAGAGGGCCAGAAACAGAGGGCGAGAAACAGAGGGACTGAAACAGAGGGGCTGAATCCGAGGGGCTGAAACAGAGGGCGAGAAACAGAGGGGCTGAAACAGAGGGCGAGAAACAGAGGGGCTGAAACCGAGGGGATGAATCAGAGGGGCTGAAACAGAGGGGCTGAAACAGTGGGCGAGAAACAGAGGGGCTGAAACAGAGGGCGAGAAACAGAGGGGCGGAAACAGAGGGCGAGAAACAGAGGGGCTGAAACAGAGGGGGTGAAACAGAGGGGCTGAATCAGAGGGGCTGATTCAGAGGGGCTGCAACAGAGGGGCTGAATCAGCGGGGCTGAAACAGAGGGCGAGAAACAGACGGGCTGAAACAGAGGGCGAGAGACAGAGGGGCAGAAACAGAGGGGCTGAAACAGAGGGGCTGAAACAGAGCGGCTGAAACAGAGGGGCTGAAACAGAAGGCGAGAAACAGAGGGGCTGAAACAGAGGGCGAGAAGCAGAGGGGCTGAAACAGAGGGCGAGAAACAGAGGGGCTGAAACCGAGGGGATGAATCAGAGGGGCTGAAATAGTGGGGCTAAAACAGTGGGCGAGAAACAGACGGGCTGAAACAGAGGGTGAGAAACAGAGGGGCAGAAACAGAGGGCGAAAAACAGAGGGGCTGAAACAGAGGGGCTGAAACACAGGGGCTGAATCAGTGGGTCTGCAACAGAGGGGCTGAATCAGCGGGGCTGAAACAGAGGGCGAGAAACAGAGGGGCTGAAATAGAGGGCGAGAGACAGAGGGGCAGAAACAGAGGGCGAGAAACAGAGGGGCTGAAACAGAGGGGCTGAAACACAGGGCGAGAAACAGAGGGGCTGAAACAGAGGGGCTGAAACAGAGGGGCTGAAACAGAGGGGCTGAAACAGAGGGGCTGAATCAGAGGGGCTGAAACAGAGGGCGAGAAACTGAGGGGCTGAAACAGAGAGCGAGAAACAGAGGGGCTGAAACAGAGGATGAGAAACAGTGGGGCTGAAACAGAGTGGCTGAAACAGAGGGGCTGAATCAGAGGGGCTGATTCAGAGGGGCTGAAACAGAGGGGCTGAATCAGAGGGGCAGAAACAGAGGGCGAGAAACAGAGGGGCTGAAACAGAGGGGCTGAAACACAGGGCGAGAAACAGAGGGGCTGAAACAGAGGGCGAGAAACAGAGGTGCTGAAACAGAGGGGCTGAAACAGAGGGGCTGAAACAGAGGGGCTGAATCAGAGGGGCTGAAACAGAGGGCGAGAAACTGAGGGGCTGAAACAGAGAGCGAGAAACAGAGGGGCTGAAACAGAGGGTGAGAAACAGTGGGGCTGAAACAGAGTGGCTGAAACAGAGGGGCTGAATCAGAGGGGCTGATTCAGAGGGGCTGAAACAGAGGGGCTGAATCAGAGGGGCTGACACAGAGGGCGATAAACAGAGGGGCTGAAACAGAGGGCGAGAAACAGAGGGGCTGAAACAGAGGGCGATAAACAGAGGGGCTGAAACAGTGGGCGAGAAACAGAGGGGCTGAAAGAGTGGGTCTGAAACAGAGGGGCTGAAACAGAAGGCGAGAAACACAGGGGCTGAAACAGAGGGCGAGAAACAGAGGGGCCGAAACAGAGTGCGAGAAACAGAGGGGCTGAAACAGAGGGCGAGAAACTGAGGGGCTGAAACAGAGGGGCTGAAACAGAAGGCGAGAAACAGAGGGGCTGAAACAGAGGGCGAGAAACAGAGGGGCTAAAACAGAGGGCGATAAACAGAGGGGCTGAAACAGAGGGCGAGAAACAGAGGGACTGAAACAGAGGGGCTGAATCCGAGGGGCTGAAACAGAGGGCGAGAAACAGAGGGGCTGAAACAGAGGGCGATAAACAGAGGGGCTGAAACAGTGGGCGAGAAACAGAGGGGCCGAAACAGAGGGCGAGAAACAGAGGGGCTGAAACAGAGGGCGAGAAACTGAGGGGCTGAAACAGAGCGGCTGAAACAGAAGGCGAGAAACAGAGGGGCTGAAACAGAGGGCGAGAAACAGAGGGGCTGAAACAGAGGGCGATAAACAGAGGGGCTGAAACAGAGGGCGAGAAACAGAGGGGCTGAAACAGAGCGGCTGAAACAGAGGGGCTGAAACAGAAGGCGAGAAACAGTGGGGCTGAAACAGAGGGCGAGAAATAGAGCGGCCGAAACAGAGGGCCAGAAACAGAGGGCGAGAAACAGAGGGACTGAAACAGAGGGGCTGAATCCGAGGGGCTGAAACAGAGGGCGAGAAACAGAGGGGCTGAAACAGAGGGCGAGAAACAGAGGGGCTGAAACCGAGGTGATGAATCAGAGGGGCTGAAACAGAGGGGCTGTATCAGTGGGCGAGAAACAGAGGGGCTGAAACAGAGGGCGAGAAACAGAGGGGCAGAAACAGAGGGCGAGAAACAGAGGGGCTGAAACAGAGGGGGTGAAACAGAGGGGCTGAATCAGAGGGGCTGATTCAGAGGGGCTGAAACAGAGGGGCTGAATCAGCGGGGCTGAAACAGAGGGCGAGAAACAGAGGGGCTGAAACAGAGGGCGAGAGACAGAGGGGCAGAAACAGAGGGCGAGAAACAGAGGGGCTGAAACAGAGGGGCTGAAACAGAGGGCGAGAAACAGAGGGGCTGAAACAGAGGGCGAGAAACAGAGGGGCTGAAACAGAGGGGCTGAAACAGAGGGACTGAAACAGAGGGGCTGAAACAGTGGGGCTGAAACAGAGGGGGAGAAACAGAGGGGCTGAAACAGAGGGCGAGAAACAGAGGGGCTGAAACAGAGGGTGAGAAATAGTGGGGCTGAAACAGAGGGGCTGAAACAGAGGGGCTGAATCAGTGGGGCTGATTCAGAGGGGCTGAAACAGAGGGGCTGAATCAGAGGGGCTGAAACAGAGGGCGAGAAACAGACGGGCTGAAACAGAGGGCGAGAAACAGAGGGGCAGAAACAGAGGGCGAGAAACAGAGTGGCTGAAACAGAGGGGCTGAAACAAAGAGCGCGAAACAGAGGGGCTGAAACAGAGGGCGAGAAACAGAGGGGCTGAAACAGAGGGGCTGAAACAGAGGGGCTAAATTAGAGGGGCAGAAACAGAGGGCGAGAAACAGAGGGGCTGAAACAGAGGGCGAGAAACAGAGGTGCTGAAACAGAGGGGCTGAAACAGAGGGGCTGAAACAGAGGGGCTGAAACAGAGGGCGAGAAACAGAGGGGCTGAAACAGAGGGCGAGAAACAGAGGGGCTGAAACAGAGGGGCTGAAACAGAAGGGCTGAAACAGAGGGGCTGAAACAGAGGGCGAGAAACAGAGGGTGAGAAACAGTGGGGCTGAAACAGAGGGGCTGAAACAGAGGGGCTGAAACAGAGAGCGAGAATCAGAGGGGCTGAAACAGAGGGCGAGAAACAGAGGGCGAGAAACAGAGTGGCTGAAACAGAGGGGCTGAAACAGAGGGGCTGAAACAGAGGAGCTGATACAGAGGGCGAGAAACAGAGGGGCTGAAACAGAGGGTGATAAACAGAGGGGCTGAAACAGAGGGCGAGAAACAGAGGGGCTGAAAGAGAGGGGCTGAAACAGAGTGGCTGAAACAGCAGGCGAGAAACAGAGGGGCTGAAACAGGGGGCGAGAAACAGAGGGGCCGAAACAGAGGGCGAGAAACAGAGGGGCTGAAACAGAGGGCGAGAAACTGAGGGGCTGAAACAGAGGGGCTGAAACAGAAGGCGAGAAACAGAGGGGCTGAAACAGAGGGCGAGAAACAGAGGGGCTGAAACAGAGGGCGATAAACAGAGGGGCTGAAACAGAGGGCGAGAAACAGAGGGGCTGAAACAGAGGGCGAGAGACAGAGGGGCAGAAACAGAGGGCGAGAAACAGAGGTGCTGAAACAGAGGGGCTGAAACACAGGGCGAGAAACAGAGGGGCTGAAACAGAGGGCGAAAAACAGAGGTGCTGAAACAGAGGGGCTGAAACAGAGGGGCTGAAACAGAGGGGCTGAATCAGAGGGGCTGAAACAGAGGGCGAGAAACTGAGGGCTAAAACAGAGAGCGAGAAACAGAGGGGCTGAAACAGAGGGTGAGAAACAGTGGGGCTGAAACAGAGTGGCTCAAACAGAGGGGCTGAATCAGAGGGGCTGATTCAGATGGGCTGAAACAGAGGGGCTGAATCAGAGGGGCTGAAACAGAGGGCGAGAAACAGACGGGCTGAAACAGAGGGCGAGAAACAGAGGGGCTGAAACAGAGGGCGATAAACAGAGGGGCTGAAACAGTGGGCGAGAAACAGAGGGGCTGAAAGAGTGGGTCTGAAACAGAGGGGCTGAAACAGAAGGCGAGAAACACAGGGGCTGAAACAGAGGGCGAGAAACAGAGGGGCCGAAACAGAGGGCGAGAAACAGAGGGTCTGAAACAGAGGGCGAGAACTGAGGGGCTGAAACAGAGGGGCTGAAACAGAAGGCGAGAAACAGAGGGGCTGAAACAGAGGGCGAGAAACAGAGGGGCTGAAACAGAGGGCGATAAACAGAGGGGCTGAAACAGAGGGCGAGAAACAGAGGGGCTGAAACAGAGCGGCTGAAACAGAGGGGCTGAAACAGAAGGCGAGAAACAGTGGGGCTGAAACAGAGGGCGAGAAACAGAGCGGCCGAAACAGAGGGCCAGAAACAGAGGGCGAGAAACAGAGGGACTGAAACAGAGGGGCTGAATCCGAGGGGCTGAAACAGAGGGCGAGAAACAGAGGGGCTGAAACAGAGGGCGAGAAACAGAGGGGCTGAAACCGAGGGGATGAATCAGAGGGGCTGAAACAGAGGGGCTGAAACAGTGGGCGAGAAACAGAGGGGCTGAAACAGAGGGGGAGAAACAGAGGGGCGGAAACAGAGGGCGAGAAACAGAGGGGCTGAAACAGAGGGGGTGAAACAGAGGGGCTGAATCAGAGGGGCTGATTCAGAGGGGCTGCAACAGAGGGGCTGAATCAGCGGGGCTGAAACAGAGGGCGAGAAACAGACGGGCTGAAACAGAGGGCGAGAGACAGAGGGGCAGAAACAGAGGGGCTGAAACAGAGGGGCTGAAACAGAGCGGCTGAAACAGAGGGGCTGAAACAGAAGGCGAGAAACAGAGGGGCTGAAACAGAGGGCGAGAAGCAGAGGGGCTGAAACAGAGGGCGAGAAACAGAGGGGCTGAAACCGAGGGGATGAATCAGAGGGGCTGAAATAGTGGGGCTAAAACAGTGGGCGAGAAACAGACGGGCTGAAACAGAGGGTGAGAAACAGAGGGGCAGAAACAGAGGGCGAAAAACAGAGGGGCTGAAACAGAGGGGCTGAAACACAGGGGCTGAATCAGTGGGTCTGCAACAGAGGGGCTGAATCAGCGGGGCTGAAACAGAGGGCGAGAAACAGAGGGGCTGAAATAGAGGGCGAGAGACAGAGGGGCAGAAACAGAGGGCGAGAAACAGAGGGGCTGAAACAGAGGGGCTGAAACACAGGGCGAGAAACAGAGGGGCTGAAACAGAGGGGCTGAAACAGAGGGGCTGAAACAGAGGGGCTGAAACAGAGGGGCTGAATCAGAGGGGCTGAAACAGAGGGCGAGAAACTGAGGGGCTGAAACAGAGAGCGAGAAACAGAGGGGCTGAAACAGAGGATGAGAAACAGTGGGGCTGAAACAGAGTGGCTGAAACAGAGGGGCTGAATCAGAGGGGCTGATTCAGAGGGGCTGAAACAGAGGGGCTGAATCAGAGGGGCAGAAACAGAGGGCGAGAAACAGAGGGGCTGAAACAGAGGGGCTGAAACACAGGGCGAGAAACAGAGGGGCTGAAACAGAGGGCGAGAAACAGAGGTGCTGAAACAGAGGGGCTGAAACAGAGGGGCTGAAACAGAGGGGCTGAATCAGAGGGGCTGAAACAGAGGGCGAGAAACTGAGGGGCTGAAACAGAGAGCGAGAAACAGAGGGGCTGAAACAGAGGGTGAGAAACAGTGGGGCTGAAACAGAGTGGCTGAAACAGAGGGGCTGAATCAGAGGGGCTGATTCAGAGGGGCTGAAACAGAGGGGCTGAATCAGAGGGGCTGACACAGAGGGCGATAAACAGAGGGGCTGAAACAGAGGGCGAGAAACAGAGGGGCTGAAACAGAGGGCGATAAACAGAGGGGCTGAAACAGTGGGCGAGAAACAGAGGGGCTGAAAGAGTGGGTCTGAAACAGAGGGGCTGAAACAGAAGGCGAGAAACACAGGGGCTGAAACAGAGGGCGAGAAACAGAGGGGCCGAAACAGAGTGCGAGAAACAGAGGGGCTGAAACAGAGGGCGAGAAACTGAGGGGCTGAAACAGAGGGGCTGAAACAGAAGGCGAGAAACAGAGGGGCTGAAACAGAGGGCGAGAAACAGAGGGGCTAAAACAGAGGGCGATAAACAGAGGGGCTGAAACAGAGGGCGAGAAACAGAGGGACTGAAACAGAGGGGCTGAATCCGAGGGGCTGAAACAGAGGGCGAGAAACAGAGGGGCTGAAACAGAGGGCGAGAAACAGAGGTGCTGAAACCGAGGGGATGAATCAGAGGGGCTGAAACAGAGGGGCTGAAACAGTGGGCGAGAAACAGAGGGGCTGAAACAGAGGGCGAGAAACAGAGGGGCGGAAACAGAGGGCGAGAAACAGAGGGGCTGAAACAGAGGGGGTGAAACAGAGGGGCTGAATCAGAGGGGCTGATTCAGAGGGGCTGCAACAGAGGGGCTGAATCAGCGGGGCTGAAACAGAGGGCGAGAAACAGAGGGGCTGAAACAGAGGGCGAGAGACAGAGGGGCAGAAACAGAGGGCGAGAAACAGAGGGGCTGAAACAGAGCGGCTGAAACAGAGGGGCTGAAACAGAAGGCGAGAAACAGAGGGGCTGAAACAGAGGGCGAGAAACAGAGGGGCTGAAACAGAGGGCGAGAAACAGAGGGGCTGAAACCGAGGGGATGAATCAGAGGGGCTGAAACAGAGGGGCTGAAACAGTGGGCGAGAAACAGAGGGGCTGAAACAGAGGGCGAGAAACAGAGGGGCAGAAACAGATGGCGAAAAACAGAGGGGCTGAAACAGAGGGGCTGAAACAGAGGGGCTGAATCAGTGGGTCTGCAACAGAGGGGCTGAATCAGCGGGGCTGAAACAGAGGGCGAGAAACAGAGGGGCTGAAACAGAGGGCGAGAGACAGAGGGGCAGAAAGAGAGGGCGAGAAACAGAGGGGCTGAAACAGAGGGGCTGAAACACAGGGCGAGAAACAGAGGGGCTGAAACAGAGGGCGAGAAACAGGGGTGCTGAAACAGAGGGGCTGAAACAGAGGGGCTGAAACAGAGGGGCTGAATCAGAGGGGCTGAAACAGAGGGCGAGAAACTGAGGGGCTGAAACAGAGAGCGAGAAACAGAGGGGCTGAAACACAGCGGCTGAAACAGAGGGGCTGAAACAGAAGACGAGAAACAGAGGGGCTGAAACAGAGGGCGAGAAACAGAGGGGCCGAAACAGAGGGCCAGAAACAGAGGGCGAGAAACAGAGGGACTGAAACAGAGGGGCTGAATCCGAGAAGCTGAAACAGAGGGCGAGAAACAGAGGGGCTGAAACAGAGGGCGAGAAACAGAGGGGCTGAAACCGAGGGGATGAATCAGAGGGGCTGAAACAGAGGGGCTGAAACAGTGGGCGAGAAACAGAGGGGCTGAAACAGAGGGCGAGAGACAGAGGGGCAGAAACAGAGGGCGAGAAACAGAGGGGCTGAAACAGATGGGCTGAAACAGAGGGCGAGAAACAGAGGGGCTGAAACAGAGGGGCTGAAACAGAGGGGCAGAATCAGAGGGGCTGAAACAGAGGGCGAGAAACTGAGGGGCTGAAACAGAGCGCGAGAAACAGAGGGGCTGAAACAGAGGGTGAGAAACAGTGGGGCTGAAACAGAGGGGCTGAAACAGAGGGGCTGAATCAGAGGGGCTGATTCAGAGGGGCTGAAACAGAGGGGCTGAACCAGAGGGGCTGAAACAGAGGGCGAGAAACAGACGGGCTGAAACAGAGGGCGAGAAACAGAGGGGCAGAAACAGAGGGCTTTTAAACAGAGTGGCTGAAACAGAGGGTCTGAAACAAAGAGCGCGAAACAGAGGGGCTGAAACAGAGGGCGAGAAACAGAGGGGCTGAAACAGATGGGCTGAAACAGAGGGGCTAAATTAGAGGGGCAGAAACAGAGGGCGAGAAACAGAGGGGCTGAAACAGAGGGCGAGAAACAGAGGTGCTGAAACAGAGGGGCTGAAACAGAGGGGCTGAAACAGAGGGGCTGAAACAGAGGGCGAGAAACAGAGGGGCTGAAACAGAGGGCGAGAAACAGAGGGGCTGAAACAGAGGGGCTGAAACAGAAGGGCTGAAACAGAGGTGCTGAAACAGAGGGCGAGAAACAGAGGGGCTGAATCAGAGGGGCTGAATCAGAGGGGCTGAAACAGAGGGGCTGAAACAGAGGGCGAGAAGCAGAGGGGCTGAAACAGAGGGCGAGAAACAGAGGGCGAGAAACAGAGGGGCTGAAACAGAGGGGCTGAAACAGAGGGGCTGAAACAGAGGGGTTGATACGGAGGGCGAGAAACAGAGGGGCTGAAACAGAGGGCGATAAACAGAGGGGCTGAAACAGAGGGCGAGAAACAGAGGGGCTGAAAGAGTGGGGCTGAAACAGAGGGGCTGAAACAGAAGGTGAGAAACAGAGGCGCTGAAACAGAGGGCGAGAAACAGAGGGGCTGAAACAGAGGGCGAGAAACAGAGGGGCTGAAACAGAGGGCGAGAAACTGAGGGGCTGAAACAGAGCGGCTGAAACAGAAGGCGAGAAACAGAGGGGCTGAAACAGAGGGCGAGAAACAGAGGGGCTGAAACAGAGGGCGATAAACAGAGGGGCTGAAACAGAGGGCGAGAAACAGAGGGGCTGAAACAGAGCGGCTGAAACAGAGGGGCTGAAACAGAAGGCGAGAAAATGTGGGGCTGAAACAGAGGGCGAGAAACAGAGGGGCCGAAACAGAGGGCCAGAAACAGAGGGCGAGAAACAGAAGGACTGAAACAGAGGGGCTGAATCCGAGGGGCTGAAACAGAGGGCGAGAAACAGAGGGGCTGAAACAGAGGGCGAGAAACAGAGGGGCTGAAACCGAGGGGATGAATCATTGGGGCTGAAACAGAGGGGCTGAAACAGAGGGCGAGAAACAGAGGGGCTGAAACAGAGGGCGATAAACAGAGGGGCTGAAACAGAGGGCGAGAAACAGAGGGGCTGAAACAGAGGGGGTGAAACAGAGGGGCTGAATCAGAGGGGCTGATACGGAGGGCGAGAAACAGAGGGGCTGAAACAGAGGGCGATAAACAGAGGGGCTGAAACAGAGGGCGAGAAACAGAGGGGCTGAAAGAGTGGGGCTGAAACAGAGGGGCTGAAACAGAAGGCGAGAAACAGAGGGGCTGAAACAGAGGGCGAGAAACAGAGGGGCCGAAACAGAGGGCGAGAAACAGAGGGGCTGAAACAGAGGGCGAGAAACTGAGGGGCTGAAACAGAGGGGCTGAAACAGAAGGCGAGAAACAGAGGGGCTGAAACAGAGGGCGAGAAACAGAGGGGCTGAAACAGAGGGCGATAAACAGAGGGGCTGAAACAGAGGGCGAGAAACAGAGGGGCTGAAACAGAGCGGCTGAAACAGAGGGGCTGAAACAGAAGGCGAGAAACAGTGGGGCTGAAACAGAGGGCGAGAAACAGAGCGGCCGAAACAGAGGGCCAGAAACAGAGGGCGAGAAACAGAGGGACTGAAACAGAGGGGCTGAATCCGAGGGGCTGAAACAGAGGGCGAGAAACAGAGGGGCTGAAACAGAGGGCGAGAAACAGAGGGGCTGAAACCGAGGTGATGAATCAGAGGGGCTGAAACAGAGGGGCTTAAACAGTGGGCGAGAAACAGAGGGGCTGAAACAGAGGGCGAGAAACAGAGGGGCGGAAACAGAGGGCGAGAAACAGAGGGGCTGAAACAGAGGGGGTGAAACAGAGGGGCTGAATCAGAGGGGCTGATTCAGAGGGGCTGAAACAGAGGGGCTGAATCAGCAGGGCTGAAACAGAGGGCGAGAAACAGAGGGGCTGAAACAGAGGGCGAGAGACAGAGGGGCAGAAACAGAGGGCGAGAAACAGAGGGGCTGAAACAGAGGGGCTGAAACAGAGGGCGAGAAACAGAGGGGCTGAAACAGAGGGCGAGAAACAGAGGGGCTGAAACAGAGGGGCTGAAACAGAGGGACTGAAACAGAGGGGCTGAAACAGTGGGGCTGAAACAGAGGGGGAGAAACAGAGGGGCTGAAACAGAGGGTGAGAAATAGTGGGGCTGAAACAGAGGGGCTGAAACAGGGGGGCTGAATCAGAGGGGCTGATTCAGAGGGGCTGAAACAGAGGGGCTGAATCAGAGGGGCTGAAACAGAGGGCGAGAAACAGACGGGCTGAAACAGAGGGCGAGAAACAGAGGGGCAGAAACAGAGGGCTTTTAAACAGAGTGGCTGAAACAGAGGGGCTGAAACAAAGAGCGCGAAACAGAGGGGCTGAAACAGAGGGCGAGAAACAGAGGGGCTGAAACAGAGGGGCTGAAACAGAGGGGCTAAATTAGAGGGGCAGAAACAGAGGGCGAGAAACAGAGGTGCTGAAACAGAGGGGCTGAAACAGAGGGGCTGAAACAGAGGGGCTGAAACAGAGGGCGAGAAACAGAGGGGCTGAAACAGAGGGCGAGAAACAGAGGGGCTGAAACAGAGGGGCTGAAACAGAAGGGCTGAAACAGAGGGGCTGAAACAGAGGGCGAGAAACAGAGGGTGAGAAACAGTGGGGCTGAAACAGAGGGGCTGAAACAGAGGGGCTGAAACAGAGAGCGAGAATCAGAGGGGCTGAAACAGAGGGCTAGAAACAGAGGGCGAGAAACAGAGTGGCTGAAACAGAGGGGCTGAAACAGAGGGGCTGAAACAGAGGGGCTGATACAGAGGGCGAGAAACAGAGGGGCTGAAACAGCGGGCGAGAAACAGAGGTGCTGAAAGAGAGGGGCTGAAACAGAGTGGCTGAAACAGGAGGCGAGAAACAGAGGGGCTGAAACAGGGGGCGAGAAACAGAGGGGCCGAAACAGAGGGCGAGAAACAGAGGGGCTGAAACAGAGGGCGAGAAACTGAGGGGCTGAAACAGAGTGGCTAAAACAGAAGGCGAGAAAAAGAGGGGCTGAAACAGAGGGCGAGAAACAGAGGGGCTGAAACAGAGGGCGATAAACAGAGGGGCTGAAACAGAGGGCGAGAAACAGAGGGGCTGAAACAGAGGGCGAGAGACAGAGGGGCAGAAACAGAGGGCGAGAAACAGAGGGGCTGAAACAGAGGGGCTGAAACACAGGGCGAGATACAGAGGGGCTGAAACAGAAGGCGAGAAACAGAGGTGCTGAAACAGAGGGGCTGAAACAGAGGGGCTGAAACAGAGGGGCTGAATCAGAGGGGCTGAAACAGAGGGCGAGAAACTGAGGGGCTGAAACAGAGGGCGATAAACAGAGGGGCTGAATCAGAGGGGCTGATTCAGAGGGGCTGAAACAGAGGGGCTGAATCAGAGGGGCTGAAACAGAGGGCGAGAAACAGAGGGGCTGAAACAGAGGGCGATAAACAGAGGGGCTGAAACAGTGGGCGAGAAACAGAGGGGCTGAAAGAGTGGGTCTGAAACAGAGGGGCTGAAACAGAGGGCGAGAAACAGAGCGGCCGAAACAGAGGGCCAGAAACAGAGGGCGAGAAACAGAGGGACTGAAACAGAGGGGCTGAATCCGAGGGGCTGAAACAGAGGGCGAGAAACAGAGGGGCTGAAACAGAGGGCGAGAAACAGAGGGGCTGAAACCGAGGGGATGAATCAGAGGGGCTGAAACAGAGGGGCTGAAACAGTGGGCGAGAAACAGAGGGGCTGAAACAGAGGGGGTGAAACAGTGGGTGAGAAACAGAGGGGCGGAAACAGAGGGCGAGAAACAGAGGGGCTGAAACAGAGGGGGTGAAACAGAGGGGCTGAATCAGAGGGGCTGATTCAGAGGGGCTGCAACAGAGGGGCTGAATCAGCGGGGCTGAAACAGAGGGCGAGAAACAGAGGGGGTGAAACAGAGGGCGAGAGACAGAGGGGCAGAAACAGAGGGGCTGAAACAGAGGGGCTGAAACAGAGCGGCTGAAACAGAGGGGCTGAAACAGAAGGCGAGAAACAGAGGGGCTGAAACAGAGGGCGAGAAACAGAGGGGCTGAAACAGAGGGCGAGAAACAGAGGGGCTGAAACCGAGGGGATGAATCAGAGGGGCTGAAACAGAGGGGCTGAAACAGTGGGCGAGAAACAGAGGGGCTGAAACAGAGGGCGAGAAACAGAGGGGCAGAAACAGAGGGCGAAAAACAGAGGGGCTGAAACAGAGGGGCTGAAACAGAGGGGCTGAATCAGTGGGTCTGCAACAGAGGGGCTGAATCAGCGGGGCTGAAACAGAGGGCGAGAAACAGAGGGGCTGAAACAGAGGGCGAGAGACAGAGGGGCAGAAACAGAGGGCGAGAAACAGAGGGGCTGAAACAGAGGGGCTGAAACACAGGGCGAGAAACAGAGGGGCTGAAACAGAGGGCGAGAAACAGGGGTGCTGAAACAGAGGGGCTGAAACAGAGGGGCTGAAACAGAGGGGCTGAATCAGAGGGGCTGAAACAGAGGGCGAGAAACTGAGGGGCTGAAACAGAGAGCGAGAAACAGAGGGGCTGAAACAGAGCGGCTGAAACAGAGGGGCTGAAACAGAAGGCGAGAAACAGAGGGGCTGAAACAGAGGGCGAGAAACAGAGGGGCCGAAACAGAGGGCCAGAAACAGAGGGCGAGAAACAGAGGGACTGAAACAGAGGGGCTGAATCCGAGAAGCTGAAACAGAGGGCGAAAAACAGAGGGGCTGAAACAGAGGGCGAGAAACAGAGGGGCTGAAACCGAGGGGATGAATCAGAGGGGCTGAAACAGAGGGGCTGAAACAGTGGGCGAGAAACAGAGGGCGAGAAACAGAGGGGCTGAAACAGAGGGCGAGAGACAGAGGGGCTGAAACAGATGGGCTGAAACAGAGGGCGAGAAACAGAGGGGCTGAAACAGAGCGCGAGAAACAGAGGGGCTGAAACAGAGGGTGAGAAACAGTGGGGCTGAAACAGAGGGGCTGAAACAGAGGGGCTGAATCAGAGGGGCTGATTCAGAGGGGCTGAAACAGAGGGGCTGAACCAGAGGGGCTGAAACAGAGGGCGAGAAACAGACGGGCTGAAACAGAGGGCGAGAAACAGAGGGGCAGAAACAGAGGGCTTTTAAACAGAGTGGCTGAAACAGAGGGGCTGAAACAAAGAGCGCGAAACAGAGTGTCTGAAACAGAGGGCGAGAAACAGAGGGGCTGAAACAGATGGGCTGAAACAGAGGGGCTAAATTAGAGGGGCAGAAACAGAGGGCGAGAAACAGAGGGGCTGAAACAGAGGGCGAGAAACAGAGGTGCTGAAACAGAGGGGCTGAAACAGAGGGGCTGAAACAGAGGGGCTGAAACAGAGGGCGAGAAACAGAGGGGCTGAAACAGAGGGCGAGAAACAGAGGGGCTGAAACAGAGGGGCTGAAACAGAAGGGCTGAAACAGAGGTGCTGAAACAGAGGGCGAGAAACAGAGGGGCTGAATCAGAGGGGCTGAATCAGAGGGGCTGAAACAGAGGGGCTGAAACAGAGGGCGAGAAGCAGAGGGGCTGAAACAGAGGGCGAGAAACAGAGGGCGAGAAACAGAGGGGCTGAAACAGAGGGGCTGAAACAGAGGGGCTGAAACAGAGGGGTTGATACGGAGGGCGAGAAACAGAGGGGCTGAAACAGAGGGCGATAAACAGAGGGTCTGAAACAGAGGGCGAGAAACAGAGGGGCTGAAAGAGTGGGGCTGAAACAGAGGGGCTGAAACAGAAGGTGAGAAACAGAGGCGCTGAAACAGAGGGCGAGAAACAGAGGGGCCGAAACAGAGGGCGAGAAACAGAGGGGCTGAAACAGAGGGCGAGAAACTGAGGGGCTGAAACAGAGCGGCTGAAACAGAAGGCGAGAAACAGAGGGGCTGAAACAGAGGGCGAGAAACAGAGGGGCTGAAACAGAGGGCGATAAACAGAGGGGCTGAAACAGAGGGCGAGAAACAGAGGGGCTGAAACAGAGCGGCTGAAACAGAGGGGTTGAAACAGAAGGCGAGAAAAAGTGGGGCTGAAACAGAGGGCGAGAAACAGAGGGGCCGAAACAGAGGGCCAGAAACAGAGGGCGAGAAACAGAAGGACTGAAACAGAGGGGCTGAATCCGAGGGGCTGAAACAGAGGGCGAGAAACAGAGGGGCTGAAACAGAGGGCGAGAAACAGAGGGGCTGAAACCGAGGGGATGAATCATTGGGGCTGAAACAGAGGGGCTGAAACAGAGGGCGAGAAACAGAGGGGCTGAAACAGAGGGCGAGAAACAGAGGGGCTGAAACAGAGGGCGAGAAACAGAGGGGCTGAAACAGAGGGGGTGAAACAGAGGGGCTGAATCAGAGGGGCTGATACGGAGGGCGAGAAACAGAGGGGCTGAAACAGAGGGCGATAAACAGAGGGGCTGAAACAGAGGGCGAGAAACAGAGGGGCTGAAAGAGTGGGGCTGAAACAGAGGGGCTGAAACAGAAGGCGAGAAACAGAGGGGCTGAAACAGAGGGCGAGAAACAGAGGGGCCGAAACAGAGGGCGAGAAACAGAGGGGCTGAAACAGAGGGCGAGAAACTGAGGGGCTGAAACAGAGGGGCTGAAACAGAAGGCGAGAAACAGAGGGGCTGAAACAGAGGGCGAGAAACAGAGGGGCTGAAACAGAGGGCGATAAACAGAGGGGCTGAAACAGAGGGCGAGAAACAGAGGGGCTGAAACAGAGCGGCTGAAACAGAGGGGCTGAAACAGAAGGCGAGAAACAGTGGGGCTGAAACAGAGGGCGAGAAACAGAGCGGCCGAAACAGAGGGCCAGAAACAGAGGGCGAGAAACAGAGGGACTGAAACAGAGGGGCTGAATCCGAGGGGCTGAAACAGAGGGCGAGAAACAGAGGGGCTGAAACAGAGGGCGAGAAACAGAGGGGCTGAAACCGAGGTGATGAATCAGAGGGGCTGAAACAGAGGGGCTTAAACAGTGGGCGAGAAACAGAGGGGCTGAAACAGAGGGCGAGAAACAGAGGGGCGGAAACAGAGGGCGAGAAACAGAGGGGCTGAAACAGAGGGGGTGAAACAGAGGGGCTGAATCAGAGGGGCTGATTCAGAGGGGCTGAAACAGAGGGACTGAATCAGCGGGGCTGAAACAGAGGGCGAGTAACAGAGGGGCTGAAACAGAGGGCGAGAGACAGAGGGGCAGAAACAGAGGGCGAGAAACAGAGGGGCTGAAACAGAGGGGCTGAAACAGAGGGCGAGAAACAGAGGGGCTGAAACAGAGGGCGAGAAACAGAGGGGCTGAAACAGAGGGGCTGAAACAGAGGGACTGAAACAGAGGGGCTGAAACAGTGGGGCTGAAACAGAGGGGGAGAAACAGAGGGGCTGAAACAGAGGGTGAGAAATAGTGGGGCTGAAACAGAGGGGCTGAAACAGGGGGGCTGAATCAGAGGGGCTGATTCAGAGGGGCTGAAACAGAGGGGCTGAATCAGAGGGGCTGAAACAGAGGGCGAGAAACAGACGGGCAGAAACAGAGGGCGAGAAACAGAGGGGCAGAAACAGAGGGCTTTTAAACAGAGTGGCTGAAACAGAGGGGCTGAAACAAAGAGCGCGAAACAGAGGGGCTGAAACAGAGGGCGAGAAACATAGGGGCTGAAACAGAGGGGCTGAAACAGAGGGGCTAAATTAGAGGGCCAGAAACAGAGGGCGAGAAACAGAGGTGCTGAAACAGAGGGGCTGAAACAGAGGGGCTGAAACAGAGGGGCTGAAACAGAGGGCGAGAAACAGAGGGGCTGAAACAGAGGGCGAGAAACAGAGGGGCTGAAACAGAGGGGCTGAAACAGAAGGGCTGAAACAGAGGGGCTGAAACAGAGGGCGAGAAACAGAGGGTGAGAAACAGTGGGGCTGAAACAGAGGGGCTGAAACAGAGGGGCTGAAACAGAGAGCGAAAATCAGAGGGGCTGAAACAGAGGGCTAGAAACAGAGGGCGAGAAACAGAGGGGCTGAAACAGAGGGGCTGAAACAGAGGGGCTGATACAGAGGGCGAGAAACAGAGGGGCTGAAACAGAGGGTGATAAACAGAGGGGCTGAAACAGAGGGCGAGAAACAGAGGTGCTGAAAGAGAGGGGCTGAAACAGAGTGGCTGAAACAGCAGGCGAGAAACAGAGGGGCTGAAACAGGGGGCGAGAAACAGAGGGGCCGAAACAGAGGGCGAGAAACAGAGGGGCTGAAACAGAGGGCGAGAAACTGAGGGGCTGAAACAGAGGGGCTAAAACAGAAGGCGAGAAAAAGAGGGGCTGAAACAGAGGGCGAGAAACAGAGGGGCTGAAACAGAGGGCGATAAACAGAGGGGCTGAAACAGAGGGCGAGAAACAGAGGGGCTGAAACAGAGGGCGAGAGACAGAGGGGCAGAAACAGAGGGCGAGAAACAGAGGGGCTGAAACAGAGGGGCTGAAACACAGGGCGAGAAACAGAGGGGCTGAAACAGAGGGCGAGAAACAGAGGTGCTGAAACAGAGGGGCTGAAACAGAGGGGCTGAAACAGAGGGGCTGAATCAGAGGGGCTGAAACAGAGGGCGAGAAACTGAGGGGCTAAAACAGAGAGCGAGAAACAGAGGGGCTGAAACAGAGGGTGAGAAACAGTGGGGCTGAAACAGAGTGGCTGAAACAGAGGGGCTGAATCAGAGGGGTGATTCAGAGGGGCTGAAACAGAGGGGCTGAATCAGAGGGGCTGAAACAGAGGGCGATAAACAGAGGGGCTGAAACAGAGGGCGAGAAACAGAGGGGCTGAAACAGAGGGCGATAAACAGAGGGGCTGAAACAGTGGGCGAGAAACAGAGGGGCTGAAAGAGTGGGTCTGAAACAGAGGGGCTGAAACAGAAGGCGAGAAACAGAGGGGCTGAAACAGAGGGCGAGAAACAGAGGGGCCGAAACAGAGGGCGAGAAACAGAGGGGCTGAAAAGAAGGCGAGAAACTGAGGGGCTGAAACAGAGGGGCTGAAACAGAAGGCGAGAAACAGAGGGGCTGAAACAGAGGGCGAGAAACAGAGGGGCTGAAACAGAGGGCGATAAACAGAGGGGCTGAAACAGAGGGCGAGAAACAGAGGGGCTGAAACAGAGCGGCTGAAACAGAGGGGCTGAAACAGAAGGCGAGAAACAGTGGGGCTGAAACAGAGGGCGAGAAACAGAGCGGCCGAAACAGAGGGCCAGAAACAGAGGGCGAGAAACAGAGGGACTGAAACAGAGGGGCTGAATCCGAGGGGCTGAAACAGAGGGCGAGAAACAGAGGGGCTGAAACAGAGGGCGAGAAACAGAGGGGCTGAAACCGAGGGGATGAATCAGAGGGGCTGAAACAGAGGGGCTGAAACAGTGGGCGAGAAACAGAGGGGCTGAAACAGAGGGCGAGAAACAGAGGGGCGGAAACAGAGGGCGAGAAACAGAGGGGCTGAAACAGAGGGGGTGAAACAGAGGGGCTGAATCAGAGGGGCTGATTCAGAGGGGCTGCAACAGAGGGGCTGAATCAGCGGGGCTGAAACAGAGGGCGAGAAACAGAGGGGGTGAAACAGAGGGCGAGAGACAGAGGGGCAGAAACAGAGGGGCTGAAACAGAGGGGCTGAAACAGAGCGGCTGAAACAGAGGGGCTGAAACAGAAGGCGACAAACAGAGGGGCTGAAACAGAGGGCGAGAAACAGAGGGGCCGAAACAGAGGGCGAGAAACAGAGGGGCTGAAACAGAGGGCGAGAAACTGAGGGGCTGAAACAGAGGGGCTGAAACAGAAGGTGAGAAACAGAGGGGCTGAAACAGAGGGCGAGAAACAGAGGGGCTGAAACAGAGGGCGAGAAACAGAGGGGCTGAAACAGAGCGGCTGAAACAGAGGGGCTGAAACAGAAGGCGAGAAACAGTGGGGCTGAAACAGAGGGCGAGAAACAGAGCGGCCGAAACAGAGGGCCAGAAACAGAGGGCGAGAAACAGAGGGACTGAAACAGAGGGGCTGAATCCGAGGGGCTGAAACAGAGGGCGAGAAACAGAGGGGCTGAAACAGAGGGCGAGAAACAGAGGGGCTGAAACCGAGGGGATGAATCAGAGGGGCTGAAACAGAGGGGCTGAAACAGTGGGCGAGAAACAGAGGGGCTGAAACAGAGGGCGAGAAACAGAGGGGCTGAAACAGAGGGGCTGAAACACAGGGCGAGAAACAGAGGGGCTGAAACAGAGGGCGAGAAACAGGGGTGCTGAAACAGAGGGGCTGAAACAGAGGGGCTGAAACAGAGGGGCTGAATCAGAGGGGCTGAAACAGAGGGCGAGAAACTGAGGGGCTGAAACAGAGAGCGAGAAACAGAGGGGCTGAAACAGAGGGTGAGAAACAGTGGGGCTGAAACAGAGTGGCTGAAACAGAGGGGCTGAATCAGAGGGGCTGATTCAGAGGGGCTGAAACAGAGGGGCTGAATCAGAGGGGCAGAAACAGAGGGCGAGAAACAGAGGGGCTGAAACAGAGGGGCTGATACAGAGGGCGAGAAACAGAGGGGCTGAAACAGAGGGTGATAAACAGAGGGGCTGAAACAGAGGGCGAGAAACAGAGGTGCTGAAAGAGAGGGGCTGAAACAGAGGGGCTGAAACAGCAGGCGAGAAACAGAGGGGCTGAAACAGGGGGCGAGAAACAGAGGGGCCGAAACAGAGGGCGAGAAACAGAGGGGCTGAAACAGAGGGCGAGAAACTGAGGGGCTGAAACAGAGGGGCTAAAACAGAAGGCGAGAAACAGAGGGGCTGAAACAGAGGGCGAGAAACAGAGGGGCTGAAACAGAGGGCGATAAACAGAGGGGCTGAAACAGAGGGCGAGAAACAGAGGGGCTGAAACAGAGGGCGAGAGACAGAGGGGCAGAAACAGAGGGCGAGAAACAGAGGGGCTGAAACAGAGGGGCTGAATCACAGGGCGAGAAACAGAGGGGCTGAAACAGAGGGCGAGAAACAGAGGTGCTGAAACAGAGGGGCTGAAACAGAGGGGCTGAAACAGAGGGGCTGAATCAGAGGGGCTGAAACAGAGGGCGAGAAACTGAGGGGCTAAAACAGAGAGCGAGAAACAGAGGGGCTGAAACAGAGGGTGAGAAACAGTGGGGCTGAAACAGAGTGGCTGAAACAGAGGGGCTGAATCAGAGGGGCTGATTCAGAGGGGCTGAAACAGAGGGGCTGAATCAGAGGGGCTGAAACAGAGGGCGAGAAACAGACGGGCTGAAACAGAGGGCGAGAAACAGAGGGGCTGAAACAGAGGGCGATAAACAGAGGGGCTGAAACAGTGGGCGAGAAACAGAGGGGCTGAAAGAGTGGGTCTGAAACAGAGGGGCTGAAACAGAAGGCGAGAAACACAGGGGCTGAAACAGAGGGCGAGAAACAGAGGGGCCGAAACAGAGGGCGAGAAACAGAGGGGCTGAAACAGAGGGCGAGAAACTGAGGGGCTGAAACAGAGGGGCTGAAACAGAAGGCGAGAAACAGAGGGGCTGAAACAGAGGGCGAGAAACAGGGGGGCTGAAACAGAGGGCGATAAACAGAGGGGCTGAAACAGAGGGCGAGAAACAGAGGGGCTGAAACAGAGCGGCTGAAACAGAGGGGCTGAAACAGAAGGCGAGAAACAGTGGGGCTGAAACAGAGGGCGAGAAACAGAGCGGCCGAAACAGAGGGCCAGAAACAGAGGGCGAGAAACAGAGGGACTGAAACAGAGGGGCTGAATCCGAGGGGCTGAAACAGAGGGCGAGAAACAGAGGGGCTGAAACAGAGGGCGAGAAACAGAGGGGCTGAAACCGAGGGGATGAATCAGAGGGGCTGAAACAGAGGGGCTGAAACAGTGGGCGAGAAACAGAGGGGCTGAAACAGAGGGCGAGAAACAGAGGGGCGGAAACAGAGGGCGAGAAACAGAGGGGCTGAAACAGAGGGGGTGAAACAGAGGGGCTGAATCAGAGGGGCTGATTCAGAAGGGCTGCAACAGAGGGGCTGAATCAGCGGGGCTGAAACAGAGGGCGAGAAACAGAGGGGCTGAAACAGAGGGCGAGAGACAGAGGGGCAGAAACAGAGGGCGAGAAACAGAGGGGCTGAAACAGAGCGGCTGAAACAGAGGGGCTGAAACAGAGGGCGAGAAACAGAGGGGCTGAAACCGAGGGGATGAATCAGAGGGGCTGAAACAGAGGGGCTGAAACAGTGGGCGAGAAACAGAGGGGCTGAAACAGAGGGCGAGAAACAGAGGGGCAGAAACAGAGGGCGAAAAACAGAGGGGCTGAAACAGAGGGGATGAAACAGAGGGGCTGAATCAGTGGGTCTGCAACAGAGGGGCTGAATCAGCGGGGCTGAAACAGAGGGCGAGAAACAGAGGGGCTGAAACAGAGGGCGAGAGATAGAGGGGCAGAAACAGAGGGCGAGAAACAGAGGGGCTGAAACAGAGGGGCTGAAACACAGGGCGAGAAACAGAGGGGCTGAAACAGAGGGCGAGAAACAGGGGTGCTGAAACAGAGGGGCTGAAACAGAGGGGCTGAAACAGAGGGGCTGAATCAGAGGGGCTGAAACAGAGGGCGAGAAACTGAGGGGCTGAAACAGAGAGCGAGAAACAGAGGGGCTGAAACAGAGGGTGAGAAACAGTGGGGCTGAAACAGAGTGGCTGAAACAGAGGGGCTGAATCAGAGGGGCTGATTCAGAGGGGCTGAAACAGAGGGGCTGAATCAGAGGGGCAGAAACAGAGGGCGAGAAACAGAGGGGCTGAAACAGAGGGGCTGAAATACAGGGCGAGAAACAGAGGGGCTGAAACAGAGGGCGAGAAACAGAGGTGCTGAAACAGAGGGGCTGAAACAGAGGGGCTGAATCAGAGGGGCTGAAACAGAGGGCGAGAAACTGAGGGGCTGAAACAGAGAGCGAGAAACAGAGGGGCTGAAACAGAGGGTGAGAAACAGTGGGGCTGAAACAGAGTGGCTGAAACAGAGGGGCTGAATCAGAGGGGCTGATTCAGAGGGGCTGAAACAGAGGGGCTGAATCAGAGGGGCTGACACAGAGGGCGATAAACAGAGGGGCTGAAACAGAGGGCGAGAAACAGAGGGGCTGAAACAGAGGGCGATAAACAGAGGGGCTGAAACAGTGGGCGAGAAACAGAGGGGCTGAAAGAGTGGGTCTGAAACAGAGGGGCTGAAACAGAAGGCGAGAAACACAGGGGCTGAAACAGAGGGCGAGAAACAGAGGGGCCGAAACAGAGGGCGAGAAACAGAGGGGCTGAAACAGAGGGCGAGAAACTGAGGGGCTGAAACAGAGGGGCTGAAACAGAAGGCGAGAAACAGAGGGGCTGAAACAGAGGGCGAGAAACAGAGGGGCTGAAACAGAGGGCGATAAACAGAGGGGCTGAAACAGAGGGCGAGAAACAGAGGGGCTGAAACAGAGCGGCTGAAACAGAGGGGCTGAAACAGAAGGCGAGAAACAGTGGGGCTGAAACAGAGGGCGAGAAACAGAGCGGCCGAAACAGAGGGCCAGAAACAGAGGGCGAGAAACAGAGGGACTGAAACAGAGGGGCTGAATCCGAGGGGCTGAAACAGAGGGCGAGAAACAGAGGGGCTGAAACAGAGGGCGAGAAACAGAGGTGCTGAAACCGAGGGGATGAATCAGAGGGGCTGAAACAGAGGGGCTGAAACAGTGGGCGAGAAACAGAGGGGCTGAAACAGAGGGCGAGAAACAGAGGGGCGGAAACAGAGGGCGAGAAACAGAGGGGCTGAAACAGAGGGGGTGAAACAGAGGGGCTGAATCAGAGGGGCTGATTCAGAGGGGCTGCAACAGAGGGGCTGAATCAGCGGGGCTGAAACAGAGGGCGAGAAACAGAGGGGCTGAAACAGAGGGCGAGAGACAGAGGGGCAGAAACAGAGGGCGAGAAACAGAGGAGCTGAAACAGAGGGCGAGAAACAGAGGGGCTGAAACAGAGTGCGATAAACAGAGGGGCTGAAACAGAGGGCGAGAAACAGAGTGGCTGAAACAGATGGGCTGAAACAAAGAGCGCGAAACAGAGGGGCTGAAACAGAGGGCGAGAAACAAAGGGGCAGAAACAGAGGGCGAGAAACAGAGTGGCTGAAACAGATGGGCTGAAACAAAGAGCGCGAAACAGAGGGGCTGAAACAGAGGGCGAGAAACAGAGGTGCTGAAACAGAGGGGCTGAACAGATGGCGAGAAACAGAGGGGCTGAATCAGAGGGGCTGATTCAGAGGGGCTGCAACAGAGGGGCTGAATCAGCGGGGCTGAAACAGAGGGCGAGAAACAGAGGGGCTGAAACAGAGGGCGAGAGACAGAGGGGCAGAAACAGAGGGGGAGAAACAGAGGAGCTGAAACAGAGGGCGAGAAACAGAGGGGCTGAAACAGAGTGCGATAAACAGAGGGGCTGAAACAGAGGGCGAGAAACAGAGTGGCTGAAACAGATGGGCTGAAACAAAGAGCGCGAAACAGAGGGGCTGAAACAGAGGGCGAGAAACAAAGGGGCAGAAACAGAGGGCGAGAAACAGAGTGGCTGAAACAGATGGGCTGAAACAAAGAGCGCGAAACAGAGGGGCTGAAACAGAGGGCGAGAAACAGAGGTGCTGAAACAGAGGGGCTGAACAGATGGCGAGAAACAGAGGGGCTGAAACAGAGTGGCTGAAAAAGAGGGGCTAAATTAGAGGGGCAGAAACACAGGGCGAGAAACAGAGGGGCTGAAACAGTTGGCGAGAAACAGAGGTGCTGAAACAGAGGGGCTGAAACAGAGGGGCTGAAACAGAGGGGCTGAATCAGAGGGGCTGAAACAGAGGGCGAGAAACTGAGGGGCTGAAACAGAGGGCGAGAAACAGATGGGCTGAAACAGAGGGTGAGAAACAGTGGGGCTGAAACAGAGGGGCTGAAACAGAGGGGCTGAATCAGAGGGGCTGATTCAGACGGGCTGAAACAGAGGGGCTGAATCAGAGGGGCTGAAACAGAGGGCGAGAAACAGATGGGCTGAAACAGAGGGCGAGAAACAGAGGGGCAGAAACAGAGGGCTTTTAAACAGAGTGGCTGAAACAGAGGGGCTGAAACAAAGAGCGCGAAACAGAGGGGCTGAAACAGAGGGCGAGAAACAGAGGGGCTGAAACAGAGGGGCTGAAACAGAGGGGCTAAATTACAGTGGCAGAAACAGAGGGCGAGAAACAGAGGGGCTGAAACAGAGGTCGAGAAACAGAGGTGCTGAAACAGAGGGGCTGAAACAGAGGGGCTGAAACAGAGGGCGAGAAACAGAGGGGCTGAAACAGAGGGCGAGAAACAGAGGGGCTGAAACAGAGGGGCTGAAACAGAAGGGCTGAAACAGAGGGGCTGAAACAGAGGGAGAGAAACAGAGGGGCTGAATCAGAGGGGCTGAATCAGAGGGGCTGAAACAGAGGGGCTGAAACAGAGAGAGAGAATCAGAGGGGCTGAAACAGAGGGCGAGAAACAGAGGGGCTGAAACAGAGGGGCTGCAACAGAGGGGCTGATACAGAGGGCGAGAAACAGAGGGGCTGAAACAGAGGGCGATAAACAGAGGTGCTGAAACAGAGGGCGAGAAACAGAGGGGCTGAAAGAGAGGGGCTGAAACAGAGTGGCTGAAACAGCAGGCGAGAAACAGAGGGGCTGAAACAGAGGGCGAGAAACAGAGGGGCCGAAACAGAGGGCGAGAAACAGAGGGGCTGAAACAGAGGGCGAGAAACTGAGGGGCTGAAACAGAGGGGCTGAAACAGAAGGCGAGAAACAGAGGGTCTGAAACAGAGGGCGAGAAACAGAGGGGCTGAAACAGAGGGCGATAAACAGAGGGGCTGAAACAGAGGGCGAGAAACAGAGGGGCTGAAACAGAGCGGCTGAAACAGAGGGGCTGAAACAGAAGGCGAGAAACAGAGGGGCTGAAACAGAGGGCGAGAAACAGACGGGCCGAAACAGAGGGCCAGAAACAGAGGGCGAGAAACAGAGGGACTGAAACAGAGGGGCTGAATCCGAGAAGCTGAAACAGAGGGCGAGAAACAGAGGGGCTGAAACAGAGGGCGAGAAACAGAGGGGCTGAAACCGAGGGGATGAATCAGAGGGGCTGAAACAGAGAGGCTGAAACAGTGGGCGAGAAACAGAGGGGCTGAAACAGAGGGCGAGAAACAGAGGGGCTTAAACAGAGGGCGAAAAACAGAGGGGCTGAAACAGAGGGGCTGAAACAGAGGTGCTGAATCAGTGGGGCTGATTCAGAGGGGCTGCAACAGAGGGGCTGAATCAGCGGGGCTGAAACAGAGGGCGAGAAACAGAGGGGCTGAAACAGAGGGCGAGAGACAGAGGGGCAGAAACAGAGGGCGAGAAACAGAGGGGCTGAAACAGATGGGCTGAAACAGAGGGCGAGAAACAGAGGGGCTGAAACAGAGGGGCTGAAACAGAGGGGCAGAATCAGAGGGGCTGAAACAGAGGGCGAGAAACTGAGGGGCTGAAACAGAGCGTGAGAAACAGAGGGGCTGAAACAGAGGGTGAGAAACAGTGGGGCTGAAACAGAGGGGCTGAAACAGAGGGGCTGAATCAGAGGGGCTGATTCAGAGGGGCTGAAACAGAGGGGCTGAACCAGAGGGGCTTAAACAGAGGGCGAGAAACAGACGGGCTGAAACAGAGGGCTTTTAAACAGAGTGGCTGAAACAGAGGGGCTGAAACAAAGAGCGCGAAACAGAGGGGCTGAAACAGAGGGCGAGAAACAGAGGGGCTGAAACAGATGGGCTGAAATAGAGGGGCTAAATTAGAGGGGCAGAAACAGAGGGCGAGAAACAGAGGGGCTGAAACAGAGGTTTAGAAACAGAGGTGCTGAAACAGAGGGGCTGAAACAGAGGGGCTGAAACAGAGGGGCTGAACCAGAGGGCGAGAAACAGAGGGGCTGAAACAGAGGGCGAGAAACAGAGGGGCTGAAACAGAGGGGCTGAAACAGAAGGGCTGAAACAGAGGTGCTGAAACAGAGGGCGAGAAACAGAGTGGCTGAATCAGAGGGGCTGAATCAGAGGGGCTGAAACAGAGGGGCTGAAACAGAGGGCGAGAAGCAGAGGGGCTGAAACAGAGGGCGAGAAACAGAGGGCGAGAAACAGAGGGGCTGAAACAGAGGGGCTGAAACAGAGGGGCTGAAACAGAGGGGTTGATACGGAGGGCGAGAAACAGAGGGGCTGAAACAGAGGGCGATAAACAGAGGGGCTGAAACAGAGGGCGAGAAACAGAGGGGCTGAAAGAGTGGGGCTGAAACAGAGGGGCTGAAACAGAAGGCGAGAAACAGAGGGGCTGAAACAGAGGGCGAGAAACAGAGGGGCCGAAACAGAGGGCGAGAAACAGAGGGGCTGAAACAGAGGGCGAGAAACTGAGGGGCTGAAACAGAGCGGCTGAAACAGAAGGCGAGAAACAGAGGGGCTGAAACAGAGGGCGAGAAACAGAGGGGCTGAAACAGAGGGCGATAAACAGAGGGGCTGAAACAGAGGGCGAGAAACAGAGGGGCTGAAACAGAGGGCGAGAAACAGAGGGGCTGAAACCGAGGGGCTGAATCCGAGGGGCTGAAACAGAGGGCGAGAAACAGAGGGGCTGAAACAGAGGGCGAGAAACAGAGGGGCTGAAACCGAGGGGATGAATCAGAGGGGCTGAAACAGAGGGGCTGAAACAGAGGGCGAGAAACAGAGGGGCTGAAACAGAGGGCGAGAAACAGAGGGGCGGAAACAGAGGGCGAGAAACAGAGGGGCTGAAACAGAGGGGGTGAAACAGAGGGGCTGAATCAGAGGGTGATAAACAGAGGGGCTGAAACAGAGGGCGAGAAACAGAGGGGCTGAAACAGAGGGGGTGAAACAGAGGGGCTGAATCAGAGGGTGATAAACAGAGGGGCTGAAACAGAGGGCGAGAAACAGAGGGGCTGAAACAGAGGGGGTGAAACAGAGGGGCTGAATCAGAGGGTGATAAACAGAGGGGCTGATACGGAGGGCGAGAAACAGAGGGGCTGAAACAGAGGGTGATAAACAGAGGGGCTGAAACAGAGGGCGAGAAACAGAGGGGCTGAAAGAGAGGGGCTGAACCAGAGTGGCTGAAACAGCAGGCGAGAAACAGAGGGGCTGAAACAGAGGGCGAGAAACAGAGGGGCCGAAACAGAGGGCGAGAAACAGAGGGGCTGAAACAGAGGGCGAGAAACTGAGGGGCTGAAACAGAGGGGCTGAAACAGAAGGCGAGAAACAGAGGGGCTGAAACAGAGGGCGAGAAACAGAGCGGCTGAAACAGAGGCCGATAAACAGAGGGGCTGAAACAGAGGGCGAGAAACAGAGGGGCTGAAACAGAGGGCGAGAGACAGAGGGGCAGAAACAGAGGGCGAGAAACAGAGGGGCTGAAACAGAGGGGCTGAAACACAGGGCGAGAAACAGAGGGGCTGAAACAGAGGGCGAAAAACAGAGGTGCTGAAACAGAGGGGCTGAAACGGAGGGGCTGAAACAGAGGGGCTGAGTCAGAGGGGCTGAAACAGAGGGCGAGAAACTGAGGGGCTAAAACAGAGAGCGAGAAACAGAGGGGCTGAAACAGAGGGTGAGAAACAGTGGGGCTGAAACAGAGTGGCTGAAACAGAGGGGCTGAATCAGAGGGGCTGATTCAGAGGGGCTGAAACAGAGGGGCTGAATCAGAGGGGCTGAAACAGAGGGCGAGAAACAGACGGGCTGAAACAGAGGGCGAGAAACAGAGGGGCTGAAACAGAGGGCGATAAACAGAGGGGCTGAAACAGTGGGCGAGAAACAGAGGGGCTGAAAGAGTGGGTCTGAAACAGAGGGGCTGAAACAGAAGGCGAGAAACACAGGGGCTGAAACAGAGGGCGAGAAACAGAGGGGCCGAAACAGAGGGCGAGAAACAGAGGGGCTGAAACAGAGGGCGAGAAACTGAGGGGCTGAAACAGAGGGGCTGAAACAGAAGGCGAGAAACAGAGGGGCTGAAACAGAGGGCGAGAAACAGAGGGGCTGAAACAGAGGGCGATAAACAGAGGGGCTGAAACAGAGGGCGAGAAACAGAGGGGCTGAAACAGAGCGGCTGAAACAGAGGGGCTGAAACAGAAGGCGAGAAACAGTGGGGCTGAAACAGAGGGCGAGAAACAGAGCGGCCGAAACAGAGGGCCAGAAACAGAGGGCGAGAAACAGAGGGACTGAAACAGAGGGGCTGAATCCGAGGGGCTGAAACAGAGGGCGAGAAACAGAGGGGCTGAAACAGAGGGCGAGAAACAGAGGGGCTGAAACCGAGGGGATGAATCAGAGGGGCTGAAACAGAGGGGCTGAAACAGTGGGCGAGAAACAGAGGGGCTGAAACAGAGGGCGAGAAACAGAGGGGCGGAAACAGAGGGCGAGAAACAGAGGGGCTGAAACAGAGGGGGTGAAACAGAGGGGCTGAATCAGAGGGGCTGATTCAGAGGGGCTGCAACAGAGGGGCTGAATCAGCGGGGCTGAAACAGAGGGCGAGAAACAGAGGGGCTGAAACAGA
The DNA here is from genome assembly GCF_047496795.1 of Chiloscyllium punctatum. NCBI lineage: Eukaryota > Metazoa > Chordata > Chondrichthyes > Orectolobiformes > Hemiscylliidae > Chiloscyllium > Chiloscyllium punctatum. Next base: position 621,947 of record NW_027309805.1, on the reverse strand, counting down.
GGGCGAGAGACAGAGGGGCAGAAACAGAGGGGCTGAAACAGAGGGGCTGAAACAGAGCGGCTGAAACAGAGGGGCTGAAACAGAAGGCGAGAAACAGAGGGGCTGAAACAGAGGGCGAGAAACAGAGGGGCTGAAACAGAGGGCGAGAAACAGAGGGTCTGAAACCGAGGGGATGAATCAGAGGGGCTGAAACAGAGGGGCTGAAACAGTGGGCGAGAAACAGAGGGGCTGAAACAGAGGGCGAGAAACAGAGGGGCAGAAACAGAGGGCGAAAAACAGAGGGGCTGAAACAGAGGGGCTGAAACACAGGGGCTGAATCAGTGGGACTGCAACAGAGGGGCTGAATCAGCGGGGCTGAAACAGAGGGCGAGAAACAGAGGGGCTGAAACAGAGGGCGAGAGACAGAGGGGCAGAAACAGAGGGCGAGAAACAGAGGGGCTGAAACAGAGGGGCTGAAACACAGGGCGAGAAACAGAGGGGCTGAAACAGAGGGCGAGAAACAGGGGTGCTGAAACAGAGGGGCTGAAACAGAGGGGCTGAAACAGAGGGGCTGAATCAGAGGGGCTGAAACAGAGGGCGAGAAACTGAGGGGCTGAAACAGAGAGCGAGAAACAGAGGGGCTGAAACAGAGGGTGAGAAACAGTGGGGCTGAAACAGAGTGGCTGAAACAGAGGGGCTGAATCAGAGGGGCTGATTCAGAGGGGCTGAAACAGAGGGGCTGAATCAGAGGGGCAGAAACAGAGGGCGAGAAACAGAGGGGCTGAAACAGAGGGGCTGAAACACAGGGCGAGAAACAGAGGGGCTGAAACAGAGGGCGAGAAACAGAGGTGCTGAAACAGAGGGGCTGAAACAGAGCGGCTGAAACAGAGGGGCTGAATCAGAGGGGCTGAAACAGAGGGCGAGAAACTGAGGGGCTGAAACAGAGAGCGAGAAACAGAGGGGCTGAAACCGAGGGTGAGAAACAGTGGGGCTGAAACAGAGTGGCTGAAACAGAGGGGCTGAATCAGAGGGGCTGATTCAGAGGGGCTGAAACAGAGGGGCTGAATCAGAGGGGCTGACACAGAGGGCGATAAACAGAGGGGCTGAAACAGAGGGCGAGAAACAGAGGGGCTGAAACAGAGGGCGATAAACAGAGGGGCTGAAACAGTGGGCGAGAAACAGAGGGGCTGAAAGAGTGGGTCTGAAACAGAGGGGCTGAAACAGAAGGCGAGAAACAGAGGGGCTGAAACAGAGGGCGAGAAACAGAGGGGCCGAAACAGAGGGGCTGAAACAGAGGGCGAGAAACTGAGGGGCTGAAACAGAGGGGCTGAAACAGAAGGCGAGAAACAGAGGGGCTGAAACAGAGGGCGAGAAACAGAGGGGCTGAAACAGAGGGCGATAAACAGAGGGGCTGAAACAGAGGGCGAGAAACAGAGGGACTGAAACAGAGGGGCTGAATCCGAGGGGCTGAAACAGAGGGCGAGAAACAGAGGGGCTGAAACAGAGGGCGAGAAACAGAGGTGCTGAAACCGAGTGGATGAATCAGAGGGGCTGAAACAGAGGGGCTGAAACAGTGGGCGAGAAACAGAGGGGCTGAAACAGAGGGCGAGAAACAGAGGGGCGGAAACAGAGGGCAAGAAACAGAGGGGCTGAAACAGAGGGGGTGAAACAGAGGGGCTGAATCAGAGGGGCTGATTCAGAGGGGCTGCAACAGAGGGGCTGAATCAGCGGGGCTGAAACAGAGGGCGAGAAACAGAGGGGCTGAAACAGAGGGCGAGAGACAGAGGGGCAGAAACAGAGGGCGAGAAACAGAGGGGCTGAAACAGAGCGGCTGAAACAGAGGGGCTGAAACAGAAGGCGAGAAACAGAGGGGCTGAAACAGAGGGCGAGAAACAGAGGGGCTGAAACAGAGGGTGAGAAACAGAGGGGCTGAAACCGAGGGGATGAATCAGAGGGGCTGAAACAGAGGGGCTGAAACAGTGGGCGAGAAACAGAGGGGCGGAAACAGAGGGCGAGAAACAGAGGGGCAGAAACAGATGGCGAAAAACAGAGGGGCTGAAACAGAGGGGCTGAAACAGAGGGGCTGAATCAGTGGGTCTGCAACAGAGGGGCTGAATCAGCGGGGCTGAAACAGAGGGCGAGAAACAGAGGGGCTGAAACAGAGGGCGAGAGACAGAGGGGCAGAAACAGAGGGCGAGAAACAGAGGGGCTGAAACAGAGGGGCTGAAACACAGGGCGAGAAACAGAGGGGCTGAAACAGAGGGCGAGAAACAGGGGTGCTGAAACACAGGGGCTGAAACAGAGGGGCTGAAACAGAGGGGCTGAATCAGAGGGGCTGAAACAGAGGGCGAGAAACTGAGGGGCTGAAACAGAGAGCGAGAAACAGAGGGGCGGAATCAGAGGGTGAGAAACAGTGGGGCTGAAACAGAGTGGCTGAAACAGAGGGGCTGAATCAGAGGGGCTGATTCAGAGGGGCTGAAACAGAGGGGCTGAATCAGAGGGGCAGAAACAGACGGCGAGAAACAGAGGGGCTGAAACAGAGGGGCTGAAACACAGGGCGAGAAACAGAGGGGCTGAAACAGAGGGCGAGAAACAGAGGTGCTGAAACAGAGGGGCTGAAACAGAGGGGCTGAAACAGAGGGGCTGAATCAGAGGGGCTGAAACAGAGGGCGAGAAACTGAGGGGCTGAAACAGAGAGCGAGAAACAGAGGGGCTGAAACAGAGGGTGAGAAACAGTGGGGCTGAAACAGAGTGGCTGAAACAGAGGGGCTGAATCAGAGGGGCTGATTCAGAGGGGCTGAAACAGAGGGGCTGAATCAGAGGGGCTGACACAGAGGGCGATAAACAGAGGGGCTGAAACAGAGGGCGAGAAACAGAGGGGCTGAAACAGAGGGCGATAAACAGAGGGGCTGAAACAGTGGGCGAGAAACAGAGGGGCTGAAAGAGTGGGTCTGAAACAGAGGGGCTGAAACAGAAGGCGAGAAACAGAGGGGCTGAAACAGAGGGCGAGAAACAGAGGGGCCGAAACAGAGGGCGAGAAACAGAGGGGCTGAAACAGAGGGCGAGAAACTGAGGGGCTGAAACAGAGGGGCTGAAACAGAAGGCGAGAAACAGAGGGGCTGAAACAGAGGGCGAGAAACAGAGGGGCTGAAACAGAGGGCGATAAACAGAGGGGCTGAAACAGAGGGCGAGAAACAGAGGGACTGAAACAGAGGGGCTGAATCCGAGGGGCTGAAACAGAGGGCGAGAAACAGAGGTGCTGAAACAGAGGGCGAGAAACAGAGGTGCTGAAACCGAGGGGATGAATCAGAGGGGCTGAAACAGAGGGGCTGAAACAGTGGGCGAGAAACAGAGGGGCTGAAACAGAGGGCGAGAAACAGAGGGGCGGAAACAGAGGGCGAGAAACAGAGGGGCTGAAACAGAGGGGGTGAAACAGAGGGGCTGAATCAGAGGGGCTGATTCAGAGGGGCTGCAACAGAGGGGCTGAATCAGCGGGGCTGAAACAGAGGGCGAGAAACAGAGGGGCTGAAACAGAGGGCGAGAGACAGAGGGGCAGAAACAGAGGGCGAGAAACAGAGGGGCTGAAACAGAGCGGCTGAAACAGAGGGGCTGAAACAGAAGGCGAGAAACAGAGGGGCTGAAACAGAGGGCGAGAAACAGAGCGGCTGAAACAGAGGGTGAGAAACAGAGGGGCTGAAACCGAGGGGATGAATCAGAGGGGCTGAAACAGAGGGGCTGAAACAGTGGGCGAGAAACAGAGGGGCTGAAACAGAGGGCGAGAAACAGAGGGGCAGAAACAGATGGCGAAAAACAGAGGGGCTGAAACAGAGGGGCTGAAACAGAGGGGCTGAATCAGTGGGTCTGCAACAGAGGGGCTGAATCAGCGGGGCTGAAACAGAGGGCGAGAAACAGAGGGGCTGAAACAGAGGGCGAGAGACAGAGGGGCAGAAACAGAGGGCGAGAAACAGAGGGGCTGAAACAGAGGGGCTGAAACACAGGGCGAGAAACAGAGGGGCTGAAACAGAGGGCGAGAAACAGGGGTGCTGAAACAGAGGGGCTGAAACAGAGGGGCAATAACAGAGGGGCTGAATCAGAGGGGCTGAAACAGAGGGCGAGAAACTGAGGGGCTGAAACAGAGAGCGAGAAACAGAGGGGCTGAAACAGAGGGCGATAAACAGAGGTGCTGAAACAGAGGGCGAGAAACAGAGGGGCTGAAAGAGAGGGGCTGAAACAGAGTGGCTGAAACAGCAGGCGAGAAACAGAGGGGCTGAAACAGAGGACGAGAAACAGAGGGGCCGAAACAGAGGGCGAGAAACAGAGGGGCTGAAACAGAGGGCGAGAAACTGAGGGGCTGAAACAGAGGGGCTGAAACAGAAGGCGAGAAACAGAGGGGCTGAAACAGAGGGCGAGAAACAGAGGGGCTGAAACAGAGGGCGATAAACAGAAGGGCTGAAACAGAGGGCGAGAAACAGAGGGGCTGAAACAGAGCGGCTGAAACAGAGGGGCTGAAACAGAAGGCGAGAAACAGAGGGGCTGAAACAGAGGGCGAGAAACAGAGGGGCCGAAACAGAGGGCCAGAAACAGAGGGCGAGAAACAGAGGGACTGAAACAGAGGGGCTGAATCCGAGAAGCTGAAACAGAGGGCGAGAAACAGAGGGGCTGAAACAGAGGGCGAGAAACAGAGGGGCTGAAACCGAGGGGATGAATCAGAGGGGCTGAAACAGAGAGGCTGAAACAGTGGGCGAGAAACAGAGGAGCTGAAACAGAGGGCGAGAAACAGAGGGGCTTAAACAGAGGGCGAAAAACAGAGGGGCTGAAACAGAGGGGCTGAAACAGAGGTGCTGAATCAGTGGGGCTGATTCAGAGGGGCTGCAACAGAGGGGCTGAATCAGCGGGGCTGAAACAGAGGGCGAGAAACAGAGGGGCTGAAACAGAGGGCGAGAGACAGAGGGGCAGAAACAGAGGGCGAGAAACAGAGGGGCTGAAACAGATGGGCTGAAACAGAGGGCGAGAAACAGAGGGGCTGAAACAGAGGGGCTGAAACAGAGGGGCAGAATCAGAGGGGCTGAAACAGAGGGCGAGAAACTGAGGGGCTGAAACAGAGCGTGAGAAACAGAGGGGCTGAAACAGAGGGTGAGAAACAGTGGGGCTGAAACAGAGGGGCTGAAACAGAGGGGCTGAATCAGAGGGGCTGAATCAGAGGGGCTGAAACAGAGGGGCTGAACCAGAGGGGCTTAAACAGAGGGCGAGAAACAGACGGGCTGAAACAGAGGGCGAGAAACAGAGGGGCAGAAACAGAGGGCTTTTAAACAGAGTGGCTGAAACAGAGGGGCTGAAACAAAGAGCGCGAAACAGAGGGGCTGAAACAGAGGGCGAGAAACAGAGGGGCTGAAACAGATGGGCTGAAATAGAGGGGCTAAATTAGAGGGGCAGAAACAGAGGGCGAGAAACAGAGGGGCTGAAACAGAGGTTTAGAAACAGAGGTGCTGAAACAGAGGGGCTGATACAGAGGGGCTGAAACAGAGGGGCTGAACCAGAGGGCGAGAAACAGAGGGGCTGAAACAGAGGGCGAGAAACAGAGGGGCTGAAACAGAGGGGCTGAAACAGAAGGGCTGAAACAGAGGGGCTGAAACAGAGGGCGAGAAACAGAGTGGCTGAATCAGAGGGGCTGAATCAGAGGGGCTGAAACAGAGGGGCTGAAACAGAGGGCGAGAAGCAGAGGGGCTGAAACAGAGGGCGAGAAACAGAGGGCGAGAAACAGAGGGGCTGAAACAGAGGGGCTGAAACAGAGGGGCTGAAACAGAGGGGTTGATACGGAGGGCGAGAAAGAGAGGGGCTGAAACAGAGGGCGATAAACAGAGGGGCTGAAACAGAGGGCGAGAAACAGAGGGGCTGAAAGAGTGGGGCTGAAACAGAGGGGCTGAAACAGAAGGCGAGAAACAGAGGGGCTGAAACAGAGGGCGAGAAACAGAGGGGCCGAAACAGAGGGCGAGAAACAGAGGGGCTGAAACAGAGGGCGAGAAACTGAGGGGCTGAAACAGAGCGGCTGAAACAGAAGGCGAGAAACAGAGGGGCTGAAACAGAGGGCGAGAAACAGAGGGGCTGAAACAGAGGGCGATAAACAGAGGGGCTGAAACAGAGGGCGAGAAACAGAGGGGCTGAAACAGAGGGCGAGAAACAGAGGGGCTGAAACCGAGGGGCTGAATCCGAGGGGCTGAAACAGAGGGCGAGAAACAGAGGGGCTGAAACAGAGGGCGAGAAACAGAGGGGCTGAAACCGAGGGGATGAATCAGAGGGGCTGAAACAGAGGGGCTGAAACAGAGGGCGAGAAACAGAGGGGCTGAAACAGAGGGCGAGAAACAGAGGGGCGGAAACAGAGGGCGAGAAACAGAGGGGCTGAAACAGAGGGGGTGAAACAGAGGGGCTGAATCAGAGGGGCTGATACGGAGGGCGAGAAACAGAGGGGCTGAAACAGAGGGTGATAAACAGAGGGGCTGAAACAGAGGGCGAGAAACAGAGGGGCTGAAAGAGAGGGGCTGAACCAGAGTGGCTGAAACAGCAGGCGAGAAACAGGGGGCTGAAACAGGGGGCGAGAAACAGAGGGGCCGAAACAGAGGGCGAGAAACAGAGGGGCTGAAACAGAGGGCGAGAAACTGAGGGGCTGAAACAGAGGGGCTGAAACAGAAGGCGAGAAACAGAGGGGCTGAAACAGAGGGCGAGAAACAGAGGGGCTGAAACAGAGGGCGATAAACAGAGGGGCTGAAACAGAGGGCGAGAAACAGAGGGGCTGAAACAGAGGGCGAGAGACAGAGGGGCAGAAACAGAGGGCGAGAAACAGAGGGGCTGAAACAGAGGGGCTGAAACACAGGGCGAGAAACAGAGGGGCTGAAACAGAGGGCGAAAAACAGAGGTGCTGAAACAGAGGGGCTGAAACAGAGGGGCTGAAACAGAGGGGCTGAATCAGAGGGGCTGAAACAGAGGGCGAGAAACTGAGGGGCTAAAACAGAGAGCGAGAAACAGAGGGGCTGAAACAGAGGGTGAGAAACAGTGGGGCTGAAACAGAGTGGCTGAAACAGAGGGGCTGAATCAGAGGGGCTGATTCAGAGGGGCTGAAACAGAGGGGCTGAATCAGAGGGGCTGAAACAGAAGGCGAGAAACAGACGGGCTGAAACAGAGGGCGAGAAACAGAGGGGCTGAAACAGAGGGCGATAAACAGAGGGGCTGAAACAGTGGGCGAGAAACAGAGGGGCTGAAAGAGTGGGTCTGAAACAGAGGGGCTGAAACAGAAGGCGAGAAACACAGGGGCTGAAACAGAGGGCGAGAAACAGAGGGGCCGAAACAGAGGGCGAGAAACAGAGGGGCTGAAACAGAGGGCGAGAAACTGAGGGGATGAAACAGAGGGGCTGAAACAGAAGGCGAGAAACAGAGGGGCTGAAACAGAGGGCGAGAAACAGAGGGGCTGAAACAGAGGGCGATAAACAGAGGGTCTGAAACAGAGCGGCTGAAACAGAGGGGCTGAAACAGAAGGCGAGAAACAGTGGGGCTGAAACAGAGGGCGAGAAACAGAGCGGCCGAAACAGAGGGCCAGAAACAGAGGGCGAGAAACAGAGGGACTGAAACAGAGGGGCTGAATCCGAGGGGCTGAAACAGAGGGCGAGAAACAGAGGGGCTGAAACAGAGGGCGAGAAACAGAGGGGCTGAAACCGAGGGGATGAATCAGAGGGGCTGAAACAGAGGGGCTGAAACAGTGGGCGAGAAACAGAGGGGCTGAAACAGAGGGCGAGAAACAGAGGGGCGGAAACAGAGGGCGAGAAACAGAGGGGCTGAAACAGAGGGGGTGAAACAGAGGGGCTGAATCAGAGGGGCTGATTCAGAGGGGCTGCAACAGAGGGGCTGAATCAGCGGGGCTGAAACAGAGGGCGAGAAACAGAGGGGCTGAAACAGAGGGCGAGAGACAGAGGGGCAGAAACAGAGGGGCTGAAACAGAGGGGCTGAAACAGAGCGGCTGAAACAGAGGGGCTGAAACAGAAGGCGAGAAACAGAGGGGCTGAAACAGTGGGCGAGAAACAGCGGGCTGAAACAGTGGGCGAGAAACAGAGGGGCTGAAACAGAGGGCGAGAAACAGAGGGGCAGAAACAGAGGGCGAAAAACAGAGGGGCTGAAACAGAGGGGCTGAAACACAGGGGCTGAATCAGTGGGTCTGCAACAGAGGGGCTGAATCAGCGGGGCTGAAACAGAGGGCGAGAAACAGAGGGGCTGAAACAGAGGGCGAGAGACAGAGGGGCAGAAACAGAGGGCGAGATACAGAGGGGCTGAAACAGAGGGGCTGAAACACAGGGCGAGAAACAGAGGGGCTGAAACAGAGGGCGAGAAACAGGGGTGCTGAAACAGAGGGGCTGAAACAGAGGGGCTGAAACAGAGGGGCTGAATCAGAGGGGCTGAAACAGAGGGGGAGAAACTGAGGGGCTGAAACAGAGAGCGAGAAACAGAGGGGCTGAAACAGAGGGTGAGAAACAGTGGGGCTGAAACAGAGTGGCTGAAACAGAGTGGCTGAATCAGAGGGGCTGATTCAGAGGGGCTGAAACAGAGGGGCTGAATCAGAGGGGCAGAAACAGAGGGCGAGAAACAGAGGGGCTGAAACAGAGGGGCTGAAACACAGGGCGAGAAACAGAGGGGCTGAAACAGAGGGCGAGAAACAGAGGTGCTGAAACAGAGGGGCTGAAACAGAGGGGCTGAAACAGAGGGGCTGAATCACAGGGGCTGAAACAGAGGGCGAGAAACTGAGGGGCTGAAACAGAGAGCGAGAAACAGAGGGGCTGAAACCGAGGGTGAGAAACAGTGGGGCTGAAACAGAGTGGCTGAAACAGAGGGGCTGAATCAGAGGGGCTGATTCAGAGGGGCTGAAACAGAGGGGCTGAATCAGAGGGGCTGACACAGAGGGCGATAAACAGAGGGGCTGAAACAGAGGGCGAGAAACAGAGGGGCTGAAACAGAGGGCGATAAACAGAGGGGCTGAAACAGTGGGCGAGAAACAGAGGGGCTGAAAGAGTGGGTCTGAAACAGAGGGGCTGAAACAGAAGGCGAGAAACAGAGGGGCTGAAACAGAGGGCGAGAAACAGAGGGGCCGAAACAGAGGGCGAGAAACAGAGGGGCTGAAACAGAGGGCGAGAAACTGAGGGGCTGAAACAGAGGGGCTGAAACAGAAGGCGAGAAACAGAGTGGCTGAAACAGAGGGCGAGAAACAGAGGGGCTGAAACAGAGGGCGATAAACAGAGGGGCTGAAACAGAGGGCGAGAAACAGAGGGACTGAAACAGAGGGGCTGAATCCGAGGGGCTGAAACAGAGGGCGAGAAACAGAGGGGCTGAAACAGAGGGCGAGAAACAGAGGTGCTGAAACCGAGTGGATGAATCAGAGGGGCTGAAACAGAGGGGCTGAAACAGTGGGCGAGAAACAGAGGGGCTGAAACAGAGGGCGAGAAACAGAGGGGCGGAAACAGAGGGCGAGAAACAGAGGGGCTGAAACAGAGGGGGTGAAACAGAGGGGCTGAATCAGAGGGGCTGATTCAGAGGGGCTGCAACAGAGGGGCTGAATCAGCGGGGCTGAAACAGAGGGCGAGAAACAGAGGGGCTGAAACAGAGGGCGAGAGACAGAGGGGCAGAAACAGAGGGCGAGAAACAGAGGGGCTGAAACAGAGGGCGAGAAACAGAGGTGCTGAAACCGAGGGGATGAATCAGAGGGGCTGAAACAGAGGGGCTGAAACAGTGGGCGAGAAACAGAGGGGCTGAAACAGAGGGCGAGAAACAGAGGGGCGGAAACAGAGGGCGAGAAACAGAGGGGCTGAAACAGAGGGGGTGAAACAGAGGGGCTGAATCAGAGGGGCTGATTCAGAGGGGCTGCAACAGAGGGGCTGAATCAGCGGGGCTGAAACAGAGGGCGAGAAACAGAGGGGCTGAAACAGAGGGCGAGAGACAGAGGGGCAGAAACAGAGGGCGAGAAACAGAGGGGCTGAAACAGAGCGGCTGAAACAGAGGGGCTGAAACAGAAGGCGAGAAACAGAGGGGCTGAAACAGAGGGCGAGAAACAGAGCGGCTGAAACAGAGGGTGAGAAACAGAGGGGCTGAAACCGAGGGGATGAATCAGAGGGGCTGAAACAGAGGGGCTGAAACAGTGGGCGAGAAACAGAGGGGCTGAAACAGAGGGCGAGAAACAGAGGGGCAGAAACAGATGGCGAAAAACAGAGGGGCTGAAACAGAGGGGCTGAAACAGAGGGGCTGAATCAGTGGGTCTGCAACAGAGGGGCTGAATCAGCGGGGCTGAAACAGAGGGCGAGAAACAGAGGGGCTGAAACAGAGGGCGAGAGACAGAGGGGCAGAAACAGAGGGCGAGAAACAGAGGGGCTGAAACAGAGGGGCTGAAACACAGGGCGAGAAACAGAGGGGCTGAAACAGAGGGCGAGAAACAGGGGTGCTGAAACAGAGGGGCTGAAACAGAGGGGCTGAAACAGAGGGGCTGAATCAGAGGGGCTGAAACAGAGGGCGAGAAACTGAGGGGCTGAAACAGAGAGCGAGAAACAGAGGGGCTGAAACAGAGGGCGATAAACAGAGGTGCTGAAACAGAGGGCGAGAAACAGAGGGGCTGAAAGAGAGGGGCTGAAACAGAGTGGCTGAAACAGCAGGCGAGAAACAGAGGGGCTGAAACAGAGGACGAGAAACAGAGGGGCCGAAACAGAGGGCGAGAAACAGAGGGGCTGAAACAGAGGGCGAGAAACTGAGGGGCTGAAACAGAGGGGCTGAAACAGAAGGCGAGAAACAGAGGGGCTGAAACAGAGGGCGAGAAACAGAGGGGCTGAAACAGAGGGCGATAAACAGAAGGGCTGAAACAGAGGGCGAGAAACAGAGGGGCTGAAACAGAGCGGCTGAAACAGAGGGGCTGAAACAGAAGGCGAGAAACAGAGGGGCTGAAACAGAGGGCGAGAAACAGAGGGGCCGAAACAGAGGGCCAGAAACAGAGGGCGAGAAACAGAGGGACTGAAACAGAGGGGCTGAATCCGAGAAGCTGAAACAGAGGGCGAGAAACAGAGGGGCTGAAACAGAGGGCGAGAAACAGAGGGGCTGAAACCGAGGGGATGAATCAGAGGGGCTGAAACAGAGAGGCTGAAACAGTGGGCGAGAAACAGAGGAGCTGAAACAAAGGGCGAGAAACAGAGGGGCTTAAACAGAGGGCGAAAAACAGAGGGGCTGAAACAGAGGGGCTGAAACAGAGGTGCTGAATCAGTGGGGCTGATTCAGAGGGGCTGCAACAGAGGGGCTGAATCAGCGGGGCTGAAACAGAGGGCGAGAAACAGAGGGGCTGAAACAGAGGGCGAGAGACAGAGGGGCAGAAACAGAGGGCGAGAAACAGAGGGGCTGAAACAGATGGGCTGAAACAGAGGGCGAGAAACAGAGGGGCTGAAACAGAGGGGCTGAAACAGAGGGGCAGAATCAGAGGGGCTGAAACAGAGGGCGAGAAACTGAGGGGCTGAAACAGAGCGTGAGAAACAGAGGGGCTGAAACAGAGGGTGAGAAACAGTGGGGCTGAAACAGAGGGGCTGAAACAGAGGGGCTGAATCAGAGGGGCTGATTCAGAGGGGCTGAAACAGAGGGGCTGAACCAGAGGGGCTTAAACAGAGGGCGAGAAACAGACGGGCTGAAACAGAGGGCGAGAAACAGAGGGGCAGAAACAGAGGGCTTTTAAACAGAGTGGCTGAAACAGAGGGGCTGAAACAAAGAGCGCGAAACAGAGGGGCTGAAACAGAGGGCGAGAAACAGAGGGGCTGAAACAGATGGGCTGAAATAGAGGGGCTAAATTAGAGGGGCAGAAACAGAGGGCGAGAAACAGAGGGGCTGAAACAGAGGTTTAGAAACAGAGGTGCTGAAACAGAGGGGCTGATACAGAGGGGCTGAAACAGAGGGGCTGAACCAGAGGGCGAGAAACAGAGGGGCTGAAACAGAGGGCGAGAAACAGAGGGGCTGAAACAGAGGGGCTGAAACAGAAGGGCTGAAACAGAGGGGCTGAAACAGAGGGCGAGAAACAGAGTGGCTGAATCAGAGGGGCTGAATCAGAGGGGCTGAAACAGAGGGGCTGAAACAGAGGGCGAGAAGCAGAGGGGCTGAAACAGAGGGCGAGAAACAGAGGGCGAGAAACAGAGGGGCTGAAACAGAGGGGCTGAAACAGAGGGGCTGAAACAGAGGGGTTGATACGGAGGGCGAGAAACAGAGGGGCTGAAACAGAGGGCGATAAACAGAGGGGCTGAAACAGAGGGCGAGAAACAGAGGGGCTGAAAGAGTGGGGCTGAAACAGAGGGGCTGAAACAGAAGGCGAGAAACAGAGGGGCTGAAACAGAGGGCGAGAAACAGAGGGGCCGAAACAGAGGGCGAGAAACAGAGGGGCTGAAACAGAGGGCGAGAAACTGAGGGGCTGAAACAGAGCGGCTGAAACAGAAGGCGAGAAACAGAGGGGCTGAAACAGAGGGCGAGAAACAGAGGGGCTGAAACAGAGGGCGATAAACAGAGGGGCTGAAACAGAGGGCGAGAAACAGAGGGGCTGAAACAGAGGGCGAGAAACAGAGGGGCTGAAACCGAGGGGCTGAATCCGAGGGGCTGAAACAGAGGGCGAGAAACAGAGGGGCTGAAACAGAGGGCGAGAAACAGAGGGGCTGAAACCGAGGGGATGAATCAGAGGGGCTGAAACAGAGGGGCTGAAACAGAGGGCGAGAAACAGAGGGGCTGAAACAGAGGGCGAGAAACAGAGGGGCGGAAACAGAGGGCGAGAAACAGAGGGGCTGAAACAGAGGGGGTGAAACAGAGGGGCTGAATCAGAGGGGCTGATACGGAGGGCGAGAAACAGAGGGGCTGAAACAGAGGGTGATAAACAGAGGGGCTGAAACAGAGGGCGAGAAACAGAGGGGCTGAAAGAGAGGGGCTGAACCAGAGTGGCTGAAACAGCAGGCGAGAAACAGGGGGCTGAAACAGGGGGCGAGAAACAGAGGGGCCGAAACAGAGGGCGAGAAACAGAGGGGCTGAAACAGAGGGCGAGAAACTGAGGGGCTGAAACAGAGGGGCTGAAACAGAAGGCGAGAAACAGAGGGGCTGAAACAGAGGGCGAGAAACAGAGGGGCTGAAACAGAGGGCGATAAACAGAGGGGCTGAAACAGAGGGCGAGAAACAGAGGGGCTGAAACAGAGGGCGAGAGACAGAGGGGCAGAAACAGAGGGCGAGAAACAGAGGGGCTGAAACAGAGGGGCTGAAACACAGGGCGAGAAACAGAGGGGCTGAAACAGAGGGCGAAAAACAGAGGTGCTGAAACAGAGGGGCTGAAACAGAGGGGCTGAAACAGAGGGGCTGAATCAGAGGGGCTGAAACAGAGGGCGAGAAACTGAGGGGCTAAAACAGAGAGCGAGAAACAGAGGGGCTGAAACAGAGGGTGAGAAACAGTGGGGCTGAAACAGAGTGGCTGAAACAGAGGGGCTGAATCAGAGGGGCTGATTCAGAGGGGCTGAAACAGAGGGGCTGAATCAGAGGGGCTGAAACAGAGGGCGAGAAACAGACGGGCTGAAACAGAGGGCGAGAAACAGAGGGGCTGAAACAGAGGGCGATAAACAGAGGGGCTGAAACAGTGGGCGAGAAACAGAGGGGCTGAAAGAGTGGGTCTGAAACAGAGGGGCTGAAACAGAAGGCGAGAAACACAGGGGCTGAAACAGAGGGCGAGAAACAGAGGGGCCGAAACAGAGGGCGAGAAACAGAGGGGCTGAAACAGAGGGCGAGAAACTGAGGGGATGAAACAGAGGGGCTGAAACAGAAGGCGAGAAACAGAGGGGCTGAAACAGAGGGCGAGAAACAGAGGGGCTGAAACAGAGGGCGATAAACAGAGGGTCTGAAACAGAGCGGCTGAAACAGAGGGGCTGAAACAGAAGGCGAGAAACAGTGGGGCTGAAACAGAGGGCGAGAAACAGAGCGGCCGAAACAGAGGGCCAGAAACAGAGGGCGAGAAACAGAGGGACTGAAACAGAGGGGCTGAATCCGAGGGGCTGAAACAGAGGGCGAGAAACAGAGGGGCTGAAACAGAGGGCGAGAAACAGAGGGGCTGAAACCGAGGGGATGAATCAGAGGGGCTGAAACAGAGGGGCTGAAACAGTGGGCGAGAAACAGAGGGGCTGAAACAGAGGGCGAGAAACAGAGGGGCGGAAACAGAGGGCGAGAAACAGAGGGGCTGAAACAGAGGGGGTGAAACAGAGGGGCTGAATCAGAGGGGCTGATTCAGAGGGGCTGCAACAGAGGGGCTGAATCAGCGGGGCTGAAACAGAGGGCGAGAAACAGAGGGGCTGAAACAGAGGGCGAGAGACAGAGGGGCAGAAACAGAGGGGCTGAAACAGAGGGGCTGAAACAGAGCGGCTGAAACAGAGGGGCTGAAACAGAAGGCGAGAAACAGAGGGGCTGAAACAGTGGGCGAGAAACAGCGGGCTGAAACAGTGGGCGAGAAACAGAGGGGCTGAAACAGAGGGCGAGAAACAGAGGGGCAGAAACAGAGGGCGAAAAACAGAGGGGCTGAAACAGAGGGGCTGAAACACAGGGGCTGAATCAGTGGGTCTGCAACAGAGGGGCTGAATCAGCGGGGCTGAAACAGAGGGCGAGAAACAGAGGGGCTGAAACAGAGGGCGAGAGACAGAGGGGCAGAAACAGAGGGCGAGAAACAGAGGGGCTGAAACAGAGGGGCTGAAACACAGGGCGAGAAACAGAGGGGCTGAAACAGAGGGCGAGAAACAGGGGTGCTGAAACAGAGGGGCTGAAACAGAGGGGCTGAAACAGAGGGGCTGAATCAGAGGGGCTGAAACAGAGGGGGAGAAACTGAGGGGCTGAAACAGAGAGCGAGAAACAGAGGGGCTGAAACAGAGGGTGAGAAACAGTGGGGCTGAAACAGAGTGGCTGAAACAGAGTGGCTGAATCAGAGGGGCTGATTCAGAGGGGCTGAAACAGAGGGGCTGAATCAGAGGGGCAGAAACAGAGGGCGAGAAACAGAGGGGCTGAAACAGAGGGGCTGAAACACAGGGCGAGAAACAGAGGGGCTGAAACAGAGGGCGAGAAACAGAGGTGCTGAAACAGAGGGGCTGAAACAGAGGGGCTGAAACAGAGGGGCTGAATCACAGGGGCTGAAACAGAGGGCGAGAAACTGAGGGGCTGAAACAGAGAGCGAGAAACAGAGGGGCTGAAACCGAGGGTGAGAAACAGTGGGGCTGAAACAGAGTGGCTGAAACAGAGGGGCTGAATCAGAGGGGCTGATTCAGAGGGGCTGAAACAGAGGGGCTGAATCAGAGGGGCTGACACAGAGGGCGATAAACAGAGGGGCTGAAACAGAGGGCGAGAAACAGAGGGGCTGAAACAGAGGGCGATAAACAGAGGGGCTGAAACAGTGGGCGAGAAACAGAGGGGCTGAAAGAGTGGGTCTGAAACAGAGGGGCTGAAACAGAAGGCGAGAAACAGAGGGGCTGAAACAGAGGGCGAGAAACAGAGGGGCCGAAACAGAGGGCGAGAAACAGAGGGGCTGAAACAGAGGGCGAGAAACTGAGGGGCTGAAACAGAGGGGCTGAAACAGAAGGCGAGAAACAGAGTGGCTGAAACAGAGGGCGAGAAACAGAGGGGCTGAAACAGAGGGCGATAAACAGAGGGGCTGAAACAGAGGGCGAGAAACAGAGGGACTGAAACAGAGGGGCTGAATCCGAGGGGCTGAAACAGAGGGCGAGAAACAGAGGGGCTGAAACAGAGGGCGAGAAACAGAGGTGCTGAAACCGAGTGGATGAATCAGAGGGGCTGAAACAGAGGGGCTGAAACAGTGGGCGAGAAACAGAGGGGCTGAAACAGAGGGCGAGAAACAGGGGGGCGGAAACAGAGGGCGAGAAACAGAGGGGCTGAAACAGAGGGGGTGAAACAGAGGGGCTGAATCAGAGGGGCTGATTCAGAGGGGCTGCAACAGAGGGGCTGAATCAGCGGGGCTGAAACAGAGGGCGAGAAACAGAGGGGCTGAAACAGAGGGCGAGAGACAGAGGGGCAGAAACAGAGGGCGAGAAACAGAGGGGCTGAAACAGAGCGGCTGAAACAGAGGGGCTGAAACAGAAGGCGAGAAACAGAGGGGCTGAAACAGAGGGCGAGAAACAGAGGAGCTGAAACAGAGGGTGAGAAACAGAGGGGCTGAAACCGAGGGGATGAATCAGAGGGGCTGAAACAGAGGGGCTGAAACAGTGGGCGAGAAACAGAGGGGCTGAAACAGAGGGCGAGAAACAGAGGGGCAGAAACAGATGGCGAAAAACAGAGGGGCTGAAACAGAGGGGCTGAAACAGAGGGGCTGAATCAGTGGGTCTGCAACAGAGGGGCTGAATCAGCGGGGCTGAAACAGAGTGCGAGAAACAGAGGGGCTGAAACAGAGGGCGAGAGACAGAGGGGCAGAAACAGAGGGCGAGAAACAGATGGGCTGAAACAGAGGGGCTGAAACACAGGGCGAGAAACAGAGGGGCTGAAACAGAGGGCGAGAAACAGGGGTGCTGAAACACAGGGGCTGAAACAGAGGGGCTGAAACAGAGGGCGAGAAACTGAGGGGCTGAAACAGAGAGCGAGAAACAGAGGGGCTGAAACAGAGGGTGAGAAACAGTGGGGCTGAAACAGAGTGGCTGAAACAGAGGGGCTGAATCAGAGGGGCTGATTCAGAGGGGCTGAAACAGAGGGGCTGAATCAGAGGGGCAGAAACAGAGGGCGAGAAACAGAGGGGCTGAAACAGAGGGGCTGAAACACAGGGCGAGAAACAGAGGGGCTGAAACAGAGGGCGAGAAACAGAGGTGCTGAAACAGAGGGGCTGAAACAGAGGGGCTGAAACAGAGGGGCTGAATCAGAGGGGCTGAAACAGAGGGCGAGAAACTGAGGGGCTGAAACAGAGAGCGAGAAACAGAGGGGCTGAAACAGAGGGTGTGAAACAGTGGGGCTGAAACAGAGTGGCTGAAACAGAGGGGCTGAATCAGAGGGGCTGATTCAGAGGGGCTGAAACAGAGGGGCTGAATCAGAGGGGCAGAAACAGAGGGCGAGAAACAGAGGGGCTGAAACAGAGGGGCTGAAACACAGGGCGAGAAACAGAGGGGCTGAAACAGAGGGCGAGAAACAGAGGTGCTGAAACAGAGGGGCTGAAACAGAGGGGCTGAAACAGAGGGGCTGAATCAGAGGGGCTGAAACAGAGGGCGAGAAACTGAGGGGCTGAAACAGAGAGCGAGAAACAGAGGGGCTGAAACAGAGGGTGAGAAACAGTGGGGCTGAAACAGAGTGGCTGAAACAGAGGGGCTGAATCAGAGGGGCTGATTCAGAGGGGCTGAAACAGAGGGGCTGAATCAGAGGGGCTGACACAGAGGGCGATAAACAGAGGGGCTGAAACAGCGGGCGAGAAACAGAGGGGCTGAAACAGAGGGCGATAAACAGAGGGGCTGAAACAGTGGGCGAGAAACAGAGGGGCTGAAAGAGTGGGTCTGAAACAGAGGGGCTGAAACAGAAGGCGAGAAACAGAGGGGCTGAAACAGAGGGCGAGAAACAGAGGGGCCGAAACAGAGGGCGAGAAACAGAGGGGCTGAAACAGAGGGCGAGAAACTGAGGGGCTGAAACAGAGGGGCTGAAACAGAAGGCGAGAAACAGAGGGGCTGAAACAGAGGGCGAGAAACAGAGGGGCTGAAACAGAGGGCGATAAACAGAGGGGCTGAAACAGAGGGCGAGAAACAGAGGGACTGAAACAGAGGGGCTGAATCCGAGGGGCTGAAACAGAGGGCGAGAAACAGAGGGGCTGAAACAGAGGGCGAGAAACAGAGGTGCTGAAACCGAGGGGATGAATCAGAGGGGCTGAAACAGAGGGGCTGAAACAGTGGGCGAGAAACAGAGGGGCTGAAACAGAGGGCGAGAAACAGAGGGGCGGAAACAGAGGGCGAGAAACAGAGGGGCTGAAACAGAGGGGGTGAAACAGAGGGGCTGAATCAGAGGGGCTGATTCAGAGGGGCTGCAACAGAGGGGCTGAATCAGCGGGGCTGAAACAGAGGGCGAGAAAAAGAGGGGCTGAAACAGAGGGCGAGAGACAGAGGGGCAGAAACAGAGGGCGAGAAACAGAGGGGCTGAAACAGAGCGGCTGAAACAGAGGGGCTGAAACAGAAGGCGAGAAACAGAGGGGCTGAAACAGAGGGCGAGAAACAGAGGGGCTGAAACAGAGGGTGAGAAACAGAGGGGCTGAAACCGAGGGGATGAATCAGAGGGGCTGAAACAGAGGGGCTGAAACAGTGGGCGAGAAACAGAGGGGCTGAAACAGAGGGCGAGAAACAGAGGGGCAGAAACAGATGGCGAAAAACAGAGGGGCTGAAACAGAGGGGCTGAAACAGAGGGGCTGAATCAGCGGGGGCTGAAACAGAGGGCGAGAAACAGAGGGGCTGAAACAGAGGGCGAGAGACAGAGGGGCAGAAACAGAGGGCGAGAAACAGAGGGGCTGAAACAGAGGGGCTGAAACACAGGGCGAGAAACAGAGGGGCTGAAACAGAGGGCGAGAAACAGGGGTGCTGAAACAGAGGGGCTGAAACAGAGGGGCTGAAACAGAGGGGCTGAATCAGAGGGGCTGAAACAGAGGGCGAGAAACTGAGGGGCTGAAACAGAGGGCGAGAAACTGAGGGGCTGAAACAGAGGGGCTGAAACAGAAGGCGAGAAACAGAGGGGCTGAAACAGAGGGCGAGAAACAGAGGGGCTGAAACAGAGGGCGATAAACAGAGGGGCTGAAACAGAGGGCGAGAAACAGAGGGGCTGAAACAGAGCGGCTGAAACAGAGGGGCTGAAACAGAAGGCGAGAAACAGTGGGGCTGAAACAGAGGGCGAGAAACAGAGCGGCCGAAACAGAGGGCCAGAAACAGAGGGCGAGAAACAGAGGGACTGAAACAGAGGGGCTGAATCCGAGGGGCTGAAACAGAGGGCGAGAAACAGAGTGGCTGAAACAGAGGGCGAGAAACAGAGGTGCTGAAAACGAGGGGATGAATCAGAGGGGCTGAAACAGAGGGGCTGAAATAGTGGGCGAGAAACAGAGGGGCTGAAACAGAGGGCGAGAAACAGAGGGGCGGAAACAGAGGGCGAGAAACAGAGGGGCTGAAACAGAGGGGGTGAAACAGAGGGGCTGAATCAGAGGGGCTGATTCAGAGGGGCTGCAACAGAGGGGCTGAATCAGCGGGGCTGAAACAGAGGGCGAGAAACAGAGGGGCAGAAACAGTGGGCGAGAGACAGAGGGGCAGAAACAGAGGGCGAGAAACAGAGGGGCTGAAACAGGGGGGCTGAAACAGAGGGCGAGAAACAGAGGGGCTGAAACAGAGGGTGAGAAACAGAGGGGCTGAAACCGAGGGGATGAATCAGAGGGGCTGAAACAGAGGGGCTGAAACAGTGGGCGAGAAACAGAGGGGCTGAAACAGAGGGCGAGAAACAGAGGGGCAGAAACAGATGGCGAAAAACAGAGGGGCTGAAACAGAGGGGCTGAAACAGA
Source organism: Chiloscyllium punctatum (assembly GCF_047496795.1). Lineage (NCBI taxonomy): Eukaryota > Metazoa > Chordata > Chondrichthyes > Orectolobiformes > Hemiscylliidae > Chiloscyllium > Chiloscyllium punctatum. Next base: position 602,404 of record NW_027309805.1, on the reverse strand, counting down.
GGGGCTGAATCAGCGGGGCTGAAACAGAGGGCGAGAAACAGAGGGGCTGAAACAGAGGGCGAGAGACAGAGGGGCAGAAACAGAGGGCGAGAAACAGAGGGGCTGAAACAGAGGGGCTGAAACACAGGGCGAGAAACAGAGGGGCTGAAACAGAGGGCGAGAAACAGGGGTGCTGAAACAGAGGGGCTGAAACAGAGGGGCTGAAACAGAGGGGCTGAATCAGAGGGGCTGAAACAGAGGGCGAGAAACTGAGGGGCTGAAACAGAGGGCGAGAAACTGAGGGGCTGAAACAGAGGGGCTGAAACAGAAGGCGAGAAACAGAGGGGCTGAAACAGAGGGCGAGAAACAGAGGGGCTGAAACAGAGGGCGATAAACAGAGGGGCTGAAACAGAGGGCGAGAAACAGAGGGGCTGAAACAGAGCGGCTGAAACAGAGGGGCTGAAACAGAAGGCGAGAAACAGTGGGGCTGAAACAGAGGGGCGAGAAACAGAGCGGCCGAAACAGAGGGCCAGAAACAGAGGGCGAGAAACAGAGGGACTGAAACAGAGGGGCTGAATCCGAGGGGCTGAAACAGAGGGCGAGAAACAGAGTGGCTGAAACAGAGGGCGAGAAACAGAGGTGCTGAAAACGAGGGGATGAATCAGAGGGGCTGAAACAGAGGGGCTGAAACAGTGGGCGAGAAACAGAGGGGCTGAAACAGAGGGCGAGAAACAGAGGGGCGGAAACAGAGGGCGAGAAACAGAGGGGCTGAAACAGAGGGGGTGAAACAGAGGGGCTGAATCAGAGGGGCTGATTCAGAGGGGCTGCAACAGAGGGGCTGAATCAGCGGGGCTGAAACAGAGGGCGAGAAACAGAGGGGCAGAAACAGTGGGCGAGAGACAGAGGGGCAGAAACAGAGGGCGAGAAACAGAGGGGCTGAAACAGGGGGGCTGAAACAGAGGGCGAGAAACAGAGGGGCTGAAACAGAGGGCGAGAAACAGAGGGGCTGAAACAGAGGGGCTGAAACAGAGGGGCTGAAACAGAGGGGCTGAAACAGTGGGGATGAAACAGAGGGCGAGAAACAGAGGGGCTGAAACAGAGGGCGAGAAACAGAGGGGCTGAAACAGAGGGTGAGAAATAGTGGGGCTGAAACAGAGGGGCTGAAACAGAGGGGCTGAATCAGAAGGGCTGATCCAGAGGGGCTGAAACAGAGGGGCTGAATCAGAGGGGCTGAAACAGAGGGCGAGAAACAGACGGGCTGAAACAGAGGGCGAGAAACAGAGGGGCAGAAACAGAGGGCTTTTAAACAGAGTGGCTGAAACAGAGGGGCTGAAACAAAGAGCGCGAAACAGAGGGGCTGAAACAGAGTGCGAGAAACAGAGGGGCTGAAACAGAGGGGCTGAAACAGAGGGGCTAAATTAGAGGGGCTGAAACAGAGGGCGAGAAACAGAGGGGCTGAAACAGAGGGGCTGAAACAGAGGGCGAGAAACAGAGGGGCTGAAACAGAGGGCGAGAAACAGAGGGGCTGAAACAGAGGGGCTTAAACAGAAGGGCTGAAACAGAGGGGCTGAAACAGAGGGCGAGAAACAGAGGGTGAGAAACAGTGGGGCTGAAACAGAGGGGCTGAAACAGAGGGGCTGAAACAGAGAGCGAGAATCAGAGGGGCTGAAACAGAGGGCGAGAAACAGAGGGCGAGAAACAGAGGGGCTGAAACAGAGGGGCTGAAACAGAGGGGCTGAAACAGAGGGGCTGATACAGAGGGCGAGAAACAGAGTGGCTGAAACAGAGGGTGATAAACAGAGGGGCTGAAACAGAGGGCGAGAAACAGAGGGGCTGAAAGAGAGGGGCTGAAACAGAGTGGCTGAAACAGCAGGCGAGAAACAGAGGGGCTGAAACAGGGGGCGAGAAACAGAGGGGCCGAAACAGAGGGCGAGAAACAGAGAGCTGAAAGAGAGGGCGAGAAATTGAGGGGCTGAAACAGAGCGGCTGAAACAGAAGGCGAGGAACAGAGGGGCTGAAACAGAGGGCGAGAAACAGAGGGGCTGAAACAGAGGGCGATAAACAGAGGGGCTGAAACAGAGGGCGAGAAACAGAGGGGCTGAAACAGAGCGGCTGAAACAGAGGGGCTGAAACAGAAGGCGAGAAACAGAGGGGCTGAAACAGAGGGCGAGAAACAGAGGGGCTGAAACAGAGGGCGAGAAACAGAGGGGCTGAAACCGAGGGGATGAATCAGAGGGGCTGAAACAGAGGGGCTGAAACAGTGGGCGAGAAACTGAGGGGCTGAAACAGAGGGCGAGAAACAGAGGGGCAGAAACAGAGGGCGAAAAACAGAGGGGCTGAAACAGAGGGGCTGAAACAGAGGGGCAGAATCAGTGGGTCTGCAACAGAGGGGCTGAATCAGCGGGGCTGAAACAGAGGGCGAGAAACAGAGGGGCTGAAACAGAGGGCGAGAGACAGAGGGGCAGAAACAGAGGGCGAGAAACAGAGGGGCTGTAACAGAGGGGCTGAAAAACAGGGCGAGAAACAGAGGGGCTGAAACAGAGGGCGAGAAACAGAGGTGCTGAAACAGAGGGGCTGAAACAGAGGGGCTGAAACAGATGGGCTGAATCAGAGGGGCTGAAACAGAGTGCGAGAAACTGAGGGGTTGAAACAGAGAGCGAGAAACAGAGGGGCTGAAACAGAGGGTGAGAAACAGTGGGGCTGAAACAGAGTGGCTGAAACAGAGGGGCTGAATCAGAGGGGCTGATTCAGAGGGGCTGAAACAGAGGGGCTGAATCAGAGGGGCAGAAACAGAGGGCGATAAACAGAGGGGCTGAAACAGAGGGCGAGAAACAGAGGGGCTGAAACAGAGGGCGATAAACAGAGGGGCTGAAACAGTGGGCGAGAAACAGAGGGGCTGAAAGAGTGGGTCTGAAACAGAGGGGCTGAAACAGAAGGCGAGAAACAGAGGGGCTGAAACAGAGGGCGAGAAACAGAGGGGCCGAAACAGAGGGCGAGAAACAGAGGGGCTGAAACAGAGGGCGAGAAACTGAGGGACTGAAACAGAGGGGCTGAAACAGAAGGCGAGAAACAGAGGGGCTGAAACAGAGGGCGAGAAACAGAGGGGCTGAAACAGAGGGCGATAAACAGAGGGGCTGAAACAGAGGGCGAGAAACAGAGGGGCTGAAACAGAGCGGCTGAAACAGAGGGGCTGAAACAGAAGGCGAGAAACAGTGGGGCTGAAACAGAGGGCGAGAAACAGAGCGGCCGAAACAGAGGGCCAGAAACAGAGGGCGAGAAACAGAGGGACTGAAACAGAGGGGCTGAATCCGAGGGGCTGAAACAGAGGGCGAGAAACAGAGGGGCTGAAACAGAGGGCGAGAAACAGAGGGGCTGAAACCGAGGGGATGAATCAGAGGGGCTGAAACAGAGGGGCTTAAACAGTGGGCGAGAAACAGAGGGGCTGAAACAGAGGGCGAGAAACAGAGGGGCGGAAACAGAGGGCGAGAAACAGAGGGGCTGAAACAGAGGGGGTGAAACAGAGGGGCTGAATCAGAGGGGCTGATTCAGAGGGGCTGCAACAGAGGGGCTGAATCAGCGGGGCTGAAACAGAGGGCGAGAAACAGAGGGGCTGAAACAGAGGGCGAGAGACAGAGGGGCAGAAACAGAGGGCGAGAAACAGAGGGGATGAAACAGAGGGCGAGAAGCAGAGGGGCTGAAACCAAGGGGATGAATCAGAGGGGCTGAAACAGAGGGGCTGAAACAGTGGGCGAGAAACAGAGGGGCTGAAACAGAGGTCGAGAAACAGAGGGCGAAAAACAGAGGGGCTGAAACAGAGGGGCTGAAACAGAGGGGCTGAATCAGTGGGTCTGCAACAGAGGGGCTGAATCAGCGGGGCTGAAACAGAGGGCGAGAAACAGAGGGGCTGAAACAGAGGGCGAGAGACAGAGGGGCTGAAACAGAGGGGCTGAAACACGGCGAGAAACAGAGGGGCTGAAACAGAGGGCGAGAAACAGGGGTGCTGAAACAGAGGGGCTGAAACAGAGGGGCTGAAACAGAGGGGCTGAATCAGAGGGGCTGAAACAGAGGGCGAGAAACTGAGGGGCTGAAACAGAGAGCGAGAAACAGAGGGGCTAAAACAGAGGGTGAGAAACAGTGGGGCTGAAACTGAGTGGCTGAAACAGAGGGGCTGAAACAGAGGGGCTGAATCAGAGGGGCAGAAACAGAGGGCGAGAAACAGAGGGGCTGAAACAGAGGGGCTGAAACAGAGGGCGAGAAACAGAGGGGCTGAAACAGAGGGCGAGAAACAGGGGTGCTGAAACAGAGGGGCTGAAACAGAGGGGCTGAAACAGAGGGGCTGAATCAGAGGGGCAGAAACAGAGGGCGAGAAACAGAGGGGCTGAAACAGAGGGGCTGAAACACAGGGCGAGAAACAGAGGGGCTGAAACAGAGGGCGAGAAACAGAGGTGCTGAAACAGAGGGGCTGAAACAGAGGGGCTGAAACAGAGGGGCTGAATCACAGGGGCTGAAACAGAGGGCGAGAAACTGAGGGGCTGAAACAGAGAGCGAGAAACAGAGGGGCTGAAACAGAGGGTGAGAAACAGTGGGGCTGAAACAGAGTGGCTGAAACAGAGGGGCTGAATCAGAGGGGCTGATTCAGAGGGGCTGAAACAGAGGGGCTGAATCAGAGGGGCTGAAACAGAGGGCGAGAAACAGACGGGCTGAAACAGAGGGCGAGAAACAGAGGGGCTGAAACAGAGGGCGATAAACAGAGGGGCTGAAACAGTGGGCGAGAAACAGAGGGGCTGAAAGAGTGGGTCTGAAACAGAGGGGCTGAAACAGAAGGTGAGAAACAGAGGGGCTGAAACAGAGGGCGAGAAACAGAGGGACTGAAACAGAGGGGCTGAATCCGAGGGGCTGAAACAGAGGGCGAGAAACAGAGGGGCTGAAACAGAGGGCGAGAAACAGAGGTGCTGAAACCGAGGGGATGAATCAGAGGGGCTGAAACAGAGGGGCTGAAACAGTGGGCGAGAAACAGAGGGGCTGAAACAGACGGCGAGAAACAGAGGGGCGGAAACAGAGGGCGAGAAACAGAGGGGCTGAAACAGAGGGGGTGAAACAGAGGGGCTGAATCAGAGGGGCTGATTCAGAGGGGCTGCAACAGAGGGGCTGAATCAGCGGGGCTGAAACAGAGGGCGAGAAACAGAGGGGCTGAAACAGATGGCGAGAGACAGAGGGGCAGAAACAGAGGGCGAGAAACAGAGGGGCTGAAACAGAGCGGCTGAAACAGAGGGGCTGAAACAGAAGGCGAGAAACAGAGGGGCTGAAACAGAGGGCGAGAAACAGAGGGGCTGAAACAGAGGGCGAGCCACAGAGGGGCTGAAACCGAGGGGATGAATCAGAGGGGCTGAAATAGTGGGGCTGAAACAGTGGGCGAGAAACAGAGGGGCTGAAACAGAGGGCGAGAAACAGAGGGGCAGAAACAGAGGGCGAAAAACAGAGGGGCTGAAACAGAGGGGCTGAAAGAGAGGGGCTGAATCAGTGGGTCTGCAACAGAGGGGCTGAATCAGCGGGGCTGAAACAGAGGGCGTGAAACAGAGGGGCTGAAACAGAGGGCGAGAGACAGAGGGGCAGAAACAGAGGGCGAGAAACAGAGGGGCTGAAACAGAGGGGCTGAAACACAGGGCGAGAAACAGAGGGGCTGAAACAGAGGGCGAGAAACAGGGGTGCTGAAACAGAGGGGCTGAAACAGAGGGGCTGAAACAGAGGGGCTGAATCAGAGGGGCTGAAACAGAGGGCGAGAGACAGAGGGGCAGAAACAGAGGGCGAGAAACAGAGGGGCTGAAACAGAGGGGCTGAAACAGTGGGCGAGAAACAGAGGGGCTGAAACAGACTGCGAGAAACAGAGGGGCTGAAACAGAGGGGCTGAAACAGAGGGGCTGAAACAGAGGGGCTGAAACAGTGGGGCTGAAACAGAGGGCGAGAAACAGAGGGGCTGAAACAGAGCGCGAGAAACAGAGGGGCTGAAACAGAGGGTGAGAAATAGTGGGGCTGAAACAGAGGGCGAGAAACAGAGGGGCTGAATCAGAGGGGCTGATTCAGAGGGGCTGAAACAGAGGGGCTGAATCAGAGGGGCTGAAACAGAGGGCGAGAAACAGACGGGCTGAAACAGAGGGCGAGAAACAGAGGGGCAGAAACAGAGGGCTTTTAAACAGAGTGGCTGAAACAGAGGGGCTGAAACAAAGAGCGCGAAACAGAGGGGCTGAAACAGAGGGCGAGAAACAGAGGGGCTGAAACAGAGGGGCTGAAACAGAGGGGCTAAATTAGAGGGGCAGAAACAGAGGGCGAGAAACAGAGGGGCTGAAACAGAGGGGCTGAAACAGAGTGCGAGAAACAGAGGGGCTGAAACAGAGGGCGAGAAACAGAGGGGCTGAAACAGAGGGGCTGAAACAGAAGGGCTGAAACAGAGGGGCTGAAACAGAGGGCGAGAAACAGAGGGTGAGAAACAGTGGGGCTGAAACAGAGGGGCTGAAACAGAGGGGCTGAAACAGAGAGCGAGAATCAGAGGGGCTGAAACAGAGGGCGAGAAACAGAGGGCGAGAAACAGAGGGGCTGAAACAGAGGGGCTGAAACAGAGGGGATGAAACAGAGGGGCTGATACAGAGGGCGAGAAACAGAGGGGCTGAAACAGAGGGTGATAAACAGAGGGGCTGAAACAGAGGGCGAGAAACAGAGGGGCTGAAAGAGAGGGGCTGAAACAGAGTGGCTGAAACAGCAGGCGAGAAACAGAGGGGCTGAAACAGGGGGCGAGAAACAGAGGGGCCGAAACAGAGGGCGAGAAACAGAGGGGCTGAAACAGAGGGCGAGAAACTGAGGGGCTGAAACAGAGGGGCTGAAACAGAAGGCGAGAAACAGAGGGGCTGAAACAGAGGGCGAGAAACAGAGGGGCTGAAACAGAGGGCGATAAAAAGAGGGGCTGAAACAGAGGGCGAGAAACAGAGGGGCTGAAACAGAGCGGCTGAAACAGAGGGGCTGAAACAGAAGGCGAGAAACAGAGGGGCTGAAACAGAGGGCGAGAAACAGAGGGGCTGAAACAGAGGGCGAGAAACCGGGGATGCTGAAACCGAGGGGATGAATCAGAGGGGCTGAAACAGAGGGGCTGAAACAGTGGGCGAGAAACAGAGGGGCTGAAACAGAGGGCGAGAAACAGTGGGGCAGAAACAGAGGGCGAAAAACAGAGGGGCTGAAACAGAGGGGCTGAAACAGAGGGGCTGAATCAGTGGGTCTGCAACAGAGGGGCTGAATCAGCGGGGCTGAAACAGAGGGCGAGAAACAGAGGGGCTGAAACAGAGGGCGAGAGACAGAGGGGCAGAAACAGAGGGCGAGAAACAGAGGGGCTGAAACAGAGGGGCTGAAACACAGGGCGAGAAACAGAGGGGCTGAAACAGAGGGCGAGAAACAGAGGTGCTGAAACAGAGGGGCTGAAACAGAGGGGCTGAAACAGAGGGGTTGAATCAGAGGGGTTGAAACAGAGTGCGAGAAACTGAGGGGCTGAAACAGAGAGCGAGAAACAGAGGGGCTGAAACAGAGGGTGAGAAACAGTGGGGCTGAAACAGAGTGGCTGAAACAGAGGGGCTGAATCAGAGGGGCTGATTCAGAGGGGCTGAAACAGAGGGGCTGAATCAGAGGGGCTGAAACAGAGGGCGATAAACAGAGGGGCTGAAACAGAGGGCGAGAAACTGAGGGGCTGAAACAGAGGGGCTGAAACAGAAGGCGAGAAACTGAGGGGCTGAAACAGAGGGGCTGAAACAGAAGGCGAGAAACAGAGGGGCTGAAACAGAGGGCGAGAAACAGAGGGGCTGAAACAGAGGGCGATAAACAGAGGGGCTGAAACAGAGGGCGAGAAACAGTGGGGCTGAAACAGAGGGCGAGAAACAGAGCGGCTGAAACAGAGGGGCTGAAACAGAAGGCGAGAAACAGTGGGGCTGAAACAGAGGGCGAGAAACAGAGCGGCCGAAACAGAGGGCCAGAAACAGACGGCGAGAAACAGAGGGACTGAAACAGAGGGGCTGAATCCGAGGGGCTGAAACAGAGGGCGAGAAACAGAGGGGCTGAAACAGAGGGCGAGAAACAGAGGTGCTGAAACCGAGGGGATGAATCAGAGGGGCTGAAACAGACGGGCTGAAACAGTGGGCGAGAAACAGAGGGGCTGAAACAGAGGGCGAGAAACAGAGGGGCGGAAACAGAGGGCGAGAAACAGAGGGGCTGAAACAGAGGGGGTGAAACAGAGGGGCTGAATCAGAGGAGCTGATTCAGAGGGGCTGCAACAGAGGGGCTGAATCAGCGGGGCTGAAACAGAGGGCGAGAAACAGAGGGGCTGAAACAGAGGGCGAGAGACAGAGGGGCAGAAACAGAGGGCGAGAAACAGAGGGGCTGAAACAGAGCGGCTGAAACAGAGGGGCTGAAACAGCAGGCGAGAAACAGAGGGGCTGAAACAGAGGGCGAGAAACAGAGGGGCTGAAACAGAGGGCGAGAAGCAGAGGGGCTGAAACCAAGGGTATGAATCAGAGGGGCTGAAACAGAGGGGCTGAAACAGTGGGCGAGAAACAGAGGGGCTGAAACAGAGGTCGAGAAACAGAGGGGCAGAAACAGAGGGCGAAAAACAGAGGGGCTGAAACAGAGGGGCTGAATCAGAGGGTCTTCAACAGAGGGGCTGAATCAGCGGGGCTGAAACAGAGGGCGAGAAACAGAGGGGCTGAAACAGAGGGCGAGAGACAGAGGGGCAGAAACAGAGGGCGAGAAACAGAGGGGCTGAAACAGAGGGGCTGAAACACAGGGCGAGAAACAGAGGGGCTGAAACAGAGGGTGAGAAACAGGGGTGCTGAAACAGAGGGGCTGAAACAGAGGGGCTGAAACAGAGGGGCTGAATCAGAGGGGCTGAAACAGAGGGCGAGAAACTGAGGGGCTGAAACAGAGGGGCTGAAACAGAGGGCGAGAAACAGAGGGGCTGAAACAGAGGGCGAGAAACAGAGGGGCTGAAACAGAGGGGCTGAAACAGAGGGGCTGAAACAGAGGGGCTGAAACAGAGAGCGAGAATCAGAGGGGCTGAAACAGAGGGCGAGAAACAGAGGGCGAGAAACAGAGGGGCTGAAACAGAGGGGCTGAAACAGAGGGGCTGAAACAGAGGGGCTGATACAGAGGGCGAGAAACAGAGGGGCTGAAACAGAGGGTGATAAACAGAGGGGCTGAAACAGAGGGCGAGAAACAGAGGGGCTGAAAGAGAGGGGCTGAAACAGAGTGGCTGAAACAGCAGGCGAGAAACAGAGGGGCTGAAACAGGGGGCGAGAAACAGAGGGGCCGAAACAGAGGGCGAGAAACAGAGGGGCTGAAACAGAGGGCGAGAAACTGAGGGGCTGAAACAGAGGGGCTGAAACAGAAGGCGAGAAACAGAGGGGCTGAAACAGAGGGCGAGAAACAGAGGGGCTGAAACAGAGGGCGATAAACAGAGGGGCTGAAACAGAGGGCGAGAAACAGAGGGGCTGAAACAGAGCGGCTGAAACAGAGGGGCTGAAACAGAAGGCGAGAAACAGAGGGGCTGAAACAGAGGGCGAGAAACAGTGGGGCAGAAACAGAGGGCGAAAAACAGAGGGGCTGAAACAGAGGGGCTGAAACAGAGGGGCTGAATCAGTGGGTCTGCAACAGAGGGGCTGAATCAGCGGGGCTGAAACAGAGGGCGAGAAACAGAGGGGCTGAAACAGAGGGCGAGAGACAGAGGGGCAGAAACAGATGGCGAGAAACAGAGGGGCTGAAACAGAGGGGCTGAAACACAGGGCGAGAAACAGTGGGGCTGAAACAGAGGGCGAGAAACAGAGGTGCTGAAACAGAGGGGCTGAAACAGAGGGGCTGAAACAGAGGGGTTGAATCAGAGGGGTTGAAACAGAGTGCGAGAAACTGAGGGGCTGAAACAGAGAGCAAGAAACAGAGGGGCTGAAACAGAGGGTGAGAAACAGTGGGGCTGAAACAGAGTGGCTGAAACAGAGGGGCTGAATCAGAGGGGCTGAAACAGAGGGCGATAAACAGAGGGGCTGAAACAGAGGGCGAGAAACAGAGGGGCTGAAACAGAGGGCGATAAACAGAGGGGCTGAATCAGTGGGTGAGAAACAGAGGGGCCGAAAAAGTGGGTCTGAAACAGAGGGGCTGAAACAGAAGGCGAGAAACAGAGGGGCTGAAACAGAGGGCGAGAAACAGAGGGGCCGAAACAGAGGGCGAGAAACAGAGGGGCTGAAACAGAGGGCGAGACTGTGGGGCTGAAACAGAGGGGCTGAAACAGAGGGCGAGAAACAGAGGGGCTGAAACAGAGGGCGAGAAACAGAGGGGCTGAAACAGAGGGCGATAAACAGAGGGGCTGAAACAGAGGGCGAGAAACAGAGGGTCTGAAACAGAGCGGCTGAAACAGAGGGGCTGAAACAGAAGGCGAGAAACAGTGGGGCTGAAACAGAGGGCGAGAAACAGAGCGGCCGAAACAGAGGGCCAGAAACAGAGGGCGAGAAACAGAAGGACTGAAACAGAGGGGCTGAATCCGAGGGGCTGAAACAGAGGGCGAGAAACAGAGGGGCTGAAACAGAGGGCGAGAAACAGAGGTGCTGAAACCGAGGGGATGAATCAGAGGGGCTGAAACAGAGGGGCTGAAACAGTGGGCGAGAAACAGAGGGGCTGAAACAGAGGGCGAGAAACAGAGGGGCGGAAACAGAGGGCGAGAAACAGAGGGGCTGAAACAGAGGGGGTGAAACAGAGGGGCTGAATCAGAGGGGCTGATTCAGAGGGGCTGCAACAGAGGGGCTGAATCAGCGGGGCTGAAACAGAGGGCGAGAAACAGAGGGGCTGAAACAGAGGGCGAGAGACAGAGGGGCAGAAACAGAGGGCAAGAAACAGAGGGGCTGAAACAGAGCGGCTGAAACAGAGGGGCTGAAACAGAAGGCGAGAAACAGAGGGGCTGAAACAGAGGGCGAGAAACAGAGGGGCTGAAACAGAGGGCGAGAAGCAGAGGGGCTGAAACCAAGGGTATGAATCAGAGGGGCTGAAACAGAGGGGCTGAAACAGTGGGCGAGAAACAGAGGGGCTGAAACAGAGGTCGAGAAACAGAGGGGCAGAAACAGAGGGCGAAAAACAGAGGGGCTGAAACAGAGGGGCTGAAACAGAGGGGCTGAATCAGAGGGTCTTCAACAGAGGGGCTGAATCAGCGGGGCTGAAACAGAGGGCGAGAAACAGAGGGGCTGAAACAGAGGGCGAGAGACAGAGGGGCAGAAACAGAGGGCGAGAAACAGAGGGGCTGAAACAGAGGGGCTGAAACACAGGGCGAGAAACAGAGGGGCTGAAACAGAGGGTGAGAAACAGGGGTGCTGAAACAGAGGGGCTGAAACAGAGGGGCTGAAACAGAGGGGCTGAATCAGAGGGGCTGAAACAGAGGGCGAGAAACTGAGGGGCTGAAACAGAGGGGCTGAAACAGAGGGCGAGAAACAGAGGGGCTGAAACAGGGGGCGAGAAACAGAGGGGCCGAAACAGAGGGCAGGAAACAGAGGGGCTGAAACAGAGGGCGAGAAACTGAGGGGCTGAAACAGAGGGGCTGAAACAGAAGGCGAGAAACAGAGGGGCTGAAACAGAGGGCGAGAAACAGAGGGGCTGAAACAGAGGGCGATAAACAGAGGGGCTGAAACAGAGGGCGAGAAACAGAGGGGCTGAAACAGAGCGGCTGAAACAGTGGGGCTGAAACAGAAGGCGAGAAACAGAGGGGCTGAAACAGAGGGCGAGAAACAGAGGGGCTGAAACAGAGAGCAAGAAACAGAGGGGCTGAAACCGAGGGGATGAATCAGAGGGGCTGAAACAGAGGGGCTGAAACAGTGGGCGAGAAACAGAGGGGCTGAAACAGAGGGCGAGAAACAGTGGGGCAGAAACAGAGGGCGAAAAACAGAGGGGCTGAAACAGAGGGGCTGAAACAGAGGGGCTGAATCAGTGGGTCTGCAACAGAGGGGCTGAATCAGCGGGGCTGAAACAGAGGGCGAGAAACAGAGGGGCTGAAACAGAGGGCGAGAGACAGAGGGGCAGAAACAGATGGCGAGAAACAGAGGGGCTGAAACAGAGGGGCTGAAACACAGGGCGAGAAACAGAGGGGCTGAAACAGAGGGCGAGAAACAGAGGTGCTGAAACAGAGGGGCTGAAACAGAGGGGCTGAAACAGAGGGGTTGAATCAGAGGGGTTGAAACAGAGTGCGAGAAACTGAGGGGCTGAAACAGAGAGCGAGAAACAGAGGGGCTGAAACAGAGAGTGAGAAACAGTGGGGCTGAAACAGAGTGGCTGAAACAGAGGGGCTGAATCAGAGGGTCTGATTCAGAGGGGCTGAAACAGAGGGGCTGAATCAGAGGGGCTGAAACAGAGGGCGATAAACAGAGGGGCTGAAACAGAGGGCGAGAAACAGAGGGGCTGAAACAGAGGGCGATAAACAGAGGGGCTGAAACAGTGGGTGAGAAACAGAGGGGCCGAAAGAGTGGGTCTGAAACAGAGGGGCTGAAACAGAAGGCGAGAAACAGAGGGGCTGAAACAGAGGGCGAGAAACAGAGGGGCCGAAACAGAGGGCGAGAAACAGAGGGGCTGAAACAGAGGGCGAGAAACTGAGGGGCTGAAACAGAGGGGCTGAAACAGAAGGCGAGAAACAGAGGGGCTGAAACAGAGGGCGAGAAACAGAGGGGCTGAAACAGAGGGCGATAAACAGAGGAGCTGAAACAGAGGGCGAGAAACAGAGGGTCTGAAACAGAGCGGCTGAAACAGAGGGGCTGAAACAGAAGGCGAGAAACAGTGGGGCTGAAACAGAGGGCGAGAAACAGAGCGGCCGAAACAGAGGGCCAGAAACAGAGGGCGAGAAACAGAGGGACTGAAACAGAGGGGCTGAATCCGAGGGGCTGAAACAGAGGGCGAGAAACAGAGGGGCTGAAACAGAGGGCGAGAAACAGAGGTGCTGAAACCGAGGGGATGAATCAGAGGGGCTGAAACAGAGGGGCTGAAACAGTGGGCGAGAAACAGAGGGGCTGAAACAGAGAGCAAGAAACAGAGGGGCTGAAACAGAGGGCGAGAAACAGTGGGGCTGAAACAGAGTGGCTGAAACAGAGGGGCTGAATCAGAGGGGCTGATTCAGAGGGGCTGAAACAGAGGGGCTGAATCAGAGGGGCTGAAACAGAGGGCGATAAACAGAGGGGCTGAAACAGAGGGCGAGAAACAGAGGGGCTGAAACAGAGGGCGATAAACAGAGGTGCTGAAACCGAGGGGATGAATCAGAGGGGCTGAAACAGAGGGGCTGAAACAGTGTGCGAGAAACAGAGGGGCTGAAACAGAGGGCGAGAAACAGAGGGGCGGAAACAGAGGGCGAGAAACAGAGGGGCTGAAACAGAGGGGGTGAAACAGAGGGGCTGAATCAGAGGGGCTGATTCAGAGGGGCTGCAACAGAGGGGCTGAATCAGCGGGGCTGAAACAGAGGGCGAGATACAGAGGGGCTGAAACAGAGGGCGAGAGACAGAGGGGCAGAAACAGAGCGCGAGAAACAGAGGGGCTGAAACAGAGCGGCTGAAACAGAGGGGCTGAAACAGAAGGCGAGAAACAGAGGGGCTGAAACAGAGGGCGAGAAACAGAGGGGCTGAAACAGAGGGCGAGAAGCAGAGGGGCTGAAACCAAGGGTATGAATCAGAGGGGCTGAAACAGAGGGGCTGAAACAGTGGGCGAGAAACAGAGGGGCTGAAACAGAGGTCGAGAAACAGAGGGGCAGAAACAGAGGGCGAAAAACAGAGGGGCTGAAACAGAGGGGCTGAAACAGAGGGGCTGAATCAGAGGGTCTTCAACAGAGGGGCTGAATCAGCGGGGCTGAAACAGAGGGCGAGAAACAGAGGGGCTGAAACAGAGGGCGAGAGACAGAGGGGCAGAAACAGAGGGCGAGAAACAGAGGGGCTGAAACAGAGGGGCTGAAACACAGGGCGAGAAACAGAGGGGCTGAAACAGAGGGTGAGAAACAGGGGTGCTGAAACAGAGGGGCTGAAACAGAGGGGCTGAAACAGAGGGGCTGAATCAGAGGGGCTGAAACAGAGGGCGAGAAACTGAGGGGCTGAAACAGAGGGGCTGAAACAGAGGGCGAGAAACAGAGGGGCTGAAACAGAGGGCGAGAAACAGAGGGGCTGAAACAGAGGGGCTGAAACAGAAGGGCTGAAACAGAGGGGCTGAAACTGAGGGCGAGAAACAGAGGGTGAGAAACAGTGGGGCTGAAACAGTGGGGCTGAAACAGAGGGGCTGAAACAGAGAGCGAGAATCAGAGGGGCTGAAACAGAGGGCGAGAAACAGAGGGCGAGAAACAGAGGGGCTGAAACAGAGGGGCTGAAACAGAGGGGCTGAAACAGAGGGGCTGATACAGAGGGCGAGAAACAGAGGGGCTGAAACAGAGGGTGATAAACAGAGGGGCTGAAACAGAGGGCGAGAAACAGAGGGGCTGAAAGAGAGGGGCTGAAACAGAGTGGCTGAAACAGCAGGCGAGAAACAGAGGGGCTGAAACAGGGGGCGAGAAACAGAGGGGCCGAAACAGAGGGCGAGAAACAGAGGGGCTGAAACAGAGGGCGAGAAACTGAGGGGCTGAAACAGAGGGGCTGAAACAGAAGGCGAGAAACAGAGGGGCTGAAACAGAGGGCGAGAAACAGAGGGGCTGAAACAGAGGGCGATAAACAGAGGGGCTGAAACAGAGGGCGAGAAACAGAGGGGCTGAAACAGAGCGGCTGAAACAGTGGGGCTGAAACAGAAGGCGAGAACCAGAGGGGCTGAAACAGAGGGCGAGAAACAGAGGGGCTGAAACAGAGGGCGAGAAACAGATGGGCTGAAACAGAGCGGCTGAAACAGAGAGCGTGAAACAGAGGGGCGGAAACAGAGGGGCTGAAACAGAGGGGCTGAATCAGAGGGGCTGATTCAGAGCGGCTGAAACAGAGGGGCTGAATCAGAGCGGCTGATTCAGAGGGGCTGAAACAGAGCGGCTGAATCAGCGGGGCTGAAACAGAGGGCGAGAAACAGAGGGGCTGAAACAGAGGGCGAGAAACAGAGGGGCTGAAACAGAGGGCGCGAAACAGAGGGGCTGAAACAGAGGGCGATAAACAAAGGGCTGAAACAGAGGGCGAGAATCAGAGGGGCTGAAACAGAGGGGCTGAAACAGAGGGGCTGAAACAGAGGGCGAGAAACAGAGGGGCTGAAACAGAGGGCGATAAACAGAGGGGCTGAAACAGAGGGCGAGAAACAGAGGGGCTGAAACAGAGGGCAAGAAACAGAGGGGCTGAAACCGAGGGGATGAATCAGAGGGGCTGAAACAGAGGGGCTGAAACAGTGGGCGAGAAACAGAGGGGCTGAAACAGAGGGCGAGAAACAGTGGGGCAGAAACAGAGGGCGTAAAACAGAGGGGCTGAAACAGAGGGGCTGAAACAGAGGGGCTGAATCAGTGGGTCTGCAACAGAGGGGCTGAATCAGCGGGGCTGAAACAGAGGGCGAGAAACAGAGGGGCTGAAACAGAGGGCGAGAGACAGAGGGGCAGAAACAGATGGCGAGAAACAGAGGGGCTGAAACAGAGGGGCTGAAACACAGGGCGAGAAACAGAGGGGCTGAAACAGAGGGCGAGAAACAGAGGTGCTGAAACAGAGGGGCTGAAACAGAGGGGCTGAAACAGAGGGGTTGAATCAGAGGGGTTGAAACAGAGTGCGAGAAACTGAGGGGCTGAAACAGAGAGCGAGAAACAGAGGGGCTGAAACAGAGAGTGAGAAACAGTGGGGCTGAAACAGAGTGGCTGAAACAGAGGGGCTGAATCAGAGGGGCTGATTCAGAGGGGCTGAAACAGAGGGGCTGAATCAGAGGGGCTGAAACAGAGGGCGATAAACAGAGGGGCTGAAACAGAGGGCGAGAAACAGAGGGGCTGAAACAGAGGGCGATAAACAGAGGGGCTGAAACAGAGGGCGAGAAACAGAGGGGCTGAAACAGAGGGCGAGAAACTGAGGGGCTGAAACAGAGGGGCTGAAACAGAAGGCGAGAAACAGAGGGGCTGAAACAGAGGGCGAGAAACAGAGGGGCCGAAACAGAGGGCGAGAAACAGAGGGGCTGAAACAGAGGGCGAGAAACTGAGGGGCTGAAACAGAGGGGCTGAAACAGAAGGCGAGAAACAGAGGGGCTGAAACAGAGGGCGAGAAACAGAGGGGCTGAAACAGAGGGTGATAAACAGAGGAGCTGAAACAGAGGGCGAGAAACAGAGGGTCTGAAACAGAGCGGCTGAAACAGAGGGGCTGAAACAGAAGGCGAGAAACAGTGGGGCTGAAACAGAGGGCGAGAAACAGAGCGGCCGAAACAGAGGGCCAGAAACAGAGGGCGAGAAACAGAGGGACTGAAACAGAGGGGCTGAATCCGAGGGGCTGAAACAGAGGGCGAGAAACAGAGGGGCTGAAACAGAGGGCGAGAAACAGAGGTGCTGAAACCGAGGGGATGTATCAGAGGGGCTGAAACAGAGGGGCTGAAACAGTGGGCGAGAAACAGAGGGGCTGAAACAGAGGGCGAGAAACAGAGGGGCGGAAACAGAGGGCGAGAAACAGAGGGGCTGAAACAGAGGGGGTGAAACAGAGGGGCTGAATCAGAGGGGCTGATTCAGAGGGGCTGCAACAGAGGGGCTGAATCAGCGGGGCTGAAACAGAGGGCGAGAAACAGAGGGGCTGAAACAGAGGGCGAGAGACAGAGGGGCAGAAACAGAGGGCGAGAAACAGAGGGGCTGAAACAGAGCGGCTGAAACAGAGGGGCTGAAACAGAAGGCGAGAAACAGAGGGGCTGAAACAGAGGGCGAGAAACAGAGGGGCTGAAACAGAGGGCGAGAAGCAGAGGGGCTGAAACCAAGGGGATGAATCAGAGGGGCTGAAACAGAGGGGCTGAAACAGTGGGCGAGAAACAGAGGGGCTGAAACAGAGGTCGAGAAACAGAGGGGCAGAAACAGAGGGCGAAAAACAGAGGGGCTGAAACAGAGGGGCTGAAACAGAGGGGCTGAATCAGAGGGTCTTCAACAGAGGGGCTGAATCAGCGGGGCTGAAACAGATGGCGAGAAACAGAGGGGCTGAAACAGAGGGCGAGAGACAGAGGGGCAGAAACAGAGGGCGAGAAACAGAGGGGCTGAAACAGAGGGGCTGAAACACAGGGCGAGAAACAGAGGGGCTGAAACAGAGGGTGAGAAACAGGGGTGCTGAAACAGAGGGGCTGAAACAGAGGGGCTGAAACAGAGGGGCTGAATCAGAGGGGCTGAAACAGAGGGCGAGAAACTGAGGGGCTGAAACAGAGGGGCTGAAACAGAGGGCGAGAAACAGAGGGGCTGAAACAGAGGGCGAGAAACAGAGGGGCTGAAACAGAGGGGCTGAAACAGAAGGGCTGAAACAGAGGGGCTGAAACAGAGGGCGAGAAACAGAGGGGCCGAAAGAGTGGGTCTGAAACAGAGGGGCTGAAACAGAGGGCGAGAAACAGAGGGGCTGAAACAGAGGGCGAGAAACAGAGGTGCTGAAACCGTGGGGATGAATCAGAGGGGCTGAAACAGAGGGGCTGAAACAGTGGGCGAGAAACAGAGGGGCTGAAACAGAGGGCGAGAAACAGAGGGGCGGAAACAGAGGGCGAGAAACAGAGGGGCTGAAACAGAGGGGGTGAAACAGAGGGGCTGAATCAGAGGGGCTGATTCAGAGGGGCTGCACAGAGGGGCTGAATCAGCGGGGCTGAAACAGAGGGCGAGAAACAGAGGGGCTGAAACAGAGGGCGAGAGACAGAGGGGCAGAAACAGAGGGCAAGAAACAGAGGGGCTGAAACAGAGTGGCTGAAACAGAGGGGCTGAAACAGAAGGCGAGAAACAGAGGGGCTGAAACAGAGGGCGAGAAACAGAGGGGCTGAAACAGAGGGCGAGAAGCAGAGGGGCTGAAACCAAGGGTATGAATCAGAGGGGCTGAAACAGAGGGGCTGAAACAGTGGGCGAGAAACAGAGGGGCTGAAACAGAGGTCGAGAAACAGAGGGGCAGAAACAGAGGGCGAAAAACAGAGGGGCTGAAACAGAGGGGCTGAAACAGAGGGGCTGAATCAGAGGGTCTTCAACAGAGGGGCTGAATCAGCGGGGCTGAAACAGAGGGCGAGAAACAGAGGGGCTGAAACAGAGGGCGAGAGACAGAGGGGCAGAAACAGAGGGCGAGAAACAGAGGGGCTGAAACAGAGGGCGATAAACAGAGGAGCTGAAACAGAGGGCGAGAAACAGAGGGTCTGAAACAGAGCGGCTGAAACAGAGGGGCTGAAACAGAAGGCGAGAAACAGTGGGGCTGAAACAGAGGGCGAGAAACAGAGCGGCCGAAACAGAGGGCCAGAAACAGAGGGCGAGAAACAGAGGGACTGAAACAGAGGGGCTGAATCCGAAGGGCTGAAACAGAGGGCGAGAAACAGAGGGGCTGAAACAGAGGGCGAGAAACAGAGGTGCTGAAACCGAGGGGATGAATCAGAGGGGCTGAAACAGAGGGGCTGAAACAGTGGGCGAGAAACAGAGGGGCTGAAGCAGAGAGCAAGAAACAGAGGGGCTGAAACAGAGGGCGAGAAACAGTGGGGCTGAAACAGAGTGGCTGAAACAGAGGGGCTGAATCAGAGGGGCTGATTCAGAGGGGCTGAAACAGAGGGGCTGAATCAGAGGGGCTGAAACAGAGGGCGATAAACAGAGGGGCTGAAACAGAGGGCGAGAAACAGAGGGGCTGAAACAGAGGGCGATAAACAGAGGTGCTGAAACCGAGGGGATGAATCAGAGGGGCTGAAACAGAGGGGCTGAAACAGTGGGCGAGAAACAGAGGGGCTGAAACAGAGGGCGAGAAACAGAGGGGCGGAAACAGAGGGCGAGAAACAGAGGGGCTGAAACAGAGGGGGTGAAACAGAGGGGCTGAATCAGAGGGGCTGATTCAGAGGGGCTGCAACAGAGGGGCTGAATCAGCGGGGCTGAAACAGAGGGCGAGAAACAGAGGGGCTGAAACAGAGGGCGAGAGACAGAGGGGCAGAAACAGAGGGCGAGAAACAGAGGGGCTGAAACAGAGCGGCTGAAACAGAGGGGCTGAAACAGAAGGCGAGAAACAGAGGGGCTGAAACAGAGGGCGAGAAACAGAGGGGCTGAAACAGAGGGCGAGAAGCAGAGGGGCTGAAACCAAGGGTATGAATCAGAGGGGCTGAAACAGAGGGGCTGAAACAGTGGGCGAGAAACAGAGGGGCTGAAACAGAGGTCGAGAAACAGAGGGGCAGAAACAGAGGGCGAAAAACAGAGGGGCTGAAACAGAGGGGCTGAAACAGAGGGGCTGAATCAGAGGGTCTTCAACAGAGGGGCTGAATCAGCGGGGCTGAAACAGAGGGCGAGAAACAGAGGGGCTGAAACAGAGGGCGAGAGACAGAGGGGCAGAAACAGAGGGCGAGAAACAGAGGGGCTGAAACAGAGGGGCTGAAACACAGGGCGAGAAACAGAGGGGCTGAAACAGAGGGTGAGAAACAGGGGTGCTGAAACAGAGGGGCTGAAACAGAGGGGCTGAAACAGAGGGGCTGAATCAGAGGGGCTGAAACAGAGGGCGAGAAACTGAGGGGCTGAAACAGAGGGGCTGAAACAGAGGGCGAGAAACAGAGGGGCTGAAACAGAGGGCGAGAAACAGAGGGGCTGAAACAGAGGGGCTGAAACAGAAGGGCTGAAACAGAGGGGCTGAAACTGAGGGCGAGAAACAGAGGGTGAGAAACAGTGGGGCTGAAACAGTGGGGCTGAAACAGAGGGGCTGAAACAGAGAGCGAGAATCAGAGGGGCTGAAACAGAGGGCGAGAAACAGAGGGCGAGAAACAGAGGGGCTGAAACAGAGGGGCTGAAACAGAGGGGCTGAAACAGAGGGGCTGATACAGAGGGCGAGAAACAGAGGGGCTGAAACAGAGGGTGATAAACAGAGGGGCTGAAACAGAGGGCGAGAAACAGAGGGGCTGAAAGAGAGGGGCTGAAACAGAGTGGCTGAAACAGCAGGCGAGAAACAGAGGGGCTGAAACAGGGGGCGAGAAACAGAGGGGCCGAAACAGAGGGCGAGAAACAGAGGGGCTGAAACAGAGGGCGAGAAACTGAGGGGCTGAAACAGAGGGGCTGAAACAGAAGGCGAGAAACAGAGGGGCTGAAACAGAGGGCGAGAAACAGAGGGGCTGAAACAGAGGGCGATAAACAGAGGGGCTGAAACAGAGGGCGAGAAACAGAGGGGCTGAAACAGAGCGGCTGAAACAGTGGGGCTGAAACAGAAGGCGAGAACCAGAGGGGCTGAAACAGAGGGCGAGAAACAGAGGGGCTGAAACAGAGGGCGAGAAACAGATGGGCTGAAACAGAGCGGCTGAAACAGAGAGCGTGAAACAGAGGGGCGGAAACAGAGGGGCTGAAACAGAGGGGCTGAATCAGAGGGGCTGATTCAGAGGGGCTGAAACAGAGGGGCTGAATCAGAGCGGCTGATTCAGAGGGGCTGAAACAGAGCGGCTGAATCAGCGGGGCTGAAACAGAGGGCGAGAAACAGAATGGCTGAAACAGAGGGCGAGAAACAGAGGGGCTGAAACAGAGGGCGCGAAACAGAGGGGCTGAAACAGAGGGCGATAAACAAAGGGCTGAAACAGAGGGCGAGAATCAGAGGGGCTGAAACAGAGGGGCTGAAACAGAGGGGCTGAAACAGAGGGCGAGAAACAGAGGGGCTGAAACAGAGGGCGATAAACAGAGGGGCTGAAACAGAGGGCGAGAAACAGAGGGGCTGAAACAGAGGGCAAGAAACAGAGGGGCTGAAACCGAGGGGATGAATCAGAGGGGCTGAAACAGAGGGGCTGAAACAGTGGGCGAGAAACAGAGGGGCTGAAACAGAGGGCGAGAAACAGTGGGGCAGAAACAGAGGGCGTAAAACAGAGGGGCTGAAACAGAGGGGCTGAAACAGAGGGGCTGAATCAGTGGGTCTGCAACAGAGGGGCTGAATCAGCGGGGCTGAAACAGAGGGCGAGAAACAGAGGGGCTGAAACAGAGGGCGAGAGACAGAGGGGCAGAAACAGATGGCGAGAAACAGAGGGGCTGAAACAGAGGGGCTGAAACACAGGGCGAGAAACAGAGGGGCTGAAACAGAGGGCGAGAAACAGAGGTGCTGAAACAGAGGGGCTGAAACAGAGGGGCTGAAACAGAGGGGTTGAATCAGAGGGGTTGAAACAGAGTGCGAGAAACTGAGGGGCTGAAACAGAGAGCGAGAAACAGAGGGGCTGAAACAGAGAGTGAGAAACAGTGGGGCTGAAACAGAGTGGCTGAAACAGAGGGGCTGAATCAGAGGGGCTGATTCAGAGGGGCTGAAACAGAGGGGTTGAATCAGAGGGGCTGAAACAGAGGGCGATAAACAGAGGGGCTGAAACAGAGGGCGAGAAACAGAGGGGCTGAAACAGAGGGCGATAAACAGAGGGGCTGAAACAGAGGGCGAGAAACAGAGGGGCTGAAACAGAGGGCGAGAAACTGAGGGGCTGAAACAGAGGGGCTGAAACAGAAGGCGAGAAACAGAGGGGCTGAAACAGAGGGCGAGAAACAGAGGGGCCGAAACAGAGGGCGAGAAACAGAGGGGCTGAAACAGAGGGCGAGAAACTGAGGGGCTGAAACAGAGGGGCTGAAACAGAAGGCGAGAAACAGAGGGGCTGAAACAGAGGGCGAGAAACAGAGGGGCTGAAACAGAGGGCGATAAACAGAGGAGCTGAAACAGAGGGCGAGAAACAGAGGGTCTGAAACAGAGCGGCTGAAACAGAGGGGCTGAAACAGAAGGCGAGAAACAGTGGGGCTGAAACAGAGGGCGAGAAACAGAGCGGCCGAAACAGAGGGCCAGAAACAGAGGGCGAGAAACAGAGGGACTGAAACGGAGGGGCTGAATCCGAGGGGCTGAAACAGAGGGCGAGAAACAGAGGGGCTGAAACAGAGGGCGAGAAACAGAGGTGCTGAAACCGAGGGGATGTATCAGAGGGGCTGAAACAGAGGGGCTGAAACAGTGGGCGAGAAACAGAGGGGCTGAAACAGAGGGCGAGAAACAGAGGGGCGGAAACAGAGGGCGAGAAACAGAGGGGCTGAAACAGAGGGGGTGAAACAGAGGGGCTGAATCAGAGGGGCTGATTCAGAGGGGCTGCAACAGAGGGGCTGAATCAGCGGGGCTGAAACAGAGGGCGAGAAACAGAGGGGCTGAAACAGAGGGCGAGAGACAGAGGGGCAGAAACAGAGGGCGAGAAACAGAGGGGCTGAAACAGAGCGGCTGAAACAGAGGGGCTGAAACAGAAGGCGAGAAACAGAGGGGCTGAAACAGAGGGCGAGAAACAGAGGGGCTGAAACAGAGGGCGAGAAGCAGAGGGGCTGAAACCAAGGGGATGAATCAGAGGGGCTGAAACAGAGGGGCTGAAACAGTGGGCGAGAAACAGAGGGGCTGAAACAGAGGTCGAGAAACAGAGGGGCAGAAACAGAGGGCGAAAAACAGAGGGGCTGAAACAGAGGGGCTGAAACAGAGGGGCTGAATCAGAGGGTCTTCAACAGAGGGGCTGAATCAGTGGGGCTGAAACAGATGGCGAGAAACAGAGGGGCTGAAACAGAGGGCGAGAGACAGAGGGGCAGAAACAGAGGGCGAGAAACAGAGGGGCTGAAACAGAGGGGCTGAAACACAGGGCGAGAAACAGAGGGGCTGAAACAGAGGGTGAGAAACAGGGGTGCTGAAACAGAGGGGCTGAAACAGAGGGGCTGAAACAGAGGGGCTGAATCAGAGGGGCTGAAACAGAGGGCGAGAAACTGAGGGGCTGAAACAGAGGGGCTGAAACAGAGGGCGAGAAACAGAGGGGCTGAAACAGAGGGCGAGAAACAGAGGGGCTGAAACAGAGGGGCTGAAACAGAAGGGCTGAAACAGAGGGGCTGAAACAGAGGGCGAGAAACAGAGGGGCCGAAAGAGTGGGTCTGAAACAGAGGGGCTGAAACAGAGGGCGAGAAACAGAGGGGCTGAAACAGAGGGCGAGAAACAGAGGTGCTGAAACCGAGGGGATGAATCAGAGGGGCTGAAACAGAGGGGCTGAAACAGTGGGCGAGAAACAGAGGGGCTGAAACAGAGGGCGAGAAACAGAGGGGCGGAAACAGAGGGCGAGAAACAGAGGGGCTGAAACAGAGGGGGTGAAACAGAGGGGCTGAATCAGAGGGGCTGATTCAGAGGGGCTGCACAGAGGGGCTGAATCAGCGGGGCTGAAACAGAGGGCGAGAAACAGAGGGGCTGAAACAGAGGGCGAGAGACAGAGGGGCAGAAACAGAGGGCAAGAAACAGAGGGGCTGAAACAGAGCGGCTGAAACAGAGGGGCTGAAACAGAAGGCGAGAAACAGAGGGGCTGAAACAGAGGGCGAGAAACAGAGGGGCTGAAACAGAGGGCGAGAAGCAGAGGGGCTGAAACCAAGGGTATGAATCAGAGGGGCTGAAACAGAGGGGCTGAAACAGTGGGCGAGAAACAGAGGGGCTGAAACAGAGGTCGAGAAACAGAGGGGCAGAAACAGAGGGCGAAAAACAGAGGGGCTGAAACAGAGGGGCTGAAACAGAGGGGCTGAATCAGAGGGTCTTCAACAGAGGGGCTGAATCAGCGGGGCTGAAACAGAGGGCGAGAAACAGAGGGGCTGAAACAGAGGGCGAGAGACAGAGGGGCAGAAACAGAGGGCGAGAAACAGAGGGGCTGAAACAGAGGGGCTGAAACACAGGGCGAGAAACAGAGGGGCTGAAACAGAGGGTGAGAAACAGGGGTGCTGAAACAGAGGGGCTGAAACAGAGGGGCTGAAACAGAGGGGCTGAATCAGAGGGGCTGAAACAGAGGGCGAGAAACTGAGGGGCTGAAACAGAGGGGCTGAAACAGAGGGCGAGAAACAGAGGGGCTGAAACAGAGGGCGAGAAACAGAGGGGCTGAAACAGAGGGGCTGAAACAGAAGGGCTGAAACAGAGGGGCTGAAACTGAGGGCGAGAAACAGAGGGTGAGAAACAGTGGGGCTGAAACAGTGGGGCTGAAACAGAGGGGCTGAAACAGAGAGCGAGAATCAGAGGGGCTGAAACAGAGGGCGAGAAACAGAGGGCGAGAAACAGAGGGGCTGAAACAGAGGGGCTGAAACAGAGGGGCTGAAACAGAGGGGCTGATACAGAGGGCGAGAAACAGAGGGGCTGAAACAGAGGGTGATAAACAGAGGGGCTGAAACAGAGGGCGAGAAACAGAGGGGCTGAAAGAGAGGGGCTGAAACAGAGTGGCTGAAACAGCAGGCGAGAAACAGAGGGGCTGAAACAGGGGGAGAGAAACAGAGGGGCCGAAACAGAGGGCGAGAAACAGAGGGGCTGAAACAGAGGGCGAGAAACTGAGGGGCTGAAACAGAGGGGCTGAAACAGAAGGCGAGAAACAGAGGGGCTGAAACAGAGGGCGAGAAACAGAGGGGCTGAAACAGAGGGCGATAAACAGAGGGGCTGAAACAGAGGGCGAGAAACAGAGGGGCTGAAACAGAGCGGCTGAAACAGAGGGGCTGAAACAGAAGGCGAGAAACAGAGGGGCTGAAACAGAGGGCGAGAAACAGAGGGGCTGAAACAGAGGGCAAGAAACAGAGGGGCTGAAACCGAGGGGATGAATCAGAGGGGCTGAAACAGGGGGGCTGAAACAGTGGGCGAGAAACAGAGGGGCTGAAACAGAGGGCGAGAAACAGTGGGGCAGAAACAGAGGGCGAAAAACAGAGGGGCTGAAACAGAGGGGCTGAAACAGAGGGGCTGAATCAGTGGGTCTGCAACAGAGGGGCTGAATCAGCGGGGCTGAAACAGAGGGCGAGAAACAGAGGGGCTGAAACAGAGGGCGAGAGACAGAGGGGCAGAAACAGATGGCGAGAAACAGAGGGGCTGAAACAGAGGGGCTGAAACACAGGGCGAGAAACAGAGGGGCTGAAACAGAGGGCGAGAAACAGAGGTGCTGAAACAGAGGGGCTGAAACAGAGGGGCTGAAACAGAGGGGTTGAATCAGAGGGGTTGAAACAGAGTGCGAGAAACTGAGGGGCTGAAACAGAGAGCGAGAAACAGAGGGGCTGAAACAGAGAGTGAGAAACAGTGGGGCTGAAACAGAGTGGCTGAAACAGAGGGGCTGAATCAGAGGGGCTGATTCAGAGGGGCTGAAACAGAGGGGCTGAATCAGAGGGGCTGAAACAGAGGGCGATAAACAGAGGGGCTGAAACAGAGGGCGAGAAACAGAGGGGCTGAAACAGAGGGCGATAAACAGAGGGGCTGAAACAGTGGGTGAGAAACAGAGGGGCCGAAAGAGTGGGTCTGAAACAGAGGGGCTGAAACAGAAGGCGAGAAACAGAGGGGCTGAAACAGAGGGCGAGAAACAGAGGGGCCGAAACAGAGGGCGAGAAACAGAGGGGCTGAAACAGAGGGCGAGAAACTGAGGGGCTGAAACAGAGGGGCTGAAACAGAAGGCGAGAAACAGAGGGGCTGAAACAGAGGGCGAGAAACAGAGGGGCTGAAACAGAGGGCGATAA
Organism: Chiloscyllium punctatum; assembly: GCF_047496795.1. Taxonomy (NCBI): domain Eukaryota; kingdom Metazoa; phylum Chordata; class Chondrichthyes; order Orectolobiformes; family Hemiscylliidae; genus Chiloscyllium; species Chiloscyllium punctatum. The sequence goes on along the minus strand of NW_027309805.1, from coordinate 576,822 downwards.
ACAGAGGAGCTGAAACAGAGGGCGAGAAACAGAGGGTCTGAAACAGAGCGGCTGAAACAGAGGGGCTGAAACAGAGGGCGAGAAACAGAGGGACTGAAACAGAGGGGCTGAATCCGAGGGGCTGAAACAGAGGGCGAGAAACAGAGGGGCTGAAACAGAGGGCGAGAAACAGAGGTGCTGAAACCGAGGGGATGAATCAGAGGGGCTGAAACAGAGGGGCTGAAACAGTGGGCGAGAAACAGAGGGGCTGAAACAGAGGGCGAGAAACAGAGGGGCGGAAACAGAGGCGAGAAACAGAGGGGCTGAAACAGAGGGGGTGAAACAGAGGGGCTGAATCAGAGGGGCTGATTCAGAGGGGCTGCAACAGAGGGGCTGAATCAGCGGGGCTGAAACAGAGGGCGAGAAACAGAGGGGCTGAAACAGAGGGCGAGAGACAGAGGGGCAGAAACAGAGGGCGAGAAACAGAGGGGCTGAAACAGAGCGGCTGAAACAGAGGGGCTGAAACAGAAGGCGAGAAACAGAGGGGCTGAAACAGAGGGCGAGAAACAGAGGGGCTGAAACAGAGGGCGAGAAGCAGAGGGGCTGAAACCAAGGGGATGAATCAGAGGGGCTGAAACAGAGGGGCTGAAACAGTGGGCGAGAAACAGAGGGGCTGAAACAGAGGTCGAGAAACAGAGGGGCAGAAACAGAGGGCGAAAAACAGAGGGGCTGAAACAGAGGGGCTGAAACAGAGGGGCTGAATCAGAGGGTCTTCAACAGAGGGGCTGAATCAGCGGGGCTGAAACAGATGGCGAGAAACAGAGGGGCTGAAACAGAGGGCGAGAGACAGAGGGGCAGAAACAGAGGGCGAGAAACAGAGGGGCTGAAACAGAGGGGCTGAAACACAGGGCGAGAAACAGAGGGGCTGAAACAGAGGGTGAGAAACAGGGGTGCTGAAACAGAGGGGCTGAAACAGAGGGGCTGAAACAGAGGGGCTGAATCAGAGGGGCTGAAACAGAGGGCGAGAAACTGAGGGGCTGAAACAGAGGGGCTGAAACAGAGGGCGAGAAACAGAGGGGCTGAAACAGAGGGCGAGAAACAGAGGGGCTGAAACAGAGGGGCTGAAACAGAAGGGCTGAAACAGAGGGGCTGAAACAGAGGGCGAGAAACAGAGGGGCCGAAAGAGTGGGTCTGAAACAGAGGGGCTGAAACAGAAGGCGAGAAACAGAGGGGCTGAAACAGAGGGCGAGAAACAGAGGGGCCGAAACAGAGGGCGAGAAACAGAGGGGCTGAAACAGAGGGCGAGAAACTGAGGGGCTGAAACAGAGGGGCTGAAACAGAAGGCGAGAAACAGAGGGGCTGAAACAGAGGGCGAGAAACAGAGGGGCTGAAACAGAGGGCGATAAACAGAGGGGCTGAAACAGAGGGCGAGAAACAGAGTGTCTGAAACAGAGCGGCTGAAACAGAGGGGCTGAAACAGAAGGCGAGAAACAGTGGGGCTGAAACAGAGGGCGAGAAACAGAGCGGCCGAAACAGAGGGCCAGAAACAGAGGGCGAGAAACAGAGGGACTGAAACAGAGGGGCTGAATCCGAGGGGCTGAAACAGAGGGCGAGAAACAGAGGGGCTGAAACAGAGGGCGAGAAACAGAGGTGCTGAAACCGAGGGGATGAATCAGAGGGGCTGAAACAGAGGGGCTGAAACAGTGGGCGAGAAACAGAGGGGCTGAAACAGAGGGCGAGAAACAGAGGGGCGGAAACAGAGGGCGAGAAACAGAGGGGCTGAAACAGAGGGGGTGAAACAGAGGGGCTGAATCAGAGGGGCTGATTCAGAGGGGCTGCAACAGAGGGGCTGAATCAGCGGGGCTGAAACAGAGGGCGAGAAACAGAGGGGCTGAAACAGAGGGCGAGAGACAGAGGGGCAGAAACAGAGGGCGAGAAACAGAGGGGCTGAAACAGAGCGGCTGAAACAGAGGGGCTGAAACAGAAGGCGAGAAACAGAGGGGCTGAAACAGAGGGCGAGAAACAGAGGGGCTGAAACAGAGGGCGAGAAGCAGAGGGGCTGAAACCAAGGGGATGAATCAGAGGGGCTGAAACAGAGGGGCTGAAACAGTGGGCGAGAAACAGAGGGGCTGAAACAGAGGTCGAGAAACAGAGGGGCAGAAACAGAGGGCGAAAAACAGAGGGGCTGAAACAGAGGGGCTGAAACAGAGGGGCTGAATCAGAGGGTCTTCAACAGAGGGGCTGAATCAGCGGGGCTGAAACAGAGGGCGAGAAACAGAGGGGCTGAAACAGAGGGCGAGAGACAGAGGGGCAGAAACAGAGGGCGAGAAACAGAGGGGCTGAAACAGAGGGGCTGAAACACAGGGCGAGAAACAGAGGGGCTGAAACAGAGGGTGAGAAACAGGGGTGCTGAAACAGAGGGGCTGAAACAGAGGGGCTGAAACAGAGGGGCTGAATCAGAGGGGCTGAAACAGAGTGCGAGAAACTGAGGGGCTGAAACAGAGGGCGAGAAACAGAGGGGCTGAAACAGAGGGCGAGAGACAGAGGGGCAGAAACAGATGGCGAGAAACAGAGGGGCTGAAACAGAGGGGCTGAAACACAGGGCGAGAAACAGAGGGGCTGAAACAGAGGGCGAGAAACAGAGGTGCTGAAACAGAGGCGCTGAAACAGAGGGGCTGAAACAGAGGGGTTGAATCAGAGGGGTTGAAACAGAGTGCGAGAAACTGCGGGGCTGAAACAGAGAGCGAGAAACAGAGGGGCTGAAACAGAGGGCGAGAAACAGTGGGGCTGAAACAGAGTGGCTGAAACAGAGGGGCTGAATCAGAGGGGCTGATTCAGAGGGGCTGAAACAGAGGGCGATAAACAGAGGGGCTGAAACAGAGGGCGATAAACAGAGGGGCTGAAACAGAGGGCGAGAAACAGAGGGGCTGAAACAGAGGGCGATAAACAGAGGGGCTGAAACAGTGGGTGAGAAAGAGAGGGGCCGAAAGAGTGGGTCTGAAACAGAGGGGCTGAAACAGAAGGCGAGAAACAGAGGGGCTGAAACAGAGGGCGAGAAACAGAGGGGCCGAAACAGAGGGCGAGAAACAGAGGGGCTGAAACAGAGGGCGAGAAACTGAGGGGCTGAAACAGAGGGGCTGAAACAGAAGGCGAGAAACAGAGGTGCTGAAACAGAGGGCGAGAAACAGAGGGGCTGAAACAGAGGGCGATAAACAGAGGGGCTGAAACAGAGGGCGAGAAACAGAGGGTCTGAAACAGAGTGGCTGAAACAGAGGGGCTGAAACAGAGGGCGAGAAACAGTGGGGCTGAAACAGAGGGCGAGAAACAGAGCGGCCGAAACAGAGGGCCAGAAACAGAGGGCGAGAAACAGAGGGACTGAAACAGAGGGGCTGAATCCGAGGGGCTGAAACAGAGGGCGAGAAACAGAGGGGCTGAAACAGAGGGCGAGAAACAGAGGTGCTGAAACCGAGGGGATGAATCAGAGGGGCTGAAAGAGAGGGGCTGAAACAGTGGGCGAGAAACAGAGGGGCTGAAACAGAGGGCGAGAAACAGAGGGGCGGAAACAGAGGGCGAGAAACAGAGGGGCCGAAACAGAGGGGGTGAAACAGAGGGGCTGAATCAGAGGGGCTGATTCAGAGGGGCTGCAACAGAGGGGCTGAATCAGCGGGGCTGAAACAGAGGGCGAGAAACAGAGGGGCTGAAACAGAGGGCGAGAGACAGAGGGGCAGAAACAGAGGGCGAGAAACAGAGGGGCTGAAACAGAGCGGCTGAAACAGAGGGGCTGAAACAGAAGGCGAGAAACAGAGGGGCTGAAACAGAGGGCGAGAAACAGAGGGGCTGAAACAGAGGGCGAGAAGCAGAGGGGCTGAAACCAAGGGGATGAATCAGAGGGGCTGAAACAGAGGGGCTGAAACAGTGGGCGAGAAACAGAGGGGCTGAAACAGAGGTCGAGAAACAGAGGGGCAGAAACAGAGGGCGAAAAACAGAGGGGCTGAAACAGAGGGGCTGAAACAGAGGGGCTGAATCAGAGGGTCTTCAACAGAGGGGCTGAATCAGCGGGGCTGAAACAGAGGGCGAGAAACAAAGGGGCTGAAATAGAGGGCGAGAGACAGAGGGGCAGAAACAGAGGGCGAGAAACAGAGGGGCTGAAACAGAGGGGCTGAAACACAGGGCGAGAAACAGAGGGGCTGAAACAGAGGGTGAGAAACAGGGGTGCTGAAACAGAGGGGCTGAAACAGAGGGGCTGAAACAGAGGGGCTGAATCAGAGGGGCTGAAACAGAGGGCGAGAAACTGAGGGGCTGAAACAGAGAGCGAGAAACAGAGGGGCTGAAACAGAGGGTGAGAAACAGTGGGGCTGAAACAGAGTGGCTGAAACAGAGGGGCTGAATCAGAGGGGCTGATTCAGAGGGACTGAAACAGAGGGGCTGAATCAGAGGGGCAGAAACAGAGGACGAGAAACAGAGGGGCTGAAACAGAGGGGCTGAAACACAGGGCGAGAAACAGAGGGGCTGAAACAGAGGGCGAGAAACAGAGGTGCTGAAACAGAGGCGCTGAAACAGAGGGGCTGAAACAGAGGGGCTGAATCAGAGGGGCTGAAACAGAGGGCGAGAAACTGAGGGGCTGAAACAGAGAGCGAGAAACAGAGGGGCTGAAACAGAGGGTGAGAAACAGTGGGGCTGAAACAGAGTGGCTGAAACAGAGGGGCTGAATCAGAGGGGCTGATTCAGAGGGGCTGAAACAGAGGGGCTGAATCAGAGGGGCTGAAACAGAGGGCGATAAACAGAGGGGCTGAAACAGAGGGCGAGAAACAGAGGGGCTGAAACAGAGGGCGATAAACAGAGGGGCTGAAACAGTGGGCGAGAAACAGAGGGGCTGAAAGAGTGGGTCTGAAACAGAGGGGCAGAAACAGAAGGCGAGAAACAGAGGGGCTGAAACAGAGGGCGAGAAACAGAGGGGCCGAAACAGAGGGCGAGAAACAGAGGGGCTGAAAAAGAGGGCGAGAAACTGAGGGGCTGAAACAGAGGGGCTGAAACAGAAGGCGAGAAACAGAGGGGCTGAAACAGAGGGCGAGAAACAGAGGGGTTGAAACAGAGGGCGATAAACAGAGGGGCTCAAACAGAGGGCGAGAAACAGAGGGGCTGAAACAGAGCGGCTGAAACAGAGGGGCTGAAACAGAAGGCGAGAAACAGTGGGGCTGAAACAGAGGGCGAGAAACAGAGCGGCCGAAACAGAGGGCCAGAAACAGAGGGCGAGAAACAGAGGGACTGAAACAGAGGGGCTGAATCCGAGGGGCTGAAACAGAGGGCGGGAAACAGAGGGGCTGAAACAGAGGGCGAGAAACAGAGGTGCTGAAACCGAGGGGATGAATCAGAGGGTCTGAAAGAGAGGGGCTGAAACAGTGGGCGAGAAACAGAGGGGCTGAAACAGAGGGCGAGAAACAGAGGGGCGGAAACAGCGGGCGAGAAACAGAGGGGCTGAAACAGAGGGGGTGAAACAGAGGGGCTGAATCAGAGGGGCTGATTCAGAGGGGCTGCAACAGAGGGGCTGAATCAGCGGGGCTGAAACAGAGGGCGAGAAACAGAGGGGCTGAAACAGAGGGCGAGAGACAGAGGGGCAGAAACAGAGGGCGAGAAACAGAGGGGCTGAAACAGAGCGGCTGAAACAGAGGGGCTGAAACAGAAGGCGAGAAACAGAGGGGCTGAAACAGAGGGCGAGAAACAGAGGGGCTGAAACAGAGGGCGAGAAACAGAGGGGCTGAAACCGAGGGGATGAATCAGAGGGGCTGAAACAGAGGGGCTGAAACAGTGGGCGAGAAACAGAGGGGCTGAAACAGAGGGCGAGAAACAGAGGGGCTGAAACAGAGGGCGATAAACAGAGGGGCTCAAACAGAGGGCGAGAAACAGAGGGGCTGAAACAGAGCGGCTGAAACAGAGGGGCTGAAACAGAAGGCGAGAAACAGTGGGGCTGAAACAGAGGGCGAGAAACAGAGCGGCCGAAACAGAGGGCGAGAAACAGAGGGGCTGAAACCGAGGGGATGAATCAGAGGGGCTGAAACAGAGGGGCTGAAACAGTGGGCGAGAAACAGAGGGGCTGAAACAGAGGGCGAGAAACAGAGGGGCAGAAACAGATGGCGAAAAACAGAGGGGCTGAAACAGAGGGGCTGAAACAGAGGGGCTGAATCAGTGGGTCTGCAACAGAGGGGCTGAATCAGCGGGGCTGAAACAGAGGGCGAGAAACAGAGGGGCTGAAACAGAGGGCGAGAGACAGAGGGGCAGAAACAGAGGGCGAGAAACAGAGGGGCTGAAACAGGGGGCTGAAACACAGGGCGAGAAACAGAGGGGCTGAAACAGAGGGCGAGAAACAGGGGTGCTGAAACAGAGGGGCTGAAACAGAGGGGCTGAAACAGAGGGGCTGAATCAGAGGGGCTGAAACAGAGGGCGAGAAACTGAGGGGCTGAAACAGAGAGCGAGAAACAGAGGGGCTGAAACAGAGGGTGAGAAACAGTGGGGCTGAAACAGAGTGGCTGAAACAGAGGGGCTGAATCAGAGGGGATGATTCAGATGGGCTGAAACAGAGGGGCTGAATCAGAGGGGCTGAAACAGAGGGCGAGAAACAGACGGGCTGAAACAGAGGGCGAGAAAAAGTGGGGCTGAAACAGAGGGCGATAAACAGAGGGGCTGAAACAGTGGGCGAGAAACAGAGGGGCTGAAAGAGTGGGTCTGAAACAGAGGGGCTGATACAGAAGGCGAGAAACAGAGGGGCTGAAACAGAGGGCGAGAGACAGAGGGGCAGAAACAGAGGGCGAGAAACAGAGGGGCTGAAACAGAGGGGCTGAAACACAGGGCGAGAAACAGAGGGGCTGAAACAGAGGGCGAGAAACAGGGGTGCTGAAACAGAGGGGCTGAAACAGAGGGGCTGAAACAGAGGGGCTGAATCAGAGGGGCTGAAACAGAGGGCGAGAAACTGAGGGGCTGAAACAGAGAGCGAGAAACAGAGGGGCTGAAACAGAGGGTGAGAAACAGTGGGGCTGAAACAGAGTGGCTGAAACAGAGGGGCTGAATCAGAGGGGATGATTCAGATGGGCTGAAACAGAGGGGCTGAATCAGAGGGGCTGAAACAGAGGGCGAGAAACAGACGGGCTGAAACAGAGGGCGAGAAACAGTGGGGCTGAAACAGAGGGCGATAAACAGAGGGGCTGAAACAGTGGGCGAGAAACAGAGGGGCTGAAAGAGTGGGTCTGAAACAGAGGGGCTGATACAGAAGGCGAGAAACAGAGGGGCTGAAACAGAGGGCGAGAAACAGAGGGGCCGAAACAGAGGGCGAGAAACTGAGGGGTTGAAACAGAGGGGCTGAAACAGAAGGCGAGAAACAGAGGGGCTGAAACAGAGGGCGAGAAACAGAGGGGATGAAACAGAGGGCGATAAACAGAGGGGCTGAAACAGAGGGCGAGAAACAGAGGGGCTGAAACAGAGCGGCTGAAACAGAGGGGCTGAAACAGAAGGCGAGAAACAGTGGGGCTGAAACAGCGGGCGAGAAACAGAGCGGCCGAAACAGAGGGCCAGAAACAGAGGGCGAGAAACAGAGGGACTGAAACAGAGGGGCTGAATCCGAGGGGCTGAAACAGAGGGCGAGAAACAGAGGGGCTGAAACAGAGGGCGAGAAACAGAGGGGCTGAAACCGAGGGGATGAATCACAGGGGCTGAAACAGAGGGGCTTAAACAGTGGGCGAGAAACAGAGGGGCTGAAACAGAGGGCGAGAAACAGAGGGGCGGAAACAGAGGGCGAGAAAAAGAGCGGCTGAAACAGAGGGGGTGAAACAGAGGGGCTGAATCAGAGGGGCTGATTCAGAGGGGCTGCAACAGAGGGGCTGAATCAGCGGGGCTGAAACAGAGGGCGAGAAACAGAGGGGCTGAAACAGAGGGCGAGAGACAGAGGGGCAGAAACAGAGGGCGAGAAACAGAGGGGCTGAAATAGAGGGGCTGAAACAGAGGGCGAGAAACAGAGGGGCTGAAACAGAGGGCGAGAAACAGAGGGGCTGAAACAGAGGGGCTGAAACAGAGGGGCTGAAACAGTGGGGCTGAAACAGAGGGCGAGAAACAGAGGGGCTGGAACAGAGGGCGAGAAACAGAGGGGCTGAAACAGAGGGTGAGAAATAGTGGGGCTGAAACAGAGGGGCTGAAACAGAGGGGCTGAATCAGAGGGGCTGATTCAGAGGGGCTGAAACAGAGGGGCTGAATCAGAGGGGCTGAAACAGAGGGCGAGAAACAGACGGGCTGAAACAGAGGGCGAGAAACAGAGGGGCAGAAACAGAGGGCTTTTAAACAGAGTGGCTCAAACAGAGGGGCTGAAACAAAGAGCGCGAAACAGAGTGTCTGAAACAGAGGGCGAGAAACAGAGGGGCTGAAACAGAGGGGCTGAAACAGATGGGCTAAATTAGTGGGGCAGAAACAGAGGGCGAGAAACAGAGGGGCTGAAACAGAGGGGCTGAAACAGAGGGCGAGAAACAGAGGGGCTGAAACAGAGGGCGAGAAACAGAGGGGCTGAAACAGAGGGGCTGAAACAGAAGGGCTGAAACAGAGGGGCTGAAACAGAGGGTGAGAAACAGAGGGTGAGAAACACATGGGGCTGAAACAGAGGGGCTGAAACAGAGGGGCTGAAACAGAGAGCGAGAATCAGAGGGGCTGAAACAGAGGGCGAGAAACAGAGGGCGAGAAACAGAGGGGCTGAAACAGAGGGGCTGAAACAGAGGGGCTGAAACAGAGGGGCTGATACACAGGGCGAGAAACAGAGTGGCTGAAACAGAGGGTGATAAACAGAGGGGCTGAAACAGAGGGCGAGAAACAGAGGGGCTGAAAGAGAGGGGCTGAAACAGAGTGGCTGAAACAGCAGGCGAGAAACAGAGGGGCTGAAACAGGGGGCGAGAAACAGAGGGGCCGAAACAGAGGGCGAGAAACAGAGGGGCTGAAACAGAGGGCGAGAAACTGAGGGGCTGAAACAGAGCGGCTGAAACAGAAGGCGAGAAACAGAGGGGCTGAAACAGAGGGCGAAAAACAGAGGGGCTGAAACAGAGGGCGATAAACAGAGGGGCTGAAACAGAGGGCGAGAAACAGAGGGGCTGAAACAGAGCGGCTGAAACAGAGGGGCTGAAACAGAAGGCGAGAAACAGAGGGGCTGAAACAGAGGGCGAGAAACAGAGGGGCTGAAACAGAGGGCGAGAAACAGAGGGGCTGAAACCGAGGGGATGAATCAGAGGGGCTGAAACAGAGGGGCTGAAACAGTGGGCGAGAAACAGAGGGGCTGAAACAGAGGGCGAGAAACAGAGGGGCAGAAACAGAGGGCGAAAAACAGAGGGGCTGAAACAGAGGGGCTGAAACAGAGGGGCTGAATCAGTGGGTCTGCAACAGAGGGGCTGAATCAGCGGGGCTGAAACAGAGGGCGAGAAACAGAGGGGCTGAAACAGAGGGCGAGAGACAGAGGGGCAGAAACAGAGGGCGAGAAACAGAGGGGCTGAAACAGAGGGGCTGAAACAGTGGGCGAGAAACAGAGGGGCTGAAACAGAGGGAGAGAAACAGAGGGGCGGAAACAGAGGGCGAGAAACAGAGGGCTTTTAAACAGAGTGGCTCAAACAGAGGGGCTGAAACAAAGAGCGCGAAACAGAGTGTCTGAAACAGAGGGCGAGTAACAGAGGGGCTGAAACAGAGGGGCTGAAACAGAGGGGCTAAATTAGAGGGGCAGAAACAGAGGGCGAGAAACAGAGGGGCTGAAACAGAGGGGCTGAAACAGAGGGCGAGAAACAGAGGGGCTGAAACAGAGGGCGAGAAACAGAGGGGCTGAAACAGAGGGGCTGAAACAGAAGGGCTGAAACAGAGGGGCTGAAACAGAGGGTGAGAAACAGTGGGTGAGAAACACATGGGGCTGAAACAGAGGGGCTGAAACAGAGGGGCTGAAACAGAGAGCGAGAATCAGAGGGGCTGAAACAGAGGGCGAGAAACAGAGGGCGAGAAACAGAGGGGCTGAAACAGAGGGGCTGAAACAGAGGGCCGGAAAAAGAGGGGCTGATACAGAGGGCGAGAAACAGAGTGGCTGAAACAGAGGGTGATAAACAGAGGGGCTGAAACAGAGGGCGAGAAACAGAGGGGCTGAAAGAGAGGGGCTGAAACAGAGTGGCTGAAACAGCAGGCGAGAAACAGAGGGGCTGAAACAGGGGGCGAGAAACAGAGGGGCCGAAACAGAGGGCGAGAAACAGAGGGGCTGAAACAGAGGGCGAGAAACTGAGGGGCTGAAACAGAGCGGCTGAAACAGAAGGCGAGAAACAGAGGGGCTGAAACAGAGGGCGAAAAACAGAGGGGCTGAAACAGAGGGCGATAAACAGAGGGGCTGAAACAGAGGGCGAGAAACAGAGGGGCTGAATCAGCGGGGCTGAAACAGAGGGCGAGAAACAGAGGGGCTGAAACAGAGGGCGAGAGACAGAGGGGCAGAAACAGAGGGCGAGAAACAGAGGGGCTGAAACAGAGCGGCTGAAACAGAGGGGCTGAAACAGAAGGCGAGAAACAGAGGGGCTGAAACAGCGGGCGAGAAACAGAGGGGCTGAAACCGAGGGGATGAATCAGAGGGGCTGAAACAGAGGGGCTGAAACAGTGGGCGAGAAACAGAGGGGCTGAAACAGAGGGGCTGAAACAGAAGGCGAGAAACAGAGGGGCTGAAACAGCGGGCGAGAAACAGAGGGGCTGAAACCGAGGGGATGAATCAGAGGGGCTGAAACAGAGGGGCTGAAACAGTGGGCGAGAAACAGAGGGGCTGAAACAGAGGGCGAGAAACAGAGGGGCAGAAACAGATGGCGAAAAACAGAGGGGCTGAAACAGAGGGGCTGAAACAGAGGGGCTGAATCAGTGGGTCTGCAACAGAGGGGCTGAATCAGCGGGGCTGAAACAGAGGGCGAGAAACAGAGGGGCTGAAACAGAGGGCGAGAGACAGAGGGGCAGAAACAGAGGGCGAGAAACAGAGGGGCTGAAACAGAGGGGCTGAAACACAGGGCGAGAAACAGAGGGGCTGAAACAGAGGGCGAGAAACAGGGGTGCTGAAACAGAGGGGCTGAAACAGAGGGGCTGAAACAGAGGGGCTGAATCAGAGGGGCTGAAACAGAGGGCGAGAAACTGAGGGGCTGAAACAGAGAGCGAGAAACAGAGGGGCTGAAACAGAGGGTGAGAAACAGTGGGGCTGAAACAGAGTGGCTGAAACAGAGGGGCTGAATCAGAGGGGATGATTCAGATGGGCTGAAACAGAGGGGCTGAATCAGAGGGGCTGAAACAGAGGGCGAGAAACAGACGGGCTGAAACAGAGGGCGAGAAACAGTGGGGCTGAAACAGAGGGCGATAAACAGAGGGGCTGAAACAGTGGGCGAGAAACAGAGGGGCTGAAAGAGTGGGTCTGAAACAGAGGGGCTGATACAGAAGGCGAGAAACAGAGGGGCTGAAACAGAGGGCGAGAAACAGAGGGGCCGAAACAGAGGGCGAGAAACTGAGGGGTTGAAACAGAGGGGCTGAAACAGAAGGCGAGAAACAGAGGGGCTGAAACAGAGGGCGAGAAACAGAGGGGATGAAACAGAGGGCGATAAACAGAGGGGCTGAAACAGAGGGCGAGAAACAGAGGGGCTGAAACAGAGCGGCTGAAACAGAGGGTCTGAAACAGAAGGCGAGAAACAGTGGGGCTGAAACAGCGGGCGAGAAACAGAGCGGCCGAAACAGAGGGCCAGAAACAGAGGGCGAGAAACAGAGGGACTGAAACAGAGGGGCTGAATCCGAGGGGCTGAAACAGAGGGCGAGAAACAGAGGGGCTGAAACAGAGGGCGAGAAACAGAGGTGCTGAAACCGAGGGGATGAATCAGAGGGGCTGAAACAGAGGGGCTTAAACAGTGGGCGAGAAACAGAGGGGCTGAAACAGAGGGCGAGAAACAGAGGGGCGGAAACAGAGGGCGAGAAACAGAGGGGCTGAAACAGAGGGGGTGAAACAGAGGGGCTGAATCAGAGGGGCTGATTCAGAGGGGCTGCAACAGAGGGGCTGAATCAGCGGGGCTGAAACAGAGGGCGAGAAACAGAGGGGCTGAAACAGAGGGCGAGAGACAGAGGGGCAGAAACAGAGGGCGAGAAACAGAGGGGCTGAAACAGAGGGGCTGAAACAGAGGGCGAGAAACAGAGGGGCTGAAACAGAGGGCGAGAAACAGAGGGGCTGAAACAGAGGGGCTGAAACAGAGGGGCTGAAACAGAGGGGCTGAAACAGTGGGGCTGAAACAGAGGGCGAGAAACAGAGGGGCTGAAACAGAGGGCGAGAAACAGAGGGGCTGAAACAGAGGGTGAGAAATAGTGGGGCTGAAACAGAGGGGCTGAAACAGAGGGGCTGAATCAGAGGGGCTGATTCAGAGGGGCTGAAACAGAGGGGCTGAATCAGAGGGGCTGAAACAGAGGGCGAGAAACAGACGGGCTGAAACAGAGGGCGAGAAACAGAGGGGCAGAAACAGAGGGCTTTTAAACAGAGTGGCTCAAACAGAGGGGCTGAAACAAAGAGCGCGAAACAGAGTGTCTGAAACAGAGGGCGAGAAACAGAGGGGCTGAAACAGAGGGGCTGAAACAGAGGGGCTAAATTAGAGGGGCAGAAACAGAGGGCGAGAAACAGAGGGGCTGAAACAGAGGGGCTGAAACAGAGGGCGAGAAACAGAGGGGCTGAAACAGAGGGCGAGAAACAGAGGGGCTGAAACAGAGGGGCTGAAACAGAAGGGCTGAAACAGAGGGGCTGAAACAGAGGGTGAGAAACAGAGGGTGAGAAACACATGGGGCTGAAACAGAGGGGCTGAAACAGAGGGGCTGAAACAGAGAGCGAGAATCAGAGGGGCTGAAACAGAGGGCGAGAAACAGAGGGCGAGAAACAGAGGGGCTGAAACAGAGGGGCTGAAACAGAGGGGCTGATACAGAGGGCGAGAAACAGAGTGGCTGAAACAGAGGGCGAGAAACAGAGGGGCTGAAACAGAGGGTGAGAAATAGTGGGGCTGAAACAGAGGGGCTGAAACAGAGGGGCTGAATCAGAGGGGCTGATTCAGAGGGGCTGAAACAGAGGGGCTGAATCAGAGGGGCTGAAACAGAGGGCGAGAAACAGACGGGCTGAAACAGAGGGCGAGAAACAGAGGGGCAGAAACAGAGGGCTTTTAAACAGAGTGGCTCAAACAGAGGGGCTGAAACAAAGAGCGCGAAACAGAGTGTCTGAAACAGAGGGCGAGAAACAGAGGGGCTGAAACAGAGGGGCTGAAACAGAGGGGCTAAATTAGAGGGGCAGAAACAGAGGGCGAGAAACAGAGGGGCTGAAACAGAGGGGCTGAAACAGAGGGCGAGAAACAGAGGGGCTGAAACAGAGGGCGAGAAACAGAGGGGCTGAAACAGAGGGGCTGAAACAGAAGGGCTGAAACAGAGGGGCTGAAACAGAGGGTGAGAAACAGAGGGTGAGAAACACATGGGGCTGAAACAGAGGGGCTGAAACAGAGGGGCTGAAACAGAGAGCGAGAATCAGAGGGGCTGAAACAGAGGGCGAGAAACAGAGGGCGAGAAACAGAGGGGCTGAAACAGAGGGGCTGAAACAGAGGGGCTGATACAGAGGGCGAGAAACAGAGTGGCTGAAACAGAGGGTGATAAACAGAGGGGCTGAAACAGAGGGCGAGAAACAGAGGGGCTGAAAGAGAGGGGCTGAAACAGAGTGGCTGAAACAGCAGGCGAGAAACAGAGGGGCTGAAACAGGGGGCGAGAAACAGAGGGGCCGAAACAGAGGGCGAGAAACAGAGGGCTGAAACAGAGGGCGAGAAACTGAGGGGCTGAAACAGAGGGGCTGAAACAGAAGGCGAGAAACAGAGGGGCTGAAACAGAGGGCGAAAAACAGAGGGGCTGAAACAGAGGGCGATAAACAGAGGGGCTGAAACAGAGGGCGAGAAACAGAGGGGCTGAAACAGAGCGGCTGAAACAGAGGGGCTGAAACAGAAGGCGAGAAACAGAGGGGCTAAAACAGAGGGCGAGAAACAGAGGGGCTGAAACAGAGGGCGAGAAACAGAGGGGCTGAAACCGAGGGGATGAATCAGAGGGGCTGAAACAGAGGGGCTGAAACAGTGGGCGAGAAACAGAGGGGCTGAAACAGAGGGCGAGAAACAGAGGGGCAGAAACAGAGGGCGAAAAACAGAGGGGCTGAAACAGAGGGGCTGAAACAGAGGGGCTGAATCAGTGGGTCTGCAACAGAGGGGCTGAATCAGCGGGGCTGAAACAGAGCGCGAGAAACAGAGGGGCTGAAACAGAGGGCGAGAGACAGAGGGGCAGAAACAGAGGGCGAGAAACAGAGGGGCTGAAACAGAGGGGCTGAAACAGTGGGCGAGAAACAGAGGGGCTGAAACAGAGGGCGAGAAACAGAGGGGCGGAAACAGAGGGCGAGAAACAGAGGGCTTTTAAACAGAGTGGCTCAAACAGAGGGGCTGAAACAAAGAGCGCGAAACAGAGTGTCTGAAACAGAGGGCGAGTAACAGAGGGGCTGAAACAGAGGGGCTGAAACAGAGGGGCTAAATTAGAGGGGCAGAAACAGAGGGCGAGAAACAGAGGGGCTGAAACAGAGGGGCTGAAACAGAGGGCGAGAAACAGAGGGGCTGAAACAGAGGGCGAGAAACAGAGGGGCTGAAACAGAGGGGCTGAAAAAGAAGGGCTGAAACAGAGGGGCTGAAACAGAGGGTGAGAAACAGAGGGTGAGAAACACATGGGGCTGAAACAGAGGGGCTGAAACAGAGGGGCTGAAACAGAGAGCGAGAATCAGAGGGGCTGAAACAGAGGGCGAGAAACAGAGGGCGAGAAACAGAGGGGCTGAAACAGAGGGGCTGAAACAGAGGGGCTGAAACAGAGGGGCTGATACAGAGGGCGAGAAACAGAGTGGCTGAAACAGAGGGTGATAAACAGAGGGGCTGAAACAGAGGGCGAGAAACAGAGGGGCTGAAAGAGAGGGGCTGAAACAGAGTGGCTGAAACAGCAGGCGAGAAACAGAGGGGCTGAAACAGGGGGCGAGAAACAGAGGGGCCGAAACAGAGGGCGAGAAACAGAGGGGCTGAAACAGAGGGCGAGAAACTGAGGGGCTGAAACAGAGCGGCTGAAACAGAAGGCGAGAAACAGAGGGGCTGAAACAGAGGGCGAAAAACAGATGGGCTGAAACAGAGGGCGATAAACAGAGGGGCTGAAACAGAGGGCGAGAAACAGAGGGGCTGAAACAGAGCGGCTGAAACAGAGGGGCTGAAACAGAAGGCGAGAAACAGAGGGGCTGAAACAGAGGGCGAGAAACAGAGGGGCTGAAACAGAGGGCGAGAAACAGAGGGGCTGAAACCGAGGGGATGAATCAGAGGGGCTGAAACAGAGGGGCTGAAACAGTGGGCGAGAAACAGAGGGGCTGAAACAGAGGGCGAGAAACAGAGGGGCAGAAACAGAGGGCGAAAAACAGAGGGGCTGAAACAGAGGGGCTGAAACAGAGGGGCTGAATCAGTGGGTCTGCAACAGAGGGGCTGAATCAGCGGGGCTGAAACAGAGGGCGAGAAACAGAGGGGCTGAAACAGAGGGCGAGAGACAGAGGGGCAGAAACAGAGGGCGAGAAACAGAGGGGCTGAAACAGAGGGCGAGAGACAGAGGGGCAGAAACAGAGGGCGAGAAACAGAGGGGCTGAAACAGAGCGGCTGAAACAGAGGGGCTGAAACAGAAGGCGAGAAACAGAGGGGCTGAAACAGAGGGCGAGAAACAGAGGGGCTGAAACAGAGGGCGAGAAACAGAGGGGCTGAAACCGAGGGGATGAATCAGAGGGGCTGAAACAGAGGGGCTGAAACAGTGGGCGAGAAACAGAGGGGCTGAAACAGAGGGCGAGAAACAGAGGGGCAGAAACAGATAGCGAAAAACAGAGGGGCTGAAACAGAGGGGCTGAAACAGAGGGTGAGAAACAGAGGGTGAGAAACACATGGGGCTGAAACAGAGGGGCTGAAACAGAGGGGCTGAAACAGAGAGCGAGAATCAGAGGGGCTGAAACAGAGGGCGAGAAACAGAGGGCGAGAAACAGAGGGGCTGAAACAGAGGGGCTGAAACAGAGGGGCTGAAACAGAGGGGCTGATACAGAGGGCGAGAAACAGAGTGGCTGAAACAGAGGGTGATAAACAGAGGGGCTGAAACAGAGGGCGAGAAACAGAGGGGCTGAAAGAGAGGGGCTGAAACAGAGTGGCTGAAACAGCAGGCGAGAAACAGAGGGGCTGAAACAGGGGGCGGGAAACAGAGGGGCCGAAACAGAGGGCGAGAAACAGAGGGGCTGAAACAGAGGGCGAGAAACTGAGGGGCTGAAACAGAGGGGGTGAAACAGAGGGGCTGATTCAGAGGGGCTGATTCAGAGGGGCTGCAACAGAGGGGCTGAATCAGCGGGGCTGAAACAGAGGGCGAGAAACAGAGGGGCTGAAACAGAGGGCGAGAGACAGAGGGGCTGAAACAGAGGGCGAGAAACAGAGGGGCAGAAACAGAGGGCGATAAACAGAGGGGCTGAAACAGAGGGGCTGAAACAGAGGGGCTGAATCAGTGGGTCTGCAACAGAGGGGCTGAATCAGCGGGGCTGAAACAGAGGGCGAGAAACAGAGGGGCTGAAACAGAGGGCGAGAGACAGAGGGGCAGAAACAGAGGGCGAGAAACAGAGGGGCTGAAACAGAGGGCGAGAGACAGAGGGGCAGAAACAGAGGGCGAGAAACAGAGGGGCTGAAACAGAGCGGCTGAAACAGAGGGGCTGAAACAGAAGGCGAGAAACAGAGGGGCTGAAACAGAGGGCGAGAAACAGAGGGGCTGAAACAGAGGGCGAGAAACAGAGGGGCTGAAACCGAGGGGATGAATCAGAGGGGCTGAAACAGAGGGGCTGAAACAGTGGGCGAGAAACAGAGGGGCTGAAACAGAGGGCGAGAAACAGAGGGGCAGAAACAGATAGCGAAAAACAGAGGGGCTGAAACAGAGGGGCTGAAACAGAGGGTGAGAAACATAGGGTGAGAAACACATGGGGCTGAAACAGAGGGGCTGAAACAGAGGGGCTGAAACAGAGAGCGAGAATCAGAGGGGCTGAAACAGAGGGCGAGAAACAGAGGGCGAGAAACAGAGGGGCTGAAACAGAGGGGCTGAAACAGAGGGGCTGAAACAGAGGGGCTGATACAGAGGGCGAGAAACAGAGTGGCTGAAACAGAGGGTGATAAACAGAGGGGCTGAAACAGAGGGCGAGAAACAGAGGGGCTGAAAGAGAGGGGCTGAAACAGAGTGGCTGAAACAGCAGGCGAGAAACAGAGGGGCTGAAACAGGGGGCGGGAAACAGAGGGGCCGAAACAGAGGGCGAGAAACAGAGGGGCTGAAACAGAGGGCGAGAAACTGAGGGGCTGAAACAGAGGGGGTGAAACAGAGGGGCTGATTCAGAGGGGCTGATTCAGAGGGGCTGCAACAGAGGGGCTGAATCAGCGGGGCTGAAACAGAGGGCGAGAAACAGAGGGGCTGAAACAGAGGGCGAGAGACAGAGGGGCAGAAACAGAGGGCAAGAAACAGAGGGGCTGAAACAGAGCGGCTGAAACAGAGGGGCTGAAACAGAAGGCGAGAAACAGAGGGGCTGAAACAGAGGGCGAGAAACTGAGGGGCTGAAACAGAGGGCGAGAAACAGACGGGCTGAAACAGAGGGCGAGAAACAGTGGGGCTGAAACAGAGGGGCTGAAACAGAGGGCGAGAAACAGAGGGGCTGAAACAGAGGGCGATAAACAGAGTGGCCGAAACAGAGGGAGAGAAACAGAGGGGCTGAAACAGAGGGCGAGAAACTGAGGGGCTGAAACAGAGGGGGTGAAACAGAGGGGCTGAATCAGAGGGGCTGATTCAGAGGGGCTGCAACAGAGGGGCTGAATCAGCGGGGCTGAAACAGAGGGCGAGAAACAGAGGGACTGAAACAGAGGGCGAGAGACAGAGGGGCAGAAACAGAGGGCCAGAAACAGAGGGCGAGAAACAGAGGGACTGAAACAGAGGGGCTGAATCCGAGGGGCTGAAACAGAGGGCGAGAAACAGAGGGGCTGAAACAGCGGGCGAGAAACAGAGCGGCCGAAACAGAGGGCCAGAAACAGAGGGCGAGAAACAGAGGGACTGAAACAGAGGGGCTGAATCCGAGGGGCTGAAACAGAGGGCGAGAAACAGAGGGCGAGAAACAGAGGTGCTGAAACCGAGGGGATGAATCAGAGGGGCTGAAACAGAGGGGCTTAAACAGTGGGCGAGAAACAGAGGGGCTGAAACAGAGGGCGAGAAACAGAGGGGCGGAAACAGAGGGTGAGAAACAGAGGGGCTGAAACAGAGGGGGTGAAACAGAGGGGCTGAATCAGAGGGGCTGATTCAGAGGGGCTGCAACAGAGGGGCTGAATCAGCGGGGCTGAAACAGAGGGCGAGAAACAGAGGGGCTGAAACAGAGGGCGAGAGACAGAGGGGCAGAAACAGAGGGCGAGAAACAGAGGGGCTGAAACAGAGGGGCTGAAACAGAGGGCGAGAAACAGAGGGGCTGAAACAGAGGGCGAGAAACAGAGGGGCTGAAACAGAGGGGCTGAAACAGAGGGGCTGAAACAGAGGGGCTGAAACAGTGGGGCTGAAAAAGAGGGCGAGAAACAGAGGGGCTGAAACAGAGGGCGAGAAACAGAGGGGCTGATACAGAGGGTGAGAAATAGTGGGGCTGAAGCAGAGGGGCTGAAACAGAGGGGCTGAATCAGAGGGGCTGATTCAGAGGGGCTGAAACAGAGGGGCTGAATCAGAGGGGCTGAAACAGAGGGCGAGAAACAGACAGGCTGAAACAGAGGGCGAGAAACAGAGGGGCAGAAACAGAGGGCTTTTAAACAGAGTGGCTGAAACAGAGGGGCTGAAACAAAGAGCGCGAAACAGAGGGGCTGAAACAGAGGGCGAGAAACAGAGGGGCTGAAACAGAGGGGCTGAAACAGAGGGGCTAAATTAGAGGGGCAGAAACAGAGGGCGAGAAACAGAGGGGCTGAAACAGAGGGGCTGAAACAGAGGGCGAGAAACAGAGGGGCTGAAACAGAGGGCGAGAAACAGAGGGGCTGAAACAGAGGGGCTGAAACAGAGGGGCTGAAACAGAGGGGCTGAAACAGAGGGTGAGAAACAGAGGGTGAGAAACACATGGGGCTGAAACAGAGGGGCTGAAACAGAGGGGCTGAAACAGAGAGCGAGAATCAGAGGGGCTGAAACAGAGGGCGAGAAACAGAGGGCGAGAAACAGAGGGGCTGAAACAGAGGGGCTGAAACAGAGGGGCTGAAACAGAGGGGCTGATACAGTGGGCGAGAAACAGAGTGGCTGAAACAGAGGGTGATAAACAGAGGGGCTGAAACAGAGGGCGAGAAACAGAGGGGCTGAAAGAGAGGGGCTTAAACAGAGTGGCTGAAACAGCAGGCGAGAAACAGAGGGGCCGAAACAGAGGGCGAGAAACAGAGGGGCTGAAACAGAGGGCGAGAAACTGAGGGGCTGAAACAGAGCTGCTGAAACAGAAGGCGAGAAACAGAGGGGCTGAAACAGAGGGCGAGAAACAGAGGGGCTGAAACAGAGGGCGATAAACAGAGGGGCTGAAACAGAGGGCGAGAAACCGAGGGGCTGAAACAGAGCGGCTGAAACAGAGGGGCTGAAACAGAAGGCGAGAAACAGAGGGGCTGAAACAGAGGGCGAGAAACAGAGGGGATGAAACAGAGGGCGAGAAACAGAGGGGCTGAAACCGAGGGGATGAATCAGAGGGGCTGAAACAGAGGGGCTGAAACAGTGGGCGAGAAACAGAGGGGCTGAAACAGAGGGCGAAAAACAGAGGGGCTGAAACAGAGGGGCTGAAACAGAGGGGCTGAATCAGTGGGTCTGCAACAGAGGGGCTGAATCAGCGGGGCTGAAACAGAGGGCGAGAAACAGAGGGGCTGAAACAGAGGGCGATAAACAGAGGGGCTGAAACAGTGGGCGAGAAACAGAGGGGCTGAAACAGAGGGCGAAAAACAGAGGGGCTGAAACAGAGGGGCTGAAACAGAGGGGCTGAATCAGTGGGTCTGCAACAGAGGGGCTGAATCAGCGGGGCTGAAACAGAGGGCGAGAAACAGAGGGGCTGAAACAGAGGGCGAGAGACAGAGGGGCAGAAACAGAGGGCGAGAAACAGAGGGGCTGAAACAGAGGGGCTGAAACACAGGGCGAGAAACAGAGGGGCTGAAACAGAGGGCGAGAAACAGAGGGGCTGAAACAGAGGGCGAGAAACAGAGGGGCTGAAACAGAGGGCGATAAACAGAGGGGCTGAAACAGTGGGCGAGAAACAGAGGGCCTGAAAGAGTGGGTCTGAAACAGAGGGGCTGAAACAGAAGGCGAGAAACAGAGGGGCTGAAACAGAGGGCGAGAAACAGAGGGGCTGAAACAGAGGGGCTGAAACAGAGGGGCCGAAACAGAGGGCGAGAAACTGAGGGGCTGAAACAGAGGGGCTGAAACAGAAGGCGAGAAACAGAGGGGCTGAAACAGAGGGCGAGAAACAGAGGGGCTGAAACAGAGGGCGATAAACAGAGGGGCTGAAACAGAGGGCGAGAAACAGAGGGGCTGAAACAGAGCGGCTGAAACAGAGGGGCTGAAACAGAAGGCGAGAAACAGTGGGGCTGAAACAGAGGGCGAGAAACAGAGCGGCCGAAACAGACGGCCAGAAACAGAGGGCGAGAAACAGAGGGACTGAAACAGAGGGGCTGAAACAGAGGGCGATAAACAGAGGGGCTGAAACAGAGGGCGAGAAACAGAGGGGCTGAAACAGAGCGGCTGAAACAGAGGGGCTGAAACAGAAGGCGAGAAACAGTGGGGCTGAAACAGAGGGCGAGAAACAGAGCGGCCGAAACAGAGGGCCAGAAACAGAGGGCGAGAAACAGAGGGACTGAAACAGAGGGGCTGAATCCGAGGGGCTGAAACAGAGGGCGAGAAACAGAGGGGCTGAAACAGAGGGCGAGAAACAGAGGTGCTGAAACCGAGGGGATGAATCAGAGGGGCTGAAACAGAGGGGCTTAAACAGTGGGCGAGAAACAGAGGGGCTGAAACAGAGGGCGAGAAACAGAGGGGCGGAAACAGAGGGCGAGAAACAGAGGGGCTGAAACAGAGGGGGTGAAACAGAGGGGCTGAATCAGAGGGGCTGATTCAGAGGGGCTGCAACAGAGGGGCTGAATCAGCGGGGCTGAAACAGAGGGCGAGAAACAGAGGGGCTGAAACAGAGGGCGAGAGACAGAGTGGCAGAAACATAGGGCGAGAAACAGAGGGGCTGAAACAGAGGGCGAGAAGCAGAGGGGCTGAATCCAAGGGGATGAATCAGAGGGGCTGAAACAGAGGGGCTGAAACAGTGGGCGAGAAACAGAGGGGCTGAAACAGAGGTCGAGAAACAGAGGGGCAGAAACAGAGGGCGAAAAACAGAGGTGCTGAAACAGAGGGGCTGAAACAGAGGGGCTGAATCAGTGGGTCTGCAACAGAGGGGCTGAAACAGAGGGCGAGAAACAGAGGGGATGAAACAGAGGGCGAGAAACAGAGGGGCTGAAACCGAGGGGATGAATCAGAGGGGCTGAAACAGAGGGGCTGAAACAGTGGGCGAGAAACAGAGGGGCTGAAACAGAGGGCGAGAAACAGAGGGGCAGAAACAGAGGGCGAAAAACAGAGGGGCTGAAACAGAGGGGCTGAAACAGAGGGGCTGAATCAGTGGGTCTGCAACAGAGGGGCTGAATCAGCGGGGCTGAAACAGAGGGCGAGAAACAGAGGGGCTGAAACAGAGGGCGAGAGACAGAGGGGCAGAAACAGAGGGCGAGAAACAGAGGGGCTGAAACAGAGGGGCTGAAACACAGGGCGAGAAACAGAGGGGCTGAAACAGAGGGCGAGAAACAGAGGGGCTGAAACAGAGGGCGAGAAACAGAGGGGCTGAAACAGAGGGCGATAAACAGAGGGGCTGAAACAGTGGGCGAGAAACAGAGGGCCTGAAAGAGTGGGTCTGAAACAGAGGGGCTGAAACAGAAGGCGAGAAACAGAGGGGCTGAAACAGAGGGCGAGAAACAGAGGGGCCGAAACAGAGGGGCTGAAACAGAGGGGCTGAATCAGAGGGGCTGATTCAGAGGGGCTGCAACAGAGGGGCTGAATCAGCGGGGCTGAAACAGAGGGCGAGAAACAGAGGGGCTGAAACAGAGGGCGAGAGACAGAGTGGCAGAAACATAGGGCGAGAAACAGAGGGGCTGAAACAGAGGGCGAGAAGCAGAGGGGCTGAATCCAAGGGGATGAATCAGAGGGGCTGAAACAGAGGGGCTGAAACAGTGGGCGAGAAACAGAGGGGCTGAAACAGAGGTCGAGAAACAGAGGGGCAGAAACAGAGGGCGAAAAACAGAGGTGCTGAAACAGAGCGGCTGAAACAGAGGGTCTGAAACAGAGGGGGTGAAACAGAGGGGCTGAATCAGAGGGGCTGATTCAGAGGGGCTGCAACAGAGGGGCTGAATCAGCGGGGCTGAAACAGAGGGCGAGAAACAGAGGGGCTGAAACAGAGGGCGAGAGACAGAGTGGCAGAAACATAGGGCGAGAAACAGAGGGGCTGAAACAGAGGGCGAGAAGCAGAGGGGCTGAATCCAAGGGGATGAATCAGAGGGGCTGAAACAGAGGGGCTGAAACAGAGGGCGAGAGACAGAGGGGCAGAATCAGAGGGCGAGAAACAGAGGGGCTGAAAAAGAGGGGCTGAAACAGAGGGGCTAAATTAGAGGGGCAGAAACAGAGGGTGAGAAACAGAGGGGCTGAAACAGAGGGCGAGAAACAGAGGTGCTGAAACAGAGGGGCTGAAACAGAGGGGCTGAAACAGAGGGCGAGAAACAGAGGGGCTGAATTAGAGGGGCTGAATCAGAGGGGCTGAAACAGATGGTCTGAAACAGAGGGCGAGAAACAGAGCGGCTGAATCATAGGGGCTAAATCAGAGGGGCTGAATCAGAGGGGCTGAAACAGAGGGGTGAATCAGAGGGGCTGAAACAGAGGGCGAGAAACAGAGGGGCTGAAACAGAGGGCAAGAAACAGAGGGGCTGAAACAGAGGGGCTGAAACAGAGGGGCTGAATCAGAGGGGCTTATTCAGAGGGGCTGAAACAGAGGGGCTGAATCAGCGGTGCTGAAACAGAGGGCGAGAAAAAGAGGGGCTGAAACAGAGGGGCTGAAACAGAGGGCGAGAAACAGAGGGGCTATAACAGAGGTCGAGAAACAGAGGGGCTGAAACAGAGGGCGAGAAACAGAGGGGCTGAAACAGAGGGCGAGAAACAGATGGGCTGAAACAGAGCGGCTGAAACAGAGAGCGTGAAACAGAGGGGCTGAAACAGAGGGGCTGAAACAGAGGGGCTGAATCAGAGGGGCTGATTCAGAAGGGCTGAAATAGAGGGGCTGAAACAGAGGGCGAGAAACAGACGGGCTGAAACAGAGGGCAAGAAACAGAGGGGCAGAAACAGAGGGCGAGAAACAGAGTGGCTGAAACAGAGGGGCTGAAACAGAGAGCGCGAAACAGAGGGGCTAAAACAGAGGGGCTGAAACAGAGGGGCTAAATTAGAGGGGCAGAAACAGAGGGCGAGAAACAGAGGGGCTGAAACAGAGGGCGAGAAACAGAGGTGCTGAAACAGAGGGGCTGAAACAGAGGGGCTGAAACAGAGGGGCTGAAACAGAGAGCGCGAAACAGGGGCGCTGAATCAGAGGGCGAGAAACAGAGGGGCTAAAACAGAGGGGCTGAAACAGAGGGGCTAAATTCGAGGGGCAGAAACAGAGGGCGAGAAACAGAGGGGCTGAAACAGAGGGCGAGAAACAGAGGTGCTGAAACAGAGGGGCTGAAACAGAGGGGCTGAAACAGAGGGGCTGAAACAGACGGCGAGAAACAGAGGGGCTGAAACAGAGGGCGAGAAACAGAGGGGCTGAAACAGAGGGGCTGAAACAGAAGGGCTGAAACAGAGGGGCTGAAACAGAGGGCGAGAAACAGAGGGGCTGAATCAGAGGGGCTGAATCAGAGGGGCTGAAAAAGAGGGGCTGAAACAGAGGGCGAGAATCAGAGGGGCTGAAACAGAGGGCGAGAAACAGAGGGGCTGAAACAGAGGGCGAGAAACAGAGGGGCTGAAACAGAGGGGCTGAAACAGAGGGCGAGAAACAGAGGGGCTGAAACAGAGGGCGAGAAACAGAGGGGCCGAGACAGAGGGCGAGAAACAGAGGGCGGGAAACAGAGGGATTGAAACAGAGGGACTGAAACAGAGGGCCTGAAACAGAGGGCGAGAAACAGAGGGGCTGAAACAGAGGGCGAGAAACAGAGGGGCTGAAACAGAGGGGCTGAATGAGTTTGGCTGAATCAGAGCGGCTGAATCAGAGGGGCAGAAACAGAGGGCGAGAAACAGAGGGGCTGAAAGAGAGGGGCTAAATCAGAGGGGCTGAATCAGAGGGGCTGAAACAGAGGGGTGAATCAGAGGGGCTGAAACAGAGGGCGAGAAACAGAGGGGCTGAAACAGAGGGCAAGAAACAGAGGGGCTGAAACAGAGGGGCTGAAACAGAGGGGCTGAATCAGAGGGGCTTATTCAGAGGGGCTGAAACAGAGGGGCTGAATCAGCGGTGCTGAAACAGAGGGCGAGAAAAAGAGGGGCTGAAACAGAGGGGCTGAAACAGAGGGCGAGAAACAGAGGGGCTGTAACAGAGGTCGAGAAACAGAGGGGCTGAAACAGAGGGCGAGAAACAGAGGGGCTGAAACAGAGGGCGAGAAACAGATGGGCTGAAACAGAGCGGCTGAAACAGAGAGCGTGAAACAGAGGGGCTGAAACAGAGGGGCTGAAACAGAGGGGCTGAATCAGAGGGGCTGATTCAGAGGGGCTGAAACAGAGGGGCTGAAACAGAGGGCGAGAAACAGACGGGCTGAAACAGAGGGCAAGAAACAGAGGGGCAGAAACAGAGGGCGAGAAACAGAGTGGCTGAAACAGAGGGGCTGAAACAGAGAGCGCGAAACAGGGGGGCTGAATCAGAGGGCGAGAAACAGAGGGGCTAAAACAGAGGGGCTGAAACAGAGGGGCTAAATTACAGGGGCAGAAACAGAGGGCGAGAAACAGAGGGGCTGAAACAGAGGGCGAGAAACAGAGGTGCTGAAACAGAGGGGCTGAAACAGAGGGGCTGAAACAGAGGGGCTGAAACAGAGAGCGCGAAACAGGGGCGCTGAATCAGAGGGCGAGAAACAGAGGGGCTGAAACAGAGGGGCTGAAACAGAGGGGCTAAATTAGAGGGGCAGAAACAGAGGGCGAGAAACAGAGGGCGAGAAACAGAGGTGCTGAAACAGAGGGGCTGAAACAGAGGGGCTGAAACAGAGGGGCTGAAACAGACGGCGAGAAACAGAGGGGCTGAAACAGAGGGCGAGAAACAGAGGGGCTGAAACAGAGGGGCTGAAACAGAAGGGCTGAAACAGAGGGGCTGAAACAGAGGGCGAGAAACAGAGGGGCTGAATCAGAGGGGCTGAATCAGAGGGGCTGAAAAAGAGGGGCTGAAACAGAGGGCGAGAATCAGAGGGGCTGAAACAGAGGGCGAGAAACAGAGGGCGAGAAACAGAGGGGCTGAAACAGAGGGGCTGAAACAGAGGGGCTGATGCAGAGGGCGAGAAACAGAAGGGCTGAAACAGATGGCGAGAAACAGAGAGGCTGAAACAGAGGGCGAGAAACAGAGGGGCCGAAACAGAGGGCTGAAACTGAGGGGCTGAAACAGAGTGGCTGAAACAGAGGGCGAGAAACAGAGGGGCTGAAACAGAGGGCGAGAAACAGAGGGGCAGAAACAGAGGGCGATAAACAGAGGGGCTGAAACAGAGGGCGAGAAACAGAGGGGCTGAAATAGAGGGGCTGAAACAGAGGGGCTGAAAAGAGGGGCTCAAACAGAAGGCGAGAAACAGAGGGGCTGAAACAGAGGGCAAGAAACAGAGGGGCTGAAACTGAGGGCTAGAAACACAGGGCGAGAAACAGAGGGACTGAAACAGAGGGGCTGAATCAGAGGGGCAGAAACAGAGGGCGAGAAACAGAGGGGCTGAAACAGAGGGGCTGAAACAGAGGGCGAGAAACAGAGGGGCTGAAACCGAGGGGCTGAATCAGAGGGGCTGAAACAGAGGGGCTGAAACAGTGGGCGAGAAACAGAGGGGCTGAAACAGAGGGCGAGAAACAGAGGGGCAGAAACAGAGGGCGAGAAACAGAGGGGCTGAAACAGAGCGGCTGAAACAGAGGGGCTGAAACAGAGGGGCTGAATCAGAGGGGCTGATTCAGAGAGGCTGCAACAGAGGGGCTGAATCAGCGGGGCTGAAACAGAGGGCGAGAAACAGAGGGTCTGAAACAGAGGGCGAGAGACAGAGGGGCAGAAACAGTGGGCGAGAGATAGAGGGGCTGAAACAGAGGGGCTGAATCAGAGGGCAAGAAACAGGGGGACTGAAACAGAGGGCGAGAAACAGAGGGGCTGAAACAGAGGGGCTGAAACAGAGGGGCTGAAACAGTGGGGCTGAAACAGAGGGCGAGAAACAGAGGGGCTGAAACAGAGGGCGAGAAACAGAGGGGCTGAAACAGAGGGCGAGAAACAGCGGGGCTGAATCAGAGGGGCTGAAACAGAGGGATAGAAACAGAGGGGCTGAAACAGAGGCCGGGAAACAGAGTGGCTGAAACAGACGGGCTGAAACAGAGGTGCTGAAAAAGAGGGCGAAAAACAGAGGGGCTGAAACAGAGGGCGAGAAACAGATGGCGAGAAACATAGGGGCTGAAACAGACGGGAGAAACAGAGGGACTGAAACAGAGGGGATGAAACAGAGGGGCTGAATCAGAGGGGCTGAATCAGAGGGGCTGAATCAGAGGGGCTGAAACAGAGGGCGAGAAACAGAGGGGCTGAAACAGGGGGGCTGAAACAGAGGGGCTAAATCAGAGGGGCAGAAACAGAGGGGGAGAAACAGAGGGGCTGAAACAGAGGGCGAGAAACAGAGGGGCTGAAACAGAGGGGCTGAAACAGAGGGGCTGAAACAGCGGGGCTGAAACAGAGGGGCTGAAACAGAGGGGCTGAAACAGAGGGCGAGACACAGAGGGGCTGAAACAGAGGGCGAGAAACAGAGAGGCTGAAACAGAGGGGCTGAAACAGAGGGGCTGAAACAGTGGGGCTGAAACAGAGGGCGAGAAACAGAGGGGCTGAAACAGAGGGCGAGAAACAGAGGGGCTGAAACAGAGGGCGAGAAACAGAGGGGCTGAAACAGAGGGCGAGACACAGAGGGGCTGAAACAGAGGGCGAGAAACAGAGGGGCTGAAACAGAGGGGCTGAAACAGAACGGCTGAAACAGAGGGGCTGAAACTGAGGGCGAGAAACAGAGGGGCTGAATCAGAGGCGCTGAATCAGAGGGGCTGAAACACAGGGGCTGAAACAGAGGGCGAGAAACAAAGGGGCTGAAACAGTGGGCGAGAAACAGAGGGCGAGAAACAGAGGGGCTGAAATAGAAGGGCTGAAACAGAGGGGCTGAAACAGAGGGGCTGATACCAACGGCCTGAAACAGAGGGGCTGAAACAGAGGGCGAGATACAGAGGGACTGAAACAGAGGGCGAGAAACAGAGGGGCTGAAACAGAGGGGCTGAAACAGAGGGGCTGAAACAGAGGGCGAGAAACAGAGAGGCTGAAACAGAGGGCGAGAAACAGAGGGGCTGAAAGAGGGCGAGAAACAGAGGGGCTGAAACAGAGGGCGAGAAACAGAGGGGCTGAAACAGAGGGCGAGGAACAGAGGGGCTGAAACAGAGGGGCTGAATGAGTTTGGCTGAATCAGAGGGGCTGAATCAGAGGGGCAGAAACAGAGGGTGAGAAACAGAGGGGCTGAAACAGAGAGGCTGAAACAGATTGGCTGTAACAGAGGGCGAGAAACAGAGGGGCTGAATCATAGGGGCTAAATCAGAGGGGCTGAAACAGAGGGCGAGAAACAGAGGGGCTCAAACAGAGGGCGAGAAACAGAGGGGCTGAAACAGAGGGGCTGAAACAGAGGGGCTGAAACAGAGGGGCTGAATGAGAGGGACTGATTCAGAGGGGCTGAAACAGAGGAGCTGAATCAGCGGGCCTGAAACAGAGGGCGAGAAAGAGAGGGACTGAAACAGAGGGCGAGAGACAGATGGGCAGAATCAGAGGGCGAGAAACAGAGGAGCTGAAAAAGAGGGGCTGAAACAGAGGGCGAGAAACAGAGGGGCTGAAACAGAGGGCGAGAAACAGAGGGGCTCAATCAGAGGGGCTGAAACAGAGGGTGAGAAACAGAGGGGCTGAAACAGAGGGCGAGAAACAGAGTGGCTGAAACAGACGGGCTGAAACAGAGGGGCTGAAAAAGAGGGCTGAAAACAGAGGGGCTGAAAGAAAGGGCGAGAAACAGAGGGGCTGAAACAGAGGGGCTGAAACAGAGGGGTTGAAACAGAGGGGCTGGAACAGAGGGGGAGAAACAGAGGGGCTGAAACAGAGGGGCTGAACCAGAGGGGCTGAAACAGAGGGGCTGAAACAGAGGGGCTGAAACAGAGGGCGAGAAACAGAGGCGCTGAAACAGAGGGGCTGAAACAGAGGGGCTGAAACAGAGTGGCTGAAACAGAGGGGCTGAAACAGAGGGGCTGGAACAGAGGGGCAGAAACACAGGGGCTGAAACAGAGGGGCTGAATCAGAGGGGCTGAAACAGAGGGCGAGAAACAGAGGGGCTGAAACAGCGGGCGAGAAACAGAGGGGCTGAAACAGAGGGGCTGAAACAGAGGGGCTGAAACAGAGGGCGAGAAACAGAGGGGCTGAAACTGAGGGCGAGAAACAGAGGGGCTGAAACAGAGGGCGAGAAACAGAGGAGCTGAAACAGAGGGGCTGAAACAGAGATCGCGAAACAGAGGGGCTGAAACAGAGGGGCTGAAACAGAGGGGCTGAATCAGAGGGTCTGATTCAGAGGGGCTGAAACAGACGGCGAGAAACAGACGGGCTGAAACAGAGGGCGAGAAACAGACGGGCAGAAACAGAGGGCGAGAAACAGAGTGGCTGAAACAGAGAGCGTGAAACAGGGGGGCTGAATCAGAGGGAGAGAAACAGAGGGGCTGAAACAGAGGGGCTGAAACAGAGGGGCTAAATTAGAGGGGCAGAAACAGAGGGTGAGAAACAGAGGGGCTGAAACAGAGGGCGAGAAACAGAGGTGCTGAAACAGAGGGGCTGAAACAGAGGGGCTGAAACAGAGGGGCTGATACAGACATCGAGAAACAGAGGGGCTAAAAGAGAGGGCGAGAAACAGAGGGGCTGAAACAGAGGGGCTGAAACAGAAGGGCTGAAACAGAGGGGCTGAAACAGAGGGCGAGAATCAGAGGGGCTGAATCAGAGGGGCTGAATCAGCGGGGCTGAAAAAGAGGGGCTGAAACAGAGGGCGAGAATCAGAGGGCCTGAAACAGAGGTCGAGAAACAGAGGGCGAGAAACAGAGGGGCTGAAACAGAGGGGCTGAAACAGAGGGGCTGAAACAGAGGGGCTGATACAGAGGGCGAGAAACAGAAGGGCTGAAACAGAGGGCGAGAAACAGAGGGGCTGAAACAGAGGGGCTGAAACAGAACGGCTGAAACAGAGGGGCTGAAACTGAGGGCGAGAAACAGAGGGGCTGAATCAGAGGCGCTGAATCAGAGGGGCTGAAACACAGGGGCTGAAACAGAGGGCGAGAAACAGAGGGGCTGAAACAGTGGGCGAGAAACAGAGGGCGAGAAACAGAGGGGCTGAAATAGAAGGGCTGAAACAGAGGGGCTGAAACAGAGGGGCTGATACCAACGGCCTGAAACAGAGGGGCTGAAACAGAGGGCGAGATACAGAGGGACTGAAACAGAGGGCGAGAAACAGAGGGGCTGAAACAGAGGGGCTGAAACAGAGGGGCTGAAACAGAGGGCGAGAAACAGAGAGGCTGAAACAGAGGGCGAGAAACAGAGGGGCTGAAACAGAGGGCGAGAAACAGAGGGGCTGAAACAGAGGGCGAGAAACAGAGGGGCTGAAACAGAGGGCGAGGAACAGAGGGGCTGAAACAGAGGGGCTGAATGAGTTTGGCTGAATCAAAGGGATGAATCCGAGGGGCAGAAACAGAGGGTGAGAAACAGAGGGGCTGAAACAGAGAGGCTGAAACAGATTGGCTGAAACAGAGGGCGAGAAACAGAGGGGCTGAATCATAGGGGCTAAATCAGAGGGGCTGAAACAGAGGGCGAGAAACAGAGGGGCTCAAACAGAGGGCGAGAAACAGAGGGGCTGAAACAGAGGATATGAAACAGAGGGGCTGAAACAGAGGGGCTGAATGAGAGGGACTGATTCAGAGGGGCTGAAACAGAGGAGCTGAATCAGCGGGCCTGAAACAGAGGGCGAGAAAGAGAGGGACTGAAACAGAGGGCGAGAGACAGATGGGCAGAATCAGAGGGCGAGAAACAGAGGAGCTGAAAAAGAGGGGCTGAAACAGAGGGCGAGAAACAGAGGGGCTGAAACAGAGGGCGAGAAACAGAGGGGCTCAATCAGAGGTGCTGAAACAGAGGGTGAAAAACAGAGGGGCTGAAACAGAGGGCGAGAAACAGAGTGGCTGAAACAGACGGGCTGAAACAGAGGGGCTGAAAAAGAGGGCTGAAAACAGAGGGGCTGAAACAGAGGGCGAGAAACAGAGGGGCTGAAACAGAGGGGCTGAAACAGAGGGGCTGAAACAGAGGGGCTGGAACAGAGGGGGAGAAACAGAGGGGCTGAAACAGAGGGGCTGAACCAGAGGGGCTGAAACAGAGGGCGAGAAACAGAGGGGCTGAAACAGAGGGCGAGAAACAGAGGGGCTGAAACAGAGGGGCTGAAACAGAGGGGCTGAAACAGAGTGGCTGAAACAGAGGGGCTGAAACAGAGGGGTTGGAACAGAGGGGCAGAAACACAGGGGCTGAAACAGAGGGGCTGAATCAGATGGGCTGAAACAGAGGGCGAGAAACAGATGGGCTGAAACAGCGGGCGAGAAACAGAGGGGCTGAAACAGAGGGGCTGAAACAGAGGGCGAGAAACAGAGGGGCTGAAACTGAGGGCGAGAAACAGAGGGGCTGAAACAGAGGGCGAGAAACAGAGGAGCTGAAACAGAGGGGCTGAAACAGAGATCGCGAAACAGAGGGGCTGAAACAGAGGGGCTGAAACAGAGGGGCTGAATCAGAGGGTCTGATTCAGAGGGGCTGAAACAGACGGCGGGAAACAGACGGGCTGAAACAGAGGGCGAGAAACAGACGGGCAGAAACAGAGGGCGAGAAACAGAGTGGCTGAAACAGAGAGCGTGAAACAGGGGGGCTGAATCAGAGGGAGAGAAACAGAGGGGCTGAAACAGAGGGGCTGAAACAGAGGGGCTAAATTAGAGGGGCAGAAACAGAGGGTGAGAAACAGAGGGGCTGAAACAGAGGGCGAGAAACAGAGGTGCTGAAACAGAGGGGCTGAAACAGAGGGGCTGAAACAGAGGGGCTGAAACAGACAGCGAGAAACAGAGGGGTTAAAAGAGAGGGCGAGAAACAGAGGGGCTGAAACAGAGGGGCTGAAACAGAAGGGCTGAAACAGAGGGGCTGAAACAGAGGGCGAGAATCAGAGGGGCTGAATCAGAGGGGCTGAATCAGCGGGGCTGAAAAAGAGGGGCTGAAACAGAGGGCGAGAATCAGAGGGCCTGAAACAGAGGTCGAGAAACAGAGGGCGAGAAACAGAGGGGCTGAAACAGAGGGGCTGAAACAGAGGGGATGAAACAGAGGGACTGATACAGAGGGCGAGAAACAGAAGGGCTGAAACAGAGGGCGAGAAACAGAGAGGCTGAAACAGAGGGCGAGAAACAGAGGTGCTGAAACAGAGGGCGAGAAACAGAGGGGCTGAAACAGAGGGCGTTAAGCAGAAGGGCTGAAACAGAGGGCGAGAAACAGAGGGGCTGAAACAGAGGGGCTGAAACAGAGGGGCTGAAACAGAAGGCGAGAAACAGAGGGCGAGAAACAGAGGGACTGAAACAGAGGGGCTGAATCAGAGGGGCTGAAACAGAGGGCGAGAAACAGAGGGGCTGAAACAGAGGGCGAGAAACAGAGGGGCTGAAACCGAGGGGCTGAATCAGAGGGGCTGAAACAGAGGGGCTGAAACAGTGGGCGAGAAACAGAGGGGCTGAAACAGAGGGCGAGAAACAGAGGGGCTGAAACAGAGGGCGAGAAACAGAGGGGCTGAAACAGAGGGCGAGAAACAGCGGGGCTGAATCAGAGGGGCTGAAACAGAGGGTGAGAAACAGTGGGGCTGAAACAGAGGGCGAGAAACAGAGTCGCTGAAACAGACGGGCTGAAACAGAGGGGCTGAATAGGAGGGCGAAAATCAGAGCGGCTGAAACAGAGGGCGAGAAACAGAGGGGCTGAAACAGAGGGGCTGAAACAGAGGGGCTGGAACAGAGGGGGAGAAACAGAGGGGCTGAAACAGAGGTGCTGAATCAGAGGGGCTGAAACAGAGGGCGAGAAACATAGGGGCTGAAACAGACGGCGAGAAACAGAGGAGCTGAAACAGAGGGGCTGAATCGGAGGGGCTGAATCAGAGGGGCTGAATCAGAGGGGCTGAAAAAGTGGGCGAAAAACAGAGGGGCTGAAACAGGGGACTGAAACAGAGGGGCTAAATCAGAGTGGCAGAAACAGAGGGCGAGAAACAGAGGGGCTGAAACAGAGGGCGAGAAACAGAGGGGCTGAAACAGAGGGGCTGAAACAGAGGGGCTGAAACAGAGGGGCTGAAACAGAGGGCGAGAAACAGAGGGGCTGAAACAGTGGGCGAGAAACAGAGGGCGAGAAACAGAGGGGCTGAAACAGCGGTGCTGAAACAGAGGGGCTGAAACAGAGGGGCTGATACAGACGGCGTGAAACAGAGGGGCTGGAACAGAGGGCGAGAAACAGAGGGGCTGAAACAGAGGGCGAGAAACAGAGGGGCTGAAACAGAGGTGCTGAAACAGAATGGCTGAAACAGAGGGCGAGAAACAGAGAGGCTGAAACAGAGGGCGAGAAACAGAGGGGCTGAAACAGAGGGCGAGAAACAGAGGGGCTGAAACAGAGGGCGAGAAACAGAGGGGCTGAAACAGAGGGGCTGAAACAGAGGGCGAGAAACAGAGGGGCTGAAACAGAGGGCGAGAAACAGAGGGGCCGAAACAGAGGGCGAGAAACAGAGGGCGGGAAACAGAGGGATTGAAACAGAGGGACTGAAACAGAGGGCCTGAAACAGAGGGCGAGAAACAGAGGGGCTGAAACAGAGGGCGAGAAACAGAGGGGCTGAAACAGAGGGGCTGAATGAGTTTGGCTGAATCAGAGCGGCTGAATCAGAGGGGCAGAAACAGAGGGTGATAAACAGAGGGGCTGAAAGAGAGGGGCTGAAACAGATGGGCTGAAACAGAGGGCGAGAAACAGAGGTGCTGAATCAGAGGGGCTAAATCAGAGGGGCTGAAACAGAGGGCGAGAAACAGAGGGGCTGAAACAGTGGGCGAGAAATAGAGGGGCTGAAACAGAGGGGCTGAAACAGAGGGGCTGAAACAGAGGGGCTGAATCAGAGGGGCTGATTCAGAGGGGCTGAAACAGAGGGGCTGAATCAGCGGGGCTGAAACAGAGGGCGAGAAACAGAGGGGCTGAAACAGAGGGCGAGAGACAGAGCGGCAGAATCAGATGGCGAGAAACAGAGGGGCTGAAAAAGAGGGGCTGAAACAGAGGGGCTAAATTAGAGGGGCAGAAACGGAGGGTGAGAAACAGAGGGGCTGAAACAGATGGCGAGAAACAGAGGTGCTGAAACAGAGGGGCTGAAACAGAGGGGCTGAAACAGAGGGGCCTAAACAGACAGCGAGAAACAGAGGGGCTAAAAGAGAGGGCGAGAAACAGAGGGGCTGAAACAGACGGGCTGAAACAGAAGGGCTGAAACAGAGGGGCTGAAACAGAGGGCGAGAAACAGAGGGGCTGAATCAGAGGGGCTGAATCAGCGGGGCTGAAAAAGAGGGGCTGAAAGAGAGGGCGAGAATCAGAGGGGCTGAAACAGAGGTCGAGAAACAGAGGGCGAGAAACAGAGGGGCTGAAACAGAGGGGCTGAAACAGAGGGGCTGAAACAGAGGGGCTGATATAGAGGGCGAGAAACAGAAGGGCTGAAACAGAGGGCGAGAAACAGAGAGGCTGAAACAGAGGGCGAGAAACAGAGGTGCTGAAACAAAGGGCGAGAAACAGAGGGGCTGAAACAGAGGGCGATAAACAGAAGGGCTGAAACAGAGGGTGAGAAACAGAGGGGCTGAAACAGAGCGGCTGAAACAGAGAGGCTGAAACAGAAGGCGAGAAACAGAGGGGCTGAAACAGAGGGCGAGAAACAGAGGGGCTGAAACAGAGGGCGAGAAACAGAGGGCGAAAAACAGAGGGACTGAAACAGAGGGGCTGAATCAGAGGGGCTGAAACAGAGGGCGAGAAACAGAGGGGCTGAAACAGAGGGCGAGAAACAGAGGGGCTGAAACCGAGGGGCTGAATCAGAGGGGCTGAAACAGAGGGGCTGAAACAGTGGGCGAGAAACAGAGGGGCTGAAACAGAGGGCGAGAAACAGAGGGGCTGAAACAGAGGGCGAGAAACAGCGGGGCTGAATCAGAGGGGCTGAAACAGAGGGTGAGAAACAGTGGGGCTGAAACAGAGGGCGAGAAACAGAGTCGCTGAAACAGACGGGCTGAAACAGAGGGGCTGAATAGGAGGGCGAAAATCAGAGCGGCTGAAACAGAGGGCGAGAAACAGAGGGGCTGAAACAGAGGGGCTGAAACAGAGGGGCTGGAACAGAGGGGGAGAAACAGAGGGGCTGAAACAGAGGTGCTGAATCAGAGGGGCTGAAACAGAGGGCGAGAAACATAGGGGCTGAAACAGACGGCGAGAAACAGAGGAGCTGAAACAGAGGGGCTGAATCGGAGGGGCTGAATCAGAGGGGCTGAATCAGAGGTGCTGAAAAAGTGGGCGAAAAACAGAGGGGCTGAAACAGGGGACTGAAACAGAGGGGCTAAATCAGAGTGGCAGAAACAGAGGGCGAGAAACAGAGGGGCTGAAACAGAGGGCGAGAAACAGAGGGGCTGAAACAGAGGGGCTGAAACAGAGGGGCTGAAACAGAGGGGCTGAAACAGAGGGCGAGAAACAGAGGGGCTGAAACAGTGGGCGAGAAACAGAGGGCGAGAAACAGAGGGGCTGAAACAGCGGTGCTGAAACAGAGGGGCTGAAACAGAGGGGCTGATACAGACGGCGTGAAACAGAGGGGCTGGAACAGAGGGCGAGAAACAGAGGGGCTGAAACAGAGGGCGAGAAACAGAGGGGCTGAAACAGAGGTGCTGAAACAGAATGGCTGAAACAGAGGGCGAGAAACAGAGAGGCTGAAACAGAGGGCGAGAAACAGAGGGGCTGAAACAGAGGGCGAGAAACAGAGGGGCTGAAACAGAGGGGCTGAAACAGAGGGCGAGAAACAGAGGGGCTGAAACAGAGGGCGAGAAACAGAGGGGCTGAAACAGAGGGCGAGAAACAGAGGGCGGGAAACAGAGGGATTGAAACAGAGGGACTGAAACATTGGGCCTGTAACAGAGGGCGAGAAACAGAGGGGCTGAAACAGAGGGCGAGAAAAAGAGGGGCTGAAACAGAGGGGCTGAATGAGTTTGGCTGAATCAGAGCGGCTGAATCAGAGGGGCAGAAACAGAGGGTGATAAACAGAGGGGCTGAAACAGATGGGCTGAAACAGAGGGCGAGAAACAGAGGTGCTGAATCAGAGGGGCTAAATCAGAGGGGCTGAAACAGTGGGCGAGAAATAGAGGGGCTGAAACAGAGGGGCTGAAACAGAGGGGCTGAAACAGAGGGGCTGAATCAGAGGGGCTGATTCAGAGGGGCTGAAACAGAGGGGCTGAATCAGCGGGGCTGAAACAGAGGGCGAGAAACAGAGGGGCTGAAACAGAGGGCGAGAGACAGAGCGGCAGAATCAGATGGCGAGAAACAGAGGGGCTGAAAAAGAGGGGCTGAAACAGAGGGGCTAAATTAGAGGGGCAGAAACAGAGGGTCAGAAACAGAGGGGCTGAAACAGATGGCGAGAAACAGAGGTGCTGAAACAGAGGGGCTGAAACATAGGGGCTGAAACAGAGGGGCTTAAACAGACAGCGAGAAACAGAGGGGCTAAAAGAGAGGGCGAGAAACAGAGGGGCTGAAACAGACGGGCTGAAACAGAAGGGCTGAAACAGAGGGGCTGAAACAGAGGGCGAGAAACAGAGGGGCTGAATCAGAGGGGCTGAATCAGCGGGGCTGAAAAAGAGGGGCTGAAAGAGAGGGCGAGAATCAGAGGGGCTGAAACAGAGGTCGAGAAACAGAGGGCGAGAAACAGAGGGGCTGAAACAGAGGGGCTGAAACAGAGGGGCTGAAACAGAGGGGCTGATACAGAGGGCGAGAAACAGAAGGGCTGAAACAGAGGGCGAGAAACAGAGAGGCTGAAACAGAGGGCGAGAAACAGAGGTGCTGAAACAGAGTGCGAGAAACAGAGGGGCTGAAACAGAGGGCGATAAACAGAAGGGCTGAAACAGAGGGCGAGAAACAGAGGGGCTGAAACAGAGCGGCTGAAACAGAGAGGCTGAAACAGAAGGCGAGAAACAGAGGGGCTGAAACAGAGGGCGAGAAACAGAGGGGCTGAAACAGAGGGCGAGAAACAGAGGGCGAGAAACAGAGGGACTGAAACAGAGGGGCTGAATCAGAGGGGCTGAAACAGAGGGCGAGAAACAGAGGGGCTGAAACAGAGGGCGAGAAACAGAGGGGCTGAAACCGAGGGGCTGAATCAGAGGGGCTGAAACAGAGGGGCTGAAACAGTGGGCGAGAAACAGAGGGGCGGAAACAGAGGGCGAGAAACAGAGGGGCTGAAACAGTGGGCGAGAAACAGAGGGGCTGAAACAGAGGGCGAGAAACAGCGGGGCTGAATCAGAGGGGCTGAAACAGAGGTTGAGAAACAGAGGGGCTGAAACAGAGGGGCTGAATAGGAGGGCGAAAATGAGAGGGGCTGGAACAGAGGGCGAGAAACAGAGGTGCTGAAACAGAGGGGCTGAAACAGAGGGGCTGGAACAGAGGGGGAGAAACAGAGGGGCTGAAACAGAGGTGCTGAATCAGAGGGGCTGAAACTGAGGACGAGAAACATAGGGGCTGAAACAGACGGCGAGAAACAGAGCGGCTGAAACAGAGGGGCTGAAACAGAGGGGCTGAATCGGAGGGGCTGAATCAGAGGGGCTGAATCAGAGGGGCTGAATAAGAGGGCGAAAAACAGAGGGGCTGAAACAGGGGGGCTGAAACAGATGGGCTGAAACAGAGCGGCTGAAACAGAGGGGCTGAATCAGTGGGGCTGAAACAGAGGGCGAAAATGAGAGGGGCTGAAACAGAGGGCGAGAAACAGAGGGGCTGAAACAGAGGGGCTGAAACAGAGGGGCTGGAACAGAGGGGGAGAAACAGAGGGGCTGAAACAGAGGTGCTGAATCAGAGGGGCTGAAACTGAGGGCGAGAAACATAGGGGCTGAAACAGACGGCGAGAAACAGAGAGACTGAAACAGAGGGGCTGAAACAGCGGGGCTGAATCGGAGGGGCTGAATCAGAGGGGCTGAATCAGAGGGGCTGAATAAGAGGGCGAAAAACAGAGGGGCTGAAACAGGGGGGCTGAAACAGATGGGCTGAAACAGAGAGCGAGAAACAGAGGGGCTGAATCAGAGGGGCTAAATCAGAGGGGCTGAAACAGAGGGCGAGAAACACAGGGGCTGAAACAGAGGGCGAGAAATAGAGGGGCTGAAACAGAGGGGCTGAAACAGATGGGCTGAAACAGAGGGGCTGAATCAGAGGGGCTGATTCAGAGGGGCTGAAACAGAGGGGCTGAATCAGCGGGGCTGAAACAGAGGGCGAGAAACAGAGGGGCTGAAACAGAGGGCGAGAGACAGAGAGGCAGAATCAGAGGGCGAGAAACAGAGGGGCTGAAAAAGAGGGGCTGAAACAGAGGGCGAGAAACAGTGGGGCTGAAACAGAGGGCGAGAAACAGAGGGGCTGAAACAGATGGGCTGAAACAGAGGGGCTGAAACAGAGGGGCTGAATCAGTGGGGCTGAAACAGAGGGCGAGAAACAGAGTTGCTGAAACAGAGGGCGAGAAACAGAGGGGCTGAATCAGAGTGGCTGAAACAGAGGGTGAGAAACAGAGGGGCTGAAACAGAGGGCGAGAAACAGTGTGGCTGAAACAGACGGGCTGAAAGAGAGGGGCTGAAAAAGAGGGCGGAAAGCAGAGGGGCTGAAACAGAGGGCGAGAAACAGAGGGGCTGAAACAGAGGGGCTGAAACAGAGGGGCTGAAACAGAGTGGCTGAAACAGAGGGGCTGAAACAGAGGGGCTGGAACAGAGGGGGAGAAACAGAGGGGCTGAAACAGAGGGGTTGAATCAGAGTGTCTGAAACAGAGGTCGAGAA
Organism: Chiloscyllium punctatum; assembly: GCF_047496795.1. Taxonomy (NCBI): domain Eukaryota; kingdom Metazoa; phylum Chordata; class Chondrichthyes; order Orectolobiformes; family Hemiscylliidae; genus Chiloscyllium; species Chiloscyllium punctatum. Next base: position 538,307 of record NW_027309805.1, on the reverse strand, counting down.
ACAGAGGGGCTGAAACAGAGGGCGAGAAATAGAGGCGCAGAAACAGAGGGGCTCAAACAGAGGGGCTGAATCAGAGGGGCTGATTCAGATGGGCTGAATCAGAGGGGCTGAAACAGAGGGCGAGAAACAGAGGGGCTGAAACAGAGGGGCTGAAACAGAGGGGCTGAAACAGAGGGGCTGGAACAGAGGGCGAGAAACCGAGGGGCTGAAACAGAGTGCGAGAAACAGAGGGGCTGAAACAGAGGAGCTGAATCAGAGTGGCTGAAACAGAGGGGCTGAATCAGTGGGGCTGAATCAGAGGGGCTGAATCAGAGGGGCTGAAACAGAGGGCGAGAAACAGAGGGGCTGAAACAGAGGGCGAGAAACAGAGGGGCTGAAACAGAGGGCGAGAAACAGAGGGGCTGAAACAGAGGGGCTGAAACAGAGGGGCTAAAACTGAGGGGCTGAAACAGAGGGCGAGAAACAGAGGGGCTGAAACAGAGGGCGAGAAACAGAGGGGCTGAAACAGAGGGGCTGAAACAGAGGGGCTAAAACAGAGGGGCTGAAACAGAGGGCGAGAAACAGAGGGGCTGAAACAGAGGGGCTGAAACAGAGGGGCTAAATCAGAGGGGCCGAAACAGAGGGCGAGAAACAGAGGGGCTGAAACAGAGGGCAAGAAACAGAGTGGCTGAAACAGAGTGGCTGAAACAGTGGGGCTGAAACAGAGGGTGAGAAACAAAGGGGCTGAAACAGAGTGCGAGAAACAGAGGGGCTGATACAGAAGGGCTGAAACAGAGGGGCTGAAACAGAGGGCGAGAAACAGAGGGGCTGAATCAGAGGGGCTGAATCAGAGGGGCTGAAACAGAGGGCGAGAAACAGAGTGGCTGAAACAGACGGGCTGAAACAGAGGGGCTGATAAAGAGGGCGGAAAACAGAGGGGCTGAAACAGAGGGCGAGAAACAGAGGGGCTGAAACAGAGGGGCTGAAACAGAGGGGCTGAAACAGAGTGGCTGAAACAGAGGGGCTGAATCAGAGGGGCTGAAACAGAGGGCGAGAAACAGAGGGGCTGAAACAGAGGGCGAGAAACAGAGGGGCTGAAACAGAGGGGCTGGAACAGAGGGCGAGAAACAGAGGGGCTGAAACAGAGTGCGAGAAACAGAGGGGCTGAAACACAGGGGCTGAATCAGAGGGGCTGAAACAGAGGGGCTGAATCAGAGGGGCTGAATCAGAGGGGCTGAATCAGAGGGGCTGAAACTGAGGTCGAGAAACAGAGGGGCTGAAACAGAGGGGCTGAATCAGAGGGGCTGAATCAGAGGGGCTGAAACAGAGGGGCTGAATCAGAGGGGCTGAATCAGAGGGGCTGAATCAGAGGGGCTGAAACTGAGGGCGAGAAACAGAGGGGCTGAAACAGAGGGCGAGAAACAGAGTGGCTGAAACAGAGGGGCTGAAACAGAGGGGCTGAATCAGAGGGGCTGAATCAGAGGGTGAGAAACAGAGGGGCTGAAACAGATGGGCTGAAACAGAGGGGCTGAAACAGTGGGGCTGAATCAGTGGGGCTGAAACAGAGGGGCTGAAACAGAGTTGCTGAAACAGAGGGCGAGAAACGGAGGGGCTGAATCAGAGTGGCTGAAACAGAGGGTGAGAAACAGAGGGGCTGAAACAGAGGGCGAGAAACAGGGTGGCTGAAACAGACGGGCTGAAACAGAGGGGCTGAAAAAGAGGGCGGAAAGCAGAGGGGCTGAAACAGAGGGCGAGAAACAGAGGGGCTGAAACAGAGGGGCTGAAACAGAGGGGCTGAAACAGAGTGGCTGAAACAGAGGGGCTGAAACAGAGGGGCTGGAACAGAGGGGGAGAAACAGAGGTCGAGAAACAGAGGGGCTGAAACAGAGGGCGAGAAATAGAGGCGCAGAAACAGAGGGGCTCAAACAGAGGGGCTGAATCAGAGGGGCTGATTCAGATGGGCTGAATCAGAGGGGCTGACACAGAGGGCGAGAAACAGAGGGGCTGAAACAGAGGGGCTGAAACAGAGGGGCTGAAACAGAGGGGCTGGAACAGAGGGCGAGAAACCGAGGGGCTGAAACAGAGTGCGAGAAACAGAGGGGCTGAAACAGAGGAGCTGAATCAGAGTGGCTGAAACAGAGGGGCTGAATCAGTGGGGCTGAATCAGAGGGGCTGAATCAGAGGGGCTGAAACAGAGGGCGAGAAACAGAGGGGCTGAAACAGAGGGCAAGAAACAGAGGGGCTGAAACAGAGGGCGAGAAACAGAGGGGCTGAAACAGAGGGGCTGAAACAGAGGGGCTAAAACTGAGGGGCTGAAACAGAGGGCGAGAAACAGAGGGGCTGAAACAGAGGGCGAGAAACAGAGGGGCAGAAACAGAGGGGCTGAAACAGAGGGGCTAAAACAGAGGGGCTGAAACAGAGGGCGAGAAACAGAGGGGCTGAAACAGAGGGGCTGAAACAGAGGGGCTAAATCAGAGGGGCAGAAACAGAGGGCGAGAAACAGAGGGGCTGAAACAGAGGGCAAGAAACAGAGTGGCTGAAACAGAGTGGCTGAAACAGTGGGGCTGAAACAGAGGGTGAGAAACAAAGGGGCTGAAACAGAGTGCGAGAAACAGAGGGGCTGATACAGAAGGGCTGAAACAGAGGGGCTGAAACAGAGGGCGAGAAACAGAGGGGCTGAATCAGAGGGGCTGAATCAGAGGGGCTGAAACAGAGGGCGAGAAACAGAGTGGCTGAAACAGACGGGCTGAAACAGAGGGGCTGATAAAGAGGGCGGAAAACAGAGGGGCTGAAACAGAGGGCGAGAAACAGAGGGGCTGAAACAGAGGGGCTGAAACAGAGGGGCTGAAACAGAGTGGCTGAAACAGAGGGGCTGAATCAGAGGGGCTGAAACAGAGGGCGAGAAACAGAGGGGCTGAAACAGAGGGCGAGAAACAGAGGGGCTGAAACACAGGGGCTGAATCAGAGGGGCTGAAACAGAGGGGCTGAATCAGAGGGGCTGAATCAGAGGGGCTGAATCAGAGGGGCTGAAACTGAGGTCGAGAAACAGAGGGGCTGAAACAGAGGGGCTGAATCAGAGGGGCTGAATCAGAGGGGCTGAAACATAGGGGCTGAATCAGAGGGGCTGAATCAGAGTGGCTGAATCAGAGGGGCTGAAACTGAGGGCGAGAAACAGAGGGGCTGAAACAGAGGGCGAGAAACAGAGTGGCTGAAACAGAGGGGCTGAAACAGAGGGCCTAAAACAGAGGGGCTGAAACAGAGGGCGAGAAACAGAGGGGCTGAAACAGAGGGCGAGAAACAGAGGGGCTGAAACAGAGGGGCTGATACAGAAGTTCTGAAACAGAGGGGCTGAAACAGAGGGCGAGAAAAAGAGGGGCTGAATCAGAGGGTCTGGAACAGAGGGGCTGAAACAGAGGTCGAGAAAGAGAGGGCGAGAAACAGAGTGGCTGAAACAGAGGGACTGAATCAGAGGGGCTGAAACAGAGGGGCTGATACAGAATGCGTGAAACAGAGGGGCTGAAACAGAGGGGCTGAATCAGCGGGGCTGAAAAAGAGGGGCTGAAACAGAGGGCGAGAATCAGAGGGGCTGAAACAGAGGTCGAGAAACAGAGGGCGAGAAACGGAGGGGCTGAAACAGAGGGGCTGAAACAGAGGGGCTGATACAGAGGGCGAGAAACAGAAGGGCTGAAACAGAGGGCGAGAAACAGAGAGGCTGAAACAGAGGGCGAGAAACAGAGGTGCTGAAACAGAGGGCGAGAAACAGAGGGGCTGAAACAGAGGGCGATAAACAGAAGGGCTGAAACAGAGGGCGAGAAACAGAGGGGCTGAAACAGAGGGGCTGAAACAGAGAGGCTGAAACAGAAGGCGAGAAACAGAGCGGCTGAAACAGAGGGCGAGAAACAGAGGGGCTGAAACAGAGGGCGAGAAACAGAGGGCGAGAAACAGAGGGACTGAAACAGAGGGGCTGAATCAGAGGGGCTGAAACAGAGGGCGAGAAACAGAGGGGCGGAAACAGAGGGCGAGAAACAGAGGGGCTGAAACCGAGGGGCTGAATCAGAGGGGTTGAAACAGAGGGGCTGAAACAGTGGGCGAGAAACAGAGGGGCGGAAACAGAGGGCGAGAAACAGAGGGGCTGAAACAGAGGGCGAGAAACAGAGTGGCTGAAACAGAGGGCGAGAAACAGCGGGGCTGAATCAGAGGGGCTGAAACAGAGGTTGAGAAACAGAGGGGCTGAAACAGAGGGCGAGAAACAGAGTCGCTGAAACAGACGGGCTGAAACAGAGGGGCTGGAACAGAGAGGGAGAAACAGAGGGGCTGAAACAGAGGTGCTGAATCAGAGGGGCTGAAACTGAAGGCGAGAAACATAGGGGCTGAAACAGACGGCGAGAAACAGAGCGGCTGAAACAGAGGGGCTGAAACAGAGGGGCTGAATCGGAGAGTTTGAATCAGAGGGGCTGAATCAGAGTGGCTGAATAAGAGGGCGAAAAACAGAGGGGCTGAAACAGGGGGGCTGAAACAGATGGGCTGAAACAGAGGGCGAGAAACAGAGGGGCTGAATCAGAGGGGCTAAATCAGAGGGGCTGAAACAGAGGGGCTGAATCAGCGGGGCTGAAACAGAGGGCGAGAAACAGAGGGGCTGAAACAGAGGGCGAGAGACAGAGGGGCAGAATCAGAGGGCAAGAAACAGAGGGGCTGAAAAAGAGGGGCTGAAACAGAGGGGCTGAAACAGAGGGGCTGAATCAGAGGGGCTGATTCAGAGGGACTGAAACAGAGGGGCTGAATCAGCGGGGCTGAAACAGAGGGCGAGAAACAGAGGGGCTGAAACAGAGGGCGAGAGACAGAGGGGCAGAATCAGAGGGCGAGAAACAGAGGGGCTGAAAAAGAGGGGCTGAAACAGAGGGCGAGAAACAGTGGGGCTGAAACAGAGGGCGAGAAACAGAGGGGCTGAAACAGATGGGCTGAAACAGAGGGGCTGAAACAGAGGGGCTGAATCAGTGGGGCTGAAACAGAGGGCGAGAAACAGAGGGGCTGAAACAGAGGGGCGGGAAACAGAGGGGCTGAAACAGAGGGGCTGAAACAGAGGGGTTGGAACAGAGGGGGAGAAACAGAGGGGCTGAAACAGAGGTGCTGAATCAGAGGGGCTGAAACTGAGGGCGAGAAACATAGGGGCTGAAACAGAGGGCGAGAAACAGAGGGGCTGAAACAGAGGGGCTGAAACAGAGGGGCTGGAACAGAGGGGGAGAAACAGAGGGGCTGAAACAGAGGTGCTGAATCAGAGGGGCTGAAACTGAGGGCGAGAAACATAGGGGCTGAAACAGACGGCGAGAAAGAGAGGGGCTGAAACAGAGGGTTAGAAACAGAGGGGCTGAATCGGAGGGGCTGAATCAGAGGGGCTGAATCAGAGGGGCTGAATAAGAGGGCGAAAAACAGAAGGGCTGAAACAGGGGGGCTGAAACAGATGGTCTGAAACAGAGTCGCTGAAACAGACGGGCTGAAACAGAGGGGCTGAATAGAAGGGCGAAAATGAGAGGGGCTGAAACAGAGGGCGAGAAACAGAGGGGCTGAAACAGAGGGGCTGAAACAGAGGGGCTGGAACAGAGGGGGAGAAACAGAGGGGCTGAAACAGAGGTGCTGAATCAGAGGGGCTGAAACTGAGGGCGAGAAACACAGGGGCTGAAACAGACGGCGAGAAACAGAGGGGCTGAAACAGAGGAGCTGAAACAGAGGGGCTGAATCGGAGGGGCTGAATCAGAGGGGCTGAATCAGAGGGGCTGAATAAGAGGGCGAAAAACAGAGGGGCTGAAACAGGGGGGCTGAAACAGATGGGCTGAAACAGAGAGCGAGAAACAGAGGGGCTGAATCAGAGGGGCTAAATCAGAGGGGCTGAAACAGAGGGCGAGAAACACAGGGGCTGAAACAGAGGGCGAGAAATAGAGGGGCTGAAACAGAGGGGCTGAAACGGAGGGGCTGAAACAGAGGGGCTGAATCAGAGGGGCTGATTCAGAGGGGCTGAAACAGAGGGGCTGAATCAGCGGTGCTGAAACAGAGGGCGATAAACAGAGGGGCTGAAACAGAGGGCGAGAGACAGAGGGGCAGAATCAGAGGGCGAGAAACAGAGGGGCTGAAAAAGAGGGGCTGAAACAGAGGGCGAGAAACAGTGGGGCTGAAACAGAGGGCGAGAAACAGAGGGGCTGAAACAGATGGGCTGAAACAGAGGGGCTGAAACAGAGGGGCTGAATTAGTGGGGCTGAAACAGAGGGCGAGAAACAGAGTTGCTGAAACAGAGGGCGAGAAACAGAGGGGCTGAATCAGAGTGGCTGAAACAGAAGGTGAGAAACAGAGGGGCTGAAACAGAGGGCGAGAAACAGAGTGGCTGAAACAGACGGGCTGAAACAGAGGGGCTGAAAAAGAGGGCGGAAAACAGAGGGGCTGAAACAGAGGGGCTGAAACAGAGGGCGAGAAACAGAGGGGCTGAAACAGAGGGGCTGAAACAGAGTGGCTGAAACAGAGGGGCTGAAACAGAGGGGCTGGAACAGAGGGGGAGAAACAGAGGGGCTGAAACAGAGGGGTTGAATCAGAGTGTCTGAAACAGAGGGCGAGAAACAGAGGGGCTGAAACAGAGGGCGAGAAATAGAGGCGCTGAAACAGAGGGGCTCAAACAGAGGGGCTGAATCAGAGGGGCTGATTCAGATGGGCTGAATCAAAGGGGCTGAAACAGAGTGCGAGAAACAGAGGGGCTGAAACAGAGGGGCTGAAACAGAGGGGCTGAAACAGAGGGGCTGGAACAGAGGGCGAGAAACCGAGGGGCTGAAACAGAGTGCGAGAAACAGAGGGGCTGAAATAGAGGGGCTGAATCAGAGTGGCTGAAACAGAGGGGCTGAATCAGTGGGGCTGAATCAGAGGGGCTGAATCAGAGGGGCTGAAACAGAGGGCGAGAAACAGAGGGGCTGAAACAGAGGGCAAGAAACAGAGGGGCTGAAACAGAGGGCGAGAAACAGAGGGGCTGAAACAGAGGGGCTGAAACAGAGGGGCTAAAACAGAGGGGCTGAAACAGAGGGCGAGAAACAGAGGGGCTGAAACAGAGGGCGAGAAACAGCGGGGCTGAAACAGAGGGGCTGAAACAGAGGGGCTAAAACAGAGGGGCTGAAACAGAGGGCGAGAAACAGAGGGGCTGAAACAGAGGGGCTGAAACAGAGGGGCTAAATCAGAGGGGCAGAAACAGAGGGCGAGAAACAGAGGGGCTGAAACAGAGGGCAAGAAACAGAGTGGCTGAAACAGAGTGGCTGAAACAGTGGGGCTGAAACAGAGGGTGAGAAACAAAGGGGCTGAAACAGAGTGCGAGAAACAGAGGGGCTGATACAGAAGGGCTGAAACAGAGGGGCAGAAACAGAGGGGCTGAATCAGAGGGGCTGAATCAGAGGGGCTGAAACAGAGGGCGAGAAACAGAGTGGCTGAAACAGACGGGCTGAAACAGAGGGGCTGAAAAAGAGGGCGGAAAACAGAGGGGCAGAAACAGAGGGCGAGAAACAGAGGGGCTGAAACAGAGGGGATGAAACAGAGGGGCTGAAACAGAGTGGCTGAAACAGAGGGGCTGAATCAGAGGGGCTGAAACAGAGGGCGAGAAACAGAGGGGCTGAAACAGAGGGCGAGAAACAGAGGGGCTGAAACAGAGGGGATGGAACAGAGGGCGAGAAACAGAGGGGCTGAAACAGAGTGCGAGAAACAGAGGGGCTGAAACACAGGGGCTGAATCAGAGGGGCTGAAACAGAGGGGCTGAATCAGAGGGGCTGAATCAGAGGGGCTGAATCAGAGGGGCTGAAACTGAGGGCGAGAAACAGAGGGGCTGAAACAGAGGGGCTGAATCAGAGGGGCTGAATCAGAGGGGCTGAAACAGAGGGGCTGAATCAGAGGGGCTGAATCAGAGGGGCTGAATCAGAGGGGCTGAAACTGAGGGCGAGAAACAGAGGGGCTGAAACAGAGGGCGAGAAACAGAGGGGCTGAAACAGAGGGGCTGAAACAGAGGGCCTAAAACAGAGGGGCTGAAACAGAGGGCGAGAAACAGAGGGGCTGAAACAGAGGGCGAGAAACAGAGGGGCTGAAACAGAGGGGCTGATACAGAAGTTCTGAAACAGAGGGGCTGAAACAGAGGGCGAGAAACAGAGGGGCTGAATCAGAGGGTCTGGAACAGAGGGGCTGAAACAGAGGGGGAGAAACAGAGGGGCTGAAACAGAGGTCGAGAAAGAGAGGGCGAGAAACAGAGTGGCTGAAGCAGAGGGACTGAATCAGAGGGGCTGAAACAGAGGGGCTGATACAGAAGGCGTGAAACAGAGGGGCTGAAACAGAGGGCGGGAAACAGAGCGGCTGAAACAGAGGGCGAGAAACAGAGCGGCTGAAACAGAGGGGCTGAAACAGAGGGCGAGAAACAGAGAGGCTGAAACAGAGGGCGAGAAACAGAGGGGCTGAAGTATAGGGCGAGAAACAGAGGGGCTGAAACAGAGGGGCTGAAACAGAGGGCGAGAAACAGAGGGGCTGAAACAGAGGGCGAGAAACAGAGGGGCTGAAACAGGGGGGCTGAAACAGATGGGCTGAAACAGAGGGCGAGAAACAGAGGGGCTGAATCAGAGGGGCTAAATCAGAGGGGCTGAAACAGAGGGGCTGAATCAGCGGGGCTGAAACAGAGGGCGAGAAACAGAGGGGCTGAAACAGAGGGCGAGAGACAGAGGGGCAGAATCAGAGGGCGAGAAACAGAGGGGCTGAAAAAGAGGGGCTGAAACAGAGGGACTGAAACAGAGGGGCTGAATCAGAGGGGCTGATTCAGAGGGACTGAAACAGAGGGGCTGAATCAGCGGGGCTGAAACAGAGGGCGAGAAACAGAGGGGCTGAAACAGAGGGCGAGAGACAGAGGGGCAGAATCAGAGGGCGAGAAACAGAGGGGCTGAAAAAGAGGGGCTGAAACAGAGGGCGAGAAACAGTGGGGCTGAAACAGAGGGCGAGAAACAGAGGGGCTGAAACAGATGGGCTGAAACAGAGGGGCTGAAACAGAGGGGCTGAATCAGTGGGGCTGAAACAGAGGGCGAGAAACAGAGGGGCTGAAACAGAGGGCGAGAAACAGTGGGGATGAAACAGAGGGCGAGAAACAGAGGGGCTGAAACAGATGGGCTGAAACAGAGGGGCTGAAACAGAGGGGCTGAATCAGTGGGGCTGAAACAGAGGGCGAGAAACAGAGGGGCTGAAACAGAGGGGCTGAAACAGAGGGGTTGGAACAGAGGGGGAGAAACAGAGGGGCTGAAACAGAGGTGCTGAATCAGAGGGGCTGAAACTGAGGGCGAGAAACATAGGGGCTGAAACAGAGGGCGAGAAACAGAGGGGCTGAAACAGAGGGGCTGAAACAGAGGGGCTGGAACAGAGGGGGAGAAACAGAGGGGCTGAAACAGAGGTGCTGAATCAGAGGGGCTGAAACTGAGGGCGAGAAACATAGGGGCTGAAACAGACGGCGAGAAAGAGAGGGGCTGAAACAGAGGGTTAGAAACAGAGGGGCTGAATCGGAGGGGCTGAATCAGAGGGGCTGAATCAGAGGGGCTGAATAAGAGGGCGAAAAACAGAGGGGCTGAAACAGGGGGGCTGAAACAGATGGTCTGAAACAGAGTCGCTGAAACAGACGGGCTGAAACAGAGGGGCTGAATAGAAGGGCGAAAATGAGAGGGGCTGAAACAGAGGGCGAGAAACAGAGGGGCTGAAACAGAGGGGCTGAAACAGAGGGGCTGGAACAGAGGGGGAGAAACAGAGGGGCTGAAACAGAGGTGCTGAATCAGAGGGGCTGAAACTGAGGGCGAGAAACACAGGGGCTGAAACAGACGGCGAGAAACAGAGGGGCTGAAACAGAGGAGCTGAAACAGAGGGGCTGAATCGGAGGGGCTGAATCAGAGGGGCTGAATCAGAGGGGCTGAATAAGAGGGCGAAAAACAGAGGGGCTGAAACAGGGGGGCTGAAACAGATGGGCTGAAACAGAGAGCGAGAAACAGAGGGGCTGAATCAGAGGGGCTAAATCAGAGGGGCTGAAACAGAGGGCGAGAAACACAGGGGCTGAAACAGAGGGCGAGAAATAGAGGGGCTGAAACAGAGGGGCTGAAACGGAGGGGCTGAAACAGAGGGGCTGAATCAGAGGGGCTGATTCAGAGGGGCTGAAACAGAGGGGCTGAATCAGCGGTGCTGAAACAGAGGGCGATAAACAGAGGGGCTGAAACAGAGGGCGAGAGACAGAGGGGCAGAATCAGAGGGCGAGAAACAGAGGGGCTGAAAAAGAGGGGCTGAAACAGAGGGCGAGAAACAGTGGGGCTGAAACAGAGGGCGAGAAACAGAGGGGCTGAAACAGATGGGCTGAAACAGAGGGGCTGAAACAGAGGGGCTGAATTAGTGGGGCTGAAACAGAGGGCGAGAAACAGAGTTGCTGAAACAGAGGGCGAGAAACAGAGGGGCTGAATCAGAGTGGCTGAAACAGAAGGTGAGAAACAGAGGGGCTGAAACAGAGGGCGAGAAACAGAGTGGCTGAAACAGACGGGCTGAAACAGAGGGGCTGAAAAAGAGGGCGGAAAACAGAGGGGCTGAAACAGAGGGGCTGAAACAGAGGGCGAGAAACAGAGGGGCTGAAACAGAGGGGCTGAAACAGAGTGGCTGAAACAGAGGGGCTGAAACAGAGGGGCTGGAACAGAGGGGGAGAAACAGAGGGGCTGAAACAGAGGGGTTGAATCAGAGTGTCTGAAACAGAGGGCGAGAAACAGAGGGGCTGAAACAGAGGGCGAGAAATAGAGGCGCTGAAACAGAGGGGCTCAAACAGAGGGGCTGAATCAGAGGGGCTGATTCAGATGGGCTGAATCAAAGGGGCTGAAACAGAGGGCGAGAAACAGAGGGGCTGAAACAGAGGGGCTGAAACAGAGGGGCTGAAACAGAGGGGCTGGAACAGAGGGCGAGAAACCGAGGGGCTGAAACAGAGTGCGAGAAACAGAGGGGCTGAAATAGAGGGGCTGAATCAGAGTGGCTGAAACAGAGGGGCTGAATCAGTGGGGCTGAATCAGAGGGGCTGAATCAGAGGGGCTGAAACAGAGGGCGAGAAACAGAGGGGCTGAAACAGAGGGCAAGAAACAGAGGGGCTGAAACAGAGGGCGAGAAACAGAGGGGCTGAAACAGAGGGGCTGAAACAGAGGGGCTAAAACAGAGGGGCTGAAACAGAGGGCGAGAAACAGAGGGGCTGAAACAGAGGGCGAGAAACAGCGGGGCTGAAACAGAGGGGCTGAAACAGAGGGGCTAAAACAGAGGGGCTGAAACAGAGGGCGAGAAACAGAGGGGCTGAAACAGAGGGGCTGAAACAGAGGGGCTAAATCAGAGGGGCAGAAACAGAGGGCGAGAAACAGAGGGGCTGAAACAGAGGGCAAGAAACAGAGTGGCTGAAACAGAGTGGCTGAAACAGTGGGGCTGAAACAGAGGGTGAGAAACAAAGGGGCTGAAACAGAGTGCGAGAAACAGAGGGGCTGATACAGAAGGGCTGAAACAGAGGGGCTGAAACAGAGGGCGAGAAACAGAGGGGCTGAATCAGAGGGGCTGAATCAGAGGGGCTGAAACAGAGGGCGAGAAACAGAGTGGCTGAAACAGACGGGCTGAAACAGAGGGGCTGAAAAAGAGGGCGGAAAACAGAGGGGCTGAAACAGAGGGCGAGAAACAGAGGGGCTGAAACAGAGGGGATGAAACAGAGGGGCTGAAACAGAGTGGCTGAAACAGAGGGGCTGAATCAGAGGGGCTGAAACAGAGGGCGAGAAACAGAGGGGCTGAAACAGAGGGCGAGAAACAGAGGGGCTGAAACAGAGGGGATGGAACAGAGGGCGAGAAACAGAGGGGCTGAAACAGAGTGCGAGAAACAGAGGGGCTGAAACACAGGGGCTGAATCAGAGGGGCTGAAACAGAGGGGCTGAATCAGAGGGGCTGAATCAGAGGGGCTGAATCAGAGGGGCTGAAACTGAGGGCGAGAAACAGAGGGGCTGAAACAGAGGGGCTGAATCAGAGGGGCTGAATCAGAGGGGCTGAAACAGAGGGGCTGAATCAGAGGGGCTGAATCAGAGGGGCTGAATCAGAGGGGCTGAAACTGAGGGCGAGAAACAGAGGGGCTGAAACAGAGGGCGAGAAACAGAGGGGCTGAAACAGAGGGGCTGAAACAGAGGGGCTGAAACAGAGGGGCTGATACAGAAGTTCTGAAACAGAGGGGCTGAAACAGAGGGCGAGAAACAGAGGGGCTGAATCAGAGGGTCTGGAACAGAGGGGCTGAAACAGAGGGGGAGAAACAGAGGGGCTGAAACAGAGGTCGAGAAAGAGAGGGCGAGAAACAGAGTGGCTGAAGCAGAGGGACTGAATCAGAGGGGCTGAAACAGAGGGGCTGATACAGAAGGCGTGAAACAGAGGGGCTGAAACAGAGGGCGGGAAACAGAGCGGCTGAAACAGAGGGCGAGAAACAGAGGGGCTGAAACAGAGGGGCTGAAACAGAGGGCGAGAAACAGAGAGGCTGAAACAGAGGGCGAAAAACAGAGGGGCTGAAGTATAGGGCGAGAAACAGAGGGGCTGAAACAGAGGGGCTGAAACAGAGGGCGAGAAACAGAGGGGCTGAAACAGAGGGCGAGAAACAGAGGGGCTGAAACAGAGGGCGAGAAACTGAGGGCGAGAAACAGAGAGACTGAAACAGAGGGACTGAAACAGAGGGGCTGAAACAGAGGGCGAGAAACAGAGGGGCTGAAACAGACGGCGAGAAACAGAGGGGCTAAAACAGAGGGGCTGAATGAGTGGCGCTGAATCAGAGGGGCTGAATCAGAGGGGCTGAAACAGAGGGGCTGAATCAGAGGGGTGAAACAGAGGGCGAGAAACAGAGGGGCTGAAACAGAGGGCTAGAAACAGAGGTGCTGAAACAGAGGGGCTGAAACAGAGGGGCTGAAACAGAGGGGCTGAAACAGAGGGTGAGAAACAGAGGGGCTGAATCAGAGGGGCTGAAACAGAGGGGATGAAACAGAGGGGCTGAAACAGAGGGCGAGAAACAGAGCTGCTGAAACAGAGGACGAGAAACAGAGGGGCTGAAACAGAGGGCGAGTAACAGAGGGGCTGAAACAGAGGGGCTGAAACAGAAGGGCTGAAACAGAGGGGCTGAAACAGTGGGGCTGCAACAGAGGGCGAGAAACAGAGGGGCTGAAACAGAGGGCGAGAAACAGAGGGGCTGAAACAGAGGGCGAGAAACAGAGGGGCTGATTCAGAGGGGCTGAAAGAGAGGGTGAGAAACAGAGGGGCTGAAACAGAGGGCGAGAAACAGAGTGGCTGAAACAGACGGGCTGAAACAGAGGGGCTGAAAAAGAGGGCGGAAAACAGAGGGGCTGAAACAGAGGGCGAGAAACAGAGGGGCTGAAACAGATGGGCTGAAACAGAGGGGCTGAAACAGAGTGGCTGAAACAGAGGGGCTGAAACAGAGGGGCTTTAACAGAGGGGGAGAAACAGAGGGGCTGAAACAGAGGGGCTGAATCAGAGGGGCTGAAACAGAGGGCGAGAAACAGAGGGGCTGAAACAGAGGGCGAGAAATAGAGGCGCTGAAACAGAGGGTTTGAAACAGAGGGGCTGAATCAGAGGGGCTGATTCAGAGGGGCTGAATCAGAGGGGCTGAAACAGAGGGCGAGAAACAGAGGGGCTGAAACAGAGGGGCTGAAACAGAGTGGCTGAAACAGAGGGGCTGAATCAGAGGGGCTGAAACAGAGGGCGAGAAACAGAGTGGCTGAAACAGAGGGCGAGAAACAGAGGGGCTGAAACAGAGGGGCTGGAACAGAGGGCGAGAAACAGAGGGGCTGAAACAGAGTGCGAGAAACAGAGGGGCTGAAACACAGGGGCTGAATCAGAGGGGCTGAAACAGAGGGGCTGAATCAGAGGGGCTGAATCAGAGGGGCTGAATCAGAGGGGTTAAACTGAGGGCGAGAAACAGGGGCTGAAATAGAGGGCGAGAAACAGAGGGGCTGAAACAGAGGGGCTGAAACAGAGGGCCTAAAACAGAGGGGCTGAAACAGAGGGCGAGAAACAGAGGGGCTGAAACAGAGGGTCTGAAACAGAGGGGCTAAATCAGAGGGGCAGAAACAGAGGGCGAGAAACTGAGGGGCTGAAACAGAGGTGCTGAAACAGAGGGGCTGAAACAGAGGGGCTGAAACAAAGGGTGAGAAACAGAGGGGCTGAAACAGAGGGCGAGAAACAGAGGGGCTGAAACAGAGGGGCTGATACAGAAGTTCTGAAACAGAGGGGCTGAAACAGAGGGCGAGAAACAGAGGGGCTGAATCAGAGGGTCTGGAACAGAGGGGCTGAAACAGAGGGCGAGAAACAGAGGGGCTGAAACAGAGGTCGAGAAAGAGAGGGCGAGAAACAGAGTGGCTGAAACAGAGGGACTGAATCAGAGGGGCTGAAACAGAGGGGCTGATACAGAAGGTGTGAAACAGAGGGGCTGAAACAGAGGGCGGGAAACAGAGCGGCTGAAACAGAGGGCGAGAAACAGAGGGGCTGAAACAGAGGGGCTGAAACAGAGGGGCTGAAACAGAGGGCGAGAAACAGAGAGGCTGAAACAGAGGGCGAGAAACAGAGGGGCTGAAGTATAGGCCGATAAACAGAGGGGCTGAAACAGAGGGCGAGAAACAGAGTGGCTGAAACAGACAGGCTGAAACAGAGGGGCTGAAAAAGAGGGCGGAAAACAGAGGGGCTGAAACAGAGGGCGAGAAACAGAGGGGCTGAAACAGATGGGCTGAAACAGAGGGGCTGAAACAGAGTGGCTGAAACAGAGGGGCTGAAACAGAGGGCGAGAAACAGACGGGCTGAAACAGAGGGCGAGAAACAGAGGGGCTGAAACAGAGGGCGAGAAACAGAGGGGCTGAAACTGAGGGGCTGAAACAGAGGGCGTGAATCAGAGGGGCTGAAACAGAGGGCGAGAAACAATGGGCAAGAAACAGAGGGACTGAAACAGAGGGACTGAAATAGAGGGGCTGAAACAGAGGGCGAGAAACAGAGGGGCTGAAACAGAGGGCGAGAAACAGAGGGCCTGAAACAGAGGGGCTGAATGAGTGGGGCTGAATCAGAGGGGCTGAATCAGAGGGGCTGAAACAGAGGGTGAGAAACAGAGGGGCTAAATCAGAGGGGCTGAATAAGGGGGGCTGAAACAGAGGGGCTGAATCAGAGGGGCTGAAACAGAGGGCGAGAAACAGAGGGGCTGAAACAGAGGGCAAGAAACAGAGTGCGAGAAACAGAGGGCGAGAAACAGAGGGGCTGAAACAGAGGGGCTGAAACAGAGAGGCTGAAACAGAGGGCGAGAGACAGAGGGGCTGAAACAGAGGGGCTGAATCAGAGGGGCTGAAATAGAGGGGCTGAATCAAAGGGGCTGAATCAGAGTGGCTGAATCAGAGGGGCTGAAACAGAGGGCGAGAAACAGAGGGGCTGAAATAGCGGGCGAGAAACAGAGGGGCTGAAACAGAGGGCGAGAAACAGAGGGGCTGAAACAGAGTGGCTGAAACAGACGGGCTGAAACAGAGGGGCTGAAAAAGAGGGCGGAAAACAGAGGGGCTGAAACAGAGGGCGAGAAACAGAGGGGCTGAAACAGAGGGGATGAAACAGAGGGGCTGAAACAGAGTGGCTGAAACAGAGGGGCTGAATCAGAGGGGCTGAAACAGAGGGCGAGAAACAGAGGGGCTGAAACAGAGGGCGAGAAACAGAGGGGCTGAAACAGAGGGGATGGAACAGAGGGCGAGAAACAGAGGGGCTGAAACAGAGTGCGAGAAACAGAGGGGCTGAAACACAGGGGCTGAATCAGAGGGGCTGAATCAGAGGGGCTGAATCAGAGGGGCTGAAACTGAGGGCGAGAAACAGAGGGGCTGAAACAGAGGGGCTGAATCAGAGGGGCTGAATCAGAGGGGCTGAAACAGAGGGGCTGAATCAGAGGGGCTGAATCAGAGGGGCTGAATCAGAGGGGCTGAAACTGAGGGCGAGAAACAGAGGGGCTGAAACAGAGGGCGAGAAACAGAGGGGCTGAAACAGAGGGGCTGAAACAGAGGGCCTAAAACAGAGGGGCTGAAACAGAGGGCGAGAAACAGAGGGGCTGAAACAGAGGGCGAGAAACAGAGGGGCTGAAACAGAGGGGCTGATACAGAAGTTCTGAAACAGAGGGGCTGAAACAGAGGGCGAGAAACAGAGGGGCTGAATCAGAGGGTCTGGAACAGAGGGGCTGAAACAGAGGGGGAGAAACAGAGGGGCTGAAACAGAGGTCGAGAAAGAGAGGGCGAGAAACAGAGTGGCTGAAGCAGAGGGACTGAATCAGAGGGGCTGAAACAGAGGGGCTGATACAGAAGGCGTGAAACAGAGGGGCTGAAACAGAGGGCGGGAAACAGAGCGGCTGAAACAGAGGGCGAGAAACAGAGGGGCTGAAACAGAGGGGCTGAAACAGAGGGCGAGAAACAGAGAGGCTGAAACAGAGGGCGAGAAACAGAGGGGCTGAAGTATAGGGCGAGAAACAGAGGGGCTGAAACAGAGGGGCTGAAACAGAGGGCGAGAAACAGAGGGGCTGAAACAGAGGGCGAGAAACAGAGGGGCTGAAACAGAGGGCGAGAAACTGAGGGCGAGAAACAGAGAGACTGAAACAGAGGGACTGAAACAGAGGGGCTGAAACAGAGGGCGAGAAACAGAGGGGCTGAAACAGACGGCGAGAAACAGAGGGGCTAAAACAGAGGGGCTGAATGAGTGGCGCTGAATCAGAGGGGCTGAATCAGAGGGGCTGAAACAGAGGGGCTGAATCAGAGGGGTGAAACAGAGGGCGAGAAACAGAGGGGCTGAAACAGAGGGCTAGAAACAGAGGTGCTGAAACAGAGGGGCTGAAACAGAGGGGCTGAAACAGAGGGGCTGAAACAGAGGGTGAGAAACAGAGGGGCTGAATCAGAGGGGCTGAAACAGAGGGGATGAAACAGAGGGGCTGAAACAGAGGGCGAGAAACAGAGCTGCTGAAACAGAGGACGAGAAACAGAGGGGCTGAAACAGAGGGCGAGTAACAGAGGGGCTGAAACAGAGGGGCTGAAACAGAAGGGCTGAAACAGAGGGGCTGAAACAGTGGGGCTGCAACAGAGGGCGAGAAACAGAGGGGCTGAAACAGAGGGCGAGAAACAGAGGGGCTGAAACAGAGGGCGAGAAACAGAGGGGCTGATTCAGAGGGGCTGAAAGAGAGGGTGAGAAACAGAGGGGCTGAAACAGAGGGCGAGAAACAGAGTGGCTGAAACAGACGGGCTGAAACAGAGGGGCTGAAAAAGAGGGCGGAAAACAGAGGGGCTGAAACAGAGGGCGAGAAACAGATGGGCTGAAACAGATGGGCTGAAACAGAGGGGCTGAAACAGAGTGGCTGAAACAGAGGGGCTGAAACAGAGGGGCTTTAACAGAGGGGGAGAAACAGAGGGGCTGAAACAGAGGGGCTGAATCAGAGGGGCTGAAACAGAGGGCGAGAAACAGAGGGGCTGAAACAGAGGGCGAGAAATAGAGGCGCTGAAACAGAGGGTTTGAAACAGAGGGGCTGAATCAGAGGGGCTGATTCAGAGGGGCTGAATCAGAGGGGCTGAAACAGAGGGCGAGAAACAGAGGGGCTGAAACAGAGGGGCTGAAACAGAGTGGCTGAAACAGAGGGGCTGAATCAGAGGGGCTGAAACAGAGGGCGAGAAACAGAGGGGCTGAAACAGAGGGCGAGAAACAGAGGGGCTGAAACAGAGGGGCTGGAACAGAGGGCGAGAAACAGAGGGGCTGAAACAGAGTGCGAGAAACAGAGGGGCTGAAACACAGGGGCTGAATCAGAGGGGCTGAAACAGAGGGGCTGAATCAGAGGGGCTGAATCAGAGGGGCTGAATCAGAGGGGTTAAACTGAGGGCGAGAAACAGGGGCTGAAACAGAGGGCGAGAAACAGAGGGGCTGAAACAGAGGGGCTGAAACAGAGGGCCTAAAACAGAGGGGCTGAAACAGAGGGCGAGAAACAGAGGGGCTGAAACAGAGGGTCTGAAACAGAGGGGCTAAATCAGAGGGGCAGAAACAGAGGGCGAGAAACTGAGGGGCTGAAACAGAGGTGCTGAAACAGAGGGGCTGAAACAGAGGGGCTGAAACAAAGGGTGAGAAACAGAGGGGCTGAAACAGAGGGCGAGAAACAGAGGGGCTGAAACAGAGGGGCTGATACAGAAGTTCTGAAACAGAGGGGCTGAAACAGAGGGCGAGAAACAGAGGGGCTGAATCAGAGGGTCTGGAACAGAGGGGCTGAAACAGAGGGCGAGAAACAGAGGGGCTGAAACAGAGGTCGAGAAAGAGAGGGCGAGAAACAGAGTGGCTGAAACAGAGGGACTGAATCAGAGGGGCTGAAACAGAGGGGCTGATACAGAAGGTGTGAAACAGAGGGGCTGAAACAGAGGGCGGGAAACAGAGCGGCTGAAACAGAGGGCGAGAAACAGAGGGGCTGAAACAGAGGGGCTGAAACAGAGGGGCTGAAACAGAGGGCGAGAAACAGAGAGGCTGAAACAGAGGGCGAGAAACAGAGGGGCTGAAGTATAGGCCGAGAAACAGAGGGGCTGAAACAGAGGGCGAGAAACAGAGTGGCTGAAACAGACAGGCTGAAACAGAGGGGCTGAAAAAGAGGGCGGAAAACAGAGGGGCTGAAACAGAGGGCGAGAAACAGAGGGGCTGAAACAGCTGGGCTGAAACAGAGGGGCTGAAACAGAGTGGCTGAAACAGAGGGGCTGAAACAGAGGGCGAGAAACAGACGGGCTGAAACAGAGGGCGTGAATCAGAGGGGCTGAAACAGAGGGCGAGAAACAATGGGCAAGAAACAGAGGGACTGAAACAGAGGGACTGAAATAGAGGGGCTGAAACAGAGGGCGAGAAACAGAGGGGCTGAAACAGAGGGCGAGAAACAGAGGGGCTGAAACAGAGGGGCTGAATGAGTGGGGCTGAATCAGAGGGGCTGAATCAGAGGGGCTGAAACAGAGGGTGAGAAACAGAGGGGCTAAATCAGAGGGGCTGAATAAGGGGGGCTGAAACAGAGGGGCTGAATCAGAGGGGCTGAAACAGAGGGCGAGAAACAGAGGGGCTGAAACAGAGGGCAAGAAACAGAGTGCGAGAAACAGAGGGCGAGAAACAGAGGGGCTGAAACAGAGGGGCTGAAACAGAGAGGCTGAAACAGAGGGCGAGAAACAGAGGGGCTGAAACAGAGGGGCTGAATCAGAGGGGCTGAAATAGAGGGGCTGAATCAAAGGGGCTGAATCAGAGTGGCTGAATCAGAGGGGCTGAAACAGAGGGCGAGAAACAGAGGGGCTGAAATAGCGGGTGAGAAACAGAGGGGCTGAAACAGAGGGCGAGAAACAGAGGGGCTGAAACAGAGGGGCTGAAACTGAGGGGCTAAAACAGAGGGGCTGAAACAGAGGGCGAGAAACAGAGGGGCTGAAACAGAGGGGCTGAAACAGAGGGGCTAAATCAGAGGGGCAGAAACAGAGGGCGAGGAACAGAAGGGCTGAAACAGAGGGCGAGAAACAGAGGGGCTGAAACAGAGGGGCTGAAACAGAGGGGCTGAAACAGAGGTGCTGAAACAGAGGGTGAGAATCAGAGGGGCTGAAACAGAGGGCGATAAACAGAGGGGCTGAAACAGAGGGCGAGAAACAGAGGGGCTGAAACAGAGGGGCTGAAACAGTGGGCGAGAAACAGAGGGGATGAATCAGAGGGGCTGAATCAGACGGGCTGAAACAGAGGGGGTGAAACAGAGGGCCAGAAACAGAGGGCTAAAACAGACGGCGAGAAACAGAGGGGCTGAAACAGAGGGGCTGAAACAGAAGGGCTGAAACAGAGGGGCTGAAAGAGAGGGCGAGAAACAGAGGGGCTGAATCAGAGGGGCTGAATCAGAGGGGCTGAAACAGAGGGGCTGAAACAGACGGCGAGAAACAGAGGGGCTAAATCAGAGGGGCTGAATAAGGGGGGCTGAAACAGAGGGGCTGAATCAGAGGGGCTGAAACAGAGGGCGAGAAACAGAGGGGCTGAAACAGAGGGCAAGAAACAGAGTGCGAGAAACAGAGGGCGAGAAACAGAGGGGCTGAAACAGAGGGGCTGAAACAGAGAGGCTGAAACAGAGGGGCTGAATCAGATGGGCTGATTCAGAGGGGCGGAAACAGAGGGGCTGAAACAGAGGGGCTGACACAGTGTGGCTGACACAGAGTGCGAGAAACAGAGGGGCTGAAACAGAGGGCGAGAAACAGAGGGGCTGAATCAGAGGGGCTGAAACAGAGGGTGAGAAATAGAGGGGCTGAAACAGAGGGCGAGAAACAGAGGGGCTGAAACAGAGGGCGAGAAACAAAGGGCGAGAAACAGAGGGATTGAAAGAGAGGGACTGAAACAGAGGGGCTGAAACAGAGGGCGAGAAACAGAGGGGCTGAAACAGAGGGCGAGAAACAGAGGGGCAGAAACAGAGGGGCTGAATCAGAGGGGCTGTTTAAGAGGGGCTGAATCAGAGGGGCTGAAACAGAGGGCGAGAAACAGAGGGGCTGAAACAGAGGGGCTGAAACAGAGGGCCTGAAACATAGGGGCTGGATCAGAGGGCGAGAAACAGTGGGGCTGAAACAGAGGGCGAGAAACAGAGGGGCTGAAACAGAGGGGCTGAATCAGAGGGGCTGAAATAGAGGGGCTGAATCAAAGGGGCTGAATCAGAGTGGCTGAATCAGAGGGGCTGAAACAGAGGGCGAGAAACAGAGGGGCTGAAACAGCGGGCGAGAAACAGAGGGGCTGAAACAGAGGGCGAGAAACAGAGGGGCTGAAACAGAGGGGCTGAAACTGAGGGGCTAAAACAGAGGGGCTGAAACAGAGGGCGAGAAACAGAGGGGATGAAACAGAGGGGCTGAAAGAGAGGGGCTAAATCAGAGGGGCAGAAACAGAGGGCGAGGAACAGAAGGGCTGAAACAGAGGGCGAGAAACAGAGGGGCTGAAACAGAGGGGCTGAAACAGAGGGGCTGAAACAGAGGTGCTGAAACAGAGGGTGAGAATCAGAGGGGCTGAAACAGAGGGCGAGAAACAGAGGGGCTGAAACAGAGGGCGAGAAACAGAGGGGCTGAAACAGAGGGGCTGAAACAGTGGGCGAGAAACAGAGGGGATGAATCAGAGGGGCTGAATCAGAGGGGCTGAAACAGAGGGGGTGAAACAGATGGCCAGAAACAGAGGGCTAAAGCAGACGGCGAGAAACAGAGGGGCTGAAACAGAGGGGCTGAAACAGAAGGGCTGAAACAGAGGGGCTGAAAGAGAGGGCGAGAAACAGAGGGGCTGAATCAGAGGGGCTGAATCAGAGGGGCTGAAACAGAGGGGCTGAAACAGACGGCGAGAAACAGAGGGGCTGAAACAGAGGGCGAGAAACAGAGGGCGAGAAACAGAGGGGCTGAAACACAGGGGCTGAATCAGAGGGGCTGAAACAGAGGGTCTGATACACAGGGTGTGAAACAGAGGGGCTGAAACAGATGGCGAGAAACAGAGGGGCTGAAACAGAGGGCGAGAAACAGATGGGCTGAAACAGAGGGGCTGAAACAGAGGGGCTGAAACAGAGGGCGAGAAACAGAGAGGCTAAAACAGAGGGCGAGAAACAGAGGGGTGAAACAGAGGGCGAGAAACAGAGGGGCTGAAACAGAGGGCGAGAAACAGAGGGGCTGAAACTGAGGGGCTGAAACAGAGGGCGAGAATCAGAGGGGCTGAAACAGAGGGCGAGAAACAAAGGGCGAGAAACAGAGGGACTGAAACAGAGGGACTGAAATAGAGGGGCTGAAACATGGGCGAGAAACAGAGGGGCTGAAACAGAGGGCGAGAAACAGAGGGGCTGAAACAGAGGGGCTGAAACAGAGGGCGAGAAACAGAGAGGCTAAAACAGAGGGCGAGAAACAGAGGTGCTGAAACAGAGGGCGAGAAACAGAGGGGCTGAAACAGAGGGCGAGAAACAGAGGGGCTGAAACTGAGGGGCTGAAACAGAGGGCGAGAATCAGAGGGGCTGAAACAGAGGGCGAGAAACAAAGGGCGAGAAACAGAGGGACTGAAACAGAGGGACTGAAATAGAGGGGCTGAAACAGAGGGCGAGAAACAGAGGGGCTGAAACAGAGGGCGAGAAACAGAGGGGCTGAAACAGAGGGGCTGAATGAGTGGGGCTGAATCAGAGGGGCTGAATCAGAGGGGCTGAAACAGAGGGTGAGAAACAGAGGGGCTGAAACAGAGGGGCTGAAACAGATTGGCTGAAACAGAGGGCGAGAAACAGAGGGGCTGAAACAGAGGGGCTGAAACAGAGGGGCTGAAACAGAGGGGTTGATGCTGAGGGCGAGAAACAGAGGGGCTGAAACAGAGGGCGAGAAACAGAGGGGCTGAAACAGAGGGGCTGAAACAGAGGGGCTGATACAGAGGGCGAGAAACAGAGAGGCTGAAACAGAGGGCGAGATACAGAGGGGCTGAAACAGAGGGCGATAAACAGAGGGGCTGAAACAGAGGGCGAGAAACAGAGAGGCTGAAACAGAGGGGCTGAAACAGAGGGGCTGACACAGAGGGGCTGAAACAGAGGGCGAGAAACAGAGGGGCTGAAACAGAGGGCGAGAAACAGAGGGGCTGAAACAGAGCGCGAAAAAAAAGGGCGAGAAACAGTGGGACTGAAACAGAGGGGCTGAAACAGAGGGGCTGAAACAGAGGGCGAGAAACAGAGGGGCTGAAACAGAGGGCGAGAAACTGATGGGCTGAAACCGAGGGGCTGAATCAGAGGGGCTGAAACAGAGGGGCTGAAACAGAGGGCGAGAAACAGAGGGGCTGAAACAGAGGGCGAGAAACAGAGGGGCTGAAACAGAGGGCGAGAAACAGGGGCTGAAACAGAGCGGCTGAAACAGAGGGGCTGAAACAGAGGGCCTGAATCAGAAGGGCTGATTCAGAGGGGCTGAAAAAGAGGGGCTGAATCAGCGTGGCTGAAACGGAGGGCGAGTAACAGAGGGGCTGAAACAGAGGGCGAGAGACAGAGGGGCACAAACAGAGGGCGAGAAACAGAGGGGCTGAAACAGAGGGGCTGAAACAGAGGGCGAGAAACAGAGGGGCTGAAACAGAGGGCGAGGAACGGAGGGGCTGAAACAGAGGGGGCTGAAACAGAGGGGCTGAAACAGAGGGGCTGAAACAGTGGGGCTGAAACAGAGGGCGAGAAACAGAGGGGCTGAAACAGAGGGCGAGAAACAGAGGGGATGAAACAGAGGGTGAGAAACAGAGGGGCTGAATCAGAGGGGCTGAAACACAGGGCGAGAAACAGAGGGGCTGAAACAGACGGGCTGAAACAGAGGGGCTAAAAAAGAGGGCGAAAAACAGAGGGGCTGATACAGAGGGCGAGAAACAGAGGGGCTGAAACAGAGGGGCTGAAACAAAGGGGCTGAAACAGAGGGGCTGGAACAAAGGGGGAGAAACAGAGGGGCTGAAACAGAGGGGCTGAACCAGGGGGGCTGAAACACAGGGCGAGAAACATAGGGGCTGAAACAGAGGGCGAGAAACAGAGGGGCTGAAACAGAGGGGCTGAAACAGAGGGGCTGAATCAGAGGAGCTGAATCAGAGGGGCTGAAACAGAGGGCGAGAAACAGAGGGGCTGAAACAGAGGGACTGAAACAGAGGGGCTAAATCAGAGGGGCAGAAACAGAGGGCGAGAAACAGAGGGGCTGAAACAGAGGGCGAGAAACAGAGTGGCTGAAACAGAGGGGCTGAAACAGAGGGGCTGAAACAGAGTGGCTGAAACAGAGGGCTAGAAACAGAGGGGCTGAAACAGAGGGCGACACACAGAGGGGCTGATACAGAGGGCGAGAAACAGAGGGGCTGAAACAGAGGGGCTGAAACAGAAGGGCTGAAACAGAGGGGCTGAAACAGAGGGCGAGAAACAGAGGGGCTGAATCAGAGGGGCTGAATCAGAGGGGCTGAAACCGAGGGGCTGAAACAGAGGGCGAGAAACAGAGGGGCTGAAACAGAGGGCGAGAAACAGAGGGCGAGAAACAGAGGGGCTGAAACAGAGGGGATGAAACAGAGGGGCTGATACAGAGGGCGTGAAACAGAGGGACTGAAACAGAGGGCAAGAAACAGAGGGGCTGAAACAGAGGGCGAGAAACAGAGGGGCTGAAACAGAGGGGCTGACACAGTGTGGCTGACACAGAGTGCGAGAAACAGAGGGGCTGAAACAGAGGGCGAGAAACAGAGGGGCTGAATCAGAGGGGCTGAAACAGAGGGTGAGAAATAGAGGGGCTGAAACAGAGGGCGAGAAACAGAGGGGCTGAAACAGAGGGCGAGAAACAAAGGGCGAGAAACAGAGGGATTGAAAGAGAGGGACTGAAACAGAGGGGCTGAAACAGAGGGCGAGAAACAGAGGAGCTGAAACAGAGGGCGAGAAACAGAGGGGCAGAAACAGAGGGGCTGAATCAGAGGGGCTGTTTAAGAGGGGCTGAATCAGAGGGGCTGAAACAGAGGGCGAGAAACAGAGGGGCTGAAACAGAGGGGCTGAAACAGAGGGCCTGAAACATAGGGGCTGGATCAGAGGGCGAGAAACAGTGGGGCTGAAACAGAGGGCGAGAAACAGAGGGGCTGAAACAGAGGGGCTGAATCAGAGGGGCTGAAATAGAGGGGCTGAATCAAAGGGGCTGAATCAGAGTGGCTGAATCAGAGGGGCTGAAACAGAGGGCGAGAAACAGAGGGGCTGAAACAGCGGGCGAGAAACAGAGGGGCTGAAACAGAGGGCGAGAAACAGAGGGGCTGAAACAGAGGGGCTGAAACTGAGGGGCTAAAACAGAGGGGCTGAAACAGAGGGCGAGAAACAGAGGGGATGAAACAGAGGGGCTGAAAGAGAGGGGCTAAATCAGAGGGGCAGAAACAGAGGGCGAGGAACAGAAGGGCTGAAACAGAGGGCGAGAAACAGAGGGGCTGAAACAGAGGGGCTGAAACAGAGGGGCTGAAACAGAGGTGCTGAAACAGAGGGTGAGAATCAGAGGGGCTGAAACAGAGGGCGAGAAACAGAGGGGCTGAAACAGAGGGCGAGAAACAGAGGGGCTGAAACAGAGGGGCTGAAACAGTGGGCGAGAAACAGAGGGGATGAATCAGAGGGGCTGAATCAGAGGGGCTGAAACAGAGGGGGTGAAACAGATGGCCAGAAACAGAGGGCTAAAGCAGACGGCGAGAAACAGAGGGGCTGAAACAGAGGGGCTGAAACAGAAGGGCTGAAACAGAGGGGCTGAAAGAGAGGGTGAGAAACAGAGGGGCTGAATCAGAGGGGCTGAATCAGAGGGGCTGAAACAGAGGGGCTGAAACAGACGGCGAGAAACAGAGGGGTTGAAACAGAGGGCGAGAAACAGAGGGCGAGAAACAGAGGGGCTGAAACACAGGGGCTGAATCAGAGGGGCTGAAACAGAGGGTCTGATACACAGGGTGTGAAACAGAGGGGCTGAAACAGATGGCGAGAAACAGAGGGGCTGAAACAGAGGGCGAGAAACAGATGGGCTGAAACAGAGGGGCTGAAACAGAGGGGCTGAAACAGAGGGCGAGAAACAGAGAGGCTAAAACAGAGGGCGAGAAACAGAGGGGTGAAACAGAGGGCGAGAAACAGAGGGGCTGAAACAGAGGGCGAGAAACAGAGGGGCTGAAACTGAGGGGCTGAAACAGAGGGCGAGAATCAGAGGGGCTGAAACAGAGGGCGAGAAACAAAGGGCGAGAAACAGAGGGACTGAAACAGAGGGACTGAAATAGAGGGGCTGAAACATGGGCGAGAAACAGAGGGGCTGAAACAGAGGGCGAGAAACAGAGGGGCTGAAACAGAGGGGCTGAAACAGAGGGCGAGAAACAGAGAGGCTAAAACAGAGGGCGAGAAACAGAGGTGCTGAAACAGAGGGCGAGAAACAGAGGGGCTGAAACAGAGGGCGAGAAACAGAGGGGCTGAAACTGAGGGGCTGAAACAGAGGGCGAGAATCAGAGGGGCTGAAACAGAGGGCGAGAAACAAAGGGCGAGAAACAGAGGGACTGAAACAGAGGGACTGAAATAGAGGGGCTGAAACAGAGGGCGAGAAACAGAGGGGCTGAAACAGAGGGCGAGAAACAGAGGGGCTGAAACAGAGGGGCTGAATGAGTGGGGCTGAATCAGAGGGGCTGAATCAGAGGGGCTGAAACAGAGGGTGAGAAACAGAGGGGCTGAAACAGAGGGGCTGAAACAGATTGGCTGAAACAGAGGGCGAGAAACAGAGGGGCTGAAACAGAGGGGCTGAAACAGAGGGGCTGAAACAGAGGGGTTGATGCTGAGGGCGAGAAACAGAGGGGCTGAAACAGAGGGCGAGAAACAGAGGGGCTGAAACAGAGGGGCTGAAACAGAGGGGCTGATACAGAGGGCGAGAAACAGAGAGGCTGAAACAGAGGGCGAGATACAGAGGGGCTGAAACAGAGGGCGATAAACAGAGGGGCTGAAACAGAGGGCGAGAAACAGAGAGGCTGAAACAGAGGGGCTGAAACAGAGGGGCTGACACAGAGGGGCTGAAACAGAGGGCGAGAAACAGAGGGGCTGAAACAGAGGGCGAGAAACAGAGGGGCTGAAACAGAGCGCGAAAAAAAAGGGCGAGAAACAGTGGGACTGAAACAGAGGGGCTGAAACAGAGGGGCTGAAACAGAGGGCGAGAAACAGAGGGGCTGAAACAGAGGGCGAGAAACTGATGGGCTGAAACCGAGGGGCTGAATCAGAGGGGCTGAAACAGAGGGGCTGAAACAGAGGGCGAGAAACAGAGGGGCTGAAACAGAGGGCGAGAAACAGAGGGGCTGAAACAGAGGGCGAGAAACAGGGGCTGAAACAGAGCGGCTGAAACAGAGGGGCTGAAACAGAGGGCCTGAATCAGAAGGGCTGATTCAGAGGGGCTGAAAAAGAGGGGCTGAATCAGCGTGGCTGAAACGGAGGGCGAGTAACAGAGGGGCTGAAACAGAGGGCGAGAGACAGAGGGGCACAAACAGAGGGCGAGAAACAGAGGGGCTGAAACAGAGGGGCTGAAACAGAGGGCGAGAAACAGAGGGGCTGAAACAGAGGGCGAGGAACGGAGGGGCTGAAACAGAGGGGGCTGAAACAGAGGGGCTGAAACATAGGGGCTGAAACAGTGGGGCTGAAACAGAGGGCGAGAAACAGAGGGGCTGAAACAGAGGGCGAGAAACAGAGGGGATGAAACAGAGGGTGAGAAACAGAGGGGCTGAATCAGAGGGGCTGAAACACAGGGCGAGAAACAGAGGGGCTGAAACAGACGGGCTGAAACAGAGGGGCTAAAAAAGAGGGCGAAAAACAGAGGGGCTGATACAGAGGGCGAGAAACAGAGGGGCTGAAACAGAGGGGCTGAAACAAAGGGGCTGAAACAGAGGGGCTGGAACAAAGGGGGAGAAACAGAGGGGCTGAAACAGAGGGGCTGAACCAGGGGGGCTGAAACACAGGGCGAGAAACATAGGGGCTGAAACAGAGGGCGAGAAACAGAGGGGCTGAAACAGAGGGGCTGAAACAGAGGGGCTGAATCAGAGGAGCTGAATCAGAGGGGCTGAAACAGAGGGCGAGAAACAGAGGGGCTGAAACAGAGGGACTGAAACAGAGGGGCTAAATCAGAGGGGCAGAAACAGAGGGCGAGAAACAGAGGGGCTGAAACAGAGGGCGAGAAACAGAGTGGCTGAAACAGAGGGGCTGAAACAGAGGGGCTGAAACAGAGTGGCTGAAACAGAGGGCTAGAAACAGAGGGGCTGAAACAGAGGGCGACACACAGAGGGGCTGATACAGAGGGCGAGAAACAGAGGGGCTGAAACAGAGGGGCTGAAACAGAAGGGCTGAAACAGAGGGGCTGAAACAGAGGGCGAGAAACAGAGGGGCTGAATCAGAGGGGCTGAATCAGAGGGGCTGAAACCGAGGGGCTGAAACAGAGGGCGAGAAACAGAGGGGCTGAAACAGAGGGCGAGAAACAGAGGGCGAGAAACAGAGGGGCTGAAACAGAGGGGATGAAACAGAGGGGCTGATACAGAGGGCGTGAAACAGAGGGACTGAAACAGAGGGCAAGAAACAGAGGGGCTGAAACAGAGGGCGAGAAACAGAGGGGCTGAAACAGAGGGGCTGAAACAGAGGGGCTGATACAGAGGGCGTGAAACAGAGGGGCTGAAACAGAGGGCGAGAAACAGAGGGGCTGAAACAGAGGGCGAGTAACAGAGGGGCTGAAACAGAGGGGCTGAAACAGAGGCGCTGAAACAGAGGGCGAGAAACAGAGGGCGAGAAACAGAGGGACTGAAACAGAGGGGCTGAAACAGAGGGGCTGAAACAGAGGGGCTGATACAGAGGGCGTGAAACAGAGGGGCTGAAACAGAGGGCGAGAAACAGAGGGGCTGAAACAGAGGGCGAGTAACAGAAGGGCTGAAACAGAGGGGCTGAAACAGAGGGGCTGAAACAGAGGGCGTGAAACAGAGAGACTGAAACAGAGCGCGAGAAACAGAGGGGCTGAAACAGAGGGCGAGAAACTGAGGGGCTGAAACAGAGGGGCTGAAACTGAGGGCGAGAAACAGAGGGGCTGAAACAGAGGGCGAGAAACAGAGGGGCTGAAACAGAGGGCGAGAAACAGAGGGCGAGAAACAGAGGGACTGAAACAGAGGGACTGAAACAGAGGGGCTGAAACAGAGGGCCATAAACAGAGGGTCTGAAACAGAGGGCGAGAAACACAGGGGCTGAAACAGAGGGGCTGAATGAGTGGGGCTGAATAAGAGGGGCTGAATCAGAGGGGCTGAAACAGAGGGTGAGAAACAGAGGGGCTGAAACAGAGGGGCTGAAACAGATGGGCTGAAACAGAGGGCGAGAAACAGTGGGGCTGAATCAGAGGGGCTAAATCAGAGGGGCTGATTAAGAGGGGCTGAAACAGAGGGGCTGAATCAGAGGGGCTGAAACAGAGGGCGAGAAACCGAGGGGCTGAAACAGAGGGCGAGAAACAGAGGGGCTGAAACAGAGGGGCTGAAACAGAGGGGCTGAAACAGAGGGGCTGAATCAGATGGGCTTATTCAGAGGGGCAGAAACAGAGGGGCTGAAACAGAGGGCGAGAAACAGAGTGGCTGAAACAGAGGGCGAGAAACAGAGGGGCTGAAACAGAGGGGCTGAAACAGAGGGGCTGAAACAGAGGGCGAGAAACAGAGGGGCTGAAACAGAGGGGCGGGAAACAGAGGGGCTGAATCAGAGGGGCTGAATGAGTGCGGCTGAATCAGAGGGTCTGAATCAGAGGGGCTGAAACAGAGGGGCTGAAACAGAGGGGCTGAAACAGAGGTGCTGAAACAGAGGGGCTGAAACAGAGGGCGAGAAACAGAGGGGCTGAAACAGAGGGGCTGGAACAGAGGGCGAGAAACAGAGGGGCTGAAACAGAGTGCGAGAAACAGAGGGGCTGAAACACAGGGGCTGAATCAGAGGGGCTGAAACAGAGGGGCTGAATCAGAGGGGCTGAATCAGAGGGGCTGAATCAGAGGGGTTAAACTGAGGGCGAGAAACAGGGGCTGAAACAGAGGGCGAGAAACAGAGGGGCTGAAACAGAGGGGCTGAAACAGAGGGCCTAAAACAGAGGGGCTGAAACAGAGGGCGAGAAACAGAGGGGCTGAAACAGAGGGTCTGAAACAGAGGGGCTAAATCAGAGGGGCAGAAACAGAGGGCGAGAAACTGAGGGGCTGAAACAGAGGTGCTGAAACAGAGGGGCTGAAACAGAGGGGCTGAAACAAAGGGTGAGAAACAGAGGGGCTGAAACAGAGGGCGAGAAACAGAGGGGCTGAAACAGAGGGGCTGATACAGAAGTTCTGAAACAGAGGGGCTGAAACAGAGGGCGAGAAACAGAGGGGCTGAATCAGAGGGTCTGGAACAGAGGGGCTGAAACAGAGGGTGAGAAACAGAGGGGCTGAAACAGAGGTCAAGAAAGAGAGGGCGAGAAACAGAGTGGCTGAAACAGAGGGACTGAATCAGAGGGGCTGAAACAGAGGGGCTGATACAGAAGGTGTGAAACAGAGGGGCTGAAACAGAGGGCGGGAAACAGAGCGGCTGAAACAGAGGGCGAGAAACAGAGGGGCTGAAACAGAGGGGCTGAAACAGAGGGGCTGAAACAGAGGGCGAGAAACAGAGAGGCTGAAACAGAGGGCGAGAAACAGAGGGGCTGAAGTATAGGGCGAGAAACAGAGGGGCTGAAACAGAGGGGCTGAAACAGAGGGCGAGAAACAGAGGGGCTGAAACAGAGGGCGAGAAACAGAGGGGCTGAAACAGAGGGCGAGAAACTGAGGGCGAGAAACAGAGAGACTGAAACAGAGGGACTGAAACAGAGGGGCTGAAACAGAGGGCGAGAAACAGAGGGGCTGAAACAGAGGGCGATAAACAGAGGGGCTAAAACAGAGGGGCTGAATGAGTGGCGCTGAATCAGAGGGGCTGAATCAGAGGGGCTGAAACAGAGGGGCTGAAAAAGAGGGGTGAAACAGATGGGCTGAATCAGTGGGCGAGAAACAGAGCGGCTGAATCAGGGGTGCTAAATCAGAGGGGCCGATTCAGAGGGGCTGAAACAGAGGGGCTGAATCAGAGGGGCTGAAACAGAGGGCGAGAAACACAGGGGCTGAAACAGAGGGCTAGAAACAGAGGTGCTGAAACAGAGGGGCTGAAACAGAGGGGCTGAAACAGAGGGGCTGAAACAAAGGGTGAGAAACAGAGGGGCTGAATCAGAGGGGCTGAAACAGAGGGGATGAAACAGAGGGGCTGAAACAGAGGGCGAGAAACAGAGCTGCTGAAACAGAGGACGAGAAACAGAGGGGCTGAAACAGAGGGCGAGTAACAGAGGGGCTGAAACAGAGGGGCTGAAACAGAAGGGCTGAAACAGAGGGGCTGAAACAGAGGGCGAGAAACAGAGGGGCTTAATCAGAGGGGCTGAATCAGAGGGGCTGAAACAGAGGGCGAGAATCAGAGGGGCTGAAACAGAGGGCGAGAAACAGAGGGCGAGAAACAGAAGGGCTGAAACAGAGGGGCTGAAACAGAGGGGCTGAAACAGAGGGGCTGATACAGAGGGCGAGAAACAGAAGGGCTGAAAAAGAGGGCGAGAAACAGAGAGGCTGAAACAGAGGGCGAGAAACAGAGGGGTGCGAAACAGAGGGGCTGAAACAGATGGGCTGAAACAGAGGGCGAGAAACAGAGGGGCTGAATCATAGGGGCTAAATCAGAGGGGCTGAAACAGAGGGGCTGAAACAGAGGGCGAGAAACAGAGGGGCTGAAACAGAGGGGCTGAAACAGAGGGGCTGAAACAGAGGGGCTGAATCAGAGGGGCTGATTCAGAGGGGCTGAAACAGAGGGGCTGAATCAGCGGGGCTGAAACAGAGGGCGAGAAACAGAGGGGCTGAAACAGAGGGCGAGAAACAGCGGGGCTGAAACAAAGGGGCTGAAACAGAGGGGCTAAAACAGAGGGGCTGAAACAGAGGGCGAGAAACAGAGGGGCTGAAACAGAGGGGCTGAAACAGAGGGGCTAAATCAGAGGGGCAGACACAGAGGGCGAGAAACAGAGGGGCTGAAACAGAGGGCAAGAAACAGAGTGGCTGAAACAGAGTGGCTGAAACAGTGGGGCTGAAACAGAGGGTGAGAAACAAAGGGGCTGAAACAGAGTGCGAGAAACAGAGGGGCTGATACAGAAGGGCTGAAACAGAGGGGCTGAAACAGAGGGCGAGAAACAGAGGGGCTGAATCAGAGGGGCTGAATCAGAGGGCGGGAAACAGAGCGGCTGAAACAGAGGGCGAGAAACAGAGGGGCTGAAACAGAGGGGCTGAAACAGAGGGGCTGAAACAGAGGGCGAGAAACAGAGAGGCTGAAACAGAGGGCGAGAAACAGAGGGGCTGAAGTATAGGGCGAGAAACAGAGGGGCTGAAACAGAGGGGCTGAAACAGAGGGCGAGAAACAGAGGGGCTGAAACAGAGGGCGAGAAACAGAGGGGCTGAAACAGAGGGCGAGAAACTGAGGGCGAGAAACAGAGAGACTGAAACAGAGGGACTGAAACAGAGGGGCTGAAACAGAGGGCGAGAAACAGAGGGGCTGAAACAGAGGGCGAGAAACAGAGGGGCTAAAACAGAGGGGCTGAATGAGTGGCGCTGAATCAGAGGGGCTGAATCAGAGGGGCTGAAACAGAGGGGCTGAAAAAGAGGGGTGAAACAGATGGGCTGAATCAGTGGGCGAGAAACAGAGCGGCTGAATCAGGGGTGCTAAATCAGAGGGGCCGATTCAGAGGGGGTGAAACAGAGGGGCTGAATCAGAGGGGCTGAAACAGAGGGCGAGAAACACAGGGGCTGAAACAGAGGGCTAGAAACAGAGGTGCTGAAACAGAGGGGCTGAAACAGAGGGGCTGAAACAGAGGGGCTGAAACAGAGGGTGAGAAACAGAGGGGCTGAATCAGAGGGGCTGAAACAGAGGGGATGAAACAGAGGGGCTGAAACAGAGGGCGAGAAACAGAGCTGCTGAAACAGAGGACGAGAAACAGAGGGGCTGAAACAGAGGGCGAGTAACAGAGGGGCTGAAACAGAGGGGCTGAAACAGAAGGGCTGAAACAGAGGGGCTGAAACAGAGGGCGAGAAACAGAGGGGCTTAATCAGAGGGGCTGAATCAGAGGGGCTGAAACAGAGGGCGAGAATCAGAGGGGCTGAAACAGAGGGCGAGAAACAGAGGGCGAGAAACAGAAGGGCTGAAACAGAGGGGCTGAAACAGAGGGGCTGAAACAGAGGGGCTGATACAGAGGGCGAGAAACAGAAGGGCTGAAAAAGAGGGCGAGAAACAGAGAGGCTGAAACAGAGGGCGAGAAACAGAGGGGTGCGAAACAGAGGGGCTGAAACAGATGGGCTGAAACAGAGGGCGAGAAACAGAGGGGCTGAATCATAGGGGCTAAATCAGAGGGGCTGAAACAGAGGGGCTGAAACAGAGGGCGAGAAACAGAGGGGCTGAAACAGAGGGGCTGAAACAGAGGGGCTGAAACAGAGGGGCTGAATCAGAGGGGCTGATTCAGAGGGGCTGAAACAGAGGGGCTGAATCAGCGGGGCTGAAACAGAGGGCGAGAAACAGAGGGGCTGAAACAGAGGGCGAGAGACAGAGGGGCAGAATCAGAGGGCGAGAAACAGAGGGTCTGAAAAAGAGGGGCTGAAACAGAGGGCGAGAAACAGAGGGGCTGAAACAGAGGGCGAGAAACAGAGGCGCTGAAACTGATGGGCTGAAACAGAGGGGCTGAAACAGAGGGGCTGAAACAGTGGGGCTGCAACAGAGGGCGAGACACAGAGGGGCTGAAACAGAGGGCGAGAAACAGAGGGGCTGAAACAGAGGGCAAGAAACAGAGGGGCTGATTCAGAGGGGCTGAAACAGAGGGTGAGAAACAGAGGGGCTGAAACAGAGGGCGAGAAACAGAGTGGCTGAAACAGACGGGCTGAAACAGAGGGGCTGAAAAAGAGGGCGGAAAACAGAGGGGCTGAAACAGAGGGCGAGAAACAGAGGGGCTGAAACAGAGGGGCTGAAACAGAGGGGCTGAAACAGAGTGGCTGAAACAGAGGGGCTGAAACGTAGGGGCTTGAACAGAGGGGGAGAAACAGAGGGGCTGAAACAGAGGGGCTGCATCAGAGGGGCTGAAACAGAGGGCGAGAAACAGAGGGGCTGAAACAGAGGGCGAGAAATAGAGGCGCTGAAACAGAGGGTTTGAAACAGAGGGGCTGAATCAGAGGGGCTGATTCAGAGGGGCTGAATCAGAGGGGCTGAAACAGAGGGCAAGAAACAGAGGGGCTGAAACAGAGGGGCCGAAACAGAGGGGCTGAAACAGAGGGGCTGGAACAGAGGGCGAGAAACAGAGGGGCTGAAACAGAGTGCGAGAAACAGTGGGGCTGAAACACAGGGGCTGAATCAGAGGGGCTGAAACAGAGGGGCTGAATCAGAGGGGCTGATTCAGAGGGGCTGAAACAGAGGGGCTGAATCAGCGGGGCTGAAACAGAGGGGCTGAAACAGAGGGGCTGAATCAGAGGGGCTGATTCAGAGGGGCTGAAACAGAGGGGCTGAATCAGCGGGGCTGAAACAGAGGGCGAGAAACAGAGGGGCTGAAACAGAGGGCGAGAAACAGCGGGGCTGAAACAGAGGGGCTGAAACAGAGGGGCTAAAACAGAGGGGCTGAAACAGAGGGCGAGAAACAGAGGGGCTGAAACAGAGGGGCTGAAACAGAGGGGCTAAATCAGAGGGGCAGACACAGAGGGCGAGAAACAGAGGGGCTGAAACAGAGGGCAAGAAACAGAGTGGCTGAAACAGAGTGGCTGAAACAGTGGGGCTGAAACAGAGGGTGAGAAACAAAGGGGCTGAAACAGAGTGCGAGAAACAGAGGGGCTGATACAGAAGGGCTGAAACAGAGGGGCTGAAACAGAGGGCGAGAAACAGAGGGGCTGAATCAGAGGGGCTGAATCAGAGGGCGGGAAACAGAGCGGCTGAAACAGAGGGCGAGAAACAGAGGGGCTGAAACAGAGGGGCTGAAACAGAGGGGCTGAAACAGAGGGCGAGAAACAGAGAGGCTGAAACAGAGGGCGAGAAACAGAGGGGCTGAAGTATAGGGCGAGAAACAGAGGGGCTGAAACAGAGGGGCTGAAACAGAGGGCGAGAAACAGAGGGGCTGAAACAGAGGGCGAGAAACAGAGGGGCTGAAACAGAGGGCGAGAAACTGAGGGCGAGAAACAGAGAGACTGAAACAGAGGGACTGAAACAGAGGGGCTGAAACAGAGGGCGAGAAACAGAGGGGCTGAAACAGAGGGCGAGAAACAGAGGGGCTAAAACAGAGGGGCTGAATGAGTGGCGC
Organism: Chiloscyllium punctatum; assembly: GCF_047496795.1. Taxonomy (NCBI): domain Eukaryota; kingdom Metazoa; phylum Chordata; class Chondrichthyes; order Orectolobiformes; family Hemiscylliidae; genus Chiloscyllium; species Chiloscyllium punctatum. The sequence goes on along the minus strand of NW_027309805.1, from coordinate 503,415 downwards.
TGAATCAGAGGGGCTGAATCAGAGGGGCTGAAACAGAGGGGCTGAAAAAGAGGGGTGAAACAGATGGGCTGAATCAGTGGGCGAGAAACAGAGCGGCTGAATCAGGGGTGCTAAATCAGAGGGGCCGATTCAGAGGGGGTGAAACAGAGGGGCTGAATCAGAGGGGCTGAAACAGAGGGCGAGAAACACAGGGGCTGAAACAGAGGGCTAGAAACAGAGGTGCTGAAACAGAGGGGCTGAAACAGAGGGGCTGAAACAGAGGGGCTGAAACAGAGGGTGAGAAACAGAGGGGCTGAATCAGAGGGGCTGAAACAGAGGGGATGAAACAGAGGGGCTGAAACAGAGGGCGAGAAACAGAGCTGCTGAAACAGAGGACGAGAAACAGAGGGGCTGAAACAGAGGGCGAGTAACAGAGGGGCTGAAACAGAGGGGCTGAAACAGAAGGGCTGAAACAGAGGGGCTGAAACAGAGGGCGAGAAACAGAGGGGCTTAATCAGAGGGGCTGAATCAGAGGGGCTGAAACAGAGGGCGAGAATCAGAGGGGCTGAAACAGAGGGCGAGAAACAGAGGGCGAGAAACAGAAGGGCTGAAACAGAGGGGCTGAAACAGAGGGGCTGAAACAGAGGGGCTGATACAGAGGGCGAGAAACAGAAGGGCTGAAAAAGAGGGCGAGAAACAGAGAGGCTGAAACAGAGGGCGAGAAACAGAGGGGTGCGAAACAGAGGGGCTGAAACAGATGGGCTGAAACAGAGGGCGAGAAACAGAGGGGCTGAATCATAGGGGCTAAATCAGAGGGGCTGAAACAGAGGGGCTGAAACAGAGGGCGAGAAACAGAGGGGCTGAAACAGAGGGGCTGAAACAGAGGGGCTAAAACAGAGGGGCTGAAACAGAGGGCGAGAAACAGAGGGGCTGAAACAGAGGGGCTGAAACAGAGGGGCTAAATCAGAGGGGCAGAAACAGAGGGCGAGAAACAGAGGGGCTGAAACAGCGGGCAAGAAACAGAGTGGCTGAAACAGAGTGGCGAAACAGTGGGGCTGAAACAGAGGGTGAGAAACAAAGGGGCTGAAACAGAGTGCGAGAAACAGAGGGGCTGATACAGAAGGGCTGAAACAGAGGGCAAGAAACAGAGTGGCTGAAACAGAGTGGCTGAAACAGTGGGGCTGAAACAGAGGGTGAGAAACAAAGGGGCTGAAACAGAGTGCGAGAAACAGAGGGGCTGATACAGAAGGGTTGAAACAGAGGGGCTGAAACAGAGGGCGAGAAACAGAGGGGCTGAATCAGAGGGGCTGAATCAGAGGGCGGGAAACAGAGCGGCTGAAACAGAGGGCGAGAAACAGAGTGGCTGAAACAGAGGGGCTGAAACAGAGGGGCTGAAACAGAGGGCGAGAAACAGAGAGGCTGAAACAGAGGGCGAGAAACAGAGGGGCTGAAGTATAGGGCGAGAAACAGAGGCGCTGAAACAGAGGGGCTGAAACAGAGGGCGAGAAACAGAGGGGCTGAAACAGAGGGCGAGAAACAGAGGGGCTGAAACAGAGGGCGAGAAACTGAGGGCGAGAAACAGAGAGACTGAAACAGAGGGACTGAAACAGAGGGGCTGAAACAGAGGGCGAGAAACAGAGGGGCTGAAACAGAGGGCGAGAAACAGAGGGGCTAAAACAGAGGGGCTGAATGAGTGGCGCTGAATCAGAGGGGCTGAATCAGAGGGGCTGAAACAGAGGGGCTGAAAAAGAGGGGTGAAACAGATGGGCTGAATCAGTGGGCGAGAAACAGAGCGGCTGAATCAGGGGTGCTAAATCAGAGGGGCCGATTCAGAGGGGCTGAAACAGAGGGGCTGAATCAGAGGGGCTGAAACAGAGGGCGAGAAACACAGGGGCTGAAACAGAGGGCTAGAAACAGAGGTGCTGAAACAGAGGGGCTGAAACAGAGGGGCTGAAACAGAGGGGCTGAAACAGAGGGTGAGAAACAGAGGGGCTGAATCAGAGGGGCTGAAACAGAGGGGATGAAACAGAGGGGCTGAAACAGAGGGCGAGAAACAGAGCTGCTGAAACAGAGGACGAGAAACAGAGGGGCTGAAACAGAGGGCGAGTAACAGAGGGGCTGAAACAGAGGGGCTGAAACAGAAGGGCTGAAACAGAGGGGCTGAAACAGAGGGCGAGAAACAGAGGGGCTTAATCAGAGGGGCTGAATCAGAGGGGCTGAAACAGAGGGCGAGAATCAGAGGGGCTGAAACAGAGGGCGAGAAACAGAGGGCGAGAAACAGAAGGGCTGAAACAGAGGGGCTGAAACAGAGGGGCTGAAACAGAGGGGCTGATACAGAGGGCGAGAAACAGAAGGGCTGAAAAAGAGGGCGAGAAACAGAGAGGCTGAAACAGAGGGCGAGAAACAGAGGGGTGCGAAACAGAGGGGCTGAAACAGATGGGCTGAAACAGAGGGCGAGAAACAGAGGGGCTGAATCATAGGGGCTAAATCAGAGGGGCTGAAACAGAGGGGCTGAAACAGAGGGCGAGAAACAGAGGGGCTGAAACAGAGGGGCTGAAACAGAGGGGCTGAAACAGAGGGGCTGAATCAGAGGGGCTGATTCAGAGGGGCTGAAACAGAGGGGCTGAATCAGCGGGGCTGAAACAGAGGGCGAGAAACAGAGGGGCTGAAACAGAGGGCGAGAGACAGAGGGGCAGAATCAGAGGGCGAGAAACAGAGGGTCTGAAAAAGAGGGGCTGAAACAGAGGGCGAGAAACAGAGGGGCTGAAACAGAGGGCGAGAAACAGAGGCGCTGAAACTGATGGGCTGAAACAGAGGGGCTGAAACAGAGGGGCTGAAACAGTGGGGCTGCAACAGAGGGGGAGAAACAGAGGGGCTGAAACAGAGGGCGAGAAACAGAGGGGCTGAAACAGAGGGCAAGAAACAGAGGGGCTGATTCAGAGGGGCTGAAACAGAGGGTGAGAAACAGAGGGGCTGAAACAGAGGGCGAGAAACAGAGTGGCTGAAACAGACGGGCTGAAACAGAGGGGCTGAAAAAGAGGGCGGAAAACAGAGGGGCTGAAACAGAGGGCGAGAAACAGAGGGGCTGAAACAGAGGGGCTGAAACAGAGGGGCTGAAACAGAGTGGCTGAAACAGAGGGGCTGAAACGTAGGGGCTTGAACAGAGGGGGAGAAACAGAGGGGCTGAAACAGAGGGGCTGCATCAGAGGGGCTGAAACAGAGGGCGAGAAACAGAGGGGCTGAAACAGAGGGCGAGAAATAGAGGCGCTGAAACAGAGGGTTTGAAACAGAGGGGCTGAATCAGAGGGGCTGATTCAGAGGGGCTGAATCAGAGGGGCTGAAACAGAGGGCGAGAAACAGAGGGGCTGAAACAGAGGGGCCGAAACAGAGGGGCTGAAACAGAGGGGCTGGAACAGAGGGCGAGAAACAGAGGGGCTGAAACAGAGTGCGAGAAACAGTGGGGCTGAAACACAGGGGCTGAATCAGAGGGGCTGAAACAGAGGGGCTGAATCAGAGGGGCTGAATCAGAGGGGCTGAAACTGAGGGCAAGAAACAGAGGGGATGAAACAGAGGGCGAGAAACAGAGGGGCTGAAACAGAGGGGCTGAAAAAGAGGGGCTAAAACAGAGGGGCTGAAACAGAGGGCGAGAAACAGAGGGGCTGAAACAGAGGGGCTGAAATAGAGGGGCTAAATCAGAGGGGCAGAAACAGAGGGCGAGAAACTGAGGGGCTGAAACAGAGGGCTAGAAACAGAGGGGCTGAAACAGAGGGGCTGAAACAGAGGGGCTGAAACAGTGGGGCTGAAACATAGGGTGAGAAACAGAGGGGCTGAAACAGAGGGCGAGAAACAGAGGGGCTGAAACAGAGGGGCTGATACAGAAGGGCTGAAACAGAGGGGCTGAAACAGAGGGCGAGAAACAGAGGGGCTGAATCAGAGGGTCTGAAACAGAGGGGCTGAAACAGAGGGCGAGAAACAGAGGGGCTGAAACAGATTTCGAGAAACAGAGGGCGAGAAACAGAGTGGCTGAAACAGAGGGACTGAATCAGAGGGGCTGAAACAGAGGGGCTGATACAGAAGGCGTGAAACAGAGGGGCTGAAACAGAGGGCGGGAAACAGAACGTCTGAAACAGAGGGCGAGAAAGAGAGGGGCTGAAACAGAGGGGCTGAAACAGAGGGGCTGGAACAGAGGGCGAGAAACAGAGAGGCTGAAACAGAGGGCGAGAAACAGAGGGGCTGAAACAGAGGGCGAGAAACAGAGGGGCTGAAACAGAGGGGCTCAAACAGAGGGCGAGAAACAGAGGGGCTGAAACAGTGGACGAGAAACTGAGGGCGAGAAACAGAGAGACTGAAACAGAGGGACTGAAACAGAGGGGCTGAAACAGAGGGCGAGAAACAGAGGGGCTGAAACAGAGGGCGAGAAACAGAGGGGCTGAAACAGAGGGGCTGAATGAGTGGCGCTGAATCAGAGGGGCTGAATCAGAGGGGCTGAAACAGAGGGTGAGAAACAGTGGGGCTGAAACAGAGGGGTGAAACAGATGGGCTGAATCAGAGGGCGAGAAACAGAGCGGCTGAATCAGAGGGGCTAAATCAGAGGGGCTGAAACAGAGGGGCTGAAACCGAGGGCGAGAAACAGAGGGGCTGAAACAGAGGGCGAGAAACAGAGGGGCTGAAACCGAGGTGATGAATCAGAGGGGCTGAAACAGAGGGCCTGAATCAGAGGGGCTGAATCAGAGGGGCTGAATCAGAGGGGCTGAAACTGAGGGCGAGAAACAGAGGGGTTGAAACAGAGGGCGAGAAACAGAGGGGCTGAAACAGAGGGGCTGAAACAGAGGGCCTAAAACAGAGGGGCTGAAACAGAGGGCGAGAAACAGAGGGGCTGAAACAGAGGGGCTGAAACAGAGGGGCTAAATCAGAGGGGCAGAAACAGAGGGCGAGAAACTGAGGGGCTGAAACAGAGGTGCTGAAACAGAGGGGCTGAAACAGAGGGGCTGAAACAAAGGGTGAGAAACAGAGGGGCTGAAACAGAGGGCGAGAAACAGAGGGGCTGAAACAGAGGGGCTGATACAGAAGTTCTGAAACAGAGGGGCTGAAACAGAGGGCGAGAAACAGAGGGGCTGAATCAGAGGGTCTGGAACAGAGGGGCTGAAACAGAGGGCGAGAAACAGAGGGGCTGAAACAGAGGTCGAGAAAGAGAGGGCGAGAAACAGAGTGGCTGAAACAGAGGGACTGAATCAGAGGGGCTGAAAGAGAGGGGCTGATACAGAAGGCGTGAAACAGAGGGGCTGAAACAGAGGGCGAGAAACAGAGGGGCTGAAACAGAGGGGCTGAAACAGAGGGGCTGAAACAGAGGGCGAGAAACAGAGAGGCTGAAACAGAGGGCGAGAAACAGAGGGGCTGAAGTATAGGGCGAGAAACAGAGGGGCTGAAACAGAGGGGCTGAAAAAGAGGGCGAGAAACAGAGGGCGAGAAACAGAGGGCGAGAAACTGAGGGCGAGAAACAGAGAGACTGAAACAGAGGGACTGAAACAGAGGGGCTGAAACAGAGGGCGAGAAACAGAGGGGCTGAAACAGAGGGCGAGAAACAGAGGGGCTAAAACAGAGGGGCTGAATGAGTGGCGCTGAATCTGAGGGGCTGAATCAGAGGGGCTGAAACAGAGGGGCTGAAAAAGAGGGGTGAAACAGATGGGCTGAATCAGTGGGCGAGAAACAGAGCGGCTGAAGCAGGGGTGCTAAATCAGAGGGGCCGATTCAGAGGGGCTGAAACAGAGGGGCTGAATCAGAGGGGCTGAAACAGAGGGCGAGAAACAGAGGGGCTGAAACAGAGGGCTAGAAACAGAGGTGCTGAAACAGAGGGGCTGAAACAGAGGGGCTGAAACAGAGGGGCTGAAACAAAGGGTGAGAAACAGAGGGGCTGAATCAGAGGGGCTGAAACAGAGGGGATGAAACAGAGGGGCTGAAACAGAGGGCGAGAAACAGAGCTGCTGAAACAGAGGACGAGAAACAGAGGGGCTGAAACAGAGGGCGAGTAACAGAGGGGCTGAAACAGAGGGGCTGAAACAGAAGGGCTGAAACAGAGGGGCTGAAACAGAGGGCGAGAAACAGAGGGGCTTAATCAGAGGGGCTGAATCAGAAGGGCTGAAACAGAGGGCGAGAATCAGAGGGGCTGAAACAGAGGGCGAGAAACAGAGGGCGAGAAACAGAAGGGCTGAAACAGAGGGGCTGAAACAGAGGGTCTGAAACAGAGGGGCTGATACAGAGGGCGAGAAACAGAAGGGCTGAAAAAGAGGGCGAGAAACAGAGAGGCTGAAACAGAGGGCGAGAAACAGAGGGGTGCGAAACAGAGGGGCTGAAACAGATGGGCTGAAACAGAGGGCGAGAAACAGAGGGGCTGAATCATAGGGGCTAAATCAGAGGGGCTGAAACAGAGGGGCTGAAACAGAGGGCGAGAAACAGAGGGGCTGAAACAGAGGGGCTGAAACAGAGGGGCTGAAACAGAGGGGCTGAATCAGAGGGGCTGATTCAGAGGGGCTGAAACAGAAGGGCTGAATCAGCGGGGCTGAAACAGAGGGCGAGAAACAGAGGGGCTGAAACAGAGGGCGAGAGACAGAGGGGCAGAATCAGAGGGCGAGAAACAGAGGGTCTGAAAAAGAGGGGCTGAAACAGAGGGCGAGAAACAGAGGGGCTGAAACAGAGGGCGAGAAACAGAGGCGCTGAAACTGATGGGCTGAAACAGAGGGGCTGAAACAGAGGGGCTGAAACAGTGGGGCTGCAACAGAGGGCAAGAAACAGAGGGGCTGAAACAGAGGGCGAGAAACAGAGGGGCTGAAACAGAGGGCAAGAAACAGAGGGGCTGATTCAGAGGGGCCGAAACAGAGGGTGAGAAACAGAGGGGCTGAAACAGAGGGCGAGAAACAGAGTGGCTGAAACAGACGGGCTGAAACAGAGGGGCTGAAAAAGAGGGCGGAAAACAGAGGGGCTGAAACAGAGGGCGAGAAACAGAGGGGCTGAAACAGAGGGGCTGAAACAGAGGGGCTGAAACAGAGTGGCTGAAACAGAGGGGCTGAAACAGAGGGGCTTGAACAGAGGGGGAGAAACAGAGGGGCTGAAACAGAGGGGCTGAATCAGAGGGGCTGAAACAGAGGGCGAGAAACAGAGGGGCTGAAACAGAGGGCAAGAAATAGAGGCGCTGAAACAGAGGGTTTGAAACAGAGGGGCTGAATCAGAGTGGCTGATTCAGAGGGGCTGAATCAGAGGGGCTGAAACAGAGGGCGAGAAACAGAGGGGCTGAAACAGAGGGGCCGAAACAGAGGGGCTGAAACAGAGGGGCTGGAACAGAGGGCGAGAAACAGATGGGCTGAAACAGAGTGCGAGAAACAGTGGGGCTGAAACACAGGGGCTGAATCAGAGGGGCTGAAACAGAGGGGCTGAATCAGAGGGGCTGAATCAGAGGGGCTGAATCAGAGGGGCTGAAACTGAGGGCAAGAAACAGAGGGGCTGAAACAGAGGGCGAGAAACAGAGGGGCTGAAACAGAGGGGCTGAAAAAGAGGGGCTAAAACAGAGGGGCTGAAACAGAGGGCGAGAAACAGAGGGGCTGAAACAGAGGGGCTGAAATAGAGGGGCTAAATCAGAGGGGCAGAAACAGAGGGCGAGAAACTGAGGGGGTGAAACAGAGGGCTAGAAACAGAGGGGCTGAAACAGAGGGGCTGAAACAGAGGGGCTGAAACAGTGGGGCTGAAACATAGGGTGAGAAACAGAGGGGCTGAAACAGAGGGCGAGAAACAGAGGGGCTGAAACAGAGGGGCTGATACAGAAGGGCTGAAACAGAGGGGCTGAAACAGAGGGCGAGAAACAGAGGGGCTGAATCAGAGGGTCTGAAACAGAGGGGCTGAAACAGAGGGCGAGAAACAGAGGGGCTGAAACAGAGGTCGAGAAACAGAGGGCGAGAAACAGAGTGGCTGAAACAGAGGGACTGAATCAGAGGGGCTGAAACAGAGGGGCTGATACAGAAGGCGTGAAACAGAGGGGCTGAAACAGAGGGCGGGAAACAGAACGGCTGAAACAGAGGGCGAGAAACAGAGGGGCTGAAACAGAGGGGCTGAAACAGAGGGGCTGGAACAGAGGGGCTGAAAAAGAGGGCGAGAAACAGAGAGGCTGAAACAGATGGCGAGAAACAGAGGGGCTGAAACAGAGGGCGAGAAACAGAGGGGCTGAAACAGAGGGGCTCAAACAGATGGCGAGAAACAGAGGGGCTGAAACAGAGGGCGAGAAACAGAGGGGCTGAAACAGTGGACGAGAAACTGAGGGCGAGAAACAGAGAGACTGAAACAGAGGGACTGAAACAGAGGGGCTGAAACAGAGGGCGAGAAACAGAGGGGCTGAAACAGAGGGCGAGAAACAGAGGGGCTGAAACAGAGGGGCTGAATGAGTGGCGCTGAATCAGAGGGGCTGAATCAGAGGGGCTGAAACAGAGGGTGAGAAACAGTGGGGCTGAAACAGAGGGGTGAAACAGATGGGCTGAATCAGAGGGCGAGAAACAGAGCGGCTGAATCAGAGGGGCTAAATCAGAGGGGCTGAAACAGAGGGGCTGAAACCGAGGGCGAGAAACAGAGGGGCTGAAACAGAGGGCGAGAAACAGAGGGGCTGAAACCGAGGTGATGAATCAGAGGGGCTGAAACAGAGGGGCTGAATCAGAGGGGCTGAATCAGAGGGGCTGAATCAGAGGGGCTGAAACTGAGGGCGAGAAACAGAGGGGCTGAAACAGAGGGCGAGAAACAGAGGGGCTGAAACAGAGGGGCTGAAACAGAGGGCCTAAAACAGAGGGGCTGAAACAGAGGGCGAGAAACAGAGGGGCTGAAACAGAGGGGCTGAAACAGAGGGGCTAAATCAGAGGGGCAGAAACAGAGGGCGAGAAACTGAGGGGCTGAAACAGAGGTGCTGAAACAGAGGGGCTGAAACAGAGGGGCTGAAACAAAGGGTGAGAAACAGAGGGGCTGAAACAGAGGGCGAGAAACAGAGGGGCTGAAACAGAGGGGCTGATACAGAAGTTCTGAAACAGAGGGGCTGAAACAGAGGGCGAGAAACAGAGGGGCTGAATCAGAGGGTCTGGAACAGAGGGGCTGAAACAGAGGGCGAGAAACAGAGGGGCTGAAACAGAGGTCGAGAAAGAGAGGGCGAGAAACAGAGTGGCTGAAACAGAGGGACTGAATCAGAGGGGCTGAAAGAGAGGGGCTGATACAGAAGGCGTGAAACAGAGGGGCTGAAACAGAGGGCGGGAAACAGAGCGGCTGAAACAGAGGGCGAGAAACAGAGGGGCTGAAACAGAGGGGCTGAAACAGAGGGGCTGAAACAGAGGGCGAGAAACAGAGAGGCTGAAACAGAGGGCGAGAAACAGAGGGGCTGAAGTATAGGGCGAGAAACAGAGGGGCTGAAACAGAGGGGCTGAAAAAGAGGGCGAGAAACAGAGGGGCTGAAACAGAGGGCGAGAAACAGAGGGCGAGAAACTGAGGGCGAGAAACAGAGAGACTGAAACAGAGGGACTGAAACAGAGGGGCTGAAACAGAGGGCGAGAAACAGAGGGGCTGAAACAGAGGGCGAGAAACAGAGGGGCTAAAACAGAGGGGCTGAATGAGTGGCGCTGAATCTGAGGGGCTGAATCAGAGGGGCTGAAACAGAGGGGCTGAAAAAGAGGGGTGAAACAGATGGGCTGAATCAGTGGGCGAGAAACAGAGCGGCTGAAGCAGGGGTGCTAAATCAGAGGGGCCGATTCAGAGGGGCTGAAACAGAGGGGCTGAATCAGAGGGGCTGAAACAGAGGGCGAGAAACAGAGGGGCTGAAACAGAGGGCTAGAAACAGAGGTGCTGAAACAGAGGGGCTGAAACAGAGGGGCTGAAACAGAGGGGCTGAAACAAAGGGTGAGAAACAGAGGGGCTGAATCAGAGGGGCTGAAACAGAGGGGATGAAACAGAGGGGCTGAAACAGAGGGCGAGAAACAGAGCTGCTGAAACAGAGGACGAGAAACAGAGGGGCTGAAACAGAGGGCGAGTAACAGAGGGGCTGAAACAGAGGGGCTGAAACAGAAGGGCTGAAACAGAGGGGCTGAAACAGAGGGCGAGAAACAGAGGGGCTTAATCAGAGGGGCTGAATCAGAAGGGCTGAAACAGAGGGCGAGAATCAGAGGGGCTGAAACAGAGGGCGAGAAACAGAGGGCGAGAAACAGAAGGGCTGAAACAGAGGGGCTGAAACAGAGGGTCTGAAACAGAGGGGCTGATACAGAGGGCGAGAAACAGAAGGGCTGAAAAAGAGGGCGAGAAACAGAGAGGCTGAAACAGAGGGCGAGAAACAGAAGGGCTGAAACAGAGGGCGAGAATCAGAGGGGCTGAAACAGAGGGCGAGAAACAGAGGGCGAGAAACAGAAGGGCTGAAACAGAGGGGCTGAAACAGAGGGGCTGAAACAGAGGGGCTGATACAGAGGGCGAGAAACAGAAGGGCTGAAAAAGAGGGCGAGAAACAGAGAGGCTGAAACAGAGGGCGAGAAACAGAGGGGTGCGAAACAGAGGGGCTGAAACAGATGGGCTGAAACAGAGGGCGAGAAACAGAGGGGCTGAATCATAGGGGCTAAATCAGAGGGGCTGAAACAGAGGGGCTGAAACAGAGGGCGAGAAACAGAGGGGCTGAAACAGAGGGGCTGAAACAGAGGGGCTGAAACAGAGGGGCTGAATCAGAGGGGCTGATTCAGAGGGGCTGAATCAGAGGGGCTGAAACAGAGGGCGAGAAACAGAGGGGCTGAAACAGAGGGGCCGAAACAGAGGGGCTGAAACAGAGGGGCTGGAACAGAGGGCGAGAAACAGAGGGGCTGAAACAGAGTGCGAGAAACAGTGGGGCTGAAACACAGGGGCTGAATCAGAGGGGCTGAAACAGAGGGGCTGAATCAGAGGGGCTGAATCAGAGGGGCTGAAACTGAGGGCAAGAAACAGAGGGGATGAAACAGAGGGCGAGAAACAGAGGGGCTGAAACAGAGGGGCTGAAAAAGAGGGGCTAAAACAGAGGGGCTGAAACAGAGGGCGAGAAACAGAGGGGCTGAAACAGAGGGGCTGAAATAGAGGGGCTAAATCAGAGGGGCAGAAACAGAGGGCGAGAAACTGAGGGGCTGAAACAGAGGGCTAGAAACAGAGGGGCTGAAACAGAGGGGCTGAAACAGAGGGGCTGAAACAGTGGGGCTGAAACATAGGGTGAGAAACAGAGGGGCTGAAACAGAGGGCGAGAAACAGAGGGGCTGAAACAGAGGGGCTGATACAGAAGGGCTGAAACAGAGGGGCTGAAACAGAGGGCGAGAAACAGAGGGGCTGAATCAGAGGGTCTGAAACAGAGGGGCTGAAACAGAGGGCGAGAAACAGAGGGGCTGAAACAGATTTCGAGAAACAGAGGGCGAGAAACAGAGTGGCTGAAACAGAGGGACTGAATCAGAGGGGCTGAAACAGAGGGGCTGATACAGAAGGCGTGAAACAGAGGGGCTGAAACAGAGGGCGGGAAACAGAACGTCTGAAACAGAGGGCGAGAAACAGAGGGGCTGAAACAGAGGGGCTGAAACAGAGGGGCTGGAACAGAGGGCGAGAAACAGAGAGGCTGAAACAGAGGGCGAGAAACAGAGGGGCTGAAACAGAGGGCGAGAAACAGAGGGGCTGAAACAGAGGGGCTCAAACAGAGGGCGAGAAACAGAGGGGCTGAAACAGTGGACGAGAAACTGAGGGCGAGAAACAGAGAGACTGAAACAGAGGGACTGAAACAGAGGGGCTGAAACAGAGGGCGAGAAACAGAGGGGCTGAAACAGAGGGCGAGAAACAGAGGGGCTGAAACAGAGGGGCTGAATGAGTGGCGCTGAATCAGAGGGGCTGAATCAGAGGGGCTGAAACAGAGGGTGAGAAACAGTGGGGCTGAAACAGAGGGGTGAAACAGATGGGCTGAATCAGAGGGCGAGAAACAGAGCGGCTGAATCAGAGGGGCTAAATCAGAGGGGCTGAAACAGAGGGGCTGAAACCGAGGGCGAGAAACAGAGGGGCTGAAACAGAGGGCGAGAAACAGAGGGGCTGAAACCGAGGTGATGAATCAGAGGGGCTGAAACAGAGGGCCTGAATCAGAGGGGCTGAATCAGAGGGGCTGAATCAGAGGGGCTGAAACTGAGGGCGAGAAACAGAGGGGTTGAAACAGAGGGCGAGAAACAGAGGGGCTGAAACAGAGGGGCTGAAACAGAGGGCCTAAAACAGAGGGGCTGAAACAGAGGGCGAGAAACAGAGGGGCTGAAACAGAGGGGCTGAAACAGAGGGGCTAAATCAGAGGGGCAGAAACAGAGGGCGAGAAACTGAGGGGCTGAAACAGAGGTGCTGAAACAGAGGGGCTGAAACAGAGGGGCTGAAACAAAGGGTGAGAAACAGAGGGGCTGAAACAGAGGGCGAGAAACAGAGGGGCTGAAACAGAGGGGCTGATACAGAAGTTCTGAAACAGAGGGGCTGAAACAGAGGGCGAGAAACAGAGGGGCTGAATCAGAGGGTCTGGAACAGAGGGGCTGAAACAGAGGGCGAGAAACAGAGGGGCTGAAACAGAGGTCGAGAAAGAGAGGGCGAGAAACAGAGTGGCTGAAACAGAGGGACTGAATCAGAGGGGCTGAAAGAGAGGGGCTGATACAGAAGGCGTGAAACAGAGGGGCTGAAACAGAGGGCGAGAAACAGAGGGGCTGAAACAGAGGGGCTGAAACAGAGGGGCTGAAACAGAGGGCGAGAAACAGAGAGGCTGAAACAGAGGGCAAGAAACAGAGGGGCTGAAGTATAGGGCGAGAAACAGAGGGGCTGAAACAGAGGGGCTGAAAAAGAGGGCGAGAAACAGAGGGCGAGAAACAGAGGGCGAGAAACTGAGGGCGAGAAACAGAGAGACTGAAACAGAGGGACTGAAACAGAGGGGCTGAAACAGAGGGCGAGAAACAGAGGGGCTGAAACAGAGGGCGAGAAACAGAGGGGCTAAAACAGAGGGGCTGAATGAGTGGCGCTGAATCTGAGGGGCTGAATCAGAGGGGCTGAAACAGAGGGGCTGAAAAAGAGGGGTGAAACAGATGGGCTGAATCAGTGGGCGAGAAACAGAGCGGCTGAAGCAGGGGTGCTAAATCAGAGGGGCCGATTCAGAGGGGCTGAAACAGAGGGGCTGAATCAGAGGGGCTGAAACAGAGGGCGAGAAACAGAGGGGCTGAAACAGAGGGCTAGAAACAGAGGTGCTGAAACAGAGGGGCTGAAACAGAGGGGCTGAAACAGAGGGGCTGAAACAAAGGGTGAGAAACAGAGGGGCTGAATCAGAGGGGCTGAAACAGAGGGGATGAAACAGAGGGGCTGAAACAGAGGGCGAGAAACAGAGCTGCTGAAACAGAGGACGAGAAACAGAGGGGCTGAAACAGAGGGCGAGTAACAGAGGGGCTGAAACAGAGGGGCTGAAACAGAAGGGCTGAAACAGAGGGGCTGAAACAGAGGGCGAGAAACAGAGGGGCTTAATCAGAGGGGCTGAATCAGAAGGGCTGAAACAGAGGGCGAGAATCAGAGGGGCTGAAACAGAGGGCGAGAAACAGAGGGCGAGAAACAGAAGGGCTGAAACAGAGGGGCTGAAACAGAGGGTCTGAAACAGAGGGGCTGATACAGAGGGCGAGAAACAGAAGGGCTGAAAAAGAGGGCGAGAAACAGAGAGGCTGAAACAGAGGGCGAGAAACAGAGGGGTGCGAAACAGAGGGGCTGAAACAGATGGGCTGAAACAGAGGGCGAGAAACAGAGGGGCTGAATCATAGGGGCTAAATCAGAGGGGCTGAAACAGAGGGGCTGAAACAGAGGGCGAGAAACAGAGGGGCTGAAACAGAGGGGCTGAAACAGAGGGGCTGAAACAGAGGGGCTGAATCAGAGGGGCTGATTCAGAGGGGCTGAAACAGAAGGGCTGAATCAGCGGGGCTGAAACAGAGGGCGAGAAACAGAGGGGCTGAAACAGAGGGCGAGAGACAGAGGGGCAGAATCAGAGGGCGAGAAACAGAGGGTCTGAAAAAGAGGGGCTGAAACAGAGGGCGAGAAACAGAGGGGCTGAAACAGAGGGCGAGAAACAGAGGCGCTGAAACTGATGGGCTGAAACAGAGGGGCTGAAACAGAGGGGCTGAAACAGTGGGGCTGCAACAGAGGGCAAGAAACAGAGGGGCTGAAACAGAGGGCGAGAAACAGAGGGGCTGAAACAGAGGGCAAGAAACAGAGGGGCTGATTCAGAGGGGCCGAAACAGAGGGTGAGAAACAGAGGGGCTGAAACAGAGGGCGAGAAACAGAGTGGCTGAAACAGACGGGCTGAAACAGAGGGGCTGAAAAAGAGGGCGGAAAACAGAGGGGCTGAAACAGAGGGCGAGAAACAGAGGGGCTGAAACAGAGGGGCTGAAACAGAGGGGCTGAAACAGAGTGGCTGAAACAGAGGGGCTGAAACAGAGGGGCTTGAACAGAGGGGGAGAAACAGAGGGGCTGAAACAGAGGGGCTGAATCAGAGGGGCTGAAACAGAGGGCGAGAAACAGAGGGGCTGAAACAGAGGGCAAGAAATAGAGGCGCTGAAACAGAGGGTTTGAAACAGAGGGGCTGAATCAGAGTGGCTGATTCAGAGGGGCTGAATCAGAGGGGCTGAAACAGAGGGCGAGAAACAGAGGGGCTGAAACAGAGGGGCCGAAACAGAGGGGCTGAAACAGAGGGGCTGGAACAGAGGGCGAGAAACAGATGGGCTGAAACAGAGTGCGAGAAACAGTGGGGCTGAAACACAGGGGCTGAATCAGAGGGGCTGAAACAGAGGGGCTGAATCAGAGGGGCTGAATCAGAGGGGCTGAATCAGAGGGGCTGAAACTGAGGGCAAGAAACAGAGGGGCTGAAACAGAGGGCGAGAAACAGAGGGGCTGAAACAGAGGGGCTGAAAAAGAGGGGCTAAAACAGAGGGGCTGAAACAGAGGGCGAGAAACAGAGGGGCTGAAACAGAGGGGCTGAAATAGAGGGGCTAAATCAGAGGGGCAGAAACAGAGGGCGAGAAACTGAGGGGCTGAAACAGAGGGCTAGAAACAGAGGGGCTGAAACAGAGGGGCTGAAACAGAGGGGCTGAAACAGTGGGGCTGAAACATAGGGTGAGAAACAGAGGGGCTGAAACAGAGGGCGAGAAACAGAGGGGCTGAAACAGAGGGGCTGATACAGAAGGGCTGAAACAGAGGGGCTGAAACAGAGGGCGAGAAACAGAGGGGCTGAATCAGAGGGTCTGAAACAGAGGGGCTGAAACAGAGGGCGAGAAACAGAGGGGCTGAAACAGAGGTCGAGAAACAGAGGGCGAGAAACAGAGTGGCTGAAACAGAGGGACTGAATCAGAGGGGCTGAAACAGAGGGGCTGATACAGAAGGCGTGAAACAGAGGGGCTGAAACAGAGGGCGGGAAACAGAACGGCTGAAACAGAGGGCGAGAAACAGAGGGGCTGAAACAGAGGGGCTGAAACAGAGGGGCTGGAACAGAGGGGCTGAAAAAGAGGGCGAGAAACAGAGAGGCTGAAACAGATGGCGAGAAACAGAGGGGCTGAAACAGAGGGCGAGAAACAGAGGGGCTGAAACAGAGGGGCTCAAACAGATGGCGAGAAACAGAGGGGCTGAAACAGAGGGCGAGAAACAGAGGGGCTGAAACAGTGGACGAGAAACTGAGGGCGAGAAACAGAGAGACTGAAACAGAGGGACTGAAACAGAGGGGCTGAAACAGAGGGCGAGAAACAGAGGGGCTGAAACAGAGGGCGAGAAACAGAGGGGCTGAAACAGAGGGGCTGAATGAGTGGCGCTGAATCAGAGGGGCTGAATCAGAGGGGCTGAAACAGAGGGTGAGAAACAGTGGGGCTGAAACAGAGGGGTGAAACAGATGGGCTGAATCAGAGGGCGAGAAACAGAGCGGCTGAATCAGAGGGGCTAAATCAGAGGGGCTGAAACAGAGGGGCTGAAACCGAGGGCGAGAAACAGAGGGGCTGAAACAGAGGGCGAGAAACAGAGGGGCTGAAACCAAGGTGATGAATCAGAGGGGCTGAAACAGAGGGGCTGAATCAGAGGGGCTGAATCAGAGGGGCTGAATCAGAGGGGCTGAAACTGAGGGCGAGAAACAGAGGGGCTGAAACAGAGGGCGAGAAACAGAGGGGCTGAAACAGAGGGGCTGAAACAGAGGGCCTAAAACAGAGGGGCTGAAACAGAGGGCGAGAAACAGAGGGGCTGAAACAGAGGGGCTGAAACAGAGGGGCTAAATCAGAGGGGCAGAAACAGAGGGCGAGAAACTGAGGGGCTGAAACAGAGGTGCTGAAACAGAGGGGCTGAAACAGAGGGGCTGAAACAAAGGGTGAGAAACAGAGGGGCTGAAACAGAGGGCGAGAAACAGAGGGGCTGAAACAGAGGGGCTGATACAGAAGTTCTGAAACAGAGGGGCTGAAACAGAGGGCGAGAAACAGAGGGGCTGAATCAGAGGGTCTGGAACAGAGGGGCTGAAACAGAGGGCGAGAAACAGAGGGGCTGAAACAGAGGTCGAGAAAGAGAGGGCGAGAAACAGAGTGGCTGAAACAGAGGGACTGAATCAGAGGGGCTGAAAGAGAGGGGCTGATACAGAAGGCGTGAAACAGAGGGGCTGAAACAGAGGGCGGGAAACAGAGCGGCTGAAACAGAGGGCGAGAAACAGAGGGGCTGAAACAGAGGGGCTGAAACAGAGGGGCTGAAACAGAGGGCGAGAAACAGAGAGGCTGAAACAGAGGGCGAGAAACAGAGGGGCTGAAGTATAGGGCGAGAAACAGAGGGGCTGAAACAGAGGGGCTGAAAAAGAGGGCGAGAAACAGAGGGGCTGAAACAGAGGGCGAGAAACAGAGGGCGAGAAACTGAGGGCGAGAAACAGAGAGACTGAAACAGAGGGACTGAAACAGAGGGGCTGAAACAGAGGGCGAGAAACAGAGGGGCTGAAACAGAGGGCGAGAAACAGAGGGGCTAAAACAGAGGGGCTGAATGAGTGGCGCTGAATCTGAGGGGCTGAATCAGAGGGGCTGAAACAGAGGGGCTGAAAAAGAGGGGTGAAACAGATGGGCTGAATCAGTGGGCGAGAAACAGAGCGGCTGAAGCAGGGGTGCTAAATCAGAGGGGCCGATTCAGAGGGGCTGAAACAGAGGGGCTGAATCAGAGGGGCTGAAACAGAGGGCGAGAAACAGAGGGGCTGAAACAGAGGGCTAGAAACAGAGGTGCTGAAACAGAGGGGCTGAAACAGAGGGGCTGAAACAGAGGGGCTGAAACAAAGGGTGAGAAACAGAGGGGCTGAATCAGAGGGGCTGAAACAGAGGGCGAGAAACAGAGCTGCTGAAACAGAGGACGAGAAACAGAGGGGCTGAAACAGAGGGCGAGTAACAGAGGGGCTGAAACAGAGGGGCTGAAACAGAAGGGCTGAAACAGAGGGGCTGAAACAGAGGGCGAGAAACAGAGGGGCTTAATCAGAGGGGCTGAATCAGAAGGGCTGAAACAGAGGGCGAGAATCAGAGGGGCTGAAACAGAGGGCGAGAAACAGAGGGCGAGAAACAGAAGGGCTGAAACAGAGGGGCTGAAACAGAGGGTCTGAAACAGAGGGGCTGATACAGAGGGCGAGAAACAGAAGGGCTGAAAAAGAGGGCGAGAAACAGAGAGGCTGAAACAGAGGGCGAGAAACAGAAGGGCTGAAACAGAGGGCGAGAATCAGAGGGGCTGAAACAGAGGGCGAGAAACAGAGGGCGAGAAACAGAAGGGCTGAAACAGAGGGGCTGAAACAGAGGGGCTGAAACAGAGGGGCTGATACAGAGGGCGAGAAACAGAAGGGCTGAAAAAGAGGGCGAGAAACAGAGAGGCTGAAACAGAGGGCGAGAAACAGAGGGGTGCGAAACAGAGGGGCTGAAACAGATGGGCTGAAACAGAGGGCGAGAAACAGAGGGGCTGAATCATAGGGGCTAAATCAGAGGGGCTGAAACAGAGGGGCTGAAACAGAGGGCGAGAAACAGAGGGGCTGAAACAGAGGGGCTGAAACAGAGGGGCTGAAACAGAGGGGCTGAATCAGAGGGGCTGATTCAGAGGGGCTGAAACAGAAGGGCTGAATCAGCGGGGCTGAAACAGAGGGCGAGAAACAGAGGGGCTGAAACAGAGGGCGAGAGACAGAGGGGCAGAATCAGAGGGCGAGAAACAGAGGGTCTGAAAAAGAGGGGCTGAAACAGAGGGCGAGAAACAGAGGGGCTGAAACAGAGGGCGAGAAACAGAGGCGCTGAAACTGATGGGCTGAAACAGAGGGGCTGAAACAGAGGGGCTGAAACAGTGGGGCTGCAACAGAGGGCGAGAAACAGAGGGGCTGAAACAGAGGGCGAGAAACAGAGGGGCTGAAACAGAGGGCAAGAAACAGAGGGGCTGATTCAGAGGGGCCGAAACAGAGGGTGAGAAACAGAGGGGCTGAAACAGAGGGCGAGAAACAGAGTGGCTGAAACAGACGGGCTGAAACAGAGGGGCTGAAAAAGAGGGCGGAAAACAGAGGGGCTGAAACAGAGGGCGAGAAACAGAGGGGCTGAAACAGAGGGGCTGAAACAGAGGGGCTGAAACAGAGTGGCTGAAACAGAGGGGCTGAAACAGAGGGGCTTGAACAGAGGGGGAGAAACAGAGGGGCTGAAACAGAGGGGCTGAATCAGAGGGGCTGAAACAGAGGGCGAGAAACAGAGGGGCTGAAACAGAGGGCAAGAAATAGAGGCGCTGAAACAGATGGTTTGAAACAGAGGGGCTGAATCAGAGGGGCTGATTCAGAGGGGCTGAATCAGAGGGGCTGAAACAGAGGGCGAGAAACAGAGGGGCTGAAACAGAGGGGCCGAAACAGAGGGGCTGAAACAGAGGGGCTGGAACAGAGGGCGAGAAACAGATGGGCTGAAACAGAGTGCGAGAAACAGTGGGGCTGAAACACAGGGGCTGAATCAGAGGGGCTGAAACAGAGGGGCTGAATCAGAGGGGCTGAATCAGAGGGGCTGAATCAGAGGGGCTGAAACTGAGGGCAAGAAACAGAGGGGCTGAAACAGAGGGCGAGAAACAGAGGGGCTGAAACAGAGGGGCTGAAAAAGAGGGGCTAAAACAGAGGGGCTGAAACAGAGGGCGAGAAACAGAGGGGCTGAAACAGAGGGGCTGAAATAGAGGGGCTAAATCAGAGGGGCAGAAACAGAGGGCGAGAAACTGAGGGGCTGAAACAGAGGGCTAGAAACAGAGGGGCTGAAACAGAGGGGCTGAAACAGAGGGGCTGAAACAGTGGGGCTGAAACATAGGGTGAGAAACAGAGGGGCTGAAACAGAGGGCGAGAAACAGAGGGGCTGAAACAGAGGGGCTGATACAGAAGGGCTGAAACAGAGGGGCTGAAACAGAGGGCGAGAAACAGAGGGGCTGAATCAGAGGGTCTGAAACAGAGGGGCTGAAACAGAGGGCGAGAAACAGAGGGGCTGAAACAGAGGTCGAGAAACAGAGGGCGAGAAACAGAGTGGCTGAAACAGAGGGACTGAATCAGAGGGGCTGAAACAGAGGGGCTGATACAGAAGGCGTGAAACAGAGGGGCTGAAACAGAGGGCGGGAAACAGAACGGCTGAAACAGAGGGCGAGAAACAGAGGGGCTGAAACAGAGGGGCTGAAACAGAGGGGCTGGAACAGAGGGGCTGAAAAAGAGGGCGAGAAACAGAGAGGCTGAAACAGATGGCGAGAAACAGAGGGGCTGAAACAGAGGGCGAGAAACAGAGGGGCTGAAACAGAGGGGCTCAAACAGATGGCGAGAAACAGAGGGGCTGAAACAGAGGGCGAGAAACAGAGGGGCTGAAACAGTGGACGAGAAACTGAGGGCGAGAAACAGAGAGACTGAAACAGAGGGACTGAAACAGAGGGGCTGAAACAGAGGGCGAGAAACAGAGGGGCTGAAACAGAGGGCGAGAAACAGAGGGGCTGAAACAGAGGGGCTGAATGAGTGGCGCTGAATCAGAGGGGCTGAATCAGAGGGGCTGAAACAGAGGGTGAGAAACAGTGGGGCTGAAACAGAGGGGTGAAACAGATGGGCTGAATCAGAGGGCGAGAAACAGAGCGGCTGAATCAGAGGGGCTAAATCAGAGGGGCTGAAACAGAGGGGCTGAAACCGAGGGCGAGAAACAGAGGGGCTGAAACAGAGGGCGAGAAACAGAGGGGCTGAAACCGAGGTGATGAATCAGAGGGGCTGAAACAGAGGGGCTGAATCAGAGGGGCTGAATCAGAGGGGCTGAATCAGAGGGGCTGAAACTGAGGGCGAGAAACAGAGGGGCTGAAACAGAGGGCGAGAAACAGAGGGGCTGAAACAGAGGGGCTGAAACAGAGGGCCTAAAACAGAGGGGCTGAAACAGAGGGCGAGAAACAGAGGGGCTGAAACAGAGGGGCTGAAACAGAGGGGCTAAATCAGAGGGGCAGAAACAGAGGGCGAGAAACTGAGGGGCTGAAACAGAGGTGCTGAAACAGAGGGGCTGAAACAGAGGGGCTGAAACAAAGGGTGAGAAACAGAGGGGCTGAAACAGAGGGCGAGAAACAGAGGGGCTGAAACAGAGGGGCTGATACAGAAGTTCTGAAACAGAGGGGCTGAAACAGAGGGCGAGAAACAGAGGGGCTGAATCAGAGGGTCTGGAACAGAGGGGCTGAAACAGAGGGCGAGAAACAGAGGGGCTGAAACAGAGGTCGAGAAAGAGAGGGCGAGAAACAGAGTGGCTGAAACAGAGGGACTGAATCAGAGGGGCTGAAAGAGAGGGGCTGATACAGAAGGCGTGAAACAGAGGGGCTGAAACAGAGGGCGGGAAACAGAGCGGCTGAAACAAAGGGCGAGAAACAGAGGGGCTGAAACAGAGGGGCTGAAACAGAGGGGCTGAAACAGAGGGCGAGAAACAGAGAGGCTGAAACAGAGGGCGAGAAACAGAGGGGCTGAAGTATAGGGCGAGAAACAGAGGGGCTGAAACAGAGGGGCTGAAAAAGAGGGCGAGAAACAGAGGGGCTGAAACAGAGGGCGAGAAACAGAGGGCGAGAAACTGAGGGCGAGAAACAGAGAGACTGAAACAGAGGGACTGAAACAGAGGGGCTGAAACAGAGGGCGAGAAACAGAGGGGCTGAAACAGAGGGCGAGAAACAGAGGGGCTAAAACAGAGGGGCTGAATGAGTGGCGCTGAATCTGAGGGGCTGAATCAGAGGGGCTGAAACAGAGGGGCTGAAAAAGAGGGGTGAAACAGATGGGCTGAATCAGTGGGCGAGAAACAGAGCGGCTGAAGCAGGGGTGCTAAATCAGAGGGGCCGATTCAGAGGGGCTGAAACAGAGGGGCTGAATCAGAGGGGCTGAAACAGAGGGCGAGAAACAGAGGGGCTGAAACAGAGGGCTAGAAACAGAGGTGCTGAAACAGAGGGGCTGAAACAGAGGGGCTGAAACAGAGGGGCTGAAACAAAGGGTGAGAAACAGAGGGGCTGAATCAGAGGGGCTGAAACAGAGGGGATGAAACAGAGGGGCTGAAACAGAGGGCGAGAAACAGAGCTGCTGAAACAGAGGACGAGAAACAGAGGGGCTGAAACAGAGGGCGAGTAACAGAGGGGCTGAAACAGAGGGGCTGAAACAGAAGGGCTGAAACAGAGGGGCTGAAACAGAGGGCGAGAAACAGAGGGGCTTAATCAGAGGGGCTGAATCAGAAGGGCTGAAACAGAGGGCGAGAATCAGAGGGGCTGAAACAGAGGGCGAGAAACAGAGGGCGAGAAACAGAAGGGCTGAAACAGAGGGGCTGAAACAGAGGGTCTGAAACAGAGGGGCTGATACAGAGGGCGAGAAACAGAAGGGCTGAAAAAGAGGGCGAGAAACAGAGAGGCTGAAACAGAGGGCGAGAAACAGAGGGGTGCGAAACAGAGGGGCTGAAACAGATGGGCTGAAACAGAGGGCGAGAAACAGAGGGGCTGAATCATAGGGGCTAAATCAGAGGGGCTGAAACAGAGGGGCTGAAACAGAGGGCGAGAAACAGAGGGGCTGAAACAGAGGGGCTGAAACAGAGGGGCTGAAACAGAGGGGCTGAATCAGAGGGGCTGATTCAGAGGGGCTGAAACAGAAGGGCTGAATCAGCGGGGCTGAAACAGAGGGCGAGAAACAGAGGGGCTGAAACAGAGGGCGAGAGACAGAGGGGCAGAATCAGAGGGCGAGAAACAGAGGGTCTGAAAAAGAGGGGCTGAAACAGAGGGCGAGAAACAGAGGGGCTGAAACAGAGGGCGAGAAACAGAGGCGCTGAAACTGATGGGCTGAAACAGAGGGGCTGAAACAGAGGGGCTGAAACAGTGGGGCTGCAACAGAGGGCGAGAAACAGAGGGGCTGAAACAGAGGGCGAGAAACAGAGGGGCTGAAACAGAGGGCAAGAAACAGAGGGGCTGATTCAGAGGGGCCGAAACAGAGGGTGAGAAACAGAGGGGCTGAAACAGAGGGGCTGAAACAGAGGGGCTGAAAAAGAGGGCGGAAAACAGAGGGGCTGAAACAGAGGGCGAGAAACAGAGGGGCTGAAACAGAGGGGCTGAAACAGAGGGGCTGAAACAGAGTGGCTGAAACAGAGGGGCTGAAACAGAGGGGCTTGAACAGAGGGGGAGAAACAGAGGGGCTGAAACAGAGGGGCTGAATCAGAGGGGCTGAAACAGAGGGCGAGAAACAGAGGGGCTGAAACAGAGGGCAAGAAATAGAGGGGCTGAAAAAGAGGGCGGAAAACAGAGGGGCTGAAACAGAGGGCGAGAAACAGAGGGGCTGAAACAGAGGGGCTGAAACAGAGGGGCTGAAACAGAGTGGCTGAAACAGAGGGGCTGAAACAGAGGGGCTTGAACAGAGGGGGAGAAACAGAGGGGCTGAAACAGAGTGGCTGAAACAGAGGGGCTGAAACAGAGGGGCTTGAACAGAGGGGGAGAAACAGAGGGGCTGAAACAGAGGGGCTGAATCAGAGGGGCTGAAACAGAGGGCGAGAAACAGAGGGGCTGAAACAGAGGGCGAGAAACAGAGTGGCTGAAACAGAGGGGCTGAAACAGAGGGTTTGAAACAGAGGGGCTGAATCAGAGGGGCTGATTCAGAGGGGCTGAATCAGAGGGGCTGAAACAGAGGGCGAGAAACAGAGGGGCTGAAACAGAGGGGCCGAAACAGAGGGGCTGAAACAGAGGGGCTGGAACAGAGGGCGAGAAACAGATGGGCTGAAACAGAGTGCGAGAAACAGTGGGGCTGAAACACAGGGGCTGAATCAGAGGGGCTGAAACAGAGGGGCTGAATCAGAGGGGCTGAATCAGAGGGGCTGAATCAGAGGGGCTGAAACTGAGGGCAAGAAACAGAGGGGCTGAAACAGAGGGCGAGAAACAGAGGGGCTGAAACAGAGGGGCTGAAAAAGAGGGGCTAAAACAGAGGGGCTGAAACAGAGGGCGAGAAACAGAGGGGCTGAAACAGAGGGGCTGAAATAGAGGGGCTAAATCAGAGGGGCAGAAACAGAGGGCGAGAAACTGAGGGGCTGAAACAGAGGGCTAGAAACAGAGGGGCTGAAACAGAGGGGCTGAAACAGAGGGGCTGAAACAGTGGGGCTGAAACATAGGGTGAGAAACAGAGGGGCTGAAACAGAGGGCGAGAAACAGAGGGGCTGAAACAGAGGGGCTGATACAGAAGGGCTGAAACAGAGGGGCTGAAACAGAGGGCGAGAAACAGAGGGGCTGAATCAGAGGGTCTGAAACAGAGGGGCTGAAACAGAGGGCGAGAAACAGAGGGGCTGAAACAGAGGTCGAGAAACAGAGGGCGAGAAACAGAGTGGCTGAAACAGAGGGACTGAATCAGAGGGGCTGAAACAGAGGGGCTGATACAGAAGGCGTGAAACAGAGGGGCTGAAACAGAGGGCGGGAAACAGAACGGCTGAAACAGAGGGCGAGAAACAGAGGGGCTGAAACAGAGGGGCTGAAACAGAGGGGCTGGAACAGAGGGCGAGAAACAGAGAGGCTGAAACAGAGGGCGAGAAACAGAGGGGCTGAAACAAAGGGCGAGAAACAGAGGGGCTGAAACAGAGGGGCTCAAACAGAGGGCGAGAAACAGAGGGGCTGAAACAGAGGGCGAGAAACAGAGGGGCTGAAACAGTGGACGAGAAACTGAGGGCGAGAAACAGAGAGACTGAAACAGAGGGACTGAAACAGAGGGGCTGAAACAGAGGGGCTGAAACAGAGGGCGAGAAACAGAGGGGCTGAAACAGAGGGGCTGAATGAGTGGCGCTGAATCAGAGGGGCTGAATCAGAGGGGCTGAAACAGAGGGTGAGAAACAGTGGGGCTGAAACAGAGGGGTGAAACAGATGGGCTGAATCAGAGGGCGAGAAACAGAGCGGCTGAATCAGAGGGGCTAAATCAGAGGGGCCGAATCAGAGGGGCTGAAAATGAGGGGCTGAATCAGAGGGGCTGAAACAGAGGGCGAGAAACAGAGGGGCTGAATCAGAGGGGCTAAAACAGAGGGGATGAAACAGAGGGGCTGAAACAGAGGGAGAGAAACAGAGGTGCTGAAACAGAGGGGCTGAAACAGAGGGCGAGAAACAAAGCTGCTGAAACAGAGGACGAGAAACAGAGGGGCTGAAACAGAGGGCGAGAAACAGAGGGGCTGAAACAGAGGGGCTGAAACAGAGGGCGAGAAACAGAGGGGCAGAAACAGCGGTGCTGAAACAGAGGGCGAGAAACAGAGGGGCTGGAACAGAGGGGCTGAAACAGAGGGGTTGAAACAGAGGTGCTGATACAGAGGGCGAGAAACAGAAGGGCTGAAACAGAGGGCGAGAAACAGAGAGGCTGAAACAGAAGGCGAGAAACAGAGGGGCCGAAACAGAGGGGCTGAAACAGAGGGGCTGAAACAGAGGGGCTGAAACAGATGGCGAGAAACTGAGGGGCTGAAACAGAGGGCGAGAAACAGAGGGGCTGAAACAGAGGGTGAGAAACAGTGGGGCTGAAACAGAGGGGCTGAAACAGAGGGGCTGAATCAGAGGGGCTTATTCAGAGGGGCTGAAACAGAGGGGCTGAATAAGAGGGGCTGAAACAGAGGGCGAGAAACAGACGGGCTGAAACAGAGGGCGAGAAACACAGGGGCAGAAACAGAGGGCGAGAAACAGAGTGGCTGAAACAGAGGGGCTGAAACAAAGAGCGCGAAACAGAGGGGCTGAAACAGAGGGCGAGAAACAGAGGGGCTGAAACAGAGGGGCTAAATTAGAGGGGCAGAAACAGAGGGCGAGAAACAGAGGGGCTAAATCATAGGGTGAGAAACAGAGGGGCTGAATCAGAGCGGCTGAATCAGAGGGGATGAAACAGAGGGGCTGAAACAGAGGGCGTTAAACAGAGGGGCTGAAACAGAGGGCAAGAAACAGAGGGCGAGAAACAGAAGGGCTGAAACAGAGGGGCTGAAACAGAGGGAGTGAAACAGAGGATCTGAAACAGAGGGCGAGAAACAGAGGTGCTGAAACAGAGGGGCTGAAACGGAAGGGCTGAAACAGAAGGCGAGAAACAGAGGGGCTGAAACAGAGGGCGAGAAACAGAGGGGCCGAAACAGAGGGCCAGAAACAGAGGGCGAGAAACAGAGGGACTGAAACAGAGGGGCTGAATCCGAGGGGATGCATCAGAGAGGCTGAAACAGAGGGGCTGGAACAGAGGGGGAGAAACAGAGGGGCTGAAACAGAGGGGCAGAATCATAGGGGCTGAAACAGAGGGCGAGAAACAGAGGGGCTGAAACAGAGGGGCTGAAACAGAGGGGCTGAATCAGAGGGGCTGAATCACAGGGGCTGAATCACAGGGGCTGAAACAGAGGGCGAGAAACAGAGGGGCTGAAACAGGGGGGCTGAAACAGAGGGGCTAAATCAGAGGGGCAGAAACAGACGGCGAGAAACAGAGGGGCTGAAACAGAGGGCGAGAAACAGAGGGGCTGAAACAGAGGGGCTGAAACAGAGGGGCTGAAACAGAGGGCGAGAAACAGAGGGGCTGAAACAGAGGGCGAGACACAGAGGGGCTGAAACAGAGGGCGAGAAACAGGCGCTGAAACAGAGGGGCTGAAACAGAATGGCTGAAACAGAGGGGCTGAAACAGAGGGCGAGAAACAGAGGGGCTGAATCAGAGGGGCTGTATCAGAGGGGCTGAAACAGAGGGGCTGAAACAGAGGGCGAGAAACAGAGGGGCTGAAACAGTGGGCGAGAAACAGAGGGCGAGAAACAGAGAGGCTGAAACAGAGAGGCTGAAACAGAGCGGCTGAAACAGAGGGGCTGATACAGACGGCGAGAAACAGAGGGTCTGAAACAGAGGGCGAGAAACAGAGCGGCTGAAACAGAGGGGCTGAAACAGCGGTGCTGAAACAGAGGGCGAGAAACGGAGCTGCTGAAACAGAGGGCGAGAAACAGAGTGGCTGAAACAGAGGGCGAGTAACAGAGGGGCTGAAACAGAGGGGCTGAAACAGAAGGGCTGAAACAGAGGGGCTGAAACAGAGGGCGAGAAACAGAGGGGCTGAATCAGAGGGGCTGAATCAGAGGGGCTGAATAAGAGGGGCTGAAACAGAGGGCGAGAATCAGAGGGGCTGAAACAGAGGGCGATAAACAGAGGGCGAGAAACAGAAGGGCTGGAACAGAGGGGCTGAAACAGAGGGGCTGAAACAGAGGGGCTGATACAGAGGGCGAGAAACAGAAGGGCTGAAACAGAGGGCGAGAAACAGAGAGGCTGAAACAGAAGGCGAGAAACAGAGGGGCCGAAACAGAGGGGCTGAAACAGAGGGGCTGAAACAGAGGGACTGAAACAGAGGGCGAGAAACAGAGAGGCTGAAACAGAGGGCGAGAAACAGAGGGGCTGAAACAGAGGGCGATAAACAGAGGGGCTGAAACAGAGGGCGAAAAACAGAGGGGCTGAAACAGAGGGGCTGAAACAGAGGGGCTGAATCAGAGGGGCTGAAACAGAGGGGTTGAAACAGAGGGCGAGAAACAGAGGGGCTGAAACAGTGGGCGAGAAACAGAGCGGCTGAAACAGAGGGGCTGATACAGAGGGCGAGAAACAGAGGGGCTGAAACAGAGGGCGAGAAACAGAGAGGCTGAAACAGAGGGCGAGAAACAGAGGGGCTGAAACAGAGGGCGAGATACAGAGGGGCTGAAAAGAGGGCAAGAAACAGAGGGGCTAAATTAGAGGGGCAGAAACAGAGGGTGAGAAACAGAGGGGCTGAAACAGAGGGAGAGAAACAGAGGTGCTGAAACAGAGTGGCTGAAACAGAGGGCGAGAAACAGAGCTGCTGAAACAGAGGGCGAGAAACAGAGGGGCTGAAACAGAGGGCGAGTAACAGAGGGGCTGAAACAGAGGGGCTGAAACAGAAGGGCTGAAACAGAGGGGCTGAAACAGAGGGCGAGAAACAGAGGGGCTGAATCAGAGGGGCTGAATCAGAGGGGCTGAAAAAGAGGGGCTGAAACAGAGGGCGAGAATCAGAGGGGCTGAAACAGAGGGCGATAAACAGAGGGCGAGAAACAGAAGGGCTGGAACAGAGGGGCTGAAACAGAGGGGCTGAAACAGAGGGGCTGATACAGAGGGCGTCAAACAGAAGGGCTGAAACAGAGGGCGAGAAACAGAGAGGCTGAAACAGAAGGCGAGAAACAGAGGGGCCGAAACTGGGGGGTTGAAACAGAGGGGCTGAAACAGAGGGGCTGATACAGAGGGCGAGAAACAGAAGGGCTGAAACAGAGGGCGAGAAGCAGAGAGGCTGAAACAGAAGGCGATAAACAGAGGGGCCGAAACAGAGGGGCTGAAACAGAGGGGCTGAAACAGGGGGACTGAAACAGAGGGCGAGAAACAGAGAGGCTGAAACAGAGGGCGAGAAACAGAGGGGCTGAAACAGAGGGCGATAAACAGAGGGGCTGAAACAGAGGGCGAAAAACAGAGGGGCTGAAACAGAGGGGCTGAAACAGAGGGGCTGAAACAGAGGGGCTGAAACAGAAGGCGAGAAACAGAGGTGCTGAAACAGAGGGCGAGAAACAGAGGGGCTGAAACAGTGGGCGAGAAACAGAGGGCGAGAAACAGAGGGACTGAAACAGAGGGGCTGAATCAGAGGGGCTGAAACAAAGGGCGAGAAACAGAGGGGCTGAAACCGAGGGGCTGAATCAGAGGGGCTGAAACAGAGGGGCTGAAACAGTGGGCGCGAAAAAGAGGGGCTGAATCAGAGGGGCTGAATCAGAGGGGCTGAAAAAGAGGGGCTGAAACAGAGGGCGAGAATCAGAGGGGCTGAAACAGAGGGCGATAAACAGAGGGCGAGAAACAGAAGGGCTGGAACAGAGGGGCTGAAACAGAGGGGCTGAAACAGAGGGGCTGATACAGAGGGCGAGAAACAGAAGGGCTGAAACAGAGGGCGAGAAACAGAGAGGCTGAAACAGAAGGCGAGAAACAGCGGGGCCGAAACAGAGGGGCTGAAACAGAGGGACTGAAACAGAGGGCGAGAAACAGAGAGGCTGAAACAGAGGGCGAGAAACAGAGGGGCTGAAACAGAGGGCGATAAACAGAGGGGCTGAAACAGAGGGCGAAAAACAGAGGGGCTGAAACAGAGGGGCTGAAACAGAGGGGCTGAATCAGAGGCGCTGAAACAGAGGGGTTGAAACAGAGGGCGAGAAAAAGAGGGGCTGAAACAGTGGGCGAGAAACAGAGGGCGAGAAACAGAGAGACTGAAACAGAGAGGCTGAAACAGAGTGGCTGAAACAGAGGGGCTGATACAGACGGCGTGAAACAGAGGAGCTGAAACAGAGGGCGAGAAACAGAGGGTCTGAAACAGAGGGCGCGAAACAGAGCGGCTGAAACAGAGGGGCTGATACAGCGGTGCTGAAACAGAGGGCGAGAAACAGAGAGGCTGAAACAGAGGGCGAGAAACAGAGGGGCTGAAACAGAGGGCGAGATACAGAGGGGCTGAAAAGAGGGCGAGAAACAGAGGGGCTAAATTAGAGGGGCAGAAACAGAGGGTGAGAAACAGAGGGGCTGAAACAGAGGGAGAGAAACAGAGGTGCTGAAACAGAGTGGCTGAAACAGAGGGCGAGAAACAGAGCTGCTGAAACAGAGGGCGAGAAACAGAGGGGCTGAAACAGAGGGCGAGTAACAGAGGGGCTGAAACAGAGGGGCTGAAACAGAAGGGCTGAAACAGAGGGGCTGAAACAGAGGGCGAGAAACAGAGGGGCTGAATCAGAGGGGCTGAATCAGAGGGGCTGAAAAAGAGGGGCTGAAACAGAGGGCGAGAATCAGAGGGGCTGAAACAGAGGGCGATAAACAGAGGGCGAGAAACAGAAGGGCTGGAACAGAGGGGCTGAAACAGAGGGGCTGAAACAGAGGGGCTGATACAGAGGGCGAGAAACAGAAGGGCTGAAACAGAGGGCGAGAAACAGAGGCTGAAACAGAAGGCGAGAAACAGAGGGGCCGAAACAGAGGGGCTGAAACAGAGGGGCTGAAACAGAGGGGCTGATACAGAGGGCGAGAAACAGAAGGGCTGAAACAGAGGGCGAGAAGCAGAGAGGCTGAAACAGAAGGCGAGAAACAGAGGGGCCGAAACAGAGGGGCTGAAACAGAGGGGCTGAAACAGAGGGACTGAAACAGAGGGCGAGAAACAGAGAGGCTGAAACAGAGTGCGAGAAACAGAGGGGCTGAAACAGAGGGCGATAAACAGAGGGGCTGAAACAGAGGGCGAAAAACAGAGGGGCTGAAACAGAGGGGCTGAAACAGAGGGGCTGAAACAGAGGGGCTGAAACAGAAGGCGAGAAACAGAGGTGCTGAAACAGAGGGCGAGAAACAGAGGGGCTGAAACAGTGGGCGAGAAACAGAGGGCGAGAAACAGAGGGACTGAAACAGAGGGGCTGAATCAGAGGGGCTGAAACAGAGGGCGAGAAACAGAGGGGCTGAAACCGAGGGGCTGAATCAGAGGGGCTGAAACAGAGGGGCTGAAACAGTGGGCGCGAAAAAGAGGGGCTGAAACAGAGGGCGAGAAACAGCGGGGCAGAAACAGAGGGCGAGAAACAGAGGGGCTGAAACAGAGGGCGAGAAACAGAGGGGCTGAATCAGAGGGGCTGAAACAGATGGCGAGAAACTGAGGGGCTGAAACAGAGGCCGAGAAACAGAGGGGCTGAAACAGAGGGTGAGAAACAGTGGGGCTGAAACAGAGGGGCTGAAACAGAGGGGCTGAATCAGAGGGGCTTATTCAGAGGGGCTGAAACAGAGGGGCTGAATAAGAGGGGCTGAAACAGAGGGCGAGAAACAGACGGGCTGAAACAGAGGGCGAGAAACAGAGTGGCTGAAACAGAGGGGCTGAAACAAAGAGCGCGAAACAGAGGGGCTGAAACAGAGGGCGAGAAACAGAGGGGCTGAAACAGAGGGGCTGAAACAGAGGGGCTAAATTAGAGGGGCAGAAACAGAGGGCGAGAAACAGAGGGGCTGAAACAGAGGGCGAGAAACAGAGGTGCTGAAACAGAGGGGCTGAAACAGAGGGGCTGAAATAGAGGGGCTGAAACAGAGGGCGAGAAACAGAGGGGCTGAAACAGAGGGCGAGAAACAGAGGGGCTGAAACAGAGGGGCTGAAACAGAAGGGCTGAAACAGAGGGGCTGAAACAGAGGGCGAGAAACAGAGGGGCTGAATCAAAGGGGCTGAATCAGAGGGGCTGAAAAAGAGGGGCTGAAATAGAGGGCGAGAATCAGAGGGGCTGAAACAGAGGGCGAGAAACAGAGGGCGAGAAACAGAGGGGCTGAAACAGAGTGGCTGAAACAGAGGGGCTGATACAGAGGGCGAGAAACAGAACGGCTGAAACAGAGGGCGAGAAACAGAGAGGCTGAAACAGAGGGCGAGAAACAGAGGGGCCGAAACAGAGGGCGATAAACAGAGGGGCTGAAACAGAGGGGCTGAAACAGAGGGGCTGAAACAGAAGGTGAGAAACAGAGTGGCTGAAACAGAGGGCGAGAAACAGAGTGGCTGAAACAGAGGGCCAGAAACAGAGGGCGATAAACAGAGGGGCTGAAACAGAGGGGCTGAAACAAAGGGGCTGAAACAGAGGGGCTGAAAAAGATGGCGAGAAACAGAGGGGCTGAAACAGAGGGCGAGAAACAGAGGGGCTGAAACAGAGGGGCTGAAACAGAAGGGATGAAACAGAGGGGCTAAAACATAGGGCGAGAAACAGAGGGGCTGAATCAGAGCGGCTGAATCAGAGGGGATGAAACAGAGGGGCTGAAACAGAGGGCGAGAAACAGAGGGGCTGAAACAGAGGGCGAGAAACAGAGGGCGAGAAACAGAAGGGCTGAAACAGAGGATCTGAAACAGAGGGCGAGAAACAGAGGTGCTGAAACAGAGGGGCTGAAACGGAAGGGCTGAAACAGAAGGCGAGAAACAGAGGGGCTGAAACAGAGGGCGAGAAACAGAGGGGCCGAAACAGAGGGCCAGAAACAGAGGGCGAGAAACAGAGGGACTGAAACAGAGGGGCTGAATCCGAGGGGATGCATCAGGGAGGCTGAAACAGAGGGGCTGGAACAGAGGAGGAGTAACAGAGGGGCTGAAACAGAGGGGCAGAATCATAGGGGCTGAAACAGAGGGCGAGAAACAGAGGGGCTGAAACAGAGGGGCTGAAACAGAGGGGCTGAATCAGAGGGGCTGAATCACAGGGGCTGAATCACAGGGGCTGTAACAGAGGGCGAGAAACAGAGGGGCTGAAACAGGGGGGCTGAAACAGAGGGGCTAAATAAGAGGGGCAGAAACAGACGGCGAGAAACAGAGGGGCTGAAACAGAGGGCGAGAAACAGAGGGGCTGAAACAGAGGGGCTGAGACAGAGGGGCTGAAACAGAGGGCGAAAAACAGAGGGGCTGAAACAGAGGGCGAGACACAGAGGGGCTGAAACAGAGGGCGAGAAACAGAGGCGCTGAAACAGAGGGGCTGAAACAGAATGGCTGAAACAGAGGGGCTGAAACAGAGGGCGAGAAACAGAGGGGCTGAATCAGAGGGGCTGAATCAGAGGGGCTGAAACAGAGGGGTTGAAACAGAGGGCGAGAAACAGAGGGGCTGAAACAGTGGGCGAGAAACAGAGCGGCTGAAACAGAGGGGCTGAAACATAGGGGCTGAAACAGAGGGCGAGAAACAGAGAGGCTGAAACAGAGGGCGAAAAACAGAGGGGCTGAAACAGAGGGCGAGACACAGAGGGGCTGAAACAGAGGGCGAGAAACAGAGGCGCTGAAACAGAGGGGCTGAAACAGAATGGCTGAAACAGAGGGGCTGAAACAGAGGGCGAGAAACAGAGGGGCTGAATCAGAGGGGCTGAATCAGAGGGGCTGAAACAGAGGGGCTGAAACAGAGGGCGAGAAACAGAGGGGCTGAAACAGTGGGCGAGAAACAGAGGGCGAGAAACAGAGAGGCTGAAACAGAGAGGCTGAAACAGAGGGGCTGAAACAGAGGGGCTGATACAGACGGCGTGAAACAGAGGGGCTGAAACAGAGGGCGAGAAACAGAGGGCGAGAACCAGAGGGGCTGAAAAGAGGGCGAGAAACAGAGGGGCTAAATTAGAGGCGCAGAAACAGAGGGTGAGAAACAGAGGGGCTGAAACAGAGGGAGAGAAACAGAGGTGCTGAAACAGAGGGGCTGAAACAGAGGGCGTGAAACAGAGGGGCTGAAACAGAGGGCGAGAAACAGAGGGTCTGAAACAGAGGGCGAGAAACAGAGCGGCTGAAACAGAGGGGCTGAAACAGAGGGGCTGATACAGACGGCGTGAAACAGAGGGGCTGAAACAGAGGGCGAGAAACAGAGGGTCTGAAACAGAGGGCGAGAAACAGAGCGGCTGAAACAGAGGGGCTGAAACATAGGGGCTGAAACAGAGGGCGAGAAACAGAGAGGCTGAAACAGAGGGCGAGAAACAGAGGGGCTGAAACAGAGGGCGAGAAACAGAGGGGCTGAAAAGAGGGCGAGAAACAGAGGGGCTAAATTAGAGGCGCAGAAACAGAGGGAGAGAAACAGAGGTGCTGAAACAGAGGGGCTGAAACAGAGGGCGAGAAACAGAGCTGCTGAAACAGAGGGCGAGAAACAGAGGGGCTGAAACAGAGGGCGAGAAACAGAGCTGCTGAAACAGAGGGGCTGAAACAGAGGGGCTGAAACAGAAGGGCTGAAACAGAGGGGCTGAAACAGAGGGCGAGAAACAGAGGGGCTGAATCAGAGGGGCTGAATCAGAGGGGCTGAAAAAGAGGGGCTGAAACAGAGGGCGAGAATCAGAGGGTCTGAAACAGAGGGCGAGAAACAGAGCGGCTGAAACAGAGGGGCTGAAACAGAGGGGCTGATACAGACGGCGTGAAACAGAGGGGCTGAAACAGAGGGCGAGAAACAGAGGGTCTGAAACAGAGGGCGAGAAACAGAGCGGCTGAAACAGAGGGGCTGAAACATAGGGGCTGAAACAGAGGGCGAGAAACAGAGAGGCTGAAACAGAGGGCGAGAAACAGAGGGGCTGAAACAGAGGGCGAGAAACAGAGGGGCTGAAAAGAGGGCGAGAAACAGAGGGGCTAAATTAGAGGCGCAGAAACAGAGGGTGAGAAACAGAGGGGCTGAAACAGAGGGAGAGAAACAGAGGTGCTGAAACAGAGGGGCTGAAACAGAGGGCGAGAAACAGAGCTGCTGAAACAGAGGGCGAGAAACAGAGGGGCTGAAACAGAGGGCGAGAAACAGAGCTGCTGAAACAGAGGGGCTGAAACAGAGGGGCTGAAACAGAAGGGCTGAAACAGAGGGGCTGAAACAGACGGCGAGAAACAGAGGGGCTGAATCAGAGGGGCTGAATCAGAGGGGCTGAAAAAGAGGGGCTGAAACAGAGGGCGAGAATCAGAGGGGCTGAAACAGAGGGCGAGAAACAGAGAGGCTGAAACAGAGGGCGAGAAACAGAGGGGCCGAAACAGAGGGGCTGAAACAGAGGGGCTGAAACAGAGGGACTGAAACAGAGGGCGAGAAACAGAGAGGCTGAAACAGAGGGCGAGAAACAGAGGGGCTGAAACAGAGGGCGAGAAACAGAGGGGCTGAAACAGAGGGCGATAAACAGAGGGGCTGAAACAGAGGGCGAAAAACAGAGGGGCTGAAACAGAGGGGCTGAAACAGAAGGCGATAAACAGAGGGGGGCTGAAACAGAGGGCGAGAAACAGAGGGGCTGAAACAGAGGGCGAGAAACAGAGGGGCAGAAACAGAGGGCGAGAAACAGAGGGGCTGAAACAGAGGGCGAGAAACAGAGGGGCTGAAACAGAGGGGCTGAAACAGAGGGTGAGAAACAGTGGGGCTGAAACAGAGGGGCTGAAACAGAGGGGCTGAATCAGAGGGGCTGAATAAGAGGGGCTGAAACAGAGGGCGAGAAACAGACGGGCTGAAACAGAGGGCGAGAAACAGAGGGGCAGAAACAGAGGGCGAGAAACAGAGTGGCTGAAACAGAGGGGCTGAAAAAAAGAGCGCGAAACAGAGGGGCTGAAACAGAGGGCGAGAAACAGAGGGGATGAAACAGAGGGGCTGAAACAGAGGGACTAAATTAGAGGGGCAGAAACAGAGGGCGAGAAACAGAGCGGCTGAAACAGATTTGCTGAAACAGAGGGGCTGATACAGACGGCGTGAAACAGAGGGGCTGTAACAGAGGGCGAGAAACAGAGGGTCTGAAACAGAGGGCGAGAAACAGAGCGGCTGAAACAGAGGGGCTGAAACATAGGGGCTGAAACAGAGGGCGAGAAACAGAGAGGCTGAAACAGAGGGCGAGAAACAGAGGGGCTGAAACAGAGGGCGAGAAACAGAGTGGCTGAAAAGAGGGCGAGAAACAGAGGGGCTAAATTAGAGGCGCAGAAACAGAGGGTGAGAAACAGAGGGGCTGAAACAGAGGGAGAGAAACAGAGGTGCTGAAACAGAGGGGCTTAAACAGAGGGCGAGAAACAGAGCTGCTGAAACAGAGGGCGAGAAACAGAGGGGCTGAAACAGAGGGCGAGAAACAGAGCTGCTGAAACAGAGGGGCTGAAACAGAGGGGCTGAAACAGAGGGCGAGAAACAGAGGGGCAGAAACAGAGGGCGAGAAACAGAGTGGCTGAAACAGAGGGGCTGAAAAAAAGAGCGCGAAACAGAGGGGCTGAAACAGAGGGCGAGAAACAGAGGGGATGAAACAGAGGGGCTGAAACAGAGGGACTAAATTAGAGGGGCAGAAACAGAGGGCGAGAAACAGAGCGGCTGAAACAGAGGGGCTGAAACAGAGGGGCTGATACAGACGGCGTGAAACAGAGGGGCTGAAACAGAGGGCGAGAAACAGAGGGTCTGAAACAGAGAGCGAGAAACAGAGCGGCTGAAACAGAGGGGCTGAAACATAGGGGCTGAAACAGAGGGCGAGAAACAGAGAGGCTGAAACAGAGGGCGAGAAACAGAGGGGCTGAAACAGAGGGCGAGAAACAGAGGGGCTGAAAAGAGGGCGAGAAACAGAGGGGCTAAATTAGAGGCGCAGAAACAGAGGGTGAGAAACAGAGGGGCTGAAACAGAGGGAGAGAAACAGAGGTGCTGAAACAGAGGGGCTGAAACAGAGGGCGAGAAACAGAGCTGCTGAAACAGAGGGCGAGAAACAGAGGGGCTGAAACAGAGGGCGAGAAACAGAGCTGCTGAAACAGAGGGGCTGAAACAGAGGGGCTGAAACAGAAGGGCTGAAACAGAGGGGCTGAAACAGACGGCGAGAAACAGAGGGGCTGAATCAGAGGGGCTGAATCAGAGGGGCTGAAAAAGAGGGGCTGAAACAGAGGGCGAGAATCAGAGGGGCTGAAACAGAGGGCGAGAAACAGAGAGGCTGAAACAGAGGGCGAGAAACAGAGGGGCCGAAACAGAGGGGCTGAAACAGAGGGGCTGAAACAGAGGGACTGAAACAGAGGGCGAGAAACAGAGAGGCTGAAACAGAGGGCGAGAAACAGAGGGGCTGAAACAGAGGGCGAGAAACAGAGGGGCTGAAACAGAGGGCGATAAACAGAGGGGCTGAAACAGAGGGGCTGAAACAGAAGGCGAGAAACAGAGGAGCTGAAACAGAGGGCGAGAAACAGAGGGGCTGAAACAGAGGGCGATAAACAGAGGGGCTGAATCAGAGGGCGAGATACAGAGGGGCAGAAACAGAGGGCGAGAAACAGAGGGGCTGAAACAGAGGGTGAGAAACAGAGGGGCTGAATCAGAGGGGCTGAAACAGAGGGCAAGAAACTGAGGGGCTGAAACAGAGGGCGAGAAACAGAGGGGCTGAAACAGAGGGTGAGAAACAGAGGGGCAGAAACAGAGGGCGAGAAACAGAGTGGCTGAAACAGAGGGGCTGAAACAAAGAGCGCGAAACAGAGGGGCTGAAACAGAGGGCGAGAAACAGAGGGGCTGAAACAGAGCGGCTGAAACAGAGGGGCTAAATTAGAGGGGCAGAAACAGAGGGCGAGTAACAGAGGGCCTGAAACAGAGGGCGAGACACAGAGGTGCTGAAACAGAGGGGCTGAAACAGAGGGGCTGAAACAGAGGGGCTGAAACAGAGGGCGAGAAACAGAGGGGCTGAAACAGAGGGCGAGAAACAGAGGGGCTGAAACAGAGGGGCTGAAACAGAAGGGCTGAAACAGAGGGGCTGAAACAGAAGGGCTGAAACAGAGGCACTGAAACAGAGGGCGAGAAACAGAGGGGCTGAATCAGAGGGGCTGAATCAGAGGGGCTGAAACAGAGGGGCTGAAACAGAGGGCGAGAATCAGAGGGGCTGGAGGAGAGGGCGAGAAACAGAGGGCGAGGAACAGTGGGGCTGAAACAGAGGGGCTGAAACAGAGGGGCTGAAACAGAGGGGCTGATACAGAGGGCGAGAAACAGAGGGGCTGAAATAGAGGGCGATAAACAGAGGGGCTGAAACAGAGGGCGAGAAACAGAGGGGCTGAAAGGGAGGGGCTGAAACAGAGGTGCTGAAACAGAAGGCGAGAAACAGAGAGGCTGAAACAGAGGGCGAGAAACAGAGGGGCCGAAACAGAGGGCGAGAAACAGAGGGGCTGAAACAGAGGGCGAGAACCAGAGGGGCTGAAACAGAGGGGCTGAAACAGAAGGCGAGAAACAGAGGGGCTGAAACAGAGGGCGAGAAACAGAGGGGCTGAAACAGAGGGCGATAAACAGAGGGGCTGAAACAGAGGGCGAGAAACAGAGGGGCTGAAACAGAGGGGCTGAAACAGATGGGCTGAAACAGAAGGCGAGAAACAGAGGGGCTGAAACAGAGGGCGAGAATCAGAGGGGCTGGAGGAGAGGGCGAGAAACAGAGGGCGAGGAACAGTGGGGCTGAAACAGAGGGGCTGAAACAGAGGGGCTGAAACAGAGGGGCTGATACAGAGGGCGAGAAACAGAGGGGCTGAAACAGAGGGCGAGAAACAGAGGGCGAGAAACAGAGGGGCTGAAACAGAGGGGCTGAAACAGAGGGGCTGATACAGAGGGGCTGATACAGAGGGCGAGAAACAGAGGGGCTGAAACAGAGGGCGATAAACAGAGGGGCTGAAACAATGGGCGAGAAACAGAGGGGTTGAAAGAGAGGGGCTGAAACAGAGGGGCTGAAACAGAAGGCGAGAAACAGAGGGGCTGAAACAGAGGGCGAGAAACAGAGGGGCCGAAACAGAGGGCGAGAAACAGAGTTCTGAAACAGAGGGCAAGAAACAGAGGGGCCGAAACAGAGGGGCTGAAACAGAAGGCGAGAAACAGAGGAGCTGAAACAGAGGGCGAGAAACAGAGGGGCTGAAACAGAGGGCGATAAACAGAGGGGCTGAAACAGAGGGCGAGATACAGAGGGGCAGAAACAGAGGGCGAGAAACAGAGGGGCTGAATCAGAGGGGCTGAAACAGAGGGCAAGAAACTGAGGGGCTGAAACAGAGGGCGAGAAACAGAGGGGCTGAAACAGAGGGTGAGAAACAGAGGGGCAGAAACAGAGGGCGAGAAACAGAGTGGCTGAAACAGAGGGGCTGAAACAAAGAGCGCGAAACAGAGGGGCTGAAACAGAGGGCGAGAAACAGAGGGGCTGAAACAGAGCGGCTGAAACAGAGGGGCTAAATTAGAGGGGCAGAAACAGAGGGCGAGAAACAGAGGGCCTGAAACAGAGGGCGAGAAACAGAGGTGCTGAAACAGAGGGGCTGAAACAGAGGGGCTGAAACAGAGGGGCTGAAACAGAGGGCGAGAAACAGAGGGGCTGAAACAGAGGGCGAGAAACAGAGGGGCTGAAACAGAGGGGCTGAAACAGAAGGGCTGAAACAGAGGGGCTGAAACAGAAGGGCTGAAACAGAGGCACTGAAACAGAGGGCGAGAAACAGAGGGGCTGAATCAGAGGGGCTGAAACAGAGGGGCTGAAACAGAGGGCGAGAATCAGAGGGGCTGGAGGAGAGGGCGAGAAACAGAGGGCGAGGAACAGTGGGGCTGAAACAGAGGGGCTGAAACAGAGGGGCTGAAACAGAGGGGCTGATACAGAGGGCGAGAAACAGAGGGGCTGAAATAGAGGGCGATAAACAGAGGGGCTGAAACAGAGGGCGAGAAACAGAGGGGCTGAAAGGGAGGGGCTGAAACAGAGGTGCTGAAACAGAAGGCGAGAAACAGAGAGGCTGAAACAGAGGGCGAGAAACAGAGGGGCCGAAACAGAGGGCGAGAAACAGAGGGGCTGAAACAGAGGGCGAGAACCAGAGGGGCTGAAACAGAGGGGCTGAAACAGAAGGCGAGAAACAGAGGGGCTGAAACAGAGGGCGAGAAACAGAGGGGCTGAAACAGAGGGCGATAAACAGAGGGGCTGAAACAGAGGGCGAGAAACAGAGGGGCTGAAACAGAGGGGCTGAAACAGATGGGCTGAAACAGAAGGCGAGAAACAGAGGGGCTGAAACAGAAGGGCTGAAACAGAGGCACTGAAACAGAGGGCGAGAAACAGAGGGGCTGAATCAGAGGGGCTGAATCAGAGGGGCTGAAACAGAGGGGCTGAAACAGAGGGCGAGAATCAGAGGGGCTGGAGGAGAGGGCGAGAAACAGAGGGCGAGGAACAGTGGGGCTGAAACAGAGGGGCTGAAACAGAGGGGCTGAAACAGAGGGGCTGATACAGAGGGCGAGAAACAGAGGGGCTGAAATAGAGGGCGATAGACAGAGGGGCTGAAACAGAGGGCGAGAAACAGAGGGGCTGAAAGGGAGGGGCTGAAACAGAGGTGCTGAAACAGAAGGCGAGAAACAGAGAGGCTGAAACAGAGGGCGAGAAACAGAGGGGCCGAAACAGAGGGCGAGAAACAGAGGGGCTGAAACAGAGGGCGAGAACCAGAGGGGCTGAAACAGAGGGGCTGAAACAGAAGGCGAGAAACAGAGGGGCTGAAACAGAGGGCGAGAAACAGAGGGGCTGAAACAGAGGGCGATAAACAGAGGGGCTGAAACAGAGGGCGAGAAACAGAGGGGCTGAAACAGAGGGGCTGAAACAGATGGGCTGAAACAGAAGGCGAGAAACAGAGGGGCTGAAACAGAGGGCGAGAAACAGATGGGCCGAAACAGAGGGCCAGAAACAGAGGGCGAGAAACAGAGGGACTGAAACAGAGGGGCTGAATCCGAGGGGCTGAAACAGAGGGCGAGAATCAGAGGGGCTGAAACAGAAGGCGAGAAACAGAGGGGCTGAATCCGAGGGTCTGAAACAGTGGGCGAGAAACAGAGGGGCTGAAACAGAGGGCGAGAAACAGAGGGGCATAAACAGAGGGCGAGAAACAGAGGGGCTGAAACAGAGGGGCTGAAACAGAGGGGCTGCATCAGAGGGGCTGATTCAGAGGGGCTGCAACAGAGGGGCTGAATCAGCGGGGCTGAAACAGAGGGCGAGAAACAGAGGGGCTGAAACAGAGGGGCTGAAACAGAGGGGCTGAAACAGAGGCGCTGAAACAGTGGGGCTGAAACAGAGGGCGAGAAACAGAGGGGCTGAAACAGAGGGTGAGAGACAGAGGGGCAGAAACAGAGGGCGAGAAACAGAGGGGCTGAAACAGAGGGGCTGAAACAGAGGGCGAGAAACAGAGGAGCTGAAACAGAGGGCGAGAAACAGAGGGGCTGAAACAGAGGGGCTGAAACAGAGTAGCTGAAACAGTGGGGCTGAAACAGAGGGCGAGAAACAGAGGGGCTGAAACAGAGGGCGAGAAACAGAGGGGCTTAAACAGAGGGCGAGAAACAGAGGGGCTGAATCAGAGGGGCTGAAACAGAGGGTGAGAAACAGAGGGGCTGAAACAGAGGGAGAGAAAGAGATTGGCTGAAACAGACGGGCTGAAACAGAGGGGCTGAAAAAGAGGGCGAAAAACAGAGGGGCTGAAACAGAGGGCGAGAAGCAGAGGGGCTGAAACAGAGGGGCTGAAACAGTGGGGCTGAAACAGAGGGGCTGGAACAGAGGGGGAGAAACATAGGGGCTGAAACAGAGGGGCTGAATCAGAGGGGCTGAAACAGAGGGCGAGAAACATAGGGGCTGAAACAGAGGGCGAGAAACAGAGGGGCTGAAACAGGGGGGCTGAAACAGAGGGGCTAAATCAGAGGGGCAGAAACAGACGGCGAGAAACAGAGGGGCTGAAACAGAGGGCGAGAAACAGAGGGGCTGAAACAGAGTGGCTGAAACAGAGGGGCTGAAACAGAGGGCGAGAAACAGAGGGGCTGAAACTGAGGGCGTGACACAGAGGGGCTGGAACAGAGGGCGAGAAACAGAGGGGCTGAAACAGAGGGGCTGAAACAGAAGGGCTGAAACAGAGGGGCTGAAACAGAGGGCGAGAAACAGAGGGGCTGAATCAGAGGGGCTGAATCAGAGGGGCTGAAAAAGAGGGGCTGAAACAGAGGGCGAGAATCAGAGGGGCTGAAACAGAGGGCGAGAAACAGAGAGGCTGAAACAGAGGGCGAGAAACAGAGGGGCCGAAACAGAGGGGCTGAAACAGAGGGGCTGAAACAGAGGGACTGAAACAGAGGGCGAGAAACAGAGAGGCTGAAACAGAGGGCGAGAAACAGAGGGGCTGAAACAGAGGGCGAGAAACAGAGGGGCTGAAACAGAGGGCGATAAACAGAGGGGCTGAAACAGAGGGCGAAAAACAGAGGGGCTGAAACAGAGGGGCTGAAACAGAAGGCGATAAACAGAGGGGGGCTGAAACAGAGGGCGAGAAACAGAGGGGCTGAAACAGAGGGCGAGAAACAGAGGGGCAGAAACAGATGGCGAGAAACAGAGGGGCTGAAACAGAGGGCGAGAAACAGAGGGGCTGAAACAGAGGGGCTGAAACAGAGGGTGAGAAACAGTGGGGCTGAAACAGAGGGGCTGAAACAGAGGGGCTGAATCAGAGGGGCTGAATAAGAGGGGCTGAAACAGAGGGCGAGAAACAGACGGGCTGAAACAGAGGGCGAGAAACAGAGGGGCAGAAACAGAGGGCGAGAAACAGAGTGGCTGAAACAGAGGGGCTGAAACAAAGAGCGCGAAACAGAGGGGCTGAA
The DNA here is from genome assembly GCF_047496795.1 of Chiloscyllium punctatum. Taxonomy (NCBI): domain Eukaryota; kingdom Metazoa; phylum Chordata; class Chondrichthyes; order Orectolobiformes; family Hemiscylliidae; genus Chiloscyllium; species Chiloscyllium punctatum. The sequence goes on along the minus strand of NW_027309805.1, from coordinate 461,916 downwards.
ACAGAGGGCGAGAAACAGAGGGGATGAAACAGAGGGGCTGAAACAGAGGGACTAAATTAGAGGGGCAGAAACAGAGGGCGAGAAACAGAGGGGCTGAAACAGAGGGCGAGAAACAGAGGTGCTGAAACAGAGGGGCTGAAACAGAGGGGCTGAAATAGAGGGGCTGAAACAGAGGGCGAGAAACAGAGGGGCTGAAACAGAGGGCGAGAAACAGAGGGGCTGAAACAGAGGGGCTGAAACAGAAGGGCTGAAACAGAGGGGCTGAAACAGTGGGCGAGAAACAGAGGGACTGAATCAGAGGGGCTGAATCAGAGGGGCTGAAACAGAGGGGCTGAAACAGATGGCGAGAATCAGACGGGCTGAAACAGAGGGCGAGAAACAGAGGGCGACAAACAGAGGGGCTGAAACAGAGGGGCTGAAACAGAGGGGCTGATACAGAGGGGCTGATACAGAGGGCGAGAAACAGAGGGGCTGAAACAGAGGGCGATAAACAGAGGGGCTGAAACAATGGGCGAGAAACAGAGGGGCTGAAAGAGAGGGGCTGAAACAGAGGGGCTGAAACAGAAGGCGAGAAACAGAGGGGCTGAAACAGAGGGCGAGAAACAGAGGGGCCGAAACAGAGGGCGAGAAACAGAGTTCTGAAACAGAGGGCAAGAAACAGAGGGGCCGAAACAGAGGGGCTGAAACAGAAGGCGAGAAACAGAGGAGCTGAAACAGAGGACGAGAAACAGAGGGGCTGAAACAGAGGGCGATAAACAGAGGGGCTGAAACAGAGGGCGAGAAACAGAGGGGCAGAAACAGAGGGCGAGAAACAGAGGGGCTGAAACAGAGGGTGAGAAACAGAGGGGCTGAATCAGAGGGGCTGAAACAGAGGGCAAGAAACTGAGGGGCTGAAACAGAGGGCGAGAAACAGAGGGGCTGAAACAGAGGGTGAGAAACAGAGGGGCAGAAACAGAGGGCGAGAAACAGAGTGGCTGAAACAGAGGGGCTGAAACAAAGAGCGCGAAACAGAGGGGCTGAAACAGAGGGCGAGAAACAGAGGGGCTGAAATAGAGCGGCTGAAACAGAGGGGCTAAATTAGAGGGGCAGAAACAGAGGGCGAGAAACAGAGGGGCTGAAACAGAGGGCGAGAAACAGAGGTGCTGAAACAGAGGGGCTGAAACAGAGGGGCTGAAACAGATGGGCTGAAACAGAGGGCGAGAAACAGAGGGGCTGAAACAGAGGGCGAGAAACAGAGGGGCTGAAACAGAGGGGCTGAAACAGAAGGGCTGAAACAGAGGGGCTGAAACAGAAGGGCTGAAACAGAGGCACTGAAACAGAGGGCGAGAAACAGAGGGGCTGAATCAGAGGGGCTGAATCAGAGGGGCTGAAACAGAGGGGCTGAAACAGAGGGCGAGAATCAGAGGGGCTGGAGGAGAGGGCGAGAAACAGAGGGCGAGGAACAGTGGGGCTGAAACAGAGGGGCTGAAACAGAGGGGCTGAAACAGAGGGGCTGATACAGAGGGCGAGAAACAGAGGGGCTGAAATAGAGGGCGATAAACAGAGGGGCTGAAACAGAGGGCGAGAAACAGAGGGGCTGAAAGGGAGGGGCTGAAACAGAGGTGCTGAAACAGAAGGCGAGAAACAGAGAGGCTGAAACAGAGGGCGAGAAACAGAGGGGCCGAAACAGAGGGCGAGAAACAGAGGGGCTGAAACAGAGGGCAAGAACCAGAGGGGCTGAAACAGAGGGGCTGAAACAGAAGGCGAGAAACAGAGGGGCTGAAACAGAGGGCGAGAAACAGAGGGGCTGAAACAGAGGGCGATAAACAGAGGGGCTGAAACAGAGGGCGAGAAACAGAGGGGCTGAAACAGAGGGGCTGAAAGAGAGGGGCTGAAACAGAAGGCGAGAAACAGAGGGGCTGAAACAGAGGGCGAGAAACAGATGGGCCGAAACAGAGGGCCAGAAACAGAGGGCGAGAAACAGAGGGGCTGAAACCGAGGGGATGAATCAGAGGGGCTGAAACAGAGGGTCTGAAACAGTGGGCGAGAAACAGAGGGGCTGAAACAGAGGGCGAGAAACAGAGGGGCATAAACAGAGGGCGAGAAACAGAGGGGCTGAAACAGAGGGGCTGAAACAGAGGGGCTGCATCAGAGGGGCTGATTCAGAGGGGCTGCAACAGAGGGTCTGAATCAGCGGGGCTGAAACAGAGGGCGAGAAACAGAGGGGCTGAAACAGAGGGTGAGAGACAGAGGGGCAGAAACAGAGGGCGAGAAACAGAGGGGCTGAAACAGAGGGGCTGAAACAGAGGGCGAGAAACAGAGGAGCTGAAACAGAGGGCGAGAAACAGAGGGGCTGAAACAGAGGGGCTGAAACAGAGGGGCTGAAACAGAGGAGCTGAAACAGTGGGGCTGAAACAGAGGGCGAGAAACAGAGGGGCTGAAACAGAGGGCGAGAAACAGAGGGGCTTAAACAGAGGGCGAGAAACAGAGGGGCTGAATCAGAGGGGCTGAAACAGAGGGTGAGAAACAGAGGGGCTGAAACAGAGGGAGAGAAAGAGATTGGCTGAAACAGACGGGCTGAAACAGAGGGGCTGAAAAAGAGGGCGAAAAACAGAGGGGCTGAAACAGAGGGCGAGAAGCAGAGGGGCTGAAACAGAGGGGCTGAAACAGTGGGGCTGAAACAGAGGGGCTGGAACCGAGGGGGAGAAACATAGGGGCTGAAACAGAGGGGCTGAATCAGAGGGGCTGAAACAGAGGGCGAGAAACATAGGGGCTGAAACAGAGGGCGAGAAACAGAGGGGCTGAAACAGGGGGGCTGAAACAGAGGGGCTAAATCAGAGGGGCAGAAACAGACGGCGAGAAACAGAGGGGCTGAAACAGAGGGCGAGAAACAGAGGGGCTGAAACAGAGTGGCTGAAACAGAGGGGCTGAAACAGAGGGCGAGAAACAGAGGGGCTGAAACAGAGGGCGTGACACAGAGGGGCTGGAACAGAGGGCGAGAAACAGAGGGGCTGAAACAGAGGGGTTGAAACAGAACGGCTGAAACAGAGGGGCTGAAACAGAGGGCGAGAAACAGAGGGGCTGAAGCAGAGGAGCTGAATCAGAGGGGCTGAAACAGAGGGGCTGAAACAGAGGGCGAGAAACAGAGGGGCTGAAACAGTGGGCGAGAAACAGAGGGCGAGAAACAGAGGGGCTGAAACAGAGGGGCTGAAACAGAGGGGCTGATACAGACGGCGTGATACAGAGGGGCTGAAACAGAGGGCGAGAAACAGAGGGGCTAAAACAGAGGTTTAGAAACAGAGAGGCTGAAACAGAGGGGCTGAAACAGATGGGCTGAAACAGAGGGCGAGAAACAGAGATGCTGAAACAGAGGGCGAGATAAAGAGGGGCTGAAACAGAGAGCGACAAACAGAGGGGCTGAAACAGAGGGTGAGAAACAGAGGGGCTGAAACAGAGGGGCTGAATCAGAGGGGCTGAAACAGAGGGCGAGAAACATAGGGGCTGAAACAGAGGGCGAGAAACAGAGGGGCTGAAACTGGGGGGCTGAAACAGAGGGGCTAAATCAGAGGGGCAGAAACAGACGGCGAGAAACAGAGGGGCTGAAACAGAGGGCGAGAAACAGAGGGGCTGAAACAGAGTGGCTGAAACAGAGGGGCTGAAACAGAGGGCGAGAAACAGAGGGGCTGAAACAGAGGGCGTGACACAGAGGGGCTGGAACAGAGGGCGAGAAACAGAGGGGCTGAAACAGAGGGGTTGAAACAGAACGGCTGAAACAGAGGGGCTGAAACAGAGGGCGAGAAACAGAGGGGCTGAATCAGAGGGGCTGAATCAGAGGGGCTGAAACAGAGGGGCTGAAACAGAGGGCGAGAAACAGAGGGGCTGAAACAGTGGGCGAGAAACAGAGGGCGAGAAACAGAGGGGCTGAAACAGAGGGGCTGAATCAGAGGGGCTGATACAGACGGCGTGAAACTGAGGGGCTGAAACAGAGGGCGAGAAACAGAGGGGCTGAAACAGAGGGCTAGAAACAGAGAGGCTGAAACAGAGGGGCTGAAACAGAGGAGCTGAAACAGAGGGCGAGAAACAGAGAGGCTGAAACAGAGGGCGAGATAAAGAGGGGCTGAAACAGAGAGCGACAAACAGAGGGGCTGAAACAGAGGTTGAGAAACCGAGGGGCTGAAACAGAGGGGCTGAAACAGAGGGCGAGAAACAGAGGGGCTGAAACAGAGGGCGAGAAACAGAGGAGCTGAAACAGAGGGCGAGAAACAGAGGGCGAGAAACAGAGGGATTGAAACAGAGGGACTGAAACAGAGGGCGAGAAAAAGAGGGGCTGAAACAGAGGGGTGAATGAGAGGGGCTGAATCAGAGGGGCTGAATCAGAGGGGCTGAAACAGAGGGTGAGAAACAGAGGGGCTGAAACAGAGGGGCTGAAACAGATGGGCTGAAACAGAGGGCGAGAAACAGAGCGGCTGAATCATAGGGGCTGATTCAGAGGGGCTGAAACAGAGGGCGAGAAACAGAGGGGCTGAAACAGAGGGGCTGAAACAGAGGGGCTGAATCAGAGGGGCTGATTCAGAGGGGCTGAAACAGAGGGGCTGAATCAGCGGGGCTGAAACAGAGGGCGAGAAAAAGAGGGGCTGAAACAGAGGGGCTGAAACAGAGGGCGAGAAACAGAGGGGCTGTAAGAGAGGGCGAGAAACAGAGGGGCTGAAACAGAGGGCGAGAAACAGAGGGGCTGAAACAGAGGGGCTGAAACAGAGAGCGCGGAACAGAGGAACTGAAACAGAGGGGCTGAAACAGAGGAGCTGAATCAGAGGGGCTGATTCAGAGGGGCAGAAACAGAGGGGCTGAAACAGAGGGCGAGAAACAGACGGGCTGAAACAGAGGGCGAGAAACAGAGGGGCAGAAACAGATGGGCTGAAACAGAAGGGATGAAACAGAGGGGCTAAAACATAGGGCGAGAAACAGAGGGGCTGAATCAGAGCGGCTGAATCAGAGGGGATGAAACAGAGGGGCTGAAACAGAGGGCGAGAAACAGAGGGGATGAAACAGAGGGCGAGAAACAGAGAGCGAGAAACAGAAGGGCTGAAACAGAGGATCTGAAACAGAGGGCGAGAAACAGAGGTGCTGAAACAGAGGGGCTGAAACGGAAGGGCTGAAACAGAAGGCGAGAAACAGAGGGGCTGAAACAGAGGGCGAGAAACAGAGGGGCCGAAACAGAGGGCCAGAAACAGAGGGCGAGAAACAGAGGGACTGAAACAGAGGGGCTGAATCCGAGGGGATGCATCAGAGAGGCTGAAACAGAGGGGCTGGAACAGAGGGGGAGTAACAGAGGGGCTGAAACAGAGGGCGAGAAACAGAGGGGCTGAAACAGGGGGGCTGAAACAGAGGGGCTAAATCAGAGGGGCAGAAACAGACGGCGAGAAACAGAGGGGCTGAAACAGAGGGCGAGAAACAGAGGGGCTGAAACAGAGGGGCTGAAACAGAGGGGCTGAAACAGAGGGCGAAAAACAGAGGGGCTGAAACAGAGGGCGAGACACAGAGGGGCTGAAACAGAGGGCGAGAAACAGAGGCGCTGAAACAGAGGGGCTGAAACAGAATGGCTGAAACAGAGGGGCTGAAACAGTGGGCGAGAAACAGAGGGCGAGAAACAGAGAGGCTGAAACAGAGAGGCTGAAACAGAGGGGCTGAAACAGAGGGGCTGATACAGACGGCGTGAAACAGAGGGGCTGAAACAGAGGGCGAGAAACAGAGGGTCTGAAACAGAGGGCGAGAAACAGAGCGGCTGAAACAGAGGGGCTGAAACATAGGGGCTGAAACAGAGGGCGAGAAACAGAGAGGCTGAAACAGAGAGTGAGAAACAGAGGGGCTGAAACAGAGGGCGAGGAACAGAGGGGCTGAAAAGAGGGCGAGAAACAGAGGGGCTAAATTAGAGGCGCAGAAACAGAGGGCGAGAAACAGAGGGGCTGAAACAGAGGGAGAGAAACAGAGGTGCTGAAACAGAGGGGCTGAAACAGAGGGCGAGAAACAGAGCTGCTGAAACAGAGGGCGAGAAACAGAGGGGCTGAAACAGAGGGCGAGTAACAGAGGGGCTGAAACAGAGGGGCTGAAACAGAAGGGCTGAAACAGAGGGGCTGAAACAGAGGGCGAGAAACAGAGGGGCTGAATCAGAGGGGCTGAATCAGAGGGGCTGAAAAAGAGGGGCTGAAACAGAGGGCGAGAAACAGAGGGGCCGAAACAGAGGGCCAGAAACAGAGTGCGAGAAACAGAGGGACTGAAACAGAGGGGCTGAATCCGAGGGGATGCATCAGAGAGGCTGAAACAGAGGGGCTGGAACAGAGGGGGAGTAACAGAGGGGCTGAAACAGAGGGGCAGAATCATAGGGGCTGAAACAGAGGGCGAGAAACAGAGGGGCTGAAACAGAGGGGCTGAAACAGAGGGGCTGAATCAGAGGGGCTGAATCACAGGGGCTGAAACAGAGGGCGAGAAACAGAGGGGCTGAAACAGGGGGGCTGAATCAGAGGGGCTAAATCAGAGGGGCAGAAACAGACGGCGAGAAACAGAGGGGCTGAAACAGAGGGCGAGAAACAGAGGGGCTGAAACAGAGGGGCTGAAACAGAGGGGCTGAAACAGAGGGCGAAAAACAGAGGGGCTGAAACAGAGGGCGAGACACAGAGGGGCTGAAACAGAGGGCGAGAAACAGAGGCGCTGAAACAGAGGGGCTGAAACAGAATGGCTGAAACAGAGGGGCTGAAACAGAGGGCGAGAAACAGAGGGGCTGAATCAGAGGGGCTGAATCAGAGGGGCTGAAACAGAGGGGCTGAAACAGAGGGCGAGAAACAGAGGGGCTGAAACAGTGGGCGAGAAACAGAGGGCGAGAAACAGAGAGGCTGAAACAGAGAGGCTGAAACAGAGGGGCTGAAACAGAGGGGCTGATACAGACGGCGTGAAACAGAGGGGCTGAAACAGAGGGCGAGAAACAGGGGGTCTGAAACAGAGGGCGAGAAACAGAGCGGCTGAAACAGAGGGGCTGAAACATAGGGGCTGAAACAGAGGGCGAGAAACAGAGAGGCTGAAACAGAGAGTGAGAAACAGAGGGGCTGAAACAGAGGGCGAGAAACAGAGGGGCTGAAAAGAGGGCGAGAAACAGAGGGGCTAAATTAGAGGCGCAGAAACAGAGGGTGAGAAACAGAGGGGCTGAAACAGAGGGAGAGAAACAGAGGTGCTGAAACAGAGGGGCTGAAACAGAGGGCGAGAAACAGAGCTGCTGAAACAGAGGGCGAGAAACAGAGGGGCTGAAACAGAGGGCGAGTAACAGAGGGGCTGAAACAGAGGGGCTGAAACAGAAGGGCTGAAACAGAGGGGCTGAAACAGAGGGCGAGAAACAGAGGGGCTGAATCAGAGGGGCTGAATCAGAGGGGCTGAAAAAGAGGGGCTGAAACAGAGGGCGAGAATCAGAGGGGCTGAAACAGAGGGCGAGAAACAGAGAGGCTGAAACAGAGGGCGAGAAACAGAGGGGCCGAAACAGAGGGGCTGAAACAGAGGGGCTGAAACAGAGGGACTGAAACAGAGGGCGAGAAACAGAGAGGCTGAAACAGAGGGCGAGAAACAGAGGGGCTGAAACAGAGGGCGATAAACAGAGGGGCTGAAACAGAGGGCGAAAAACAGAGGGGCTGAAACAGAGGGGCTGAAACAGAGGGGCTGAAACAGAGGGGCTGAAACAGAAGGCGATAAACAGAGGGGCTGAAACAGAGTGCGAGAAACAGAGGGGCTGAAACAGAGGGCGGGAAACAGAGGGGCAGAAACAGAGGGGCTGAAACAGAGGGGCTGAAACAGAGGGCGAGAAACAGAGGGGCTGAAACAGAGGGGCTGAAACAGAGGGTGAGAAACAGTGGGGCTGAAACAGAGGGGCTGAAACAGAGGGGGTGAATCAGAGGGGCTGAATAAGAGGGGCTGAAACAGAGGGCGAGAAACAGACGGGCTGAAACAGAGGGCGAGAAACAGAGGGGCTGAAACAGAGGGGCTGAAACAGAGGGCGAGAAACAGAGGGGATGAAACAGAGGGGCTGAAACAGAGGGACTAAATTAGAGGGGCAGAAACAGAGGGCGAGAAACAGAGGGGCTGAAACAGAGGGCGAGAAACAGAGGTGCTGAAACAGAGGGGCTGAAACAGAGGGGCTGAAATAGAGGGGCTGAAACAGAGGGCGAGAAACAGAGGGGCTGAAACAGAGGGCGAGAAACAGAGGGGCTGAAACAGAGGGGCTGAAACAGAAGGGCTGAAACAGAGGGGCTGAAACAGAGGGCGAGAAACAGAGGGGCTGAATCAGAGGGGCTGAATCAGAGGGGCTGAAACAGAGGGGCTGAAACAGATGGCGAGAATCAGACGGGCTGAAACAGAGGGCGAGAAACAGAGGGCGAGAAACAGAGGGGCTGAAACAGAGGGGCTGAAACAGAGGGGCTGATACAGAGGGGCTGATACAGAGGGCGAGAAACAGAGGGGCTGAAACAGAGAGCGATAAACAGAGGGGCCGAAACAGAGGGCAAGAAACAGAGGGGCCGAAACAGAGGGGCTGAAACAGAAGGCGAGAAACAGAGGAGCTGAAACAGAGGGCGAGAAACAGAGGGGCCGAAACAGAGGGGCTGAAACAGAGGGGCTGAAACAGAAGGCGAGAAACAGAGGGGCTGAAACAGAGGGCGAGAAACAGAGGGGCCGAAACAGAGGGCGAGAAACAGAGTTCTGAAACAGAGGGCAAGAAACAGAGGGGCCGAAACAGAGGGGCTGAAACAGAAGGCGAGAAACAGAGGAGCTGAAACAGAGGGCGTGAAACAGAGGGGCTGAAACAGAGGGGGATAAACAGAGCGGCTGAAACAGAGGGCGAGAAACAGAGGGGCAGAAACAGAGGGCGAGAAACAGAGGGGCTGAAACAGAGGGTGAGAAACAGAGGGGCTGAATCAGAGGGGCTGAAACAGAGGGCAAGAAACTGAGGGGCTGAAACAGAGGGCGAGAAACAGAGGGGCTGAAACAGAGGGTGAGAAACAGAGGGGCAGAAACAGAGGGCGAGAAACAGAGTGGCTGAAACAGAGGGGCCGAAACAAAGAGCGCGAAACAGAGGGGCTGAAACAGAGGGCGAGAAACAGAGGGGCTGAAACAGAGCGGCTGAAACAGAGGGGCTAAATTAGAGGGGCAGAAACAGAGGGCGAGAAACAGAGGGGCTGAAACAGAGGGCGAGAAACAGAGGTGCTGAAACAGAGGGGCTGAAACAAAGGGGCTGAAACAGAGGGGCTGAAACAGACGGCGTGAAACAGAGGGGCTGAAACAGAGGGCGAGAAACAGAGGGGCTGAAACAGAGGGGCTGAAACAGAAGGGCTGAAACAGAGGCACTGAAACAGAGGGCGAGAAACAGAGGGGCTGAATCAGAGGGGCTGAATCAGAGGGGCTGAAACAGAGGGGCTGAAACAGAGGGCGAGAATCAGAGGGGCTGGAGGAGAGGGCGAGAAACAGAGGGCGAGGAACAGTGGGGCTGAAACAGAGGGGCTGAAACAGAGGGGCTGAAACAGAGGGGCTGATACAGAGGGCGAGAAACAGAGGGACTGAAATAGAGGGCGATAAACAGAGGGGCTGAAACAGAGGGCGAGAAACAGAGGGGCTGAAAGAGAGGGGCTGAAACAGAGGTGCTGAAACAGAAGGCGAGAAACAGAGAGGCTGAAACAGAGGGCGAGAAACAGAGGGGCCGAAACAGAGGGCGAGAAACAGAGGGGCTGAAACAGAGGGCGAGAACCAGAGGGGCTGAAACAGAGGGGCTGAAACAGAAGGCGAGAAACAGAGGGGCTGAAACAGAGGGCGATAAACAGAGGGGCTGAAACAGAGGGCGAGAAACAGAGGGGCTGAAACAGAGGGGCTGAAACAGAGGGGCTGAAACAGAAGGCGAGAAACAGAGGGGCTGAAACAGAGGGCGAGAAACAGAGGGGCCGATACAGAGGGCCAGAAACAGAGGGCGAGAAACAGAGGGACTGAAACAGAGGGGCTGAATCCGAGGGGCTGAAACAGAGGGGCTGAAACAGAGGGCGAGAAAAAGAGGGGCTGAAACCGAGGGGATGAATCAGAGGGGCTGAAACAGAGGGTCTGAAACAGTGGGCGAGAAACAGAGGGGCTGAAACAGAGGGCGAGAAACAGAGGGGCATAAACAGAGGGCGAGAAACAGAGGGGTTGAAACAGAGGGGCTGAAACAGAGGGGCTGAATCAGAGGGACTGATTCAGAGGGGCTGCAAAAGAGGGGCTGAATCAGCGGGGCTGAAACAGAGGGCGAGAAACAGAGGGGCTGAAACAGAGGGTGAGAGACAGAGGGGCAGAAACAGAGGGCGAGAAACAGAGGGGCTGAAACAGAGGGGCTGAAACAGAGGGCGAGAAACAGAGGAGCTGAAACAGAGGGCGAGAAACAGAGGGGCTGAACCAGAGGGGCTGAAACAGAGGGTGAGAAACAGAGGGGCTGAAACAGAGGGAGAGAAAGAGATAGGCTGAAACAGACGGGCTGAAACAGAGCGGCTGAAAAAGAGGGCGAAAAACAGAGGGGCTGAAACAGAAGGCGAGAAGCAGAGGGGCTGAAACAGAGGGGCTGAAACAGTGGGGCTGAAACAGAGGGCGAGAAACATAGGGGCTGAAACAGAGGGCGAGAAACAGAGGGGCTGAAACAGGGGGACTGAAACAGAGGGGCTAAATCAGAGGGGCAGAAACAGACGGCGTGAAACAGAGGGGCTGAAACAGAGTGGCTGAAACAGAGGGGCTGAAACAGAGGGCGAGAAACAGAGGGGCTGAAACAGAGGGCGTGACACAGAGGGGCTGAAACAGAGGGGTTGAAACAGAACGGCTGAAACAGAGGGGCTGAAACAGAGGGCGAGAAACAGAGGAGCTGAAACAGAGGGCGAGAAACAGAGGGGCTGAAACAGAGGGGCTGAAACAGAGGGGCTGAAACAGAGGATCTGAAACAGTGGGGCTGAAACAGAGGGCGAGAAACAGAGGGGCTGAAACAGAGGGCGAGAAACAGAGGGGCTTAAACAGAGGGCGAGAAACAGAGGGGCTGAATCAGAGGGGCTGAAACAGAGGGTGAGAAACAGAGGGGCTGAAACAGAGGGAGAGAAAGAGATAGGCTGAAGCAGACGGGCTGAAACAGAGGGGCTGAAACAGAGGGCGAGGAGCAGAGGGGCTGAAACAGAGGGGCTGAAACAGTGGGGCTGAAACAGAGGGGCTGGAACGGAGGGGGAGAAACATAGGGGCTGAAACAGAGGGGCTGAATCAGAGGGGCTGAAACAGAGGGCGAGAAACATAGGGGCTGAAACAGAGGGCGAGAAACAGAGGGGCTGAAACAGGGGGGCTGAAACAGAGGGGCTAAATCAAAACAGACGGCGAGAAACAGAGGGGCTGAAACAGAGGGCGAGAAACAGAGGGGCTGAAACAGAGTGGCTGAAACAGAGGGGCTGAAACAGAGGGCGAGAAACAGAGGGTCTGAAACAGAGGGCGTGACACAGAGGGGCTGGAACAGAGGGCGAGAAACAGAGGGGCTGAAACAGAGGGGTTGAAACAGAACGGCTGAAACAGAGGGGCTGAAACAGAGGGCGAGAAACAGAGGGGCTGAAACAGTGGGCGAGAAACAGAGGGCGAGAAACAGAGGGGCTGAAACAGAGGGGCTGATACAGACGGCGTGAAACAGAGGGGCTGAAACAGAGGGCGAGAAACAGAGGGGCTAAAACAGAGGGCTAGAAACAGAGAGGCTGAAACAGAGGGGCTGAAACAGAGGGGCTGAAACAGAGGGCGAGAAACAGAGAGGCTGAAACAGAGGGCGAGATAAAGAGGGGCTGAAACAGAGAGCGACAAACAGAGGGGCTGAAACAGAGGGTGAGAAACAGAGGGGCTGAAACAGAGGGGCTGAATCAGAGGGGCTGAAACAGAGGGCGAGAAACATAGGGGCTGAAACAGAGGGCGAGAAACAGAGGGGCTGAAACAGGGGGGCTGAAACAGAGGGGCTAAATCAGAGGGGCAGAAACAGACGGCGAGAAACAGAGGGGCTGAAACAGAGGGCGAGAAACAGAGGGGCTGAAACAGAGTGGCTGAAACAGAGGGGCTGAAACAGAGGGCGAGAAACAGAGGGGCTGAAACAGAGGGCGTGACACAGAGGGGCTGGAACAGAGGGCGAGAAACAGAGGGGCTGAAACAGAGGGGTTGAAACAGAACGGCTGAAACAGAGGGGCTGAAACAGAGGGCGAGAAACAGAGGGGCTGAATCAGAGGGGCTGAATCAGAGGGGCTGAAACAGAGGGGCTGAAACAGAGGGCGAGAAACAGAGGGGCTGAAACAGTGGGCGAGAAACAGAGGGCGAGAAACAGAGGAGCTGAAACAGAGGGGCTGAAACAGAGGGGCTGATACAGACGGCGTGAAACAGAGGGGCTGAAACAGAGGGCGAGAAACAGAGGGGCTGAAACAGAGGGCTAGAAACAGAGAGGCTGAAACAGAGGGGCTGAAACAGAGGGGCTGAAACAGAGGGCGAGAAACAGAGAGGCTGAAACAGAGGGCGAGATAAAGAGGGGCTGAAACAGAGAGCGACAAACAGAGGGGCTGAAACAGAGGGTGAGAAACAGAGGGGCTGAAACAGAGGGGCTGAAACAGAGGGCGAGAAACAGAGGGGCTGAAACAGAGGGCGAGAAACAGAGGAGCTGAAACAGAGGGCGAGAAACAGAGGGCGAGAAACAGAGGGATTGAAACAGAGGGACTGAAACAGAGGGCGAGAAAAAGAGGGGCTGAAACAGAGGGGTGAATGAGAGGGGCTGAATCAGAGGGGCTGAATCAGAGGGGCTGAAACAGAGGGTGAGAAACAGAGGGGCTGAATCAGAGGGGCTGAAACAGAGGGCGAGAAACAGAGCGGCTGAATCATAGGGGCTAAATCAGAGAGGCTGCATCAGAGGGGCTGAAACAGAGGGGTGAATCAGAGGGGCTGAAACAGAGGGCGAGAAACAGAGGGGCTGAAACAGAGGGGCTGAAACAGAGGGGCTGAATCAGAGGGGCTGATTCAGAGGGGCTGAAACAGAGGGGCTGAATCAGCGGGGCTGAAACAGAGGGCGAGAAAAAGAGGGGCTGAAACAGAGGGGCTGAAACAGAGGGCGAGAAACAGAGGGGCTGTAAGAGAGGGCGAGAAACAGAGGGGCTGAAACAGAGGGCGAGAAACAGAGGGGCTGAAACAGAGGGGCTGAAACAGAGAGCGTGGAACAGAGGAACTGAAACAGAGGGGCTGAAACAGAGGAGCTGAATCAGAGGGGCTGATTCAGAGGGGCTGAAACAGAGGGGCTGAAACAGAGGGCGAGAAACAGACGGGCTGAAACAGAGGGCGAGAAACAGAGGGGCAGAAACAGAGGGCGAGAAACAGAATGGCTGAAACAGAGGGGCTGAAACAGATAGCGCGAAACAGGGGGGCTGAATCAGAGGGCGAGAAACAGAGGGGCTAAATAAGAGGGGCAGAAACAGAGGGCGAGAAACAGAGGGGCTGAAACAGAGGGCGAGAAACAGAGGTGCTGAAACAGAGGGGCTGAAACAGAGGGGCTGAAACAGAGGGGCTGAAACAGACGGCGAGAAACAGAGGGGCTGAAACAGAGGGCGAGAAACAGAGGGGCTGAAACAGAGGGGCTGAAACAGAAGGGCTGAAACAGAGGGGCTGAAATAGAGGGCGAGAAACAGAGGGGCTGAATCAGAGGGGCTGAATCAGAGGGGCTGAAAAAGCGGGGCTGAAATAGAGGGCGAGAATCAGAGGGGCTGTAACAGAGGGCGAGAAACAGAGGGCGAGAAACAGAGGGGCTGAAACAGAGTGGCTGAAACAGAGGGGCTGATACAGAGGGCGAGAAACAGAAGGGCTGAAACAGAGGGCGAGAAACAGAGAGGCTGAAACAGAAGGTGAGAAACAGAGTGGCTGAAACAGAGGGCGAGAAACAGAGTGGCTGAAACAGAGGGCCCGAAAAAGAGGGCGATAAACAGAGGGGCTGAAACAGAGGGGCTGAAACAGAGGGGCTGAAACAGAAGGTGAGAAACAGAGTGGCTGAAACAGTGGGCGAGAAACAGAGGGGCTGAAACAGAGGGCGAGAAACAGAGGGGCAGAAACAGAGGGCGAGAAACAGAGGGACTGAAACAGAGCGGCTGAAACAGAGGGGCTGAAACAGAGGGGCTGAAACAGAGGGGCTGATACAGACGGCGTGAAACAGAGGGGCTGAAACAGAGGGCGAGAAACAGAAGGGCTGAAACAGAGGGCTAGAAACAGAGGGGCTGAAACAGAGTGGCTGAAACAGAGGGCGAGATAAAGAGGGGCTGAAACAGAGAGCGACAAACAGAGGGGCTGAAACAGAGGGCGAGAAACAGAGGGGGTGAAACAGAGGGGCTGAAACAGAGGGCGAGAAACAGAGGGGCTGAAACAGAGGGCGAGAAACAGAAGGGCTGAAACAGAGGGCGAGAAACAGAGGGCGAGAAACAGAGGGATTGAAACAGAGGGACTGAAACAGAGGGCGAGAAAAAGAGGGGCTGAAACAGAGGGGTGAATGAGTGGGGCTGAATCAGAGGGGCTGAATCAGAGGGGCTGAAACAGAGGGTGAGAAACAAAGGGGCTGAAACAGAGGGGCTGAAACAGATGGGCTGAAACAGAGGGCGAGAAACAGAGCGGCTGAATCATAGGGGCTAAATCAGAGGGGCTGAATCAGAGGGGCTGAAACAGAGGGGTGAATCAGAGGGGCTGAAACAGAGGGCGAGAAACAGAGGGGCTGAAACAGAGGGCGAGAAACAGAGGGGCCGAAACAGAGGGCGATAAACAGAGGGGCTGAAACAGAGGGGCTGAAACAGAGGGGCTGAAACAGAAGGTGAGAAACAGAGTGTCTGAAACAGAGGGCGAGAAACAGAGTGGCTGAAACAGAGGGCGAGAAACAGAGGGCGAGAAACAGAGGGACTGAAACAGAGGGGCTGAATCAGAGTGGCTGAAACAGAGGGCGAGAAACAGAGGGGCTGAAACAGAGGGCGAGAAACAGAGGGGCTGAAACCGAGGGGCTGAATCAGAGGCGCTGAAACAGAGGGGCTGAAACAGTGGGCGAGAAACAGAGGGGCTGAAACAGAGGGCGAGAAACAGAGGGGCTGAAACAGAGGGCGAGAAACAGAGGGGCTGAAACAGAGCGGCTGAAACAGAGGGGCTGAAACAGAGGGGCTGAATCAGAGAGGCTGATTCAGAGGGGCTGCAACAGAGGGGCTGAATCACCGGGGCTGAAACAGAGGGCGAGAAACAGAGGGGCTGAAACAGAGGGCGAGAGACAGAGGGGCAGAAACAGTGGGCGAGAAACAGAGGGGCTGAAACAGAGAGGCTGAAACAGAGGGCGAGAAACAGGGGTACTGAAACAGAGGGCGAGTAACAGAGGGGCTGAAACAGAGGGGCTGAAACAGAGGGGCTGAAACAGAGGGGCTGAAACAGTGGGGCTGAAACAGAGGGCGAGAAACAGAGGGGCTGAAACAGAGGGCGAGAAACAGAGGGGCTGAAACAGAGGGCGAGAAACAGCGGGGCTGAATCAGAGGGGCTGAAACAGAGGGTGAGAAACATAGGAGCTGAAACAGAGGGCGAGAAACAGAGTGGCTGAAACAGACGGGCTGAAACAGAGGGGCTGAAAAAGAGGGCGAAAAACAGAGGGGCTGAAACAGAGGGCGAGAAACAGAGCGGCTGAAACAGAGGGGCTGAAACAGAGGGGCTGAAACAGAGGGGCTGGAACAGAGGGGGAGAAACAGAGGGGCTGAAACAGAGGGGCTGAATCAGAGGGGCTGAAACAGAGGGCGAGAAACATAGGGGCTGAAACAGACGGCGAGAAACAGAGGGGCTGAAACAGAGGAGCTGAAACAGAGGGGCTGAATCAGAGGGGCTAAATCAGAGGGGCTGAATCAGAGGGGCTGAAACAGAGGGCGAGAAACAGAGGGGCTGAAACAGGGGGGCTGAAACAGAGGGGCTAAATCAGAGGGGCAGAAACAGAGGGCGAGAAACAGAGGGGCTGAAAGAGATGGCGAGAAACAGAGGGGCGGAAACAGAGGGGCTGAAACAGAGGGGCTGAAACAGAGGGCGAGAAACAGAGGGGCTGAAACAGAGGGCGAGACACAGAGGGGCTGAAACAGAGGGCGAGAAACAGAGGGGCTGAAACAGAGGGGCTGAAACAGAAGGGCTGAAACAGAGGGGCTGAAACAGAGGGCGAGAAACAGAGGGGCTGAATCAGAGGGGCTGAATCAGAGGGGCTGAAACAGAGGGGCTGAAACAGAGGGCGAGAAACAGAGGGGCTGAAACAGTGGGCGAGAAACAGAGGGCGAGAAACAGAGGGGCTGAAGCAGAGGGGCTGAAACAGAGGGGCTGAAACAGAGGGGCTGATACTGACGGCGTGAAACAGAGGGGCTGAAACAGAGGGCGAGATAACAGAGGGGCTGAAACAGAGGGCGAGAAACAGAGGGTCTGAAACAGAGGGGCTGAAACAGAGGGGATGAAACAGAGGGCAAGAAACAGAGAGGCTGAAACAGAGGGCGAGAAACAGAGGGGCTGAAAGAGGGTGAGAAACAGAGGGGCTGAAACAGAGGGCGAGAAACAGAGGGGCTGAAACAGAGGGCGAGAAACAGAGGGCGAGAAACAGAGGGGCTGAATGAGTTTGTCTGAATCAGAGGGGCTGAATCAGAGGGGCAGAAACAGAGGGTGAGAAACAGAGGGGCTGAAACAGAGGGGCTGAAACAGATGGCGAGAAACAGAGGGGCTGAATCATAGGGGCTAAATCAGAGGGGCTGATTCAGAGGGGCTGCAACAGAGGGGCTGAATCACCGGGGCTGAAACAGAGGGCGCGAAACAGAGGGGCTGAAACAGAGGGCGAGAGACAGAGGGGCAGAAACAGTGGGCGAGAAACAGAGGGGCTGAAACAGAGAGGCTGAAACAGAGGGCGAGAAACAGGGGGACTGAAACAGAGGGCGAGTAACAGAGGGGCTGAAACAGAGGGGCTGAAACAGAGGGGCTGAAACAGAGGGGCTGAAACAGTGGGGCTGAAACAGAGGGCGAGAAACAGAGGGGCTGAAACAGAGGGCGAGAAACAGAGGGGCTGAAACAGAGGGCGCCAAACAGCGGGGCTGAATCAGAGGGGCTGAAACAGAGGGTGAGAAACATAGGAGCTGAAACAGAGGGCGAGAAACAGAGTGGCTGAAACAGATAGCGCGAAACAGGGGGGCTGAATCAGAGGGCGAGAAACAGAGGGGCTAAATAAGAGGGGCAGAAACAGAGGGCGAGAAACAGAGGGGCTGAAACAGAGGGCGAGAAACAGAGGTGCTGAAACAGAGGGGCTGAAACAGAGGGGCTGAAACAGAGGGGCTGAAACAGACGGCGAGAAACAGAGGGGCTGAAACAGAGGGCGAGAAACAGAGGGGCTGAAACAGAGGGGCTGAAACAGAAGGACTGAAACAGAGGGGCTGAAACAGAGGGCGAGAATCAGAGGGGCTGAATCAGAGGGGCTGAATCAGAGGGGCTGAAAAAGAGGGGCTGAAATAGAGGGCGAGAATCAGAGGGGCTGAAACAGAGGGCGAGAAACAGAGGGCGAGAAACAGAGGGGCTGAAACAGAGTGGCTGAAACAGAGGGGCTGATACAGAGGGCGAGAAACAGAAGGGCTGAAACAGAGGGCGAGAAACAGAGAGGCTGAAACAGAGGGCGAGAAACAGAGGGGCCGAAACAGAGGGCGATAAACAGAGGGGCTGAAACAGAGGGGCTGAAACAGAGGGGCTGAAACAGAAGGTGAGAAACAGAGTGGCTGAAACAGAGGGCGAGAAACAGAGTGGCTGAAACAGAGTGCCCGAAACAGAGGGCGATAAACAGAGGGGCTGAAACAGAGGGGCTGAAACAGAGGGGCTGAAACAGAAGGTGAGAAACAGAGTGGCTGAAACAGTGGGCGAGAAACAGAGGGGCTGAAACAGAGGGCGAGAAACAGAGGGGCAGAAACAGAGGGCGAGAAACAGAGGGGCTGAAACAGAGCGGCTGAAACAGAGGGGCTGAAACAGAGGGGCTGAAACAGAGGGGCTGATACAGACGGCGTGAAACAGAGGGGCTGAAACAGAGGGCGAGAAACAGAGGGGCTGAAACAGAGGGCTAGAAACAGAGGGGCTGAAACAGAGGGGCTGAAACAGAGGGGCTGAAACAGAGGGCGAGAAACAGAGAGGCTGAAACAGAGGGCGAGATAAAGAGGGGCTGAAACAGAGAGCGACAAACAGAGGGGCTGAAACAGAGGGCGAGAAACAGAGGGGGTGAAACAGAGGGGCTGAAACAGAGGGCGAGAAACAGAGAGGCTGAAACAGAGGCCGAGAAACAGAAGGGCTGAAACAGAGGGCGAGAAACAGAGGGCGAGAAACAGAGGGATTGAAACAGAGGGACTGAAACAGAGGGCGAGAAAAAGAGGGGCTGAAACAGAGGGGTGAATGAGTGGGGCTGAATCAGAGGGGCTGAATCAGAGGGGCTGAAACAGAGGGTGAGAAACAGAGGGGCTGAAACAGAGGGGCTGAAACAGATGGGCTGAAACAGAGGGCGAGAAACAGAGCGGCTGAATCATAGGGGCTAAATCAGAGGGGCTGAATCAGAGGGGCTGAAACAGAGGGGTGAATCAGAGGGGCTGAAACAGAGGGCGAGAAACAGAGGGGCTGAAACAGAGGGGCTGAAACAGAGGGGCTGAATCAGCGGGGCTGAAACAGAGGGCGAGAAAAAGAGGGGCTGAAACAGAGGGGCTGATACACAGGGCGAGAAACAGAGGGGCTGTAAGAGAGGGCGAGAAACAGAGGGGCTGAAACAGAGGGCGAGAAACAGAGGGTCTGAAACAGAGGGCGCGAAACAGAGGGGCTGAAGCAGAGGGGCTGAAACAGAGAGCGCGAAACAGAGGGGCTGGAACAGAGGGGCTGAAACAGAGGAGCTGAATCAGAGGGTCTGATTCAGAGGGGCTGAAACAGAGGGGCTGAAACAGAGGGCGAGAAACAGATGGGCTGAAACAGAGGGCGAGAAAACGAGGGGCAGAAACAGAGGGCGGGAAACAGAGGGGCTAAATAAGAAGGGCAGGAACAGAGGGCGAGAAACAGAGGGGCTGAAACAGAGGGCGAGAAACAGAGGTGCTGAAACAGAGGGGCTGAAACAGAGGGGCTGAAACAGAGGGGCTGAAATAAAGGGCGAGAATCAGAGGGGCTGAAACAGAGGGCGAGAATCAGAGGGCGAGAAACAGAGGGGCTGAAACAGAGGGGCTGAAACAGAGGGGCTGATACAGAGGGCGAGAAACAGAAGGGCTGAAACAGAGGGCGAGAAACAGAGAGGCTGAAACAGAGGGCGAGAAACAGAGGGGCCGAAACAGAGGGCGATAAACAGAGGGGCTGAAACAGAGGGGCTGAAACAGAGGGGCTGAAACAGAAGGTGAGAAACAGAGTGTCTGAAACAGAGGGCGAGAAACAGAGTGGCTGAAACAGAGGGCGAGAAACAGAGGGCGAGAAACAGAGGGACTGAAACAGAGGGGCTGAATCAGAGGGGCTGAAACAGAGGGCGAGAAACAGAGGGGCTGAAACAGAGGGCGAGAAACAGAGGGGCTGAAACCGAGGGGCTGAATCAGAGGGGCTGAAACAGAGAGGCTGAAACAGTGGGCGAGAAACAGAGGGGCTGAAACAGAGGGCGAGAAACAGAGGGGCAGAAACAGAGGGGGAGAAACAAAGGGGCTGAAACAGAGCGGCTGAAACAGAGGGGCTGAAACAGAGGGGCTGAATCAGAGGGGCTGATTCAGAGGGGCTGCAACAGAGGGGCTGAATCACCGGGGCTGAAACAGAGGGCGAGAAACAGAGGGGCTGAAACAGAGGGCGAGAGACAGAGGGGCAGAATCAGAGGGCGAGAAACAGAGGGGCTGAAACAGAGAGGCTGAAACAGAGGGCGAGAAACAGGGAGACTGAAACAGAGGGCGAGTAACAGAGGGGCTGAAACAGAGGGGCTGAAACAGAGGGGCTGAAACAGAGGGGCTGAAACAGTGGGGCTGAAACAGAGGGCGAGAAACAGAGGGGCTGAAACAGAGGGCGAGAAACAGAGGGGCTGAAACAGAGGGCGAGAAACAACGGGGCTGAATCAGAGGGGCTGAAACAGAGGGTGAGAAACATAGGAGCTGAAACAGAGGGCGAGAAACAGAGTGGCTGAAACAGACGGGCTGAAACAGAGGGGCTGAAAAAGAGGGCGAAAAACAGAGGGGCTGAAACAGAGGGCGAGAAACAGAGCGGCTGAAACAGAGGGGCTGAAACAGAGGGGCTGAAACAGAGGGGCTGGAACAGAGGGGGAGAAACAGAGGGGCTGAAACAGAGGGGCTGAATCAGAGGGGCTGAAACAGAGGGCGAGAAACATAGGGGCTGAAACAGACGGCGAGAAACAGAGGGGCTGAAACAGAGGAGCTGAAACAGAGGGGCTGAATCAGAGGGGCTAAATCAGAGGGGCTGAATCAGAGGGGCTGAAACAGAGGGCGAGAAACAGAGGGGCTGAAACAGGGGGGCTGAAACAGAGGGGCTAAATCAGAGGGGCAGAAACAGAGGGCGAGAAACAGAGGGGCTGAAAGAGATGGCGAGAAACAGAGGGGCGGAAACAGAGGGGCTGAAACAGAGGGGCTGAAACAGAGGGCGAGAAACAGAGGGGCTGAAACAGAGGGCGAGGAGCAGAGGGGCTGAAACAGAGGGGCTGAAACTGTGGGGCTGAAACAGAGGGGCTGGAACAGAGGGGGAGAAACAGAGGGGCCGAAACAGAGGGCGATAAACAGAGGGGCTGAAACAGAGGGGCTGAAACAGAGGGGCTGAAACAGAAGGTGAGAAACAGAGTGTCTGAAACAGAGGGCGAGAAACAGAGTGGCTGAAACAGAGGGCGAGAAACAGAGGGCGAGAAACAGAGGGACTGAAACAGAGGGGCTGAATCAGAGGGGCTGAAACAGAGGGCGAGAAACAGCGGGGCTGAAACAGAGGGCGAGAAACAGAGGGGCTGAAACCGAGGGGCTGAATCAGAGGGGCTGAAACAGAGAGGCTGAAACAGTGGGCGAGAAACAGAGGGGCTGAAACAGAGGGCGAGAAACAGAGGGGCAGAAACAGAGGGGGAGAAACAAAGGGGCTGAAACAGAGCGGCTGAAACAGAGGGGCTGAAACAGAGGGGCTGAATCAGAGGGGCTGATTCAGAGGGGCTGCAACAGAGGGGCTGAATCACCGGGGCTGAAACAGAGGGCGAGAAACAGAGGGGCTGAAACAGAGGGCGAGAGACAGAGGGGCAGAATCAGAGGGCGAGAAACAGAGGGGCTGAAACAGAGAGGCTGAAACAGAGGGCGAGAAACAGGGAGACTGAAACAGAGGGCGAGTAACAGAGGGGCTGAAACAGAGGGGCTGAAACAGAGGGGCTGAAACAGAGGGGCTGAAACAGTGGGGCTGAAACAGAGGGCGAGAAACAGAGGGGCTGAAACAGAGGGCGAGAAACAGAGGGGCTGAAACAGAGGGCGAGAAACAACGGGGCTGAATCAGAGGGGCTGAAACAGAGGGTGAGAAACATAGGAGCTGAAACAGAGGGCGAGAAACAGAGTGGCTGAAACAGACGGGCTGAAACAGAGGGGCTGAAAAAGAGGGCGAAAAACAGAGGGGCTGAAACAGAGGGCGAGAAACAGAGCGGCTGAAACAGAGGGGCTGAAACAGAGGGGCTGAAACAGAGGGGCTGGAACAGAGGGGGAGAAACAGAGGGGCTGAAACAGAGGGGCTGAATCAGAGGGGCTGAAACAGAGGGCGAGAAACATAGGGGCTGAAACAGACGGCGAGAAACAGAGGGGCTGAAACAGAGGAGCTGAAACAGAGGGGCTGAATCAGAGGGGCTAAATCAGAGGGGCTGAATCAGAGGGGCTGAAACAGAGGGCGAGAAACAGAGGGGCTGAAACAGGGGGGCTGAAACAGAGGGGCTAAATCAGAGGGGCAGAAACAGAGGGCGAGAAACAGAGGGGCTGAAAGAGATGGCGAGAAACAGAGGGGCGGAAACAGAGGGGCTGAAACAGAGGGGCTGAAACAGAGGGCGAGAAACAGAGGGGCTGAAACAGAGGGCGAGGAGCAGAGGGGCTGAAACAGAGGGGCTGAAACAGTGGGGCTGAAACAGAGGGGCTGGAACAGAGGGGGAGAAACATAGGGGCTGAAACAGAGGGGATGAATCAGAGGGGCTGAAACAGAGGGCGAGAAACATAGGGGCTGAAACAGAGGGCGAGAAACAGAGGGGCTGAAACAGGGGGGCTGAAACAGAGGGGCTAAATCAGAGGGGCAGAAACAGACGGCGAGAAACAGAGGGGCTGAAACAGAGGGCGAGAAACAGAGGGGCTGAAACAGAGTGGCTGAAACAGAGGGGCTGAAACAGAGGGCGAGAAACAGAGGGTCTGAAACAGAGGGCGTGACACAGAGGGGCTGGAACAGAGGGCGAGAAACAGAGGGGCTGAAACAGAGGGGTTGAAACAGAACGGCTGAAACAGAGGGGCTGAAACAGAGGGCGAGAAACAGAGGGGCTGAATCAGAGGGGCTGAATCAGAGGGGCTGAAACAGAGGGGCTGAAACAGAGGGCGAGAAACAGAGGGGCTGAAACAGTGGGCGAGAAACAGAGGGCGAGAAACAGAGGGGCTGAAACAGAGGGGCTGAAACAGAGGGGCTGATACAGATGGCGTGAAACAGAGGGGCTGAAACAGAGGGCGAGAAACAGAGGGGCTGAAACAGAGGGCTAGAAACAGAGGGGCTGAAACAGAGGGGCTGAAACAGAGGGGCTGAAACAGAGGGCGAGAAACAGAGAGGCTGAAACAGAGGGCGAGATAAAGAGGGGCTGAAACAGAGAGCGACAAACAGAGGGGCTGAAACAGAGGGTGAGAAACAGAGGGGCTGAAACAGAGGGGCTGAAACAGAGGGCGAGAAACAGAGGGGCTGAAACAGAGGGCGAGAAACAGAGGAGCTGAAACAGAGGGCGAGAAACAGAGGGCGAGAAACAGAGGGATTGAAACAGAGGGACTGAAACAGAGGGCGAGAAAAAGAGGGGCTGAAACAGAGGGGTGAATGAGAGGGGCTGAATAAGAGGGGCTGAATCAGAGGGGCTGAAACAGAGGGTGAGAAACAGAGGGGCTGAAACAGAGGGGCTGAAACAGATGGGCTGAAACAGAGGGCGAGAAACAGAGCGGCTGAATCATAGGGGCTAAATCAGAGAGGCTGCATCAGAGGGGCTGAAACAGAGGGGTGAATCAGAGGGGCTGAAACAGAGGGCGAGAAACAGAGGGGCTGAAACAGAGGGGCTGAAACAGAGGGGCTGAATCAGAGGGGCTGATTCAGAGGGGCTGAAACAGAGGGGCTGAATCAGCGGGGCTGAAACAGAGGGCGAGAAAAAGAGGGGCTGAAACAGAGGGGCTGAAACAGAGGGCGAGAAACAGAGGGG
Organism: Chiloscyllium punctatum; assembly: GCF_047496795.1. Classification (NCBI taxonomy): domain Eukaryota; kingdom Metazoa; phylum Chordata; class Chondrichthyes; order Orectolobiformes; family Hemiscylliidae; genus Chiloscyllium; species Chiloscyllium punctatum. Next base: position 438,452 of record NW_027309805.1, on the reverse strand, counting down.
CTGTAAGAGAGGGCGAGAAACAGAGGGGCTGAAACAGAGGGCGAGAAACAGAGGGGCTGAAACAGAGGGGCTGAAACAGAGAGCGTGGAACAGAGGAACTGAAACAGAGGGGCTGAAACAGAGGAGCTGAATCAGAGGGGCTGATTCAGAGGGGCTGAAACAGAGGGGCTGAAACAGAGGGCGAGAAACAGACGGGCTGAAACAGAGGGCGAGAAACAGAGGGGCAGAAACAGAGGGCGAGAAACAGAATGGCTGAAACAGAGGGGCTGAAACAGATTGCGCGAAATAGGGGGGCTGAATCAGAGGGCGAGAAACAGAGGGGCTAAATAAGAGGGGCAGAAACAGAGGGCGAGAAACAGAGGGGCTGAAACAGAGGGCGAGAAACAGAGGTGCTGAAACAGAGGGGCTGAAACAGAGGGGCTGAAACAGAGGGGCTGAAACAGACGGCGAGAAACAGAGGGGCTGAAACAGAGGGCGAGAAACAGAGGGGCTGAAACAGAGGGGCTGAAACAGAAGGGCTGAAACAGAGGGGCTGAAATAGAGGGCGAGAAACAGAGGGGCTGAATCAGAGGTGCTGAATCAGAGGGGCTGAAAAAGCGGGGCTGAAATAGAGGGCGAGAATCAGAGGGGCTGTAACAGAGGGCGAGAAACAGAGGGCGAGAAACAGAGGGGCTGAAACAGAGTGGCTGAAACAGAGGGGCTGATACAGAGGGCGAGAAACAGAAGGGCTGAAACAGAGGGCGAGAAACAGAGAGGCTGAAACAGAGGGCGAGAAACAGAGGGGCCGAAACAGAGGGCGATAATCAGAGGGGCTGAAACAGAGGGGCTGAAACAGAGGGGCTGAAACAGAAGGTGAGAAACAGAGTGGCTGAAACAGAGGGCGAGAAACAGAGTGGCTGAAACAGAGGGCCCAAAACAGAGGGCGATAAACAGAGGGGCTGAAACAGAGGGGCTGAAACAGAGGGGCTGAAACAGAAGGTGAGAAACAGAGTGGCTGAAACAGTGGGCGAGAAACAGAGGGGCTGAAACAGAGGGCGAGAAACAGAGGGGCAGAAACAGAGGGCGAGAAACAGAGGGGCTGATACAGACGGCGTGAAACAGAGGGGCTGAAACAGAGGGCGAGAAACAGAGGGGCTGAAACAGAGGGCTAGAAACAGAGGGGCTGAAACAGAGTGGCTGAAACAGAGGGGCTGAAACAGAGGGCGAGAAACAGAGAGGCTGAAACAGAGGGCGAGATAAAGAGGGGCTGAAACAGAGAGCGACAAACAGAGGGGCTGAAACAGAGGGCGAGAAACAGAGGGGGTGAAACAGAGGGGCTGAAACAGATGGGCTGAAACAGAGGGCGAGAAACAGAGGGGCTGAAACAGAGGGGCTGAAACAGATGGGCTGAAACAGAGGGCGAGAAACAGAGCGGCTGAATCATAGGGGCTAAATCAGAGGGGCTGAATCAGAGGGGCTGAAACAGAGGGGTGAATCAGAGGGGCTGAAACAGAGGGCGAGAAACAGAGGGGCTGAAACAGAGGGGCTGAAACAGAGGGGCTGAAACAGAGGGGCTGAAACAGATGGGCTGAAACAGAGGGCGAGAAACAGAGCGGCTGAATCATAGGGGCTAAATCAGAGGGGCTGAATCAGAGGGGCTGAAACAGAGGGGTGAATCAGAGGGGCTGAAACAGAGGGCGAGAAACAGAGGGGCTGAAACAGAGGGGCTGAAACAGAGGGGCTGAATCAGCGGGGCTGAAACAGAGGGCGAGAAAAAGAGGGGCTGAAACAGAGGGGCTGATACACAGGGCGAGAAACAGAGGGGCTGTAAGAGAGGGCGAGAAACAGAGGGGCTGAAACAGAGGGCGAGAAACAGAGGGTCTGAAACAGAGGGCGCGAAACAGAGGGGCTGAAGCAGAGGGGCTGAAACAGAGAGCGCGAAACAGAGGGGCTGGAACAGAGGGGCTGAAACAGAGGAGCTGAATCAGAGGGTCTGATTCAGAGGGGCTGAAACAGAGGGGCTGAAACAGAGGGCGAGAAACAGATGGGCTGAAACAGAGGGCGAGAAAACGAGGGGCAGAAACAGAGGGCGGGAAACAGAGGGGCTAAATAAGAAGGGCAGGAACAGAGGGCGAGAAACAGAGGGGCTGAAACAGAGGGCGAGAAACAGAGGTGCTGAAACAGAGGGGCTGAAACAGAGGGGCTGAAACAGAGGGGCTGAAATAAAGGGCGAGAATCAGAGGGGCTGAAACAGAGGGCGAGAATCAGAGGGCGAGAAACAGAGGGGCTGAAACAGAGGGGCTGAAACAGAGGGGCTGATACAGAGGGCGAGAAACAGAAGGGCTGAAACAGAGGGCGAGAAACAGAGAGGCTGAAACAGAGGGCGAGAAACAGAGGGGCCGAAACAGAGGGCGATAAACAGAGGGGCTGAAACAGAGGGGCTGAAACAGAGGGGCTGAAACAGAAGGTGAGAAACAGAGTGTCTGAAACAGAGGGCGAGAAACAGAGTGGCTGAAACAGAGGGCGAGAAACAGAGGGCGAGAAACAGAGGGACTGAAACAGAGGGGCTGAATCAGAGGGGCTGAAACAGAGGGCGAGAAACAGAGGGGCTGAAACAGAGGGCGAGAAACAGAGGGGCTGAAACCGAGGGGCTGAATCAGAGGGGCTGAAACAGAGAGGCTGAAACAGTGGGCGAGAAACAGAGGGGCTGAAACAGAGGGCGAGAAACAGAGGGGCAGAAACAGAGGGGGAGAAACAAAGGGGCTGAAACAGAGCGGCTGAAACAGAGGGGCTGAAACAGAGGGGCTGAATCAGAGGGGCTGATTCAGAGGGGCTGCAACAGAGGGGCTGAATCACCGGGGCTGAAACAGAGGGCGAGAAACAGAGGGGCTGAAACAGAGGGCGAGAGACAGAGGGGCAGAATCAGAGGGCGAGAAACAGAGGGGCTGAAACAGAGAGGCTGAAACAGAGGGCGAGAAACAGGGAGACTGAAACAGAGGGCGAGTAACAGAGGGGCTGAAACAGAGGGGCTGAAACAGAGGGGCTGAAACAGAGGGGCTGAAACAGTGGGGCTGAAACAGAGGGCGAGAAACAGAGGGGCTGAAACAGAGGGCGAGAAACAGAGGGGCTGAAACAGAGGGCGAGAAACAACGGGGCTGAATCAGAGGGGCTGAAACAGAGGGTGAGAAACATAGGAGCTGAAACAGAGGGCGAGAAACAGAGTGGCTGAAACAGTCGGGCTGAAACAGAGGGGCTGAAAAAGAGGGCGAAAAACAGAGGGGCTGAAACAGAGGGCGAGAAACAGAGCGGCTGAAACAGAGGGGCTGAAACAGAGGGGCTGAAACAGAGGGGCTGGAACAGAGGGGGAGAAACAGAGGGGCTGAAACAGAGGGGCTGAATCAGAGGGGCTGAAACAGAGGGCGAGAAACATAGGGGCTGAAACAGACGGCGAGAAACAGAGGGGCTGAAACAGAGGAGCTGAAACAGAGGGGCTGAATCAGAGGGGCTAAATCAGAGGGGCTGAATCAGAGGGGCTGAAACAGAGGGCGAGAAACAGAGGGGCTGAAACAGGGGGGCTGAAACAGAGGGGCTAAATCAGAGGGGCAGAAACAGAGGGCGAGAAACAGAGGGGCTGAAAGAGATGGCGAGAAACAGAGGGGCGGAAACAGAGGGGCTGAAACAGAGGGGCTGAAACAGAGGGCGAGAAACAGAGGGGCTGAAACAGAGGGCGAGGAGCAGAGGGGCTGAAACAGAGGGGCTGAAACAGTGGGGCTGAAACAGAGGGGCTGGAACAGAGGGGGAGAAACATAGGGGCTGAAACAGAGGGGATGAATCAGAGGGGCTGAAACAGAGGGCGAGAAACATAGGGGCTGAAACAGAGGGCGAGAAACAGAGGGGCTGAAACAGGGGGGCTGAAACAGAGGGGCTAAATCAGAGGGGCAGAAACAGACGGCGAGAAACAGAGGGGCTGAAACAGAGGGCGAGAAACAGAGGGGCTGAAACAGAGTGGCTGAAACAGAGGGGCTGAAACAGAGGGCGAGAAACAGAGGGTCTGAAACAGAGGGCGTGACACAGAGGGGCTGGAACAGAGGGCGAGAAACAGAGGGGCTGAAACAGAGGGGTTGAAACAGAACGGCTGAAACAGAGGGGCTGAAACAGAGGGCGAGAAACAGAGGGGCTGAATCAGAGGGGCTGAATCAGAGGGGCTGAAACAGAGGGGCTGAAACAGAGGGCGAGAAACAGAGGGGCTGAAACAGTGGGCGAGAAACAGAGGGCGAGAAACAGAGGGGCTGAAACAGAGGGGCTGAAACAGAGGGGCTGATACAGACGGCGTGAAACAGAGGGGCTGAAACAGAGGGCGAGAAACAGAGGGGCTGAAACAGAGTGCTAGAAACAGAGGGGCTGAAACAGAGGGGCTGAAACAGAGGGGCTGAAACAGAGGGCGAGAAACAGAGAGGCTGAAACAGAGGGCGAGATAAAGAGGGGCTGAAACAGAGAGCGACAAACAGAGGGGCTGAAACAGAGGGTGAGAAACAGAGGGGCTGAAACAGAGGGGCTGAAACAGAGGGCGAGAAACAGAGGGGCTGAAACAGAGGGCGAGAAACAGAGGAGCTGAAACAGAGGGCGAGAAACAGAGGGCGAGAAACAGAGGGATTGAAACAGAGGGACTGAAACAGAGGGCGAGAAAAAGAGGGGCTGAAACAGAGGGGTGAATGAGAGGGGCTGAATCAGAGGGGCTGAATCAGAGGGGCTGAAACAGAGGGTGAGAAACAGAGGGGCTGAAACAGAGGGGCTGAAACAGATGGGCTGAAACAGAGGGCGAGAAACAGAGCGGCTGAATCATAGGGGCTAAATCAGAGAGGCTGCATCAGAGGGGCTGAAACAGAGGGGTGAATCAGAGGGGCTGAAACAGAGGGCGAGAAACAGAGGGGCTGAAACAGAGGGGCTGAAACAGAGGGGCTGAATCAGAGGGGCTGATTCAGAGGGGCTGAAACAGAGGGGCTGAATCAGCGGGGCTGAAACAGAGGGCGAGAAAAAGAGGGGCTGAAACAGAGGGGCTGAAACAGAGGGCGAGAAACAGAGGGGCTGTAAGAGAGGGCGAGAAACAGAGGGGCTGAAACAGAGGGCGAGAAACAGAGGGGCTGAAACAGAGGGGCTGAAACAGAGAGCGTGGAACAGAGGAACTGAAACAGAGGGGCTGAAACAGAGGAGCTGAATCAGAGGGGCTGATTCAGAGGGGCTGAAACAGAGGGGCTGAAACAGAGGGCGAGAAACAGACGGGCTGAAACAGAGGGCGAGAAACAGAGGGGCAGAAACAGAGGGCGAGAAACAGAATGGCTGAAACAGAGGGGCTGAAACAGATAGCGCGAAACAGGGGGGCTGAATCAGAGGGCGAGAAACAGAGGGGCTAAATAAGAGGGGCAGAAACAGAGGGCGAGAAACAGAGGGGCTGAAACAGAGGGCGAGAAACAGAGGTGCTGAAACAGAGGGGCTGAAACAGAGGGGCTGAAACAGAGGGGCTGAAACAGACGGCGAGAAACAGAGGGGCTGAAACAGAGGGCGAGAAACAGAGGGGCTGAAACAGAGGGGCTGAAACAGAAGGGCTGAAACAGAGGGGCTGAAATAGAGGGCGAGAAACAGAGGGGCTGAATCAGAGGTGCTGAATCAGAGGGGCTGAAAAAGCGGGGCTGAAATAGAGGGCGAGAATCAGAGGGGCTGTAACAGAGGGCGAGAAACAGAGGGCGAGAAACAGAGGGGCTGAAACAGAGTGGCTGAAACAGAGGGGCTGATACAGAGGGCGAGAAACAGAAGGGCTGAAACAGAGGGCGAGAAACAGAGAGGCTGAAACAGAGGGCGAGAAACAGAGGGGCCGAAACAGAGGGCGATAATCAGAGGGGCTGAAACAGAGGGGCTGAAACAGAGGGGCTGAAACAGAAGGTGAGAAACAGAGTGGCTGAAACAGAGGGCGAGAAACAGAGTGGCTGAAACAGAGGGCCCAAAACAGAGGGCGATAAACAGAGGGGCTGAAACAGAGGGGCTGAAACAGAGGGGCTGAAACAGAAGGTGAGAAACAGAGTGGCTGAAACAGTGGGCGAGAAACAGAGGGGCTGAAACAGAGGGCGAGAAACAGAGGGGCAGAAACAGAGGGCGAGAAACAGAGGGGCTGATACAGACGGCGTGAAACAGAGGGGCTGAAACAGAGGGCGAGAAACAGAGGGGCTGAAACAGAGGGCTAGAAACAGAGGGGCTGAAACAGAGTGGCTGAAACAGAGGGGCTGAAACAGAGGGCGAGAAACAGAGAGGCTGAAACAGAGGGCGAGATAAAGAGGGGCTGAAACAGAGAGCGACAAACAGAGGGGCTGAAACAGAGGGCGAGAAACAGAGGGGGTGAAACAGAGGGGCTGAAACAGAGGGCGAGAAACAGAGGGGCTGAAACAGAGGGCGAGAAACAGAAGGGCTGAAACAGAGGGCGAGAAACAGAGGGCGAGAAACAGAGGGATTGAAACAGAGGGACTGAAACAGAGGGCGAGAAAAAGAGGGGCTGAAACAGAGGGGTGAATGAGTGGGGCTGAATCAGAGGGGCTGAATCAGAGGGGCTGAAACATAGGGTGAGAAACAGAGGGGCTGAAACAGAGGGGCTGAAACAGATGGGCTGAAACAGAGGGCGAGAAACAGAGCGGCTGAATCATAGGGGCTAAATCAGAGGGGCTGAATCAGAGGGGCTGAAACAGAGGGGTGAATCAGAGGGGCTGAAACAGAGGGCGAGAAACAGAGGGGCTGAAACAGAGGGCGAGAAACAGAGGGGCCGAAACAGAGGGCGATAAACAGAGGGGCTGAAACAGAGGGGCTGAAACAGAGGGGCTGAAACAGAAGGTGAGAAACAGAGTGTCTGAAACAGAGGGCGAGAAACAGAGTGGCTGAAACAGAGGGCGAGAAACAGAGGGCGAGAAACAGAGGGACTGAAACAGAGGGGCTGAATCAGAGGGGCTGAAACAGAGGGCGAGAAACAGAGGGGCTGAAACAGAGGGCGAGAAACAGAGGGGCTGAAACCGAGGGGCTGAATCAGAGGCGCTGAAAGAGAGGGGCTGAAACAGTGGGCGAGAAACAGAGGGGCTGAAACAGAGGGGCTGAATCAGAGAGGCTGATTCAGAGGGGCTGCAACAGAGGGGCTGAATCACCGGGGCTGAAACAGAGGGCGAGAAACAGAGGGGCTGAAACAGAGGGCGAGAGACAGAGGGGCAGAAACAGTGGGCGAGAAACAGAGGGGCTGAAACAGAGAGGCTGAAACAGAGGGCGAGAAACAGGGAGACTGAAACAGAGGGCGAGTAACAGAGGGGCTGAAACAGAGGGGCTGAAACAGAGGGGCTGAAACAGTGGGGCTGAAACAGAGGGCGAGAAACAGAGGGGCTGAAACAGAGGGCGAGAAACAGAGGGGCTGAAACAGAGGGCGAGAAACAGCGGGGCTGAATCAGAGGGGCTGAAACAGAGGGTGAGAAACATAGGAGCTGAAACAGAGGGCGAGAAACAGAGTGGCTGAAACAGACGGGCTGAAACAGAGGGGCTGAAAAAGAGGGCGAAAAACAGAGGGGCTGAAACAGAGGGCGAGAAACAGAGCGGCTGAAACAGAGGGGCTGAAACAGAGGGGCTGAAACAGAGGGGCTGGAACAGAGGGGGAGAAACAGAGGGGCTGAAACAGAGGGGCTGAATCAGAGGGGCTGAAACAGAGGGCGAGAAACATAGGGGCTGAAACAGACGGCGAGAAACAGAGGGGCTGAAACAGAGGAGCTGAAACAGAGGGGCTGAATCAGAGGGGCTAAATCAGAGGGGCTGAATCAGAGGGGCTGAAACAGAGGGCGAGAAACAGAGGGGCTGAAACAGGGGGGCTGAAACAGAGGGGCTAAATCAGAGGGGCAGAAACAGAGGGCGAGAAACAGAGGGGCTGAAAGAGATGGCGAGAAACAGAGGGGCGGAAACAGAGGGGCTGAAACAGAGGGGCTGAAACAGAGGGCGAGAAACAGAGGGGCTGAAACAGAGGGCGAGAAACAGAGGGGCTGAAACCGAGGGGCTGAATCAGAGGCGCTGAAACAGAGGGGCTGAATCAGAGAGGCTGATTCAGAGGGGCTGCAACAGAGGGGCTGAATCACCGGGGCTGAAACAGAGGGCGAGAAACAGAGGGGCTGAAACAGAGGGCGAGAGACAGAGGGGCAGAAACAGTGGGCGAGAAACAGAGGGGCTGAAACAGAGAGGCTGAAACAGAGGGCGAGAAACAGGGGTACTGAAACAGAGGGCGAGTAACAGAGGGGCTGAAACAGAGGGGCTGAAACAGAGGGGCTGAAACAGAGGGGCTGAAACAGTGGGGCTGAAACAGAGGGCGAGAAACAGAGGGGCTGAAACAGAGGGCGAGAAACAGAGGGGCTGAAACAGAGGGCGAGAAACAGCGGGGCTGAATCAGAGGGGCTGAAACAGAGGGTGAGAAACATAGGAGCTGAAACAGAGGGCGAGAAACAGAGTGGCTGAAACAGACGGGCTGAAACAGAGGGGCTGAAAAAGAGGGCGAAAAACAGAGGGGCTGAAACAGAGGGCGAGAAACAGAGGGCGAGAAACAGAGGGACTGAAACAGAGGGGCTGAATCAGAGGGGCTGAAACAGAGGGCGAGAAACAGAGGGGCTGAAACAGAGGGCGAGAAACAGAGGGGCTGAAACCGAGGGGCTGAATCAGAGGCGCTGAAACAGAGGGGCTGAAACAGTGGGCGAGAAACAGAGGGGCTGAAACAGAGGGCGAGAAACAGAGGGGCAGAAACAGAGGGCGAGAAACAGAGGGGCTGAAACAGAGCGGCTGAAACAGAGGGGCTGAAACAGAGGGGCTGAATCAGAGAGGCTGATTCAGAGGGGCTGCAACAGAGGGGCTGAATCACCGGGGCTGAAACAGAGGGCGAGAAACAGAGGGGCTGAAACAGAGGACGAGAGACAGAGGGGCAGAAACAGTGGGCGAGAAACAGAGGGGCTGAAACAGAGAGGCTGAAACAGAGGGCGAGAAACAGGGAGACTGAAACAGAGGGCGAGTAACAGAGGGGCTGAAACAGAGGGGCTGAAACAGAGGGGCTGAAACAGAGGGGCTGAAACAGTGGGGCTGAAACAGAGGGCGAGAAACAGAGGGGCTGAAACAGAGGGCGAGAAACAGAGGGGCTGAAACAGAGGGCGAGAAACAGCGGGGCTGAATCAGAGGGGCTGAAACAGAGGGTGAGAAACATAGGAGCTGAAACAGAGGGCGAGAAACAGAGTGGCTGAAACAGACGGGCTGAAACAGAGGGGCTGAAAAAGAGGGCGAAAAACAGAGGGGCTGAAACAGAGGGCGAGAAACAGAGCGGCTGAAACAGAGGGGCTGAAACAGAGGGGCTGAAACAGAGGGGCTGGAACAGAGGGGGAGAAACAGAGGGGCTGAAACAGAGGGGCTGAATCAGAGGGGCTGAAACAGAGGGCGAGAAACATAGGGGCTGAAACAGACGGCGAGAAACAGAGGGGCTGAAACAGAGGAGCTGAAACAGAGGGGCTGAATCAGAGGGGCTAAATCAGAGGGGCTGAATCAGAGGGGCTGAAACAGAGGGCGAGAAACAGAGGGGCTGAAACAGGGGGGCTGAAACAGAGGGGCTAAATCAGAGGGGCAGAAACAGAGGGCGAGAAACAGAGGGGCTGAAAGAGATGGCGAGAAACAGAGGGGCGGAAACAGAGGGGCTGAAACAGAGGGGCTGAAACAGAGGGCGAGAAACAGAGGGGCTGAAACAGAGGGCGAGAAACAGAGGGGCTGAAACCGAGGGGCTGAATCAGAGGCGCTGAAACAGAGGGGCTGAAACAGTGGGCGAGAAACAGAGGGGCTGAAACAGAGGGCGAGAAACAGAGGGGCAGAAACAGAGGGCGAGAAACAGAGGGGCTGAAACAGAGCGGCTGAAACAGAGGGGCTGAAACAGAGGGGCTGAATCAGAGAGGCTGATTCAGAGGGGCTGCAACAGAGGGGCTGAATCACCGGGGCTGAAACAGAGGGCGAGAAACAGAGGGGCTGAAACAGAGGGCGAGAGACAGAGGGGCAGAAACAGTGGGCGAGAAACAGAGGGGCTGAAACAGAGAGGCTGAAACAGAGGGCGAGAAACAGGGGTACTGAAACAGAGGGCGAGTAACAGAGGGGCTGAAACAGAGGGGCTGAAACAGAGGGGCTGAAACAGAGGGGCTGAAACAGTGGGGCTGAAACAGAGGGCGAGAAACAGAGGGGCTGAAACAGAGGGCGAGAAACAGAGGGGCTGAAACAGAGGGCGAGAAACAGCGGGGCTGAATCAGAGGGGCTGAAACAGAGGGTGAGAAACATAGGAGCTGAAACAGAGGGCGAGAAACAGAGTGGCTGAAACAGACGGGCTGAAACAGAGGGGCTGAAAAAGAGGGCGAAAAACAGAGGGGCTGAAACAGAGGGCGAGAAACAGAGCGGCTGAAACAGAGGGGCTGAAACAGAGGGGCTGAAACAGAGGGGCTGGAACAGAGGGGGAGAAACAGAGGGGCTGAAACAGAGGGGCTGAATCAGAGGGGCTGAAACAGAGGGCGAGAAACATAGGGGCTGAAACAGACGGCGAGAAACAGAGGGGCTGAAACAGAGGAGCTGAAACAGAGGGGCTGAATCAGAGGGGCTAAATCAGAGGGGCTGAATCAGAGGGGCTGAAACAGAGGGCGAGAAACAGAGGGGCTGAAACAGGGGGGCTGAAACAGAGGGGCTGAAACAGAGGGCGAGAAACAGAGCTGCTGAAACAGAGGGCGAGAAACAGAGGGGCTGAAACAGAGGGCGAGTAACAGAGGGGCTGAAACAGAGGGGCTGAAACAGAAGGGCTGAAACAGAGGGGCTGAAACAGAGGGCGAGAAACAGAGGGGCTGAATCAGAGGGGCTGAATCAGAGGGGCTGAAAAAGAGGGGCTGAAACAGAGGGCGAGAATCAGAGGGGCTGAAACAGAGGGCGAGAAACAGAGAGGCTGAAACAGAGGGCGAGAAACAGAGGGGCCGAAACAGAGGGGCTGAAACAGAGGGGCTGAAACAGAGGGACTGAAACAGAGGGCGAGAAACAGAGAGGCTGAAACAGAGGGCGAGAAACAGAGGGGCTGAAACAGAGGGCGATAAACAGAGGGGCTGAAACAGAGGGCGAAAAACAGAGGGGCTGAAACAGAGGGGCTGAAACAGAGGGGCTGAAACAGAGGGGCTGAAACAGAAGGCGATAAACAGAGGGGCTGAAACAGAGTGCGAGAAACAGAGGGGCTGAAACAGAGGGCGGGAAACAGAGGGGCAGAAACAGAGGGGCTGAAACAGAGGGGCTGAAACAGAGGGCGAGAAACAGAGGGGCTGAAACAGAGGGGCTGAAACAGAGGGGGTGAATCAGAGGGGCTGAATAAGAGGGGCTGAAACAGAGGGGCTGAATCAGAGGGGCTAAATCAGAGGGGCTGAATCAGAGGGGCTGAAACAGAGGGCGAGAAACAGAGGGGCTGAAACAGGGGGGCTGAAACAGAGGGGCTGAAACAGAGGGCGAGAAACAGAGCTGCTGAAACAGAGGGCGAGAAACAGAGGGGCTGAAACAGAGGGCGAGTAACAGAGGGGCTGAAACAGAGGGGCTGAAACAGAAGGGCTGAAACAGAGGGGCTGAAACAGAGGGCGAGAAACAGAGGGGCTGAATCAGAGGGGCTGAATCAGAGGGGCTGAAAAAGAGGGGCTGAAACAGAGGGCGAGAATCAGAGGGGCTGAAACAGAGGGCGAGAAACAGAGAGGCTGAAACAGAGGGCGAGAAACAGAGGGGCCGAAACAGAGGGGCTGAAACAGAGGGGCTGAAACAGAGGGACTGAAACAGAGGGCGAGAAACAGAGAGGCTGAAACAGAGGGCGAGAAACAGAGGGGCTGAAACAGAGGGCGATAAACAGAGGGGCTGAAACAGAGGGCGAAAAACAGAGGGGCTGAAACAGAGGGGCTGAAACAGAGGGGCTGAAACAGAGGGGCTGAAACAGAAGGCGATAAACAGAGGGGCTGAAACAGAGTGCGAGAAACAGAGGGGCTGAAACAGAGGGCGGGAAACAGAGGGGCAGAAACAGAGGGGCTGAAACAGAGGGGCTGAAACAGAGGGTGAGAAACAGTGGGGCTGAAACAGAGGGGCTGAAACAGAGGGGGTGAATCAGAGGGGCTGAATAAGAGGGGCTGAAACAGAGGGCGAGAAACAGACGGGCTGAAACAGAGGGCGAGAAACAGAGGGGCTGAAACAGAGGGGCTGAAACAGAGGGCGAGAAACAGAGGGGATGAAACAGAGGGGCTGAAACAGAGGGACTAAATTAGAGGGGCAGAAACAGAGGGCGAGAAACAGAGGGGCTGAAACAGAGGGCGAGAAACAGAGGTGCTGAAACAGAGGGGCTGAAACAGAGGGGCTGAAATAGAGGGGCTGAAACAGAGGGCGAGAAACAGAGGGGCTGAAACAGAGGGCGAGAAACAGAGGGGCTGAAACAGAGGGGCTGAAACAGAAGGGCTGAAACAGAGGGGCTGAAACAGAGGGCGAGAAACAGAGGGGCTGAATCAGAGGGGCTGAATCAGAGGGGCTGAAACAGAGGGGCTGAAACAGATGGCGAGAATCAGACGGGCTGAAACAGAGGGCGAGAAACAGAGGGCGAGAAACAGAGGGGCTGAAACAGAGGGGCTGAAACAGAGGGGCTGATACAGAGGGGCTGATACAGAGGGCGAGAAACAGAGGGGCTGAAACAGAGAGCGATAAACAGAGGGGCCGAAACAGAGGGCAAGAAACAGAGGGGCCGAAACAGAGGGGCTGAAACAGAAGGCGAGAAACAGAGGAGCTGAAACAGAGGGCGAGAAACAGAGGGGCCGAAACAGAGGGGCTGAAACAGAGGGGCTGAAACAGAAGGCGAGAAACAGAGGGGCTGAAACAGAGGGCGAGAAACAGAGGGGCCGAAACAGAGGGCGAGAAACAGAGTTCTGAAACAGAGGGCAAGAAACAGAGGGGCCGAAACAGAGGGGCTGAAACAGAAGGCGAGAAACAGAGGAGCTGAAACAGAGGGCGTGAAACAGAGGGGCTGAAACAGAGGGGGATAAACAGAGCGGCTGAAACAGAGGGCGAGAAACAGAGGGGCAGAAACAGAGGGCGAGAAACAGAGGGGCTGAAACAGAGGGTGAGAAACAGAGGGGCTGAATCAGAGGGGCTGAAACAGAGGGCAAGAAACTGAGGGGCTGAAACAGAGGGCGAGAAACAGAGGGGCTGAAACAGAGGGTGAGAAACAGAGGGGCAGAAACAGAGGGCGAGAAACAGAGTGGCTGAAACAGAGGGGCCGAAACAAAGAGCGCGAAACAGAGGGGCTGAAACAGAGGGCGAGAAACAGAGGGGCTGAAACAGAGCGGCTGAAACAGAGGGGCTAAATTAGAGGGGCAGAAACAGAGGGCGAGAAACAGAGGGGCTGAAACAGAGGGCGAGAAACAGAGGTGCTGAAACAGAGGGGCTGAAACAAAGGGGCTGAAACAGAGGGGCTGAAACAGACGGCGTGAAACAGAGGGGCTGAAACAGAGGGCGAGAAACAGAGGGGCTGAAACAGAGGGGCTGAAACAGAAGGGCTGAAACAGAGGCACTGAAACAGAGGGCGAGAAACAGAGGGGCTGAATCAGAGGGGCTGAATCAGAGGGGCTGAAACAGAGGGGCTGAAACAGAGGGCGAGAATCAGAGGGGCTGGAGGAGAGGGCGAGAAACAGAGGGCGAGGAACAGTGGGGCTGAAACAGAGGGGCTGAAACAGAGGGGCTGAAACAGAGGGGCTGATACAGAGGGCGAGAAACAGAGGGACTGAAATAGAGGGCGATAAACAGAGGGGCTGAAACAGAGGGCGAGAAACAGAGGGGCTGAAAGAGAGGGGCTGAAACAGAGGTGCTGAAACAGAAGGCGAGAAACAGAGAGGCTGAAACAGAGGGCGAGAAACAGAGGGGCCGAAACAGAGGGCGAGAAACAGAGGGGCTGAAACAGAGGGCGAGAACCAGAGGGGCTGAAACAGAGGGGCTGAAACAGAAGGCGAGAAACAGAGGGGCTGAAACAGAGGGCGATAAACAGAGGGGCTGAAACAGAGGGCGAGAAACAGAGGGGCTGAAACAGAGGGGCTGAAACAGAGGGGCTGAAACAGAAGGCGAGAAACAGAGGGGCTGAAACAGAGGGCGAGAAACAGAGGGGCCGATACAGAGGGCCAGAAACAGAGGGCGAGAAACAGAGGGACTGAAACAGAGGGGCTGAATCCGAGGGGCTGAAACAGAGGGGCTGAAACAGAGGGCGAGAAAAAGAGGGGCTGAAACCGAGGGGATGAATCAGAGGGGCTGAAACAGAGGGTCTGAAACAGTGGGCGAGAAACAGAGGGGCTGAAACAGAGGGCGAGAAACAGAGGGGCATAAACAGAGGGCGAGAAACAGAGGGGTTGAAACAGAGGGGCTGAAACAGAGGGGCTGAATCAGAGGGACTGATTCAGAGGGGCTGCAAAAGAGGGGCTGAATCAGCGGGGCTGAAACAGAGGGCGAGAAACAGAGGGGCTGAAACAGAGGGTGAGAGACAGAGGGGCAGAAACAGAGGGCGAGAAACAGAGGGGCTGAAACAGAGGGGCTGAAACAGAGGGCGAGAAACAGAGGAGCTGAAACAGAGGGCGAGAAACAGAGGGGCTGAACCAGAGGGGCTGAAACAGAGGGTGAGAAACAGAGGGGCTGAAACAGAGGGAGAGAAAGAGATAGGCTGAAACAGACGGGCTGAAACAGAGCGGCTGAAAAAGAGGGCGAAAAACAGAGGGGCTGAAACAGAAGGCGAGAAGCAGAGGGGCTGAAACAGAGGGGCTGAAACAGTGGGGCTGAAACAGAGGGCGAGAAACATAGGGGCTGAAACAGAGGGCGAGAAACAGAGGGGCTGAAACAGGGGGACTGAAACAGAGGGGCTAAATCAGAGGGGCAGAAACAGACGGCGTGAAACAGAGGGGCTGAAACAGAGTGGCTGAAACAGAGGGGCTGAAACAGAGGGCGAGAAACAGAGGGGCTGAAACAGAGGGCGTGACACAGAGGGGCTGAAACAGAGGGGTTGAAACAGAACGGCTGAAACAGAGGGGCTGAAACAGAGGGCGAGAAACAGAGGAGCTGAAACAGAGGGCGAGAAACAGAGGGGCTGAAACAGAGGGGCTGAAACAGAGGGGCTGAAACAGAGGATCTGAAACAGTGGGGCTGAAACAGAGGGCGAGAAACAGAGGGGCTGAAACAGAGGGCGAGAAACAGAGGGGCTTAAACAGAGGGCGAGAAACAGAGGGGCTGAATCAGAGGGGCTGAAACAGAGGGTGAGAAACAGAGGGGCTGAAACAGAGGGAGAGAAAGAGATAGGCTGAAGCAGACGGGCTGAAACAGAGGGGCTGAAACAGAGGGCGAGGAGCAGAGGGGCTGAAACAGAGGGGCTGAAACAGTGGGGCTGAAACAGAGGGGCTGGAACGGAGGGGGAGAAACATAGGGGCTGAAACAGAGGGGCTGAATCAGAGGGGCTGAAACAGAGGGCGAGAAACATAGGGGCTGAAACAGAGGGCGAGAAACAGAGGGGCTGAAACAGGGGGGCTGAAACAGAGGGGCTAAATCAAAACAGACGGCGAGAAACAGAGGGGCTGAAACAGAGGGCGAGAAACAGAGGGGCTGAAACAGAGTGGCTGAAACAGAGGGGCTGAAACAGAGGGCGAGAAACAGAGGGTCTGAAACAGAGGGCGTGACACAGAGGGGCTGGAACAGAGGGCGAGAAACAGAGGGGCTGAAACAGAGGGGTTGAAACAGAACGGCTGAAACAGAGGGGCTGAAACAGAGGGCGAGAAACAGAGGGGCTGAAACAGTGGGCGAGAAACAGAGGGCGAGAAACAGAGGGGCTGAAACAGAGGGGCTGATACAGACGGCGTGAAACAGAGGGGCTGAAACAGAGGGCGAGAAACAGAGGGGCTAAAACAGAGGGCTAGAAACAGAGAGGCTGAAACAGAGGGGCTGAAACAGAGGGGCTGAAACAGAGGGCGAGAAACAGAGAGGCTGAAACAGAGGGCGAGATAAAGAGGGGCTGAAACAGAGAGCGACAAACAGAGGGGCTGAAACAGAGGGTGAGAAACAGAGGGGCTGAAACAGAGGGGCTGAATCAGAGGGGCTGAAACAGAGGGCGAGAAACATAGGGGCTGAAACAGAGGGCGAGAAACAGAGGGGCTGAAACAGGGGGGCTGAAACAGAGGGGCTAAATCAGAGGGGCAGAAACAGACGGCGAGAAACAGAGGGGCTGAAACAGAGGGCGAGAAACAGAGGGGCTGAAACAGAGTGGCTGAAACAGAGGGGCTGAAACAGAGGGCGAGAAACAGAGGGGCTGAAACAGAGGGCGTGACACAGAGGGGCTGGAACAGAGGGCGAGAAACAGAGGGGCTGAAACAGAGGGGTTGAAACAGAACGGCTGAAACAGAGGGGCTGAAACAGAGGGCGAGAAACAGAGGGGCTGAATCAGAGGGGCTGAATCAGAGGGGCTGAAACAGAGGGGCTGAAACAGAGGGCGAGAAACAGAGGGGCTGAAACAGTGGGCGAGAAACAGAGGGCGAGAAACAGAGGAGCTGAAACAGAGGGGCTGAAACAGAGGGGCTGATACAGACGGCGTGAAACAGAGGGGCTGAAACAGAGGGCGAGAAACAGAGGGGCTGAAACAGAGGGCTAGAAACAGAGAGGCTGAAACAGAGGGGCTGAAACAGAGGGGCTGAAACAGAGGGCGAGAAACAGAGAGGCTGAAACAGAGGGCGAGATAAAGAGGGGCTGAAACAGAGAGCGACAAACAGAGGGGCTGAAACAGAGGGTGAGAAACAGAGGGGCTGAAACAGAGGGGCTGAAACAGAGGGCGAGAAACAGAGGGGCTGAAACAGAGGGCGAGAAACAGAGGAGCTGAAACAGAGGGCGAGAAACAGAGGGCGAGAAACAGAGGGATTGAAACAGAGGGACTGAAACAGAGGGCGAGAAAAAGAGGGGCTGAAACAGAGGGGTGAATGAGAGGGGCTGAATCAGAGGGGCTGAATCAGAGGGGCTGAAACAGAGGGTGAGAAACAGAGGGGCTGAATCAGAGGGGCTGAAACAGAGGGCGAGAAACAGAGCGGCTGAATCATAGGGGCTAAATCAGAGAGGCTGCATCAGAGGGGCTGAAACAGAGGGGTGAATCAGAGGGGCTGAAACAGAGGGCGAGAAACAGAGGGGCTGAAACAGAGGGGCTGAAACAGAGGGGCTGAATCAGAGGGGCTGATTCAGAGGGGCTGAAACAGAGGGGCTGAATCAGCGGGGCTGAAACAGAGGGCGAGAAAAAGAGGGGCTGAAACAGAGGGGCTGAAACAGAGGGCGAGAAACAGAGGGGCTGTAAGAGAGGGCGAGAAACAGAGGGGCTGAAACAGAGGGCGAGAAACAGAGGGGCTGAAACAGAGGGGCTGAAACAGAGAGCGTGGAACAGAGGAACTGAAACAGAGGGGCTGAAACAGAGGAGCTGAATCAGAGGGGCTGATTCAGAGGGGCTGAAACAGAGGGGCTGAAACAGAGGGCGAGAAACAGACGGGCTGAAACAGAGGGCGAGAAACAGAGGGGCAGAAACAGAGGGCGAGAAACAGAATGGCTGAAACAGAGGGGCTGAAACAGATAGCGCGAAACAGGGGGGCTGAATCAGAGGGCGAGAAACAGAGGGGCTAAATAAGAGGGGCAGAAACAGAGGGCGAGAAACAGAGGGGCTGAAACAGAGGGCGAGAAACAGAGGTGCTGAAACAGAGGGGCTGAAACAGAGGGGCTGAAACAGAGGGGCTGAAACAGACGGCGAGAAACAGAGGGGCTGAAACAGAGGGCGAGAAACAGAGGGGCTGAAACAGAGGGGCTGAAACAGAAGGGCTGAAACAGAGGGGCTGAAATAGAGGGCGAGAAACAGAGGGGCTGAATCAGAGGGGCTGAATCAGAGGGGCTGAAAAAGCGGGGCTGAAATAGAGGGCGAGAATCAGAGGGGCTGTAACAGAGGGCGAGAAACAGAGGGCGAGAAACAGAGGGGCTGAAACAGAGTGGCTGAAACAGAGGGGCTGATACAGAGGGCGAGAAACAGAAGGGCTGAAACAGAGGGCGAGAAACAGAGAGGCTGAAACAGAAGGTGAGAAACAGAGTGGCTGAAACAGAGGGCGAGAAACAGAGTGGCTGAAACAGAGGGCCCGAAAAAGAGGGCGATAAACAGAGGGGCTGAAACAGAGGGGCTGAAACAGAGGGGCTGAAACAGAAGGTGAGAAACAGAGTGGCTGAAACAGTGGGCGAGAAACAGAGGGGCTGAAACAGAGGGCGAGAAACAGAGGGGCAGAAACAGAGGGCGAGAAACAGAGGGACTGAAACAGAGCGGCTGAAACAGAGGGGCTGAAACAGAGGGGCTGAAACAGAGGGGCTGATACAGACGGCGTGAAACAGAGGGGCTGAAACAGAGGGCGAGAAACAGAAGGGCTGAAACAGAGGGCTAGAAACAGAGGGGCTGAAACAGAGTGGCTGAAACAGAGGGCGAGATAAAGAGGGGCTGAAACAGAGAGCGACAAACAGAGGGGCTGAAACAGAGGGCGAGAAACAGAGGGGGTGAAACAGAGGGGCTGAAACAGAGGGCGAGAAACAGAGGGGCTGAAACAGAGGGCGAGAAACAGAAGGGCTGAAACAGAGGGCGAGAAACAGAGGGCGAGAAACAGAGGGATTGAAACAGAGGGACTGAAACAGAGGGCGAGAAAAAGAGGGGCTGAAACAGAGGGGTGAATGAGTGGGGCTGAATCAGAGGGGCTGAATCAGAGGGGCTGAAACAGAGGGTGAGAAACAAAGGGGCTGAAACAGAGGGGCTGAAACAGATGGGCTGAAACAGAGGGCGAGAAACAGAGCGGCTGAATCATAGGGGCTAAATCAGAGGGGCTGAATCAGAGGGGCTGAAACAGAGGGGTGAATCAGAGGGGCTGAAACAGAGGGCGAGAAACAGAGGGGCTGAAACAGAGGGCGAGAAACAGAGGGGCCGAAACAGAGGGCGATAAACAGAGGGGCTGAAACAGAGGGGCTGAAACAGAGGGGCTGAAACAGAAGGTGAGAAACAGAGTGTCTGAAACAGAGGGCGAGAAACAGAGTGGCTGAAACAGAGGGCGAGAAACAGAGGGCGAGAAACAGAGGGACTGAAACAGAGGGGCTGAATCAGAGTGGCTGAAACAGAGGGCGAGAAACAGAGGGGCTGAAACAGAGGGCGAGAAACAGAGGGGCTGAAACCGAGGGGCTGAATCAGAGGCGCTGAAACAGAGGGGCTGAAACAGTGGGCGAGAAACAGAGGGGCTGAAACAGAGGGCGAGAAACAGAGGGGCTGAAACAGAGGGCGAGAAACAGAGGGGCTGAAACAGAGCGGCTGAAACAGAGGGGCTGAAACAGAGGGGCTGAATCAGAGAGGCTGATTCAGAGGGGCTGCAACAGAGGGGCTGAATCACCGGGGCTGAAACAGAGGGCGAGAAACAGAGGGGCTGAAACAGAGGGCGAGAGACAGAGGGGCAGAAACAGTGGGCGAGAAACAGAGGGGCTGAAACAGAGAGGCTGAAACAGAGGGCGAGAAACAGGGGTACTGAAACAGAGGGCGAGTAACAGAGGGGCTGAAACAGAGGGGCTGAAACAGAGGGGCTGAAACAGAGGGGCTGAAACAGTGGGGCTGAAACAGAGGGCGAGAAACAGAGGGGCTGAAACAGAGGGCGAGAAACAGAGGGGCTGAAACAGAGGGCGAGAAACAGCGGGGCTGAATCAGAGGGGCTGAAACAGAGGGTGAGAAACATAGGAGCTGAAACAGAGGGCGAGAAACAGAGTGGCTGAAACAGACGGGCTGAAACAGAGGGGCTGAAAAAGAGGGCGAAAAACAGAGGGGCTGAAACAGAGGGCGAGAAACAGAGCGGCTGAAACAGAGGGGCTGAAACAGAGGGGCTGAAACAGAGGGGCTGGAACAGAGGGGGAGAAACAGAGGGGCTGAAACAGAGGGGCTGAATCAGAGGGGCTGAAACAGAGGGCGAGAAACATAGGGGCTGAAACAGACGGCGAGAAACAGAGGGGCTGAAACAGAGGAGCTGAAACAGAGGGGCTGAATCAGAGGGGCTAAATCAGAGGGGCTGAATCAGAGGGGCTGAAACAGAGGGCGAGAAACAGAGGGGCTGAAACAGGGGGGCTGAAACAGAGGGGCTAAATCAGAGGGGCAGAAACAGAGGGCGAGAAACAGAGGGGCTGAAAGAGATGGCGAGAAACAGAGGGGCGGAAACAGAGGGGCTGAAACAGAGGGGCTGAAACAGAGGGCGAGAAACAGAGGGGCTGAAACAGAGGGCGAGACACAGAGGGGCTGAAACAGAGGGCGAGAAACAGAGGGGCTGAAACAGAGGGGCTGAAACAGAAGGGCTGAAACAGAGGGGCTGAAACAGAGGGCGAGAAACAGAGGGGCTGAATCAGAGGGGCTGAATCAGAGGGGCTGAAACAGAGGGGCTGAAACAGAGGGCGAGAAACAGAGGGGCTGAAACAGTGGGCGAGAAACAGAGGGCGAGAAACAGAGGGGCTGAAGCAGAGGGGCTGAAACAGAGGGGCTGAAACAGAGGGGCTGATACTGACGGCGTGAAACAGAGGGGCTGAAACAGAGGGCGAGATAACAGAGGGGCTGAAACAGAGGGCGAGAAACAGAGGGTCTGAAACAGAGGGGCTGAAACAGAGGGGATGAAACAGAGGGCAAGAAACAGAGAGGCTGAAACAGAGGGCGAGAAACAGAGGGGCTGAAAGAGGGTGAGAAACAGAGGGGCTGAAACAGAGGGCGAGAAACAGAGGGGCTGAAACAGAGGGCGAGAAACAGAGGGCGAGAAACAGAGGGGCTGAATGAGTTTGTCTGAATCAGAGGGGCTGAATCAGAGGGGCAGAAACAGAGGGTGAGAAACAGAGGGGCTGAAACAGAGGGGCTGAAACAGATGGCGAGAAACAGAGGGGCTGAATCATAGGGGCTAAATCAGAGGGGCTGATTCAGAGGGGCTGCAACAGAGGGGCTGAATCACCGGGGCTGAAACAGAGGGCGCGAAACAGAGGGGCTGAAACAGAGGGCGAGAGACAGAGGGGCAGAAACAGTGGGCGAGAAACAGAGGGGCTGAAACAGAGAGGCTGAAACAGAGGGCGAGAAACAGGGGGACTGAAACAGAGGGCGAGTAACAGAGGGGCTGAAACAGAGGGGCTGAAACAGAGGGGCTGAAACAGAGGGGCTGAAACAGTGGGGCTGAAACAGAGGGCGAGAAACAGAGGGGCTGAAACAGAGGGCGAGAAACAGAGGGGCTGAAACAGAGGGCGCCAAACAGCGGGGCTGAATCAGAGGGGCTGAAACAGAGGGTGAGAAACATAGGAGCTGAAACAGAGGGCGAGAAACAGAGTGGCTGAAACAGATAGCGCGAAACAGGGGGGCTGAATCAGAGGGCGAGAAACAGAGGGGCTAAATAAGAGGGGCAGAAACAGAGGGCGAGAAACAGAGGGGCTGAAACAGAGGGCGAGAAACAGAGGTGCTGAAACAGAGGGGCTGAAACAGAGGGGCTGAAACAGAGGGGCTGAAACAGACGGCGAGAAACAGAGGGGCTGAAACAGAGGGCGAGAAACAGAGGGGCTGAAACAGAGGGGCTGAAACAGAAGGACTGAAACAGAGGGGCTGAAACAGAGGGCGAGAATCAGAGGGGCTGAATCAGAGGGGCTGAATCAGAGGGGCTGAAAAAGAGGGGCTGAAATAGAGGGCGAGAATCAGAGGGGCTGAAACAGAGGGCGAGAAACAGAGGGCGAGAAACAGAGGGGCTGAAACAGAGTGGCTGAAACAGAGGGGCTGATACAGAGGGCGAGAAACAGAAGGGCTGAAACAGAGGGCGAGAAACAGAGAGGCTGAAACAGAGGGCGAGAAACAGAGGGGCCGAAACAGAGGGCGATAAACAGAGGGGCTGAAACAGAGGGGCTGAAACAGAGGGGCTGAAACAGAAGGTGAGAAACAGAGTGGCTGAAACAGAGGGCGAGAAACAGAGTGGCTGAAACAGAGTGCCCGAAACAGAGGGCGATAAACAGAGGGGCTGAAACAGAGGGGCTGAAACAGAGGGGCTGAAACAGAAGGTGAGAAACAGAGTGGCTGAAACAGTGGGCGAGAAACAGAGGGGCTGAAACAGAGGGCGAGAAACAGAGGGGCAGAAACAGAGGGCGAGAAACAGAGGGGCTGAAACAGAGCGGCTGAAACAGAGGGGCTGAAACAGAGGGGCTGAAACAGAGGGGCTGATACAGACGGCGTGAAACAGAGGGGCTGAAACAGAGGGCGAGAAACAGAGGGGCTGAAACAGAGGGCTAGAAACAGAGGGGCTGAAACAGAGGGGCTGAAACAGAGGGGCTGAAACAGAGGGCGAGAAACAGAGAGGCTGAAACAGAGGGCGAGATAAAGAGGGGCTGAAACAGAGAGCGACAAACAGAGGGGCTGAAACAGAGGGCGAGAAACAGAGGGGGTGAAACAGAGGGGCTGAAACAGAGGGCGAGAAACAGAGAGGCTGAAACAGAGGCCGAGAAACAGAAGGGCTGAAACAGAGGGCGAGAAACAGAGGGCGAGAAACAGAGGGATTGAAACAGAGGGACTGAAACAGAGGGCGAGAAAAAGAGGGGCTGAAACAGAGGGGTGAATGAGTGGGGCTGAATCAGAGGGGCTGAATCAGAGGGGCTGAAACAGAGGGTGAGAAACAGAGGGGCTGAAACAGAGGGGCTGAAACAGATGGGCTGAAACAGAGGGCGAGAAACAGAGCGGCTGAATCATAGGGGCTAAATCAGAGGGGCTGAATCAGAGGGGCTGAAACAGAGGGGTGAATCAGAGGGGCTGAAACAGAGGGCGAGAAACAGAGGGGCTGAAACAGAGGGGCTGAAACAGAGGGGCTGAATCA
This sequence comes from Chiloscyllium punctatum, assembly GCF_047496795.1. NCBI lineage: Eukaryota > Metazoa > Chordata > Chondrichthyes > Orectolobiformes > Hemiscylliidae > Chiloscyllium > Chiloscyllium punctatum. Next base: position 415,479 of record NW_027309805.1, on the reverse strand, counting down.
GCGGGGCTGAAACAGAGGGCGAGAAAAAGAGGGGCTGAAACAGAGGGGCTGATACACAGGGCGAGAAACAGAGGGGCTGTAAGAGAGGGCGAGAAACAGAGGGGCTGAAACAGAGGGCGAGAAACAGAGGGTCTGAAACAGAGGGCGCGAAACAGAGGGGCTGAAGCAGAGGGGCTGAAACAGAGAGCGCGAAACAGAGGGGCTGGAACAGAGGGGCTGAAACAGAGGAGCTGAATCAGAGGGTCTGATTCAGAGGGGCTGAAACAGAGGGGCTGAAACAGAGGGCGAGAAACAGATGGGCTGAAACAGAGGGCGAGAAAACGAGGGGCAGAAACAGAGGGCGGGAAACAGAGGGGCTAAATAAGAAGGGCAGGAACAGAGGGCGAGAAACAGAGGGGCTGAAACAGAGGGCGAGAAACAGAGGTGCTGAAACAGAGGGGCTGAAACAGAGGGGCTGAAACAGAGGGGCTGAAATAAAGGGCGAGAATCAGAGGGGCTGAAACAGAGGGCGAGAATCAGAGGGCGAGAAACAGAGGGGCTGAAACAGAGGGGCTGAAACAGAGGGGCTGATACAGAGGGCGAGAAACAGAAGGGCTGAAACAGAGGGCGAGAAACAGAGAGGCTGAAACAGAGGGCGAGAAACAGAGGGGCCGAAACAGAGGGCGATAAACAGAGGGGCTGAAACAGAGGGGCTGAAACAGAGGGGCTGAAACAGAAGGTGAGAAACAGAGTGTCTGAAACAGAGGGCGAGAAACAGAGTGGCTGAAACAGAGGGCGAGAAACAGAGGGCGAGAAACAGAGGGACTGAAACAGAGGGGCTGAATCAGAGGGGCTGAAACAGAGGGCGAGAAACAGAGGGGCTGAAACAGAGGGCGAGAAACAGAGGGGCTGAAACCGAGGGGCTGAATCAGAGGGGCTGAAACAGAGAGGCTGAAACAGTGGGCGAGAAACAGAGGGGCTGAAACAGAGGGCGAGAAACAGAGGGGCAGAAACAGAGGGGGAGAAACAAAGGGGCTGAAACAGAGCGGCTGAAACAGAGGGGCTGAAACAGAGGGGCTGAATCAGAGGGGCTGATTCAGAGGGGCTGCAACAGAGGGGCTGAATCACCGGGGCTGAAACAGAGGGCGAGAAACAGAGGGGCTGAAACAGAGGGCGAGAGACAGAGGGGCAGAATCAGAGGGCGAGAAACAGAGGGGCTGAAACAGAGAGGCTGAAACAGAGGGCGAGAAACAGGGAGACTGAAACAGAGGGCGAGTAACAGAGGGGCTGAAACAGAGGGGCTGAAACAGAGGGGCTGAAACAGAGGGGCTGAAACAGTGGGGCTGAAACAGAGGGCGAGAAACAGAGGGGCTGAAACAGAGGGCGAGAAACAGAGGGGCTGAAACAGAGGGCGAGAAACAACGGGGCTGAATCAGAGGGGCTGAAACAGAGGGTGAGAAACATAGGAGCTGAAACAGAGGGCGAGAAACAGAGTGGCTGAAACAGACGGGCTGAAACAGAGGGGCTGAAAAAGAGGGCGAAAAACAGAGGGGCTGAAACAGAGGGCGAGAAACAGAGCGGCTGAAACAGAGGGGCTGAAACAGAGGGGCTGAAACAGAGGGGCTGGAACAGAGGGGGAGAAACAGAGGGGCTGAAACAGAGGGGCTGAATCAGAGGGGCTGAAACAGAGGGCGAGAAACATAGGGGCTGAAACAGACGGCGAGAAACAGAGGGGCTGAAACAGAGGAGCTGAAACAGAGGGGCTGAATCAGAGGGGCTAAATCAGAGGGGCTGAATCAGAGGGGCTGAAACAGAGGGCGAGAAACAGAGGGGCTGAAACAGGGGGGCTGAAACAGAGGGGCTAAATCAGAGGGGCAGAAACAGAGGGCGAGAAACAGAGGGGCTGAAAGAGATGGCGAGAAACAGAGGGGCGGAAACAGAGGGGCTGAAACAGAGGGGCTGAAACAGAGGGCGAGAAACAGAGGGGCTGAAACAGAGGGCGAGGAGCAGAGGGGCTGAAACAGAGGGGCTGAAACTGTGGGGCTGAAACAGAGGGGCTGGAACAGAGGGGGAGAAACAGAGGGGCCGAAACAGAGGGCGATAAACAGAGGGGCTGAAACAGAGGGGCTGAAACAGAGGGGCTGAAACAGAAGGTGAGAAACAGAGTGTCTGAAACAGAGGGCGAGAAACAGAGTGGCTGAAACAGAGGGCGAGAAACAGAGGGCGAGAAACAGAGGGACTGAAACAGAGGGGCTGAATCAGAGGGGCTGAAACAGAGGGCGAGAAACAGCGGGGCTGAAACAGAGGGCGAGAAACAGAGGGGCTGAAACCGAGGGGCTGAATCAGAGGGGCTGAAACAGAGAGGCTGAAACAGTGGGCGAGAAACAGAGGGGCTGAAACAGAGGGCGAGAAACAGAGGGGCAGAAACAGAGGGGGAGAAACAAAGGGGCTGAAACAGAGCGGCTGAAACAGAGGGGCTGAAACAGAGGGGCTGAATCAGAGGGGCTGATTCAGAGGGGCTGCAACAGAGGGGCTGAATCACCGGGGCTGAAACAGAGGGCGAGAAACAGAGGGGCTGAAACAGAGGGCGAGAGACAGAGGGGCAGAATCAGAGGGCGAGAAACAGAGGGGCTGAAACAGAGAGGCTGAAACAGAGGGCGAGAAACAGGGAGACTGAAACAGAGGGCGAGTAACAGAGGGGCTGAAACAGAGGGGCTGAAACAGAGGGGCTGAAACAGAGGGGCTGAAACAGTGGGGCTGAAACAGAGGGCGAGAAACAGAGGGGCTGAAACAGAGGGCGAGAAACAGAGGGGCTGAAACAGAGGGCGAGAAACAACGGGGCTGAATCAGAGGGGCTGAAACAGAGGGTGAGAAACATAGGAGCTGAAACAGAGGGCGAGAAACAGAGTGGCTGAAACAGACGGGCTGAAACAGAGGGGCTGAAAAAGAGGGCGAAAAACAGAGGGGCTGAAACAGAGGGCGAGAAACAGAGCGGCTGAAACAGAGGGGCTGAAACAGAGGGGCTGAAACAGAGGGGCTGGAACAGAGGGGGAGAAACAGAGGGGCTGAAACAGAGGGGCTGAATCAGAGGGGCTGAAACAGAGGGCGAGAAACATAGGGGCTGAAACAGACGGCGAGAAACAGAGGGGCTGAAACAGAGGAGCTGAAACAGAGGGGCTGAATCAGAGGGGCTAAATCAGAGGGGCTGAATCAGAGGGGCTGAAACAGAGGGCGAGAAACAGAGGGGCTGAAACAGGGGGGCTGAAACAGAGGGGCTAAATCAGAGGGGCAGAAACAGAGGGCGAGAAACAGAGGGGCTGAAAGAGATGGCGAGAAACAGAGGGGCGGAAACAGAGGGGCTGAAACAGAGGGGCTGAAACAGAGGGCGAGAAACAGAGGGGCTGAAACAGAGGGCGAGGAGCAGAGGGGCTGAAACAGAGGGGCTGAAACAGTGGGGCTGAAACAGAGGGGCTGGAACAGAGGGGGAGAAACATAGGGGCTGAAACAGAGGGGATGAATCAGAGGGGCTGAAACAGAGGGCGAGAAACATAGGGGCTGAAACAGAGGGCGAGAAACAGAGGGGCTGAAACAGGGGGGCTGAAACAGAGGGGCTAAATCAGAGGGGCAGAAACAGACGGCGAGAAACAGAGGGGCTGAAACAGAGGGCGAGAAACAGAGGGGCTGAAACAGAGTGGCTGAAACAGAGGGGCTGAAACAGAGGGCGAGAAACAGAGGGTCTGAAACAGAGGGCGTGACACAGAGGGGCTGGAACAGAGGGCGAGAAACAGAGGGGCTGAAACAGAGGGGTTGAAACAGAACGGCTGAAACAGAGGGGCTGAAACAGAGGGCGAGAAACAGAGGGGCTGAATCAGAGGGGCTGAATCAGAGGGGCTGAAACAGAGGGGCTGAAACAGAGGGCGAGAAACAGAGGGGCTGAAACAGTGGGCGAGAAACAGAGGGCGAGAAACAGAGGGGCTGAAACAGAGGGGCTGAAACAGAGGGGCTGATACAGATGGCGTGAAACAGAGGGGCTGAAACAGAGGGCGAGAAACAGAGGGGCTGAAACAGAGGGCTAGAAACAGAGGGGCTGAAACAGAGGGGCTGAAACAGAGGGGCTGAAACAGAGGGCGAGAAACAGAGAGGCTGAAACAGAGGGCGAGATAAAGAGGGGCTGAAACAGAGAGCGACAAACAGAGGGGCTGAAACAGAGGGTGAGAAACAGAGGGGCTGAAACAGAGGGGCTGAAACAGAGGGCGAGAAACAGAGGGGCTGAAACAGAGGGCGAGAAACAGAGGAGCTGAAACAGAGGGCGAGAAACAGAGGGCGAGAAACAGAGGGATTGAAACAGAGGGACTGAAACAGAGGGCGAGAAAAAGAGGGGCTGAAACAGAGGGGTGAATGAGAGGGGCTGAATAAGAGGGGCTGAATCAGAGGGGCTGAAACAGAGGGTGAGAAACAGAGGGGCTGAAACAGAGGGGCTGAAACAGATGGGCTGAAACAGAGGGCGAGAAACAGAGCGGCTGAATCATAGGGGCTAAATCAGAGAGGCTGCATCAGAGGGGCTGAAACAGAGGGGTGAATCAGAGGGGCTGAAACAGAGGGCGAGAAACAGAGGGGCTGAAACAGAGGGGCTGAAACAGAGGGGCTGAATCAGAGGGGCTGATTCAGAGGGGCTGAAACAGAGGGGCTGAATCAGCGGGGCTGAAACAGAGGGCGAGAAAAAGAGGGGCTGAAACAGAGGGGCTGAAACAGAGGGCGAGAAACAGAGGGGCTGTAAGAGAGGGCGAGAAACAGAGGGGCTGAAACAGAGGGCGAGAAACAGAGGGGCTGAAACAGAGGGGCTGAAACAGAGAGCGTGGAACAGAGGAACTGAAACAGAGGGGCTGAAACAGAGGAGCTGAATCAGAGGGGCTGATTCAGAGGGGCTGAAACAGAGGGGCTGAAACAGAGGGCGAGAAACAGACGGGCTGAAACAGAGGGCGAGAAACAGAGGGGCAGAAACAGAGGGCGAGAAACAGAATGGCTGAAACAGAGGGGCTGAAACAGATTGCGCGAAATAGGGGGGCTGAATCAGAGGGCGAGAAACAGAGGGGCTAAATAAGAGGGGCAGAAACAGAGGGCGAGAAACAGAGGGGCTGAAACAGAGGGCGAGAAACAGAGGTGCTGAAACAGAGGGGCTGAAACAGAGGGGCTGAAACAGAGGGGCTGAAACAGACGGCGAGAAACAGAGGGGCTGAAACAGAGGGCGAGAAACAGAGGGGCTGAAACAGAGGGGCTGAAACAGAAGGGCTGAAACAGAGGGGCTGAAATAGAGGGCGAGAAACAGAGGGGCTGAATCAGAGGTGCTGAATCAGAGGGGCTGAAAAAGCGGGGCTGAAATAGAGGGCGAGAATCAGAGGGGCTGTAACAGAGGGCGAGAAACAGAGGGCGAGAAACAGAGGGGCTGAAACAGAGTGGCTGAAACAGAGGGGCTGATACAGAGGGCGAGAAACAGAAGGGCTGAAACAGAGGGCGAGAAACAGAGAGGCTGAAACAGAGGGCGAGAAACAGAGGGGCCGAAACAGAGGGCGATAATCAGAGGGGCTGAAACAGAGGGGCTGAAACAGAGGGGCTGAAACAGAAGGTGAGAAACAGAGTGGCTGAAACAGAGGGCGAGAAACAGAGTGGCTGAAACAGAGGGCCCAAAACAGAGGGCGATAAACAGAGGGGCTGAAACAGAGGGGCTGAAACAGAGGGGCTGAAACAGAAGGTGAGAAACAGAGTGGCTGAAACAGTGGGCGAGAAACAGAGGGGCTGAAACAGAGGGCGAGAAACAGAGGGGCAGAAACAGAGGGCGAGAAACAGAGGGGCTGATACAGACGGCGTGAAACAGAGGGGCTGAAACAGAGGGCGAGAAACAGAGGGGCTGAAACAGAGGGCTAGAAACAGAGGGGCTGAAACAGAGTGGCTGAAACAGAGGGGCTGAAACAGAGGGCGAGAAACAGAGAGGCTGAAACAGAGGGCGAGATAAAGAGGGGCTGAAACAGAGAGCGACAAACAGAGGGGCTGAAACAGAGGGCGAGAAACAGAGGGGGTGAAACAGAGGGGCTGAAACAGATGGGCTGAAACAGAGGGCGAGAAACAGAGGGGCTGAAACAGAGGGGCTGAAACAGATGGGCTGAAACAGAGGGCGAGAAACAGAGCGGCTGAATCATAGGGGCTAAATCAGAGGGGCTGAATCAGAGGGGCTGAAACAGAGGGGTGAATCAGAGGGGCTGAAACAGAGGGCGAGAAACAGAGGGGCTGAAACAGAGGGGCTGAAACAGAGGGGCTGAAACAGAGGGGCTGAAACAGATGGGCTGAAACAGAGGGCGAGAAACAGAGCGGCTGAATCATAGGGGCTAAATCAGAGGGGCTGAATCAGAGGGGCTGAAACAGAGGGGTGAATCAGAGGGGCTGAAACAGAGGGCGAGAAACAGAGGGGCTGAAACAGAGGGGCTGAAACAGAGGGGCTGAATCAGCGGGGCTGAAACAGAGGGCGAGAAAAAGAGGGGCTGAAACAGAGGGGCTGATACACAGGGCGAGAAACAGAGGGGCTGTAAGAGAGGGCGAGAAACAGAGGGGCTGAAACAGAGGGCGAGAAACAGAGGGTCTGAAACAGAGGGCGCGAAACAGAGGGGCTGAAGCAGAGGGGCTGAAACAGAGAGCGCGAAACAGAGGGGCTGGAACAGAGGGGCTGAAACAGAGGAGCTGAATCAGAGGGTCTGATTCAGAGGGGCTGAAACAGAGGGGCTGAAACAGAGGGCGAGAAACAGATGGGCTGAAACAGAGGGCGAGAAAACGAGGGGCAGAAACAGAGGGCGGGAAACAGAGGGGCTAAATAAGAAGGGCAGGAACAGAGGGCGAGAAACAGAGGGGCTGAAACAGAGGGCGAGAAACAGAGGTGCTGAAACAGAGGGGCTGAAACAGAGGGGCTGAAACAGAGGGGCTGAAATAAAGGGCGAGAATCAGAGGGGCTGAAACAGAGGGCGAGAATCAGAGGGCGAGAAACAGAGGGGCTGAAACAGAGGGGCTGAAACAGAGGGGCTGATACAGAGGGCGAGAAACAGAAGGGCTGAAACAGAGGGCGAGAAACAGAGAGGCTGAAACAGAGGGCGAGAAACAGAGGGGCCGAAACAGAGGGCGATAAACAGAGGGGCTGAAACAGAGGGGCTGAAACAGAGGGGCTGAAACAGAAGGTGAGAAACAGAGTGTCTGAAACAGAGGGCGAGAAACAGAGTGGCTGAAACAGAGGGCGAGAAACAGAGGGCGAGAAACAGAGGGACTGAAACAGAGGGGCTGAATCAGAGGGGCTGAAACAGAGGGCGAGAAACAGAGGGGCTGAAACAGAGGGCGAGAAACAGAGGGGCTGAAACCGAGGGGCTGAATCAGAGGGGCTGAAACAGAGAGGCTGAAACAGTGGGCGAGAAACAGAGGGGCTGAAACAGAGGGCGAGAAACAGAGGGGCAGAAACAGAGGGGGAGAAACAAAGGGGCTGAAACAGAGCGGCTGAAACAGAGGGGCTGAAACAGAGGGGCTGAATCAGAGGGGCTGATTCAGAGGGGCTGCAACAGAGGGGCTGAATCACCGGGGCTGAAACAGAGGGCGAGAAACAGAGGGGCTGAAACAGAGGGCGAGAGACAGAGGGGCAGAATCAGAGGGCGAGAAACAGAGGGGCTGAAACAGAGAGGCTGAAACAGAGGGCGAGAAACAGGGAGACTGAAACAGAGGGCGAGTAACAGAGGGGCTGAAACAGAGGGGCTGAAACAGAGGGGCTGAAACAGAGGGGCTGAAACAGTGGGGCTGAAACAGAGGGCGAGAAACAGAGGGGCTGAAACAGAGGGCGAGAAACAGAGGGGCTGAAACAGAGGGCGAGAAACAACGGGGCTGAATCAGAGGGGCTGAAACAGAGGGTGAGAAACATAGGAGCTGAAACAGAGGGCGAGAAACAGAGTGGCTGAAACAGTCGGGCTGAAACAGAGGGGCTGAAAAAGAGGGCGAAAAACAGAGGGGCTGAAACAGAGGGCGAGAAACAGAGCGGCTGAAACAGAGGGGCTGAAACAGAGGGGCTGAAACAGAGGGGCTGGAACAGAGGGGGAGAAACAGAGGGGCTGAAACAGAGGGGCTGAATCAGAGGGGCTGAAACAGAGGGCGAGAAACATAGGGGCTGAAACAGACGGCGAGAAACAGAGGGGCTGAAACAGAGGAGCTGAAACAGAGGGGCTGAATCAGAGGGGCTAAATCAGAGGGGCTGAATCAGAGGGGCTGAAACAGAGGGCGAGAAACAGAGGGGCTGAAACAGGGGGGCTGAAACAGAGGGGCTAAATCAGAGGGGCAGAAACAGAGGGCGAGAAACAGAGGGGCTGAAAGAGATGGCGAGAAACAGAGGGGCGGAAACAGAGGGGCTGAAACAGAGGGGCTGAAACAGAGGGCGAGAAACAGAGGGGCTGAAACAGAGGGCGAGGAGCAGAGGGGCTGAAACAGAGGGGCTGAAACAGTGGGGCTGAAACAGAGGGGCTGGAACAGAGGGGGAGAAACATAGGGGCTGAAACAGAGGGGATGAATCAGAGGGGCTGAAACAGAGGGCGAGAAACATAGGGGCTGAAACAGAGGGCGAGAAACAGAGGGGCTGAAACAGGGGGGCTGAAACAGAGGGGCTAAATCAGAGGGGCAGAAACAGACGGCGAGAAACAGAGGGGCTGAAACAGAGGGCGAGAAACAGAGGGGCTGAAACAGAGTGGCTGAAACAGAGGGGCTGAAACAGAGGGCGAGAAACAGAGGGTCTGAAACAGAGGGCGTGACACAGAGGGGCTGGAACAGAGGGCGAGAAACAGAGGGGCTGAAACAGAGGGGTTGAAACAGAACGGCTGAAACAGAGGGGCTGAAACAGAGGGCGAGAAACAGAGGGGCTGAATCAGAGGGGCTGAATCAGAGGGGCTGAAACAGAGGGGCTGAAACAGAGGGCGAGAAACAGAGGGGCTGAAACAGTGGGCGAGAAACAGAGGGCGAGAAACAGAGGGGCTGAAACAGAGGGGCTGAAACAGAGGGGCTGATACAGACGGCGTGAAACAGAGGGGCTGAAACAGAGGGCGAGAAACAGAGGGGCTGAAACAGAGGGCTAGAAACAGAGGGGCTGAAACAGAGGGGCTGAAACAGAGGGGCTGAAACAGAGGGCGAGAAACAGAGAGGCTGAAACAGAGGGCGAGATAAAGAGGGGCTGAAACAGAGAGCGACAAACAGAGGGGCTGAAACAGAGGGTGAGAAACAGAGGGGCTGAAACAGAGGGGCTGAAACAGAGGGCGAGAAACAGAGGGGCTGAAACAGAGGGCGAGAAACAGAGGAGCTGAAACAGAGGGCGAGAAACAGAGGGCGAGAAACAGAGGGATTGAAACAGAGGGACTGAAACAGAGGGCGAGAAAAAGAGGGGCTGAAACAGAGGGGTGAATGAGAGGGGCTGAATCAGAGGGGCTGAATCAGAGGGGCTGAAACAGAGGGTGAGAAACAGAGGGGCTGAAACAGAGGGGCTGAAACAGATGGGCTGAAACAGAGGGCGAGAAACAGAGCGGCTGAATCATAGGGGCTAAATCAGAGAGGCTGCATCAGAGGGGCTGAAACAGAGGGGTGAATCAGAGGGGCTGAAACAGAGGGCGAGAAACAGAGGGGCTGAAACAGAGGGGCTGAAACAGAGGGGCTGAATCAGAGGGGCTGATTCAGAGGGGCTGAAACAGAGGGGCTGAATCAGCGGGGCTGAAACAGAGGGCGAGAAAAAGAGGGGCTGAAACAGAGGGGCTGAAACAGAGGGCGAGAAACAGAGGGGCTGTAAGAGAGGGCGAGAAACAGAGGGGCTGAAACAGAGGGCGAGAAACAGAGGGGCTGAAACAGAGGGGCTGAAACAGAGAGCGTGGAACAGAGGAACTGAAACAGAGGGGCTGAAACAGAGGAGCTGAATCAGAGGGGCTGATTCAGAGGGGCTGAAACAGAGGGGCTGAAACAGAGGGCGAGAAACAGACGGGCTGAAACAGAGGGCGAGAAACAGAGGGGCAGAAACAGAGGGCGAGAAACAGAATGGCTGAAACAGAGGGGCTGAAACAGATAGCGCGAAACAGGGGGGCTGAATCAGAGGGCGAGAAACAGAGGGGCTAAATAAGAGGGGCAGAAACAGAGGGCGAGAAACAGAGGGGCTGAAACAGAGGGCGAGAAACAGAGGTGCTGAAACAGAGGGGCTGAAACAGAGGGGCTGAAACAGAGGGGCTGAAACAGACGGCGAGAAACAGAGGGGCTGAAACAGAGGGCGAGAAACAGAGGGGCTGAAACAGAGGGGCTGAAACAGAAGGGCTGAAACAGAGGGGCTGAAATAGAGGGCGAGAAACAGAGGGGCTGAATCAGAGGTGCTGAATCAGAGGGGCTGAAAAAGCGGGGCTGAAATAGAGGGCGAGAATCAGAGGGGCTGTAACAGAGGGCGAGAAACAGAGGGCGAGAAACAGAGGGGCTGAAACAGAGTGGCTGAAACAGAGGGGCTGATACAGAGGGCGAGAAACAGAAGGGCTGAAACAGAGGGCGAGAAACAGAGAGGCTGAAACAGAGGGCGAGAAACAGAGGGGCCGAAACAGAGGGCGATAATCAGAGGGGCTGAAACAGAGGGGCTGAAACAGAGGGGCTGAAACAGAAGGTGAGAAACAGAGTGGCTGAAACAGAGGGCGAGAAACAGAGTGGCTGAAACAGAGGGCCCAAAACAGAGGGCGATAAACAGAGGGGCTGAAACAGAGGGGCTGAAACAGAGGGGCTGAAACAGAAGGTGAGAAACAGAGTGGCTGAAACAGTGGGCGAGAAACAGAGGGGCTGAAACAGAGGGCGAGAAACAGAGGGGCAGAAACAGAGGGCGAGAAACAGAGGGGCTGATACAGACGGCGTGAAACAGAGGGGCTGAAACAGAGGGCGAGAAACAGAGGGGCTGAAACAGAGGGCTAGAAACAGAGGGGCTGAAACAGAGTGGCTGAAACAGAGGGGCTGAAACAGAGGGCGAGAAACAGAGAGGCTGAAACAGAGGGCGAGATAAAGAGGGGCTGAAACAGAGAGCGACAAACAGAGGGGCTGAAACAGAGGGCGAGAAACAGAGGGGGTGAAACAGAGGGGCTGAAACAGAGGGCGAGAAACAGAGGGGCTGAAACAGAGGGCGAGAAACAGAAGGGCTGAAACAGAGGGCGAGAAACAGAGGGCGAGAAACAGAGGGATTGAAACAGAGGGACTGAAACAGAGGGCGAGAAAAAGAGGGGCTGAAACAGAGGGGTGAATGAGTGGGGCTGAATCAGAGGGGCTGAATCAGAGGGGCTGAAACATAGGGTGAGAAACAGAGGGGCTGAAACAGAGGGGCTGAAACAGATGGGCTGAAACAGAGGGCGAGAAACAGAGCGGCTGAATCATAGGGGCTAAATCAGAGGGGCTGAATCAGAGGGGCTGAAACAGAGGGGTGAATCAGAGGGGCTGAAACAGAGGGCGAGAAACAGAGGGGCTGAAACAGAGGGCGAGAAACAGAGGGGCCGAAACAGAGGGCGATAAACAGAGGGGCTGAAACAGAGGGGCTGAAACAGAGGGGCTGAAACAGAAGGTGAGAAACAGAGTGTCTGAAACAGAGGGCGAGAAACAGAGTGGCTGAAACAGAGGGCGAGAAACAGAGGGCGAGAAACAGAGGGACTGAAACAGAGGGGCTGAATCAGAGGGGCTGAAACAGAGGGCGAGAAACAGAGGGGCTGAAACAGAGGGCGAGAAACAGAGGGGCTGAAACCGAGGGGCTGAATCAGAGGCGCTGAAAGAGAGGGGCTGAAACAGTGGGCGAGAAACAGAGGGGCTGAAACAGAGGGGCTGAATCAGAGAGGCTGATTCAGAGGGGCTGCAACAGAGGGGCTGAATCACCGGGGCTGAAACAGAGGGCGAGAAACAGAGGGGCTGAAACAGAGGGCGAGAGACAGAGGGGCAGAAACAGTGGGCGAGAAACAGAGGGGCTGAAACAGAGAGGCTGAAACAGAGGGCGAGAAACAGGGAGACTGAAACAGAGGGCGAGTAACAGAGGGGCTGAAACAGAGGGGCTGAAACAGAGGGGCTGAAACAGTGGGGCTGAAACAGAGGGCGAGAAACAGAGGGGCTGAAACAGAGGGCGAGAAACAGAGGGGCTGAAACAGAGGGCGAGAAACAGCGGGGCTGAATCAGAGGGGCTGAAACAGAGGGTGAGAAACATAGGAGCTGAAACAGAGGGCGAGAAACAGAGTGGCTGAAACAGACGGGCTGAAACAGAGGGGCTGAAAAAGAGGGCGAAAAACAGAGGGGCTGAAACAGAGGGCGAGAAACAGAGCGGCTGAAACAGAGGGGCTGAAACAGAGGGGCTGAAACAGAGGGGCTGGAACAGAGGGGGAGAAACAGAGGGGCTGAAACAGAGGGGCTGAATCAGAGGGGCTGAAACAGAGGGCGAGAAACATAGGGGCTGAAACAGACGGCGAGAAACAGAGGGGCTGAAACAGAGGAGCTGAAACAGAGGGGCTGAATCAGAGGGGCTAAATCAGAGGGGCTGAATCAGAGGGGCTGAAACAGAGGGCGAGAAACAGAGGGGCTGAAACAGGGGGGCTGAAACAGAGGGGCTAAATCAGAGGGGCAGAAACAGAGGGCGAGAAACAGAGGGGCTGAAAGAGATGGCGAGAAACAGAGGGGCGGAAACAGAGGGGCTGAAACAGAGGGGCTGAAACAGAGGGCGAGAAACAGAGGGGCTGAAACAGAGGGCGAGAAACAGAGGGGCTGAAACCGAGGGGCTGAATCAGAGGCGCTGAAACAGAGGGGCTGAATCAGAGAGGCTGATTCAGAGGGGCTGCAACAGAGGGGCTGAATCACCGGGGCTGAAACAGAGGGCGAGAAACAGAGGGGCTGAAACAGAGGGCGAGAGACAGAGGGGCAGAAACAGTGGGCGAGAAACAGAGGGGCTGAAACAGAGAGGCTGAAACAGAGGGCGAGAAACAGGGGTACTGAAACAGAGGGCGAGTAACAGAGGGGCTGAAACAGAGGGGCTGAAACAGAGGGGCTGAAACAGAGGGGCTGAAACAGTGGGGCTGAAACAGAGGGCGAGAAACAGAGGGGCTGAAACAGAGGGCGAGAAACAGAGGGGCTGAAACAGAGGGCGAGAAACAGCGGGGCTGAATCAGAGGGGCTGAAACAGAGGGTGAGAAACATAGGAGCTGAAACAGAGGGCGAGAAACAGAGTGGCTGAAACAGACGGGCTGAAACAGAGGGGCTGAAAAAGAGGGCGAAAAACAGAGGGGCTGAAACAGAGGGCGAGAAACAGAGGGCGAGAAACAGAGGGACTGAAACAGAGGGGCTGAATCAGAGGGGCTGAAACAGAGGGCGAGAAACAGAGGGGCTGAAACAGAGGGCGAGAAACAGAGGGGCTGAAACCGAGGGGCTGAATCAGAGGCGCTGAAACAGAGGGGCTGAAACAGTGGGCGAGAAACAGAGGGGCTGAAACAGAGGGCGAGAAACAGAGGGGCAGAAACAGAGGGCGAGAAACAGAGGGGCTGAAACAGAGCGGCTGAAACAGAGGGGCTGAAACAGAGGGGCTGAATCAGAGAGGCTGATTCAGAGGGGCTGCAACAGAGGGGCTGAATCACCGGGGCTGAAACAGAGGGCGAGAAACAGAGGGGCTGAAACAGAGGACGAGAGACAGAGGGGCAGAAACAGTGGGCGAGAAACAGAGGGGCTGAAACAGAGAGGCTGAAACAGAGGGCGAGAAACAGGGAGACTGAAACAGAGGGCGAGTAACAGAGGGGCTGAAACAGAGGGGCTGAAACAGAGGGGCTGAAACAGAGGGGCTGAAACAGTGGGGCTGAAACAGAGGGCGAGAAACAGAGGGGCTGAAACAGAGGGCGAGAAACAGAGGGGCTGAAACAGAGGGCGAGAAACAGCGGGGCTGAATCAGAGGGGCTGAAACAGAGGGTGAGAAACATAGGAGCTGAAACAGAGGGCGAGAAACAGAGTGGCTGAAACAGACGGGCTGAAACAGAGGGGCTGAAAAAGAGGGCGAAAAACAGAGGGGCTGAAACAGAGGGCGAGAAACAGAGCGGCTGAAACAGAGGGGCTGAAACAGAGGGGCTGAAACAGAGGGGCTGGAACAGAGGGGGAGAAACAGAGGGGCTGAAACAGAGGGGCTGAATCAGAGGGGCTGAAACAGAGGGCGAGAAACATAGGGGCTGAAACAGACGGCGAGAAACAGAGGGGCTGAAACAGAGGAGCTGAAACAGAGGGGCTGAATCAGAGGGGCTAAATCAGAGGGGCTGAATCAGAGGGGCTGAAACAGAGGGCGAGAAACAGAGGGGCTGAAACAGGGGGGCTGAAACAGAGGGGCTAAATCAGAGGGGCAGAAACAGAGGGCGAGAAACAGAGGGGCTGAAAGAGATGGCGAGAAACAGAGGGGCGGAAACAGAGGGGCTGAAACAGAGGGGCTGAAACAGAGGGCGAGAAACAGAGGGGCTGAAACAGAGGGCGAGAAACAGAGGGGCTGAAACCGAGGGGCTGAATCAGAGGCGCTGAAACAGAGGGGCTGAAACAGTGGGCGAGAAACAGAGGGGCTGAAACAGAGGGCGAGAAACAGAGGGGCAGAAACAGAGGGCGAGAAACAGAGGGGCTGAAACAGAGCGGCTGAAACAGAGGGGCTGAAACAGAGGGGCTGAATCAGAGAGGCTGATTCAGAGGGGCTGCAACAGAGGGGCTGAATCACCGGGGCTGAAACAGAGGGCGAGAAACAGAGGGGCTGAAACAGAGGGCGAGAGACAGAGGGGCAGAAACAGTGGGCGAGAAACAGAGGGGCTGAAACAGAGAGGCTGAAACAGAGGGCGAGAAACAGGGGTACTGAAACAGAGGGCGAGTAACAGAGGGGCTGAAACAGAGGGGCTGAAACAGAGGGGCTGAAACAGAGGGGCTGAAACAGTGGGGCTGAAACAGAGGGCGAGAAACAGAGGGGCTGAAACAGAGGGCGAGAAACAGAGGGGCTGAAACAGAGGGCGAGAAACAGCGGGGCTGAATCAGAGGGGCTGAAACAGAGGGTGAGAAACATAGGAGCTGAAACAGAGGGCGAGAAACAGAGTGGCTGAAACAGACGGGCTGAAACAGAGGGGCTGAAAAAGAGGGCGAAAAACAGAGGGGCTGAAACAGAGGGCGAGAAACAGAGCGGCTGAAACAGAGGGGCTGAAACAGAGGGGCTGAAACAGAGGGGCTGGAACAGAGGGGGAGAAACAGAGGGGCTGAAACAGAGGGGCTGAATCAGAGGGGCTGAAACAGAGGGCGAGAAACATAGGGGCTGAAACAGACGGCGAGAAACAGAGGGGCTGAAACAGAGGAGCTGAAACAGAGGGGCTGAATCAGAGGGGCTAAATCAGAGGGGCTGAATCAGAGGGGCTGAAACAGAGGGCGAGAAACAGAGGGGCTGAAACAGGGGGGCTGAAACAGAGGGGCTAAATCAGAGGGGCAGAAACAGAGGGCGAGAAACAGAGGGGCTGAAAGAGATGGCGAGAAACAGAGGGGCGGAAACAGAGGGGCTGAAACAGAGGGGCTGAAACAGAGGGCGAGAAACAGAGGGGCTGAAACAGAGGGCGAGACACAGAGGGGCTGAAACAGAGGGCGAGAAACAGAGGGGCTGAAACAGAGGGGCTGAAACAGAAGGGCTGAAACAGAGGGGCTGAAACAGAGGGCGAGAAACAGAGGGGCTGAATCAGAGGGGCTGAATCAGAGGGGCTGAAACAGAGCGGCTGAAACAGAGGGCGAGAAACAGAGGGGCTGAAACAGTGGGCGAGAAACAGAGGGCGAGAAACAGAGGGGCTGAAGCAGAGGGGCTGAAACAGAGGGGCTGAAACAGAGGGGCTGATACTGACGGCGTGAAACAGAGGGGCTGAAACAGAGGGCGAGATAACAGAGGGGCTGAAACAGAGGGCGAGAAACAGAGGGTCTGAAACAGAGGGGCTGAAACAGAGGGGATGAAACAGAGGGCAAGAAACAGAGAGGCTGAAACAGAGGGCGAGAAACAGAGGGGCTGAAAGAGGGTGAGAAACAGAGGGGCTGAAACAGAGGGCGAGAAACAGAGGGGCTGAAACAGAGGGCGAGAAACAGAGGGCGAGAAACAGAGGGGCTGAATGAGTTTGGCTGAATCAGAGGGGCTGAATCAGAGGGGCAGAAACAGAGGGTGAGAAACAGAGGGGCTGAAACAGAGGGGCTGAAACAGATGGCGAGAAACAGAGGGGCTGAATCATAGGGGCTAAATCAGAGGGGCTGATTCAGAGGGGCTGCAACAGAGGGGCTGAATCACCGGGGCTGAAACAGAGGGCGCGAAACAGAGGGGCTGAAACAGAGGGCGAGAGACAGAGGGGCAGAAACAGTGGGCGAGAAACAGAGGGGCTGAAACAGAGAGGCTGAAACAGAGGGCGAGAAACAGGGGGACTGAAACAGAGGGCGAGTAACAGAGGGGCTGAAACAGAGGGGCTGAAACAGAGGGGCTGAAACAGAGGGGCTGAAACAGTGGGGCTGAAACAGAGGGCGAGAAACAGAGGGGCTGAAACAGAGGGCGAGAAACAGAGGGGCTGAAACAGAGGGCGAGAAACAGCGGGGCTGAATCAGAGGGGCTGAAACAGAGGGTGAGAAACATAGGAGCTGAAACAGAGGGCGAGAAACAGAGTGGCTGAAACAGATAGCGCGAAACAGGGGGGCTGAATCAGAGGGCGAGAAACAGAGGGGCTAAATAAGAGGGGCAGAAACAGAGGGCGAGAAACAGAGGGGCTGAAACAGAGGGCGAGAAACAGAGGTGCTGAAACAGAGGGCGAGAAACAGAGGGGGTGAAACAGAGGGGCTGAAACAGAGGGCGAGAAACAGAGAGGCTGAAACAGAGACCGAGAAACAGAAGGGCTGAAACAGAGGGCGAGAAACAGAGGGCGAGAAACAGAGGGATTGAAACAGAGGGACTGAAACAGAGGGCGAGAAAAAGAGGGGCTGAAACAGAGGGGTGAATGAGTGGGGCTGAATCAGAGGGGCTGAATCAGAGGGGCTGAAACAGAGGGTGAGAAACAGAGGGGCTGAAACAGAGGGGCTGAAACAGATGGGCTGAAACAGAGGGCGAGAAACAGAGCGGCTGAATCATAGGGGCTAAATCAGAGGGGCTGAATCAGAGGGGCTGAAACAGAGGGGTGAATCAGAGGGGCTGAAACAGAGGGCGAGAAACAGAGGGGCTGAAACAGAGGGGCTGAAACAGAGGGGCTGAATCAGCGGGGCTGAAACAGAGGGCGAGAAAAAGAGGGGCTGAAACAGAGGGGCTGATACACAGGGCGAGAAACAGAGGGGCTGTAAGAGAGGGCGAGAAACAGAGGGGCTGAAACAGAGGGCGAGAAACAGAGGGTCTGAAACAGAGGGCGCGAAACAGAGGGGCTGAAGCAGAGGGGCTGAAACAGAGAGCGCGAAACAGAGGGGCTGGAACAGAGGGGCTGAAACAGAGGAGCTGAATCAGAGGGTCTGATTCAGAGGGGCTGAAACAGAGGGGCTGAAACAGAGGGCGAGAAACAGATGGGCTGAAACAGAGGGCGAGAAAACGAGGGGCAGAAACAGAGGGCGGGAAACAGAGGGGCTAAATAAGAAGGGCAGGAACAGAGGGCGAGAAACAGAGGGGCTGAAACAGAGGGCGAGAAACAGAGGTGCTGAAACAGAGGGGCTGAAACAGAGGGGCTGAAACAGAGGGGCTGAAATAAAGGGCGAGAATCAGAGGGGCTGAAACAGAGGGCGAGAATCAGAGGGCGAGAAACAGAGGGGCTGAAACAGAGGGGCTGAAACAGAGGGGCTGATACAGAGGGGCTGAAACAGAGGGGCTGATACAGAGGGCGAGAAACAGAAGGGCTGAAACAGAGGGCGAGAAACAGAGAGGCTGAAACAGAGGGCGAGAAACAGAGGGGCCGAAACAGAGGGCGATAAACAGAGGGGCTGAAACAGAGGGGCTGAAACAGAGGGGCTGAAACAGAAGGTGAGAAACAGAGTGTCTGAAACAGAGGGCGAGAAACAGAGTGGCTGAAACAGAGGGCGAGAAACAGAGGGCGAGAAACAGAGGGACTGAAACAGAGGGGCTGAATCAGAGGGGCTGAAACAGAGGGCGAGAAACAGAGGGGCTGAAACAGAGGGCGAGAAACAGAGGGGCTGAAACCGAGGGGCTGAATCAGAGGGGCTGAAACAGAGAGGCTGAAACAGTGGGCGAGAAACAGAGGGGCTGAAACAGAGGGCGAGAAACAGAGGGGCAGAAACAGAGGGCGAGAAACAAAGGGGCTGAAACAGAGCGGCTGAAACAGAGGGGCTGAAACAGAGGGGCTGAATCAGAGGGGCTGATTCAGAGGGGCTGCAACAGAGGGGCTGAATCACCGGGGCTGAAACAGAGGGCGAGAAACAGAGGGGCTGAAACAGAGGGCGAGAGACAGAGGGGCAGAATCAGAGGGCGAGAAACAGAGGGGCTGAAACAGAGAGGCTGAAACAGAGGGCGAGAAACAGGGAGACTGAAACAGAGGGCGAGTAACAGAGGGGCTGAAACAGAGGGGCTGAAACAGAGGGGCTGAAACAGAGAGCGAGAAACAGAGGGGCTGAAACAGAGGGCGAGAAACAGAGGGGCTGAAACAGAGGGCGAGAAACAACGGGGCTGAATCAGAGGGGCTGAAACAGAGGGTGAGAAACATAGGAGCTGAAACAGAGGGCGAGAAACAGAGTGGCTGAAACAGACGGGCTGAAACAGAGGGGCTGAAAAAGAGGGCGAAAAACAGAGGGGCTGAAACAGAGGGCGAGAAACAGAGCGGCTGAAACAGAGGGGCTGAAACAGAGGGGCTGAAACAGAGGGGCTGGAACAGAGGGGGAGAAACAGAGGGGCTGAAACAGAGGGGCTGAATCAGAGGGGCTGAAACAGAGGGCGAGAAACATAGGGGCTGAAACAGACGGCGAGAAACAGAGGGGCTGAAACAGAGGAGCTGAAACAGAGGGGCTGAATCAGAGGGGCTGAAACAGAGGGCGAGAAACAGAGGGGCTGAAACAGGGGGGCTGAAACAGAGGGGCTAAATCAGAGGGGCAGAAACAGAGGGCGAGAAACAGAGGGGCTGAAAGAGATGGCGAGAAACAGAGGGGCGGAAACAGAGGGGCTGAAACAGAGGGGCTGAAACAGAGGGCGAGAAACAGAGGGGCTGAAACAGAGGGCGAGGAGCAGAGGGGCTGAAACAGAGGGGCTGAAACAGTGGGGCTGAAACAGAGGGGCTGGAACAGAGGGGGAGAAACATAGGGGCTGAAACAGAGGGGATGAATCAGAGGGGCTGAAACAGAGGGCGAGAAACATAGGGGCTGAAACAGAGGGCGAGAAACAGAGGGGCTGAAACAGGGGGGCTGAAACAGAGGGGCTAAATCAGAGGGGCAGAAACAGACGGCGAGAAACAGAGGGGCTGAAACAGAGGGCGAGAAACAGAGGAGCTGAAACAGAGTGGCTGAAACAGAGGGGCTGAAACAGAGGGCGAGAAACAGAGGGTCTGAAACAGAGGGCGTGACACAGAGGGGCTGGAACAGAGGGCGAGAAACAGAGGGGCTGAAACAGAGGGGTTGAAACAGAACGGCTGAAACAGAGGGGCTGAAACAGAGGGCGAGAAACAGAGGGGCTGAATCAGAGGGGCTGAATCAGAGGGGCTGAAACAGAGGGGCTGAAACAGAGGGCGAGAAACAGAGGGGCTGAAACAGTGGGTGAGAAACAGAGGGCGAGAAACAGAGGGGCTGAAACAGAGGGGCTGAAACAGAGGGGCTGATACAGACGGCGTGAAACAGAGGGGCTGAAACAGAGGGCGAGAAACAGAGGGGCTGAAACAGAGGGCTAGAAACAGAGGGGCTGAAACAGAGGGGCTGAAACAGAGGGGCTGAAACAGAGGGCGAGAAACAGAGAGGCTGAAACAGAGGGCGAGATAAAGAGGGGCTGAAACAGAGAGCGACAAACAGAGGGGCTGAAACAGAGGGTGAGAAACAGAGGGGCTGAAACAGAGGGGCTGAAACAGAGGGCGAGAAACAGAGGGGCTGAAACAGAGGGCGAGAAACAGAGGAGCTGAAACAGAGGGCGAGAAACAGAGGGCGAGAAACAGAGGGACTGAAACAGAGGGCGAGAAAAAGAGGGGCTGAAACAGAGGGGTGAATGAGAGGGGCTGAATCAGAGGGGCTGAATCAGAGGGGCTGAAACAGAGGGTGAGAAACAGAGGGGCTGAAACAGAGGGGCTGAAACAGATGGGCTGAAACAGAGGGCGAGAAACAGAGCGGCTGAATCATAGGGGCTAAATCAGAGAGGCTGCATCAGAGGGGCTGAAACAGAGGGGTGAATCAGAGGGGCTGAAACAGAGGGCGAGAAACAGAGGGGCTGAAACAGAGGGGCTGAAACAGAGGGGCTGAATCAGAGGGGCTGATTCAGAGGGGCTGAAACAGAGGGGCTGAATCAGCGGGGCTGAAACAGAGGGCGAGAAAAAGAGGGGCTGAAACAGAGGGGCTGAAACAGAGGGCGAGAAACAGAGGGGCTGTAAGAGAGGGCGAGAAACAGAGGGGCTGAAACAGAGGGCGAGAAACAGAGGGGCTGAAACAGAGGGGCTGAAACAGAGAGCGTGGAACAGAGGAACTGAAACAGAGGGGCTGAAACAGAGGAGCTGAATCAGAGGGGCTGATTCAGAGGGGCTGAAACAGAGGGGCTGAAACAGAGGGCGAGAAACAGACGGGCTGAAACAGAGGGCGAGAAACAGAGGGGCAGAAACAGAGGGCGAGAAACAGAATGGCTGAAACAGAGGGGCTGAAACAGATAGCGCGAAACAGGGGCGCTGAATCAGAGGGCGAGAAACAGAGGGGCTAAATAAGAGGGGCAGAAACAGAGGGCGAGAAACAGAGGGGCAGAAACAGAGGGCGAGAAACAGAGGTGCTGAAACAGAGGGGCTGAAACAGAGGGGCTGAAACAGAGGGGCTGAAACAGACGGCGAGAAACAGAGGGGCTGAAACAGAGGGCGAGAAACAGAGGGGCTGAAACAGAGGGGCTGAAACAGAAGGGCTGAAACAGAGGGGCTGAAATAGAGGGCGAGAAACAGAGGGGCTGAATCAGAGGGGCTGAATCAGAGGGGCTGAAAAAGCGGGGCTGAAATAGAGGGCGAGAATCAGAGGGGCTGTAACAGAGGGCGAGAAACAGAGGGCGAGAAACAGAGGGGCTGAAACAGAGTGGCTGAAACAGAGGGGCTGATACAGAGGGCGAGAAACAGAAGGGCTGAAACAGAGGGCGAGAAACAGAGAGGCTGAAACAGAGGGCGAGAAACAGAGGGGCCGAAACAGAGGGCGATAATCAGAGGGGCTGAAACAGAGGGGCTGAAACAGAGGGGCTGAAACAGAAGGTGAGAAACAGAGTGGCTGAAACAGAGGGCGAGAAACAGAGTGGCTGAAACAGAGGGCCCGAAACAGAGGGCGATAAACAGAGGGGCTGAAACAGAGGGGCTGAAACAGAGGGGCTGAAACAGAAGGTGAGAAACAGAGTGGCTGAAACAGTGGGCGAGAAACAGAGGGGCTGAAACAGAGGGCGAGAAACAGAGGGGCAGAAACAGAGGGCGAGAAACAGAGGGGCTGATACAGACGGCGTGAAACAGAGGGGCTGAAACAGAGGGCGAGAAACAGAGGGGCTGAAACAGAGGGCTAGAAACAGAGGGGCTGAAACAGAGTGGCTGAAACAGAGGGGCTGAAACAGAGGGCGAGAAACAGAGAGGCTGAAACAGAGGGCGAGATAAAGAGGGGCTGAAACAGAGAGCGACAAACAGAGGGGCTGAAACAGAAGCGAGAAACAGAGGGGGTGAAACAGAGGGGCTGAAACAGAGGGCGAGAAACAGAGGGGCTGAAACAGAGGGCGAGAAACAGAAGGGCTGAAACAGAGGGCGAGAAACAGAGGGCGAGAAACAGAGGGATTGAAACAGAGGGACTGAAACAGAGGGCGAGAAAAAGAGGGGCTGAAACAGAGGGGTGAATGAGTGGGGCTGAATCAGAGGGGCTGAATCAGAGGGGCTGAAACATAGGGTGAGAAACAGAGGGGCTGAAACAGAGGGGCTGAAACAGATGGGCTGAAACAGAGGGCGAGAAACAGAGCGGCTGAATCATAGGGGCTAAATCAGAGGGGCTGAATCAGAGGGGCTGAAACAGAGGGGTGAATCAGAGGGGCTGAAACAGAGGGCGAGAAACAGAGGGGCTGAAACAGAGGGCGAGAAACAGAGGGGCCGAAACAGAGGGCGATAAACAGAGGGGCTGAAACAGAGGGGCTGAAGCAGAGGGGCTGAAACAGAAGGTGAGAAACAGAGTGTCTGAAACAGAGGGCGAGAAACAGAGTGGCTGAAACAGAGGGCGAGAAACAGAGGGCGAGAAACAGAGGGACTGAAACAGAGGGGCTGAATCAGAGTGGCTGAAACAGAGGGCGAGAAACAGAGGGGCTGAAACAGAGGGCGAGAAACAGAGGGGCTGAAACCGAGGGGCTGAATCAGAGGCGCTGAAACAGAGTGGCTGAAACAGTGGGCGAGAAACAGAGGGGCTGAAACAGAGGGCGAGAAACAGAGGGGCAGAAACAGAGGGCGAGAAACAGAGGGGCTGAAACAGAGCGGCTGAAACAGAGGGGCTGAAACAGAGGGGCTGAATCAGAGAGGCTGATTCAGAGGGGCTGCAACAGAGGGGCTGAATCACCGGGGCTGAAACAGAGGGCGAGAAACAGAGGGGCTGAAACAGAGGGCGAGAGACAGAGGGGCAGAAACAGTGGGCGAGAAACAGAGGGGCTGAAACAGAGAGGCTGAAACAGAGGGCGAGAAACAGGGGTACTGAAACAGAGGGCGAGTAACAGAGGGGCTGAAACAGAGGGGCTGAAACAGAGGGGCTGAAACAGAGGGGCTGAAACAGTGGGGCTGAAACAGAGGGCGAGAAACAGAGGGGTTGAAACAGAGGGCGAGAAACAGAGGGGCTGAAACAGAGGGCGAGAAACAGCGGGGCTGAATCAGAGGGGCTGAAACAGAGGGTGAGAAACATAGGAGCTGAAACAGAGGGCGAGAAACAGAGTGGCTGAAACAGACGGGCTGAAACAGAGGGGCTGAAAAAGAGGGCGAAAAACAGAGGGGCTGAAACAGAGGGCGAGAAACAGAGCGGCTGAAACAGAGGGGCTGAAACAGAGGGGCTGAAACAGAGGGGCTGGAACAGAGGGGGAGAAACAGAGGGGCTGAAACAGAGGGGCTGAATCAGAGGGGCTGAAACAAAGGGCGAGAAACATAGGGGCTGAAACAGACGGCGAGAAACAGAGGGGCTGAAACAGAGGAGCTGAAACAGAGGGGCTGAATCAGAGGGGCTAAATCAGAGGGGCTGAATCAGAGGGGCTGAAACAGAGGGCGAGAAACAGAGGGGCTGAAACAGGGGGGCTGAAACAGAGGGGCTAAATCAGAGGGGCAGAAACAGAGGGCGAGAAACAGAGGGGCTGAAAGAGATGGCGAGAAACAGAGGGGCGGAAACAGAGGGGCTGAAACAGAGGGGCTGAAACAGAGGGCGAGAAACAGAGGGGCTGAAACAGAGGGCGAGACACAGAGGGGCTGAAACAGAGGGCGAGAAACAGAGGGGCTGAAACAGAGGGGCTGAAACAGAAGGGCTGAAACAGAGGGGCTGAAACAGAGGGCGAGAAACAGAGGGGCTGAATCAGAGGGGCTGAATCAGAGGGGCTGAAACAGAGGGGCTGAAACAGAGGGCGAGAAACAGAGGGGCTGAAACAGTGGGCGAGAAACAGAGGGCGAGAAACAGAGGGGCTGAAGCAGACGGGCTGAAACAGAGGGGCTGAAACAGAGGGGCTGATACTGACGGCGTGAAACAGAGGGGCTGAAACAGAGGGCGAGATAACAGAGGGGCTGAAACAGAGGGCGAGAAACAGAGGGTCTGAAACAGAGGGGCTGAAACAGAGGGGATGAAACAGAGGGCGAGAAACAGAGAGGCTGAAACAGAGGGCGAGAAACAGAGGGGCTGAAAGAGGGTGAGAAACAGAGGGGCTGAAACAGAGGGCGAGAAACAGAGGGGCTGAAACAGAGGGCGAGAAACAGAGGGCGAGAAACAGAGGGGCTGAATGAGTTTGGCTGAATCAGAGGGGCTGAATCAGAGGGGCAGAAACAGAGGGTGAGAAACAGAGGGGCTGAAACAGAGGGGCTGAAACAGATGGGCTGAAACAGAGGGCGAGAAACAGAGGGGCTGAATCATAGGGGCTAAATCAGAGGGGCTGATTCAGAGGGGCTGCAACAGAGGGGCTGAATCACCGGGGCTGAAACAGAGGGCGCGAAACAGAGAGGCTGAAACAGAGGGCGAGAGACAGAGGGGCAGAAACAGTGGGCGAGAAACAGAGGGGCTGAAACAGAGAGGCTGAAACAGAGGGCGAGAAACAGGGGGACTGAAACAGAGGGCGAGTAACAGAGGGGCTGAAACAGAGGGGCTGAAACAGAGGGGCTGAAACAGAGGGGCTGAAACAGTGGGGCTGAAACAGAGGGCGAGAAACAGAGGGGCTGAAACAGAGGGCGAGAAACAGAGGGGCTGAAACAGAGGGCGCCAAACAGCGGGGCTGAATCAGAGGGGCTGAAACAGAGGGTGAGAAACATAGGAGCTGAAACAGAGGGCGAGAAACAGAGTGGCTGAAACAGATAGCGCGAAACAGGGGGGCTGAATCAGAGGGCGAGAAACAGAGGGGCTAAATAAGAGGGGCAGAAACAGAGGGCGAGAAACAGAGGGGCTGAAACAGAGGGCGAGAAACAGAGGAGCTGAAACAGAGGGGCTGAAACAGAGGGGCTGAAACAGAGGGGCTGAAACAGACGGCGAGAAACAGAGGGGCTGAAACAGAGGGCGAGAAACAGAGGGGCTGAAACAGAGGGGCTGAAACAGAAGGACTGAAACAGAGGGGCTGAAACAGAGGGCGAGAAACAGAGGGGCTGAATCAGAGGGGCTGAATCAGAGGGGCTGAAAAAGAGGGGCTGAAATAGAGGGCGAGAATCAGAGGGGCTGAAACAGAGGGCGAGAAACAGAGGGCGAGAAACAGAGGGGCTGAAACAGAGTGGCTGAAACAGAGGGGCTGATACAGAGGGCGAGAAACAGAAGGGCTGAAACAGAGGGCGAGAAACAGAGAGGCTGAAACAGAGGGCGAGAAACAGAGGGGCCGAAACAGAGGGCGATAAACAGAGGGGCTGAAACAGAGGGGCTGAAACAGAGGGGCTGAAACAGAAGGTGAGAAACAGAGTGGCTGAAACAGAGGGCGAGAAACAGAGTGGCTGAAACAGAGTGCCCGAAACAGAGGGCGATAAACAGAGGGGCTGAAACAGAGGGGCTGAAACAGAGGGGCTGAAACAGAAGGTGAGAAACAGAGTGGCTGAAACAGTGGGCGAGAAACAGAGGGGCTGAAACAGAGGGCGAGAAACAGAGGGGCAGAAACAGAGGGCGAGAAACAGAGGGGCTGAAACAGAGCGGCTGAAACAGAGGGGCTGAAACAGAGGGGCTGAAACAGAGGGGCTGATACAGACGGCGTGAAACAGAGGGGCTGAAACAGAGGGCGAGAAACAGAGGGGCTGAAACAGAGGGCTAGAAACAGAGGGGCTGAAACAGAGGGGCTGAAACAGAGGGGCTGAAACAGAGGGCGAGAAACAGAGAGGCTGAAACAGAGGGCGAGATAAAGAGGGGCTGAAACAGAGAGCGACAAACAGAGGGGCTGAAACAGAGGGCGAGAAACAGAGAGGCTGAAACAGAGGCCGAGAAACAGAGGGGCTGAAACAGAGGGCGAGAAACAGAGGGCGAGAAACAGAGGGATTGAAACAGAGGGACTGAAACAGAGGGCGAGAAAAAGAGGGGCTGAAACAGAGGGGTGAATGAGTGGGGCTGAATCAGAGGGGCTGAATCAGAGGGGCTGAAACAGAGGGTGAGAAACAGAGGGGCTGAAACAGAGGGGCTGAAACAGATGGGCTGAAACAGAGGGCGAGAAACAGAGCGGCTGAATCATAGGGGCTAAATCAGAGGGGCTGAATCAGAGGGGCTGAAACAGAGGGGTGAATCAGAGGGGCTGAAACAGAGGGCGAGAAACAGAGGGGCTGAAACAGAGGGGCTGAAACAGAGGGGCTGAATCAGCGGGGCTGAAACAGAGGGCGAGAAAAAGAGGGGCTGAAACAGAGGGGCTGATACACAGGGCGAGAAACAGAGGGGCTGTAAGAGAGGGCGAGAAACAGAGGGGCTGAAACAGAGGGCGAGAAACAGAGGGTCTGAAACAGAGGGCGCGAAACAGAGGGGCTGAAGCAGAGGGGCTGAAACAGAGAGCGCGAAACAGAGGGGCTGGAACAGAGGGGCTGAAACAGAGGAGCTGAATCAGAGGGTCTGATTCAGAGGGGCTGAAACAGAGGGGCTGAAACAGAGGGCGAGAAACAGATGGGCTGAAACAGAGGGCGAGAAAACGAGGGGCAGAAACAGAGGGCGGGAAACAGAGGGGCTAAATAAGAAGGGCAGGAACAGAGGGCGAGAAACAGAGGGGCTGAAACAGAGGGCGAGAAACAGAGGTGCTGAAACAGAGGGGCTGAAACAGAGGGGCTGAAACAGAGGGGCTGAAATAAAGGGCGAGAATCAGAGGGGCTGAAACAGAGGGCGAGAATCAGAGGGCGAGAAACAGAGGGGCTGAAACAGAGGGGCTGAAACAGAGGGGCTGATACAGAGGGCGAGAAACAGAAGGGCTGAAACAGAGGGCGAGAAACAGAGAGGCTGAAACAGAGGGCGAGAAACAGAGGGGCCGAAACAGAGGGCGATAAAGAGAGGGGCTGAAACAGAGGGGCTGAAACAGAGGGGCTGAAACAGAAGGTGAGAAACAGAGTGTCTGAAACAGAGGGCGAGAAACAGAGTGGCTGAAACAGAGGGCGAGAAACAGAGGGCGAGAAACAGAGGGACTGAAACAGAGGGGCTGAATCAGAGGGGCTGAAACAGAGGGCGAGAAACAGAGGGGCTGAAACAGAGGGCGAGAAACAGAGGGGCTGAAACCGAGGGGCTGAATCAGAGGGGCTGAAACAGAGAGGCTGAAACAGTGGGCGAGAAACAGAGGGGCTGAAACAGAGGGCGAGAAACAGAGGGGCAGAAACAGAGGGGGAGAAACAAAGGGGCTGAAACAGAGCGGCTGAAACAGAGGGGCTGAAACAGAGGGGCTGAATCAGAGGGGCTGATTCAGAGGGGCTGCAACAGAGGGGCTGAATCACCGGGGCTGAAACAGAGGGCGAGAAACAGAGGGGCTGAAACAGAGGGCGAGAGACAGAGGGGCAGAATCAGAGGGCGAGAAACAGAGGGGCTGAAACAGAGAGGCTGAAACAGAGGGCGAGAAACAGGGAGACTGAAAAAGAGGGCGAGTAACAGAGGGGCTGAAACAGAGGGGCTGAAACAGAGGGGCTGAAACAGAGGGGCTGAAACAGTGGGGCTGAAACAGAGGGCGAGAAACAGAGGGGCTGAAACAGAGGGCGAGAAACAGAGGGGCTGAAA
This sequence comes from Chiloscyllium punctatum, assembly GCF_047496795.1. Taxonomy (NCBI): domain Eukaryota; kingdom Metazoa; phylum Chordata; class Chondrichthyes; order Orectolobiformes; family Hemiscylliidae; genus Chiloscyllium; species Chiloscyllium punctatum. Next base: position 387,906 of record NW_027309805.1, on the reverse strand, counting down.
CAGAGGGGCTGAAACAGAGGGGCTGAAACAGAGGGGCTGAAACAGTGGGGCTGAAACAGAGGGGCTGGAACAGAGGGGGAGAAACAGAGGGGCTGAAACAGAGGGGCTGAAACAGAGGGGCTGAATCAGAGGGGCTGATTCAGAGGGGCTGCAACAGAGGGGCTGAATCACCGGGGCTGAAACAGAGGGCGAGAAACAGAGGGGCTGAAACAGAGGGCGAGAGACAGAGGGGCAGAATCAGAGGGCGAGAAACAGAGGGGCTGAAACAGAGAGGCTGAAACAGAGGGCGAGAAACAGGGAGACTGAAACAGAGGGCGAGTAACAGAGGGGCTGAAACAGAGGGGCTGAAACAGAGGGGCTGAAACAGAGGGGCTGAAACAGTGGGGCTGAAACAGAGGGCGAGAAACAGAGGGGCTGAAACAGAGGGCGAGAAACAGAGGGGCTGAAACAGAGGGCGAGAAACAACGGGGCTGAATCAGAGGGGCTGAAACAGAGGGTGAGAAACATAGGAGCTGAAACAGAGGGCGAGAAACAGAGTGGCTGAAACAGACGGGCTGAAACAGAGGGGCTGAAAAAGAGGGCGAAAAACAGAGGGGCTGAAACAGAGGGCGAGAAACAGAGCGGCTGAAACAGAGGGGCTGAAACAGAGGGGCTGAAACAGAGGGGCTGGAACAGAGGGGGAGAAACAGAGGGGCTGAAACAGAGGGGCTGAATCAGAGGGGCTGAAACAGAGGGCGAGAAACATAGGGGCTGAAACAGACGGCGAGAAACAGAGGGGCTGAAACAGAGGAGCTGAAACAGAGGGGCTGAATCAGAGGGGCTAAATCAGAGGGGCTGAATCAGAGGGGCTGAAACAGAGGGCGAGAAACAGAGGGGCTGAAACAGGGGGGCTGAAACAGAGGGGCTAAATCAGAGGGGCAGAAACAGAGGGCGAGAAACAGAGGGGCTGAAAGAGATGGCGAGAAACAGAGGGGCGGAAACAGAGGGGCTGAAACAGAGGGGCTGAAACAGAGGGCGAGAAACAGAGGGGCTGAAACAGAGGGCGAGACACAGAGGGGCTGAAACAGAGGGCGAGAAACAGAGGGGCTGAAACAGATGGGCTGAAACAGAAGGGCTGAAACAGAGGGGCTGAAACAGAGGGCGAGAAACAGAGGGGCTGAATCAGAGGGGCTGAATCAGAGGGGCTGAAACAGAGGGGCTGAAACAGAGGGCGAGAAACAGAGGGGCTGAAACAGAGGGGCTGATACTGACGGCGTGAAACAGAGGGGCTGAAACAGAGGGCGAGATAACAGAGGGGCTGAAACAGAGGGCGAGAAACAGAGGGTCTGAAACAGAGGGGCTGAAACAGAGGGGATGAAACAGAGGGCGAGAAACAGAGAGGCTGAAACAGAGGGCGAGAAACAGAGGGGCTGAAAGAGGGTGAGAAACAGAGGGGCTGAAACAGAGGGCGAGAAACAGAGGGGCTGAAACAGAGGGCGAGAAACAGAGGGCGAGAAACAGAGGGGCTGAATGAGTTTGGCTGAATCAGAGGGGCTGAATCAGAGGGGCAGAAACAGAGGTTGAGAAACAGACGGGCTGAAACAGAGGGGCTGAAACAGATGGGCTGAAACAGAGGGCGAGAAACAGAGGGGCTGAATCATAGGGGCTAAATCAGAGGGGCTGATTCAGAGGGGCTGCAACAGAGGGGCTGAATCACCGGGGCTGAAACAGAGGGCGCGAAACAGAGAGGCTGAAACAGAGGGCGAGAGACAGAGGGGCAGAAACAGTGGGCGAGAAACAGAGGGGCTGAAACAGAGAGGCTGAAACAGAGGGCGAGAAACAGGGGGACTGAAACAGAGGGCGAGTAACAGAGGGGCTGAAACAGAGGGGCTGAAACAGAGGGGCTGAAACAGAGGGGCTGAAACAGTGGGGCTGAAACAGAGGGCGAGAAACAGAGGGGCTGAAACAGAGGGCGAGAAACAGAGGGGCTGAAACAGAGGGCGCCAAACAGCGGGGCTGAATCAGAGGGGCTGAAACAGAGGGTGAGAAACATAGGAGCTGAAACAGAGGGCGAGAAACAGAGGTGCTGAAACAGAGGGGCTGAAACAGAGGGGCTGAAACAGAGGGGCTGAAACAGACGGCGAGAAACAGAGGGGCTGAAACAGAGGGCGAGAAACAGAGGGGCTGAAACAGAGGGGCTGAAACAGAAGGACTGAAACAGAGGGGCTGAAACAGAGGGCGAGAAACAGAGGGGCTGAATCAGAGGGGCTGAATCAGAGGGGCTGAAAAAGAGGGGCTGAAATAGAGGGCGAGAATCAGAGGGGCTGAAACAGAGGGCGAGAAACAGAGGGCGAGAAACAGAGGGGCTGAAACAGAGTGGCTGAAACAGAGGGGCTGATACAGAGGGCGAGAAACAGAAGGGCTGAAACAGAGGGCGAGAAACAGAGAGGCTGAAACAGAGGGGCCGAAACAGAGGGCGATAAACAGAGGGGCTGAAACAGAGGGGCTGAAACAGAGGGGCTGAAACAGAAGGTGAGAAACAGAGTGGCTGAAACAGAGGGCGAGAAACAGAGTGGCTGAAACAGAGTGCCCGAAACAGAGGGCGATAAACAGAGGGGCTGAAACAGAGGGGCTGAAACAGAGGGGCTGAAACAGAAGGTGAGAAACAGAGTGGCTGAAACAGTGGGCGAGAAACAGAGGGGCTGAAACAGAGGGCGAGAAACAGAGGGGCAGAAACAGAGGGCGAGAAACAGAGGGGCTGAAACAGAGCGGCTGAAACAGAGGGGCTGAAACAGAGGGGCTGAAACAGAGGGGCTGATACAGACGGCGTGAAACAGAGGGGCTGAAACAGAGGGCGAGAAACAGAGGGGCTGAAACAGAGGGCTAGAAACAGAGGGGCTGAAACAGAGGGGCTGAAACAGAGGGGCTGAAACAGAGGGCGAGAAACAGAGAGGCTGAAACAGAGGGCGAGATAAAGAGGGGCTGAAACAGAGAGCGACAAACAGAGGGGCTGAAACAGAGGGCGAGAAACAGAGGGGGTGAAACAGAGGGGCTGAAACAGAGGGCGAGAAACAGAGAGGCTGAAACAGAGGCCGAGAAACAGAAGGGCTGAAACAGAGGGCGAGAAACAGAGGGCGAGAAACAGAGGGATTGAAACAGAGGGACTGAAACAGAGGGCGAGAAAAAGAGGGGCTGAAACAGAGGGGTGAATGAGTGGGGCTGAATCAGAGGGGCTGAATCAGAGGGGCTGAAACAGAGGGTGAGAAACAGAGGGGCTGAAACAGAGGGGCTGAAACAGATGGGCTGAAACAGAGGGCGAGAAACAGAGCGGCTGAATCATAGGGGCTAAATCAGAGGGGCTGAATCAGAGGGGCTGAAACAGAGGGGTGAATCAGAGGGGCTGAAACAGAGGGCGAGAAACAGAGGGGCTGAAACAGAGGGGCTGAAACAGAGGGGCTGAATCAGCGGGGCTGAAACAGAGGGCGAGAAAAAGAGGGGCTGAAACAGAGGGGCTGATACACAGGGCGAGAAACAGAGGGGCTGTAAGAGAGGGCGAGAAACAGAGGGGCTGAAACAGAGGGCGAGAAACAGAGGGTCTGAAACAGAGGGCGCGAAACAGAGGGGCTGAAGCAGAGGGGCTGAAACAGAGAGCGCGAAACAGAGGGGCTGGAACAGAGGGGCTGAAACAGAGGAGCTGAATCAGAGGGTCTGATTCAGAGGGGCTGAAACAGAGGGGCTGAAACAGAGGGCGAGAAACAGATGGGCTGAAACAGAGGGCGAGAAAACGAGGGGCAGAAACAGAGGGCGGGAAACAGAGGGGCTAAATAAGAAGGGCAGGAACAGAGGGCGAGAAACAGAGGGGCTGAAACAGAGGGCGAGAAACAGAGGTGCTGAAACAGAGGGGCTGAAACAGAGGGGCTGAAACAGAGGGGCTGAAATAAAGGGCGAGAATCAGAGGGGCTGAAACAGAGGGCGAGAATCAGAGGGCGAGAAACAGAGGGGCTGAAACAGAGGGGCTGAAACAGAGGGGCTGATACAGAGGGCGAGAAACAGAAGGGCTGAAACAGAGGGCGAGAAACAGAGAGGCTGAAACAGAGGGCGAGAAACAGAGGGGCCGAAACAGAGGGCGATAAACAGAGGGGCTGAAACAGAGGGGCTGAAACAGAGGGGCTGAAACAGAAGGTGAGAAACAGAGTGTCTGAAACAGAGGGCGAGAAACAGAGTGGCTGAAACAGAGGGCGAGAAACAGAGGGCGAGAAACAGAGGGACTGAAACAGAGGGGCTGAATCAGAGGGGCTGAAACAGAGGGCGAGAAACAGAGGGGCTGAAACAGAGGGCGAGAAACAGAGGGGCTGAAACCGAGGGGCTGAATCAGAGGGGCTGAAACAGAGAGGCTGAAACAGTGGGCGAGAAACAGAGGGGCTGAAACAGAGGGCGAGAAACAGAGGGGCAGAAACAGAGGGCGAGAAACAAAGGGGCTGAAACAGAGCGGCTGAAACAGAGGGGCTGAAACAGAGGGGCTGAATCAGAGGGGCTGATTCAGAGGGGCTGCAACAGAGGGGCTGAATCACCGGGGCTGAAACAGAGGGCGAGAAACAGAGGGGCTGAAACAGAGGGCGAGAGACAGAGGGGCAGAATCAGAGGGCGAGAAACAGAGGGGCTGAAACAGAGAGGCTGAAACAGAGGGCGAGAAACAGGGAGACTGAAACAGAGGGCGAGTAACAGAGGGGCTGAAACAGAGGGGATGAAACAGAGGGGCTGAAACAGAGGGGCTGAAACAGTGGGGCTGAAACAGAGGGCGAGAAACAGAGGGGCTGAAACAGAGGGCGAGAAACAGAGGGGCTGAAACAGAGGGCGAGAAACAACGGGGCTGAATCAGAGGGGCTGAAACAGAGGGTGAGAAACATAGGAGCTGAAACAGAGGGCGAGAAACAGAGTGGCTGAAACAGACGGGCTGAAACAGAGGGGCTGAAAAAGAGGGCGAAAAACAGAGGGGCTGAAACAGAGGGCGAGAAACAGAGCGGCTGAAACAGAGGGGCTGAAACAGAGGGGCTGAAACAGAGGGGCTGGAACAGAGGGGGAGAAACAGAGGGGCTGAAACAGAGGGCGAGAAACAGAGGGGCTGAAACAGAGGGGCTGAATCAGAGGGGCTGAAACAGAGGGCGAGAAACATAGGGGCTGAAACAGACGGCGAGAAACAGAGGGGCTGAAACAGAGGAGCTGAAACAGAGGGGCTGAATCATAGGGGCTAAATCAGAGGGGCTGAATCAGAGGGGCTGAAACAGAGGGCGAGAAACAGAGGGGCTGAAACAGGGGGGCTGAAACAGAGGGGCTAAATCAGAGGGGCAGAAACAGAGGGCGAGAAACAGAGGGGCTGAAAGAGATGGCGAGAAACAGAGGGGCGGAAACAGAGGGGCTGAAACAGAGGGTCTGAAACAGAGGGCGAGAAACAGAGGGGCTGAAACAGAGGGCGAGACACAGAGGGGCTGAAACAGAGGCCGAGAAACAGAGGGGCTGAAACAAACGGGCTGAAACAGAAGGGCTGAAACAGAGGGGCTGAAACAGAGGGCGAGAAACAGAGGGGCTGAATCAGAGGGGCTGAATCAGAGGGGCTGAAACAGAGCGGCTGAAACAGAGGGCGAGAAACAGAGGGAATGAAACAGTGGGCGAGAAACAGAGGGCGAGAAACAGAGGGGCTGAAACAGAGGGGCTGAAACAGAGGGGCTGAAACAGAGGGGCTGATACTGACGGCGTGAAACAGAGGGGCTGAAACAGAGGGCGAGATAACAGAGGGGCTGAAACAGAGGGCGAGAAACAGAGGGTCTGAAACTGAGGGGCTGAAACAGAGGGGCTGAAACAGAGGGCGAGAAACAGAGAGGCTGAAACAGAGGGCGAGAAACAGAGGGGCTGAAAGAGGGCGAGAAACAGAGGGGCTGAAACAGAGGGCGAGAAACAGAGGGGCTGAAACAGAGGGCGAGAAACAGAGGGCGAGAAACAGAGGGGCTGAATGAGTTTGGCTGAATCAGAAGGGCTAAATCAGAGGGGCAGAAACAGTTGGTGAGAAACAGAGGGGCTGAAACAGAGGGGCTGAAACAGATGGGCTGAAACAGAGGGCGAGAAACAGAGGGGCTGAATCATAGGGGCTAAATCAGAGGGGCTGAAACAGAGGGCGAGAAACAGAGGGGCTGAAACAGAGGGCAAGAAACAGAGGGGCTGAAACAGAGGGGCTGAAACCGAGGGGCTGAATCAGAGGGGCTGAAACAGAGGGGCTGAAACAGTGGGCGAGAAACAGAGGGGCTGAAACAGAGGGCGAGAAATAGAGGGGCAGAAACAGAGGGCGAGAAACAGAGGGGCTGAAACAGAGCGGCTGAAACAGAGGGGCTGAAACAGAGGGGCTGAATCAGAGGGGCTGAAACAGAGGGGCTGCAACAGAGGGGCTGAATCACCGGGGCTGAAACAGAGGGCGAGAAACAGAGGGGCTGAAACAGAGGGCGAGAGACAGAGGGGCAGAAACAGTGGGCGAGAAACAGAGGGGCTGAAACAGAGAGGCTGAAACAGAGGGCGAGAAACAGGGGGACTGAAACAGAGGGCGAGTAACAGAGGGGCTGAAACAGAGGGGCTGAAACAGAGGGGCTGAAACAGAGGGGCTGAAACAGTGGGGCTGAAACAGAGGGCGAGAAACAGAGGGGCTGGAACAGAGGGCGAGAAACAGAGGGGCTGAAACAGAGGTCGAGAAACAGCGGGGCTGAATCAGAGGGGCTGAAACAGAGGGTGAGAAACATAGGAGCTGAAACAGAGGGCGAGAAACAGAGTGGCTGAAACAGACGGGCTGAAACAGAGGGGCTGAAAAAGAGGGCGAAAAACAGAGGGGCTGAAACAGAGGGCGAGAAACAGAGAGGCTGAAACAGAGGGGCTGAAACAGAGGGGCTGAAACAGAGGGGCTGGAACAGAGGGGGAGAAACAGAGGGGCTGAAACAGAGGGGCTGAATCAGAGGGGCTGAAACAGAGGGCGAGAAACATCGGGGCTGAAACAGACGGCGAGAAACAGAGGGGCTGAAACAGAGGAGCTGAAACAGAGGGGCTGAATCAGAGGGGCTAAATCAGAGGGGCTGAATCAGAGGGGCTGAAACAGAGGGCGAGAAACAGAGGGGCTGAAACAGGGGGGCTGAAACAGAGGGGCTAAATCAGAGGGGCAGAAACAGAGGGCGAGAAACAGAGGGGCTGAAAGAGATGGCGAGAAACAGAGGGGCGGAAACAGAGGGGCTGAAACAGAGGGGCTGAAACAGAGGGCGAGAAACAGAGGGGCTGAAACAGAGGGCGAGACACAGAGGGGCTGAAACAGAGGGCGAGAAACAGAGGGGCTGAAACAAACGGGCTGAAACAGAGGGGCTGAAACAGAGGGGCTGAAACAGAGGGCGAGAAACAGAGGGGCTGAAACAGAGGGCGAGACACAGAGGGGCTGAAACAGAGGGCGAGAAACAGAGGGGCTGAATCAGAGGGGCTGAATCAGAGGGGCTGAAACAGAGGGGCTGAAACAGAGGGCGAGAAACAGAGGGGCTGAAACAGTGGGCGAGAAACAGAGGGCGAGAAACAGAGGGGCTGAAACAGAGGGGCTGAAACAGAGGGGCTGATACTGACGGCGTGAAACAGAGGGGCGAGATAACAGAGGGGCTGAAACAGAGGGCGAGAAACATAGGGTCTGAAACAGAGGGGCTGAAACAGAGGGCGAGAAACAGAGAGGCTGAAACAGAGGGCGAGAAACAGAGGGGCTGAAAGAGGGCGAGAAACAGAGGGGCTGAAACAGAGGGCGAGAAACAGAGGGGCTGAAACAGAGGGCGAGAAACAGAGGGCGAGAAACAGAGGGGCTGAATGAGTTTGGCTGAATCAGAGGGGCTGAATCAGAGGGGCAGAAACAGAGGGTGAGAAACAGAGGGGCTGAAACAGAGGGGCTGAAACAGATGGGCTGAAACAGAGGGCGAGAAACAGAGGGGCTGAATCATAGGGACTAAATCAGAGGGGCTGAAACAGAGGGCGAGAAACAGAGGGGCTGAAACAGAGGGGCTGAAACAGAGGGGCTGAAACAGAGGGGCTGAATCAGCGGGCCTGAAACAGAGGGCGAGAAAGAGAGGTGCTGAAACAGAGGGCGAGAGACAGATGGGCAGAATCAGAGGGCGAGAAACAGAGAGGCTGAAAAAGAGGGGCTGAAACAGAGGGCGAGAAACAGAGGGGCTGAAACAGAGGGCGAGAAACAGAGTGGCTGAAACAGATGGGCTGAAACAGAGGCTCTGAAACAGAGGGGCTGAAACAGTGGGGCTGAAACAGAGGGCGAGAAACAGAGGGGCTGAAACAGAGGGCGAGAAACAGAGGGGCTGAATCAGAGGGGCTGAAACAGAGGGTGAGAAACAGAGGGGCTGAAACAGAGGGCGAGAAACAGAGTGGCTGATACAGACGGGATGAAACAGAGGGGCTGAAAAAGAGGGCTGAAAACAGAGGGGCTGAAACAGAGGGCGAGAAACAGACAGGCTGAAACAGAGGGCGAGAAACAGAGGGGCAGAAACAGAGGGCGAGAAACAGAATGGCTGAAACAGAGGGGCTGAAACAGAGAGCGCGAAACAGGGGGGCTGAATCAGAGGGCGAGAAACAGAGGGGCTGAAACAGAGGGGCTGAATCAGAGGAGTTGAAACAGAGGGCGAGAAACAGTGGGGCTGAAACAGAGGGCGAGAAACAGAGGGGCTGAAACAGAGGGCGAGAAACAGAGGGGCTGAAACAGAGGGCGAGAAACAGAGGGGCTGAATCAGAGGGGCTGAAACAGAGGGTGAGAAACAGAGGGGCTGAAACAGAGGGCGAGAAACAGAGTGGCTGAAACAGATGGGCTGAAACAGAGGCTCTGAAACAGAGGGGCTGAAACAGTGGGGCTGAAACAGAGGGCGAGAAACAGAGGGGCTGAAACAGAGGGCGAGAAACAGAGGGGCTGAATCAGAGGGGCTGAAACAGAGGGTGAGAAACAGAGGGGCTGAAACAGAGGGCGAGAAACAGAGTGGCTGATACAGACGGGATGAAACAGAGGGGCTGAAAAAGAGGGCTGAAAACAGAGGGGCTGAAACAGAGGGCGAGAAACAGACAGGCTGAAACAGAGGGCGAGAAACAGAGGGGCAGAAACAGAGGGCGAGAAACAGAATGGCTGAAACAGAGGGGCTGAAACAGAGAGCGCGAAACAGGGGGGCTGAATCAGAGGGCGAGAAACAGAGGGGCTGAAACAGAGGGGCTGAATCAGAGGAGTTGAAACAGAGGGCGAGAAACAGTGGGGCTGAAACAGAGGGCGAGAAACAGAGGGGCTGAAACAGAGGGCGAGAAACAGAGGGGCTGAAACAGAGGGCGAGAAACAGAGGGGCTGAATCAGAGGGGCTGAAACAGAGGGTGAGAAACAGAGGGGCTGAAACAGAGGGCGAGAAACAGAGTGGCTGATACAGACGGGATGAAACAGAGGGGCTGAAAAAGAGGGCTGAAAACAGAGGGGCTGAAACAGAGGGCGAGAAACAGACAGGCTGAAACAGAGGGCGAGAAACAGAGGGGCAGAAACAGAGGGCGAGAAACAGAATGGCTGAAACAGAGGGGCTGAAACAGAGAGGGCGAAACAGGGGGGCTGAATCAGAGGGCGAGAAACAGAGGGGCTGAAACAGAGGGGCTGAATCAGAGGGGTTGAAACAGAGGGCGAGAAACAGAGGGGCTGAAACAGAGGGCGAGAAACAGAGGGGCTGAAACAGAGGGCGAGAAACAGATGGGCTGAATCAGAGGGGCTGAAACAGAGGGTGAGAAACAGAGGGGCTGAAACAGAGGGCGAGAAACAGAGTGGCTGAAACAGAGGGGCTGAAACAGAGGGGCTGAAAAAGAGGGCTGAAACCAGAGGGGCTGAAACAGAGGGCGAGAAACAGAGGGGCTGAAACAGAGGGGCTGAAACAGAGGTGCTGAAACAGAGGGGCTGGAACAGAGGGGGAGAAACAGAGGGGCTGAAACAGAGGGGCTGAATCAGAGGGGTTGAAACAGAGGGCGAGAAACAGAGGGGCTGAAACAGAGGGCGAGAAACAGAGGCGCTGAAACAGAGGGGCTGAAACAGAGGGGCTGAAACAGAGTGACTGAAACAGAGGGGCTGAAACAGAGGGGCTGGAACAGAGGGGGAGAAACAGAGGGGCTGAATCAGAGGGGCTGATTCAGAGTGGCTGAAACAGAGGGGCTGAAACAGAGGGCGAGAAACAGACGGGCTGAAACAGAGGGCGAGAAACAGAATGGCTGAAACAGAGGGGCTGAAACAGGGAGCGCGAAACAGGGGGGCTGAATCAGAGGGCGAGAAACAGAGGGGCTAAATTAGAGGGGCAGAAACAGAGGGCGAGAAACAGAGGGGCTGAAACAGAGGGCGAGAAACAGAGGTGCTGAAACAGAGGGGCTGAAAGAGAGGGGCTGAAACAGAAGGGGCTGAAACAGACGGCGAGAAACAGAGGGGCTGAAACAGAGGGCGAGAAACAGAGGGACTGAAACAGAGGGGCTGAAACAGAAGGGCTAAAACAGAGGGGCTGAAACAGAGGGCGAGAAACAGAGGGGCTGAATCAGAGGGGCTGAATCAGAGGGGCTGAAAAAGAGGGGCTGAAACAGAGGGCGAGAATCAGAGGGGCTGAAACAGAGGGCGAGAAACAGAGGGCGAGAAACAGAGGGGCTGAAACAGAGGGGCTGAAACAGAGGGGCTGAAACAGAGGGGCTGAAACAGAGGGCGAGAAACAGAGAGGCTGAAACAGAGGGCGAGAAACAGAGGGGCCGAAACAGAGGGCGATAAACAGAGGGGCTGAAACAGAGGGCGAGAAACAGAGGGGCTGAAACAGAGGGGCTGAAACAGAAGGCGAGAAACAGAGTGGCTGAAACAGAGGGCGAGAAACAGAGGGGCTGAAACCGAGGGGCTGAATCAGAGGGGCTGAAACAGAGGGGCTGAAACAGTGGGCGAGAAACAGAGGGGCTGAAACAGAGGGTGAGAAACAGAGGGGCAGAAACAGAGGGCGAGAAACAGAGGGGCTGAAACAGAGCGGCTGAAACAGAGGGGCTGAAACAGAGGGGCTGAATCAGAGGGGCTGATTCAGAGGGGCTGCAACAGAGGGGCTCAATCACCGGGGCTGAAACAGAAGGCGAGAAACAGAGGGGCTGAAACAGAGGGCGAGAGACAGAGGGGCAGAAACAGTGGGCGAGAAACAGAGGGGCTGAAACAGAGGGGCTGAATCAGAGGGGCTGAATCAGAGGGGCTGAAACAGAGGGCGAGAAACAGAGGGGCTGAAACAGGGGGGCTGAAACAGAGGGGCTAAATCAGAGGGGCAGAAACAGAGGGCGAGAAACAGAGGGTCTGAAACAGAGGGCGAAAAACAGAAGGGCTGAAACAGAGGGCGAGAATCAGAGAGTCTTAAACAGAGGGCGAGAAACAGAGGGGCCGAAACAGAGGGCGATAAACAGAGGGGCTGAAACAGAGGGCGAGAAACAGAGGGGCTGAAATAGAGTGGCTGAAACAGAGGGGCTGAAACAGAGGGGCTGAAACAGAAGGCGAGAAACAGAGGGGCTGAAACAGAGGGTGAGAAACAGAGGGGCTGGAACAGAGGGCGAGAAACAGAGGGCGAGAAACAGAGGGACTGAAACAGAGGGGCTGAATCAGAGGGGCTGAAACATAGGGCGAGAACCAGAGGGGCTGAAACAGAGGGCGAGAAACAGAGGGGCTGAAACCGCGGGGCTAAATCAGAGGGGCTTAAACAGAGGGGCTGAAACAGTGGGCGAGAAACAGAGGGGCTGAAACAGAGGGCGAGAAACAGAGGGGCAGAAACAGAGGGCGAGAAACAGAGGGGCTGAAACAGAGCGGCTGAAACAGAGGGGCTGAAACAGGGGGGCTGAATCAGAGGGGCTGATTCAGAGGGGCTGCAACAGAGGGGCTGAATCACCGGGGCTGAAACAGAGGGCGAGAAACAGAGGGGCTGAAACTGAGGGCGAGAGACAGAGGGGCAGAAGCAGTGGGCGTGAAACAGAGGGGCTGAAACAGAGGGGCTGAAACAGAGTGCGAGAAACAGGGGGACTGAAACAGAGGGCGAGAAACAGAGGGGCTGAAACAGAGGGGCTGAAACAGAGCGGCTGAAACAGAGGGGCTGAAACAGTGGGGCTGAAACAGAGCGCGTGAAACAGAGGGGCTGAAACAGAGGGCGAGAAACAGAGGGGCTGAAACAGAGGGCGAGAAACAGCGGGGCTGAATCAGAGGGGCTGAAACAGACGGTGAGAAACAGATGGGCTGAAACAGAGGGCGAGAAACAGAGTGGCTGAAACAGACGGGCTGAAACAGAGGGCGAGAAACAGACGGGCTGAAACAGAGGGCGAGAAACAGAGCGGCTGAAACAGAGGGGCTGAAACAGGGGGTCTGAAACAGAGGGGCTGGAACAGAGGGGGAGAAACAGAGGGGCTGAAACAGAGGGGCTGAATCAGAGGGGCTGAAACAGAGGGGCTGAATCAGAGGGGCTGAAAAAGAGGGCGAGAAACAGAGGGGCTGAAACAGGGGGGCTGAAACAGAGGGGCTAAATCAGAGGGGCTGAAACAGAGTGCGAGAAACAGAGGGGCTGAAAGAGATGGCGAGAAACAGAGGGGCTGAAACAGTGGGGCTGAAACAGAGCGCGTGAAAGAGAGGGGCTGAAACAGAGGGCGAGAAACAGAGGGGCTGAAACAGAGGGGCTGAAACAGGGGGTCTGAAACAGAGGGGCTGGAACAGAGGGGGAGAAACAGAGGGGCTGAAACAGAGGGGCTGATTCAGAGGGGCTGAAACAGAGGGGCTGAATCAGAGGGGCTGAAAAAGAGGGCGAGAAACAGAGGGGCTGAAACAGGGGGGCTGAAACAGAGTGCGAGAAACAGGGGGACTGAAATAGAGGGCGAGAAACAGAGGGGCTGAAACAGAGGGGCTGAAACAGAGCGGCTGAAACAGAGGGGCTGGAACAGTGGGGCTGAAACAGAGCGCGTGAAACAGAGGGGCTGAAACAGAGGGCGAGAAACAGAGGGGCTGAAACAGAGGGCGAGAAACAGCGGGGCTGAATCAGAGGGGCTGAAACAGACGGTGAGAAACAGATGGGCTGAAACAGAGGGCGAGAAACAGAGTGGCTGAAACAGACGGGCTGAAACAGAGGGCGAAAAACAGTGGGGCTGAAACAGAGGGCGAGAAACATAGCGGCTGAAACAGAGGGGCTGAAACAGGGGGTCTGAAACAGAGGGGCTGGAACAGAGGGGGAGAAACAGAGGGGCTGAAACAGAGGGGCTGAATCAGAGGGGCTGAAACAGAGGGGCTGAATCAGAGGGGCTGAAAAAGAGGGCGCCAAACAGAGGGGCTGAAACAGGGGGGCTGAAACAGAGGGGCTAAATCAGAGGGGCTGAAACAGAGTGCGAGAAACAGAGGGGCTGAAAGAGATGGCGAGAAACAGAGGGGCTGAAACAGAGGGGCTGAAACAGAGGGCGAGAAACAGAGGGCCTGAAAAAGAGGGCGAGACACAGAGGGGCTGAAACAGAGGGCGAGAAACAGAGGGGCTGAAACAGACGGGCTGAAACAGAACGGCTGAAACAGAGGGGCTGAAACAGAAGGCGAGAAACAGAGGGGCTGAATCAGAGGGGCTGAATCAGAGAGGCTGAAACAGAGGGGCTGAAACAGAGGGCTAGAAACAGAGGGGCTGAATCAGTGGGCGAGAAACAGAGGGCGAGAAACAGAGGGGCTGAAACAGAGGGGCTGAAACAGAGGGGCTGAAACAGAGGGGCTGATACTGACGGCGTGAAACAGAGGGCGAGAAACAGAGGTGCTGAATGAGTTGGGCTGAATCAGAGGGGCTGAATCAGAGGGGCAGAAACAGAGGGTGAGAAACAGAGGGGCTGAAACAGAGGGGCTGAAACAGATGGGCTGAAACAGAGGGAGAGAAACAGAGGGGCTGAATCATAGGGGCTAAATCAGAGGGGCTGAAACAGAGGGCGAGAAACAGAGGGGCTGAAACAGAGGGCGAGAAGCAGAGGGGCTGAAACAGAGGGGCTGAAACAGAGGGGCTGAATCAGAGGAGCTGATTCAGAGGGGCTGAAACAGAGGTGCTGAATCAGCGGGCCTGAAACAGAGGGCGAGAAAGAGAGGTGCTGAAACAGAGGGCGAGAGACAGATAGGCAGAATCAGAGGGCGAGAAACAGAGGGGCTGAAAAAGAGGGGCTGAAACAGAGGGCGAGAAACAGAGGGGCTGAAGCTGAGGGCGAGAAACAGATGGGCTGAAACAGATGGGCTGAAACAGAAAGTCTGAAACAGAGGGGCTGAAACAGTGGGGCTGAATCAGAGGGCGAGAAACAGAGGGGCTGAAACAGAGGGCGAGAAACAGAGGGGCTGAAACAGAGGGCGAGAAACAGAGGGGCTGAATCAGAGGGGCTGAAACAGAGGGTGAGAAACAGAGGCGCTGAAACAGAGGGGGTGAAACAGAGGAGCTGAAACAGAGTGGCTGAAACAGAGGGGCTGAAACAGAGGGGCTGAATCAGAGCGGCTGAAACAGAGGGCGAGAAACAGAGGGGCTGAAACAGAGGGCGAGAAACAGAGGGGCTGAAACAGAGGGGCTGAAACAGAGGGGCTGAAACAGAGGGGCTGAAACAGAGGGCGAGAAACAGAGGGGCTGTAACAGAGGGCGAGAAACAGAGGGGCTGAAACAGAGAGCGAGAAACAGAGGGGCTGAAACAGAGGGCGAGAAACAGAGGGGCTGAAACAGAGGGCGAGAAACAGAGGGGCTGAAACAGAGGGGCTGAAACAGAGATCGCGAAACAGAGGGGCTGAAACAGAGGGGCTGAAACAGCGGGGCTGAATCAGAGGGGCTGATTCAGAGGGGCTTAAACAGAGGGGCTGAAACAGAGGGCGAGAAACAGAGGGGCAGAAACAGAGGGCGAGAAACAGAGTAGCTGAAACAGAGGGGCTGAAACAGAGAGCGCGAAACAGGGGGGCTGAATCAGAGGGCGAGAAACAGAGGGGCTGAAACAGAGGGGCTAAATTAGAGGGGCAGAAACAGAGGGCGAGAAACAGAGGGGCTGAAACAGAGGGCGAGAAACAGAGGTGCTGAAATAGAGGCGCTGAAACAGAGGGGCTGAAACAGAGGGTCTGAAACAGACGGCGAGAAACAGAGGGGCTGAAACAGAGGGCAAGAAACAGAGGGGCTGAAACAGAGGGGCTGAAACAGAAGGGCTGAAACAGAGGGGCTGAATCAGAGGGGCTGAAAAAGAGGGGCTGAAACAGAGGGCGAGAATCAGAGGGGCTGAAACAGAGGGCGAGAAACAGAGGGCGAGAAACAGAGGGGCTGAAACAGAGGGGCTGAAACAGAGGGGCTGATACAGAGGGCGAGAAACAGAAGGGCTGAAACAGAGGGCGAGAAACAGAGAGGCTGAAACAGAAGGCGAGAAACAGAGGGGCCGAAACAGAGGGGCTGAAACAGAGGGTCTGAAACAGAGGGGCTGAAACAGAGGCGAGAAACAGAGGGGCTGAAACAGAGGGCGATAAACAGAGGGGCTGAAACAGAGGGCGAGAAACAGAGGGGCTGAAACAGAAGGGCTGAAACAGAGGGGCTGAAACAGAAGGCGAGAAACAGAGGGGCTGAAACAGAGGGCGAGAAACAGAGGGGCTGAAACAGAGGGCGAGAAACAGAGGGCGAGAAACAGAGGGACTGAAACAGAGGGTCTGAATCAGAGGGGCTGAAACAGAGGGCGAGAAACAGAGGGGCTGAAACAGAGGGCGAGAAACAGAGGGGCTGAAACCGAGGGGCTGAATCAGAGGGGCTGAAACAGAGGGGCTGAAACAGTGGGCGAGAAACAGAGGGGCTGAAATAGAGGGCGAGAAACAGAGGGGCAGAAACAGAGGGCGAGAAACAGAGGGGCTGAAACAGAGCGGCTGAAACAGAGGGGCTGAAACAGAGGGGCTGAATCAGAGGGGCTGATTCAGAGGGGCTGCAACAGAGGGGCTGAATCAGCGGGGCTGAAACAGAGGGCGAGAAACAGAGGGGCTGAAACAGAGGGCGAGAGACAGAGAGGCTGAAACAGAGGGCGAGAAACAGAGGGGCTGAAAGAGGGCGAGAAACAGAGGGGCTGAAACAGAGGGCGAGAAACAGAGGGGCTGAAACAGAGGGCGAGAAACAGAGGGCGAGAAACAGAGGGGCTGAATGAGTTTGGCTGAATCAGAGGGGCTGAATCAGAGGGGCAGAAACAGAGGGAGAGAAACAGAGGGGCTGAAACAGAGGGGCTGAAACAGATGGGCTGAAACAGAGGGCGAGAAACAGAGGGGCTGAATCATAGGGGCTAAATCAGAGGGGCTGAAACAGAGGGCGAGAAACAGAGGGGCTGAAACAGAGGGCAAGAAACAGAGGGGCTGAAACAGAGGGGCTGAAACAGAGGAGCTGAAACAGAGGGGCTGAATCAGAAGAGCTGATTCAGAGGGGCTGAAACAGAGGGGCTGAATCAGCGGGCCTGAAACAGAGGGCGAGAAAGAGAGGTGCTGAAACAGAGGGCGAGAGACAGATGGGCAGAATCAGAGGGCGAGAAACAGAGGGGCTGAAACAGAGGGGCTGAAACAGAGGGCGAGAAACAGAGGGGCTGAAACAGAGGGCGAGAAACAGAGGGGCTGAAACAGATGGGCTGAAACAGAGGGGCTGAAACAGAGGGGCTGAAACAGTGGGGCTGAAACAGAGGGCGAGAAACAGAGGGGCTGAAACAGAGGGCGAGAAACAGAGGGGCTGAAACAGAGGGCGAGAAACAGAGGGGCTGAATCAGAGGGACTTAAACAGAGGGTGAGAAACAGAGGGGCTGAAACAGAGGGCGAGAAACAGAGTGGCTAAAACAGACGGGATGAAACAGAGGGGCTGAAAAAGAGGGCTGAAAACAGAGGGGCTGAAACAGAGGGCGAGAAACAGGCGGGCTGAAACAGAGGGCGAGAAACAGAGGGGCAGAAACAGAGGGCGAGAAACAGAGTGGCTGAAACAGAGGGGCTGAAACAGAGAGCGCGAAACAGGGGGGCTGAATCAGACGGCGAGAAACAGAGGGGCTGAAACAGAGGGGCTGAATCAGAGGGGTTCAAACAGAGGGCGAGAAACAGAGGGGCTGAAACTGAGGGCGAGAGACAGAGGGGCAGAAGCAGTGGGCGTGAAACAGAGGGGCTGGAACAGAGGGGCTGAAACAGAGGGCGAGAAACAGGGGGACTGAAACAGAGGGCGAGAAACAGAGGGGCTGAAACAGAGGGGCTGAAACAGAGCGGCTGAAACAGAGGGGCTGAAACAGTGGGGCTGAAACAGAGCGCGTGAAACAGAGGGGCTGAAACCAGAGGGCGAGAAACAGAGGGGCTGAAACAGAGGGCGAGAAACAGCGGGGCTGAATCAGAGGGGCTGAAACAGACGGTGAGAAACAGATGGGCTGAAACAGAGGGCGAGAAACAGAGTGGCTGAAACAGACGGGCTGAAACAGAGGGGCTGAAACAGAGGGCGAAAAACAGAGGGGCTGAAACAGAGGGCGAGAAACAGAGCGGCTGAAACAGAGGGGCTGAAACAGGGGGGCTGAAACAGAGGGGCTGGAACAGAGGGGGAGAAACAGAGGGGCTGAAACAGAGGGGCTGAATCAGAGGGGCTGAAACAGAGGGGCTGAATCATAGGGGCTGAAAAAGAGGGCGAGAAACAGAGGGGCTGAAACAGGGGGGCTGAAACAGAGGGGCTAAATCAGAGGGGCTGAAACAGAGGGCGAGAAACAGAGGGGCTGAAAGAGATGGCGAGAAACAGAGGGGCTGAAACAGAGGGGCTGAAACAGAGGGCGAGAAACAGAGGGCCTGAAAAAGAGGGCGAGACACAGAGGGGCTGAAACAGAGGGCGAGAAACAGAGGGGCTGAAACAGACGGGCTGAAACAGAACGGCTGAAACAGAGGGGCTGAAACAGAGGGCGAGAAACAGAGGGGCTGAATCTGAGGGGCTGAATCAGAGGGTCTGAAACAGAGGGGCTGAAACAGAGGGCTAGAAACAGAGGGGCTGAAACAGTGGGCGAGAAACAGAGGGCGAGAAACAAAGGGGCTGAAACAGAGGGGCTGAAACAGAGGGGCTGAAACAGAGGGGCTGATACTGACGGCGTGAAACAGAGGGCAAGAAACAGAGGTGCTGAATGAGTTGGGCTGAATCAGAGGGGCTGAATCAGAGGGGCAGAAACAGAGGGTGAGAAACAGAGGGGCTGAAACAGAGGGGCTGAAACAGATGGGCTGAAACAGAGGGAGAGAAACAGAGGGGCTGAATCATAGGGGCTAAATCAGAGGGGCTGAAACTAAGGGCGAGAAACAGAGGGGCTGAAACAGAGGGCGAGAAGCAGAGGGGCTGAAACAGAGGGGCTGAAACAGAGGGGCTGAATCAGAGGAGCTGATTCAGAGGGGCTGAAACAGAGGTGCTGAATCAGCGGGCCTGAAACAGAGGGCGAGAAAGACAGGTGCTGAAACAGAGGGCGAGAGACAGATAGGCAGAATCAGAGGGCGAGAAACAGAGGGGCTGAAAAAGAGGGGCTGAAACAGAGGGCGAGAAACAGAGGGGCTGAAGCTGAGGGCGAGAAACAGATGGGCTGAAACAGATGGGCTGAAACAGAAAGTCTGAAACAGAGGGGCTGAAACAGTGGGGCTGAATCAGAGGGCGAGAAACAGAGGGGCTGAAACAGAGGGCGAGAAACAGAGGGGCTGAAACAGAGGGCGAGAAACAGAGGGGCTGAATCAGAGGGGCTGAAACAGAGGGTGAGAAACAGAGGCGCTGAAACAGAGGGGGTGAAACAGAGGAGCTGAAACAGAGTGGCTGAAACAGAGGGGCTGAAACAGAGGGGCTGGAACAGAGGGGGAGAAACAGAGGGGCTGAAACAGAGGGGCTGAATCAGAGGGGCTGAAACAGAGGGCGAGAAACAGAGGGGCTGAAACAGAGGGCGAGAAACAGAGGGGCTGAAACAGAGGGGCTGAAACAGAGGGGCTGAAACAGAGGGCGAGAAACAGAGGGGCTGTAACAGAGGGCGAGAAACAGAGGGGCTGAAACAGAGAGCGAGAAACAGAGGGGCTGAAACAGAGGGCGAGAAACAGAGGGGCTGAAACAGAGGGCGAGAAACAGAGGGGCTCAAACAGAGATCGCGAAACAGAGGGGCTGAAACAGAGGGGCTGAAACAGCGGGGCTGAATCAGAGGGGCTGATTCAGAGGGGCTTAAACAGAGGGGCTGAAACAGAGGGCGAGAAACAGAGGGGCAGAAACAGAGGGCGAGAAACAGAGTAGCTGAAACAGAGGGGCTGAAACAGAGAGCGCGAAACAGGGGGGCTGAATCAGAGGGCGAGTAACAGAGGGGCTGAAACAGAGGGGCTAAATTAGAGGGGCAGAAACAGAGGGCGAGAAACAGAGGGGCTGAAACAGAGGGCGAGAAACAGAGGTGCTGAAACAGAGGCGCTGAAACAGAGGGGCTGAAACAGAGGGTCTGAAACAGACGGCGAGAAACAGAGGGGCTGAAACAGAGGGCAAGAAACAGAGGGGCTGAAACAGAGGGGCTGAAACAGAAGGGCTGAAACAGAGGGGCTGAAACAGAGGGCGAGAAACAGAGGGGCTGAAACAGAGGGGCTGAATCAGAGGGGCTGAATCAGAGGGGCTGAAAGAGAGGGCGAGAATCAGAGGGGCTGAAACAGAGGGTGAGAAACAGAGGGCGAGAAACAGAGGGGCTGAAAGAGAGGGGCTGAAACAGAGGGGCTGATACAGAGGGCGAGAAACAGAAGGGCTGAAACAGAGTGCGAGAAACAGAGAGGCTGAAACAGAAGGCGAGAAACAGAGGGGCCGAAACAGAGGGGCTGAAACAGAGGGTCTGAAACAGAGGGGCTGAAACAGAGGGCGAGAAACAGAGGGGCTGAAACAGAGGGCAATAAACAGAGGGGCTGAAACAGAGGGCGAGAAACAGAGGGGCTGAAACAGAGGGGCTGAAACAGAGGGGCTGAAACAGAAGGCGAGAAACAGAGGGGCTGAAACAGAGGGCGAGAAACAGAGGGGCTGAAACAGAGGGCGTGAAACAGAGGGCGAGAAACAGAGGGACTGAAACAGAGGGTCTGAATCAGAGGGGCTGAAACAGAGGGCGAGAAACAGAGGGGCTGAAACAGAGGGCGAGAAACAGAGGGGCTGAAACCGAGGGGCTGAATCAGAGGGGCTGAAACAGAGGGGCTGAAACAGTGGGCGAGAAACAGAGGGGCTGAAATAGAGGGCGAGAAACAGAGGGGCAGAAACAGAGGGCGAGAAACAGAGGGGCTGAAACAGAGCGGCTGAAACAGAGGGGCTGAAACAGAGGGGCTGAATCAGAGGGGCTGATTCAGAAGGGCTGCAACAGAGGGGCTGAATCAGCGGGGCTGAAACAGAGGGCGAGAAACAGAGGGGCTGAAACAGAGGGCGAGAGACAGAGAGGCTGAAACAGAGGGCGAGAAACAGAGGGGCTGAAAGAGGGCGAGAAACAGAGGGGCTGAAACAGAGGGCGAGAAACAGAGGGGCTGAAACAGAGGGCGAGAAACAGAGGGCGAGAAACAGAGGGGCTGAATGAGTTTGGCTGAATCAGAGGGGCTGAATCAGAGGGGCAGAAACAGAGGGTGAGAAACAGAGGGGCTGAAACAGAGGGGCTGAAACAGATGGGCTGAAACAGAGGGCGAGAAACAGAGGGGCTGAATCATAGGGGCTAAATCAGAGGGGCTGAAACAGAGGGCGAGAAACAGAGGGGCTGAAACAGAGGGCAAGAAACAGAGGGGCTGAAACAGAGGGGCTGAAACAGAGGAGCTGAAACAGAGTGGCTGAATCAGAAGAGCTGATTCAGAGGGGCTGAAACAGAGGGGCTGAATCAGCGGGCCTGAAACAGAGGGCGAGAAAGAGAGGTGCTGAAACAGAGGGCGAGAGACAGATGGGCAGAATCAGAGGGCGAGAAACAGAGGGGCTGAAACAGAGGGGCTGAAACAGAGGGCGAGAAACAGAGGGGCTGAAACAGAGGGCGAGAAACAGAGGGGCTGAAACAGATGGGCTGAAACAGAGGGGCTGAACCAGAGGGGCTGAAACAGTGGGGCTGAAAGAGAGGGCGAGAAACAGAGGGGTGAAACAGAGGGCGAGAAACAGAGGGGCTGAAACAGAGGGCGAGAAACAGAGGGGCTGAATCAGAGGGGCTGAAACAGAGGGTGAGAAACAGAGGGGCTGAAACAGAGGGCGAGAAACAGAGTGGCTGAAACAGACGGGATGAAACAGAGGGGCTGAAAAAGAGGGCTGAAAACAGAGGGGCTGGAACAGAGGGCGAGAAACAGGCGGGCTGAAACAGAGGGCGAGAAACAGAGGGGCAGAAACAGAGGGCGAGAAACAGAATGGCTGAAACAGAGGGGCTGAAACAGAGAGTGCGAAACAGGGGGGCTGAATCAGACGGCGAGAAACAGAGGGGCTGAAACAGAGGGGCTGAATCAGAGGGGTTGAAACAGAGGGCGAGAAACAGAGGGGCTGAAACTGAGGGCGAGAGACAGAGGGGCAGAAGCAGTGGGCGTGAAACAGAGGGGCTGAAACAGAGGGGCTGAAACAGAGGGCGAGAAACAGGGGGACTGAAACAGAGGGCGAGAAACAGAGGGGCTGAAACCGAAGGGCTGAAACAGAGCGGCTGAAACAGAGGGGCTGAAACAGTGGGGCTGAATCAGAGCGCGTGAAACAGAGGGGCTGAAACCAGAGGGCGAGTAACAGAGGGGCTGAAAAAGAGGGCGAGAAACAGCGGGGCTGAATCAGAGGGGCTGAAACAGACGGTGAGAAACAGATGGGCTGAAACAGAGGGCGAGAAACAGAGTGGCTGAAACAGACGGGCTGAAACAGAGGGGCTGAAACAGAGGGCAAAAAACAGAGGGGCTGAAACAGAGGGCGAGAAACAGAGCGGCTGAAACAGAGGGGCTGAAACAGGGGGGCTGAAACAGAGGGGCTGGAACAGAGGGGGAGAAACAGAGGGGCTGAAACAGAGGGGCTGAATCAGAGGGGCTGAAACAGAGGGGCTGAATCAGAGGGGCTGAAAAAGAGGGCGAGAAACAGAGGGGCTGAAACAGGGGGGCTGAAACAGAGGGGCTAAATCAGAGGGGCTGAAACAGAGGGCGAGAAACAGAGGGGCTGAAAGAGATGGCGAGAAACAGAGGGGCTGAAACAGAGGGGCTGAAACAGAGGGCGAGAAACAGAGGGCCTGAAAAAGAGGGCGAGACACAGACGGGCTGAAACAGAGGGCGAGAAACAGAGGGGCTGAAACAGACGGGCTGAAACAGAACGGCTGAAACAGAGGGGCTGAAACAGAGGGCGAGAAACAGAGGGGCTGAATCAGAGGGGCTGAATCAGAGGGGCTGAAACAGAGGGGCTGAAACAGAGGGCTAGAAACAGAGGGGATGAAACAGTGGGCGAGAAACAGAGGGCGAGAAACAGAGGGGCTGAAACAGAGGGGCCGAAACAGAGGGGCTGAAACAGAGGGGCTGATACTGACGGCGTGAAACAGAGGGCGAGAAACAGAGGTGCTGAATGAGTTGGGCTGAATCAGAGGGGCTGAATCAGAGGGGCAGAAACAGAGGGTGAGAAACAGAGGGGCTGAAACAGAGGGGCTGAAACAGATGGGCTGAAACAGAGGGAGAGGAACAGAGGGGCTGAATCATAGGGGCTAAATCAGAGGGGCTGAAACAGAGGGCGAGAAACAGAGGGGCTGGAACAGAGGGCGAGAAGCAGAGGGGCTGAAACAGAGGGGCTGAAACAGAGGGGCTGAAACAGAGGGGCTGAATCAGAGGAGCTGATTCAGAGGGGCTGAAACAGAGGTGCTGAATCAGCGGGCCTGAAACAGAGGGCGAGAAAGAGAGGTGCTGAAACAGAGGGCGAGAGACAGATAGGCAGAATCAGAGGGCGAGAAACAGAGGGGCTGAAAAAGAGGGGCTGAAACAGAGGGCGAGAAACAGAGGGGCTGAAGCTGAGAGCGAGAAACAGATGGGCTGAAACAGATGGGCTGAAACAGAAAGTCTGAAACAGAGGGGCTGAATCAGAGGGCGAGAAACAGAGGGGCTGAAACAGAGGGCGAGAAACAGAGGGGCTGAAACAGAGGGCGAGAAACAGAGGGGCTGAATCAGAGGGGCTGAAACAGAGGGTGAGAAACAGAGGGGTTGAAACAGAGGGCGAGAAACAGAGTGGCTGAAACAGACGGGCTGAAACAGAGGGCGAGAAACAGAGTGGCTGAAACAGAGGGCGAGAGACAGAGAGGCTGAAACAGAGGGCGAGAAACAGAGGGGCTGAAAGAGGGCGAGAAACAGAGGGGCTGAAACAGAGGGCGAGAAACAGAGGGGCTGAAACAGAGGGCGAGAAACAGAGGGCGAGAAACAGAGGGGCTGAATGAGTTTGGCTGAATCAGAGGGGCTGAATCAGAGGGGCAGAAACAGAGGGTGAGAAACAGAGGGGCTGAAACAGAGGGGCTGAAACAGATGGGCTGAAACAGAGGGCGAGAAACAGAGGGGCTGAATCATAGGGGCTAAATCAGAGGGGCTGAAACAGAGGGCGAGAAACAGAGGGGCTGAAACAGAGGGCAAGAAACAGAGGGGCTGAAACAGAGGGGCTGAAACAGAGGAGCTGAAACAGAGGGGCTGAATCAGAAGAGCTGATTCAGAGGGGCTGAAACAGAGGGGCTGAATCAGCGGGCCTGAAACAGAGGGCGAGAAAGAGAGGTGCTGAAACAGAGGGCGAGAGACAGATGGGCAGAATCAGAGGGCGAGAAACAGAGGGGCTGAAACAGAGGGGCTGAAACAGAGGGCGAGAAACAGAGGGGCTGAAACAGAGGGCGAGAAACAGAGGGGCTGAAACAGATGGGCTGAAAAAGAGGGGCTGAAACAGAGGGGCTGAAACAGTGGGGCTGAAACAGAGGGCGAGAAACAGAGGGGCTGAAACAGAGGGCGAGAAACAGAGGGGCTGAAACAGAGGGCGAGAAACAGAGGGGCTGAATCAGAGGGGCTGAAACAGAGGGTGAGAAACAGAGGGGCTGAAACAGAGGGCGAGAAACAGAGTGGCTGACACAGACGGGATGAAACAGAGGGGCTGAAAAAGAGGGCTGAAAACAGAGGGGCTGAAACAGAGGGCGAGAAACAGGCGGGCTGAAACAGAGGGCGAGAAACAGAGGGGCAGAAACAGAGGGCGAGAAACAGAATGGCTGAAACAGAGGGGCTGAAACAGAGAGCGCGAAACAGGGGGGCTGAATCAGACGGCGAGAAACAGAGGGGCTGAAACAGAGGGGCTGAATCAGAGGGGTTGAAACAGAGGGCGAGAAACAGAGGGGCTGAAACTGAGGGCGAGAGACAGAGGGGCAGAAGCAGTGGGCGTGAAACAGAGGGGCTGAAACAGAGGGGCTGAAACAGAGGGCGAGAAACAGGGGGACTGAAACAGAGGGCGAGAAACAGAGGGGCTGAAACTGAGGGGCTGAAACAGAGCGGCTGAAACAGAGGGGCTGAAACAGTGGGGCTGAAACAGAGCGCGTGAAACAGAGGGGCTGAAACCAGAGGGCGAGTAACAGAGGGGCTGAAACAGAGGGCGAGAAACAGCGGGGCTGTATCAGAGGGGCTGAAACAGACGGTGAGAAACAGATGGGCTGAAACAGAGGGCGAGAAACAGAGTGGCTGAAACAGACGGGCTGAAACAGAGGGGCTGAAACAGAGGGCGAAAAACAGAGGGGCTGAAACAGAGGGCGAGAAACAGAGCGGCTGAAACAGAGGGGCTGAAACAGGGGGGCTGAAACAGAGGGGCTGGAACAGAGGGGGAGAAACAGAGGGGCTGAAACAGAGGGGCTGAATCAGAGGGGCTGAAACAGAGGGGCTGAATCAGAGGGGCTGAAAAAGAGGGCGAGAAACAGAGGGGCTGAAACAGGGGGGCTGAAACAGAGGGGCTAAATCAGAGGGGCTGAAACAGAGGGCGAGAAACAGAGGGGCTGAAAGAGATGGCGAGAAACAGAGGGGCTGAAACAGAGGGGCTGAAACAGAGGGCGAGAAACAGAGGGCCTGAAAAAGAGGGCGAGACACAGAGGGGCTGAAACAGAGGGCGAGAAACAGAGGGGCTGAAACAGACGGGCTGAAACAGAACGGCTGAAACAGAGGGGCTGAAACAGAGGGCGAGAAACAGAGGGGCTGAATCAGAGGGGCTGAATCAGAGGGGCTGAAACAGAGGGCGAGAAACAGAGGGGCTGAAACTGAGGGCGAGAGACAGAGGGGCAGAAGCAGTGGGCGTGAAACAGAGGGGCTGAAACAGAGGGGCTGAAACAGAGGGCGAGAAACAGGGGGACTGAAACAGAGGGCGAGAAACAGAGGGGCTGAAACCGAGGGGCTGAAACAGAGCGGCTGAAACAGAGGGGCTGAAACAGTGGGGCTGAAACAGAGCGCGTGAAACAGAGGGGCTGAAACCAGAGGGCGAGTAACAGAGGGGCTGAAACAGAGGGCGAGAAACAGCGGGGCTGTATCAGAGGGGCTGAAACAGACGGTGAGAAACAGATGGGCTGAAACAGAGGGCGAGAAACAGAGTGGCTGAAACAGACGGGCTGAAACAGAGGGGCTGAAACAGAGGGCGAAAAACAGAGGGGCTGAAACAGAGGGCGAGAAACAGAGCGGCTGAAACAGAGGGGCTGAAACAGGGGGGCTGAAACAGAGGGGCTGGAACAGAGGGGGAGAAACAGAGGGGCTGAAACAGAGGGGCTGAATCAGAGGGGCTGAAACAGAGGGGCTGAATCAGAGGGGCTGAAAAAGAGGGCGAGAAACAGAGGGGCTGAAACAGGGGGGCTGAAACAGAGGGGCTAAATCAGAGGGGCTGAAACAGAGGGCGAGAAACAGAGGGGCTGAAAGAGATGGCGAGAAACAGAGGGGCTGAAACAGAGGGGCTGAAACAGAGGGCGAGAAACAGAGGGCCTGAAAAAGAGGGCGAGACACAGAGGGGCTGAAACAGAGGGCGAGAAACAGAGGGGCTGAAACAGGGGGGCTGAAACAGAGGGGCTAAATCAGAGGGGCTGAAACAGAGGGCGAGAAACAGAGGGGCTGAAAGAGATGGCGAGAAACAGAGGGGCTGAAACAGAGGGGCTGAAACAGAGGGCGAGAAACAGAGGGCCTGAAAAAGAGGGCGAGACACAGAGGGGCTGAAACAGAGGGCGAGAAACAGAGGGGCTGAAACAGACGGGCTGAAACAGAACGGCTGAAACAGAGGGGCTGAAACAGAGGGCGAGAAACAGAGGGGCTGAATCAGAGGGGCTGAATCAGAGGGGCTGAAACAGTGGGGCTGAAACAGAGGGCTAGAAACAGAGGGGCTGAAACAGTGGGCGAGAAACAGAGGGCGCGAAACAGAGGGGCTGAAACAGAGGGGCTGAAACAGAGGGGCTGAAACAGAGGGGCTGATACTGACGGCGTGAAACAGAGGGCGAGAAACAGAGGTGCTGAATGAGTTGGGCTGAATCAGAGGGGCTGAATCAGAGGGGCAGAAACAGAGGGTGAGAAACAGAGGGGCTGAAACAGAGGGGCTGAAACAGATGGGCTGAAACAGAGGGAGAGAAACAGAGGGGCTGAATCATAGGGGCTAAATCAGAGGGGCTGAAACAGAGGGCGAGAAACAGAGGGGCTGAAACAGAGGGCGAGAAGCAGAGGGGCTGAAACAGAGGGGCTGAAACAGAGGGGCTGAAACAGAGGGGCTGAATCAGAGGAGCTGATTCAGAGGGGCTGAAACAGCGGTGCTGAATCAGCGGGCCTGAAACAGAGGGCGACAAAGAGAGGTGCTGAAACAGAGGGCGAGAGACAGATAGGCAGAATCAGAGGGCGAGAAACAGAGGGGCTGAAAAAGAGGGGCTGAAACAGAGGGCGAGAAACAGAGGGGCTGAAGCTGAGGGCGAGAAACAGATGGGCTGAAACAGATGGGCTGAAACAGAAAGTCTGAAACAGAGGGGCTGAAACAGTGGGGCTGAATCAGAGGGCGAGAAACAGAGGGGCTGAAACAGAGGGCGAGAAACAGAGGGGCTGAAACAGAGGGCGAGAAACAGAGGGGCTGAATCAGAGGGGCTGAAACAGAGGGTGAGAAACAGAGGGGTTGAAACAGAGGGCGAGAAACAGAGTGGCTGAAACAGACGGGCTGAAACAGAGGGGCTGAAAAAGAGGGCTGAAAACAGAGGGGCTGAAACAGAGGGCGAGAAACAGAGGGGCTGAAACAGAGGGGCTGAAACAGAGGGGCTGAAACAGAGGGGCTGGAACAGAGGGGGAGAAACAGAGCGGCTGAAACAGAGGGGCTGAATCAGAGGGGCTGAAACAGAGGGCGAGAAACAGAGGGGCTGAATCAGAGGGGCTGAATCAGAGGGGCAGAAACAGAGGGGGTGAAACAGAGGAGCTGAAACAGAGTGGCTGAAACAGAGGGGCTGAAACAGAGGGGCTGGAACAGAGGGGGCGAAACAGAGGGGCTGAAACAGAGGGGCTGAATCAGAGGGGCTGAAACAGAGGGCGAGAAACAGAGGGGCTGAAACAGAGGGCGAGAAACAGAGGGGCTGAAACAGAGGGGCTGAAACAGAGGGGCTGAAACAGAGGGCGAGAAACAGAGGGGCTGTAACAGAGGGCGAGAAACAGAGGGGCTGAAACAGAGAGCGAGAAACAGAGGGGCTGAAACAGAGGGCGAGAAACAGAGGGGCTGAAACAGAGGGCGAGAAACAGAGGGGCTGCAACAGAGGGGCTGAAACAGAGATCACGAAACAGAGGGTCTGAAACAGAGGGGCTGAAACAGCGGGGCTGAATCAGAGGGGCTGATTCAGAGGGGTTTAAACAGAGGGGCTGAAACACAGGGCGAGGAACAGAGGGGCAGAAACAGAGGGCGAGAAACAGAGTAGCTGAAACAGAGGGGCTGAAACAGAGAGCGCGAAAAAGGGGGGCTGAATCAGAGGGCGAGAAACAGAGGGGCTGAAACAGAGGGGCTAAATTAGAGGGGCAGAAACAGAGGGCGAGAAACAGAGGGGCTGAAACAGAGGGCGAGAAACAGATGTGCTGAAACAGAGGCGCTGAAACAGAGGGGCTGAAACAGAGGGTCTGAAACAGACGGCGAGAAACAGAGGGGCTGAAACAGAGGGCAAGAAACAGAGGGGCTGAAACAGAGGGGCTGAAACAGAAGGGCTGAAACAGAGGGGCTGAAACAGAGGGCGAGAAACAGAGGGGCTGAATCAGAGGGGCTGAATCAGAGGGGCTGAAAAAGAGGGGCTGAAAGAGAGGGTGAGAATCAGAGGGGCTGAAACAGAGGGCGAGAAACAGAGGGCGAGAAACAGAGGGGCTGAAACAGAGTGGCTGAAACAGAGGGGCTGATACAGAGGGCGAGAAACAGAAGGGCTGAAACAGAGGGCGAGAAACAGAGAGGCTGAAACAGAAGTCGAGAAACAGAGGGGCCGAAACAGAGGGGCTGAAACAGAGGGTCTGAAACAGAGGGGCTGAAACAGAGGGCGAGAAACAGAGGGGCTGAAACAGAGGGCGATAAACAGAGGGGCTGAAACAGAGGGCGAGAAACAGAGGGGCTGAAACAGAGGGGCTGAAACAGAGGGGCTGAAACAGAAGGCGAGAAACAGAGGGGCTGAAACAGAGGGCGAGAAACAGAGGGGTTGAAACAGAGGGCGAGAAACAGAGGGCGAGAAACAGAGGGACTGAAACAGAGGGTCTGAATCAGAGGGGCTGAAACAGAGGGCGAGAAACAGAGGGGCTGAAACAGCGGGCGAGAAACAGAGGGGCTGAAACCGAGGGGCTGAATCAGAGGGGCTGAAACAGAGGGGCTGAAACAGTGGGCGAGAAACAGAGGGGCTGAAATAGAGGGCGAGAAACAGAGCGGCAGAAACAGAGGGCGAGAAACAGAGGGGCTGAAACAGAGCGGCTGAAACAGAGGGGCTGAAACAGAGGGGCTGAATCAGAGGGGCTGATTCAGAGGGGCTGCACCAGAGGGGCTGAATCAGCGGGGCTGAAACAGAGGGCGAGAAACAGAGGGGCTGAAACAGAGGGCGAGAGACAGAGAGGCTGAAACAGAGGGCGAGAAACAGAGGGGCTGAAAGAGGGCGAGAAACAGAGGGGCTGAAACAGAGGGCGAGAAACAGAGGGGCTGAAACAGAGGGCGAGAAACAGAGGGCGAGAAACAGAGGGGCTGAATGAGTTTGGCTGAATCAGAGGGTCTGAATCAGAGGGGCAGAAACAGAGGGTGAGAAACAGAGGGGCTGAAACAGAGGGGCTGAAACAGATGGGCTGAAACAGAGGGCGAGAAGCAGAGGGGCTGAATCATAGGGGCTAAATCAGAGGGGCTGAAACAGAGGGCGAGAAACAGAAGGGCTGAAACAGAGGGCAAGAAACAGAGGGGCTGAAACAGACGGGCTGAAACAGAGGAGCGGAAACAGAGGGGCTGAATCAGAAGAGCTGATTCAGAGGGGCTGAAACAGAGGGGCTGAATCAGCGGGCCTGAAACAGAGGGCGAGAAAGAGAGGTGCTGAAACAGAGGGCGAGAGACAGATGGGCAGAATCAGAGGGCGAGAAACAGAGGGGCTGAAACAGAGGGGCTGAAACAGAGGGCGAGAAACAGAGGGGCTGAAACAGAGGGCGAGAAACAGAGTGGCTGAAACAGACGGGATGAAACAGAGGGGCTGAAAAAGAGGGCTGAAAACAGAGGGGCTGAAACAGAGGGCGAGAAACAGATGGGCTGAAACAGAGGGCGAGAAACAGAGGGGCAGAAACAGAGGGCGAGAAACAGAATGGCTGAAACAGAGGGGCTGAAACAGAGAGCGCGAAACAGGGCGGCTGAATCAGTCGGCGAGAAACAGAGGGGCTGAAACAGAGGGGCTGAATCAGAGGGGTTGAAACAGAGGGCGAGAAACAGAGGGGCTGAAACTGAGGGCGAGAAACAGAGGGGCTGAAACAGAGGGCGAGAAACAGAGGGGCTGAATCAGAGGGGCTGAAACTGAGGGTGAGAAACAGAGGGGCTGAAACAGAGGGCGAGAAACAGAGTGGCTGAAAGAGACGGGCTGAAACAGAGTGGCTGAAAAAGAGGGCTGAAAACAGAGGGGCTGAAACAGAGGGCGAGAAACAGAGGGGCTGAAACAGAGGGGCTGAAACAGAGGTGCTGAAACAGAGGGGCTGGAACAGAGGGGGAGAAACAGAGGGGCTGAAACAGAGGGGCTGAATCAGAGGGGTTGAAACAGAGGGCGAGAAACAGAGGGGCTGAAACAGAGGGCGAGAAACAGAGGCGCTGAAACAGAGGGGCTGAAACAGAGGGGCTGAAACAGAGTGGCTGAAACAGAGGGGCTGAAACAGAGGGGCTGGAACAGAGGGGGAGAAACAGAGGGGCTGAATCAGAGGGGCTGATTCAGAGGGGCTGAAACAGAGGGGCTGAAAGAGAGGGCGAGAAACAGACGGGCTGAAACAGAGGGCGAGAAACAGAGGGGCAGAAACAGAGGGCGAGAAACAGAATGGCTGAAACAGAGGGGCTGAAACAGAGAGCGCGAAACAGGGGGGCTGAATCAGAGGGCGAGAAACAGAGGGGCTAAATTAGAGGGGCAGAAACAGAGGGCGAGAAACAGAGGGGCTGAAACAGAGGGCGAGAAACAGAGGTGCTGAAACAGAGAGGCTGAAACAGAGGGGCTGAAACAGAGGGGCTGAAACATACGGCGAGAAACAGAGGGGCTGAAACAGAGGGCGACAAACAGAGGGACTGAAACAGAGGGGCTGAAACAGAAGGGCTGAAACAGAGGGGCTGAAACAGAGGGCGAGAAACAGAGGGGCTGAATCAGAGGGGCTGAATCAGAGGGGCTGAAAAAGAGGGGCTGAAACAGAGGGCGAGAATCAGAGGGGCTGAAACAGAGGGCGAGAAACAGAGAGGCTGAAACAGAGGGGCTGAAACAGAAGGGCTGAAACAGAGGGGCTGAAACAGAGGGCGAGAAACAGAGGGGCTGAATCAGAGGGGCTGAATCAGAGGGGCTGAAAAAGAGGGGCTGAAACAGAGGGCGAGAAACAGAGTGGCTGAAACAGACGGGCTGAAACAGAGGGGCTGAAACAGAGGGCGAAAAACAGAGGGGCTGAAACAGAGGGCGAGAAACAGAGCGGCTGAAACAGAGGGGCTGAAACAGTGGGGCTGAAACAGATGGGCTGGAACAGAGGGGGAGAAACAGAGGGGCTGAAACAGAGGGGCTGAATCAGAGGGGCTGAAACAGAGGGGCTGAATCAGAGGGGCTGAAAAAGAGGGCGAGAAACAGAGGGGCTGAAACAGGGGGGCTGAAACAGAGGGGCTAAATCAGAGGGGCTGAAACAGAGGGCGAGAAACAGAGGGGCTGAAAGAGATGGCGAGAAACAGAGGGGCTGAAACAGAGGGCGAGAAACAGAGGGCCTGAAAAAGAGGGCGAGACACAGAGGGGCTGAAACAGAGGGCGAGAAACAGAGGGGCTGAAACAGACGGGCTGAAACAGAACGGCTGAAACAGAGGGGCTGAAACAGAGGGCGATAAACAGAGGGGCTGAATCAGAGGGGCTGAATCAGAGGGGCTGAAACAGAGGGGCTGAAACAGAGTGCGAGAAACAGAGGGGCTGAAACAGTGGGCGAGAAACAGAGGGCGAGAAACAGAGGGGCTGAAACAGAGGGGCTGAAACAGAGGGGCTGAAACAGAGGGGCTGATACTGACGGCGTGAAACAGAGGGCGAGAAACAGAGGTGCTGAATGAGTTGGGCTGAATCAGAGGGGCTGAATCAGAGGGGCAGAAACAGAGGGTGAGAAACAGAGGGGCTGAAACAGAGGGGCTGAAACAGATGGGCTGAAACAGAGGGCGAGAAACAGAGGGGCTGAAACAGAGGGCGAGAAGCAGAGGGGCTGAAACAGAGGGGCTGAAACAGAGGGGCTGAAACAGAGGGGCTGAATCAGAGGAGCTGATTCAGAGGGGCTGAAACAGAGGTGCTGAATCAGCGGGCCTGAAACAGAGGGCGAGAAAGAGAGATGCTGAAACAGAGGGCGAGAGACAGATGGGCAGAATCAGAGGGCGGGAAACAGAGGGGCTGAAAAAGAGGGGCTGAAACAGAGGGCGAGAAACAGAGGGGCTGAAGCAGAGGGCGAGAAACAGATGGGCTGAAACAGATGGGCTGAAACAGAAAGTCTGAAACAGAGGGGCTGAAACAGTGGGGCTGAAACAGAGGGCGAGAAACAGAGGGGCTGAAACAGAGGGCGAGAAACAGAGGGGCTGAAACAGAGGGCGAGAAACAGAGGGGCTGAATCAGAGGGGCTGAAACAGAGGGTGAGAAACAGAGGGGCTGAAACAGAGGGCGAGAAACAGAGTGGCTGAAACAGACGGGCTGAAACAGAGGGGCTGAAAAAGAGGGCTGAAAACAGAGGGGCTGAAACAGAGGGCGAGAAACAGAGGGGCTGAAACAGAGGGGCTGAAACAGAGGGGCTGAAACAGAGGGGCTGGAACAGAGGGGGAGAAACAGAGGGGCTGAAACAGAGGGGCTGAATCAGAGGGGCTGAAACAGAGGGCGAGAAACAGAGTGGCTGAAACAGAGGGGCTGAAACAGAGGGGCTGTAACAGAGGTGGAGAAACAGAGGGGCTGAAACAGAGGGGCTGAATCAGAGGGGCTGAAACAGAGGGCGAGAAACAGAGGGGCTGAAACAGAGGGCAAGAAACAGAGGGGCTGAAACAGAGGGGCTGAAACAGAGGGGCTGAAACAGAGGGGCTGAAACAGAGGGCGAGAAACAGAGGGGCTGTAACAGAGGGCGAGAAACAGCGGGGTTGAAACAGAGAGCGAGAAACAGAGGGGCTGAAAGAGAGGGCGAGAAACAGAGGGGCTGAAACAGAGGGCGAGAAACAGAGGGGCTGAAACAGAGGGGCTGAAACAGAGATCGCGAAACAGAGGGGCTGAAACAGAGGGGCTGAAACAGCGGGGCTGAATCAGAGGGGCTGATTCAGAGGGGCTTAAACAGAGGGGCTGAAACAGAGGGCGAGGAACAGAGGGGCAGAAACAGAGGGCGAGAAACAGAGTAGCTGAAACAGAGGGGCTGAAACAGAGAGCGCGAAACAGGGGGGCTGAATCAGAGGGCGAGAAACAGAGGGGCTGAAACAGAGGGGCTAAATTAGAGGGGCAGAAACAGAGGGCGAGAAACAGAGGGGCTGAAACAGAGGGCGAGAAACAGAGGTGCTGAAACTGAGGGGCTGAAACAGAGGGGCTGAAACAGAGGGTCTGAAACAGACGGCGAGAAACAGAGGGGCTGAAACAGAGGGAAAGAAACAGAGGGGCTGAATCAGAGGGGCTGAATCAGAGGGGCTGAAAAAGAGAGGCTGAAACAGAGGGCGAGAATCAGAGGGGCTGAAACAGAGGGCGAGAAACAGAGGGGCTGAAACAGAAGGGCTGAAACAGAGGGGCTGAAACAGAGGGCGCGAAACAGAGGGGCTGAATCAGAGGGGCTGAATCAGAGGGGCTGAAAAAGAGGGGCTGAAACAGAGGGCGAGAATCAGAGGGGCTGAAACAGAGTGCGAGAAACAGAGGGCGAGAAACAGAGGGGCTGAAACAGAGGGGCTGAAACAGAGGGGCTGATACAGAGGGCGAGAAACAGAAGGGCTGAAACAGAGGGCGAGAAACAGAGAGGCTGAAACAGAAGGCGAGAAACAGAGGGTCCGAAACAGAGGGGCTGAAACAGAGGGTCTGAAACAGAGGGGCTGAAACAGAGGGCGAGAAACAGAGGGGCTGAAACAGAGGGCGATAAAAAGAGGGGCTGAAACAGAGGGCGAGAAACAGAGGGGCTGAAACAGAGGGGCTGAAACAGAGGGGCTGAAACAGAAGGCGAGAAACAGAGGGGCTGAAACAGAGGGCGAGAAACAGAGGGGCTGAAACAGAGGGCGAGAAACAGAGGGCGAGAAACAGAGGGACTGAAACAGAGGGTCTGAATCAGAGGGGCTGAAACAGAGGGCGAGAAACAGAGAGGCTGAAACCGAGGGGCTGAATCAGAGGGGCTGAAACAGAGGGGCTGAAACAGTGGGCGAGAAACAGAGGGGCTGAAATAGAGGGCGAGAAACAGAGGGGCAGAAACAGAGGGCGAGAAACAGAGGGGCTGAAACAGAGCGGCTGAAACAGAGGGGCTGAAACAGAGGGGCTGAATCAGAGGGGCTGATTCAGAGGGGCTGCAACAGAGGGGCATAATCAGCGGGGCTGAAACAGAGGGCGAGAAACAGAGGGGCTGAAACAGAGGGCGAGAGACAGAGGGGAAGAAACAGAGGGCGAGAAACAGAGGGGCTGAAACAGAGGGGCTGAAACAGAGGGCGAGAAACAGAGGGGCTGAAACAGAGGGCGAGAAACAGAGGGGCTTAAACAGAGGGGCTGAAACTGAGGGGCTGAAACAGTGGGGCTGAAACAGAGGGTGAGAAACAGAGTGGCTGAAACAGAGGGCGAGAAACAGAGGGGCTGAAACAAAGGGCGAGAAACAGCGGGGCTGAATCAGAGGGGCTGAAACAGAGGGTGAGAAACAGAGGGGTTGAAACAGAACGCGAGAAACAGAGTGGCGGAAACAGACGGGCTGAAACAGAGGGGCTGAAAAAGAGGGCGAAAAACAGAGGGGCTGGAACATAGTGCGAGAAACAGAGGGGCTGAAACAGTGGGGCTGAAACAGAGGGGCTGGAACAGAGGGGGAGAAAAAGAGGGGCTGAAACAGAGGGGCTGAATGAGAGAGGCTGAAACAGAGGGCGAGAAACATAGGGGCTGAAACAGACGGCGAGAAACAGAGGGGCTGAAACAGAGGGGCTGAAACAGAGGGGCTGAATCGGAGGGGCTGAATCAGAGGGGCTGAATCAGAGGGGCTGAGAAAGAGGGCGAGAAACAGAGGGGCTGACACATGGGGGCTGAAACAGAGGGGCTAAATCAGAGGGGCAGAAACAGAGGGCGAGAAACAGAGGGGCTGAAATAGAGGGCGAGAATCAGAGGGGCTGAAACAGAGGGGCTGAAAAAGAGGGGCTGAAACAGAGGGGCTGAAACAGAGGGCGAGAAACAGAGGGGCTGAAACAGAGGGCGAGACACAGAGGGGCTGAAACAGAGGGGCTGAAAAAGAACGGCTGAAACAGAGGGGCTGAAACAGAGGGCGAGAAACAGAGGAGCTGAATCAGAGGGGCTGAATCAGAGGGGCTGAAACAGAGGGGCTGAAACAGAGGGGCTGATACAGACGGCGTGAAACAGAGGGGCTGAAACAGAGGGCGAGAAACAGAGGGGCTGAAACAGAAGGCGAGAAACAGAGGGGCTGAAACAGAGGGGCTGAAACAGAGGGCGAGAAACAGAGGCTGAAACAGAGGGCGAGAAACAGAGGGGCTGAAACAGAGGGCGAGAAACAGAGGGGCTGAAACAGAGGGCGAGAAACAGAGGTGCTGAAACAGAGAGGCTGAAACAGAGGGGCTGAAACAGAGGGGCTGAAACATACGGCGAGAAACAGAGGGGCTGAAACAGAGGGCGACAAACAGAGGGACTGAAACAGAGGGGCTGAAACAGAAGGGCTGAAACAGAGGGGCTGAAACAGAGGGCGAGAAACAGAGGGGCTGAATCAGAGGGGCTGAATCAGAGGGGCTGAAAAAGAGGGGCTGAAACAGAGGGCGAGAATCAGAGGGGCTGAAACAGAGGGCGAGAAACAGAGGGCGAGAAACAGAGGGGCTGAAACAGAGGGGCTGAAACAGAGGGCGAGAAACAGAGAGGCTGAAACAGAGGGCGAGAAACAGAGGGGCCGAAACAGAGGGCGATAAACAGAGGGGCTGAAACAGAGGGCGAGAAACAGAGTGGCTGAAATAGAGGGGCTGAAACAGAGGGGCTGAAACAGAGGGGCTGAAACAGAAGGCGAGAAACAGAGTGGCTGAAACAGAGGGCGAGAAACAGAGAGGCTGAAAATGAGGGGCTGAATCAGAGGGGCTGAAACAGAGGGGCTGAAACAGTGGGCGAGAAACAGAGGGGCTGAAACAGAGGGCGAGAAACAGAGGGGCAGAAACAAAGGGCGAGAAACAGAGGGGCTGAAACAGAGCGGCTGAAACAGAGGGGCTGAAACAGAGGGGCTGAATCAGAGGGGCTGATTCAGAGGGGCTGCAACAGAGGGGCTGAATCACCGGGGCTGAAACATAAGGCGAGAAACAGAGGGGCTGAAACAGAGGGCGAGACACAGAGGGGCAGAAACAGTGGGCGAGAAACAGAGGGGCTGAAACAGAGGGGCTGAATCAGAGGGGCTGAATCAGAGGGGCTGAATCAGAGGGGCTGAAACAGAGGTCGAGAAACAGAGGGGCTGAAACAGGGGGGCTGAAACAGAGGGGCTAAATCAGAGGTGCAGAAACAGAGGGCGAGAAACAGAGGGGCTGAAACAGAGGGCGAGAAACAGAAGGGCTGAAACAGAGGGCGAGAAACAGAGAGGCTGAAACAGAGGGCGAGAAACAGAGGGGCCGAAACAGAGGGTGATAAACAGAGGGGCTGAAACAGAGGGCGAGAAACAGAGGGGCTGAAATAGAGTGGCTGAAACAGAGGGGCTGAAACAGAGGGGCTGAAACAGAAGGCGAGAAACAGAGGGGCTGAAACAGAGGGTGAGAAACAGAGGGGCTGAAACAGAGGGCGAGAAACAGAGGGCGAGAAACAGAGGGACTGAAACAGAGGGGCTGAATCAGAGGGGCTGAAACATAGGGCGAGAACCAGAGGGGCTGAAACAGAGGGCGAGAAACACAGGGGCTGAAACCGAGGGGCTAAATCAGAGGGGCTGAAACAGAGGGGCTGACACAGTGGGCGAGAAACAGAGGGGCTGAAACAGAGGGCGAGAAACTGAGGGGCAGAAACAGAGGGCGAGAAACAGAGGGGCTGAAACAGAGCGGCTGAAACAGTGGGGCTGAAACAGAGGGGCTGAATCAGAGGGGCTGATTCAGAGGGGCTGCAACAGAGGGGCTGAAACAGACGGTGAGAAACAGATGGGCTGAAACAGAGGGCGAGAAACAGAGTGGCTGAAACAGACGGGCTGAAACAGAGGGGCTGAAACAGAGGGCGAAAAACAGAGGGGCTGAAACAGAGGGCGAGAAACAGAGCGGCTGAAACAGAGGGGCTGAAACAGGGGGGCTGAAACAGAGGGGCTGGAACAGAGGGGGAGAAACAGAGGGGCTGAAACAGAGGGGCTGAATCAGAGGGCTGAAACAGAGGGGCTGAATCAGAGGGGCTGAAAAAGAGGGCGAGAAACAGAGTTGCTGAAACAGGGGGGCTGAAACAGAGGGGCTAAATCAGAGGGGCAGAAACAGAGGGCGAGAAACAGAGGGGCTGAAAGAGATGGCGAGAAACAGAGGGGCTGAAACAGAGGGGCTGAAACAGAGGGCGAGAAACAGAGGGCCTGAAAAAGAGGGCGAGACACAGAGGGGCTGAATCAGAGGGACTGAATCAGAGGGGCTGAAACAGAGGGGCTGAAAGAGATGGCGAGAAACAGAGGGGCTGAAACAGAGGGGCTGAAACAGAGGGCGAGAAACAGAGGGCCTGAAAAAGAGGGCGAGACACAGAGGGGCTGAATCAGAGGGACTGAATCAGAGGGGCTGAAACAGAGGGGCTGAAAGAGATGGCGAGAAACAGAGGGGCTGAAACAGACGGGCTGAAACAGAACGGCTGAAACAGAGGGGCTGAAACAGAGGGCGATAAACAGAGGGGCTGAATCAGAGGGACTGAATCAGAGGGGCTGAAACAGAGGGGCTGAAACAGAGGGGCTGAAACAGAGGGGCTGATACTGACAGCGTGAAACAGAGGGCGAGAAACAGAGGTGCTGAATGAGTTGGGCTGAATCAGAGGGGCTGAATCAGAGGGGCAGAAAGAGAGGGTGAGAAACAGAGGGGCTGAAACAGAGGGGCTGAAACAGATGGGCTGAAACAGAGGGGCTGGAACAGAGGGGGAGAAACAGAGGGGCTGAAACAGAGGGGCTGAATCAGAGGGGCTGAAACAGAGGGCGAGAAACAGAGGGGCTGAAACAGAGGGCAAGAAACAGAGGGGCTGAAACAGAGGGGCTGAAACAGAGGGGCTGAAACAGAGGGGCTGAAACAGAGGGCGAGAAACAGAGGGGCTGTAACAGAGGGCGAGAAACAGAGGGGCTGAAACAGAGAGCGAGAAACAGAGGGGCTGAAACAGAGGGCGAGAAACAGAGGGGCTGAAACAGAGGGCGAAAAACAGAGGGGCTGAAACAGAGGGGCTGAAACAGAGATCGCGAAACAGAGGGGCTGAAACAGAGGGGCTGAAACAGCGGGGCTGAATCAGAGGGGCTGATTCAGAGGGGCTTAAACAGAGGGGCTGAAACAGAGGGCGAGGAACAGAGGGGCAGAAACAGAGGGCGAGAAACAGAGTAGCTGAAACAGAGGGGCTGAAACAGAGAGCGCGAAACAG
Organism: Chiloscyllium punctatum; assembly: GCF_047496795.1. Lineage (NCBI taxonomy): Eukaryota > Metazoa > Chordata > Chondrichthyes > Orectolobiformes > Hemiscylliidae > Chiloscyllium > Chiloscyllium punctatum. The sequence continues at coordinate 349,485 of NW_027309805.1, read as the reverse complement.
GGGGGCTGAATCAGAGGGCGAGAAACAGAGGGGCTGAAACAGAGGGGCTAAATTAGAGGGGCAGAAACAGAGGGCGAGAAACAGAGGGGCTGAAACAGAGGGCGAGAAACAGAGGTGCTGAAACAGAGGGCGAGAAACAGAGGGGCTGAAACAGAGGGTCTGAAACAGACGGCGAGAAACAGAGGGGCTGAAACAGAGGGCAAGAAACAGAGGGGCTGAATCAGAGAGGCTGAATCAGAGGGGCTGAAAAAGAGGGGCTGAAACAGAGGGCGAGAATCAGAGGGGCTGAAACAGAGGGCGAGAAACAGAGGGGCTGAAACAGAAGGGCTGAAACAGAGGGGCTGAAACAGAGGGCGAGAAACAGAGGGACTGAAACAGAGGGGCTGAAACAGAAGGGCTGAAACAGAGGGGCTGAAACAGAGGGCGAGAAACAGAGGGGCTGAATCAGAGGGGCTGAATCAGAGGGGCTGAAAAAGAGGGGCTGAAACAGAGGGCGAGAATCAGAGGGGCTGAAACAGAGGGCGAGAAACAGAGGGCGAGAAACAGAGGGGTTGAAACAGAGGGGCTGAAACAGAGGGCGAGAAACAGAGAGGCTGAAACAGAGGGCGAGAAACAGAGGGGCCGAAACAGAGGGCGATAAACAGAGGGGCTGAAACAGAGGGCGAGAAACAGAGTGGCTGAAATAGAGGGGCTGAAACAGAGGGGCTGAAACAGAGGGGCTGAAACAGAAGGCGAGAAACAGAGGGGCTGAAACAGAAGGCGAGAAACAGAGTGGCTGAAACAGAGGGCGAGAAACAGAGTGGCTGAAATAGAGGGGCTGAAACAGAGGGGCTGAAACAGAGGGGCTGAAACAGAAGGCGAGAAACAGAGGGGCTGAAACAGAAGGCGAGAAACAGAGTGGCTGAAACAGAGGGCGAGAAACAGAGAGGCTGAAAATGAGGGGCTGAATCAGAGGGGCTGAAACAGAGGGGCTGAAACAGTGGGCGAGAAACAGAGGGGCTGAAACAGAGGGCGAGAAACAGAGGGGCAGAAACAGAGGGCGAGAAAGACAGGGGCTGAAACAGAGCGGCTGAAAGAGAGGGGCTGAAACAGAGGGTGAGAATCAGAGGGGCTGATTCAGAGGGGCTGCAAAAGAGGGGCTGAATCACCGGGGCTGAAACAGAAGGCGAGAAACAGAGGGGCTGAAACAGAGGGCGAGACACAGAGGGGCAGAAACAGTGGGCGAGAAACAGAGGGGCTGAAACAGAGGGGCTGAATCAGAGGGGCTGAATCAGAGGGGCTGAATCAGAGGGGCTGAAACAGAGGTCGAGAAACAGAGGGGCTGAAACAGGGGGGCTGAAACAGAGGGGCTAAATCAGAGGTGCAGAAACAGAGGGCGAGAAACAGAGGGGCTGAAACAGAGGGTGAGAAACAGAAGGGCTGAAACAGAGGGCGAGAAACAGAGAGGCTGAAACAGAGGGCGAGAAACAGAGGGGCCGAAACAGAGGGCGATAAACAGAGGGGCTGAAACAGAGGGCGAGAAACAGAGGGGCTGAAATAGAGTGGCTGAAACAGAGGGGCTGAAACAGAGGGGCTGAAATAGAAGGCGAGAAACAGAGGGGCTGAAACAGGGGGTGAGAAACAGAGGGGCTGAAACAGAGGGCGAGAAACAGAGGGCGAGAAACAGAGGGACTGAAACAGAGGGGCAGAATCAGAGGGGCTGAAACATAGGGCGAGAACCAGAGGGGCTGAAACAGAGGGCGAGAAACACAGGGGCTGAAACCGAGGGGCTAAATCAGAGGGGCTGAAACAGAGGGGCTGACACAGTGGGCGAGAAACAGAGGGGCTGAAACAGAGGGCGAGAAACAGAGGGGCAGAAACAGAGGGCGAGAAACAGAGGGGCTGAAACAGAGCGGCTGAAACAGTGGGGCTGAAACAGAGGGGCTGAATCAGAGGGGCTGATTCAGAGGGGCTGCAACAGAGGGGCTGAAACAGACGGTGAGAAACAGATGGGCAGAAACAAAGGGCGAGAAACAGAGTGGCTGAAACAGACGGGCTGAAACAGAGGGGCTGAAACAGAGGGCGAAAAACAGAGGGGCTGAAACAGAGGGCGAGAAACAGAGCGGCTGAAACAGAGGGGCTGAAGCAGGGGGGCTGAAACAGAGGGGCTGGAACAGAGGGGGAGAAACAGAGGGGCTGAAACAGAGGGGCTGAATCAGAGGGGCTGAAACAGAGGGGCTGAATCAGAGGGGCTGAAAAAGAGGGCGAGAAACAGAGGGGCTGAAACAGGGGGGCTGAAACAGAGGGGCTAAATCAGAGGGGCAGAAACAGAGGGCGAGAAACAGAGGGGCTGAAAGAGATGGCGAGAAACAGAGGGGCTGAAACAGAGGGGCTGAAACAGAGGGCGAGAAACAGAGGGCCTGAAAAAGAGGGCGAGACACAGACGGGCTGAAACAGAGGGCGAGAAACAGAGGGGCTGAAACAGGCGGGCTGAAACAGAACGGCTGAAACAGAGGGGCTGAAACAGAGGGCAATAAACAGAGGGGCTGAATCAGAGGGACTGAATCAGAGAGGCTGAAACAGAGGGGCTGAAACAGAGGGCGAGAAACAGAGGGGCTGAAACAGTGGGCGAGAAACAGAGGGCGAGAAACAGAGGGGCTGAAACAGAGGGGCTGAAACAGAGAGGGCTGAAACAGAGGGGCTGATACTGACAGCGTGAAACAGAGGGCGAGAAACAGAGGTGCTGAATGAGTTGGGCTGAATCAGAGGGGCTGAATCAGAGGGGCAGAAACAGAGGGTGAGAAACAGAGGGGCTGAAACAGAGGGCGATAAACAGAGGGGCTGAAACAGAGGGCGAGAAACAGAGGGGCTGAATCATAGGGGCTAAATCAGAGGGGCTGAAACAGAGTGCGAGAAACAGAGGGGCTGAAACAGAGGGCGAGAAGCAGAGGGGCTGAAACAGAGGGGCTGAAACAGAGGGGCTGAAACAGAGGGGCTGAATCAGAGGAGCTGATTCAGAGGGGCTGAAACAGAGGGGCTGAATCAGCGGGCCTGAAACAGAGGGCGAGAAAGAGAGGTGCTGAAACAGAGGGCGAGAGACAGATGGGCAGAATCAGAGGGCGAGAAACAGAGGGGCTGAAAAAGAGGGGCTGAAACAGAGGGCGAGAAACAGAGGGGCTGAAGCAGAGGGCGAGAAACAGATGGGCTGAAACAGACGGGCTGAAACAGAAAGTCTGAAACAGAGGGGCTGAAACAGTGGGGCTGAAACAGAGGGCGAGAAACAGAGGGGCTGAAACAGAGGGCGAGAAACAGAGGGGCTGAAACAGAGGGCGAGAAACAGAGGGGCTGAATCAGAGGGGCTGAAACAGAGGGTGAGAAACAGAGGGGCTGAAACAGAGGGCGAGAAACAGAGTGGCTGAAACAGACGGGCTGAAACAGGGGGCTGAAAAAGAGGGCTGAAAACAGAGGGGCTGAAACAGAGGGCGAGAAACAGAGGGGCTGAAACAGAGGGGCTGAAACAGAGGGGCTGAAACAGAGGGGCTGAAACAGAGGGGCTGGAACAGAGGGGGAGAAACAGAGGGGCTGAAACAGAGGGGCTGAAACAGAGGGCGAGAAACAGAGGGGCTGAAACAGAGTGGCTGAAACAGAGGGGCTGAAACAGAGGGGCTGGAACAGAGGGGGAGAAACAGAGGGGCTGAAACAGAGGGCTGAATCAGAGGGGCTGAAACAGAGGGCGAGAAACAGAGTGGCTGAAACAGAGGGCAAGAAACAGAGGGGCTGAAACAGAGGGGCTGAAACAGAGGGGCTGAAACAGAGGGGCTGAAACAGAGGGCGAGAAACAGAGGGGCTGTAACAGAGGGCGAGAAACAGAGGGGCTGAAACAGAGAGCGAGAAACAGAGGGGCTGAAACAGAGGGCGAGAAACAGAGGGGCTGAAACAGAGGGCGAAAAACAGAGGGGCTGAAACAGAGGGGCTGAAACAGAGATCGCGAAACAGAGGGGCTGAAACAGAGGGGCTGAAACAGCGGGGCTGAATCAGAGGGGCTGATTCAGAGGGGCTTAAACAGCGGGGCTGAAACAGAGGGCGAGGAACAGAGGGGCAGAAACAGAGGACGAGAAACAGAGTAGCTGAAACAGAGGGGCTGAAACAGAGAGCGCGAAACAGGGGGGCTGAATCAGAGGGCGAGAAACAGAGGGGCTGAATCATAGGGGCTAAATCAGAGGGGCTGAAACAGAGTGCGAGAAACAGAGGGGCTGAAACAGAGGGCGAGAAGCAGAGGGGCTGAAACAGAGGGGCTGAAACAGAGGGGCTGAAACAGAGGGGCTGAAACAGACAGCGAGAAACAGAGGGGCCGAAACAGAGGGCAAGAAACAGAGGGGCTGAATCAGAGGGGCTGAATCAGAGGGGCTGAAAAAGAGGGGCTGAAACAGAGGGCGAGAATCAGAGGGGCTGAAACAGAGGGCGAGAAACAGAGGGGCTGAAACAGAAGGGCTGAAACAGAGGGGCTGAAACAGAGGGCGAGAAACAGAGGGGCTGAATCAGAGGGGCTGAATCAGAGGGGCTGAAAAAGAGGGGCTGAAACAGAGGGCGAGAATCAGAGGGGCTGAAACAGAGGGCGAGAAACAGAGGGCGAGAAACAGAGGGGCTGAAACAGAGATGCTGAAACAGAGGGGCTGATACAGAGGGCGAGAAACAGAAGGGCTGAAACAGAGGGCGAGAAACAGAGAGGCTGAAACAGAAGGCGAGAAACAGAGGGTCCGAAACAGAGGGGCTGAAACAGAGGGTCTGAAACAGAGGGGCTGAAACAGAGGGCGAGAAACAGAGGGGCTGAAACAGAGGGCGATAAACAGAGGGGCTGAAACAGAGGGCGAGAAACAGAGGGGCTGAATCATAGGGGCTAAATCAGAGGGGCTGAAACAGAGTGCGAGAAACAGAGGAGCTGAAACAGAGGGCGAGAAGCAGAGGGGCTCAAACAGAGGGGCTGAAACAGAGGGGCTGAAACAGAGGGGCTGAATCAGAGGAGCTGATTCAGATGGGCTGAAACAGAGGGGCTGAATCAGCGGGCCTGAAACAGAGGGCGAGAAAGAGAGGTGCTGAAACAGAGGGCGAGAGACAGATGGGCAGAATCAGAGGGCGAGAAACAGAGGGGCTGAAAAAGAGGGGCTGAAACAGAGGGCGAGAAACAGAGGGGCTGAAGCAGAGGGCGAGAAACAGATGGGCTGAAACAGATGGGCTGAAACAGAAAGTCTGAAACAGAGGGGCTGAAACAGTGGGGCTGAAACAGAGGGCGAGAAACAGAGGGGCTGAAACAGAGGGCGAGAAACAGAGGGGCTGAAACAGAGGGCGAGAAACAGAGGGGCTGAATCAGAGGGGCTGAAACAGAGGGTGAGAAACAGAGGGGCTGAAACAGAGGGCGAGAAACAGAGTGGCTGAAACAGACGGGCTGAAACAGGGGGCTGAAAAAGAGGGCTGAAAACAGAGGGGCTGAAACAGAGGGCGAGAAACAGAGGGGCTGAAACAGAGGGGCTGAAACAGAGGGGCTGAAACAGAGGGGCTGGAACAGAGGGGGAGAAACAGAGGGGCTGAAACAGAGGGGCTGAATCAGAGGGGCTGAAACAGAGGGCGAGAAACAGAGGGGCTGAAACAGAGTGGCTGAAACAGAGGGGCTGAAACAGAGGGGCTGGAACAGAGGGGGAGAAACAGAGGGGCTGAAACAGAGGGCTGAATCAGAGGGGCTGAAACAGAGGGCGAGAAACAGAGTGGCTGAAACAGAGGGCAAGAAACAGAGGGGCTGAAACAGAGTGGCTGAAACAGAGGGGCTGAAACAGAGGGGCTGAAACAGAGGGCGAGAAACAGAGGGGCTGTAACAGAGGGCGAGAAACAGAGGGGCTGAAACAGAGAGCGAGAAACAGAGGGGCTGAAACAGAGGGCGAGAAACAGAGGGGCTGAAACAGAGGGCGAAAAACAGAGGGGCTGAAACAGAGGGGCTGAAACAGAGATCGCGAAACAGAGGGGCTGAAACAGAGGGGCTGAAACAGCGGGGCTGAATCAGAGGGGCTGATTCAGAGGGGCTTAAACAGCGGGGCTGAAACAGAGGGCGAGGAACAGAGGGGCAGAAACAGAGGGCGAGAAACAGAGTAGCTGAAACAGAGGGGCTGAAACAGAGAGCGCGAAACAGGGGGGCTGAATCAGAGGGCGAGAAACAGAGGGGCTGAAACAGAGGGGCTAAATTAGAGGGGCAGAAACAGAGGGCGAGAAACAGAGGGGCTGAAACGGAGGGCGAGAAACAGAGGTGCTGAAACAGAGGGGCTGAAACAGAGGGGCTGAAACAGAGGGTCTGAAACAGACAGCGAGAAACAGAGGGGCCGAAACAGAGGGCAAGAAACAGAGGGGCTGAATCAGAGGGGCTGAATCAGAGGGGCTGAAAAAGAGGGGCTGAAACAGAGGGCGAGAATCAGAGGGGCTGAAACAGAGGGCGAGAAACAGAGGGGCTGAAACAGAAGGGCTGAAACAGAGGGGCTGAAACAGAGGGCGAGAAACAGAGGGGCTGAATCAGAGGGGCTGAATCAGAGGGGCTGAAAAAGAGGGGCTGAAACAGAGGGCGAGAATCAGAGGGGCTGAAACAGAGGGCGAGAAACAGAGGGCGAGAAACAGAGGGGCTGAAACAGAGATGCTGAAACAGAGGGGCTGATACAGAGGGCGAGAAACAGAAGGGCTGAAACAGAGGGCGAGAAACAGAGAGGCTGAAACAGAAGGCGAGAAACAGAGGGTCCGAAACAGAGGGGCTGAAACAGAGGGTCTGAAACAGAGGGGCTGAAACAGAGGGCGAGAAACAGAGGGGCTGAAACAGAGGGCGATAAACAGAGGGGCTGAAACAGAGGGCGAGAAACAGAGGGGCTGAATCATAGGGGCTAAATCAGAGGGGCTGAAACAGAGTGCGAGAAACAGAGGGGCTGAAACAGAGGGCGAGAAGCAGAGGGGCTGAAACAGAGGGGCTGAAACAGAGGGGCTGAAACAGAGGGGCTGAATCAGAGGAGCTGATTCAGAGGGGCTGAAACAGAGGGGCTGAATCAGCGGGCCTGAAACAGAGGGCGAGAAAGAGAGGTGCTGAAACAGAGGGCGAGAGACAGATGGGCAGAATCAGAGGGCGAGAAACAGAGGGGCTGAAAAAGAGGGGCTGAAACAGAGGGCGAGAAACAGAGGGGCTGAAGCAGAGGGCGAGAAACAGATGGGCTGAAACAGACGGGCTGAAACAGAAAGTCTGAAACAGAGGGGCTGAAACAGTGGGGCTGAAACAGAGGGCGAGAAACAGAGGGGCTGAAACAGAGGGCGAGAAACAGAGGGGCTGAAACAGAGGGCGAGAAACAGAGGGGCTGAATCAGAGGGGCTGAAACAGAGGGTGAGAAACAGAGGGGCTGAAACAGAGGGCGAGAAACAGAGTGGCTGAAACAGACGGGCTGAAACAGGGGGCTGAAAAAGAGGGCTGAAAACAGAGGGGCTGAAACAGAGGGCGAGAAACAGAGGGGCTGAAACAGAGGGGCTGAAACAGAGGGGCTGAAACAGAGGGGCTGAAACAGAGGGGCTGGAACAGAGGGGGAGAAACAGAGGGGCTGAAACAGAGGGGCTGAAACAGAGGGCGAGAAACAGAGGGGCTGAAACAGAGTGGCTGAAACAGAGGGGCTGAAACAGAGGGGCTGGAACAGAGGGGGAGAAACAGAGGGGCTGAAACAGAGGGCTGAATCAGAGGGGCTGAAACAGAGGGCGAGAAACAGAGTGGCTGAAACAGAGGGCAAGAAACAGAGGGGCTGAAACAGAGGGGCTGAAACAGAGGGGCTGAAACAGAGGGGCTGAAACAGAGGGCGAGAAACAGAGGGGCTGTAACAGAGGGCGAGAAACAGAGGGGCTGAAACAGAGAGCGAGAAACAGAGGGGCTGAAACAGAGGGCGAGAAACAGAGGGGCTGAAACAGAGGGCGAAAAACAGAGGGGCTGAAACAGAGGGGCTGAAACAGAGATCGCGAAACAGAGGGGCTGAAACAGAGGGGCTGAAACAGCGGGGCTGAATCAGAGGGGCTGATTCAGAGGGGCTTAAACAGCGGGGCTGAAACAGAGGGCGAGGAACAGAGGGGCAGAAACAGAGGACGAGAAACAGAGTAGCTGAAACAGAGGGGCTGAAACAGAGAGCGCGAAACAGGGGGGCTGAATCAGAGGGCGAGAAACAGAGGGGCTGAATCATAGGGGCTAAATCAGAGGGGCTGAAACAGAGTGCGAGAAACAGAGGGGCTGAAACAGAGGGCGAGAAGCAGAGGGGCTGAAACAGAGGGGCTGAAACAGAGGGGCTGAAACAGAGGGGCTGAAACAGACAGCGAGAAACAGAGGGGCCGAAACAGAGGGCAAGAAACAGAGGGGCTGAATCAGAGGGGCTGAATCAGAGGGGCTGAAAAAGAGGGGCTGAAACAGAGGGCGAGAATCAGAGGGGCTGAAACAGAGGGCGAGAAACAGAGGGGCTGAAACAGAAGGGCTGAAACAGAGGGGCTGAAACAGAGGGCGAGAAACAGAGGGGCTGAATCAGAGGGGCTGAATCAGAGGGGCTGAAAAAGAGGGGCTGAAACAGAGGGCGAGAATCAGAGGGGCTGAAACAGAGGGCGAGAAACAGAGGGCGAGAAACAGAGGGGCTGAAACAGAGGGGCTGAAACAGAGGGGCTGATACAGAGGGCGAGAAACAGAAGGGCTGAAACAGAGGGCGAGAAACAGAGAGGCTGAAACAGAAGGCGAGAAACAGAGGGTCCGAAACAGAGGGGCTGAAACAGAGGGTCTGAAACAGAGGGGCTGAAACAGAGGGCGAGAAACAGAGGGGCTGAAACAGAGGGCGATAAACAGAGGGGCTGAAACAGAGGGCGAGAAACAGAGGGGCTGAAACAGAGGGGCTGAAACAGAGGGGCTGAAACAGAAGGCGAGAAACAGAGGGGCTGAAACAGAGGGCGAGAAACAGAGGGGCTGAAACAGAGGGCGAGAAACAGAGGGCGAGAAACAGAGGGACTGAAACAGAGGGTCTGAATCAGAGGGGCTGAAACAGAGGGCGAGAAACAGAGAGGCTGAAACCGAGGCGCTGAATCAGAGGGGCTGAAACAGAGGGGCTGAAACAGTGGGCGAGAAACAGAGGGGCTGAAATAGAGGGCGAGAAACAGAGGGGCTGAACACAGAGCGGCTGAAACAGAGGGGCTGAAACAGAGGGGCAGAATCAGAGGGGCTGATTCAGAGGGGCTGCAACAGAGGGGCTTAATCAGCGGGGCTGAAACAGAGGGCGAGAAACAGAGGGGCTGAAACAGAGGGCGAGAGACAGAGGGGCAGAAACAGAGGGCGAGAAACAGAGGGGCTGAAACAGAGGGGCTGAAACAGAGGGCGAGAAACAAAGGGGCTGAAACAGAGGGCGAGAAACAGAGGGGCTTAAACAGAGGGGCTGAAACTGAGGGGCTGAAACAGTGGGGCTGAAACAGAGGGTGAGAAACAGAGGGGCTGAAACAGAGGGCGAGAAACAGAGGGGCTGAAACAAAGGGCGAGAAACAGCGGGGCTGAATCAGAGGGGCTGAAACAGAGGGTGAGAAACAGAGGGGTTGAAACAGAGCGCGAGAAACAGAGGGGCTGAAACAGTGGGGCTGAAACAGAGGGGCTGGAACAGAGGGGGAGAAACAGAGGGGCTGAAACAGAGGGGCTGAATCAGAGGGGCTGAAACAGAGGGCGAGAAACATAGGGGCTGAAACAGACGGCGAGAAACAGAGGGGCTGAAACAGAGGGTCTGAAACAGAGGGGCTGAATCGGAGGGGCTGATTCAGAGGGGCTGAATCAGAGGGGCTGAGAAAGAGGGCGAGAAACAGAGGGGCTGACACATGGGGGCTGAAACAGAGGGGCTAAATCAGAGGGGCAGAAACAGAGGGCGAGAAACAGAGGGGCTGAAACAGAGGGCGAGAATCAGAGGGGCTGAAACAGAGGGGCTGAAACAGAGGGGCTGAAACAGAGGGGCTGAAACAGAGGGCGAGAAACAGAGGGGCTGAAACAGAGGGCGAGACACAGAGGGGCTGAAACAGAGGGGCTGAAAAAGAACGGCTGAAACAGAGGGGCTGAAACAGAGGGCGAGAAACAGAGGGGCTGAATCAGAGGGGCTGAATCAGAGGGGCTGAAACAGAGGGGCTGAAACAGAGGGGCTGATACAGACGGCGTGAAACAGAGGGGCTGAAACAGAGGGCGAGAAACAGAGGGGCTGAAACAGAAGGCGAGAAACAGAGGGGCTGAAACAGAGGGGCTGAAACAGAGGGCGAGAAACAGAGGCTGAAACAGAGGGCGAGAAACAGAGGGGCTGAAACAGAGGGCGAGAAACAGAGGGGCTGAAACAGAGGGCCAGAAACAGAGGGGCTGAAACAGAGGGGCTGAAACAGAGGGCGAGAAACAGATGGGCTGAAACAGAGGGCGAGAAACAGAGGGGCTGAAACAGAGGGCGAGAAACAGAGAGCGAGAAACAGAGGGATTGAAACAGAGGGACTGAAACAGAGGGCCTGAAACAGAGGGCGAGAAACAGAGGGGCTGAAACAGAGGGCGAGAAACAGAGGGGCTGAATGAGTTTGGCTGAATCAGAGGGGCTGAATCAGAGGGGCAGAAACAGAGGGTGAGAAACAGAGGGGCTGAAACAGAGGGGCTGAAACGGATGGGCTGAAACAGAGGGCGAGAAACAGGGGGGCTGAATCATAGAGGCTAAATCAGAGGGGCTGAAACAGAGGGCGAGAAACAGAGGGGCTGAAACAGAGGGCGAGAAACAGAGGGGCTGAAAGAGAGGGGCTGAAACAGAGGGGCTGAAACAGAAGGGCTGAATCAGAGGGGCTGAAACAGAGGGTGAGAAACAGTGGGGTTGAAACAGAGCGCGAGAAACAGAGTGGCGGAAACAGACGGGCTGAAACAGAGGGGCTGAAAAAGAGGGCGAAAAACAGAGGGGCTGAAACATAGTGCGAGAAACAGAGGGGCTGTGACAGTGGGGCTGAAACAGAGGGGCTGGAACAGAGGGGGAGAAACAGAGGGGCTGAAACAGAGGGGCTGAATCAGAGGGGCTGAAACAGAGGGCGAGAAACATAGGGGCTGAAACAGACGGCGAGAAACAGAGGGGCTGAAACAGAGGGTCTGAAACAGAGGGGCTGAATCGGAGGGGCTGAATCAGAGGGGCTGAATCAGAGGGGCTGAGAAAGAGGGCGAGAAACAGAGGGGCTGACACATGGGGGCTGAAACAGAGGGGCTAAATCAGAGGGGCAGAAACAGAGGGCGAGAAACAGAGGGGCTGAAACAGAGGGCGAGAATCAGAGGGGCTGAAACAGAGGGGCTGAAACAGAGGGGCTGAAACAGAGGGGCTGAAACAGAGGGCGAGAAACAGAGGGGCTGAAACAGAGGGCGAGACACAGAGGGGCTGAAACAGAGGGGCTGAATCAGAGGGGCTGAAACAGAGGGGCTGAAACAGAGGGGCTGATACAGACGGCGTGAAACAGAGGGGCTGAAACAGAGGGCGAGAAACAGAGGGGCTGAAACAGAAGGCGAGAAACAGAGGGGCTGAAACAGAGGGGCTGAAACAGAGGGGCTGAAACAGAGGGCGAGAAACAGAGGCTGAAACAGAGGGCGAGAAACAGAGGGGCTGAAACAGAGGGCGAGAAACAGAGGGGCTGAAACAGAGGGCGAGAAACAGAGGGGCTGAAACAGAGGGGCTGAAACAGAGGGCGAGAAACAGAGGGGCTGAAACAGAGGGCGAGAAACAGAGGGGCTGAAACAGAGGGCGAGAAACAGAGAGCGAGAAACAGAGGGATTGAAACAGAGGGACTGAAACAGAGGGCCTGAAACAGAGGGCGAGAAACAGAGGGGCTGAAACAGAGGGCGAGAAACAGAGGGGCTGAAACAGAGGGGCTGAATCAGAGGGGCTGAAACAGAGGGCGAGAAACAGAGGGGCTTAATCATAGAGGCTAAGTCAGAGGGGCTGAAACAGAGGGCGAAAAACAGAGGGGCTGAAACAGAGGGCGAGAAACAGAGGGGCTGAAAGAGAGGGGCTGAAACAGAGGGGCTGAAACAGAAGGGCTGAATCAGAGGGGCTGATTCAGAGGGGCTGAAACAGAGGGGCTGAATCAGCGGGGCTGAAACAGAGGGCGAGAAACAGAGGGGCTGAAACAGAGGGCGAGAAACAAAGTGGCTGAAACAGACGGTCTGAGACAAAGGGTCTGAAAAAGAGGGGGGAAAACAGAGGGGCTGAAACAGAGGGCGAGAAACAGAGGGGCTGAAACAGAGGGGCTGAAACAGAAGGGCTGAATCAGAGGGGCTGATTCAGAGGGGCAGAATCAGAGGGGCTGAAACAGAGGGGCTGAAAATGAGGGGCTGAAACAGAGGGCGAGAAACAGAGGGGCTGAAACAGAGGGCGAGAAACAGAGGCGCTGAAACAGATGGGCTGAAACAGAGGGGCTGAAACAGAGGGGCTGAAACAGTGGGGCTGAAACAGAAGGCGAGAAACAGAGGGGCTGAAACAGAGGGCGAGAAACAGAGGGGCTGAAACAGATGGCGAGAAACAGAGGGGCTGAATCAGAGGGGCTGAAACAGAGGGTGAGAAACAGAGGGGCTGAAACAGAGGGCGAGAAACAAAGTGGCTGAAACAGACGGTCTGAGACAAAGGGTCTGAAAAAGAGGGGGGAAAACAGAGGGGCTGAAACAGAGGGCGAGAAACAGAGGGGCTGAAACAGAGGGGCTGAAACAGAGGTGCTGAAACAGAGGGGCTGAAACAGAGGTGCCGAAACAGAGGGGCTGAAACAGAGGGGCTGGAACAGAGGGGGAGAAACAGAGGGGCTGAAACAGAGGGCGAGAAATAGATGCGCTGAAACAGAGGGGCTGAAACAGAGGGGCTGAATCAGAGGGGCTGATTCAGAGGGGCTGAATCAGAGGGGCTGAAACAGAGGGCGAGAAACAGAGGGGCTGAAACAGAGGGGCTGTAAAAGAGGGGCTGGGACAGAGGGCGAGAAACAGAGGGGCTGAAACATAGGGGCTGAATCAGAGGGGCTGATTCAGAGGGGCTGAATCAGAGGGGCTGAAACAGAGGGCGAGAAACAGAGGGGCTGAAACAGAGGGCGAGAAACAGAGGGGCTGAAACAGAGGGCGAGAAACAGAGGGGCTGAAACAGAGGGGCTGAAACAGAGGGCGAGAAACAGAGGGGCTGAAACAGAGGGCGAGAAACAGAGGGGCTGAAACAGAGGGCGAGAAACAGAGGGACTGAAACAGAGGGCCTGAAACAAAGGGCGAGAAACAGAGGGGCTGAAACAGAGGGCGAGAAACAGAGGGGCTGAATCAGAGGGGCAGAAACAGAGGGTGAGAAACAGAGGGGCTGAAACAGAGGGGCTGAAACGGATGGGCTGAAACAGAGGGCGAGAAACAGAGGGGCTGTATCATAGAGGCTAAATCAGAGGGGCTGAAACAGAGGGCGAGAAACAGAGGGGCTGAAACAGAGGGCGAGAAACAGAGGGGCTGAAAGAGAGGGGCTGAAACAGAGGGGCTGAAACAGAAGGGCTGAATCAGAGGGGCTGATTCAGAGGGGTTGAAACAGAGGGGCTGAATCAGCGGGGCTGAAACAGAGGGTGAGAAACAGAGGGGCTGAAACAGAGGGCGAGAGACATAGGGGCAGAATCAGAGGGGCTGAAACAGAGGGGCTGAAAATGAGGGGCTGAAACAGAGGGCGAGAAACAGAGGGGCTGAAACAGAGGGCGAGAAACAGAGGGGCTGAAACAGATGGGCTGAAACAGAGGGGCTGAAACAGAGGGGCTGAAACAGTGGGGCTGAAACAGAAGGCGAGAAACAGAGGGGCTGAAACAGAGGGCGAGAAACAGAGGGGCTGAAACAGATGGCGAGAAACAGAGGGGCTGAATCAGAGGGGCTGAAACAGAGGGTGAGAAACAGAGGGGCTGAAACAGAGGGCGAGAAACAAAGTGGCTGAAACAGACGGTCTGAAACAAAGGGTCTGAAAAAGAGGGGGGAAAACAGAGGGGCTGAAACAGAGGGCGAGAAACAGAGGGGCTGAAACAGAGGGGCTGAAACAGAGGTGCTGAAACAGAGGGGCTGAAACAGAGGTGCCGAAACAGAGGGGCTGAAACAGAGGGGCTGGAACAGAGGGGGAGAAACAGAGGGGCTGAAACAGAGGGCGAGAAATAGATGCGCTGAAACAGAGGGGCTGAAACAGAGGGGCTGAATCAGAGGGGCTGATTCAGAGGGGCTGAATCAGAGGGGCTGAAACAGAGGGCGAGAAACAGAGGGGCTGAAACAGAGGGGCTGTAAAAGAGGGGCTGGGACAGAGGGCGAGAAACAGAGGGGCTGAAACAGAGGGGCTGAATCAGAGGGGCTGATTCAGAGGGGCTGAATCAGAGGGGCTGAAACAGAGGGCGAGAAACAGAGGGGCTGAAACAGAGGGCGAGAAACAGAGGGGCTGAAACAGAGGGCGAGAAACAGAGGGGCTGAAACAGAGGGGCTGAAACAGAGGGCGAGAAACAGAGGGGCTGAAACAGAGGGCGAGAAACAGAGGGGCTGAAACAGAGGGCGAGAAACAGAGGGACTTAAACAGAGGGCCTGAAACAGAGGGCGAGAAACAGAGGGGCTGAAACAGAGGGTGAGAAACAGAGGGGCTGAATGAGTTTGGCTGAATCAGAGGGGCTGAATCAGAGGGGCAGAAACAGAGGGTGAGAAACAGAGGGGCTGAAACAGAGGGGCTGAAACGGATGGGCTGAAACAGAGGGCGAGAAACAGAGGGGCTGTATCATAGAGGCTAAATCAGAGGGGCTGAAACAGAGGGCGAGAAACAGAGGGGCTGAAACAGAGGGCGAGAAACAGAGGGGCTGAAAGAGAGGGGCTGAAACAGAGGGGCTGAAACAGAGGGGCTGAAACAGAAGGCGAGAAACAGAGGGGCCGAAACAGAGGGCGATAAACAGAGGGGCTGAAACAGAGGGCGAGAAACAGAGTGGCTGAAATAGAGGGGCTGAAACAGAGGGGCTGAAACAGAGGGGCTGAAACAGAAGGCGAGAAACAGAGGGGCTGAAACAGAAGGCGAGAAACAGAGTGGCTGAAACAGAGGGCGAGAAACAGAGTGGCTGAAATAGAGGGGCTGAAACAGAGGGGCTGAAACAGAGGGGCTGAAACAGAAGGCGAGAAACAGAGGGGCTGAAACAGAAGGCGAGAAACAGAGTGGCTGAAACAGAGGGCGAGAAACAGAGAGGCTGAAAATGAGGGGCTGAATCAGAGGGGCTGAAACAGAGGGGCTGAAACAGTGGGCGAGAAACAGAGGGGCTGAAACAGAGGGCGAGAAACAGAGGGGCAGAAACAGAGGGCGAGAAAGACAGGGGCTGAAACAGAGCGGCTGAAAGAGAGGGGCTGAAACAGAGGGTGAGAATCAGAGGGGCTGATTCAGAGGGGCTGCAAAAGAGGGGCTGAATCACCGGGGCTGAAACAGAAGGCGAGAAACAGAGGGGCTGAAACAGAGGGCGAGACACAGAGGGGCAGAAACAGTGGGCGAGAAACAGAGGGGCTGAAACAGAGGGGCTGAATCAGAGGGGCTGAATCAGAGGGGCTGAATCAGAGGGGCTGAAACAGAGGTCGAGAAACAGAGGGGCTGAAACAGGGGGGCTGAAACAGAGGGGCTAAATCAGAGGTGCAGAAACAGAGGGCGAGAAACAGAGGGGCTGAAACAGAGGGTGAGAAACAGAAGGGCTGAAACAGAGGGCGAGAAACAGAGAGGCTGAAACAGAGGGCGAGAAACAGAGGGGCCGAAACAGAGGGCGATAAACAGAGGGGCTGAAACAGAGGGCGAGAAACAGAGGGGCTGAAATAGAGTGGCTGAAACAGAGGGGCTGAAACAGAGGGGCTGAAATAGAAGGCGAGAAACAGAGGGGCTGAAACAGGGGGTGAGAAACAGAGGGGCTGAAACAGAGGGCGAGAAACAGAGGGCGAGAAACAGAGGGACTGAAACAGAGGGGCAGAATCAGAGGGGCTGAAACATAGGGCGAGAACCAGAGGGGCTGAAACAGAGGGCGAGAAACACAGGGGCTGAAACCGAGGGGCTAAATCAGAGGGGCTGAAACAGAGGGGCTGACACAGTGGGCGAGAAACAGAGGGGCTGAAACAGAGGGCGAGAAACAGAGGGGCAGAAACAGAGGGCGAGAAACAGAGGGGCTGAAACAGAGCGGCTGAAACAGTGGGGCTGAAACAGAGGGGCTGAATCAGAGGGGCTGATTCAGAGGGGCTGCAACAGAGGGGCTGAAACAGACGGTGAGAAACAGATGGGCAGAAACAAAGGGCGAGAAACAGAGTGGCTGAAACAGACGGGCTGAAACAGAGGGGCTGAAACAGAGGGCGAAAAACAGAGGGGCTGAAACAGAGGGCGAGAAACAGAGCGGCTGAAACAGAGGGGCTGAAGCAGGGGGGCTGAAACAGAGGGGCTGGAACAGAGGGGGAGAAACAGAGGGGCTGAAACAGAGGGGCTGAATCAGAGGGGCTGAAACAGAGGGGCTGAATCAGAGGGGCTGAAAAAGAGGGCGAGAAACAGAGGGGCTGAAACAGGGGGGCTGAAACAGAGGGGCTAAATCAGAGGGGCAGAAACAGAGGGCGAGAAACAGAGGGGCTGAAAGAGATGGCGAGAAACAGAGGGGCTGAAACAGAGGGGCTGAAACAGAGGGCGAGAAACAGAGGGCCTGAAAAAGAGGGCGAGACACAGACGGGCTGAAACAGAGGGCGAGAAACAGAGGGGCTGAAACAGGCGGGCTGAAACAGAACGGCTGAAACAGAGGGGCTGAAACAGAGGGCAATAAACAGAGGGGCTGAATCAGAGGGACTGAATCAGAGAGGCTGAAACAGAGGGGCTGAAACAGAGGGCGAGAAACAGAGGGGCTGAAACAGTGGGCGAGAAACAGAGGGCGAGAAACAGAGGGGCTGAAACAGAGGGGCTGAAACAGAGAGGGCTGAAACAGAGGGGCTGATACTGACAGCGTGAAACAGAGGGCGAGAAACAGAGGTGCTGAATGAGTTGGGCTGAATCAGAGGGGCTGAATCAGAGGGGCAGAAACAGAGGGTGAGAAACAGAGGGGCTGAAACAGAGGGCGATAAACAGAGGGGCTGAAACAGAGGGCGAGAAACAGAGGGGCTGAATCATAGGGGCTAAATCAGAGGGGCTGAAACAGAGTGCGAGAAACAGAGGGGCTGAAACAGAGGGCGAGAAGCAGAGGGGCTGAAACAGAGGGGCTGAAACAGAGGGGCTGAAACAGAGGGGCTGAATCAGAGGAGCTGATTCAGAGGGGCTGAAACAGAGGGGCTGAATCAGCGGGCCTGAAACAGAGGGCGAGAAAGAGAGGTGCTGAAACAGAGGGCGAGAGACAGATGGGCAGAATCAGAGGGCGAGAAACAGAGGGGCTGAAAAAGAGGGGCTGAAACAGAGGGCGAGAAACAGAGGGGCTGAAGCAGAGGGCGAGAAACAGATGGGCTGAAACAGACGGGCTGAAACAGAAAGTCTGAAACAGAGGGGCTGAAACAGTGGGGCTGAAACAGAGGGCGAGAAACAGAGGGGCTGAAACAGAGGGCGAGAAACAGAGGGGCTGAAACAGAGGGCGAGAAACAGAGGGGCTGAATCAGAGGGGCTGAAACAGAGGGTGAGAAACAGAGGGGCTGAAACAGAGGGCGAGAAACAGAGTGGCTGAAACAGACGGGCTGAAACAGGGGGCTGAAAAAGAGGGCTGAAAACAGAGGGGCTGAAACAGAGGGCGAGAAACAGAGGGGCTGAAACAGAGGGGCTGAAACAGAGGGGCTGAAACAGAGGGGCTGAAACAGAGGGGCTGGAACAGAGGGGGAGAAACAGAGGGGCTGAAACAGAGGGGCTGAAACAGAGGGCGAGAAACAGAGGGGCTGAAACAGAGTGGCTGAAACAGAGGGGCTGAAACAGAGGGGCTGGAACAGAGGGGGAGAAACAGAGGGGCTGAAACAGAGGGCTGAATCAGAGGGGCTGAAACAGAGGGCGAGAAACAGAGTGGCTGAAACAGAGGGCAAGAAACAGAGGGGCTGAAACAGAGGGGCTGAAACAGAGGGGCTGAAACAGAGGGGCTGAAACAGAGGGCGAGAAACAGAGGGGCTGTAACAGAGGGCGAGAAACAGAGGGGCTGAAACAGAGAGCGAGAAACAGAGGGGCTGAAACAGAGGGCGAGAAACAGAGGGGCTGAAACAGAGGGCGAAAAACAGAGGGGCTGAAACAGAGGGGCTGAAACAGAGATCGCGAAACAGAGGGGCTGAAACAGAGGGGCTGAAACAGCGGGGCTGAATCAGAGGGGCTGATTCAGAGGGGCTTAAACAGCGGGGCTGAAACAGAGGGCGAGGAACAGAGGGGCAGAAACAGAGGACGAGAAACAGAGTAGCTGAAACAGAGGGGCTGAAACAGAGAGCGCGAAACAGGGGGGCTGAATCAGAGGGCGAGAAACAGAGGGGCTGAATCATAGGGGCTAAATCAGAGGGGCTGAAACAGAGTGCGAGAAACAGAGGGGCTGAAACAGAGGGCGAGAAGCAGAGGGGCTGAAACAGAGGGGCTGAAACAGAGGGGCTGAAACAGAGGGGCTGAAACAGACAGCGAGAAACAGAGGGGCCGAAACAGAGGGCAAGAAACAGAGGGGCTGAATCAGAGGGGCTGAATCAGAGGGGCTGAAAAAGAGGGGCTGAAACAGAGGGCGAGAATCAGAGGGGCTGAAACAGAGGGCGAGAAACAGAGGGGCTGAAACAGAAGGGCTGAAACAGAGGGGCTGAAACAGAGGGCGAGAAACAGAGGGGCTGAATCAGAGGGGCTGAATCAGAGGGGCTGAAAAAGAGGGGCTGAAACAGAGGGCGAGAATCAGAGGGGCTGAAACAGAGGGCGAGAAACAGAGGGCGAGAAACAGAGGGGCTGAAACAGAGATGCTGAAACAGAGGGGCTGATACAGAGGGCGAGAAACAGAAGGGCTGAAACAGAGGGCGAGAAACAGAGAGGCTGAAACAGAAGGCGAGAAACAGAGGGTCCGAAACAGAGGGGCTGAAACAGAGGGTCTGAAACAGAGGGGCTGAAACAGAGGGCGAGAAACAGAGGGGCTGAAACAGAGGGCGATAAACAGAGGGGCTGAAACAGAGGGCGAGAAACAGAGGGGCTGAATCATAGGGGCTAAATCAGAGGGGCTGAAACAGAGTGCGAGAAACAGAGGAGCTGAAACAGAGGGCGAGAAGCAGAGGGGCTCAAACAGAGGGGCTGAAACAGAGGGGCTGAAACAGAGGGGCTGAATCAGAGGAGCTGATTCAGAGGGGCTGAAACAGAGGGGCTGAATCAGCGGGCCTGAAACAGAGGGCGAGAAAGAGAGGTGCTGAAACAGAGGGCGAGAGACAGATGGGCAGAATCAGAGGGCGAGAAACAGAGGGGCTGAAAAAGAGGGGCTGAAACAGAGGGCGAGAAACAGAGGGGCTGAAGCAGAGGGCGAGAAACAGATGGGCTGAAACAGATGGGCTGAAACAGAAAGTCTGAAACAGAGGGGCTGAAACAGTGGGGCTGAAACAGAGGGCGAGAAACAGAGGGGCTGAAACAGAGGGCGAGAAACAGAGGGGCTGAAACAGAGGGCGAGAAACAGAGGGGCTGAATCAGAGGGGCTGAAACAGAGGGTGAGAAACAGAGGGGCTGAAACAGAGGGCGAGAAACAGAGGGGCAGAAACAGAGGACGAGAAACAGAGTAGCTGAAACAGAGGGGCTGAAACAGAGAGCGCGAAACAGGGGGGCTGAATCAGAGGGCGAGAAACAGAGGGGCTGAATCATAGGGGCTAAATCAGAGGGGCTGAAACAGAGTGCGAGAAACAGAGGGGCTGAAACAGAGGGCGAGAAGCAGAGGGGCTGAAACAGAGGGGCTGAAACAGAGGGGCTGAAACAGAGGGGCTGAAACAGACAGCGAGAAACAGAGGGGCCGAAACAGAGGGCAAGAAACAGAGGGGCTGAATCAGAGGGGCTGAATCAGAGGGGCTGAAAAAGAGGGGCTGAAACAGAGGGCGAGAATCAGAGGGGCTGAAACAGAGGGCGAGAAACAGAGGGGCTGAAACAGAAGGGCTGAAACAGAGGGGCTGAAACAGAGGGCGAGAAACAGAGGGGCTGAATCAGAGGGGCTGAATCAGAGGGGCTGAAAAAGAGGGGCTGAAACAGAGGGCGAGAATCAGAGGGGCTGAAACAGAGGGCGAGAAACAGAGGGCGAGAAACAGAGGGGCTGAAACAGAGATGCTGAAACAGAGGGGCTGATACAGAGGGCGAGAAACAGAAGGGCTGAAACAGAGGGCGAGAAACAGAGAGGCTGAAACAGAAGGCGAGAAACAGAGGGTCCGAAACAGAGGGGCTGAAACAGAGGGTCTGAAACAGAGGGGCTGAAACAGAGGGCGAGAAACAGAGGGGCTGAAACAGAGGGCGATAAACAGAGGGGCTGAAACAGAGGGCGAGAAACAGAGGGGCTGAATCATAGGGGCTAAATCAGAGGGGCTGAAACAGAGTGCGAGAAACAGAGGAGCTGAAACAGAGGGCGAGAAGCAGAGGGGCTCAAACAGAGGGGCTGAAACAGAGGGGCTGAAACAGAGGGGCTGAATCAGAGGAGCTGATTCAGAGGGGCTGAAACAGAGGGGCTGAATCAGCGGGCCTGAAACAGAGGGCGAGAAAGAGAGGTGCTGAAACAGAGGGCGAGAGACAGATGGGCAGAATCAGAGGGCGAGAAACAGAGGGGCTGAAAAAGAGGGGCTGAAACAGAGGGCGAGAAACAGAGGGGCTGAAGCAGAGGGCGAGAAACAGATGGGCTGAAACAGATGGGCTGAAACAGAAAGTCTGAAACAGAGGGGCTGAAACAGTGGGGCTGAAACAGAGGGCGAGAAACAGAGGGGCTGAAACAGAGGGCGAGAAACAGAGGGGCTGAAACAGAGGGCGAGAAACAGAGGGGCTGAATCAGAGGGGCTGAAACAGAGGGTGAGAAACAGAGGGGCTGAAACAGAGGGCGAGAAACAGAGTGGCTGAAACAGACGGGCTGAAACAGGGGGCTGAAAAAGAGGGCTGAAAACAGAGGGGCTGAAACAGAGGGCGAGAAACAGAGGGGCTGAAACAGAGGGGCTGAAACAGAGGGGCTGAAACAGAGGGGCTGGAACAGAGGGGGAGAAACAGAGGGGCTGAAACAGAGGGGCTGAATCAGAGGGGCTGAAACAGAGGGCGAGAAACAGAGGGGCTGAAACAGAGTGGCTGAAACAGAGGGGCTGAAACAGAGGGGCTGGAACAGAGGGGGAGAAACAGAGGGGCTGAAACAGAGGGCTGAATCAGAGGGGCTGAAACAGAGGGCGAGAAACAGAGTGGCTGAAACAGAGGGCAAGAAACAGAGGGGCTGAAACAGAGTGGCTGAAACAGAGGGGCTGAAACAGAGGGGCTGAAACAGAGGGCGAGAAACAGAGGGGCTGTAACAGAGGGCGAGAAACAGAGGGGCTGAAACAGAGAGCGAGAAACAGAGGGGCTGAAACAGAGGGCGAGAAACAGAGGGGCTGAAACAGAGGGCGAAAAACAGAGGGGCTGAAACAGAGGGGCTGAAACAGAGATCGCGAAACAGAGGGGCTGAAACAGAGGGGCTGAAACAGCGGGGCTGAATCAGAGGGGCTGATTCAGAGGGGCTTAAACAGCGGGGCTGAAACAGAGGGCGAGGAACAGAGGGGCAGAAACAGAGGGCGAGAAACAGAGTAGCTGAAACAGAGGGGCTGAAACAGAGAGCGCGAAACAGGGGGGCTGAATCAGAGGGCGAGAAACAGAGGGGCTGAAACAGAGGGGCTAAATTAGAGGGGCAGAAACAGAGGGCGAGAAACAGAGGGGCTGAAACAGAGGGCGAGAAACAGAGGTGCTGAAACAGAGGGGCTGAAACAGAGGGGCTGAAACAGAGGGTCTGAAACAGACAGCGAGAAACAGAGGGGCCGAAACAGAGGGCAAGAAACAGAGGGGCTGAATCAGAGGGGCTGAATCAGAGGGGCTGAAAAAGAGGGGCTGAAACAGAGGGCGAGAATCAGAGGGGCTGAAACAGAGGGCGAGAAACAGAGGGGCTGAAACAGAAGGGCTGAAACAGAGGGGCTGAAACAGAGGGCGAGAAACAGAGGGGCTGAATCAGAGGGGCTGAATCAGAGGGGCTGAAAAAGAGGGGCTGAAACAGAGGGCGAGAATCAGAGGGGCTGAAACAGAGGGCGAGAAACAGAGGGCGAGAAACAGAGGGGCTGAAACAGAGGGGCTGAAACAGAGGGGCTGATACAGAGGGCGAGAAACAGAAGGGCTGAAACAGAGGGCGAGAAACAGAGAGGCTGAAACAGAAGGCGAGAAACAGAGGGTCCGAAACAGAGGGGCTGAAACAGAGGGTCTGAAACAGAGGGGCTGAAACAGAGGGCGAGAAACAGAGGGGCTGAAACAGAGGGCGATAAACAGAGGGGCTGAAACAGAGGGCGAGAAACAGAGGGGCTGAAACAGAGGGGCTGAAACAGAGGGGCTGAAACAGAAGGCGAGAAACAGAGGGGCTGAAACAGAGGGCGAGAAACAGAGGGGCTGAAACAGAGGGCGAGAAACAGAGGGCGAGAAACAGAGGGACTGAAACAGAGGGTCTGAATCAGAGGGGCTGAAACAGAGGGCGAGAAACAGAGAGGCTGAAACCGAGGCGCTGAATCAGAGGGGCTGAAACAGAGGGGCTGAAACAGTGGGCGAGAAACAGAGGGGCTGAAATAGAGGGCGAGAAACAGAGGGGCTGAACACAGAGCGGCTGAAACAGAGGGGCTGAAACAGAGGGGCAGAATCAGAGGGGCTGATTCAGAGGGGCTGCAACAGAGGGGCTTAATCAGCGGGGCTGAAACAGAGGGCGAGAAACAGAGGGGCTGAAACAGAGGGCGAGAGACAGAGGGGCAGAAACAGAGGGCGAGAAACAGAGGGGCTGAAACAGAGGGGCTGAAACAGAGGGCGAGAAACAAAGGGGCTGAAACAGAGGGCGAGAAACAGAGGGGCTTAAACAGAGGGGCTGAAACTGAGGGGCTGAAACAGTGGGGCTGAAACAGAGGGTGAGAAACAGAGGGGCTGAAACAGAGGGCGAGAAACAGAGGGGCTGAAACAAAGGGCGAGAAACAGCGGGGCTGAATCAGAGGGGCTGAAACAGAGGGTGAGAAACAGAGGGGTTGAAACAGAGCGCGAGAAACAGAGTGGCGGAAACAGACGGGCTGAAACAGAGGGGCTGAAAAAGAGGGCGAAAAACAGAGGGGCTGAAACATAGTGCGAGAAACAGAGGGGCTGAAACAGTGGGGCTGAAACAGAGGGGCTGGAACAGAGGGGGAGAAACAGAGGGGCTGAAACAGAGGGGCTGAATCAGAGGGGCTGAAACAGAGGGCGAGAAACATAGGGGCTGAAACAGACGGCGAGAAACAGAGGGGCTGAAACAGAGGGTCTGAAACAGAGGGGCTGAATCGGAGGGGCTGATTCAGAGGGGCTGAATCAGAGGGGCTGAGAAAGAGGGCGAGAAACAGAGGGGCTGACACATGGGGGCTGAAACAGAGGGGCTAAATCAGAGGGGCAGAAACAGAGGGCGAGAAACAGAGGGGCTGAAACAGAGGGCGAGAATCAGAGGGGCTGAAACAGAGGGGCTGAAACAGAGGGGCTGAAACAGAGGGCGAGAAACAGAGGGGCTGAAACAGAGGGCGAGACACAGAGGGGCTGAAACAGAGGGGCTGAAAAAGAACGGCTGAAACAGAGGGGCTGAAACAGAGGGCGAGAAACAGAGGGGCTGAATCAGAGGGGCTGAATCAGAGGGGCTGAAACAGAGGGGCTGAAACAGAGGGGCTGATACAGACGGCGTGAAACAGAGGGGCTGAAACAGAGGGCGAGAAACAGAGGGGCTGAAACAGAAGGCGAGAAACAGAGGGGCTGAAACAGAGGGGCTGAAACAGAGGGCGAGAAACAGAGGCTGAAACAGAGGGCGAGAAACAGAGGGGCTGAAACAGAGGGCGAGAAACAGAGGGGCTGAAACAGAGGGCCAGAAACAGAGGGGCTGAAACAGAGGGGCTGAAACAGAGGGCGAGAAACAGATGGGCTGAAACAGAGGGCGAGAAACAGAGGGGCTGAAACAGAGGGCGAGAAACAGAGAGCGAGAAACAGAGGGATTGAAACAGAGGGACTGAAACAGAGGGCCTGAAACAGAGGGCGAGAAACAGAGGGGCTGAAACAGAGGGCGAGAAACAGAGGGGCTGAATGAGTTTGGCTGAATCAGAGGGGCTGAATCAGAGGGGCAGAAACAGAGGGTGAGAAACAGAGGGGCTGAAACAGAGGGGCTGAAACGGATGGGCTGAAACAGAGGGCGAGAAACAGAGGGGCTGAATCATAGAGGCTAAATCAGAGGGGCTGAAACAGAGGGCGAGAAACAGAGGGGCTGAAACAGAGGGCGAGAAACAGAGGGGCTGAAAGAGAGGGGCTGAAACAGAGGGGCTGAAACAGAAGGGCTGAATCAGAGGGGCTGAAACAGAGGGTGAGAAACAGTGGGGTTGAAACAGAGCGCGAGAAACAGAGTGGCGGAAACAGACGGGCTGAAACAGAGGGGCTGAAAAAGAGGGCGAAAAACAGAGGGGCTGAAACATAGTGCGAGAAACAGAGGGGCTGTGACAGTGGGGCTGAAACAGAGGGGCTGGAACAGAGGGGGAGAAACAGAGGGGCTGAAACAGAGGGGCTGAATCAGAGGGGCTGAAACAGAGGGCGAGAAACATAGGGGCTGAAACAGACGGCGAGAAACAGAGGGGCTGAAACAGAGGGTCTGAAACAGAGGGGCTGAATCGGAGGGGCTGAATCAGAGGGGCTGAATCAGAGGGGCTGAGAAAGAGGGCGAGAAACAGAGGGGCTGACACATGGGGGCTGAAACAGAGGGGCTAAATCAGAGGGGCAGAAACAGAGGGCGAGAAACAGAGGGGCTGAAACAGAGGGCGAGAATCAGAGGGGCTGAAACAGAGGGGCTGAAACAGAGGGGCTGAAACAGAGGGGCTGAAACAGAGGGCGAGAAACAGAGGGGCTGAAACAGAGGGCGAGACACAGAGGGGCTGAAACAGAGGGGCTGAATCAGAGGGGCTGAAACAGAGGGGCTGAAACAGAGGGGCTGATACAGACGGCGTGAAACAGAGGGGCTGAAACAGAGGGCGAGAAACAGAGGGGCTGAAACAGAAGGCGAGAAACAGAGGGGCTGAAACAGAGGGGCTGAAACAGAGGGGCTGAAACAGAGGGCGAGAAACAGAGGCTGAAACAGAGGGCGAGAAACAGAGGGGCTGAAACAGAGGGCGAGAAACAGAGGGGCTGAAACAGAGGGCGAGAAACAGAGGGGCTGAAACAGAGGGGCTGAAACAGAGGGCGAGAAACAGAGGGGCTGAAACAGAGGGCGAGAAACAGAGGGGCTGAAACAGAGGGCGAGAAACAGAGAGCGAGAAACAGAGGGATTGAAACAGAGGGACTGAAACAGAGGGCCTGAAACAGAGGGCGAGAAACAGAGGGGCTGAAACAGAGGGCGAGAAACAGAGGGGCTGAAACAGAGGGGCTGAATCAGAGGGGCTGAAACAGAGGGCGAGAAACAGAGGGGCTTAATCATAGAGGCTAAGTCAGAGGGGCTGAAACAGAGGGCGAAAAACAGAGGGGCTGAAACAGAGGGCGAGAAACAGAGGGGCTGAAAGAGAGGGGCTGAAACAGAGGGGCTGAAACAGAAGGGCTGAATCAGAGGGGCTGATTCAGAGGGGCTGAAACAGAGGGGCTGAATCAGCGGGGCTGAAACAGAGGGCGAGAAACAGAGGGGCTGAAACAGAGGGCGAGAAACAAAGTGGCTGAAACAGACGGTCTGAGACAAAGGGTCTGAAAAAGAGGGGGGAAAACAGAGGGGCTGAAACAGAGGGCGAGAAACAGAGGGGCTGAAACAGAGGGGCTGAAACAGAAGGGCTGAATCAGAGGGGCTGATTCAGAGGGGCAGAATCAGAGGGGCTGAAACAGAGGGGCTGAAAATGAGGGGCTGAAACAGAGGGCGAGAAACAGAGGGGCTGAAACAGAGGGCGAGAAACAGAGGCGCTGAAACAGATGGGCTGAAACAGAGGGGCTGAAACAGAGGGGCTGAAACAGTGGGGCTGAAACAGAAGGCGAGAAACAGAGGGGCTGAAACAGAGGGCGAGAAACAGAGGGGCTGAAACAGATGGCGAGAAACAGAGGGGCTGAATCAGAGGGGCTGAAACAGAGGGTGAGAAACAGAGGGGCTGAAACAGAGGGCGAGAAACAAAGTGGCTGAAACAGACGGTCTGAGACAAAGGGTCTGAAAAAGAGGGGGGAAAACAGAGGGGCTGAAACAGAGGGCGAGAAACAGAGGGGCTGAAACAGAGGGGCTGAAACAGAGGTGCTGAAACAGAGGGGCTGAAACAGAGGTGCCGAAACAGAGGGGCTGAAACAGAGGGGCTGGAACAGAGGGGGAGAAACAGAGGGGCTGAAACAGAGGGCGAGAAATAGATGCGCTGAAACAGAGGGGCTGAAACAGAGGGGCTGAATCAGAGGGGCTGATTCAGAGGGGCTGAATCAGAGGGGCTGAAACAGAGGGCGAGAAACAGAGGGGCTGAAACAGAGGGGCTGTAAAAGAGGGGCTGGGACAGAGGGCGAGAAACAGAGGGGCTGAAACATAGGGGCTGAATCAGAGGGGCTGATTCAGAGGGGCTGAATCAGAGGGGCTGAAACAGAGGGCGAGAAACAGAGGGGCTGAAACAGAGGGCGAGAAACAGAGGGGCTGAAACAGAGGGCGAGAAACAGAGGGGCTGAAACAGAGGGGCTGAAACAGAGGGCGAGAAACAGAGGGGCTGAAACAGAGGGCGAGAAACAGAGGGGCTGAAACAGAGGGCGAGAAACAGAGGGACTGAAACAGAGGGCCTGAAACAAAGGGCGAGAAACAGAGGGGCTGAAACAGAGGGCAAGAAACAGAGGGGCTGAATCAGAGGGGCAGAAACAGAGGGTGAGAAACAGAGGGGCTGAAACAGAGGGGCTGAAACGGATGGGCTGAAACAGAGGGCGAGAAACAGAGGGGCTGTATCATAGAGGCTAAATCAGAGGGGCTGAAACAGAGGGCGAGAAACAGAGGGGCTGAAACAGAGGGCGAGAAACAGAGGGGCTGAAAGAGAGGGGCTGAAACAGAGGGGCTGAAACAGAAGGGCTGAATCAGAGGGGCTGATTCAGAGGGGTTGAAACAGAGGGGCTGAATCAGCGGGGCTGAAACAGAGGGTGAGAAACAGAGGGGCTGAAACAGAGGGCGAGAGACATAGGGGCAGAATCAGAGGGGCTGAAACAGAGGGGCTGAAAATGAGGGGCTGAAACAGAGGGCGAGAAACAGAGGGGCTGAAACAGAGGGCGAGAAACAGAGGGGCTGAAACAGATGGGCTGAAACAGAGGGGCTGAAACAGAGGGGCTGAAACAGTGGGGCTGAAACAGAAGGCGAGAAACAGAGGGGCTGAAACAGAGGGCGAGAAACAGAGGGGCTGAAACAGATGGCGAGAAACAGAGGGGCTGAATCAGAGGGGCTGAAACAGAGGGTGAGAAACAGAGGGGCTGAAACAGAGGGCGAGAAACAAAGTGGCTGAAACAGACGGTCTGAAACAAAGGGTCTGAAAAAGAGGGGGGAAAACAGAGGGGCTGAAACAGAGGGCGAGAAACAGAGGGGCTGAAACAGAGGGGCTGAAACAGAGGTGCTGAAACAGAGGGGCTGAAACAGAGGTGCCGAAACAGAGGGGCTGAAACAGAGGGGCTGGAACAGAGGGGGAGAAACAGAGGGGCTGAAACAGAGGGCGAGAAATAGATGCGCTGAAACAGAGGGGCTGAAACAGAGGGGCTGAATCAGAGGGGCTGATTCAGAGGGGCTGAATCAGAGGGGCTGAAACAGAGGGCGAGAAACAGAGGGGCTGAAACAGAGGGGCTGTAAAAGAGGGGCTGGGACAGAGGGCGAGAAACAGAGGGGCTGAAACAGAGGGGCTGAATCAGAGGGGCTGATTCAGAGGGGCTGAATCAGAGGGGCTGAAACAGAGGGCGAGAAACAGAGGGGCTGAAACAGAGGGCGAGAAACAGAGGGGCTGAAACAGAGGGCGAGAAACAGAGGGGCTGAAACAGAGGGGCTGAAACAGAGGGCGAGAAACAGAGGGGCTGAAACAGAGGGCGAGAAACAGAGGGGCTGAAACAGAGGGCGAGAAACAGAGGGACTGAAACAGAGGGCCTGAAACAGAGGGCGAGAAACAGAGGGGCTGAAACAGAGGGTGAGAAACAGAGGGGCTGAATGAGTTTGGCTGAATCAGAGGGGCTGAATCAGAGGGGCAGAAACAGAGGGTGAGAAACAGAGGGGCTGAAACAGAGGGGCTGAAACGGATGGGCTGAAACAGAGGGCGAGAAACAGAGGGGCTGTATCATAGAGGCTAAATCAGAGGGGCTGAAACAGAGGGCGAGAAACAGAGGGGCTGAAACAGAGGGCGAGAAACAGAGGGGCTGAAAGAGAGGGGCTGAAACAGAGGGGCTGAAACAGAAGGGCTGAATCAGAGGGGCTGATTCAGAGGGGTTGAAACAGAGGGGCTGAATCAGCGGGGCTGAAACAGAGGGCGAGAAACAGAGGGGCTGAAACAGAGGGCGAGAGACAGAGGGGCAGAATCAGAGGGGCTGAAACAGAGGGGCTGAAAATGAGGGGCTGAAACAGAGGGCGAGAAACAGAGGGGCTGAAACAGAGGGCGAGAAACAGAGGGGCTGAAACAGATGGGCTGAAACAGAGGGGCTGAAACAGAGGGGCTGAAACAGTGGGGCTGAAACAGAAGGCGAGAAACAGAGGGGCTGAAACAGAGGGCGAGAAACAGAGGGGCTGAAACAGATGGCGAGAAACAGAGGGGCTGAATCAGAGGGGCTGAAACAGAGGGTGAGAAACAGAGGGGCTGAAACAGAGGGCGAGAAACAAAGTGGCTGAAACAGACGGTCTGAAGCAAAGGGTCTGAAAAAGAGGGGGGAAAACAGAGGGGCTGAAACAGAGGTGCTGAAACAGAGGGGCTGAAACAGAGGGGCTGAAACAGAGGTGCTGAAACAGAGGGGCTGAAACAGAGGTGCTGAAACAGAGGGGCTGAAACAGAGGGGCTGGAACAGAGGGGGAGAAACAGAGGGGCTGAAACAGAGGGCGAGAAATAGATGCGCTGAAACAGAGGGGCTGAAACAGAGGGGCTGAATCAGAGGGGCTGATTCAGAGGGGCTGAATCAGAGGGGCTGAAACAGAGGGCGAGAAACAGAGGGGCTGAAACAGAGGGGCTGTAAAAGAGGGGCTAGGACAGAGGGCGAGAAACAGAGGGGCTGAAACAGAGGGGCTGAATCAGAGGGGCTGATTCAGAGGGGCTGAATCAGAGGGACTGAAACAGAGGGCGAGAAACAGAGGGGCTGAAACAGAGGGGCTGAAACAGAGGGGCTGGAACAGAGGGCGAGAAACAGAGGGGCTGAAACAGAGGGGCTGAATCAGAGGGGCTGAAACAGAGGGGCTGAATCAGAGGGGCTGAATCAGAGGGGCTGAATCAGAGGGGCTGAAACAGAGGGCGAGAAACAGAGGGGCTGAAACAGAGGGCGAGAAACAGAGGGGCTGAAACAGAGGGCGAGGAACAGAGGGGCTGAAACAGAGGTGCTGAATCAGAGGGGCTGAATCAGAGGGGCTGAATCAGAGGGGCTGAAACAGAGGGCGAGAAACAGAGGGGCTGAAACAGAGGGCGAGAAACAGAGGGGCTGAAACAGAGGGCGAGAAACAGAGGGGCTGAAACAGAGGGCGAGAAACAGAGGGGCTGAAACAGTGGGGCTGAAACAGAGGCGCTAAAACAGAGGGGCTGAAACAGAGGGCGAGAAACAGAGGGGCTGAAACAAAGGGGCTGAAACAGAGGGGCTAAATCAGAGGGGCAGAAACAGAGGGCGAGAAACAGAGGGGCTGAAACAGAGGGCTAGAAACAGAGGGGCTGAAACAGAGGGGCTGAAACAGAGGGGCTGAAACAGAGGGTGAGAAACAGAGGGGCTGAAAGAGAGGGCGAGAAACAGAGGGGCTGAAACAGAGGGGCTGATACAGAAGGGTTGAAACAGAGGGGCTGAAACAGAGGGCGAGAATCAGAGGGGCTGAATCAGAGGGGCTGAATCAGAGGGGCTGAAAAAGAGGGGCTGAAACAGAGGGCGAGAAACAGAGGGGCTGAAACAGAGGGCGAGAAACAGAGTGGCTGAAAAAGAGGGACTGAATCAGAGGGCCTGAAACAGAGGGGCTGATACAGAGGGCGAGAAACAGAGGGGCTGAAACAGAGGGCAAGAAACAGCGGGGCTGAATCAGAGGGGCTGAAACAGAGGGTGAGAAACAGATGGGCTGAAACAGAGGGCGAGAAACAGAGTGGCTGAAACAGACGGGCTGAAACAGAGGGGCTGAAAAAGAGGGCGAAAAACAGAGGGGCTGAAACAGAGGGCAAGAAACAGCGCGGCTGAAACAGAGGGGCTGAAACAGGGGTGCTGAAACAGAGGGGCTGGAACAGAGGGGGAGAAACAGAGAGGCTGAAACAGAGGGGCTGAATCAGAGGGGCTGAAACAGAGGGCGAGAAACATAGGGGCTGAACCAGAGGAGCTAAAACAGAGGGGCTGAATCAGAGGTGCTGAATCAGAGGGGCTGAATCAGAGGGGCTGAAACAGAGGGTGATAAACAGAGGGGCTGAAACAGGGGGGCTGAAACAGAGGGGCTAAATCAGAGGGGCAGAAACAGAGGGCGAGAAACAGAGGGGCTGAAACAGAGGGCGAGAAACAGAGGGGCTGAAACAGACGGGCTGAAACAGAACGGCTGAAACACAGGGGCTGAAACAGAGGGCGAGAAACAGAGGGGCTGAATCAGAGGGGCAGAATCAGAGGGGCTGAAACAGAGGGGCTGAAACAGAGGGCGAGAAACAGAGGGGCTGAAACAGTGGGCGAGAAACAGAGGGCGAGAAACAGAGGGGCTCAAACAGAGGGGCTGAAACAGAGGGGCTAAAACAGAAGGGCTGATACTGACGGCGTGAAACAGAGGGGCTGAAACAGAGGGCGAGAAACAGAGGGGCTGAAACTGAGGGCGAGAAACAGAGGGTCTGAAACAGAGGGGCTGAAACAGAGGGGCTGAAACAGAGGGCGAGAAACAGAGAGGCTGAACCAGAGGGCGAGAAACAGAGGGGCTGAAAGAGGGGGAGAAACAGAGGGGCTGAAACAGAGGGCGAGAAACAGCGGGGCTGAAACAGAGGGCGAGAAACAGAGGGCGAGAAACAGAGGTGCTGAATGAGTTTGGCTGAATCATAGGGGCTAAATCAGAGGGGCTGAAACAGAGGGCGAGAAACAGAGGAGCTGAAACAGAGGGCGAGAAGCAGAGGGGCTGAAACAGAGGGGCTGAAACAGAGGGGCTGAAACAGAGGGTCTGAATCAGAGGAGCTGATTCAGAGGGGCTGAAACAGAGGGGCTGAATCAGCGGGCCTGATACAGAGGGCGAGAAAGAGAGGTGCTGAAACAGAGGGCGAGAGACAGATGGGCTGAAACAGAGGGCGAGAAACAGATGGGCTGAAACAGATGGGCTGAAACACAGGGTCTGAAACAGAAGGGCTGAAACAGTGGGGCTGAAACAGAGGGCGAGAAACAGAGGGGCTGAAACAGAGGGCGAGAAACAGAGGGGCTGAAACAGAGGGCGAGAAACAGAGGGGCTGAAACAGAGGGCGATAAACAGAGGGGCTGAATCAGAGGGGCTGAAACAGAGGGTGAGAAACAGAGGGGCTTAAACAGATGGCGAGAAACAGAGGGGCTGAATCAGAGGAGCTGAAACAGAGGGTGAGAAACAGAGGGGCTGAAACAGAGGGCGAGAAACAGAGTGGCTGAAACAGACTGGCTGAAACAGAGGGGCTGAAAAAGAGGGCTGAAAACAGAGGGGCTGAAACAGTGGGCGAGAAACAGAGGGGCTGAATCAGAGGGGCTGAAACAGAGAGCGAGAAACAGAGGGGCTGAAACAGAGGGCAAGAAACAGAGGCGCTGAAACAGAGGGGCTGAAACAGAGGGGCTGAAACAGAGGGGCTAAAACCGAGGGGCTGGAACAGAGGGCGAGAAACAGAGGCGCTGAAACAGAGGGGCTGAAACAGAGGGGCTGAAACAGAGGGGCTGGAACAGAGGGGTAGAAACAGAGGGGCTGAAACAGAGGGGCTGAATCAGGGGGGCTGAAACAGAAGGCGAGAAACAGAGGGGCTGAAACAGAGGGGCTGAAACAGAGTTTCTGAAACAGAGGGGCTGAAACAGAGTTTCTGAAACAGAGGGGCTGTAACAGAGGGCGAGAAACAGAGGGGCTGAAACAGAGAGCGAGAAACAGAGGGGCTGAAACAGAGGGCGAGAAACAGTGGGGCTGAAACAGAGGGCGAGAAACAGAGGGGCTGAAACAGAGGGGCTGAAACAGAGATCGCGAAACAGAGGGGCTGAAACAGAGGGGCTGAAACAGAGGGGCTGAATCAGAGGGGCTGATTCAGAGGGGCTTAAACAGAGGGGCTGAAACAGAGGGCGAGAAACAGAGGGGCAGAAACAGAGGGCGAGAAACAGAGTAGCTGAAACAGAGGGGCTGAAACAGAGAGCGCGAAACAGTTGGGCTGAATCAGAGGGCGAGAAACAGAGGGGCTGAAACAGAGGGGCTGAAACAGAGGGGCTAAATTAGAGGGGCAGAAACAGAGGTCGAGAAACAGAGGGGCTGAATGAGTTTGGCTGAATCAGAGGGGCTGAATCAGAGGGGCAGAAACAGAGGGTGAGAAACAGAGGGGCTGAAACAGAGGGGCTGAAACGGATGGGCTGAAACAGAGGGCGAGAAACAGAGGGGCTGTATCATAGAGGCTAAATCAGAGGGGCTGAAACAGAGGGCGAGAAACAGAGGGGCTGAAACAGAGGGCGAGAAACAGAGGGGCTGAAAGAGAGGGGCTGAAACAGAGGGGCTGAAACAGAAGGGCTGAATCAGAGGGGCTGATTCAGAGGGGTTGAAACAGAGGGGCTGAATCAGCGGGGCTGAAACAGAGGGCGAGAAACAGAGGGGCTGAAACAGAGGGCGAGAGACAGAGGGGCAGAATCAGAGGGGCTGAAACAGAGGGGCTGAAAATGAGGGGCTGAAACAGAGGGCGAGAAACAGAGGGGCTGAAACAGAGGGCGAGAAACAGAGGGGCTGAAACAGATGGGCTGAAACAGAGGGGCTGAAACAGAGGGGCTGAAACAGTGGGGCTGAAACAGAAGGCGAGAAACAGAGGGGCTGAAACAGAGGGCGAGAAACAGAGGGGCTGAAACAGATGGCGAGAAACAGAGGGGCTGAATCAGAGGGGCTGAAACAGAGGGTGAGAAACAGAGGGGCTGAAACAGAGGGCGAGAAACATAGTAGCTAAAACAGACGGTCTGAAACAAAGGGTCTGAAAAAGAGGGGGGAAAACAGAGGGGCTGAAACAGAGGTGCTGAAACAGAGGGGCTGAAACAGAGGGGCTGAAACAGAGGTGCTGAAACAGAGGGGCTGAAACAGAGGTGCTGAAACAGAGGGGCTGAAACAGAGGGGCTGGAACAGAGGGGGAGAAACAGAGGGGCTGAAACAGAGGGCGAGAAATAGATGCGCTGAAACAGAGGGGCTGAAACAGAGGGGCTGAATCAGAGGGGCTGATTCAGAGGGGCTGAATCAGAGGGGCTGAAACAGAGGGCGAGAAACAGAGGGGCTGAAACAGAGGGGCTGTAAAAGAGGGGCTAGGACAGAGGGCGAGAAACAGAGGGGCTGAAACAGAGGGGCTGAATCAGAGGGGCTGATTCAGAGGGGCTGAATCAGAGGGACTGAAACAGAGGGCGAGAAACAGAGGGGCTGAAACAGAGGGGCTGAAACAGAGGGGCTGGAACAGAGGGCGAGAAACAGAGGGGCTGAAACAGAGGGGCTGAATCAGAGGGGCTGAAACAGAGGGGCTGAATCAGAGGGGCTGAATCAGAGGGGCTGAATCAGCGGGCCTGATACAGAGGGCGAGAAAGAGAGGTGCTGAAACAGAGGGCGAGAGACAGATGGGCTGAAACAGAGGGCGAGAAACAGATGGGCTGAAACAGATGGGCTGAAACACAGGGTCTGAAACAGAAGGGCTGAAACAGTGGGGCTGAAACAGAGGGCGAGAAACAGAGGGGCTGAAACAGAGGGCGAGAAACAGAGGGGCTGAAACAGAGGGCGAGAAACAGAGGGGCTGAAACAGAGGGCGATAAACAGAGGGGCTGAATCAGAGGGGCTGAAACAGAGGGTGAGAAACAGAGGGGCTTAAACAGATGGCGAGAAACAGAGGGGCTGAATCAGAGGAACTGAAACAGAGGGTGAGAAACAGAGGGGCTGAAACAGAGGGCGAGAAACAGAGTGGATGAAACAGACTGGCTGAAACAGAGGGGCTGAAAAAGAGGGCTGAAAACAGAGGGGCTGAAACAGAGGGCGAGAAACAGAGGGGCTGAATCAGAGGGGCTGAAACAGAGAGCGAGAAACAGAGGGGCTGAAACAGAGGGCAAGAAACATAGGCGCTGAAACAGACGGGCTGAAACAGAGGGGCTGGAACAGAGGGCGAGAAACAGAGGCGCTGAAACAGAGGGGCTGAAACAGAGGGGCTGAAACAGAGGGGCTGGAACAGAGGGGTAGAAACAGAGGGGCTGAAACAGAGGGGCTGAATCAGGGGGGCTGAAACAGAGGGCGAGAAACAGAGGGGCTGAAACAGAAGGCGAGAAACAGAGGGGCTGAAACAGAGGGGCTGAAACAGAGTTTCTGAAACAGAGGGGCTGAAACAGAGGGCGAGAAACAGAGGGGCTGTAACAGAGGGCGAGAAACAGAGGGGCTGAAACAGAGAGCGAGAAACAGAGGGGCTGAAACAGAGGGCGAGAAACAGTGGGGCTGAAACAGAGGGCGAGAAACAGAGGGGCTGAAACAGAGGGGCTGAAACAGAGATCGCGAAACAGAGGGGCTGAAACAGAGGGGCTTAAACAGAGGGGCTGAAACAGAGGGCGAGAAACAGAGGTGCAGAAACAGAGGGCGAGA
Organism: Chiloscyllium punctatum; assembly: GCF_047496795.1. Taxonomy (NCBI): domain Eukaryota; kingdom Metazoa; phylum Chordata; class Chondrichthyes; order Orectolobiformes; family Hemiscylliidae; genus Chiloscyllium; species Chiloscyllium punctatum. Next base: position 314,352 of record NW_027309805.1, on the reverse strand, counting down.
AACAGAGTAGCTGAAACAAAGGGGCTGAAACAGAGAGCGCGAAACAGTTGGGCTGAATCAGAGGGCGAGAAACAGAGGGGCTGAAACAGAGGGGCTGAAACAGAGGGGCTAAATTAGAGGGGCAGAAACAGAGGTCGAGAAACAGAGGGGCTGAAACAGAGGGGGAGAAACAGAGGTGCTGAAACAGAGGGCGAGAAACAGAGGGGCTGAAACAGAGGGGCTGAAACAGACGGCGAGAAACAGAGGGGCTGAAACAGAGGGCAAGAAACAGAGGGGCTGAAACAGAGGGCGAGAAACAGAGGGGCTGAATCAGAGGGGCTGAAACAGAGGGTGAGAAACAGAGGGGCTGAAACAGAGGGCGAGAAACAGAGTGGCTGAAACAGACGGGCTGAAACAGAGGGGCTGAAAAAGAGGGCTGAAAACAGAGGGGCTGAAACAGAGGGCGAGAAACAGAGGGGCTGAAACAGAGGGGCTGAAACAGAGGGGCTGAAACAGAGGGGCTGGAACAGAGGGGGAGAAACAGAGGGGCTGAAACAGAGGGGCCGAATCAGAGGGGCTGAAACAGAGGGCGAGAAACAGAGGGGCTGAAATAGATGGCGAGACACAGAGGCGCTGAAACAGAGGGGCTGAAACAGAGGAGCTGAAACAGAGTGGCTGAAACAGAGGGGCTGAAACAGAGGGGCTGGAACAGAGGGGGAGAAACAAGGGGCTGAAACAGAGGGGCTGAATCAGAGGGGCTGAAACAGAGGGCGAGAAACAGAGGGGCTGAAACAGAGGGCAAGAAACAGAGGGGCTGAAACAGAGGGGCTGAAACAGAGGGGCTGAAACAGAGGGGCTGAAACTGAGGGCGAGAAACAGAGGGGCTGTAACAGAGGGCGAGAAACAGAGGGGCTGAAACAGAGAGCGAGAAACAGAGGGGCTGAAACAGAGGGCGAGAAACAGAGGGGCTGAAACAGAGTGCGAGAAACAGAGGGGCTGAAACAGAGGGGCTGAAACAGAGATCGCGAAACAGTGGGGCTGAAACAGATGGGCTGAAACAGCGGGGCTGAATCAGAGGGGCTGATTCAGAGGGGCTTAAACAGAGGGGCTGAAACAGAGGGCGAGAAACAGAGGGGCAGAAACAGAGGGAGAGAAACAGAGTAGCTGAAACAGAGGGGCTGAAACAGAGAGCGCGAAACAGGGGGGCTGAATCAGAGGGCGAGAAACAGAGGGGCTGAAACAGAGGGGCTAAATTAGAGGGGCAGAAACAGAGGGTGAGAAACAGAGGGGCTGGATCAGAGGGCGAGAAACAGAGGTGCTGAAACAGAGGGGCTGAAACAGAGGGGCTGAAACAGAGGGTCTGAAACAGATGGCGAGAATCAGAGGGGCTGAAACAGAGGGCAAGAAACAGAGGGGCTGAAACAGAGGGGCTGAAACAGAAGGGCTGAAACAGAGGGGCTGAAACAGAGGGCGAGAAACAGAGGGGCTGAATCAGAGGGGCTGAATCAGAGGGGCTGAAAAAGAGGGGCTGAAACAGAGGACGAGAATCTGAGGGGCTGAAACAGAGGGCGAGAAACAGAGGGCGAGAAACAGAGGGGCTGAAACAGAGGGGCTGAAACAGAGGGGCTGAAACAGTGGGCAAGAAACAGAGGGGCTGAAATAGAGGGCGAGAAACAGAGGGGCAGAAACAGAGGGCGAGAAACAGAGGGGCTGAAACAGAGCGGCTGAAACAGAGGGGCTGAAACAGAGGGGCTGAATCAGAGGGGCTGATTCAGAGGGGCTGCAACAGAGGGGCTGAATCAGCAGGCCTGAAACAGAGGGCGAGAAACAGAGGGCTGAAACAGAGGGCGAGAGACAGAGGGGCAGAAACAGAGGGCGAGAAACAGAGGGGCTGAAACAGAGGGGCTGAAACAGAGGGCGAGAAACAGAGGGGCTGAAACAGAGGGCGAGAAACAGAGGGGCTTAAACAGAGGGGCTGAAACAGAGGGGCTGAAACAGTGGGGCTGAAACAGAGGGCGAGAAACAGAGGGGCTGAAACAGAGGGCGAGAAACAGAGGGGCTGAAACAGAGGGCGAGAAACAGCGGGGCTGAATCAGAGGGGCTGAAACAGAGGGCGAGAAACAGAGGGGCTGAAACAGAGGGCGAGAAACAGAGGGGCTGAAACAGAGGGGCTGAAACAGAGGGGCTGAAACAGAGTGGCTGAAACAGAGGGGCTGAAACAGAGGGGCTGGAACAGAGGGGGAGAAACAGAGGGGCTGAAACAGAGGGGCTGAATCAGAGTGGCTGAAACAGAGGGCGAAAAACAGAGGGGCTGAAACAGAGGGCAAGAAACAGAGGGGCTGAAACAGAGGGGCTGAAACAGAGGGGCTGAAACAGAGGGGCTGAAACTGAGGGCGAGAAACAGAGGGGCTGTAACAGAGGGCGAGAAACAGAGGGGCTGAAACAGAGAGCGAGAAACAGAGGGGCTGAAACAGAGGGCGAGAAACAGAGGGGCTGAAACAGAGGGGCTGGAACAGAGATCGCGAAACAGTGGGGCTGAAACAGAGGGGCTGAAACAGCGGGGCTGAATCAGAGGGGCTGAATCAGAGGGGCTGAATCAGAGGGGTGAATCAGAGGGGCTGAAACAGAGGGCGAGAAAGAGAGGGGCAGAAACAGAGGGCGAGAAACAGAGTAGCTGAAACAGAGGGGCTGAAACAGAGAGCGCGAAACAGGGGGGCTGAATCAGAGGGCGAGAAACAGAGGGGCTGAAACAGAGGGGCTAAATTAGAGGGGCAGAAAGAGAGGGCGAGAAACAGAGGGGCTGAAACAGAGGGCGAGAAACAGAGGGGCTGAAACAGAGGGGCTGGAACAGAGATCGCGAAACAGTGGGGCTGAAACAGAGGGGCTGAAACAGCGGGGCTGAATCAGAGGGGCTGAATCAGAGGGGCTGAATCAGAGGGGTGAATCAGAGGGGCTGAAACAGAGGGCGAGAAAGAGAGGGGCAGAAACAGAGGGCGAGAAACAGAGTAGCTGAAACAGAGGGGCTGAAACAGAGAGCGCGAAACAGGGGGGCTGAATCAGAGGGCGAGAAACAGAGGGGCTGAAACAGAGGGGCTAAATTAGAGGGGCAGAAAGAGAGGGCGAGAAACAGAGGGGCTGAAACAGAGGGCGAGAAACAGAGGTGCTGAAACAGAGGGGCTGAAACAGAGGGGCTGAAACAGAGGGTCTGAAACAGACGGCGAGAAACAGAGGGGCTGAAACAGAGGGCAAGAAACAGAGGGGCTGAAACAGAGGGGCTGAAACAGAAGGGCTGAAACAGAGGGGCTGAAACAGAGGGCGAGAAACAGAGGGGCTGAATCAGAGGGGCTGGAACAGAGGGGGAGAAACAGAGGGGCTGAAACAGAGGGGCTGAATCAGAGTGGCTGAAACAGAGGGCGAGAAACAGAGGGGCTGAAACAGAGGGCAAGAAACAGAGGGGCTGAAACAGAGGGGCTGAAACAGAGGGGCTGAAACTGAGGGCGAGAAACAGAGGGGCTGTAACAGAGGGCGAGAAACAGAGGGGCTGAAACAGAGAGCGAGAAACAGAGGGGCTGAAACAGAGGGCGAGAAACAGAGGGGCTGAAACAGAGGGCGAGAAACAGAGGGGCTGAAACAGAGGGGCTGAAACAGAGATCGCGAAACAGTGGGGCTGAAACAGAGGGGCTGAAACAGCGGGGCTGAATCAGAGGGGCTGAATCAGAGGGGCTGAATCAGAGGGGCTGAAAAAGAGGGGCTGAAACAGAGGGCGAGAATCAGAGGGGCTGAAACAGAGGGCGAGAAACAGAGGGGCTGAAACAGAAGGGCTGAAACAGAGGGGCTGAAACAGAGGGCGAGAAACAGAGGGGCTGAATCAGAGGGGCTGAATCAGAGGGGCTGAAAAAGAGGGGCTGAAACAGAGGGCGAGAATCAGAGGGGCTGAAACAGAGGGCGAGAAACAGAGGGCGAGAAACAGAGGGGCTGAAACAGAGGGGCTGAAACAGAGGGGCTGATACAGAGGGCGAGAAACAGAAGGGCTGAAACAGAGGGCGAGAAACAGAGAGGCTGAAACAGAAGGCGAGAAACAGAGGGTCCGAAACAGAGGGGCTGAAACAGAGGGTCTGAAACAGAGGGGCTGAAACAGAGGGCGAGAAACAGAGGGGCTGAAACAGAGGGCGATAAACAGAGGGGCTGAAACAGAGGGCGAGAAACAAAGGGGCTGAAACAGAGGGGCTGAAACAGAGGGGCTTAAACAGAGGGGCTGAAACAGAGGGCGAGGAACAGAGGGGCAGAAACAGAGGGCGAGAAACAGAGTAGCTGAAACAGAGGGGCTGAAACAGAGAGCGCGAAACAGGGGGGCTGAATCAGAGGGCGAGAAACAGAGGGGCTGAAACAGAGGGGCTAAATTAGAGTGGCAGAAACAGAGGGCGAGAAACAGAGGGGCTGAAACAGAGGGCGAGAAACAGAGGTGCTGAAACAGAGGGGCTGAAACAGAGGGGCTGAAACATAGGGTCTGAAACAGACGGCGAGAAACAGAGGGGCTGAAACAGAGGGCAAGAAACAGAGGGGCTGAATCAGAGGGGCTGAATCAGAGGGGCTGAAAAAGAGGGGCTGAAACAGAGGGCGAGAATCAGAGGGGCTGAAACAGATGGCGAGAAACAGAGGGGCTGAAACAGAAGGGCTGAAACAGAGGGGCTGAAACAGAGGGCGAGAAACAGAGGGGCTGAATCAGAGGGGCTGAATCAGAGGGGCTGAAAAAGAGGGGCTGAAACAGAGGGCGAGAATCAGAGGGGCTGAAACAGAGGGCGAGAAACAGAGGGCGAGAAACAGAGGGGCTGAAACAGAGGGGCTGAAACAGAGGGGCTGATACAGAGGGCGAGAAACAGAAGGGCTGAAACAGAGGGCGAGAAACAGAGAGGCTGAAACAGAAGGCGAGAAACAGAGGGTCCGAAACAGAGGGGCTGAAACAGAGGGTCTGAAACAGAGGGGCTGAAACAGAGGGCGAGAAACAGAGGGGCTGAAACAGAGGGCGATAAACAGAGGGGCTGAAACAGAGGGCGAGAAACAGAGGGGCTGAAACAGAGGGGCTGAAACAGAGGGGCTGAAACAGAAGGCGAGAAACAGAGGGGCTGAAACAGAGGGCGAGAAACAGAGGGGCTGAAACAGAGGGCGAGAAACAGAGGGCGAGAAACAGAGGGACTGAAACAGAGGGTCTGAATCAGAGGGGCTGAAACAGAGGGCGAGAAACAGAGAGGCTGAAACCGAGGCGCTGAATCAGAGGGGCTGAAACAGAGGGGCTGAAACAGTGGGCGAGAAACAGAGGGGCTGAAATAGAGGGCGAGAAACAGAGGGGCAGAAACAGAGGGCGAGAAACAGAGGGGCTGAAACAGAGCGGCTGAAACAGAGGGGCTGAAACAGAGGGGCTGAATCAGAGGGGCTGATTCAGAGGGGCTGCAACAGAGGGGCTTAATCAGCGGGGCTGAAACAGAGGGCGAGAAACAGAGGGGCTGAAACAGAGGGCGAGAGACAGAGGGGCAGAAACAGAGGGCGAGAAACAGAGGGGCTGAAACAGAGGGGCTGAAACAGAGGGCGAGAAACAAAGGGGCTGAAACAGAGGGCGAGAAACAGAGGGGCTTAAACAGAGGGGCTGAAACTGAGGGGCTGAAACAGTGGGGCTGAAACAGAGGGTGAGAAACAGAGGGGCTGAAACAGAGGGCGAGAAACAGAGGGGCTGAAACAAAGGGCGAGAAACAGCGGGGCTGAATCAGAGGGGCTGAAACAGAGGGTGAGAAACAGAGGGGTTGAAACAGAGCGCGAGAAACAGAGTGGCGGAAACAGACGGGCTGAAACAGAGGGGCTGAAAAAGAGGGCGAAAAACAGAGGGGCTGAAACATAGTGCGAGAAACAGAGGGGCTGAAACAGTGGGGCTGAAACAGAGGGGCTGGAACAGAGGGGGAGAAACAGAGGGGCTGAAACAGAGGGGCTGAATCAGAGGGGCTGAAACAGAGGGCGAGAAACATAGGGGCTGAAACAGACGGCGAGAAACAGAGGGGCTGAAACAGAGGGTCTGAAACAGAGGGGCTGAATCGGAGGGGCTGAATCAGAGGGGCTGAATCAGAGGGGCTGAGAAAGAGGGCGAGAAACAGAGGGGCTGACACATGGGGGCTGAAACAGAGGGGCTAAATCAGAGGGGCAGAAACAGAGGGCGAGAAACAGAGGGGCTGAAACAGAGGGCGAGAATCAGAGGGGCTGAAACAGAGGGGCTGAAACAGAGGGGCTGAAACAGAGGGGCTGAATCAGAGGGCGAGAAACAGAGGGGCTGAAACAGAGGGCGAGACACAGAGGGGCTGAAACAGAGGGGCTGAAAAAGAACGGCTGAAACAGAGGGGCTGAAACAGAGGGCGAGAAACAGAGGGGCTGAATCAGAGGGGCTGAATCAGAGGGGCTGAAACAGAGGGGCTGAAACAGAGGGGCTGATACAGACGGCGTGAAACAGAGGGGCTGAAACAGAGGGCGAGAAACAGAGGGGCTGAAACAGAAGGCGAGAAACAGAGGGGCTGAAACAGAGGGGCTGAAACAGAGGGCGAGAAACAGAGGCTGAAACAGAGGGCGAGAAACAGAGGGGCTGAAACAGAGGGCGAGAAACAGAGGGGCTGAAACAGAGGGCGAGAAACAGAGGGGCTGAAACAGAGGGCGAGAAACAGATGGGCTGAAACAGAGGGCGAGAAACAGAGGGGCTGAAACAGAGGGCGAGAAACAGAGAGCGAGAAACAGAGGGATTGAAACAGAGGGACTGAAACAGAGGGCCTGAAACAGAGGGCGAGAAACAGAGGGGCTGAAACAGAGGGCGAGAAACAGAGGGGCTGAATGAGTTTGGCTGAATCAGAGGGGCTGAATCAGAGGGGCAGAAACAGAGGGTGAGAAACAGAGGGGCTGAAACAGAGGGGCTGAAACGGATGGGCTGAAACAGAGGGCGAGAAACAGAGGGGCTGAATCATAGAGGCTAAATCAGAGGGGCTGAAACAGAGGGCAAGAAACAGAGGGGCTGAAACAGAGGGCGAGAAACAGAGGGGCTGAAAGAGAGGGGCTGAAACAGAGGGGCTGAAACAGAAGGGCTGAATCAGAGGGGCTGAAACAGAGGGTGAGAAACAGAGGGGTTGAAACAGAGCGCGAGAAACAGAGTGGCGGAAACAGACGGGCTGAAACAGAGGGGCTGAAAAAGAGGGCGAAAAACAGAGGGGCTGAAACATTGTGCGAGAAACAGAGGGGCTGTAACAGTGGGGCTGAAACAGAGGGGCTGGAACAGAGGGGGAGAAACAGAGGGGCTGAAACAGAGGGGCTGAATCAGAGGGGCTGAAACAGAGGGCGAGAAATATAGGGGCTGAAACAGACGGCGAGAAACAGAGGGGCTGAAACAGAGGGTCTGAAACAGAGGGGCTGAATCGGAGGGGCTGAATCAGAGGGGCTGAATCAGAGGGGCTGAGAAAGAGGGCGAGAAACAGAGGGGCTGACACATGGGGGCTGAAACAGAGGGGCTAAATCAGAGGGGCAGAAACAGAGGGCGAAAAACAGAGGGGCTGAAACAGAGGGCGAGAATCAGAGGGGCTGAAACAGAGGGGCTGAAACAGAGGGGCTGAAACAGAGGGGCTGAAACAGAGGGCGAGAAACAGAGGGGCTGAAACAGAGGGCGAGACACAGAGGGGCTGAAACAGAGGGGCTGAAAAAGAACGGCTGAAACAGAGGGGCTGAAACAGAGGGCGAGAAACAGAGGGGCTGAATCAGAGGGGCTGAATCAGAGGGGCTGAAACAGAGGGGCTGAAACAGAGGGGCTGATACAGACGGCGTGAAACAGAGGGGCTGAAACAGAGGGCGAGAAACAGAGGGGCTGAAACAGAAGGCGAGAAACAGAGGGGCTGAAACAGAGGGGCTGAAACAGAGGGGCTGAAACAGAGGGCGAGAAACAGAGGCTGAAACAGAGGGCGAGAAACAGAGGGGCTGAAACAGAGGGCGAGAAACAGAGGGGCTGAAACAGAGGGCGAGAAACAGAGGGGCTGAAACAGAGGGGCTGAAACAGAGGGCGAGAAACAGAGGGGCTGAAACAGAGGGCGAGAAACAGAGGGGCTGAAACAGAGGGCGAGAAACAGAGAGCGAGAAACAGAGGGATTGAAACAGAGGGACTGAAACAGAGGGCCTGAAACAGAGGGCGAGAAACAGAGGGGCTGAAACGGATGGGCTGAAACAGAGGGCGAGAAACAGAGGGGCTTAATCATAGAGGCTAAATCAGAGGGGCTGAAACAGAGGGCGAAAAACAGAGGGGCTGAAACAGAGGGCGAGAAACAGAGGGGCTGAATCAGAGGGCGAGAGACAGAGGGGCAGAATCAGAGGGGCTGAAAGAGAGGGGCTGAAACAGAGGGGCTGAAACAGAAGGGCTGAATCAGAGGGGCTGATTCAGAGGGGCTGAAACAGAGGGGCTGAATCAGCGGGGCTGAAACAGAGGGCGAGAAACAGAGGGGCTGAAACAGAGGGCGAGAGACAGAGGGGCAGAATCAGAGGGGCTGAAACAGAGGGGCTGAAAATGAGGGGCTGAAACAGAGGGCGAGAAACAGAGGGGCTGAAACAGAGGGCGAGAAACAGAGGCGCTGAAACAGATGGGCTGAAACAGAGGGGCTGAAACAGAGGGGCTGAAACAGTGGGGCTGAAACAGAAGGCGAGAAACAGAGGGGCTGAAACAGAGGGCGAGAAACAGAGGGGCTGAAACAGATGGCGAGAAACAGAGGGGCTGAATCAGAGGGGCTGAAACAGAGGGTGAGAAACAGAGGGGCTGAAACAGAGGGCGAGAAACAAAGTGGCTGAAACAGACGGTCTGAAACAAAGGGTCTGAAAAAGAGGGGGGAAAACAGAGGGGCTGAAACAGAGGGCGAGAAACAGAGGGGCTGAAACAGAGGGGCTGAAACAGAGGTGCTGAAACAGAGGGGCTGAAACAGAGGTGCCGAAACAGAGGGGCTGAAACAGAGGGGCTGGAACAGAGGGGGAGAAACAGAGGGGCTGAAACAGAGGGCGAGAAATAGATGCGCTGAAACAGAGGGGCTGAAACAGAGGGGCTGAATCAGAGGGGCTGATTCAGAGGGGCTGAATCAGAGGGGCTGAAACAGAGGGCGAGAAACAGAGGGGCTGAAACAGAGGGGCTGTAAAAGAGGGGCTGGGACAGAGGGCGAGAAACAGAGGGGCTGAAAGAGAGGGGCTGAATCAGAGGGGCTGAAACAGAGGGCGAGAAACAGAGGGGCTGAAACAGAGGGCGAGAAACAGAGGGGCTGAAACAGAGGGGCTGAAACAGAGGGCGAGAAACAGAGGGGCTGAAACAGAGGGCGAGAAACAGAGGGGCTGAAACAGAGGGCGAGAAACAGAGGGGCTGAAACAGAGGGCGAGAAACAGAGGGCGAGAAACAGAGGTGCTGAATGAGTTTGGCTGAATCATAGGGGCTAAATCAGAGGGGCTGAAACAGAGGGCGAGAAACAGAGGGGCTGAAACAGAGGGCGAGAAGCAGAGGGGCTGAAACAGAGGGGCTGAAACAGAGGGGCTGAAACAGAGGGGCTGAATCAGAGGAGCTGATTCAGAGGGGCTGAAACAGAGGGGCTGAATCAGCGGGCCTGATACAGAGGGCGAGAAAGAGAGGTGCTGAAACAGAGGGCGAGAGACAGATGGGCTGAAACAGAGGGCGAGAAACAGATGGGCTGAAACAGATGGGCTGAAACACAGGGTCTGAAACAGAAGGGCTGAAACAGTGGGGCTGAAACAGAGGGCGAGAAACAGAGGGGCTGAAACAGAGGGCGAGAAACAGAGGGGCTGAAACAGAGGGCGAGAAACAGAGGGGCTGAAACAGAGGGCGATAAACAGAGGGGCTGAATCAGAGGGGCTGAAACAGAGGGTGAGAAACAGAGGGGCTTAAACAGATGGCGAGAAACAGAGGGGCTGAATCAGAGGAGCTGAAACAGAGGGTGAGAAACAGAGGGGCTGAAACAGAGGGCGAGAAACAGAGTGGCTGAAACAGACTGGCTGAAACAGAGGGGCTGAAAAAGAGGGCTGAAAACAGAGGGGCTGAAACAGAGGGCGAGAAACAGAGGGGCTGAATCAGAGGGGCTGAAACAGAGAGCGAGAAACAGAGGGGCTGAAACAGAGGGCAAGAAACAGAGGCGCTGAAACAGAGGGGCTGAAACAGAGGGGCTGAAACAGAGGGGCTAAAACCGAGGGGCTGGAACAGAGGGCGAGAAACAGAGGCGCTGAAACAGAGGGGCTGAAACAGAGGGGCTGAAACAGAGGGGCTGGAACAGAGGGGTAGAAACAGAGGGGCTGAAACAGAGGGGCTGAATCAGGGGGGCTGAAACAGAGGGCGAGAAACAGAGGGGCTGAAACAGAAGGCGAGAAACAGAGGGGCTGAAACAGAGGGGCTGAAACAGAGTTTCTGAAACAGAGGGGCTGAAACAGAGGGCGAGAAACAGAGGGGCTGTAACAGAGGGCGAGAAACAGAGGGGCTGAAACAGAGAGCGAGAAACAGAGGGGCTGAAACAGAGGGCGAGAAACAGTGGGGCTGAAACAGAGGGCGAGAAACAGAGGGGCTGAAACAGAGGGGCTGAAACAGAGATCGCGAAACAGAGGGGCTGAAACAGAGGGGCTGAAACAGAGGGGCTGAATCAGAGGGGCTGATTCAGAGGGGCTTAAACAGAGGGGCTGAAACAGAGGGCGAGAAACAGAGGGGCAGAAACAGAGGGCGAGAAACAGAGTAGCTGAAACAGAGGGGCTGAAACAGAGAGCGCGAAACAGTTGGGCTGAATCAGAGGGCGAGAAACAGAGGGGCTGAAACAGAGGGGCTGAAACAGAGGGGCTAAATTAGAGGGGCAGAAACAGAGGTCGAGAAACAGAGGGGCTGAATGAGTTTGGCTGAATCAGAGGGGCTGAATCAGAGGGGCAGAAACAGAGGGTGAGAAACAGAGGGGCTGAAACAGAGGGGCTGAAACGGATGGGCTGAAACAGAGGGCGAGAAACAGAGGGGCTGTATCATAGAGGCTAAATCAGAGGGGCTGAAACAGAGGGCGAGAAACAGAGGGGCTGAAACAGAGGGCGAGAAACAGAGGGGCTGAAAGAGAGGGGCTGAAACAGAGGGGCTGAAACAGAAGGGCTGAATCAGAGGGGCTGATTCAGAGGGGTTGAAACAGAGGGGCTGAATCAGCGGGGCTGAAACAGAGGGCGAGAAACAGAGGGGCTGAAACAGAGGGCGAGAGACAGAGGGGCAGAATCAGAGGGGCTGAAACAGAGGGGCTGAAAATGAGGGGCTGAAACAGAGGGCGAGAAACAGAGGGGCTGAAACAGAGGGCGAGAAACAGAGGGGCTGAAACAGATGGGCTGAAACAGAGGGGCTGAAACAGAGGGGCTGAAACAGTGGGGCTGAAACAGAAGGCGAGAAACAGAGGGGCTGAAACAGAGGGCGAGAAACAGAGGGGCTGAAACAGATGGCGAGAAACAGAGGGGCTGAATCAGAGGGGCTGAAACAGAGGGTGAGAAACAGAGGGGCTGAAACAGAGGGCGAGAAACATAGTGGCTGAAACAGACGGTCTGAAACAAAGGGTCTGAAAAAGAGGGGGGAAAACAGAGGGGCTGAAACAGAGGTGCTGAAACAGAGGGGCTGAAACAGAGGGGCTGAAACAGAGGTGCTGAAACAGAGGGGCTGAAACAGAGGTGCTGAAACAGAGGGGCTGAAACAGAGGGGCTGGAACAGAGGGGGAGAAACAGAGGGGCTGAAACAGAGGGCGAGAAATAGATGCGCTGAAACAGAGGGGCTGAAACAGAGGGGCTGAATCAGAGGGGCTGATTCAGAGGGGCTGAATCAGAGGGGCTGAAACAGAGGGCGAGAAACAGAGGGGCTGAAACAGAGGGGCTGTAAAAGAGGGGCTAGGACAGAGGGCGAGAAACAGAGGGGCTGAAACAGAGGGGCTGAATCAGAGGGGCTGATTCAGAGGGGCTGAATCAGAGGGACTGAAACAGAGGGCGAGAAACAGAGGGGCTGAAACAGAGGGGCTGAAACAGAGGGGCTGGAACAGAGGGCGAGAAACAGAGGGGCTGAAACAGAGGGGCTGAATCAGAGGGGCTGAAACAGAGGGGCTGAATCAGAGGGGCTGAATCAGAGGGGCTGAATCAGAGGGGCTGAAACAGAGGGCGAGAAACAGAGGGGCTGAAACAGAGGGCGAGAAACAGAGGGGCTGAAACAGAGGGCGAGGAACAGAGGGGCTGAAACAGAGGTGCTGAATCAGAGGGGCTGAATCAGAGGGGCTGAATCAGAGGGGCTGAAACAGAGGGCGAGAAACAGAGGGGCTGAAACAGAGGGCGAGAAACAGAGGGGCTGAAACAGAGGGCGAGAAACAGAGGGGCTGAAACAGAGGGCGAGAAACAGAGGGGCTGAAACAGTGGGGCTGAAACAGAGGCGCTAAAACAGAGGGGCTGAAACAGAGGGCGAGAAACAGAGGGGCTGAAACAAAGGGGCTGAAACAGAGGGGCTAAATCAGAGGGGCAGAAACAGAGGGCGAGAAACAGAGGGGCTGAAACAGAGGGCTAGAAACAGAGGGGCTGAAACAGAGGGGCTGAAACAGAGGGGCTGAAACAGAGGGTGAGAAACAGAGGGGCTGAAAGAGAGGGCGAGAAACAGAGGGGCTGAAACAGAGGGGCTGATACAGAAGGGTTGAAACAGAGGGGCTGAAACAGAGGGCGAGAATCAGAGGGGCTGAATCAGAGGGGCTGAATCAGAGGGGCTGAAAAAGAGGGGCTGAAACAGAGGGCGAGAAACAGAGGGGCTGAAACAGAGGGCGAGAAACAGAGTGGCTGAAAAAGAGGGACTGAATCAGAGGGCCTGAAACAGAGGGGCTGATACAGAGGGCGAGAAACAGAGGGGCTGAAACAGAGGGCAAGAAACAGCGGGGCTGAATCAGAGGGGCTGAAACAGAGGGTGAGAAACAGATGGGCTGAAACAGAGGGCGAGAAACAGAGTGGCTGAAACAGACGGGCTGAAACAGAGGGGCTGAAAAAGAGGGCGAAAAACAGAGGGGCTGAAACAGAGGGCAAGAAACAGCGCGGCTGAAACAGAGGGGCTGAAACAGGGGTGCTGAAACAGAGGGGCTGGAACAGAGGGGGAGAAACAGAGAGGCTGAAACAGAGGGGCTGAATCAGAGGGGCTGAAACAGAGGGCGAGAAACATAGGGGCTGAAACAGAGGAGCTAAAACAGAGGGGCTGAATCAGAGGTGCTGAATCAGAGGGGCTGAATCAGAGGAGCTGAAACAGAGGGTGATAAACAGAGGGGCTGAAACAGGGGGGCTGAAACAGAGGGGCTAAATCAGAGGGGCAGAAACAGAGGGCGAGAAACAGAGGGGCTGAAACAGAGGGCGAGAAACAGAGGGGCTGAAACAGAGGGCGAGACACAGAGGGGCTGAAACAGAGGGCGAGAAACAGAGGGGCTGAAACAGACGGGCTGAAACAGAACGGCTGAAACACAGGGGCTGAAACAGAGGGCGAGAAACAGAGGGGCTGAATCAGAGGGGCAGAATCAGAGGGGCTGAAACAGAGGGGCTGAAACAGAGGGCGAGAAACAGAGGGGCTGAAACAGTGGGCGAGAAACAGAGGGCGAGAAACAGAGGGGCTGAAACAGAGGGGCTGAAACAGAGGGGCTAAAACAGAGGGGCTGATACTGACGGCGTGAAACAGAGGGGCTGAAACAGAGGGCGAGAAACAGAGGGGCTGAAACTGAGGGCGAGAAACAGAGGGTCTGAAACAGAGGGGCTGAAACAGAGGGGCTGAAACAGAGGGCGAGAAACAGAGAGGCTGAACCAGAGGGCGAGAAACAGAGGGGCTGAAAGAGGGGGAGAAACAGAGGGGCTGAAACAGAGGGCGAGAAACAGCAGGGCTGAAACAGAGGGCGAGAAACAGAGGGCGAGAAACAGAGGTGCTGAATGAGTTTGGCTGAATCATAGGGGCTAAATCAGAGGGGCTGAAACAGAGGGCGAGAAACAGAGGGGCTGAAACAGAGGGCGAGAAGCAGAGGGGCTGAAACAGAGGGGCTGAAACAGAGGGGCTGAAACAGAGGGGCTGAATCAGAGGAGCTGATTCAGAGGGGCTGAAACAGAGGGGCTGAATCAGCGGGCCTGATACAGAGGGCGAGAAAGAGAGGTGCTGAAACAGAGGGCGAGAGACAGATGGGCTGAAACAGAGGGCGAGAAACAGATGGGCTGAAACAGATGGGCTGAAACACAGGGTCTGAAACAGAAGGGCTGAAACAGTGGGGCTGAAACAGAGGGCGAGAAACAGAGGGGCTAAAACAGAGGGCGAGAAACAGAGGGGCTGAAACAGAGGGCGAGAAACAGAGGGGCTGAAACAGAGGGCGATAAACAGAGGGGCTGAATCAGAGGGGCTGAAACAGAGGGTGAGAAACAGAGGGGCTTAAACAGATGGCGAGAAACAGAGGGGCTGAATCAGAGGAACTGAAACAGAGGGTGAGAAACAGAGGGGCTGAAACAGAGGGCGAGAAACAGAGTGGCTGAAACAGACTGGCTGAAACAGAGGGGCTGAAAAAGAGGGCTGAAAACAGAGGGGCTGAAACAGAGGGCGAGAAACAGAGGGGCTGAATCAGAGGGGCTGAAACAGAGAGCGAGAAACAGAGGGGCTGAAACAGAGGGCAAGAAACAGAGGCGCTGAAACAGAGGGGCTGAAACAGAGGGGCTGAAACAGAGGGGCTAAAACCGAGGGGCTGGAACAGAGGGCGAGAAACAGAGGCGCTGAAACAGAGGGGCTGAAACAGAGGGGCTGAAACAGAGGGGCTGGAACAGAGGGGTAGAAACAGAGGGGCTGAAACAGAGGGGCTGAATCAGGGGGGCTGAAACAGAGGGCGAGAAACAGAGGGGCTGAAACAGAAGGCGAGAAACAGAGGGGCTGAAACAGAGGGGCTGAAACAGAGTTTCTGAAACAGAGGGGCTGAAACAGAGGGCGAGAAACAGAGGGGCTGTAACAGAGGGCGAGAAACAGAGGGGCTGAAACAGAGAGCGAGAAACAGAGGGGCTGAAACAGAGGGCGAGAAACAGTGGGGCTGAAACAGAGGGCGAGAAACAGAGGGGCTGAAACAGAGGGGCTGAAACAGAGATCGCGAAACAGAGGGGCTGAAACAGAGGGGCTGAAACAGAGGGGCTGAATCAGAGGGGCTGATTCAGAGGGGCTTAAACAGAGGGGCTGAAACAGAGGGCGAGAAACAGAGGGGCAGAAACAGAGGGCGAGAAACAGAGTAGCTGAAACAGAGGGGCTGAAACAGAGAGCGCGAAACAGTTGGGTTGAATCAGAGGGCGAGAAACAGAGGGGCTGAAACAGAGGGGCTGAAACAGAGGGGCTAAATTAGAGGGGCAGAAACAGAGGTCGAGAAACAGAGGGGCTGAAACAGAGGGGGAGAAACAGAGGTGCTGAAACAGAGGGCGAGAAACAGAGGGGCTGAAACAGAGGGGCTGAAACAGACGGCGAGAAACAGAGGTGCTGAAACAGAGGGCAAGAAACAGAGGGGCTGAAACAGAGGGCGAGAAACAGAGGGGCTGAATCAGAGGGGCTGAAACAGAGGGTGAGAAACAGAGGGGCTGAAACAGAGGGCGAGAAACAGAGTGGCTGAAACAGACGGGCTGAAACAGAGGGGCTGAAAAAGAGGGCTGAAAACAGAGGGGCTGAAACAGAGGGCGAGAAACAGAGGGGCTGAAACAGAGGGGCTGAAACAGAGGGGCTGAAACAGAGGGGCTGGAACAGAGGGGGAGAAACAGAGGGGCTGAAACAGAGGGGCTGAATCAGAGGGGCTGAAACAGAGGGCGAGAAACAGAGGGGCTGAAATAGATGGCGAGAAACAGAGGCGCTGAAACAGAGGGGCTGAAACAGAGGAGCTGAAACAGAGTGGCTGAAACAGAGGGGCTGAAACAGAGGGGCTGGAACAGAGGGGGAGAAACAAGGGGCTGAAACAGAGGGGCTGAATCAGAGGGGCTGAAACAGAGGGCGAGAAACAGAGGGGCTGAAACAGAGGGCAAGAAACAGAGGGGCTGAAACAGAGGGGCTGAAACAGAGGGGCTGAAACAGAGGGGCTGAAACTGAGGGCGAGAAACAGAGGGGCTGTAACAGAGGGCGAGAAACAGAGGGGCTGAAACAGAGAGCGAGAAACAGAGGGGCTGAAACAGAGGGCGAGAAACAGAGGGGCTGAAACAGAGTGCGAGAAACAGAGGGGCTGAAACAGAGGGGCTGAAACAGAGATCGCGAAACAGTGGGGCTGAAACAGATGGGCTGAAACAGCGGGGCTGAATCAGAGGGGCTGATTCAGAGGGGCTTAAACAGAGGGGCTGAAACAGAGGGCGAGAAACAGAGGGGCAGAAACAGAGGGAGAGAAACAGAGTAGCTGAAACAGAGGGGCTGAAACAGAGAGCGCGAAACAGGGGGGCTGAATCAGAGGGCGAGAAACAGAGGGGCTGAAACAGAGGGGCTAAATTAGAGGGGCAGAAACAGAGGGTGAGAAACAGAGGGGCTGAAACAGAGGGCGAGAAACAGAGGTGCTGAAACAGAGGGGCTGAAACAGAGGGGCTGAAACAGAGGGTCTGAAACAGATGGCGAGAATCAGAGGGGCTGAAACAGAGGGCAAGAAACAGAGGGGCTGAAACAGAGGGGCTGAAACAGAAGGGCTGAAACAGAGGGGCTGAAACAGAGGGCGAGAAACAGAGGGGCTGAATCAGAGGGGCTGAATCAGAGGGGCTGAAAAAGAGGGGCTGAAACAGAGGACGAGAATCTGGGGGGCTGAAACAGAGGGCGAGAAACAGAGGGCGAGAAACAGAGGGGCTGAAACAGAGGGGCTGAAACAGAGGGGCTGAAACAGTGGGCAAGAAACAGAGGGGCTGAAATAGAGGGCGAGAAACAGAGGGGCAGAAACAGAGGGCGAGAAACAGAGGGGCTGAAACAGATCGGCTGAAACAGAGGGGCTGAAACAGAGGGGCTGAATCAGAGGGGCTGATTCAGAGGGGCTGCAACAGAGGGGCTGAATCAGCGGGCCTGAAACAGAGGGCGAGAAACAGAGGGCTGAAACAGAGGGCGAGAGACAGAGGGGCAGAAACAGAGGGCGAGAAACAGAGGGGCTGAAACAGAGGGGCTGAAACAGAGGGCGAGAAACAGAGGGGCTGAAACAGAGGGCGAGAAACAGAGGGGCTTAAACAGAGGGGCTGAAACAGAGGGGCTGAAACAGTGGGGCTGAAACAGAGGGCGAGAAACAGAGGGGCTGAAACAGAGGGCGAGAAACAGAGGGGCTGAAACAGAGGGCGAGAAACAGCGGGGCTGAATCAGAGGGGCTGAAACAGAGGGCGAGAAACAGAGGGGCTGAAACAGAGGGCGAGAAACAGAGGGGCTGAAACAGAGGGGCTGAAACAGAGGGGCTGAAACAGAGTGGCTGAAACAGAGGGGCTGAAACAGAGGGGCTGGAACAGAGGGGGAGAAACAGAGGGGCTGAAACAGAGGGGCTGAATCAGAGTGGCTGAAACAGAGGGCGAGAAACAGAGGGGCTGAAACAGAGGGCAAGAAACAGAGGGGCTGAAACAGAGGGGCTGAAACAGAGGGGCTGAAACAGAGGGGCTGAAACTGAGGGCGAGAAACAGAGGGGCTGTAACAGAGGGCGAGAAACAGAGGGGCTGAAACAGAGAGCGAGAAACAGAGGGGCTGAAACAGAGGGCGAGAAACAGAGGGGCTGAAACAGAGGGCGAGAAACAGAGGGGCTGAAACAGAGGGGCTGGAACAGAGATCGCGAAACAGTGGGGCTGAAACAGAGGGGCTGAAACAGCGGGGCTGAATCAGAGGGGCTGAATCAGAGGGGCTGAATCAGAGGGGTGAATCAGAGGGGCTGAAACAGAGGGCGAGAAAGAGAGGGGCAGAAACAGAGGGCGAGAAACAGAGTAGCTGAAACAGAGGGGCTGAAACAGAGAGCGCGAAACAGGGGGGCTGAATCAGAGGGCGAGAAACAGAGGGGCTGAAACAGAGGGGCTAAATTAGAGGGGCAGAAAGAGAGGGCGAGAAACAGAGGGGCTGAAACAGAGGGCGAGAAACAGAGGTGCTGAAACAGAGGGGCTGAAACAGAGGGGCTGAAACAGAGGGTCTGAAACAGACGGCGAGAAACAGAGGGGCTGAAACAGAGGGCAAGAAACAGAGGGGCTGAAACAGAGGGGCTGAAACAGAAGGGCTGAAACAGAGGGGCTGAAACAGAGGGCGAGAAACAGAGGGGCTGAATCAGAGGGGCTGGAACAGAGGGGGAGAAACAGAGGGGCTGAAACAGAGGGGCTGAATCAGAGTGGCTGAAACAGAGGGCGAGAAACAGAGGGGCTGAAACAGAGGGCAAGAAACAGAGGGGCTGAAACAGAGGGGCTGAAACAGAGGGGCTGAAACTGAGGGCGAGAAACAGAGGGGCTGTAACAGAGGGCGAGAAACAGAGGGGCTGAAACAGAGAGCGAGAAACAGAGGGGCTGAAACAGAGGGCGAGAAACAGAGGGGCTGAAACAGAGGGCGAGAAACAGAGGGGCTGAAACAGAGGGGCTGAAACAGAGATCGCGAAACAGTGGGGCTGAAACAGAGGGGCTGAAACAGCGGGGCTGAATCAGAGGGGCTGAATCAGAGGGGCTGAATCAGAGGGGCTGAAAAAGAGGGGCTGAAACAGAGGGCGAGAATCAGAGGGGCTGAAACAGAGGGCGAGAAACAGAGGGGCTGAAACAGAAGGGCTGAAACAGAGGGGCTGAAACAGAGGGCGAGAAACAGAGGGGCTGAATCAGAGGGGCTGAATCAGAGGGGCTGAAAAAGAGGGGCTGAAACAGAGGGCGAGAATCAGAGGGGCTGAAACAGAGGGCGAGAAACAGAGGGCGAGAAACAGAGGGGCTGAAACAGAGGGGCTGAAACAGAGGGGCTGATACAGAGGGCGAGAAACAGAAGGGCTGAAACAGAGGGCGAGAAACAGAGAGGCTGAAACAGAAGGCGAGAAACAGAGGGTCCGAAACAGAGGGGCTGAAACAGAGGGTCTGAAACAGAGGGGCTGAAACAGAGGGCGAGAAACAGAGGGGCTGAAACAGAGGGCGATAAACAGAGGGGCTGAAACAGAGGGCGAGAAACAAAGGGGCTGAAACAGAGGGGCTGAAACAGAGGGGCTTAAACAGAGGGGCTGAAACAGAGGGCGAGGAACAGAGGGGCAGAAACAGAGGGCGAGAAACAGAGTAGCTGAAACAGAGGGGCTGAAACAGAGAGCGCGAAACAGGGGGGCTGAATCAGAGGGCGAGAAACAGAGGGGCTGAAACAGAGGGGCTAAATTAGAGGGGCAGAAACAGAGGGCGAGAAACAGAGGGGCTGAAACAGAGGGGCTGAAACAGAGGGGCTGAAACAGAGGGGCTGAAACATAGGGTCTGAAACAGACGGCGAGAAACAGAGGGGCTGAAACAGAGGGCAAGAAACAGAGGGGCTGAATCAGAGGGGCTGAATCAGAGGGGCTGAAAAAGAGGGGCTGAAACAGAGGGCGAGAATCAGAGGGGCTGAAACAGATGGCGAGAAACAGAGGGGCTGAAACAGAAGGGCTGAAACAGAGGGGCTGAAACAGAGGGCGAGAAACAGAGGGGCTGAATCAGAGGGGCTGAATCAGAGGGGCTGAAAAAGAGGGGCTGAAACAGAGGGCGAGAATCAGAGGGGCTGAAACAGAGGGCGAGAAACAGAGGGCGAGAAACAGAGGGGCTGAAACAGAGGGGCTGAAACAGAGGGGCTGATACAGAGGGCGAGAAACAGAAGGGCTGAAACAGAGGGCGAGAAACAGAGAGGCTGAAACAGAAGGCGAGAAACAGAGGGGCCGAAACAGAGGGGCTGAAACAGAGGGCGAGAAACAGAGGGGCTGAAACAGAGGGCGAGAAACAGAGGGGCTGAAACAGAGGGCGATAAACAGAGGGGCTGAAACAGAGGGCGAGAAACAGAGGGGCTGAAACAGAGGGGCTGAAACAGAGGGGCTGAAACAGAAGGCGAGAAACAGAGGGGCTGAAACAGAGGGCGAGAAACAGAGGGGCTGAAACAGAGGGCGAGAAACAGAGGGCGAGAAACAGAGGGACTGAAACAGAGGGTCTGAATCAGAGGGGCTGAAACAGAGGGCGAGAAACAGAGAGGCTGAAACCGAGGCGCTGAATCAGAGGGGCTGAAACAGAGGGGCTGAAACAGTGGGCGAGAAACAGAGGGGCTGAAATAGAGGGCGAGAAACAGAGGGGCAGAAACAGAGGGCGAGAAACAGAGGGGCTGAAACAGAGCGGCTGAAACAGAGGGGCTGAAACAGAGGGGCTGAATCAGAGGGGCTGATTCAGAGGGGCTGCAACAGAGGGGCTTAATCAGCGGGGCTGAAACAGAGGGCGAGAAACAGAGGGGCTGAAACAGAGGGCGAGAGACAGAGGGGCAGAAACAGAGGGCGAGAAACAGAGGGGCTGAAACAGAGGGGCTGAAACAGAGGGCGAGAAACAAAGGGGCTGAAACAGAGGGCGAGAAACAGAGGGGCTTAAACAGAGGGGCTGAAACTGAGGGGCTGAAACAGTGGGGCTGAAACAGAGGGTGAGAAACAGAGGGGCTGAAACAGAGGGCGAGAAACAGAGGGGCTGAAACAACGGGCGAGAAACAGCGGGGCTGAATCAGAGGGGCTGAAACAGAGGGTGAGAAACAGAGGGGTTGAAACAGAGCGCGAGAAACAGAGTGGCGGAAACAGACGGGCTGAAACAGAGGGGCTGAAAAAGAGGGCGAAAAACAGAGGGGCTGAAACATAGTGCGAGAAACAGAGGGGCTGAAACAGTGGGGCTGAAACAGAGGGGCTGGAACAGAGGGGGAGAAACAGAGGGGCTGAAACAGAGGGGCTGAATCAGAGGGGCTGAAACAGAGGGCGAGAAACATAGGGGCTGAAACAGACGGCGAGAAACAGAGGGGCTGAAACAGAGGGTCTGAAACAGAGGGGCTGAATCGGAGGGGCTGAATCAGAGGGGCTGAATCAGAGGGGCTGAGAAAGAGGGCGAGAAACAGAGGGGCTGACACATGGGGGCTGAAACAGAGGGGCTAAATCAGAGGGGCAGAAAAAGAGGGCGAGAAACAGAGGGGCTGAAACAGAGGGCGAGAATCAGAGGGGCTGAAACAGAGGGGCTGAAACAGAGGGGCTGAAACAGAGGGGCTGAATCAGAGGGCGAGAAACAGAGGGGCTGAAACAGAGGGCGAGACACAGAGGGGCTGAAACAGAGGGGCTGAAAAAGAACGGCTGAAACAGAGGGGCTGAAACAGAGGGCGAGAAACAGAGGGGCTGAATCAGAGGGGCTGAATCAGAGGGGCTGAAACAGAGGGGCTGAAACAGAGGGGCTGATACAGACGGCGTGAAACAGAGGGGCTGAAACAGAGGGCGAGAAACAGAGGGGCTGAAACAGAAGGCGAGAAACAGAGGGGCTGAAACAGAGGGGCTGAAACAGAGGGCGAGAAACAGAGGCTGAAACAGAGGGCGAGAAACAGAGGGGCTGAAACAGAGGGCAAGAAACAGAGGGGCTGAAACAGAGGGCGAGAAACAGAGGGGCTGAAACAGAGGGCGAGAAACAGATGGGCTGAAACAGAGGGCGAGAAACAGAGGGGCTGAAACAGAGGGCGAGAAACAGAGGTGCTGAAACAGAGGGGCTGAAACAGAGGGGCTGAAACAGAGGGTCTGAAACAGATGGCGAGAATCAGAGGGGCTGAAACAGAGGGCAAGAAACAGAGGGGCTGAAACAGAGGGGCTGAAACAGAAGGGCTGAAACAGAGGGGCTGAAACAGAGGGCGAGAAACAGAGGGGCTGAATCAGAGGGGCTGAATCAGAGGGGCTGAAAAAGAGGGGCTGAAACAGAGGACGAGAATCTGGGGGGCTGAAACAGAGGGCGAGAAACAGAGGGCGAGAAACAGAGGGGCTGAAACAGAGGGGCTGAAACAGAGGGGCTGAAACAGTGGGCAAGAAACAGAGGGGCTGAAATAGAGGGCGAGAAACAGAGGGGCAGAAACAGAGGGCGAGAAACAGAGGGGCTGAAACAGAGCGGCTGAAACAGAGGGGCTGAAACAGAGGGGCTGAATCAGAGGGGCTGATTCAGAGGGGCTGCAACAGAGGGGCTGAATCAGCGGGCCTGAAACAGAGGGCGAGAAACAGAGGGCTGAAACAGAGGGCGAGAGACAGAGGGGCAGAAACAGAGGGCGAGAAACAGAGGGGCTGAAACAGAGAGCGAGAAACAGAGGGGCTGAAACAGAGGGCGAGAAACAGAGGGGCTGAAACAGAGGGCGAGAAACAGAGGGGCTGAAACAGAGGGGCTGAAACAGAGATCGCGAAACAGTGGGGCTGAAACAGAGGGGCTGAAACAGCGGGGCTGAATCAGAGGGGCTGAATCAGAGGGGCTGAATCAGAGGGGCTGAAAAAGAGGGGCTGAAACAGAGGGCGAGAATCAGAGGGGCTGAAACAGAGGGCGAGAAACAGAGGGGCTGAAACAGAAGGGCTGAAACAGAGGGGCTGAAACAGAGGGCGAGAAACAGAGGGGCTGAATCAGAGGGGCTGAATCAGAGGGGCTGAAAAAGAGGGGCTGAAACAGAGGGCGAGAATCAGAGGGGCTGAAACAGAGGGCGAGAAACAGAGGGCGAGAAACAGAGGG
Source organism: Chiloscyllium punctatum (assembly GCF_047496795.1). Classification (NCBI taxonomy): domain Eukaryota; kingdom Metazoa; phylum Chordata; class Chondrichthyes; order Orectolobiformes; family Hemiscylliidae; genus Chiloscyllium; species Chiloscyllium punctatum. The sequence goes on along the minus strand of NW_027309805.1, from coordinate 291,651 downwards.
GCTGAAACAGAGGGGCTGAAACAGAGGGGCTGATACAGAGGGCGAGAAACAGAAGGGCTGAAACAGAGGGCGAGAAACAGAGAGGCTGAAACAGAAGGCGAGAAACAGAGGGTCCGAAACAGAGGGGCTGAAACAGAGGGTCTGAAACAGAGGGGCTGAAACAGAGGGCGAGAAACAGAGGGGCTGAAACAGAGGGCGATAAACAGAGGGGCTGAAACAGAGGGCGAGAAACAAAGGGGCTGAAACAGAGGGGCTGAAACAGAGGGGCTTAAACAGAGGGGCTGAAACAGAGGGCGAGGAACAGAGGGGCAGAAACAGAGGGCGAGAAACAGAGTAGCTGAAACAGAGGGGCTGAAACAGAGAGCGCGAAACAGGGGGGCTGAATCAGAGGGCGAGAAACAGAGGGGCTGAAACAGAGGGGCTAAATTAGAGGGGCAGAAACAGAGGGCGAGAAACAGAGGGGCTGAAACAGAGGGCGAGAAACAGAGGTGCTGAAACAGAGGGGCTGAAACAGAGGGGCTGAAACATAGGGTCTGAAACAGACGGCGAGAAACAGAGGGGCTGAAACAGAGGGCAAGAAACAGAGGGGCTGAATCAGAGGGGCTGAATCAGAGGGGCTGAAAAAGAGGGGCTGAAACAGAGGGCGAGAATCAGAGGGGCTGAAACAGATGGCGAGAAACAGAGGGGCTGAAACAGAAGGGCTGAAACAGAGGGGCTGAAACAGAGGGCGAGAAACAGAGGGGCTGAATCAGAGGGGCTGAATCAGAGGGGCTGAAAAAGAGGGGCTGAAACAGAGGGCGAGAATCAGAGGGGCTGAAACAGAGGGCGAGAAACAGAGGGCGAGAAACAGAGGGGCTGAAACAGAGGGGCTGAAACAGAGGGGCTGATACAGAGGGCGAGAAACAGAAGGGCTGAAACAGAGGGCGAGAAACAGAGAGGCTGAAACAGAAGGCGAGAAACAGAGGGGCCGAAACAGAGGGGCTGAAACAGAGGGCGAGAAACAGAGGGGCTGAAACAGAGGGCGAGAAACAGAGGGGCTGAAACAGAGGGCGATAAACAGAGGGGCTGAAACAGAGGGCGAGAAACAGAGGGGCTGAAACAGAGGGGCTGAAACAGAGGGGCTGAAACAGAAGGCGAGAAACAGAGGGGCTGAAACAGAGGGCGAGAAACAGAGGGGCTGAAACAGAGGGCGAGAAACAGAGGGCGAGAAACAGAGGGACTGAAACAGAGGGTCTGAATCAGAGGGGCTGAAACAGAGGGCGAGAAACAGAGAGGCTGAAACCGAGGCGCTGAATCAGAGGGGCTGAAACAGAGGGGCTGAAACAGTGGGCGAGAAACAGAGGGGCTGAAATAGAGGGCGAGAAACAGAGGGGCAGAAACAGAGGGCGAGAAACAGAGGGGCTGAAACAGAGCGGCTGAAACAGAGGGGCTGAAACAGAGGGGCTGAATCAGAGGGGCTGATTCAGAGGGGCTGCAACAGAGGGGCTTAATCAGCGGGGCTGAAACAGAGGGCGAGAAACAGAGGGGCTGAAACAGAGGGCGAGAGACAGAGGGGCAGAAACAGAGGGCGAGAAACAGAGGGGCTGAAACAGAGGGGCTGAAACAGAGGGCGAGAAACAAAGGGGCTGAAACAGAGGGCGAGAAACAGAGGGGCTTAAACAGAGGGGCTGAAACTGAGGGGCTGAAACAGTGGGGCTGAAACAGAGGGTGAGAAACAGAGGGGCTGAAACAGAGGGCGAGAAACAGAGGGGCTGAAACAACGGGCGAGAAACAGCGGGGCTGAATCAGAGGGGCTGAAACAGAGGGTGAGAAACAGAGGGGTTGAAACAGAGCGCGAGAAACAGAGTGGCGGAAACAGACGGGCTGAAACAGAGGGGCTGAAAAAGAGGGCGAAAAACAGAGGGGCTGAAACATAGTGCGAGAAACAGAGGGGCTGAAACAGTGGGGCTGAAACAGAGGGGCTGGAACAGAGGGGGAGAAACAGAGGGGCTGAAACAGAGGGGCTGAATCAGAGGGGCTGAAACAGAGGGCGAGAAACATAGGGGCTGAAACAGACGGCGAGAAACAGAGGGGCTGAAACAGAGGGTCTGAAACAGAGGGGCTGAATCGGAGGGGCTGCATCAGAGGGGCTGAATCAGAGGGGCTGAGAAAGAGGGCGAGAAACAGAGGGGCTGACACATGGGGGCTGAAACAGAGGGGCTAAATCAGAGGGGCAGAAACAGAGGGCGAGAAACAGAGGGGCTGAAACAGAGGGCGAGAATCAGAGGGGCTGAAACAGAGGGGCTGAAACAGAGGGGCTGAAACAGAGGGGCTGAATCAGAGGGCGAGAAACAGAGGGGCTGAAACAGAGGGCGAGACACAGAGGGGCTGAAACAGAGGGGCTGAAAAAGAACGGCTGAAACAGAGGGGCTGAAACAGAGGGCGAGAAACAGAGGGGCTGAATCAGAGGGGCTGAATCAGAGGGGCTGAAACAGAGGGGCTGAAACAGAGGGGCTGATACAGACGGCGTGAAACAGAGGGGCTGAAACAGAGGGCGAGAAACAGAGGGGCTGAAACAGAAGGCGAGAAACAGAGGGGCTGAAACAGAGGGGCTGAAACAGAGGGCGAGAAACAGAGGCTGAAACAGAGGGCGAGAAACAGAGGGGCTGAAACAGAGGGCGAGAAACAGAGGGGCTGAAACAGAGGGCGAGAAACAGAGGGGCTGAAACAGAGGGCGAGAAACAGATGGGCTGAAACAGAGGGCGAGAAACAGAGGGGCTGAAACAGAGGGCGAGAAACAGAGGTGCTGAAACAGAGGGGCTGAAACAGAGGGGCTGAAACAGAGGGTCTGAAACAGATGGCGAGAATCAGAGGGGCTGAAACAGAGGGCAAGAAACAGAGGGGCTGAAACAGAGGGGCTGAAACAGAAGGGCTGAAACAGAGGGGCTGAAACAGAGGGCGAGAAACAGAGGGGCTGAATCAGAGGGGCTGAATCAGAGGGGCTGAAAAAGAGGGGCTGAAACAGAGGACGAGAATCTGGGGGGCTGAAACAGAGGGCGAGAAACAGAGGGCGAGAAACAGAGGGGCTGAAACAGAGGGGCTGAAACAGAGGGGCTGAAACAGTGGGCAAGAAACAGAGGGGCTGAAATAGAGGGCGAGAAACAGAGGGGCAGAAACAGAGGGCGAGAAACAGAGGGGCTGAAACAGAGCGGCTGAAACAGAGGGGCTGAAACAGAGGGGCTGAATCAGAGGGGCTGATTCAGAGGGGCTGCAACAGAGGGGCTGAATCAGCGGGCCTGAAACAGAGGGCGAGAAACAGAGGGCTGAAACAGAGGGCGAGAGACAGAGGGGCAGAAACAGAGGGCGAGAAACAGAGGGGCTGAAACAGAGGGGCTGAAACAGAGGGCGAGAAACAGAGGGGCTGAAACAGAGGGCGAGAAACAGAGGGGCTTAAACAGAGGGGCTGAAACAGAGGGGCTGAAACAGTGGGGCTGAAACAGAGGGCGAGAAACAGAGGGGCTGAAACAGAGGGCGAGAAACAGAGGGGCTGAAACAGAGGGCGAGAAACAGCGGGGCTGAATCAGAGGGGCTGAAACAGAGGGCGAGAAACAGAGGGGCTGAAACAGAGGGCGAGAAACAGAGGGGCTGAAACAGAGGGGCTGAAACAGAGGGGCTGAAACAGAGTGGCTGAAACAGAGGGGCTGAAACAGAGGGGCTGGAACAGAGGGGGAGAAACAGAGGGGCTGAAACAGAGGGGCTGAATCAGAGTGGCTGAAACAGAGGGCGAGAAACAGAGGGGCTGAAACAGAGGGCAAGAAACAGAGGGGCTGAAACAGAGGGGCTGAAACAGAGGGGCTGAAACAGAGGGGCTGAAACTGAGGGCGAGAAACAGAGGGGCTGTAACAGAGGGTGAGAAACAGAGGGGCTGAAACAGAGAGCGAGAAACAGAGGGGCTGAAACAGAGGGCGAGAAACAGAGGGGCTGAAACAGAGGGCGAGAAACAGAGGGGCTGAAACAGAGGGGCTGGAACAGAGATCGCGAAACAGTGGGGCTGAAACAGAGGGGCTGAAACAGCGGGGCTGAATCAGAGGGGCTGAATCAGAGGGGCTGAATCAGAGGGGTGAATCAGAGGGGCTGAAACAGAGGGCGAGAAAGAGAGGGGCAGAAACAGAGGGCGAGAAACAGAGTAGCTGAAACAGAGGGGCTGAAACAGAGAGCGCGAAACAGGGGGGCTGAATCAGAGGGCGAGAAACAGAGGGGCTGAAACAGAGGGGCTAAATTAGAGGGGCAGAAAGAGAGGGCGAGAAACAGAGGGGCTGAAACAGAGGGCGAGAAACAGAGGTGCTGAAACAGAGGGGCTGAAACAGAGGGGCTGAAACAGAGGGTCTGAAACAGACGGCGAGAAACAGAGGGGCTGAAACAGAGGGCAAGAAACAGAGGGGCTGAAACAGAGGGGCTGAAACAGAAGGGCTGAAACAGAGGGGCTGAAACAGAGGGCGAGAAACAGAGGGGCTGAATCAGAGGGGCTGGAACAGAGGGGGAGAAACAGAGGGGCTGAAACAGAGGGGCTGAATCAGAGTGGCTGAAACAGAGGGCGAGAAACAGAGGGGCTGAAACAGAGGGCAAGAAACAGAGGGGCTGAAACAGAGGGGCTGAAACAGAGGGGCTGAAACTGAGGGCGAGAAACAGAGGGGCTGTAACAGAGGGCGAGAAACAGAGGGGCTGAAACAGAGAGCGAGAAACAGAGGGGCTGAAACAGAGGGCGAGAAACAGAGGGGCTGAAACAGAGGGCGAGAAACAGAGGGGCTGAAACAGAGGGGCTGAAACAGAGATCGCGAAACAGTGGGGCTGAAACAGAGGGGCTGAAACAGCGGGGCTGAATCAGAGGGGCTGAATCAGAGGGGCTGAATCAGAGGGGCTGAAAAAGAGGGGCTGAAACAGAGGGCGAGAATCAGAGGGGCTGAAACAGAGGGCGAGAAACAGAGGGGCTGAAACAGAAGGGCTGAAACAGAGGGGCTGAAACAGAGGGCGAGAAACAGAGGGGCTGAATCAGAGGGGCTGAATCAGAGGGGCTGAAAAAGAGGGGCTGAAACAGAGGGCGAGAATCAGAGGGGCTGAAACAGAGGGCGAGAAACAGAGGGCGAGAAACAGAGGGGCTGAAACAGAGGGGCTGAAACAGAGGGGCTGATACAGAGGGCGAGAAACAGAAGGGCTGAAACAGAGGGCGAGAAACAGAGAGGCTGAAACAGAAGGCGAGAAACAGAGGGTCCGAAACAGAGGGGCTGAAACAGAGGGTCTGAAACAGAGGGGCTGAAACAGAGGGCGAGAAACAGAGGGGCTGAAACAGAGGGCGATAAACAGAGGGGCTGAAACAGAGGGCGAGAAACAAAGGGGCTGAAACAGAGGGGCTGAAACAGAGGGGCTTAAACAGAGGGGCTGAAACAGAGGGCGAGGAACAGAGGGGCAGAAACAGAGGGCGAGAAACAGAGTAGCTGAAACAGAGGGGCTGAAACAGAGAGCGCGAAACAGGGGGGCTGAATCAGAGGGCGAGAAACAGAGGGGCTGAAACAGAGGGGCTAAATTAGAGGGGCAGAAACAGAGGGCGAGAAACAGAGGGGCTGAAACAGAGGGCGAGAAACAGAGGTGCTGAAACAGAGGGGCTGAAACAGAGGGGCTGAAACATAGGGTCTGAAACAGACGGCGAGAAACAGAGGGGCTGAAACAGAGGGCAAGAAACAGAGGGGCTGAATCAGAGGGGCTGAATCAGAGGGGCTGAAAAAGAGGGGCTGAAACAGAGGGCGAGAATCAGAGGGGCTGAAACAGATGGCGAGAAACAGAGGGGCTGAAACAGAAGGGCTGAAACAGAGGGGCTGAAACAGAGGGCGAGAAACAGAGGGGCTGAATCAGAGGGGCTGAATCAGAGGGGCTGAAAAAGAGGGGCTGAAACAGAGGGCGAGAATCAGAGGGGCTGAAACAGAGGGCGAGAAACAGAGGGCGAGAAACAGAGGGGCTGAAACAGAGGGGCTGAAACAGAGGGGCTGATACAGAGGGCGAGAAACAGAAGGGCTGAAACAGAGGGCGAGAAACAGAGAGGCTGAAACAGAAGGCGAGAAACAGAGGGGCCGAAACAGAGGGGCTGAAACAGAGGGCGAGAAACAGAGGGGCTGAAACAGAGGGCGAGAAACAGAGGGGCTGAAACAGAGGGCGATAAACAGAGGGGCTGAAACAGAGGGCGAGAAACAGAGGGGCTGAAACAGAGGGGCTGAAACAGAGGGGCTGAAACAGAAGGCGAGAAACAGAGGGGCTGAAACAGAGGGCGAGAAACAGAGGGGCTGAAACAGAGGGCGAGAAACAGAGGGCGAGAAACAGAGGGACTGAAACAGAGGGTCTGAATCAGAGTGGCTGAAACAGAGGGCGAGAAACAGAGAGGCTGAAACCGAGGCGCTGAATCAGAGGGGCTGAAACAGAGGGGCTGAAACAGTGGGCGAGAAACAGAGGGGCTGAAATAGAGGGCGAGAAACAGAGGGGCAGAAACAGAGGGCGAGAAACAGAGGGGCTGAAACAGAGCGGCTGAAACAGAGGGGCTGAAACAGAGGGGCTGAATCAGAGGGGCTGATTCAGAGGGGCTGCAACAGAGGGGCTTAATCAGCGGGGCTGAAACAGAGGGCGAGAAACAGAGGGGCTGAAACAGAGGGCGAGAGACAGAGGGGCAGAAACAGAGGGCGAGAAACAGAGGGGCTGAAACAGAGGGGCTGAAACAGAGGGCGAGAAACAAAGGGGCTGAAACAGAGGGCGAGAAACAGAGGGGCTTAAACAGAGGGGCTGAAACTGAGGGGCTGAAACAGTGGGGCTGAAACAGAGGGTGAGAAACAGAGGGGCTGAAACAGAGGGCGAGAAACAGAGGGGCTGAAACAACGGGCGAGAAACAGCGGGGCTGAATCAGAGGGGCTGAAACAGAGGGTGAGAAACAGAGGGGTTGAAACAGAGCGCGAGAAACAGAGTGGCGGAAACAGACGGGCTGAAACAGAGGGGCTGAAAAAGAGGGCGAAAAACAGAGGGGCTGAAACATAGTGCGAGAAACAGAGGGGCTGAAACAGTGGGGCTGAAACAGAGGGGCTGGAACAGAGGGGGAGAAACAGAGGGGCTGAAACAGAGGGGCTGAATCAGAGGGGCTGAAACAGAGGGGCTGAAACAGAGGGGCTGAATCGGAGGGGCTGAATCAGAGGGGCTGAAACAGAGGGCGAGAAACATAGGGGCTGAAACAGACGGCGAGAAACAGAGGGGCTGAAACAGAGGGTCTGAAACAGAGGGGCTGAATCGGAGGGGCTGAATCAGAGGGGCTGAATCAGAGGGGCTGAGAAAGAGGGCGAGAAACAGAGGGGCTGACACATGGGGGCTGAAACAGAGGGGCTAAATCAGAGGGGCAGAAACAGAGGGCGAGAAACAGAGGGGCTGAAACAGAGGGCGAGAATCAGAGGGGCTGAAACAGAGGGGCTGAAACAGAGGGGCTGAAACAGAGGGGCTGAATCAGAGGGCGAGAAACAGAGGGGCTGAAACAGAGGGCGAGACACAGAGGGGCTGAAACAGAGGGGCTGAAAAAGAACGGCTGAAACAGAGGGGCTGAAACAGAGGGCGAGAAACAGAGGGGCTGAATCAGAGGGGCTGAATCAGAGGGGCTGAAACAGAGGGGCTGAAACAGAGGGGCTGATACAGACGGCGTGAAACAGAGGGGCTGAAACAGAGGGCGAGAAACAGAGGGGCTGAAACAGAAGGCGAGAAACAGAGGGGCTGAAACAGAGGGGCTGAAACAGAGGGCGAGAAACAGAGGCTGAAACAGAGGGCGAGAAACAGAGGGGCTGAAACAGAGGGCGAGAAACAGAGGGGCTGAAACAGAGGGCGAGAAACAGAGGGGCTGAAACAGAGGGCGAGAAACAGATGGGCTGAAACAGAGGGCGAGAAACAGAGGGGCTGAAACAGAGGGCGAGAAACAGAGAGCGAGAAACAGAGGGATTGAAACAGAGGGACTGAAACAGAGGGCCTGAAACAGAGGGCGAGAAACAGAGGGGCTGAAACAGAGGGCGAGAAACAGAGGGGCTGAATGAGTTTGGCTGAATCAGAGGGGCTGAATCAGAGGGGCAGAAACAGAGGGTGAGAAACAGAGGGGCTGAAACAGAGGGGCTGAAACGGATGGGCTGAAACAGAGGGCGAGAAACAGAGGGGCTGAATCATAGAGGCTAAATCAGAGGGGCTGAAACAGAGGGCAAGAAACAGAGGGGCTGAAACAGAGGGCGAGAAACAGAGGGGCTGAAAGAGAGGGGCTGAAACAGAGGGGCTGAAACAGAAGGGCTGAATCAGAGGGGCTGAAACAGAGGGTGAGAAACAGAGGGGTTGAAACAGAGCGCGAGAAACAGAGTGGCGGAAACAGACGGGCTGAAACAGAGGGGCTGAAAAAGAGGGCGAAAAACAGAGGGGCTGAAACATTGTGCGAGAAACAGAGGGGCTGTAACAGTGGGGCTGAAACAGAGGGGCTGGAACAGAGGGGGAGAAACAGAGGGGCTGAAACAGAGGGGCTGAATCAGAGGGGCTGAAACAGAGGGCGAGAAATATAGGGGCTGAAACAGACGGCGAGAAACAGAGGGGCTGAAACAGAGGGTCTGAAACAGAGGGGCTGAATCGGAGGGGCTGAATCAGAGGGGCTGAATCAGAGGGGCTGAGAAAGAGGGCGAGAAACAGAGGGGCTGACACATGGGGGCTGAAACAGAGGGGCTAAATCAGAGGGGCAGAAACAGAGGGTGAAAAACAGAGGGGCTGAAACAGAGGGCGAGAATCAGAGGGGCTGAAACAGAGGGGCTGAAACAGAGGGGCTGAAACAGAGGGGCTGAAACAGAGGGCGAGAAACAGAGGGGCTGAAACAGAGGGCGAGACACAGAGGGGCTGAAACAGAGGGGCTGAAAAAGAACGGCTGAAACAGAGGGGCTGAAACAGAGGGCGAGAAACAGAGGGGCTGAAACAGAGGGGCTGAATCAGAGGGGCTGAAACAGAGGGGCTGAAACAGAGGGGCTGATACAGACGGCGTGAAACAGAGGGGCTGAAACAGAGGGCGAGAAACAGAGGGGCTGAAACAGAAGGCGAGAAACAGAGGGGCTGAAACAGAGGGGCTGAAACAGAGGGGCTGAAACAGAGGGCGAGAAACAGAGGCTGAAACAGAGGGCGAGAAACAGAGGGGCTGAAACAGAGGGCGAGAAACAGAGGGGCTGAAACAGAGGGCGAGAAACAGAGGGGCTGAAACAGAGGGGCTGAAACAGAGGGCGAGAAACAGAGGGGCTGAAACAGAGGGCGAGAAACAGAGGGGCTGAAACAGAGGGCGAGAAACAGAGAGCGAGAAACAGAGGGATTGAAACAGAGGGACTGAAACAGAGGGCCTGAAACAGAGGGCGAGAAACAGAGGGGCTGAAACGGATGGGCTGAAACAGAGGGCGAGAAACAGAGGGGCTTAATCATAGAGGCTAAATCAGAGGGGCTGAAACAGAGGGTGAAAAACAGAGGGGCTGAAACAGAGGGCGAGAAACAGAGCGGCTGAAAGAGAGGGGCTGAAACAGAGGGGCTGAAACAGAAGGGCTGAATCAGAGGGGCTGATTCAGAGGGGCTGAAACAGAGGGGCTGAATCAGCGGGGCTGAAACAGAGGGCGAGAAACAGAGGGGCTGAAACAGAGGGCGAGAGACAGAGGGGCAGAATCAGAGGGGCTGAAACAGAGGGGCTGAAAATGAGGGGCTGAAACAGAGGGCGAGAAACAGAGGGGCTGAAACAGAGGGCGAGAAACAGAGGCGCTGAAACAGATGGGCTGAAACAGAGGGGCTGAAACAGAGGGGCTGAAACAGTGGGGCTGAAACAGAAGGCGAGAAACAGAGGGGCTGAAACAGAGGGCGAGAAACAGAGGGGCTGAAACAGATGGCGAGAAACAGAGGGGCTGAATCAGAGGGGCTGAAACAGAGGGTGAGAAACAGAGGGGCTGAAACAGAGGGCGAGAAACAAAGTGGCTGAAACAGACGGTCTGAAACAAAGGGTCTGAAAAAGAGGGGGGAAAACAGAGGGGCTGAAACAGAGGGCGAGAAACAGAGGGGCTGAAACAGAGGGGCTGAAACAGAGGTGCTGAAACAGAGGGGCTGAAACAGAGGTGCCGAAACAGAGGGGCTGAAACAGAGGGGCTGGAACAGAGGGGGAGAAACAGAGGGGCTGAAACAGAGGGCGAGAAATAGATGCGCTGAAACAGAGGGGCTGAAACAGAGGGGCTGAATCAGAGGGGCTGATTCAGAGGGGCTGAATCAGAGGGGCTGAAACAGAGGGCGAGAAACAGAGGGGCTGAAACAGAGGGGCTGTAAAAGAGGGGCTGGGACAGAGGGCGAGAAACAGAGGGGCTGAAAGAGAGGGGCTGAATCAGAGGGGCTGATTCAGAGGGGCTGAATCAGAGGGGCTGAAACAGAGGGCGAGAAACAGAGGGGCTGAAACAGAGGGCGAGAAACAGAGGGGCTGAAACAGAGGGCGAGAAACAGAGGGGCTGAAACAGAGGGGCTGAAACAGAGGGCGAGAAACAGAGGGGCTGAAACAGAGGGCGAGAAACAGAGGGGCTGAAACAGAGGGCGAGAAACAGAGGGACTGAAACAGAGGGCCTGAAACAGAGGGCGAGAAACAGAGGGGCTGAAACAGAGGGCGAGAAACAGAGGGGCTGAATGAGTTTGGCTGAATCAGAGGGGCTGAATCAGAGGGGCAGAAACAGAGGGTGAGAAACAGAGGGGCTGAAACAGAGGGGCTGAAACGGATGGGCTGAAACAGAGGGCGAGAAACAGAGGGGCTGTATCATAGAGGCTAAATCAGAGGGGCTGAAACAGAGGGCGAGAAACAGAGGGGCTGAAACAGAGGGCGAGAAACAGAGGGGCTGAAAGAGAGGGGCTGAAACAGAGGGGCTGAAACAGAAGGGCTGAATCAGAGGGGCTGATTCAGGGGGGTTGAAACAGAGGGGCTGAATCAGCGGGGCTGAAACAGAGGGCGAGAAACAGAGGGGCTGAAACAGAGGGCGAGAGACAGAGGGGCAGAATCAGAGGGGCTGAAACAGAGGGGCTGAAAATGAGGGGCTGAAACAGAGGGCGAGAAACAGAGGGGCTGAAACAGAGGGCGAGAAACAGAGGGGCTGAAACAGATGGGCTGAAACAGAGGGGCTGAAACAGAGGGGCTGAAACAGTGGGGCTGAATCAGAAGGCGAGAAACAGAGGGGCTGAAAGAGAGGGCGAGAAACAGAGGGGCTGAAACAGATGGCGAGAAACAGAGGGGCTGAATCAGAGGGGCTGAAACAGAGGGTGAGAAACAGAGGGGCTGAAACAGAGGGCGAGAAACAAAGTGGCTGAAACAGACGGTCTGAAACAAAGGGTCTGAAAAAGAGGGGGGAAAACAGAGGGGCTGAAACAGAGGTGCTGAAACAGAGGGGCTGAAACAGAGGGGCTGAAACAGAGGGGCAGAAACAGAGGGGCTGAAACAGAGGGCGAGAAACAGAGGGGCTGAAACAGATGGGCTGAAACAGAGGGGCTGAAACAGAGGGGCTGAAACAGTGGGGCTGAAACAGAAGGCGAGAAACAGAGGGGCTGAAACAGAGGGCGAGAAACAGAGGGGCTGAAACAGATGGCGAGAAACAGAGGGGCTGAATCAGAGGGGCTGAAACAGAGGGTGAGAAACAGAGGGGCTGAAACAGAGGGCGAGAAACAAAGTGGCTGAAACAGACGGTCTGAAACAAAGGGTCTGAAAAAGAGGGGGGAAAACAGAGGGGCTGAAACAGAGGTGCTGAAACAGAGGGGCTGAAACAGAGGGGCTGAAACAGAGGTTGAGAAACAGAGGGGCTGAAACAGAGGGCGAGAAACAAAGTGGCTGAAACAGACGGTCTGAAACAAAGGGTCTGAAAAAGAGGGGGGAAAACAGAGGGGCTGAAACAGAGGGCGAGAAACAGAGGGGCTGAAACAGAGGGGCTGAAACAGAGGTGCTGAAACAGAGGGGCTGAAACAGAGGTGCCGAAACAGAGGGGCTGAAACAGAGGGGCTGGAACAGAGGGGGAGAAACAGAGGGGCTGAAACAGAGGGCGAGAAATAGATGCGCTGAAACAGAGGGGCTGAAACAGAGGGGCTGAATCAGAGGGGCTGATTCAGAGGGGCTGAATCAGAGGGGCTGAAACAGAGGGCGAGAAACAGAGGGGCTGAAACAGAGGGGCTGTAAAAGAGGGGCTGGGACAGAGGGCGAGAAACAGAGGGGCTGAAAGAGAGGGGCTGAATCAGAGGGGCTGATTCAGAGGGGCTGAATCAGAGGGGCTGAAACAGAGGGCGAGAAACAGAGGGGCTGAAACAGAGGGCGAGAAACAGAGGGGCTGAAACAGAGGGCGAGAAACAGAGGGGCTGAAACAGAGGGGCTGAAACAGAGGGCGAGAAACAGAGGGGCTGAAACAGAGGGCGAGAAACAGAGGGGCTGAAACAGAGGGCGAGAAACAGAGGGACTGAAACAGAGGGCCTGAAACAGAGGGCGAGAAACAGAGGGGCTGAAACAGAGGGCGAGAAACAGAGGGGCTGAATGAGTTTGGCTGAATCAGAGGGGCTGAATCAGAGGGGCAGAAACAGAGGGTGAGAAACAGAGGGGCTGAAACAGAGGGGCTGAAACGGATGGGCTGAAACAGAGGGCGAGAAACAGAGGGGCTGTATCATAGAGGCTAAATCAGAGGGGCTGAAACAGAGGGCGAGAAACAGAGGGGCTGAAACAGAGGGCGAGAAACAGAGGGGCTGAAAGAGAGGGGCTGAAACAGAGGGGCTGAAACAGAAGGGCTGAATCAGAGGGGCTGATTCAGGGGGGTTGAAACAGAGGGGCTGAATCAGCGGGGCTGAAACAGAGGGCGAGAAACAGAGGGGCTGAAACAGAGGGCGAGAGACAGAGGGGCAGAATCAGAGGGGCTGAAACAGAGGGGCTGAAAATGAGGGGCTGAAACAGAGGGCGAGAAACAGAGGGGCTGAAACAGAGGGCGAGAAACAGAGGGGCTGAAACAGATGGGCTGAAACAGAGGGGCTGAAACAGAGGGGCTGAAACAGTGGGGCTGAAACAGAAGGCGAGAAACAGAGGGGCTGAAACAGAGGGCGAGAAACAGAGGGGCTGAAACAGATGGCGAGAAACAGAGGGGCTGAATCAGAGGGGCTGAAACAGAGGGTGAGAAACAGAGGGGCTGAAACAGAGGGCGAGAAACAAAGTGGCTGAAACAGACGGTCTGAAACAAAGGGTCTGAAAAAGAGGGGGGAAAACAGAGGGGCTGAAACAGAGGTGCTGAAACAGAGGGGCTGAAACAGAGGGGCTGAAACAGAGGGGCAGAAACAGAGGGGCTGAAACAGAGGGCGAGAAACAGAGGGGCTGAAACAGATGGGCTGAAACAGAGGGGCTGAAACAGAGGGGCTGAAACAGTGGGGCTGAAACAGAAGGCGAGAAACAGAGGGGCTGAAACAGAGGGCGAGAAACAGAGGGGCTGAAACAGATGGCGAGAAACAGAGGGGCTGAATCAGAGGGGCTGAAACAGAGGGTGAGAAACAGAGGGGCTGAAACAGAGGGCGAGAAACAAAGTGGCTGAAACAGACGGTCTGAAACAAAGGGTCTGAAAAAGAGGGGGGAAAACAGAGGGGCTGAAACAGAGGTGCTGAAACAGAGGGGCTGAAACAGAGGGGCTGAAACAGAGGTGCTGAAACAGAGGGGCTGAAACAGAGGTGCTGAAACAGAGGGGCTGAAACAGAGGGGCTGGAACAGAGGGGGAGAAACAGAGGGGCTGAAACAGAGGGCGAGAAATAGATGCGCTGAAACAGAGGGGCTGAAACAGAGGGGCTGAATCAGAGGGGCTGATTCAGAGGGGCTGAATCAGAGGGGCTGAAACAGAGGGCGAGAAACAGAGGGGCTGAAACAGAGGGGCTGTAAAAGAGGGGCTAGAACAGAGGGCGAGAAACAGAGGGGCTGAAACAGAGGGGCTGAATCAGAGGGGCTGATTCAGAGGGGCTGAATCAGAGGGACTGAAACAGAGGGCGAGAAACAGAGGGGCTGAAACAGAGGGGCTGAAACAGAGGGGCTGGAACAGAGGGCGAGAAACAGAGGGGCTGAAACAGAGGGGCTGAATCAGAGGGGCTGAAACAGAGGGGCTGAATCAGAGGGGCTGAATCAGAGGGGCTGAATCAGAGGGGCTGAAACAGAGGGCGAGAAACAGAGGGGCTGAAACAGAGGGCGAGAAACAGAGGGGCTGAAACAGAGGGCGAGGAACAGAGGGGCTGAAACAGAGGTGCTGAATCAGAGGGGCTGAATCAGAGGGGCTGAATCAGAGGGGCTGAAACAGAGGGCGAGAAACAGAGGGGCTGAAACAGAGGGCGAGAAACAGAGGGGCTGAAACAGAGGGCGAGAAACAGAGGGGCTGAAACAGAGGGCGAGAAACAGAGGGGCTGAAACAGTGGGGCTGAAACAGAGGCGCTAAAACAGAGGGGCTGAAACAGAGGGCGGAAACAGAGGGGCTGAAACAAAGGGGCTGAAACAGAGGGGCTAAATCAGAGGGGCAGAAACAGAGGGCGAGAAACAGAGGGGTTGAAACAGAGGGCTAGAAACAGAGGGGCTGAAACAGAGGGGCTGAAACAGAGGGGCTGAAACAGAGGGTGAGAAACAGAGGGGCTGAAAGAGAGGGCGAGAAACAGAGGGGCTGAAACAGAGGGGCTGATACAGAAGGGTTGAAACAGAGGGGCTGAAACAGAGGGCGAGAATCAGAGGGGCTGAATCAGAGGGGCTGAATCAGAGGGGTTGAAACAGAGGGGCTGAAACAGAGGGTGAGAAACAGAGGGGCTGAAAGAGAGGGCGAGAAACAGAGGGGCTGAAACAGAGGGGCTGATACAGAAGGGTTGAAACAGAGGGGCTGAAACAGAGGGCGAGAATCAGAGGGGCTGAATCAGAGGGGCTGAATCAGAGGGGTTGAAACAGAGGGGCTGAAACAGAGGGCGAGAAACAGAGGGGCTGAAACAGAGGGCGAGAAACAGAGTGGCTGAAAAAGAGGGACTGAATCAGAGGGCCTGAAACAGAGGGGCTGATACAGAGGGCGAGAAACAGAGGGGCTGAAACAGAGGGCAAGAAACAGCGGGGCTGAATCAGAGGGGCTGAAACAGAGGGTGAGAAACAGATGGGCTGAAACAGAGGGCGAGAAACAGAGTGGCTGAAACAGACGGGCTGAAACAGAGGGGCTGAAAAAGAGGGCGAAAAACAGAGGGGCTGAAACAGAGGGCAAGAAACAGCGCGGCTGAAACAGAGGGGCTGAAACAGGGGTGCTGAAACAGAGGGGCTGGAACAGAGGGGGAGAAACAGAGAGGCTGAAACAGAGGGGCTGAATCAGAGGGGCTGAAACAGAGGGCGAGAAACATAGGGGCTGAAACAGAGGAGCTAAAACAGAGGGGCTGAATCAGAGGTGCTGAATCAGAGGGGCTGAATCAGAGGGGCTGAAACAGAGGGTGATAAACAGAGGGGCTGAAACAGGGGGGCTGAAACAGAGGGGCTAAAACAGAGGGGCAGAAACAGAGGGCGAGAAACAGAGGGGCTGAAACAGAGGGCGAGAAACAGAGGGGCTGAAACAGAGGGCGAGACACAGAGGGGCTGAAACAGAGGGCGAGAAACAGAGGGGCTGAAACAGACGGGCTGAAACAGAACGGCTGAAACACAGGGGCTGAAACAGAGGGCGAGAAACAGAGGGGCTGAATCAGAGGGGCAGAATCAGAGGGGCTGAAACAGAGGGGCTGAAACAGAGGGCGAGAAACAGAGGGGCTGAAACAGTGGGCGAGAAACAGAGGGCGAGAAACAGAGGGGCTGAAACAGAGGGGCTGAAACAGAGGGGCTAAAACAGAGGGGCTGATACTGACGGCGTGAAACAGAGGGGCTGAAACAGAGGGCGAGAAACAGAGGGGCTGAAACTGAGGGCGAGAAACAGAGGGTCTGAAACAGAGGGGCTGAAACAGAGGGGCTGAAACAGAGGGCGAGAAACAGAGAGGCTGAACCAGAGGGCGAGAAACAGAGGGGCTGAAAGAGGGGGAGAAACAGAGGGGCTGAAACAGAGGGCGAGAAACAGCGGGGCTGAAACAGAGGGCGAGAATCAGAGGGCGAGAAACAGAGGTGCTGAATGAGTTTGGCTGAATCATAGGGGCTAAATCAGAGGGGCTGAAACAGAGGGCCAGAAACAGAGGGGCTGAAACAGAGGGCGAGAAGCAGAGGGGCTGAAACAGAGGGGCTGAAACAGAGGGGCTGAAACAGAGGGGCTGAATCAGAGGAGCTGATTCAGAGGAGCTGAAACAAAGGGGCTGAATCAGCGGGCCTGATACAGAGGGCGAGAAAGAGAGGTGCTGAAACAGAGGGCGAGAGACAGATGGGCTGAAACAGAGGGCGAGAAACAGATGGGCTGAAACAGATGGGCTGAAACACAGGGTCTGAAACAGAAGGGCTGAAACAGTGGGGCTGAAACAGAGGGCGAGAAACAGAGGGGCTGAAACAGAGGGCGAGAAACAGAGGGGCTGAAACAGAGGGCGAGAAACAGAGGGGCTGAAACAGAGGGCGATAAACAGAGGGGCTGAATCAGAGGGGCTGAAACAGAGGGTGAGAAACAGAGGGGCTTAAACAGATGGCGAGAAACAGAGGGGCTGAATCAGAGGAGCTGAAACAGAGGGTGAGAAACAGAGGGGCTGAAACAGAGGGCGAGAAACAGAGTGGCTGAAACAGACTGGCTGAAACAGAGGGGCTGAAAAAGAGGGCTGAAAACAGAGGGGCTGAAACAGAGGGCGAGAAACAGAGGGGCTGAATCAGAGGGGCTGAAACAGAGAGCGAGAAACAGAGGGGCTGAAACAGAGGGCGAGAAACAGAGGCGCTGAAACAGAGGGGCTGAAACAGAGGGGCTGAAACAGAGGGGCTAAAACCGAGGGGCTGGAACCGAGGGCGAGAAACAGAGGCGCTGAAACAGAGGGGCTGAAACAGAGGGGCTGAAACAGAGGGGCTGGAACAGAGGGGTAGAAACAGAGGGGCTGAAACAGAGGGGCTGAATCAGGGGGGCTGAAACAGAGGGGGAGAAACAGAGGGGCTGAAACAGAAGGCGAGAAACAGAGGGGCTGAAACAGAGGGGCTGAAACAGAGTTTCTGAAACAGAGGGGCTGAAACAGAGGGCGAGAAACAGAGGGGCTGTAACAGAGGGCGAGAAACAGAGGGGCTGAAACAGAGAGCGAGAAACAGAGGGGCTGAAACAGAGGGCGAGAAACAGAGGGGCTGAAACAGAGGGCGAGAAACAGAGGGGCTGAAACAGAGGGGCTGAAACAGAGATCGCGAAACAGAGGGGCTGAAACAGAGGGGCTGAAACAGAGGGGCTGAATCAGAGGGGCTGATTCAGAGGGGCTTAAACAGAGGGGCTGAAACAGAGGGCGAGAAACAGAGGGGCAGAAACAGAGGGCGAGAAACAGAGTAGCTGAAACAGAGGGGCTGAAACAGAGAGCGCGAAACAGTTGGGCTGAATCAGAGGGCGAGAAACAGAGGGGCTGAAACAGAGGGGCTGAAACAGAGGGGCTAAATTAGAGGGGCAGAAACAGAGGTCGAGAAACAGAGGGGCTGAAACAGAGGGGGAGTAACAGAGGTGCTGAAACAGAGGGCGAGAAACAGAGGGGCTGAAACAGAGGGGCTGAAACAGACGGCGAGAAACAGAGGGGCTGAAACAGAGGGCAAGAAACAGAGGGGCTGAAACAGAGGGCGAGAAACAGAGGGGCTGAATCAGAGGGGCTGAAACAGAGGGTGAGAAACAGAGGGGCTGAAACAGAGGGCGAGAAACAGAGTGGCTGAAACAGACGGGCTGAAACAGAGGGGCTGAAAAAGAGGGCTGAAAACAGAGGGGCTGAAACAGAGGGCGAGAAACAGAGGGGCTGAAACAGAGGGGCTGAAACAGAGGGGCTGAAACAGAGGGGCTGGAACAGAGGGGGAGAAACAGAGGGGCTGAAACAGAGGGGCTGAATCAGAGGGGCTGAAACAGAGGGCGAGAAACAGAGGGGCTGAAATAGATGGCGAGAAACAGAGGCGCTGAAACAGAGGGCGAGAAACAGAGAGCGAGAAACAGAGGGATTGAAACAGAGGGACTGAAACAGAGGGCGAGAAACAGAGGGGCTGAAACAGGGGGCAAGAAACAGAGGGGCTGAAACAGAGGGCGAGAAACAGAGAGCGAGAAACAGAGGGATTGAAACAGAGGGACTGAAACAGAGGGCCTGAAACAGAGGGCGAGAAACAGAGGGGCTGAAACAGAGGGCGAGAAACAGAGGGGCTGAAACAGAGGGGCTGAATCAGAGGGGCTGATTCAGAGGGGCTGAAACAGAGGGGCTGAATCAGCGGGGCTGAAACAGAGGGCGAGAAACAGAGGGGCTGAAACAGAGGGCGAGAGACAGAGGGGCAGAATCAGAGGGGCTGAAACAGAGGGGCTGAAAATGAGGGGCTGAAACAGAGGGCGAGAAACAGAGGGGCTGAAACAGAGGGCGAGAAACAGAGGGGCTGAAACAGATGGGCTGAAACAGAGGGGCTGAAACAGAGGGGCTGAAACAGTGGGGCTGAAACAGAGGGCGAGAAACAGAGGGGCTGAAAGAGAGGGTGAGAAACAGAGGGGCTGATTCAGAGGGGCTGAAACAGAGGGGCTGAATCAGCGGGGCTGAAACAGAGGGCGAGAAACAGAGGGGCTGAAACAGAGGGCGAGAGACAGAGGGACAGAATCAGAGGGGCTGAAACAGAGGGGCTGAAAATGAGGGGCTGAAACAGAGGGCGAGAAACAGAGGGGCTGAAACAGAGGGTGAGAAACAGAGGGGCTGAAACAGATGGGCTGAAACAGAGAGGCTGAAACAGAGGGGCTGAAACAGTGGGGCTGAAACAGAGGGCGAGAAACAGAGGGGCTGAAAGAGAGGGTGAGAAACAGAGGGGCTGAAACAGAGGGGCTGGAACAGAGGGCGAGAAACAGAGGGGCTGAAACAGAGGGGCTGAATCAGAGGGGCTGAAACAGAGGGGCTGAATCAGAGGGGCTGAATCAGAGGGGCTGAATCAGAGGGGCTGAAACAGAGGTCGAGAAACAGAGGGGCTGAAACAGAGGGGCTGTAAAAGAGGGGCTGGGACAGAGGGCGAGAAACAGAGGGGCTGAAACAGAGGGGCTGAATCAGAGGGGCTGATTCAGAGGGGCTGAATCAGAGGGGCTGAAACAGAGGGCGAGAAACAGAGGGGCTGAAACAGAGGGCGAGAAACAGAGGGGCTGAAACAGAGGGCGAGAAACAGAGGGGCTGAAACAGAGGGGCTGAATCAGAGGGGCTGAAACAGAGGGGCTGAATCAGAGGGGCTGAATCAGAGGGGCTGAATCAGAGGGGCTGAAACAGAGGGCGAGAAACAGAGGGGCTGAAACAGAGGGCGAGAAACAGAGGGGCTGAAACAGAGGGGCTGAAACAGAGGGGCTGAAACAGAGGGCGAGAAACAGAGAGGCTGAAACAGAGGGCGAGAAACAAAGGGGCTGAAACAGAGGGCGAGAAACAGAGGGGCTGAAACAGAGGGCGAGAAACAGAGGGGCTGAAACAGAGGGCGAGAAACAGAGGGGCTGAAACAGAGGGGCTGAATCAGAGGGGCTGAATCAGAGGGGCTGAATCAGAGGGGCTGAAACAGAGGGCGAGAAACAGAGGGGCTGAAACAGAGGGCGAGAAACAGAGGGGCTGAAACAGAGGGGCTGAAACAGAGGCGCTAAAACAGAGGGGCTGAAACAGAGGGCGAGAAACAGAGGGGCTGAAACAAAGGGGCTGAAACAGAGGGGCTAAATCAGAGGGGCAGAAACAGAGGGCGAGAAACACAGGGGCTGAAACAGAGGGC
Source organism: Chiloscyllium punctatum (assembly GCF_047496795.1). Taxonomy (NCBI): domain Eukaryota; kingdom Metazoa; phylum Chordata; class Chondrichthyes; order Orectolobiformes; family Hemiscylliidae; genus Chiloscyllium; species Chiloscyllium punctatum. Next base: position 271,739 of record NW_027309805.1, on the reverse strand, counting down.
AGGAAACAGAGGGGCTGAAACAGAGGGGCTGAAACAGAGGGGCTGAAACAGAGGGTGAGAAACAGAGGGGCTGAAAGAGAGGGCGAGAAACAGAGGGGCTGAAACAGAGGGGCTGATACAGAAGGGTTGAAACAGAGGGGCTGAAACAGAGGGCGAGAATCAGAGGGGCTGAATCAGAGGGGCTGAATCAGAGGGGCTGAAACAGAGGGGCTGAAACAGAGGGCGAGAAACAGAGGGGCTGAAACAGAGGTCGAGAAACAGAGGGCGAGAAACAGAGTGGCTGAAAAAGAGGGACTGAATCAGAGGGCCTGAAACAGAGGGGCTGATACAGAGGGCGAGAAACAGAGGGGCTGAAACAGAGGGCGAGAAACAGCGGGGCTGAATCAGAGGGGCTGAAACAGAGGGTGAGAAACAGATGGGCTGAAACAGAGGGCGAGAAACAGAGTGGCTGAAACAGACGGGCTGAAACAGAGGGGCTGAAAAAGAGGGCGAAAAACAGAGGGGCTGAAACAGAGGGCGAGAAACAGAGCGGCTGAAACAGAGGGGCTCAAACAGGGGGCTGAAACAGAGGGGCTGAAACAGAGGGGCTGAAACAGAGGGGCTGAAACAGTGGGGCTGAAACAGAGGGCGAGAAACAGAGGGGCTGAAAGAGAGGGTGAGAAACAGAGGGGCTGAAACAGAGGGGCTGGAACAGAGGGCGAGAAACAGAGGGGCTGAAACAGAGGGGCTGAATCAGAGGGGCTGAAACAGAGGGGCTGAATCAGAGGGGCTGAATCAGAGGGGCTGAATCAGAGGGGCTGAAACAGAGGTCGAGAAACAGAGGGGCTGAAACAGTGGGGCTGTAAAAGAGGGGCTGGGACAGAGGGCGAGAAACAGAGGGGCTGAAACAGAGGGGCTGAATCAGAGGGGCTGATTCAGAGGGGCTGAATCAGAGGGGCTGAAACAGAGGGCGAGAAACAGAGGGGCTGAAACAGAGGGCGAGAAACAGAGGGGCTGAAACAGAGGGCGAGAAACAGAGGGGCTGAAACAGAGGGGCTGAATCAGAGGGGCTGAAACAGAGGGGCTGAATCAGAGGGGCTGAATCAGAGGGGCTGAATCAGAGGGGCTGAAACAGAGGGCGAGAAACAGAGGGGCTGAAACAGAGGGCGAGAAACAGAGGGGCTGAAACAGAGGGGCTGAAACAGAGGGGCTGAAACAGAGGGCGAGAAACAGAGAGGCTGAAACAGAGTGCGAGAAACAAAGGGGCTGAAACAGAGGGCGAGAAACAGAGGGGCTGAAACAGAGGGCGAGAAACAGAGGGGCTGAAACAGAGGGCGAGAAACAGAGGGGCTGAAACAGAGGGGCTGAATCAGAGGGGCTGAATCAGAGGGGCTGAATCAGAGGGGCTGAAACAGAGGGCGAGAAACAGAGGGGCTGAAACAGAGGGCGAGAAACAGAGGGGCTGAAACAGAGGGGCTGAAACAGAGGCGCTAAAACAGAGGGGCTGAAACAGAGGGCGAGAAACAGAGGGGCTGAAACAAAGGGGCTGAAACAGAGGGGCTAAATCAGAGGGGCAGAAACAGAGGGCGAGAAACACAGGGGCTGAAACAGAGGGCTAGAAACAGAGGGGCTGAAACAGAGGGGCTGAAACAGAGGGGCTGAAACAGAGGGTGAGAAACAGAGGGGCTGAAAGAGAGGGCGAGAAACAGAGGGGCTGAAACAGAGGGGCTGATACAGAAGGGTTGAAACAGAGGGGCTGAAACAGAGGGCGAGAATCAGAGGGGCTGAATCAGAGGGGCTGAATCAGAGGGGCTGAAACAGAGGGGCTGAAACAGAGGGCGAGAAACAGAGGGGCTGAAACAGAGGTCGAGAAACAGAGGGCGAGAAACAGAGTGGCTGAAAAAGAGGGACTGAATCAGAGGGCCTGAAACAGAGGGGCTGATACAGAGGGCGAGAAACAGAGGGGCTGAAACAGAGGGCGAGAAACAGCGGGGCTGAATCAGAGGGGCTGAAACAGAGGGTGAGAAACAGATGGGCTGAAACAGAGGGCGAGAAACAGAGTGGCTGAAACAGACGGGCTGAAACAGAGGGGCTGAAAAAGAGGGCGAAAAACAGAGGGGCTGAAACAGAGGGCGAGAAACAGAGCGGCTGAAACAGAGGGGCTGAAACAGGGGGCTGAAACAGAGGGGCTGAAACAGAGGTGCTGAAACAGAGGGGCTGAAACAGAGGGGCTGGAACAGAGGGCGAGAAACAGAGGGGCTGAAACAAAGGGGCTGAAACAGAGGGGCTAAATCAGAGGGGCAGAAACAGAGGGCGAGAAACACAGGGGCTGAAACAGAGGGCTAGAAACAGAGGGGCTGAAACAGAGGGGCTGAAACAGAGGGGCTGAAACAGAGGGTGAGAAACAGAGGGGCTGAATGAGAGGGCGAGAAACAGAGGGCGAGAAACAGAGGGGCTGAAACAGAGAAGCTGAAACAGAGGGGCTGAAACAGAGGGGCTGATACAGACGGCGTGAAACAGAGGGGCTGAAACAGAGGGCGAGAAACAGAGGGGCTGAAACAGAGGGCGAGAAACAGAGGGGCTGAAACAGAGGGGCTGAAACAGAGGGGCTGAAACAGAGGGCGAGAAACAGAGAGGCTGAAACAGAGGGCGAGAAACAAAGGGGCTGAAACAGAGGGCGAGAAACAGAGGGGCTGAAACAGAGGGCGAGAAACAGAGGGGCTGAAACAGAGGGCGAGAAACAGAGGGGCTGAAACAGAGGGGCTGAATCAGAGGGGCTGAATCAGAGGGGCTGAATCAGAGGGGCTGAAACAGAGGGCGAGAAACAGAGGGGCTGAAACAGAGGGCGAGAAACAGAGGGGCTGAAACAGAGGGGCTTAAACAGAGGCGCTAAAACAGAGGGGCTGAAACAGAGGGCGAGAAACAGAGGGGCTGAAACAAAGGGGCTGAAACAGAGGGGCTAAATCAGAGGGGCAGAAACAGAGGGCGAGAAAAACAGGGGCTGAAACAGAGGGCTAGAAACAGAGGGGCTGAAACAGAGGGGCTGAAACAGAGGGGCTGAAACAGAGGGTGAGAAACAGAGGGGCTGAAAGAGAGGGCGAGAAACAGAGGGGCTGAAACAGAGGGGCTGATACAGAGGTCGAGAAACAGAGGGCGAGAAACAGAGTGGCTGAAAAAGAGGGACTGAATCAGAGAGCCTGAAACAGAGGGGCTGATACAGAGGGCGAGAAACAGAGGGGCTGAAACAGAGGGCGAGAAACAGCGGGGCTGAATCAGAGGGGCTGAATCAAAGGGGCTGAAACAGAGGGGCTGAAACAGAGGGCGAGAAACAGAGGGGCTGAAACAGAGGTCGAGAAACAGAGGGCGAGAAACAGAGTGGCTGAAAAAGAGGGACTGAATCAGAGAGCCTGAAACAGAGGGGCTGATACAGAGGGCGAGAAACAGAGGGGCTGAAACAGAGGGCGAGAAACAGCGGGGCTGAATCAGAGGGGCTGAAACAGAGGGTGAGAAACAGATGGGCTGAAACAGAGGGCGAGAAACAGAGTGGCTGAAACAGACGGGCTGAAACAGAGGGGCTGAAAAAGAGGGCGAAAAACAGAGGGGCTGAAACAGAGGGCGAGAAACAGAGGGGCTGAAACAGAGGGGCTGAAACAGAGGGGCTGAAACAGGGGGGCTGAAAAAGAGGGCGAAAAACAGAGGTGCTGAAACAGAGGGGCTGAAACAGAGGGGCTGAAACAGGGGGGCTGAAACAGAGGGGCTGGAACAGAGGGGGAGAAACAGAAGGGCTGAAACAGAGGGGCTGAATCAGAGGGGCTGAAACAGAGGGCGAGAAACATAGGGGCTGAAACAGACGGCGAGAAACAGAGGGGCTGAAACAGAGGAGCTAAAACAGAGGGGCTGAATCAGAGGGGCTGAATCAGAGGGGCTGAATCAGAGGGGCTGAAACAGAGGGTGAGAAACAGAGGGGCTGAAACAGGGGGGCTGAAACAGAGGGGCTAAATCAGAGGGGCAGAAACAGAGGGCGAGAAACAGAGGGGCTGAAACAGAGGGCGAGAAACAGAGGGGCTGAAACAGAGGGTGAGACACAGAGGGGCTGAAACAGAGGGCGAGAAACAGAGGGGCTGAAACAGACGGGCTGAAACAGAACGGCTGAAACACAGGGGCTGAAACAGAGGGCGAGAAACAGAGGGGCTGAATCAGAGGGGCTGAATCAGAGAGGCTGAAACAGAGGGGCTGAAACAGAGGGCGAGAAACAGAGGGGCTGAAACAGTGGGCGAGAAACAGAGGGGCTGAAACAGAGGGGCTGAAACAGAGAAGCTGAAACAGAGGGGCTGAAACAGAGGGGCTGATACAGACGGCGTGAAACAGAGGGGCAGAAACAGAGGGCGAGAAACAGAGGGGCTGAAACAGAGGGCGAGAAACAGAGGGGCTGAAACAGAGGGGCTGAAACAGAGGGGCTGAAACAGAGGGCGAGAAACAGAGAGGCTGAAACAGAGGGCGAGAAACAGAGGGGCTGAAACAGAGGGCGAGAAACAGAGGGGCTGAAACAGACGGCGAGAAACAGAGGGGCTGAAACAGAGGGGCTGAAACAGAGGGCGAGAAATAGAGGGGCTGAAACAGGGGGCAAGAAACAGAGGGGCTGAAACAGAGGGCGAGAAACAGAGAGCGAGAAACAGAGGGATTGAAACAGAGGGACTGAAACAGAGGGCCTGAAACAGAGGGCGAGAAACAGAGGGGCTGAAACAGAGGGCGAGAAACAGAGGGGCTGAAACAGAGGGGCTGAATCAGAGGGGCTGATTCAGAGGGGCTGAAACAGAGGGGCTGAATCAGCGGGGCTGAAACAGAGGGCGAGAAACAGAGGGGCTGAAACAGAGGGCGAGAGACAGAGGGGCAGAATCAGAGGGGCTGAAACAGAGGGGCTGAAAATGAGGGGCTGAAACAGAGGGCGAGAAACAGAGGGGCTGAAACAGAGGGCGAGAAACAGAGGGGCTGAAACAGATGGGCTGAAACAGAGGGGCTGAAACAGAGGGGCTGAAACAGTGGGGCTGAAACAGAGGGCGAGAAACAGAGGGGCTGAAAGAGAGGGTGAGAAACAGAGGGGCTGAAACAGATGGCGAGAAACAAAGTGGCTGAAACAGACGGGCTGAAACAGAGGGGCTGAAAAAGAGGGCGGAAAACAGAGGGGCTGAAACAGAGGGCGAGAAACAGAGGGGCTGAAACAGAGGGGCTGAAACAGAGGTGCTGAAACAGAGGGGCTGAAACAGAGGTGCTGAAACAGAGGGGCTGAAACAGAGGGGCTGGAACAGAGGGGGAGAAACAGAGGTGCTGAAACAGAGGGGCTGAATCAGAGGGGCTGAAACAGAGGGCGAGAAACAGAGGGGCTGAAACAGAGGTGCTGAAACAGAGGGGCTGGAACAGAGGGCGAGAAACAGAGGGGCTGAAACAGAGGGGCAGAATCAGAGGGGCTGAAACAGAGGGGCTGAATCAGAGGGGCTGAATCAGAGGGGCTGAAACAGAGGTCGAGAAACAGAGGGGCTGAAACAGAGGGGCTGTAAAAGAGGGGCTGGGACAGAGGGCGAGAAACAGAGGGGCTGAAACAGAGGGGCTGAATCAGAGGGCGAGAAACAAAGGGGCTGAAACAGAGGGCGAGAAACAGAGGGGCTGAAACAGAGGGCGAGAAACAAAGGGGCTGAAACAGAGGGCGAGAAACAGAGGGGCTGAAACAGAGGGCGAGAAACAGAGGGGCTGAAACAGAGGGCGAGAAACAGAGGGGCTGAAACAGAGGGGCTGAATCAGAGGGGCTGAATCAGAGGGGCTGAATCAGAGGGGCTGAAACAGAGGGCGAGAAACAGTGGGGCTGAAACAGAGGGCGAGAAACAGAGGGGCTGAAACAGAGGCGCTAAAACAGAGGGGCTGAAACAGAGGGCGAGAAACAGAGGGGCTGAAACAAAGGGGCTGAAACAGAGGGGCTAAATCAGAGGGGCAGAAACAGAGGGCGAGAAACACAGGGGCTGAAACAGAGGGCTAGAAACAGAGGGGCTGAAACAGAGGGGCTGAAACAGAGGGGCTGAAACAGAGGGTGAGAAACAGAGGGGCTGAAAGAGAGGGCGAGAAACAGAGGGCGAGAAACAGAGGGGCTGAAACAGAGAAGCTGAAACAGAGGGGCTGAAACAGAGGGGCTGATACAGACGGCGTGAAACAGAGGGGCTGAAACAGAGGGCGAGAAACAGAGGGGCTGAAACAGAGGGCGTGAAACAGAGGGGCTGAAACAGAGGGGCTGAAACAGAGGGGCTGAAACAGAGGGCGAGAAACAGAGAGGCTGAAACAGAGGGCGAGAAACAGAGGGGCTGAAACAGAGGGCGAGAAACAGAGGGGCTGAAACAGAGGGCGAGAAACAGAGGGGCTGAAACAGAGGGGCTGAAACAGAGGGCGAGAAACAGAGGGGCTGAAACAGGGGGCAAGAAATAGAGGGGCTGAAACAGAAGCGAGAAACAGAGAGCGAGAAACAGAGGGATTGAAACAGAGGGACTGAAACAGAGGGCCTGAAACAGAGGGCGAGAAACAGAGGGGCTGAAACAGAGGGCGAGAAACAGAGGGGTTGAAACAGAGGGGCTGAATCAGAGGGGCTCATTCAGAGGGGCTGAAACAGAGGGGCTGAATCAGCGGGGCTGAAACAGAGGGCGAGAAACAGAGGGGCTGAAACAGAGGGCGAGAGACAGAGGGGCAGAATCAGAGGGGCTGAAACAGAGGGGCTGAAAATGAGGGGCTGAAACAGAGGTCGAGAAACAGAGGGGCTGAAACAGAGGGCGAGAAACAGAGGGGCTGAAACAGATGGGCTGAAACAGAGGGGCTGAAACAGAGGGGCTGAAACAGTGGGGCTGAAACAGAGGGCGAGAAACAGAGGGGCTGAAAGAGAGGGTGAGAAACAGAGGGGCTGAAACAGATGGCGAGAAACAAAGTGGCTGAAACTGACGGGCTGAAACAGAGGGGCTGAAAAAGAGGGCGGAAAACAGAGGGGCTGAAACAGAGGGCGAGAAACAGAGGGGCTGAAACAGAGGGGCTGAAACAGAGGTGCTGAAACAGAGGGGCTGAAACAGAGGTGCTGAAACAGAGGGGCTGAAACAGAGGGGCTGGAACAGAGGGGGAGAAACAGAGGTGCTGAAACAGAGGGGCTGAATCAGAGGGGCTGAAACAGAGGGCGAGAAACAGAGGGGCTGAAACAGAGGGGCTGAAACAGAGGGGCTGGAACAGAGGGCGAGAAACAGAGGGGCTGAAACAGAGGGGCTGAATCAGAGGGGCTGAAACAGAGGGGCTGAATCAGAGGGGCTGAATCAGAGGGGCTGAATCAGAGGGGCTGAAACAGAGGTCGAGAAACAGAGGGGCTGAAACAGAGGGGCTGTAAAAGAGGGGCTGGGACAGAGGGCGAGAAACAGAGGGGCTGAAACAGAGGGGCTGAATCAGAGGGGCTGATTCAGAGGGGCTGAATCAGAGGGGCTGAAACAGAGGGCGAGAAACAGAGGGGCTGAAACAGAGGGGCAGGAACAGAGGGGGAGAAACAGAGGGCGAGAAACAGAGGGGCTGAAACAGAGGGGCTGAATCAGAGGGGCTGAAACTGAGGGGCTGAATCAGAGGGGCTGAATCAGAGGGGCTGAATCAGAGGGGCTGAAACAGAGGGCGAGAAACAGAGGGGCTGAAACAGAGGGCGAGAAACAGAGGGGCTGAAACAGAGGGGCTGAAACAGAGGGGCTGAAACAGAGGGCGAGAAACAGAGAGGCTGAAACAGAGGGCGAGAAACAAAGGGGCTGAAACAGAGGGCGAGAAACAGAGGGGCTGAAACAGAGGGCGAGAAACAGAGGGGCTGAAACAGAGGGCGAGAAACAGAGGGGCTGAAACAGAGGGGCTGAATCAGAGGGGCTGAATCAGAGGGGCTGAATCAGAGGGGCTGAAACAGAGGGCGAGAAACAGAGGGGCTGAAACAGAGGGCGAGAAACAGAGGGGCTGAAACAGAGGGGCTGAAACAGAGGCGCTAAAACAGAGGGGCTGAAACAGAGGGCGAGAAACAGAGGGGCTGAAACAAAGGGGCTGAAACAGAGGGGCTAAATCAGAGGGGCAGAAACAGAGGGCGAGAAACACAGGGGCTGAAACAGAGGGCTAGAAACAGAGGGGCTGAAACAGAGGGGCTGAAACAGAGGGGCTGAAACAGAGGGTGAGAAACAGAGGGGCTGAAAGAGAGGGCGAGAAACAGAGGGGCTGAAACAGAGGGGCTGATACAGAAGGGTTGAAACAGAAGGGCTGAAACAGAGGGCGAGAATCAGAGGGGCTGAATCAGAGGGGCTGAATCAGAGGGGCTGAAACAGAGGGGCTGAAACAGAGGGCGAGAAACAGAGGGGCTGAAACAGAGGTCGAGAAACAGAGGGCGAGAAACAGAGTGGCTGAAAAAGAGGGACTGAATCAGAGGGCCTGAAACAGAGGGGCTGATACAGAGGGCGAGAAACAGAGGGGCTGAAACAGAGGGCGAGAAACAGCGGGGCTGAATCAGAGGGGCTGAAACAGAGGGTGAGAAACAGATGGGCTGAAACAGAGGGCGAGAAACAGAGTGGCTGAAACAGACGGGCTGAAACAGAGGGGCTGAAAAAGAGGGCGAAAAACAGAGGGGCTGAAACAGAGGGCGAGAAACAGAGCGGCTGAAACAGAGGGGCTGAAACAGGGGGCTGAAACAGAGGGGCTGAAACAGAGGTGCTGAAACAGAGGGGCTGAAACAGAGGGGCTGGAACAGAGGGCGAGAAACAGAGGGGCTGAAACAAAGGGGCTGAAACAGAGGGGCTAAATCAGAGGGGCAGAAACAGAGGGCGAGAAACACAGGGGCTGAAACAGAGGGCTAGAAACAGAGGGGCTGAAACAGAGGGGCTGAAACAGAGGGGCTGAAACAGAGGGTGAGAAACAGAGGGGCTGAAAGAGAGGGCGAGAAACAGAGGGCGAGAAACAGAGGGGCTGAAACAGAGAAGCTGAAACAGAGGGGCTGAAACAGAGGGGCTGATACAGACGGCGTGAAACAGAGTGGCTGAAACAGAGGGCGAGAAACAGAGGGGCTGAAACAGAGGGCGAGAAACAGAGGGGCTGAAACAGAGGGGCTGAAACAGAGGGGCTGAAACAGAGGGCGAGAAACAGAGAGGCTGAAACAGAGGGCGAGAAACAGATGGGCTGAAACAGAGGGCGAGAAACAGAGGGGCTGAAACAGAGGGCGAGAAACAGAGGGGCTGAAACAGAGGGGCTGAAACAGAGGGCGAGAAACAGAGGGGCTGAAACAGGGGGCAAGAAACAGAGGGGCTGAAACAGAGGGCGAGAAACAGAGAGCGAGAAACAGAGGGATTGAAACAGAGGGACTGAAACAGAGGGCCTGAAACAGAGGGCGAGAAACAGAGGGGCTGAAACAGAGGGCGAGAAACAGAGGGGCTGAAACAGAGGGGCTGAATCAGAGGGGCTGATTCAGAGGGGCTGAAACAGAGGGGCTGAATCAGCGGGGCTGAAACAGAGGGCGAGAAACAGAGGGGCTGAAACAGAGGGCGAGAGACAGAGGGGCAGAATCAGAGGGGCTGAAACAGAGGGGCTGAAAATGAGGGGCTGAAACAGAGGGCGAGAAACAGAGGGGCTGAAACAGAGGGCGAGAAACAGAGGGGCTGAAACAGATGGGCTGAAACAGAGGGGCTGAAACAGAGGGGCTGAAACAGTGGGGCTGAAACATAGGGCGAGAAACAGAGGGGCTGAAAGAGAGGGTGAGAAACAGAGGGGCTGAAACAGATGGCGAGAAACAAAGTGGCTGAAACAGACGGGCTGAAACAGAGGGGCTGAAAAAGAGGGCGGAAAACAGAGGGGCTGAAACAGAGGGCGAGAAACAGAGGGGCTGAAACAGAGGGGCTGAAACAGAGGTGCTGAAACAGAGGGGCTGAAACAGAGGTGCTGAAACAGAGGGGCTGAAACAGAGGGGCTGGAACAGAGGGGGAGAAACAGAGGTGCTGAAACAGAGGGGCTGAATCAGAGGGGCTGAAACAGAGGGGGAGAAACAGAGGTGCTGAAACAGAGGGGCTGAAACAGAGGGGCTGAAACAGAGGGGCTGGAACAGAGGGCGAGAAACAGAGGGGCTGAAACAGAGGGGCTGAATCAGAGGGGCTGAAACAGAGGGGCTGAATCAGAGGGGCTGAATCAGAGGGGCTGAATCAGAGGGGCTGAAACAGAGGTCGAGAAACAGAGGGGCTGAAACAGAGGGGCTGTAAAAGAGGGGCTGGGACAGAGGGCGAGAAACAGAGGGGCTGAAACAGAGGGGCTGAATCAGAGGGGCTGATTCAGAGGGGCTGAATCAGAGGGGCTGAAACAGAGGGTGAGAAACAGAGCGGCTGAAACAGAGGGGCTGAAACAGAGGGGCTGGATCAGAGGGCGAGAAACAGAGAGGCTGAAACAGAGGGGCTGAATCAGAGGGGCTGAAACAGAGGGGCTGAATCAGAGGGGCTGAATCAGAGGGGCTGAATCAGAGGGGCTGAAACAGAGGGCGAGAAACAGAGGGGCTGAAACAGAGGGCGAGAAACAGAGGGGCTGAAACAGAGGGGCTGAAACAGAGGGGCTGAAACAGAGGGCGAGAAACAGAGAGGCTGAAACAGAGGGCGAGAAACAAAGGGGCTGAAACAGAGGGCGAGAAACAGAGGGGCTGAAACAGAGGGCGAGAAACAGAGGGGCTGAAACAGAGGGCGAGAAACAGAGGGGCTGAAACAGAGGGGCTGAATCAGAGGGGCTGAATCAGAGGGGCTGAATCAGAGGGGCTGATTCAGAGGGGCTGAATCAGAGGGGCTGAAACAGAGGGCGAGAAACAGAGGGGCTGAAACAGAGGGGCTGAAACAGAGGGGCTGGAACAGAGGGCGAGAAACAGAGCGGCTGAAACAGAGGGGCTGAAACAGAGGGGCTGGATCAGAGGGCGAGAAACAGAGGGGCTGAAACAGAGGGGCTGAATCAGAGGGGCTGAAACAGAGGGGCTGAATCAGAGGGGCTGAATCAGAGGGGCTGAATCAGAGGGGCTGAAACAGAGGGCGAGAAACAGAGGGGCTGAAACAGAGGGCGAGAAACAGAGGGGCTGAAACAGAGGGGCTGAAACAGAGGCGCTGAAACAGAGGGCGAGAAACAGAGAGGCTGAAACAGAGGGCGAGAAACAAAGGGGCTGAAACAGAGGGCGAGAAACAGAGGGGCTGAAACAGAGGGCGAGAAACAGAGGGGCTGAAACAGAGGGCGAGAAACAGAGGGGCTGAATCAGAGGGGCTGAATCAGAGGGGCTGAATCAGAGGGGCTGAATCAGAGGGGCTGATTCAGAGGGGCTGAATCAGAGGGGCTGAAACAGAGGGCGAGAAACAGAGGGGCTGAAACAGAGGGGCTGAAACAGAGGGGCTGGAACAGAGGGCGAGAAACAGAGGGGCTGAAACAGAGGGGCTGAATCAGAGGGGCTGAAACAGAGGGGCTGAATCAGAGGGGCTGAATCAGAGGGGCTGAATCAGAGGGGCTGAAACAGAGGGCGAGAAACAGAGGGGCTGAAACAGAGGGCGAGAAACAGAGGGGCTGAAACAGAGGGGCTGAAACAGAGGGCGAGAAACAGAGGGGCTGAAACAGAGGGCGAGAAACAGAGGGGCTGAAACAGAGGGCGAGAAACAGAGGGGCTGAAACAGAGGGCGAGAAACAGAGGGGCTGAAACAGAGGGGCTGAATCAGAGGGGCTGAATCAGAGGGGCTGAATCAGAGGGGCTGAAACAGAGGGCGAGAAACAGAGGGGCTGAAACAGAGGGCGAGAAACAGAGGGGCTGAAACAGAGGGTCTGAAACAGAGGCGCTAAAACAGAGGGGCTGAAACAGAGGGCGAGAAACAGAGGGGCTGAAACAAAGGGGCTGAAACAGAGGGGCTAAATCAGATGGGCAGAAACAGAGGGCGAGAAACACAGGGGCTGAAACAGAGGGCTAGAAACAGAGGGGCTGAAACAGAGGGGCTGAAACAGAGGGGCTGAAACAGAGGGTGAGAAACAGAGGGGCTGAAAGAGAGGGCGAGAAACAGAGGGGCTGAAACAGAGGGGCTGATACAGAAGGGTTGAAACAGAGGGGCTGAAACAGAGGGCGAGAATCAGAGGGGCTGAATCAGAGGGGCTGAATCAGAGGGTCTGAAACAGAGGGGCTGAAACAGAGGGCGAGAAACAGAGGGGCTGAAACAGAGGTCGAGAAACAGAGGGCGAGAAACAGAGTGGCTGAAAAAGAGGGACTGAATCAGAGGGCCTGAAACAGAGGGGCTGATACAGAGGGCGAGAAACAGAGGGGCTGAAACAGAGGGCGAGAAACAGCGGGGCTGAATCAGAGGGGCTGAAACAGAGGGTGAGAAACAGATGGGCTGAAACAGAGGGCGAGAAACAGAGTGGCTGAAACAGACGGGCTGAAACAGAGGGGCTGAAAAAGAGGGCGAAAAACAGAGGGGCTAAAACAGAGGGCGAGAAACAGAGCGGCTGAAACAGAGGGGCTGAAACAGGGGGCTGAAACAGAGGGGCTGGAACAGAGGGTGAGAAACAGAGGGGCTGAAACAGAGGGGCTGAATCAGAGGGGCTGAAACAGAGGGCGAGAAACATAGGGGCTGAAACAGACGGCGAGAAACAGAGGGGCTGAAACAGAGGAGCTAAAACAGAGGGGCTGAATCAGAGGGGCTGAATCAGAGGGGCTGAATCAGAGGGGCTGAAACAGAGGGTGAGAAACAGAGGGGCTGAAACAGGGGGGCTGAAACAGAGGGGCTAAATCAGAGGGGCAGAAACAGAGGGCGAGAAACAGAGGGGCTGAAACAGAGGGCGAGAAACAGAGGGGCTGCAACAGAGGGCGAGACACAGAGGGGCTGAAACAGATGGGCTGAAACAGAGGGGCTGAAACAGAGGGGCTGAAACAGTGGGGCTGAAACAGAGGGCGAGAAACAGAGGGGCTGAGAGAGAGGGTGAGAAACAGAGGGGCTGAAACAGATGGCGAGAAACAAAGTGGCTGAAACTGACGGGCTGAAACAGAGGGGCTGAAAAAGAGGGCGGAAAACAGAGGGGCTGAAACAGAGGGCGAGAAACAGAGGGGCTGAAACAGAGGGGCTGAAACAGAGGTGCTGAAACAGAGGGGCTGAAACAGAGGTGCTGAAACAGAGGGGCTGAAACAGAGGGGCTGGAACAGAGGGGGAGAAACAGAGGTGCTGAAACGGAGGGGCTGAATCAGAGGGGCTGAAACAGAGGGCGAGAAACAGAGGGGCTGAAACAGAGGGGCTGAAACAGAGGGGCTGGAACAGAGGGCGAGAAACAGAGGGGCTGAAACAGAGGGGCTGAATCAGAGGGGCTGAAACAGAGGGGCTGAATCAGAGGGGCTGAATCAGAGGGGCTGAATCAGAGGGGCTGAAACAGAGGTCGAGAAACAGAGGGGCTGAAACAGAGGGGCTGTAAAAGAGGGGCTGGGACAGAGGGCGAGAAACAGAGGGGCTGAAACAGAGGGGCTGAATCAGAGGGGCTGATTCAGAGGGGCTGAATCAGAGGGGCTGAAACAGAGGGCGAGAAACAGAGGGGCTGAAACAGAGGGGCAGGAACAGAGGGGGAGAAACAGAGGGCGAGAAACAGAGGGGCTGAAACAGAGGGGCTGAATCAGAGGGGCTGAAACTGAGGGGCTGAATCAGAGGGGCTGAATCAGAGGGGCTGAATCAGAGGGGCTGAAACAGAGGGCGAGAAACAGAGGGGCTGAAACAGAGGGCGAGAAACAGAGGGGCTGAAACAGAGGGGCTGAAACAGAGGGGCTGAAACAGAGGGCGAGAAACAGAGAGGCTGAAACAGAGGGCGAGAAACAAAGGGGCTGAAACAGAGGGCGAGAAACAGAGGGGCTGAAACAGAGGGCGAGAAACAGAGGGGCTGAAACAGAGGGGCTGAATCAGAGGGGCTGAATCAGAGGGGCTGAATCAGAGGGGCTGAAACAGAGGGCGAGAAACAGAGGGGCTGAAACAGAGGGCGAGAAACAGAGGGGCTGAAACAGAGGGGCTGAAACAGAGGCGCTAAAACAGAGGGGCTGAAACAGAGGGCGAGAAACAGAGGGGCTGAAACAAAGGGGCTGAAACAGAGGGGCTAAATCAGAGGGGCAGAAACAGAGGGCGAGAAACACAGGGGCTGAAACAGAGGGCTAGAAACAGAGGGGCTGAAACAGAGGGGCTGAAACAGAGGGGCTGAAACAGAGGGTGAGAAACAGAGGGGCTGAAAGAGAGGGCGAGAAACAGAGGGGCTGAAACAGAGGGGCTGATACAGAAGGGTTGAAACAGAGGGGCTGAAACAGAGGGCGAGAATCAGAGGGGCTGAATCAGAGGGGCTGAATCAGAGGGGCTGAAACAGAGGGGCTGAAACAGAGGGCGAGAAACAGAGGGGCTGAAACAGAGGGCGAGAAACAGAGGGCGAGAAACAGAGTGGCTGAAAAAGAGGGACTGAATCAGAGGGCCTGAAACAGAGGGGCTGATACAGAGGGCGAGAAACAGAGGGGCTGAAACAGAGGGCGAGAAACAGCGGGGCTGAATCAGAGGGGCTGAAACAGAGGGTGAGAAACAGATGGGCTGAAACAGAGGGCGAGAAACAGAGTGGCTGAAACAGACGGGCTGAAACAGAGGGGCTGAAAAAGAGGGCGAAAAACAGAGGGGCTGAAACAGAGGGCGAGAAACAGAGCGGCTGAAACAGAGGGGCAGAAACAGGGGGCTGAAACAGAGGGGCTGAAACAGAGGGGCTGAAACAGAGGGGCTGAAACAGTGGGGCTGAAACAGAGGGCGAGAAACAGAGGGGCTGAAAGAGAGGGTGAGAAACAGAGGGGCTGAAACAGAGGGGCTGGAACAGAGGGCGAGAAACAGAGGGGCTGAAACAGAGGGGCTGAATCAGAGGGGCTGAAACAGAGGGGCTGAATCAGAGGGGCTGAATCAGAGGGGCTGAATCAGAGGGGCTGAAACAGAGGTCGAGAAACAGAGGGGCTGAAACAGAGGGGCTGTAAAAGAGGGGCTGGGACAGAGGGCGAGAAACAGAGGGGCTGAAACAGAGGGGCTGAATCAGAGGGGCTGATTCAGAGGGGCTGAATCAGAGGGGCTGAAACAGAGGGCGAGAAACAGAGGGGCTGAAACAGAGGGCGAGAAACAGAGGGGCTGAAACAGAGGGCGAGAAACAGAGGGGCTGAAACAGAGGGGCTGAATCAGAGGGGCTGAAACAGAGGGGCTGAATCAGAGGGGCTGAATCAGAGGGGCTGAATCAGAGGGGCTGAAACAGAGGGCGAGAAACAGAGGGGCTGAAACAGAGGGCGAGAAACAGAGGGGCTGAAACAGAGGGGCTGAAACAGAGGGGCTGAAACAGAGGGCGAGAAACAGAGAGGCTGAAACAGAGTGCGAGAAACAAAGGGGCTGAAACAGAGGGCGAGAAACAGAGGGGCTGAAACAGAGGGCGAGAAACAGAGGGGCTGAAACAGAGGGCGAGAAACAGAGGGGCTGAAACAGAGGGGCTGAATCAGAGGGGCTGAATCAGAGGGGCTGAATCAGAGGGGCTGAAACAGAGGGCGAGAAACAGAGGGGCTGAAACAGAGGGCGAGAAACAGAGGGGCTGAAACAGAGGGGCTGAAACAGAGGCGCTAAAACAGAGGGGCTGAAACAGAGGGCGAGAAACAGAGGGGCTGAAACAAAGGGGCTGTAACAGAGGGGCTAAATCAGAGGGGCAGAAACAGAGGGCGAGAAACACAGGGGCTGAAACAGAGGGCTAGAAACAGAGGGGCTGAAACAGAGGGGCTGAAACAGAGGGGCTGAAACAGAGGGTGAGAAACAGAGGGGCTGAAAGAGAGGGCGAGAAACAGAGGGGCTGAAACAGAGGGGCTGATACAGAAGGGTTGAAACAGAGGGGCTGAAACAGAGGGCGAGAATCAGAGGGGCTGAATCAGAGGGGCTGAATCAGAGGGGCTGAAACAGAGGGGCTGAAACAGAGGGCGAGAAACAGAGGGGCTGAAACAGAGGTCGAGAAACAGAGGGCGAGAAACAGAGTGGCTGAAAAAGAGGGACTGAATCAGAGGGCCTGAAACAGAGGGGCTGATACAGAGGGCGAGAAACAGAGGGGCTGAAACAGAGGGCGAGAAACAGCGGGGCTGAATCAGAGGGGCTGAAACAGAGGGTGAGAAACAGATGGGCTGAAACAGAGGGCGAGAAACAGAGTGGCTGAAACAGACGGGCTGAAACAGAGGGGCTGAAAAAGAGGGCGAAAAACAGAGGGGCTGAAACAGAGGGCGAGAAACAGAGCGGCTGAAACAGAGGGGCTGAAACAGGGGGCTGAAACAGAGGGGCTGAAACAGAGGTGCTGAAACAGAGGGGCTGAAACAGAGGGGCTGGAACAGAGGGCGAGAAACAGAGGGGCTGAAACAAAGGGGCTGAAACAGAGGGGCTAAATCAGAGGGGCAGAAACAGAGGGCGAGAAACACAGGGGCTGAAACAGAGGGCTAGAAACAGAGGGGCTGAAACAGAGGGGCTGAAACAGAGGGGCTGAAACAGAGGGTGAGAAACAGAGGGGCTGAAAGAGAGGGCGAGAAACAGAGGGCGAGAAACAGAGGGGCTGAAACAGAGAAGCTGAAACAGAGGGGCTGAAACAGAGGGGCTGATACAGACGGCGTGAAACAGAGGGGCTGAAACAGAGGGCGAGAAACAGAGGGGCTGAAACAGAGGGCGAGAAACAGAGGGGCTGAAACAGAGGGGCTGAAACAGAGGGGCTGAAACAGAGGGCGAGAAACAGAGAGGCTGAAACAGAGGGCGAGAAACAAAGGGGCTGAAACAGAGGGCGAGAAACAGAGGGGCTGAAACAGAGGGCGAGAAACAGAGGGGCTGAAACAGAGGGCGAGAAACAGAGGGGCTGAAACAGAGGGGCTGAATCAGAGGGGCTGAATCAGAGGGGCTGAATCAGAGGGGCTGAAACAGAGGGCGAGAAACAGAGGGGCTGAAACAGAGGGCGAGAAACAGAGGGGCTGAAACAGAGGGGCTGAAACAGAGGCGCTAAAACAGAGGGGCTGAAACAGAGGGCGAGAAACAGAGGGGCTGAAACAAAGGGGCTGAAACAGAGGGGCTAAATCAGAGGGGCAGAAACAGAGGGCGAGAAAAACAGGGGCTGAAACAGAGGGCTAGAAACAGAGGGGCTGAAACAGAGGGGCTGAAACAGAGGGGCTGAAACAGAGGGTGAGAAACAGAGGGGCTGAAAGAGAGGGCGAGAAACAGAGGGGCTGAAACAGAGGGGCTGATACAGAAGGGTTGAAACAGAGGGGCTGAAACAGAGGGCGAGAATCAGAGGGGCTGAATCAGAGGGGCTGAATCAGAGGGGCTGAAACAGAGAGGCTGAAACAGAGGGCGAGAAACAGAGGGGCTGAAACAGAGGTCGAGAAACAGAGGGCGAGAAACAGAGTGGCTGAAAAAGAGGGACTGAATCAGAGGGCCTGAAACAGAGGGGCTGATACAGAGGGCGAGAAACAGAGGGGCTGAAACAGAGGGCGAGAAACAGCGGGGCTGAATCAGAGGGGCTGAAACAGAGGGTGAGAAACAGATGGGCTGAAACAGAGGGCGAGAAACAGAGTGGCTGAAACAGACGGGCTGAAACAGAGGGGCTGAAAAAGAGGGCGAAAAACAGAGGGGCTGAAACAGAGGGCGAGAAACAGAGGGGCTGAAACAGAGGGGCTGAAACAGAGGGGCTGAAACAGGGGGGCTGAAAAAGAGGGCGAAAAACAGAGGTGCTGAAACAGAGGGGCTGAAACAGAGGGGCTGAAACAGGGGGGCTGAAACAGAGGGGCTGGAACAGAGGGGGAGAAACAGAAGGGCTGAAACAGAGGGGCTGAATCAGAGGGGCTGAAACAGAGGGCGAGAAACATAGGGGCTGAAACAGACGGCGAGAAACAGAGGGGCTGAAACAGAGGAGCTAAAACAGAGGGGCTGAATCAGAGGGGCTGAATCAGAGGGGCTGAATCAGAGGGGCTGAAACAGAGGGTGAGAAACAGAGGGGCTGAAACAGGGGGGCTGAAACAGAGGGGCTAAATCAGAGGGGCAGAAACAGAGGGCGAGAAACAGAGGGGCTGAAACAGAGGGCGAGAAACAGAGGGGCTGAAACAGAGGGTGAGACACAGAGGGGCTGAAACAGAGGGCGAGAAACAGAGGGGCTGAAACAGACGGGCTGAAACAGAACGGCTGAAACACAGGGGCTGAAACAGAGGGCGAGAAACAGAGGGGCTGAATCAGAGGGGCTGAATCAGAGAGGCTGAAACAGAGGGGCTGAAACAGAGGGCGAGAAACAGAGGGGCTGAAACAGTGGGCGAGAAACAGAGGGGCTGAAACAGAGGGGCTGAAACAGAGAAGCTGAAACAGAGGGGCTGAAACAGAGGGGCTGAAACAGAGGGCGAGAAACAGAGGGGCTGAAACAGAGGGGCTGAAACAGAGGGGCTGAAACAGAGGGCGAGAAACAGAGAGGCTGAAACAGAGGGCGAGAAACAGAGGGGCTGAAACAGAGGGCGAGAAACAGAGGGGCTGAAACAGACGGCGAGAAACAGAGGGGCTGAAACAGAGGGGCTGAAACAGAGGGCGAGAAATAGAGGGGCTGAAACAGGGGGCAAGAAACAGAGGGGCTGAAACAGAGGGCGAGAAACAGAGAGCGAGAAACAGAGGGATTGAAACAGAGGGACTGAAACAGAGGGCCTGAAACAGAGGGCGAGAAACAGAGGGGCTGAAACAGAGGGCGAGAAACAGAGGGGCTGAAACAGAGGGGCTGAATCAGAGGGGCTGATTCAGAGGGGCTGAAACAGAGGGGCTGAATCAGCGGGGCTGAAACAGAGGGCGAGAAACAGAGGGGCTGAAACAGAGGGCGAGAGACAGAGGGGCAGAATCAGAGGGGCTGAAACAGAGGGGCTGAAAATGAGGGGCTGAAACAGAGGGCGAGAAACAGAGGGGCTGAAACAGAGGGCGAGAAACAGAGGGGCTGAAACAGATGGGCTGAAACAGAGGGGCTGAAACAGAGGGGCTTAAACAGTGGGGCTGAAACAGAGGGCGAGAAACAGAGGGGCTGAAAGAGAGGGTGAGAAACAGAGGGGCTGAAACAGATGGCGAGAAACAAAGTGGCTGAAACAGACGGGCTGAAACAGAGGGGCTGAAAAAGAGGGCGGAAAACAGAGGGGCTGAAACAGAGGGCGAGAAACAGAGGGGCTGAAACAGAGGGGCTGAAACAGAGGTGCTGAAACAGAGGGGCTGAAACAGAGGTGCTGAAACAGAGGGGCTGAAACAGAGGGGCTGGAACAGAGGGGGAGAAACAGAGGTGCTGAAACAGAGGGGCTGAATCAGAGGGGCTGAAACAGAGGGCGAGAAACAGAGGGGCTGAAACAGAGGTGCAGAAACAGAGGGGCTGGAACAGAGGGCGAGAAACAGAGGGGCAGAAACAGAGGGGCAGAATCAGAGGGGCTGAAACAGAGGGGCTGAATCAGAGGGGCTGAATCAGAGGGGCTGAAACAGAGGTCGAGAAACAGAGGGGCTGAAACAGAGGGGCTGTAAAAGAGGGGCTGGGACAGAGGGCGAGAAACAGAGGGGCTGAAACAGAGGGGCTGAATCAGAGGGCGAGAAACAAAGGGGCTGAAACAGAGGGCGAGAAACAGAGGGGCTGAAACAGAGGGCGAGAAACAAAGGGGCTGAAACAGAGGGCGAGAAACAGAGGGGCTGAAACAGAGGGCGAGAAACAGAGGGGCTGAAACAGAGGGCGAGAAACAGAGGGGCTGAAACAGAGGGGCTGAATCAGAGGGGCTGAATCAGAGGGGCTGAATCAGAGGGGCTGAAACAGAGGGCGAGAAACAGTGGGGCTGAAACAGAGGGCGAGAAACAGAGGGGCTGAAACAGAGGGGCTGAAACAGAGGCGCTAAAACAGAGGGGCTGAAACAGAGGGCGAGAAACAGAGGGGCTGAAACAAAGGGGCTGAAACAGAGGGGCTAAATCAGAGGGGCAGAAACAGAGGGCGAGAAACACAGGGGCTGAAACAGAGGGCTAGAAACAGAGGGGCTGAAACAGAGGGGCTGAAACAGAGGGGCTGAAACAGAGGGTGAGAAACAGAGGGGCTGAAAGAGAGGGCGAGAAACAGAGGGCGAGAAACAGAGGGGCTGAAACAGAGAAGCTGAAACAGAGGGGCTGAAACAGAGGGGCTGATACAGACGGCGTGAAACAGAGGGGCTGAAACAGAGGGCGAGAAACAGAGGGGCTGAAACAGAGGGCGTGAAACAGAGGGGCTGAAACAGAGGGGCTGAAACAGAGGGGCTGAAACAGAGGGCGAGAAACAGAGAGGCTGAAACAGAGGGCGAGAAACAGAGGGGCTGAAACAGAGGGCGAGAAACAGAGGGGCTGAAACAGAGGGCAAGAAACAGAGGGGCTGAAACAGAGGGGCTGAAACAGAGGGCGAGAAACAGAGGGGCTGAAACAGGGGGCAAGAAATAGAGGGGCTGAAACAGAGGGCGAGAAACAGAGAGCGAGAAACAGAGGGATTGAAACAGAGGGACTGAATCAGAGGGCCTGAAACAGAGGGCGAGAAACAGAGGGGCTGAAACAGAGGGCGAGAAACAGAGGGGTTGAAACAGAGGGGCTGAATCAGAGGGGCTCATTCAGAGGGGCTGAAACAGAGGGGCTGAATCAGCGGGGCTGAAACAGAGGGCGAGAAACAGAGGGGCTGAAACAGAGGGCGAGAGACAGAGGGGCAGAATCAGAGGGGCTGAAACAGAGGGGCTGAAAATGAGGGGCTGAAACAGAGGGCGAGAAACAGAGGGGCTGAAACAGAGGGCGAGAAACAGAGGGGCTGAAACAGATGGGCTGAAACAGAGGGGCTGAAACAGAGGGGCTGAAACAGTGGGGCTGAAACAGAGGGCGAGAAACAGAGAGGCTGAAACAGAGGGCGAGAAACAAAGGGGCTGAAACAGAGGGCGAGAAACAGAGGGGCTGAAACAGAGGGCGAGAAACAGAGGGGCTGAAACAGAGGGCGAGAAACAGAGGGGCTGAAACAGAGGGGCTGAATCAGAGGGGCTGAATCAGAGGGGCTGAATCAGAGGGGCTGAAACAGAGGCCGAGAAACAGAGGGGCTGAAACAGAGGGCGAGAAACAGAGGGGCTGAAACAGAGGGGCTGAAACAGAGGCGCTAAAACAGAGGGGCTGAAACAGAGGGCGAGAAACAGAGGGGCTGAAACAAAGGGGCTGAAACAGAGGGGCTAAATCAGAGGGGCAGAAACAGAGGGCGAGAAACACAGGGGCTGAAACAGAGGGCTAGAAACAGAGGGGCTGAAACAGAGGGGCTGAAACAGAGGAGCTGAAACAGAGGGTCAGAAACAGAGGGGCTGAAAGAGAGGGCGAGAAACAGAGGGGCTGAAACAGAGGGGCTGATACAGAAGGGTTGAAACAGAGGGGCTGAAACAGAGGGCGAGAATCAGAGGGGCTGAATCAGAGGGGCTGAATCAGAGGGGCTGAAACAGAGGGGCTGAAACAGAGGGCGAGAAACAGAGGGGCTGAAACAGAGGTCGAGAAACAGAGGGCGAGAAACAGAGTGGCTGAAAAAGAGGGACTGAATCAGAGGGCCTGAAACAGAGGGGCTGATACAGAGGGCGAGAAACAGAGTGGCTGAAACAGAGGGCGAGAAACAGCGGGGCTGAATCAGAGGGGCTGAAACAGAGGGTGAGAAACAGATGGGCTGAAACAGAGGGCGAGAAACAGAGTGGCTGAAACAGACGGGCTGAAACAGAGGGGCTGAAAAAGAGGGCGAAAAACAGAGGGGCTGAAACAGAGGGCGAGAAACAGAGCGGCTGAAACAGAGGGGCTGAAACAGGGGGCTGAAACAGAGGGGCTGAAACAGAGGTGCTGAAACAGAGGGGCTGAAACAGAGGGGCTGGAACAGAGGGCGAGAAACAGAGGGGCTGAAACAGAGGGGCTAAATCAGAGGGGCAGAAACAGAGGGCGAGAAACACAGGGGCTGAAACAGAGGGCTAGAAACAGAGGGGCTGAAACAGAGGGGCTGAAACAGAGGGGCTGAAACAGAGGGTGAGAAACAGAGGGGCTGAAAGAGAGGGCGAGAAACAGAGGGCGAGAAACAGAGGGGCTGAAACAGAGGGGCTGATACAGACGGTGTGAAACAGAGTGGCTGAAACAGAGGGCGAGAAACAGAGGGGCTGAAACAGAGGGCGAGAAACAGAGGGGCTGAAACAGAGGGGCTGAAACAGAGGGGCTGAAACAGAGGGCGAGAAACAGAGAGGCTGAAACAGAGGGCGAGAAACAGATGGGCTGAAACAGAGGGCGAGAAACAGAGGGGCTGAAACAGAGGGCGAGAAACAGAGGGGCTGAAACAGAGGGGCTGAAACAGAGGGCGAGAAACAGAGGGGCTGAAACAGGGGGCAAGAAACAGAGGGGCTGAAACAGAGGGCGAGAAACAGAGAGCGAGAAACAGAGGGATTGAAACAGAGGGACTGAAACAGAGGGCCTGAAACAGATGGCGAGAAACAGAGGGGCTGAAACAGAGGGCGAGAAACAGAGGGGCTGAAACAGAGGGGCTGAATCAGAGGGGCTGATTCAGAGGGGCTGAAACAGAGGGGCTGAATCAGCGGGGCTGAAACAGAGGGCGAGAAACAGAGGGGCTGAAACAGAGGGCGAGAGACAGAGGGGCAGAATCAGAGGGGCTGAAACAGAGGGGCTGAAAATGAGGGGCTGAAACAGAGGGCGAGAAACAGAGGGGCTGAAACAGAGGGCGAGAAACAGAGGGGCTGAAACAGATGGGCTGAAACAGAGGGGCTGAAACAGATGGGCTGAAACAGTGGGGCTGAAACAGAGGGCGAGAAACAGAGGGGCTGAAAGAGAGGGTGAGAAACAGAGGGGCTGAAACAGATGGCGAGAAACAAAGTGGCTGAAACAGACGGGCTGAAACAGAGGGGCTGAAAAAGAGGGCGGAAAACAGAGGGGCTGAAACAGAGGGCGAGAAACAGAGGGGCTGAAACAGAGGGGCTGAAACAGAGGTGCTGAAACAGAGGGGCTGAAACAGAGGTGCTGAAACAGAGGGGCTGAAACAGAGGGGCTGGAACAGAGGGGGAGAAACAGAGGTGCTGAAACAGAGGGGCTGAATCAGAGGGGCTGAAACAGAGGGGGAGAAACAGAGGTGCTGAAACAGAGGGGCTGAAACAGAGGGGCTGAAACAGAGGGGCTGGAACAGAGGGCGAGAAACAGAGGGGCTGAAACAGAGGGGCTGAATCAGAGGGGCTGAAACAGAGGGGCTGAATCAGAGGGGCTGAATCAGAGGGGCTGAATCAGAGGGGCTGAAACAGAGGTCGAGAAACAGAGGGGCTGAAACAGAGGGGCTGTAAAAGAGGGGCTGGGACAGAGGGCGAGAAACAGAGGGGCTGAAACAGAGGGGCTGAATCAGAGGGGCTGATTCAGAGGGGCTGAATCAGAGGGGCTGAAACAGAGGGTGAGAAACAGAGCGGCTGAAACAGAGGGGCTGAAACAGAGGGGCTGGATCAGAGGGCGAGAAACAGAGGGGCTGAAACAGAGGGGCTGAATCAGAGGGGCTGAAACAGAGGGGCTGAATCAGAGGGGCTGAATCAGAGGGGCTGAATCAGAGGGGCTGAAACAGAGGGCGAGAAACAGAGGGGCTGAAACAGAGGGGCTGAATCAGAGGGCGAGAAACAAAGGGGCTGAAACAGAGGGCGAGAAACAGAGGGGCTGAAACAGAGGGCGAGAAACAAAGGGGCTGAAACAGAGGGCGAGAAACAGAGGGGCTGAAACAGAGGGCGAGAAACAGAGGGGCTGAAACAGAGGGCGAGAAACAGAGGGGCTGAAACAGAGGGGCTGAATCAGAGGGGCTGAATCAGAGGGGCTGAATCAGAGGGGCTGAAACAGAGGGCGAGAAACAGTGGGGCTGAAACAGAGGGCGAGAAACAGAGGGCGAGAAACAGAGGGGCTGAAACAGAGAAGCTGAAACAGAGGGGCTGAAACAGAGGCGCTGATACAGACGGCGTGAAACAGAGGGGCTGAAACAGAGGGCGAGAAACAGAGGGGCTGAAACAGAGGGCGTGAAACAGAGGGGCTGAAACAGAGGGGCTGAAACAGAGGGGCTGAAACAGAGGGCGAGAAACAGAGAGGCTGAAACAGAGGGCGAGAAACAGAGGGGCTGAAACAGAGGGCGAGAAACAGAGGGGCTGAAACAGAGGGGCTGAAACAGAGGGCGAGAAACAGAGGGGCTGAAACAGGGGGCAAGAAATAGAGGGGCTGAAACAGAGGGCGAGAAACAGAGAGCGAGAAACAGAGGGATTGAAACAGAGGGACTGAAACAGAGGGCCTGAAACAGAGGGCGAGAAACAGAGGGGCTGAAACAGAGGGCGAGAAACAGAGGGGTTGAAACAGAGGGGCTGAATCAGAGGGGCTCATTCAGAGGGGCTGAAACAGAGGGGCTGAATCAGCGGGGCTGAAACAGAGGGCGAGAAACAGAGGGGCTGAAACAGAGGGCGAGAGACAGAGGGGCAGAATCAGAGGGGCTGAAACAGAGGGGCTGAAAATGAGGGGCTGAAACAGAGGGCGAGAAACAGAGGGGCTGAAACAGAGGGCGAGAAACAGAGGGGCTGAAACAGATGGGCTGAAACAGAGGGGCTGAAACAGAGGGGCTGAAACAGTGGGGCTGAAACAGAGGGCGAGAAACAGAGGGGCTGAAAGAGAGGGTGAGAAACAGAGGGGCTGAAACAGATGGCGAGAAACAAAGTGGCTGAAACTGACGGGCTGAAACAGAGGGGCTGAAAAAGAGGGCGGAAAACAGAGGGACTGAAACAGAGGGCGAGAAACAGAGGGGCTGAAACAGAGGGGCTGAAACAGAGGTGCTGAAACAGAGGGGCTGAAACAGAGGTGCTGAAACAGAGGGGCTGAAACAGAGGGGCTGGAACAGAGGGGGAGAAACAGAGGTGCTGAAACAGAGGGGCTGAATCAGAGGGGCTGAAACAGAGTGCGAGAAACAGAGGGGCTGAAACAGAGGGGCTGAAACAGAGGGGCTGGAACAGAGGGCGAGAAACAGAGGGGCTGAAACAGAGGGGCTGAATCAGAGGGGCTGAAACAGAGGGGCTGAATCAGAGGGGCTGAATCAGAGGGGCTGAATCAGAGGGGCTGAAACAGAGGTCGAGAAACAGAGGGGCTGAAACAGAGGGGCTGTAAAAGAGGGGCTGGGACAGAGGGCGAGAAACAGAGGGGCTGAAACAGAGGGGCTGAATCAGAGGGGCTGATTCAGAGGGGCTGAATCAGAGGGGCTGAAACAGAGGGCGAGAAACAGAGGGGCTGAAACAGAGGGGCAGGAACAGAGGGGGAGAAACAGAGGGCGAGAAACAGAGGGGCTGAAACAGAGGGGCTGAAACAGAGGGGCTGAAACAGAGGGCGAGAAACAGAGAGGCTGAAACAGAGGGCGAGAAACAGATGGGCTGAAACAGAGGGCGAGAAACAGAGGGGCTGAAACAGAGGGCGAGAAACAGAGGGGCTGAAACAGAGGGGCTGAAACAGAGGGCGAGAAACAGAGGGGCTGAAACAGGGGGCAAGAAACAGAGGGGCTGAAACAGAGGGCGAGAAACAGAGAGCGAGAAACAGAGGGATTGAAACAGAGGGACTGAAACAGAGGGCCTGAAACAGATGGCGAGAAACAGAGGGGCTGAAACAGAGGGCGAGAAACAGAGGGGCTGAAACAGAGGGGCTGAATCAGAGGGGCTGATTCAGAGGGGCTGAAACAGAGGGGCTGAATCAGCGGGGCTGAAACAGAGGGCGAGAAACAGAGGGGCTGAAACAGAGGGCGAGAGACAGAGGGGCAGAATCAGAGGGGCTGAAACAGAGGGGCTGAAAATGAGGGGCTGAAACAGAGGGCGAGAAACAGAGGGGCTGAAACAGAGGGCGAGAAACAGAGGGGCTGAAACAGATGGGCTGAAACAGAGGGGCTGAAACAGATGGGCTGAAACAGTGGGGCTGAAACAGAGGGCGAGAAACAGAGGGGCTGAAAGAGAGGGTGAGAAACAGAGGGGCTGAAACAGATGGCGAGAAACAAAGTGGCTGAAACAGACGGGCTGAAACAGAGGGGCTGAAAAAGAGGGCGGAAAACAGAGGGGCTGAAACAGAGGGCGAGAAACAGAGGGGCTGAAACAGAGGGGCTGAAACAGAGGTGCTGAAACAGAGGGGCTGAAACAGAGGTGCTGAAACAGAGGGGCTGAAACAGAGGGGCTGGAACAGAGGGGGAGAAACAGAGGTGCTGAAACAGAGGGGCTGAATCAGAGGGGCTGAAACAGAGGGGGAGAAACAGAGGTGCTGAAACAGAGGGGCTGAAACAGAGGGGCTGAAACAGAGGGGCTGGAACAGAGGGCGAGAAACAGAGGGGCTGAAACAGAGGGGCTGAATCAGAGGGGCTGAAACAGAGGGGCTGAATCAGAGGGGCTGAATCAGAGGGGCTGAATCAGAGGGGCTGAAACAGAGGTCGAGAAACAGAGGGGCTGAAACAGAGGGGCTGTAAAAGAGGGGCTGGGACAGAGGGCGAGAAACAGAGGGGCTGAAACAGAGGGGCTGAATCAGAGGGGCTGATTCAGAGGGGCTGAATCAGAGGGGCTGAAACAGAGGGTGAGAAACAGAGCGGCTGAAACAGAGGGGCTGAAACAGAGGGGCTGGATCAGAGGGCGAGAAACAGAGGGGCTGAAACAGAGGGGCTGAATCAGAGGGGCTGAAACAGAGGGGCTGAATCAGAGGGGCTGAATCAGAGGGGCTGAATCAGAGGGGCTGAAACAGAGGGCGAGAAACAGAGGGGCTGAAACAGAGGGGCTGAATCAGAGGGCGAGAAACAAAGGGGCTGAAACAGAGGGCGAGAAACAGAGGGGCTGAAACAGAGGGCGAGAAACAAAGGGGCTGAAACAGAGGGCGAGAAACAGAGGGGCTGAAACAGAGGGCGAGAAACAGAGGGGCTGAAACAGAGGGCGAGAAACAGAGGGGCTGAAACAGAGGGGCTGAATCAGAGGGGCTGAATCAGAGGGGCTGAATCAGAGGGGCTGAAACAGAGGGCGAGAAACAGTGGGGCTGAAACAGAGGGCGAGAAACAGAGGGGCTGAAACAGAGGGGCTGAAACAGAGGCGCTAAAACAGAGGGGCTGAAACAGAGGGCGAGAAACAGAGGGGCTGAAACAAAGGGGCTGAAACAGAGGGGCTAAATCAGAGGGGCAGAAACAGAGGGCGAGAAACACAGGGGCTGAAACAGAGGGCTAGAAACAGAGGGGCTGAAACAGAGGGGCTGAAACAGAGGGGCTGAAACAGAGGGTGAGAAACAGAGGGGCTGAAAGAGAGGGCGAGAAACAGAGGGCGAGAAACAGAGGGGCTGAAACAGAGAAGCTGAAACAGAGGGGCTGAAACAGAGGGGCTGATACAGACGGCGTGAAACAGAGGGGCTGAAACAGAGGGCGAGAAACAGAGGGGCTGAAACAGAGGGCGTGAAACAGAGGGGCTGAAACA
Source organism: Chiloscyllium punctatum (assembly GCF_047496795.1). Classification (NCBI taxonomy): domain Eukaryota; kingdom Metazoa; phylum Chordata; class Chondrichthyes; order Orectolobiformes; family Hemiscylliidae; genus Chiloscyllium; species Chiloscyllium punctatum. The sequence goes on along the minus strand of NW_027309805.1, from coordinate 244,201 downwards.
GAGGGGCTGAAACAGAGGGGCTGAAACAGAGGGCGAGAAACAGAGAGGCTGAAACAGAGGGCGAGAAACAGAGGGGCTGAAACAGAGGGCGAGAAACAGAGGGGCTGAAACAGAGGGGCTGAAACAGAGGGCGAGAAACAGAGGGGCTGAAACAGGGGGCAAGAAATAGAGGGGCTGAAACAGAGGGCGAGAAACAGAGAGCGAGAAACAGAGGGATTGAAACAGAGGGACTGAAACAGAGGGCCTGAAACAGAGGGCGAGAAACAGAGGGGCTGAAACAGAGGGCGAGAAACAGAGGGGTTGAAACAGAGGGGCTGAATCAGAGGGGCTCATTCAGAGGGGCTGAAACAGAGGGGCTGAATCAGCGGGGCTGAAACAGAGGGCGAGAAACAGAGGGGCTGAAACAGAGGGCGAGAGACAGAGGGGCAGAATCAGAGGGGCTGAAACAGAGGGGCTGAAAATGAGGGGCTGAAACAGAGGGCGAGAAACAGAGGGGCTGAAACAGAGGGCGAGAAACAGAGGGGCTGAAACAGATGGGCTGAAACAGAGGGGCTGAAACAGAGGGGCTGAAACAGTGGGGCTGAAACAGAGGGCGAGAAACAGAGGGGCTGAAAGAGAGGGTGAGAAACAGAGGGGCTGAAACAGATGGCGAGAAACAAAGTGGCTGAAACTGACGGGCTGAAACAGAGGGGCTGAAAAAGAGGGCGGAAAACAGAGGGACTGAAACAGAGGGCGAGAAACAGAGGGGCTGAAACAGAGGGGCTGAAACAGAGGTGCTGAAACAGAGGGGCTGAAACAGAGGTGCTGAAACAGAGGGGCTGAAACAGAGGGGCTGGAACAGAGGGGGAGAAACAGAGGTGCTGAAACAGAGGGGCTGAATCAGAGGGGCTGAAACAGAGGGCGAGAAACAGAGGGGCTGAAACAGAGGGGCTGAAACAGAGGGGCTGGAACAGAGGGCGAGAAACAGAGGGGCTGAAACAGAGGGGCTGAATCAGAGGGGCTGAAACAGAGGGGCTGAATCAGAGGGGCTGAATCAGAGGGGCTGAATCAGAGGGGCTGAAACAGAGGTCGAGAAACAGAGGGGCTGAAACAGAGGGGCTGTAAAAGAGGGGCTGGGACAGAGGGCGAGAAACAGAGGGGCTGAAACAGAGGGGCTGAATCAGAGGGGCTGATTCAGAGGGGCTGAATCAGAGGGGCTGAAACAGAGGGCGAGAAACAGAGGGGCTGAAACAGAGGGGCAGGAACAGAGGGGGAGAAACAGAGGGCGAGAAACAGAGGGGCTGAAACAGAGGGGCTGAATCAGGGGGGCTGAAACTGAGGGGCTGAATCAGAGGGGCTGAATCAGAGGGGCTGAATCAGAGGGGCTGAAACAGAGGGCGAGAAACAGAGGGGCTGAAACAGAGGGCGAGAAACAGAGGGGCTGAAACAGAGGGGCTGAAACAGAGGGGCTGAAACAGAGGGCGAGAAACAGAGAGGCTGAAACAGAGGGCGAGAAACAAAGGGGCTGAAACAGAGGGCGAGAAACAGAGGGGCTGAAACAGAGGGCGAGAAACAGAGGGGCTGAATCAGAGGGCGAGAAACAGAGGGGCTGAAACAGAGGGGCTGAATCAGAGGGGCTGAATCAGAGGGGCTGAATCAGAGGGGCTGAAACAGAGGGCGAGAAACAGAGGGGCTGAAACAGAGGGCGAGAAACAGAGGGGCTGAAACAGAGGGGCTGAAACAGAGGCGCTAAAACAGAGGGGCTGAAACAGAGGGCGAGAAACAGAGGGGCTGAAACAAAGGGGCTGAAACAGAGGGGCTAAATCAGAGGGGCAGAAACAGAGGGCGAGAAACACAGGGGCTGAAACAGAGGGCTAGAAACAGAGGGGCTGAAACAGAGGGGCTGAAACAGAGGGGCTGAAACAGAGGGTGAGAAACAGAGGGGCTGAAAGAGAGGGCGAGAAACAGAGGGGCTGAAACAGAGGGGCTGATACAGAAGGGTTGAAACAGAGGGGCTGAAACAGAGGGCGAGAATCAGAGGGGCTGAATCAGAGGGGCTGAATCAGAGGGGCTGAAACAGAGGGGCTGAAACAGAGGGCGAGAAACAGAGGGGCTGAAACAGAGGTCGAGAAACAGAGGGCGAGAAACAGAGTGGCTGAAAAAGAGGGACTGAATCAGAGGGCCTGAAACAGAGGGGCTGATACAGAGGGCGAGAAACAGAGGGGCTGAAACAGAGGGCGAGAAACAGCGGGGCTGAATCAGAGGGGCTGAAACAGAGGGTGAGAAACAGATGGGCTGAAACAGAGGGCGAGAAACAGAGTGGCTGAAACAGACGGGCTGAAACAGAGGGGCTGAAAAAGAGGGCGAAAAACAGAGGGGCTGAAACAGAGGGGCTGAATCAGAGGGGCTGAAACAGAGGGGCTGAATCAGAGGGGCTGAATCAGAGGGGCTGAATCAGAGGGGCTGAAACAGAGGTCGAGAAACAGAGGGGCTGAAACAGAGGGGCTGTAAAAGAGGGGCTGGGACAGAGGGCGAGAAACAGAGGGGCTGAAACAGAGGGGCTGAATCAGAGGGGCTGATTCAGAGGGGCTGAATCAGAGGGGCTGAAACAGAGGGCGAGAAACAGAGGGGCTGAAACAGAGGGGCAGGAACAGAGGGGGAGAAACAGAGGGCGAGAAACAGAGGGGCTGAAACAGAGGGGCTGAATCAGGGGGGCTGAAACTGAGGGGCTGAATCAGAGGGGCTGAATCAGAGGGGCTGAATCAGAGGGGCTGAAACAGAGGGCGAGAAACAGAGGGGCTGAAACAGAGGGCGAGAAACAGAGGGGCTGAAACAGAGGGGCTGAAACAGAGGGGCTGAAACAGAGGGCGAGAAACAGAGAGGCTGAAACAGAGGGCGAGAAACAAAGGGGCTGAAACAGAGGGCGAGAAACAGAGGGGCTGAAACAGAGGGCGAGAAACAGAGGGGCTGAAACAGAGGGCGAGAAACAGAGGGGCTGAAACAGAGGGGCTGAATCAGAGGGGCTGAATCAGAGGGGCTGAATCAGAGGGGCTGAAACAGAGGGCGAGAAACAGAGGGGCTGAAACAGAGGGCGAGAAACAGAGGGGCTGAAACAGAGGGGCTGAAACAGAGGCACTAAAACAGAGGGGCTGAAACAGAGGGCGAGAAACAGAGGGGCTGAAACAAAGGGGCTGAAACAGAGGGGCTAAATCAGAGGGGCAGAAACAGAGGGCGAGAAACACAGGGGCTGAAACAGAGGGCTAGAAACAGAGGGGCTGAAACAGAGGGGCTGAAACAGAGGGGCTGAAACAGAGGGTGAGAAACAGAGGGGCTGAAAGAGAGGGCGAGAAACAGAGGGGCTGAAACAGAGGGGCTGATACAGAAGGGTTGAAACAGAGGGGCTGAAACAGAGGGCGAGAATCAGAGGGGCTGAATCAGAGGGGCTGAATCAGAGGGGCTGAAACAGAGGGGCTGAAACAGAGGGCGAGAAACAGAGGGGCTGAAACAGAGGTCGAGAAACAGAGGGCGAGAAACAGAGTGGCTGAAAAAGAGGGACTGAATCAGAGGGCCTGAAACAGAGGGGCTGATACAGAGGGCGAGAAACAGAGGGGCTGAAACAGAGGGCGAGAAACAGCGGGGCTGAATCAGAGGGGCTGAAACAGAGGGTGAGAAACAGATGGGCTGAAACAGAGGGCGAGAAACAGAGTGGCTGAAACAGACGGGCTGAAACAGAGGGGCTGAAAAAGAGGGCGAAAAACAGAGGGGCTGAAACAGAGGGCGAGAAACAGAGCGGCTGAAACAGAGGGGCTGAAACAGGGGGCTGAAACAGAGGGGCTGAAACAGAGGTGCTGAAACAGAGGGGCTGAAACAGAGGGGCTGGAACAGAGGGCGAGAAACAGAGGGGCTGAAACAAAGGGGCTGAAACAGAGGGGCTAAATCAGAGGGGCAGAAACAGAGGGCGAGAAACACAGGGGCTGAAACAGAGGGCTAGAAACAGAGGGGCTGAAACAGAGGGGCTGAAACAGAGGGGCTGAAACAGAGGGTGAGAAACAGAGGGGCTGAAAGAGAGGGCGAGAAACAGAGGGCGAGAAACAGAGGGGCTGAAACAGAGAAGCTGAAACAGAGGGGCTGAAACAGAGGGGCTGATACAGACGGTGTGAAACAGAGTGGCTGAAACAGAGGGCGAGAAACAGAGGGGCTGAAACAGAGGGCGAGAAACAGAGGGGCTGAAACAGAGGGGCTGAAACAGAGGGGCTGAAACAGAGGGCGAGAAACAGAGAGGCTGAAACAGAGGGCGAGAAACAGATGGGCTGAAACAGAGGGCGAGAAACAGAGGGGCTGAAACAGAGGGCGAGAAACAGAGGGGCTGAAACAGAGGGGCTGAAACAGAGGGCGAGAAACAGAGGGGCTGAAACAGGGGGCAAGAAACAGAGGGGCTGAAACAGAGGGCGAGAAACAGAGAGCGAGAAACAGAGGGATTGAAACAGAGGGACTGAAACAGAGGGCCTGAAACAGAGGGCGAGAAACAGAGGGGCTGAAACAGAGGGCGAGAAACAGAGGGGCTGAAACAGAGGGGCTGAATCAGAGGGGCTGATTCAGAGGGGCTGAAACAGAGGGGCTGAATCAGCGGGGCTGAAACAGAGGGCGAGAAACAGAGGGGCTGAAACAGAGGGCGAGAGACAGAGGGGCAGAATCAGAGGGGCTGAAACAGAGGGGCTGAAAATGAGGGGCTGAAACAGAGGGCGAGAAACAGAGGGGCTGAAACAGAGGGCGAGAAACAGAGGGGCTGAAACAGATGGGCTGAAACAGAGGGGCTGAAACAGAGGGGCTGAAACAGTGGGGCTGAAACAGAGGGCGAGAAACAGAGGGGCTGAAAGAGAGGGTGAGAAACAGAGGGGCTGAAACAGATGGCGAGAAACAAAGTGGCTGAAACAGACGGGCTGAAAGAGAGGGGCTGAAAAAGAGGGCGGAAAACAGAGGGGCTGAAACAGAGGGCGAGAAACAGAGGGGCTGAAACAGAGGGGCTGAAACAGAGGTGCTGAAACAGAGGGGCTGAAACAGAGGTGCTGAAACAGAGGGGCTGAAACAGAGGGGCTGGAACAGAGGGGGAGAAACAGAGGTGCTGAAACAGAGGGGCTGAATCAGAGGGGCTGAAACAGAGGGGGAGAAACAGAGGTGCTAAAACAGAGGGGCTGAAACAGAGGGGCTGAAACAGAGGGGCTGGAACAGAGGGCGAGAAACAGAGGGGCTGAAACAGAGGGGCTGAATCAGAGGGGCTGAAACAGAGGGGCTGAATCAGAGGGGCTGAATCAGAGGGGCTGAATCAGAGGGGCTGAAACAGAGGTCGAGAAACAGAGGGGCTGAAACAGAGGGGCTGTAAAAGAGGGGCTGGGACAGAGGGCGAGAAACAGAGGGGCTGAAACAGAGGGGCTGAATCAGAGGGGCTGATTCAGAGGGGCTGAATCAGAGGGGCTGAAACAGAGGGTGAGAAACAGAGCGGCTGAAACAGAGGGGCTGAAACAGAGGGGCTGGATCAGAGGGCGAGAAACAGAGGGGCTGAAACAGAGGGGCTGAATCAGAGGGGCTGAAACAGAGGGGCTGAATCAGAGGGGCTGAATCAGAGGGGCTGAATCAGAGGGGCTGAAACAGAGGGCGAGAAACAGAGGGGCTGAAACAGAGGGCGAGAAACAGAGGGGCTGAAACAGAGGGGCTGAAACAGAGGGGCTGAAACAGAGGGCGAGAAACAGAGAGGCTGAAACAGAGGGCGAGAAACAAAGGGGCTGAAACAGAGGGCGAGAAACAGAGGGGCTGAAACAGAGGGCGAGAAACAGAGGGGCTGAAACAGAGGGCGAGAAACAGAGGGGCTGAAACAGAGGGGCTGAATCAGAGGGGCTGAATCAGAGGGGCTGAATCAGAGGGGCTGATTCAGAGGGGCTGAATCAGAGGGGCTGAAACAGAGGGCGAGAAACAGAGGGGCTGAAACAGAGGGGCTGAAACAGAGGGGCTGGAACAGAGGGCGAGAAACAGAGCGGCTGAAACAGAGGGGCTGAAACAGAGGGGCTGGATCAGAGGGCGAGAAACAGAGGGGCTGAAACAGAGGGGCTGAATCAGAGGGGCTGAAACAGAGGGGCTGAATCAGAGGGGCTGAATCAGAGGGGCTGAATCAGAGGGGCTGAAACAGAGGGCGAGAAACAGAGGGGCTGAAACAGAGGGCGAGAAACAGAGGGGCTGAAACAGAGGGGCTGAAACAGAGGCGCTGAAACAGAGGGCGAGAAACAGAGAGGCTGAAACAGAGGGCGAGAAACAAAGGGGCTGAAACAGAGGGCGAGAAACAGAGGGGCTGAAACAGAGGGCGAGAAACAGAGGGGCTGAATCAGAGGGCGAGAAACAGAGGGGCTGAAACAGAGGGGCTGAATCAGAGGGGCTGAATCAGAGGGGCTGAATCAGAGGGGCTGATTCAGAGGGGCTGAATCAGAGGGGCTGAAACAGAGGGCGAGAAACAGAGGGGCTGAAACAGAGGGGCTGAAACAGAGGGGCTGGAACAGAGGGCGAGAAACAGAGGGGCTGAAACAGAGGGGCTGAATCAGAGGGGCTGAAACAGAGGGGCTGAATCAGAGGGGCTGAATCAGAGGGGCTGAATCAGAGGGGCTGAAACAGAGGGCGAGAAACAGAGGGGCTGAAACAGAGGGCGAGAAACAGAGGGGCTGAAACAGAGGGGCTGAAACAGAGGGGCTGAAACAGAGGGCGAGAAACAGAGAGGCTGAAACAGAGGGCGAGAAACAAAGGGGCTGAAACAGAGGGCGAGAAACAGAGGGGCTGAAACAGAGGGCGAGAAACAGAGGGGCTGAAACAGAGGGCGAGAAACAGAGGGGCTGAAACAGAGGGGCTGAATCAGAGGGGCTGAATCAGAGGGGCTGAATCAGAGGGGCTGAAACAGAGGGCGAGAAACAGAGGGGCTGAAACAGAGGGCGAGAAACAGAGGGGCTGAAACAGAGGGTCTGAAACAGAGGCGCTAAAACAGAGGGGCTGAAACAGAGGGCGAGAAACAGAGGGGCTGAAACAAAGGGGCTGAAACAGAGGGGCTAAATCAGAGGGGCAGAAACAGAGGGCGAGAAACACAGGGGCTGAAACAGAGGGCTAGAAACAGAGGGGCTGAAACAGAGGGGCTGAAACAGAGGGGCTGAAACAGAGGGTGAGAAACAGAGGGGCTGAAAGAGAGGGCGAGAAACAGAGGGGCTGAAACAGAGGGGCTGATACAGAAGGGTTGAAACAGAGGGGCTGAAACAGAGGGCGAGAATCAGAGGGGCTGAATCAGAGGGGCTGAATCAGAGGGTCTGAAACAGAGGGGCTGAAACAGAGGGCGAGAAACAGAGGGGCTGAAACAGAGGTCGAGAAACAGAGGGCGAGAAACAGAGTGGCTGAAAAAGAGGGACTGAATCAGAGGGCCTGAAACAGAGGGGCTGATACAGAGGGCGAGAAACAGAGGGGCTGAAACAGAGGGCGAGAAACAGCGGGGCTGAATCAGAGGGGCTGAAACAGAGGGTGAGAAACAGATGGGCTGAAACAGAGGGCGAGAAACAGAGTGGCTGAAACAGACGGGCTGAAACAGAGGGGCTGAAAAAGAGGGCGAAAAACAGAGGGGCTGAAACAGAGGGCGAGAAACAGAGCGGCTGAAACAGAGGGGCTGAAACAGGGGGCTGAAACAGAGGGGCTGGAACAGAGGGTGAGAAACAGAGGGGCTGAAACAGAGGGGCTGAATCAGAGGGGCTGAAACAGAGGGCGAGAAACATAGGGGCTGAAACAGAAGGCGAGAAACAGAGGGGCTGAAACAGAGGAGCTAAAACAGAGGGGCTGAATCAGAGGGGCTGAATCAGAGGGGCTGAATCAGAGGGGCTGAAACAGAGGGTGAGAAACAGAGGGGCTGAAACAGGGGGGCTGAAACAGAGGGGCTAAATCAGAGGGGCAGAAACAGAGGGCGAGAAACAGAGGGGCTGAAACAGAGGGCGAGAAACAGAGGGGCTGAAACAGAGGGCGAGACACAGAGGGGCTGAAACAGAGGGCGAGAAACAGAGGGGCTGAAACAGATGGGCTGAAACAGAGGGGCTGAAACAGAGGGGCTGAAACAGTGGGGCTGAAACAGAGGGCGAGAAACAGAGGGGCTGAAAGAGAGGGTGAGAAACAGAGGGGCTGAAACAGATGGCGAGAAACAAAGTGGCTGAAACTGACGGGCTGAAACAGAGGGGCTGAAAAAGAGGGCGGAAAACAGAGGGGCTGAAACAGAGGGCGAGAAACAGAGGGGCTGAAACAGAGGGGCTGAAACAGAGGTGCTGAAACAGAGGGGCTGAAACAGAGGTGCTGAAACAGAGGGGCTGAAACAGAGGGGCTGGAACAGAGGGGGAGAAACAGAGGTGCTGAAACAGAGGGGCTGAATCAGAGGGGCTGAAACAGAGGGCGAGAAACAGAGGGGCTGAAACAGAGGGGCTGAAACAGAGGGGCTGGAACAGAGGGCGAGAAACAGAGGGGCTGAAACAGAGGGGCTGAATCAGAGGGGCTGAAACAGAGGGGCTGAATCAGAGGGGCTGAATCAGAGGGGCTGAATCAGAGGGGCTGAAACAGAGGTCGAGAAACAGAGGGGCTGAAACAGAGGGGCTGTAAAAGAGGGGCTGGGACAGAGGGCGAGAAACAGAGGGGCTGAAACAGAGGGGCTGAATCAGAGGGGCTGATTCAGAGGGGCTGAATCAGAGGGGCTGAAACAGAGGGCGAGAAACAGAGGGGCTGAAACAGAGGGGCAGGAACAGAGGGGGAGAAACAGAGGGCGAGAAACAGAGGGGCTGAAACAGAGGGGCTGAATCAGAGGGGCTGAAACTGAGGGGCTGAATCAGAGGGGCTGAATCAGAGGGGCTGAATCAGAGGGGCTGAAACAGAGGGCGAGAAACAGAGGGGCTGAAACAGAGGGCGAGAAACAGAGGGGCTGAAACAGAGGGGCTGAAACAGAGGGGCTGAAACAGAGGGCGAGAAACAGAGAGGCTGAAACAGAGGGCGAGAAACAAAGGGGCTGAAACAGAGGGCGAGAAACAGAGGGGCTGAAACAGAGGGCGAGAAACAGAGGGGCTGAAACAGAGGGCGAGAAACAGAGGGGCTGAAACAAAGGGGCTGAATCAGAGGGGCTGAAACAGAGGGGCTGAATCAGAGGGGCTGAATCAGAGGGGCTGAATCAGAGGGGCTGAAACAGAGGGCGAGAAACAGAGGGGCTGAAACAGAGGGCGAGAAACAGAGGGGCTGAAACAGAGGGGCTGAAACAGAGGCGCTAAAACAGAGGGGCTGAAACAGAGGGCGAGAAACAGAGGGGCTGAAACAAAGGGGCTGAAACAGAGGGGCTAAATCAGAGGGGCAGAAACAGAGGGCGAGAAACACAGGGGCTGAAACAGAGGGCTAGAAACAGAGGGGCTGAAACAGAGGGGCTGAAACAGAGGGGCTGAAACAGAGGGTGAGAAACAGAGGGGCTGAAAGAGAGGGCGAGAAACAGAGGGGCTGAAACAGAGGGGCTGATACAGAAGGGTTGAAACAGAGGGGCTGAAACAGAGGGCGAGAATCAGAGGGGCTGAATCAGAGGGGCTGAATCAGAGGGTCTGAAACAGAGGGGCTGAAACAGAGGGCGAGAAACAGAGGGGCTGAAACAGAGGTCGAGAAACAGAGGGCGAGAAACAGAGTGGCTGAAAAAGAGGGACTGAATCAGAGGGCCTGAAACAGAGGGGCTGATACAGAGGGCGAGAAACAGAGGGGCTGAAACAGAGGGCGAGAAACAGCGGGGCTGAATCAGAGGGGCTGAAACAGAGGGTGAGAAACAGATGGGCTGAAACAGAGGGCGAGAAACAGAGTGGCTGAAACAGACGGGCTGAAACAGAGGGGCTGAAAAAGAGGGCGAAAAACAGAGGGGCTGAAACAGAGGGCGAGAAACAGAGCGGCTGAAACAGAGGGGCTGAAACAGGGGGCTGAAACAGAGGGGCTGAAACAGAGGTGCTGAAACAGAGGGGCTGAAACAGAGGGGCTGGAACAGAGGGCGAGAAACAGAGGGGCTGAAACAAAGGGGCTGAAACAGAGGGGCTAAATCAGAGGGGCAGAAACAGAGGGCGAGAAACACAGGGGCTGAAACAGAGGGCTAGAAACAGAGGGGCTGAAACAGAGGGGCTGAAACAGAGGGGCTGAAACAGAGGGTGAGAAACAGAGGGGCTGAAAGAGAGGGCGAGAAACAGAGGGCGAGAAACAGAGGGGCTGAAACAGAGAAGCTGAAACAGAGGGGCTGAAACAGAGGGGCTGATACAGACGGCGTGAAACAGAGTGGCTGAAACAGAGGGCGAGAAACAGAGGGGCTGAAACAGAGGGCGAGAAACAGAGGGGCTGAAACAGAGGGGCTGAAACAGAGGGGCTGAAACAGAGGGCGAGAAACAGAGAGGCTGAAACAGAGGGCGAGAAACAGATGGGCTGAAACAGAGGGCGAGAAACAGAGGGGCTGAAACAGAGGGCGAGAAACAGAGGGGCTGAAACAGAGGGGCTGAAACAGAGGGCGAGAAACAGAGGGGCTGAAACAGGGGGCAAGAAACAGAGGGGCTGAAACAGAGGGCGAGAAACAGAGAGCGAGAAACAGAGGGATTGAAACAGAGGGACTGAAACAGAGGGCCTGAAACAGAGGGCGAGAAACAGAGGGGCTGAAACAGAGGGCGAGAAACAGAGGGGCTGAAACAGAGGGGCTGAATCAGAGGGGCTGATTCAGAGGGGCTGAAACAGAGGGGCTGAATCAGCGGGGCTGAAACAGAGGGCGAGAAACAGAGGGGCTGAAACAGAGGGCGAGAGACAGAAGGGCAGAATCAGAGGGGCTGAAACAGAGGGGCTGAAAATGAGGGGCTGAAACAGAGGGCGAGAAACAGAGGGGCTGAAACAGAGGGCGAGAAACAGAGGGGCTGAAACAGATGGGCTGAAACAGAGGGGCTGAAACAGAGGGGCTGAAACAGTGGGGCTGAAACAGAGGGCGAGAAACAGAGGGGCTGAAAGAGAGGGTGAGAAACAGAGGGGCTGAAACAGATGGCGAGAAACAAAGTGGCTGAAACAGACGGGCTGAAACAGAGGGGCTGAAAAAGAGGGCGGAAAACAGAGGGGCTGAAACAGAGGGCGAGAAACAGAGGGGCTGAAACAGAGGGGCTGAAACAGAGGTGCTGAAACAGAGGGGCTGAAACAGAGGTGCTGAAACAGAGGGGCTGAAACAGAGGGGCTGGAACAGAGGGGGAGAAACAGAGGTGCTGAAATAGAGGGGCTGAATCAGAGGGGCTGAAACAGAGGGCGAGAAACAGAGGGGCTGAAACAGAGGGGCTGAAACAGAGGGGCTGGAACAGAGGGCGAGAAACAGAGGGGCTGAAACAGAGGGGCTGAATCAGAGGGGCTGAAACAGAGGGGCTGAATCAGAGGGGCTGAATCAGAGGGGCTGAATCAGAGGGGCTGAAACAGAGGTCGAGAAACAGAGGGGCTGAAACAGAGGGGCTGTAAAAGAGGGGCTGGGACAGAGGGCGAGAAACAGAGGGGCTGAAACAGAGGGGCTGAATCAGAGGGGCTGATTCAGAGGGGCTGAATCAGAGGGGCTGAAACAGAGGGTGAGAAACAGAGCGGCTGAAACAGAGGGGCTGAAACAGAGGGGCTGGATCAGAGGGCGAGAAACAGAGGGGCTGAAACAGAGGGGCTGAATCAGAGGGGCTGAAACAGAGGGGCTGAATCAGAGGGGCTGAATCAGAGGGGCTGAATCAGAGGGGCTGAAACAGAGGGCGAGAAACAGAGGGGCTGAAACAGAGGGCGAGAAACAGAGGGGCTGAAACAGAGGGGCTGAAACAGAGGGGCTGAAACAGAGGGCGAGAAACAGAGAGGCTGAAACAGAGGGCGAGAAACAAAGGGGCTGAAACAGAGGGCGAGAAACAGAGGGGCTGAAACAGAGGGCGAGAAACAGAGGGGCTGAAACAGAGGGCGAGAAACAGAGGGGCTGAAACAGAGGGGCTGAATCAGAGGGGCTGAATCAGAGGGGCTGAATCAGAGGGGCTGATTCAGAGGGGCTGAATCAGAGGGGCTGAAACAGAGGGCGAGAAACAGAGGGGCTGAAACAGAGGGGCTGAAACAGAGGGGCTGGAACAGAGGGCGAGAAACAGAGCGGCTGAAACAGAGGGGCTGAAACAGAGGGGCTGGATCAGAGGGCGAGAAACAGAGGGGCTGAAACAGAGGGGCTGAATCAGAGGGGCTGAAACAGAGGGGCTGAATCAGAGGGGCTGAATCAGAGGGGCTGAATCAGAGGGGCTGAAACAGAGGGCGAGAAACAGAGGGGCTGAAACAGAGGGCGAGAAACAGAGGGGCTGAAACAGAGGGGCTGAAACAGAGGGGCTGAAACAGAGGGCGAGAAACAGAGAGGCTGAAACAGAGGGCGAGAAACAAAGGGGCTGAAACAGAGGGCGAGAAACAGAGGGGCTGAAACAGAGGGCGAGAAACAGAGGGGCTGAAACAGAGGGCGAGAAACAGAGGGGCTGAAACAGGGGCTGAATCAGAGGGGCTGAATCAGAGGGGCTGAATCAGAGGGGCTGATTCAGAGGGGCTGAATCAGAGGGGCTGAAACAGAGGGCGAGAAACAGAGGGGCTGAAACAGAGGGGCTGAAACAGAGGAGCTGGAACAGAGGGCGAGAAACAGAGGGGCTGAAACAGAGGGGCTGAATCAGAGGGGCTGAAACAGAGGGGCTGAATCAGAGGGGCTGAATCAGAGGGGCTGAATCAGAGGGGCTGAAACAGAGGGCGAGAAACAGAGGGGCTGAAACAGAGGGCGAGAAACAGAGGGGCTGAAACAGAGGGGCTGAAACAGAGGGGCTGAAACAGAGGGCGAGAAACAGAGAGGCTGAAACAGAGGGCGAGAAACAAAGGGGCTGAAACAGAGGGCGAGAAACAGAGGGGCTGAAACAGAGGGCGAGAAACAGAGGGGCTGAAACAGAGGGCGAGAAACAGTGGGGCTGAAACAGAGGGGCTGAATCAGAGGGGCTGAATCAGAGGGGCTGAATCAGAGGGGCTGAAACAGAGGGCGAGAAACAGAGGGGCTGAAACAGAGGGCGAGAAACAGAGGGGCTGAAACAGAGGGGCTGAAACAGAGGCGCTAAAACAGAGGGGCTGAAACAGAGGGCGAGAAACAGAGGGGCTGAAACAAAGGGGCTGAAACAGAGGGGCTAAATCAGAGGGGCAGAAACAGAGGGCGAGAAACACAGGGGCTGAAACAGAGGGCTAGAAACAGAGGGGCTGAAACAGAGGGGCTGAAACAGAGGGGCTGAAACAGAGGGTGAGAAACAGAGGGGCTGAAAGAGAGGGCGAGAAACAGAGGGGCTGAAACAGAGGGGCTGATACAGAAGGGTTGAAACAGAGGGGCTGAAACAGAGGGCGAGAATCAGAGGGGCTGAATCAGAGGGGCTGAATCAGAGGGGCTGAAACAGAGGGGCTGAAACAGAGGGCGAGAAACAGAGAGGCTGAAACAGAGGTCGAGAAACAGAGGGCGAGAAACAGAGTGGCTGAAAAAGAGGGACTGAATCAGAGGGCCTGAAACAGAGGGGCTGATACAGAGGGCGAGAAACAGAGGGGCTGAAACAGAGGGCGAGAAACAGCGGGGCTGAATCAGAGGGGCTGAAACAGAGGGTGAGAAACAGATGGGCTGAAACAGAGGGCGAGAAACAGAGTGGCTGAAACAGACGGGCTGAAACAGAGGGGCTGAAAAAGAGGGCGAAAAACAGAGGGGCTGAAACAGAGGGCGAGAAACAGAGCGGCTGAAACAGAGGGGCTGAAACAGGGGGCTGAAACAGAGGGGCTGGAACAGAGGGGGAGAAACAGAGGGGCTGAAACAGAGGGGCTGAATCAGAGGGGCTGAAACAGAGGGCGAGAAACATAGGGGCTGAAACAGACGGCGAGAAACAGAGGGGCTGAAACAGAGGAGCTAAAACAGAGGGGCTGAATCAGAGGGGCTGAATCAGAGGGGCTGAATCAGAGGGGCTGAAACAGAGGGTGAGAAACAGAGGGGCTGAAACAGGGGGGCTGAAACAGAGGGGCTAAATCAGAGGGGCAGAAACAGGGGGCGAGAAACAGAGGGGCTGAAACAGAGGGCGAGAAACAGAGGGGCTGAAACAGAGGGCGAGACACAGAGGGGCTGAAACAGAGGGCGAGAAACAGAGGGGCTGAAACAGATGGGCTGAAACAGAGGGGCTGAAACAGAGGGGCTGAAACAGTGGGGCTGAAACAGAGGGCGAGAAACAGAGGGGCTGATAGAGAGGGTGAGAAACAGAGGGGCTGAAACAGATGGCGAGAAACAAAGTGGCTGAAACAGAGGGGCTGAAACAGAGGGGCTGAAACAGAGGGGCTGAAACAGAGGGGCTGGAACAGAGGGGGAGAAACAGAGGTGCTGAAACAGAGGGGCTGAATCAGAGGGGCTGAAACAGAGGGCGAGAAACAGAGGGGCTGAAACAGAGGGCGAGAAATAGATGCGCTGAAACAGAGGGGCTGAAACAGAGGGGCTGAATCTGAGGGGCTGATTCAGAGGGGCTGAATCAGAGGGGCTGAAACAGAGGGCGAGAAACAGAGGGGCTGAAACAGAGGGCGAGAAATAGATGCGCTGAAACAGAGGGGCTGAAACAGAGGGGCTGAATCAGAGGGGCTGATTCAGAGGGGCTGAATCAGAGGGGCTGAAACAGAGGGCGAGAAACAAAGGGCGAGAAACAGAGGGGCTGAAACTGTGGGCGAGAAACAGAGGGCGAGAAACAGAGGGGCTGAAACAGACAAGCTGAAACAGAGGGGCTGAAACAGAGGGGCTGATACAGACGGCGTGAAACAGAGGGGCTGAAACAGAGGGCGAGAAACAGAGGGGCTGCAACAGAACGGCTGAAACAGAGGGGCTGAAACAGAGGGGCTGAAACAGAGGGCGAGAAACAGAGAGGCTGAAACAGAGGGCGAGAAACAGAGGGGCTGAAACAGAGTTGCTGAAACAGAGGGGCTGAAACAGAGGGCGAGAAACAGAGGGGCTGAAACAGAGGGGCTGAAACAGAGGGCGAGAAACAGAGGGGCTGAAACAGGGGGCGAGAAACAGAGGGGCTGAAACAGAGGGCGAGAAACAGAGAGCGAGAAACAGAGGGATTGAAACAGAGGGACTGAATCAGAGGGCCTGAAACAGAGGGCGAGAAACAGAGGGGCTGAAACAGAGGGCGAGAAACAGAGGGGCTGAAACAGAGGGGCTGAATCAGAGGGGCTGATTCAGAGGGGCTGAAACAGAGGGGCTGAATCAGCGGGGCAGAAACAGAGGGCGAGAAACAGAGGGGCTGAAACAGAGGGCGAGAAACAGAGGGGCTGAAACAGAGGGGCTGAAACAGTGGGGCTGAAACAGTGGGGCTGAAACAGTGGGGCTGAAACAGAGGGCGAGAAACAGTGGGGCTGAAAGAGAGGGCGTGAAACAGAGGGGCTGAAACAGAGGGTGAGAAACAGAGGGGCTGAAACAGATGGCGAGAAACAAAGTGGCTGAAACAGACGGGCTGAAACAGAGGGGCTGAAAAAGAGGGCGGAAAACAGAGGGGCTGAAACAGAGGGCGAGAAACAGAGGGGCTGAAACAGAGGGGCTGAAACAGAGGTGCTGAAACAGAGGGGCTGAAACAGAGGTGCTGAAACAGAGGGGCTGAAACAGAGGGGCTGGAACAGAGGGGGAGAAACAGAGGTGCAGAAACAGAGGGGCTGAATCAGAGGGGCTGAAACAGAGGGCGAGAAACAGAGGGGCTGAAACAGAGGGCGAGAAATAGATGCGCTGAAACAGAGGGGCTGAAACAGAGGGGCTGAATCAGAGGGGCTGATTCAGAGGGGCTGAATCATAGGGGCTGAAACAGAGGGCGAGAAACAGAGGGGCTGAAACAGAGGGGCTGAATCAGAGGGGCTGAAACAGAGGGGCTGAATCAGAGGGGCTGAATCAGAGGGGCTGAATCAGAGGGGCTGAAACAGAGGGCGAGAAATAGAGGGGCTGAAACAGCGGGGCTGTAAAAGAGGGGCTGGGACAGAGGGCGAGAAACAGAGGGGCTGAAACAGAGGGGCTGAATCAGAGGGGCTGATTAAGAGGGGCTGAATCAGAGGGGCTGAAACTGAGGGCGAGAAACAGAGGGGCTGAAACAGAGGGGCTGAAACAGAGGGGCTGGAACAGAGGGCGAGAAACAGAGGGGCTGAAACAGAGGGGCTGAATCAGAGGGGCTGAAACAGAGGGGCTGAATCAGAGGAGCTGAATCAGAGGGGCTGATTCAGAGGGGCTGAAACAGAGGGCGAGAAACAGAGGGGCTGAAACACAGGGCGAGAAACAGAGGGGCTGAAACAGAGGGGCTGAAACAGAGGGGCTAAAACAGAGGGCGAGAAACAGAGAGGCTGAAACAGAGGGCGAGAAACAAAGTGGCTGAAACAGAGGGCGAGAAACAGAGGGGCTGAAACAGAGGGCGAGAAACAGAGGTGCTGAAACAGAGGGCGAGAAACAGAGGGGCTGAAACAGAGGGGCTGAATCAGAGGGGCTGAATCAGAGGGGCTGAATCAGAGGGGCTGAAACAGAGGGCGAGAAACAGAGGGGCTGAAACAGAGGGCGAGAAACAGAGGGGCTGAAACAGAGGGGCTGAAACAGAGGTGCTAAAACAGAGGGGCTGATACAGAGGGCGAGAAACAGCTGGGCTGAAACAAAGGGCGAGAAACAGAGGTGCTGAATGAGTTTGGCTGAATCAGAGGGGCTGAATCAGAGGGGCAGAAACAGAGTGTGAGAATCAGAGGGGCTGAAACAGAGGGGCTGAAACAGATGGGCTGAAACAGAGGGCGAGAAACAGAGGGGCTGAATCATAGGGGCTAAATCAGAGGGGCAATCACAGAGGGCGAGAAACAGAGTGGCTAAAACAGACGGCGAGAAGCAGAGGGGCTGAAACAGAGGGGCTGAAACAGAGGGGCTGAAACAGAGGGGCTGAATCAGAGGAGCTGATTCAGAGGGGCTGAAACAGAGGGGCTGAATCAGCGGACCTGATACAGTGGGCGAGAAAGAGAGGTGCTGAAACAGAGGGCGAGAGACAGATGGGCTGAAACAGAGGGCGAGAAACAGATGGGCTGAAACAGTTGGCTGAAACAGAGGGTCTGAAACAGAGGGGCTGAAACAGTGGGGCTGAAACAGAGGGCGAGAAACAGAGGGGCTGAAACAGAGGGCGAGAAACAGAGGGGCTGAAACAGGGCGAGAAACAGAGGGGCTGAATCAGAGGGGCTGAAACAGAGGGTGAGAAACAGAGGGGCTTAAACAGATGGCGAGAAACAGAGGGGCTGAATCAGAGGAGCTGAAACAGAGGGTGAGAAACAGAGGGGCTGAAAAAGAGGGCGAGAAACAGAGTGGCTGAAACAGACGGGCTGAAACAGAGGGGCTGAAAAAGGGGGCTGAAGACAGAGGGGCTGAAACAGAGGGCGAGAAACAGAGGGGCTGAAACAGAGGGGCTGAAACAGAGGGGCTGAAACAGAGGGGCTGGAACAGAGGGGGAGAAACAGAGGGGCTGAAACAGAGGGGCTGAATCAGAGGGGCTGAAACAGAGGGCGAGAAACAGAGGGGCTGAAACAGAGGGCGAGAAACAGAGGCGCTGAAACAGAGGGGCTGAAACAGAGGGGCTGAAACAGAGGGGCTGAAACCGAGTGGCTGGAACAGAGGGCGAGAAACAGAGGGCGAGAAACAGAGAGGCTGAAACAGAGGGGCTGAAACAGAGGGGCTGGAACAGAGGGGGAGAAACAGAGGGTTTTGAAACAGAGGGGCTGAATCAGAGGGGCTGAAACAGAGGGCGAGAAACAGAGGGGCTGAAACAGAAGGCGAGAAACAGAGGGGCTGAAACAGAGGGGCTGAAACAGAGGGCGAGAAACAGAGGGGCTGAAACAGAGGGCGAGAAACAGAGGGGCTTAAACAGAGGGGCTGAAACAGAGGGGCTGAAACAGTGGGGCTGAAACAGAGGGCGAGAAACAGAGGGGCTGATTCAGAGGGCGAGAAACAGAGGGGCTGAAACAGAGGGCGAGAAACAGCGGGGCTGAATCAGAGGGGCTGAAACAGAGGGTGAGAAACAGAGGGGCTGAAACAGAGGGCGAGAAACAGAGTGGCGGAAACAGACGGGCTGAAACAGAGGGGCTGAAAAAGAGGGCGAAAAACAGAGGGGCTGAAACATAGTGCGAGAAACAGAGGGGCTGAAACAGTGGGGCTGAAACAGAGGGGCTGGAACAGAGGGGGAGAAACAGAGGGGCTGAAACAGAGGGGCTGAATCAGAGGGGCTGAAACAGAGGGGCTGAAACAGAGGGGCTGAATCGGAGGGGCTGAATCAGAGGGGCTGAATCAGAGGGGCTGAATCAGAGGGGCTGAAAAAGAGGGCGAGAAACAGAGGGGCTGAAACAGGGGGGCTGAAACAGAGGGGCTAAATCAGAGGGGCAGAAACAGAGGGCGAGAAACATAGGGGCTGAAACAGACGGCGAGAAACAGAGGGGCTGAAACAGAGGGGCTGAAACAGAGGGGCTGAATCGGAGGGGCTGAATCAGAGGGGCTGAATCAGAGGGGCTGAAAAAGAGGGCGAGAAACAGAGGGGCTGAAACAGGGGGGCTGAAACAGAGGGGCTAAATCAGAGGGGCAGAAACAGAGGGCGAGAAACAGAGGGGCTGAAATAGAGGGCGAGAATCAGAGGGGCTGAAACAGAGGGGCTGAAACAGAGGGGCTGAAACAGAGGGCGAGAAACAGAGGGGCTGAAACAGAGGGCGAGACACAGAGGGGCTGAAACAGAGGGGCTGAAAAAGAACGGCTGAAACAGAGGGGCTGAAACAGAGGGCGAGAAACAGAGGGTCTGAATCAGAGGGGCTGAATCAGAGGGGCTGAAACAGCGGGGCTGAAACAGAGGGCGAGAAACAGAGGGGCTGAAACTGTGGGCGAGAAACAGAGGGCGAGAAACAGAGGTGCTGAAACAGAGAAGCTGAAACAGAGGGGCTGAAACAGAGGGGCTGATACAGACGGCGTGAAACAGAGGGGCTGAAACAGAGGGCGAGAAACAGAGGAGCTGAAACAGAGGGGCTGCAACAGAACGGCTGAAACAGAGGGGCTGAAACAGAGGGGCTGAAATAGAGGGCGAGAAACAGAGAGGCTGAAACAGAGGGCGAGAAACAGAGGGGCTGAAACAGAGGGCGAGAAACAGAGGGGCTGAAACAGAGGGCGAGAAACAGAGGGGCTGAAACAGAGGGGCTGAAACAGAGGGCGAGAAACAGAGGGGCTGAAACAGGGGGCGAGAAACAGAGGGGCTGAAACAGAGGGCGAGAAACAGAGAGCGAGAAACAGAGGGATTGAAACTGAGGGACTGAAACAGAGGGCCTGAAACAGAGGGCGAGAAACAGAGGGGCTGAAACAGAGGGCGAGAAACAGAGGGGCTGAAAAAGAGGGGCTGAATCAGAGGGGCTGATTCAGAGGGGCTGAAACAGAGGGGCTGAATCAGCGGGGCTGAAACAGAGGGCGAGAAACAGAGGGGCTGAAACAGAGGGCGAGAGACAGAGGGGCAGAATCAGAGGGGCTGAAACAGAGGGGCTGAAAATGAGGGGCTGAAACAGAGGGCGAGAAACAGAGGGGCTGAAACAGAGGGCGAGAAACAGAGGGGCTGAAACAGAGGGGCTGAAACAGTGGGGCTGAAACAGTGGGGCTGAAACAGTGGGGCTGAAACAGAGGGCGAGAAACAGAGAGGCTGAAAGAGAGGGCGTGAAACAGAGGGGCTGAAACAGATGGCGAGAAACAGAGGGGCTGAATCAGAGGGGCTGAAACAGAGGGTGAGAAACAGAGGGGCTGAAACAGATGGCGAGAAACAAAGTGGCAGAAACAGACGGGCTGAAACAGAGGGGCTGAAAAAGAGGGCGGAAAACAGAGGGGCTGAAACAGAGGGCGAGAAACAGAGGGGCTGAAACAGAGGGGCTGAAACAGAGGTGCTGAAACAGAGGGGCTGAAACAGAGGTGCTGAAACAGAGGGGCTGAAACAGAGGGGCTGGAACAGAGGGGGAGAAACAGAGGTGCTGAAACAGAGGGGCTGAATCAGAGGGGCTGAAACAGAGGGCGAGAAACAGAGGGGCTGAAACAGAGGGCGAGAAATAGATGCGCTGAAACAGAGGGGCTGAAACAGAGGGGCTGAATCAGAGGGGCTGATTCAGAGGGGCTGAATCAGAGGGGCTGAAACAGAGGGCGAGAAACAGAGGGGCTGAAACAGAGGGCGAGAAATAGATGCGCTGAAACAGAGGGGCTGAAACAGAGGGGCTGAATCAGAGGGGCTGATTCAGAGGGGCTGAATCAGAGGGGCTGAAACAGACGGCGAGAAACAGAGGGGCTGAAACAGTGGGGCTGAAACAGAGGGGCTGGAACAGAGGGGGAGAAACAGAGGGGCTGAAACAGAGGGGCTAAATCAGAGGGGCTGAAACAGAGAGCGAGAAACATACGGGCTGAAACAGACGGCGAGAAACAGAGGGGCTGAAACAGAGGGGCTGAAACAGAGGGGCTGAATCGGAGGGGCTGAATCAGAGGGGCTGAATCAGAGGGGCTGAAAAAGAGGGCGAGAAACAGAGGGGCTGAAACAGGGGGGCTGAAACAGAGGGGCTAAATCAGAGGGGCAGAAACAGAGGGCGAGAAACAGAGGGGCTGAAACAGAGGGCGAGAATCAGAGGGGCTGAAACAGAGGGGCTGAAACAGAGGGGCTGAAACAGAGGGCGAGAAACAGAGGGGCTGAAATAGAGGGCGAGACACAGAGGGGCTGAAACAGAGGGGCTGAAAAAGAACGGCTGAAACAGAGGGGCTGAAACAGACGGCGAGAAACAGAGGGGCTGAATCAGAGGGGCTGAATCAGAGGGGCTGAAACAGAGGGGCTGAAACAGAGGGCGAGAAACAGAGGGGCTGAAACTGTGGGCGAGAAACAGAGGGCGAGAAACAGAGGGGCTGAAACAGAGAAGCTGAAACAGAGGGGCTGAAACAGAGGGGCTGATACAGACGGCGTGAAACAGAGGGGCTGAAACAGAGGGCGAGAAACAGAGGGGCTGCAACAGAACGGCTGAAACAGAGGGGCTGAAACAGAGGGGCTGAAACAGAGGGCGAGAAACAGAGGGGCTGAAACAGAGGGGCTGAAACAGAGGGCGAGAAACAGAGGGGCTGAAACAGGGGGCGAGAAACAGAGGGGCTGAAACAGAGGGCGAGAAACAGAGAGCGAGAAACAGAGGGATTGAAACAGAGGGACTGAAACAGAGGGCCTGAAACAGAGGGCGAGAAACAGAGGGGCTGAAACAGAGGGCGAGAAACAGAGGGGCTGAAACAGAGGGGCTGAATCAGAGGGGCTGATTCAGAGGGGCTGAAACAGAGGTGCTGAATCACCGGGGCTGAAACAGAGGGCGAGAAACAGAGGGGCTGAAACAGAGGGCGAGAGACAGAGGGGCAGAATCAGAGGGGCTGAAACAGAGGGGCTGAAAATGAGGGGCTGAAACAGAGGGCGAGAAACAGAGGGGCTGAAACAGAGGGCGAGAAACAGAGGGGCTGAAACAGAGGGGCTGAAACAGTGGGGCTGAAACAGTGGGGCTGAAACAGAGGTGCTGAAACAGAGGGGCTGAAACAGAGGGGCTGGAACAGTGGGGGAGAAACAGAGGTGCTGAAACAGAGGGGCTGAATCAGAGGGGCTGAAACAGAGGGCGAGAAACAGAGGGGCTGAAACAGAGGGCGAGAAATAGATGCGCTGAAACAGAGGGGCTGAAACAGAGGGGCTGAATCAGAGGGGCTGATTCAGAGGGGCTGAATCAGAGGGGCTGAAACAGAGGGCGAGAAACAGAGGGGCTGAAACAGAGGGGCTGAAACAGAGGGGCTGGAACAGAGGGCGAGAAACAGAGGGGCTGAAACAGAGGGGCTGAATCAGAGGGGCTGAAACAGAGGGGCTGAATCAGAGGGGCTGAATCAGAGGGGCTGAATCTGAGGGGCTGAAACAGAGGTCGAGAAACAGAGGGGCTGAAACAGCGGGGCTGTAAAAGAGGGGCTGGGACAGAGGGCGAGGAGCAGTGGGGCTGAAACAGAGGGGCTGAATCAGAGGGGCTGATTAAGAGGGGCTGAATCAGAGGGGCTGAAACAGAGGGCGAGAAACAGAGGGGCTGAAACAGAGGGGCTGAAACAGAGGGGCTGGAACAGAGGGCGAGAAACAGAGGGGCTGAAACAGAGGGGCTGAATCAGAGGGGCTGAAACAGAGGGGCTGAATCAGAGGGGCTGAATCAGAGGGGCTGAATCAGAGGGGCTGAAACAGAGGGCGAGAAACAGAGGGGCTGAAACACAGGGCGAGAAACAGAGGGGCTGAAACAGAGGGGCTGAAACAGAGGGGCTGAAACAGAGGGCGAGAAACAGAGAGGCTGAAACAGAGGGCGAGAAACAAAGGGGCTGAAACAGAGGGCGAGGAACAGAGGGGCTGAAACAGAGGGCGAGAAACAGAGGGGCTGAAACAGAGGGCGAGAAACAGAGGGGCTGAAACAGAGGGGCTGAATCAGAGGGGCTGAATCAGAGGGGCTGAATCAGAGGGGCTGAAACAGAGGGCGAGAAACAGAGGGGCTGAAACAGAGGGCGAGAAACAGAGGGGCTGAAACAGAGGGGCTGAAACAGAGGGGCTAAAACAGAGGGGCTGAAACAGAGGGCGAGAAACAGAGGGGCTGAAACAAAGGGGCTGAAACAGAGGGGCTAAATCAGAGGGGCAGAAACAGAGGGCGAGAAACAGAGGGGCTGAAACAGAGGGCTAGAAACAGAGGGGCTGAAACAGAGGGGCTGAAACAGATGGGCTGAAACAGAGGGTGAGAAACAGAGGGGCTGAAAGAGAGGGCGAGAAACAGAGGGGCTGAAACAGAGGGGCTGATACAGAAGGTTTGAAACAGAGGGGCTGAAACAGAGGGCGAGAATCAGAGGGGCTGAATCAGAGGGGCTGAATCAGAGGGGCTGAAACAGAGGGATGAAACAGAGGGCGAGAAACAGAGGGGCTGAATCAGAGGTCGAGAAACAGAGGGCGAGAAACAGAGTGGCTGAAAAAGAGGGACTGAATCAGAGGGCCTGAAACAGAGGGGCTGATGTAGAGGGCGAGAAACAGAGGGGCTGAAACAGAGGGCGAGAAACAGCGGGGCTGAATCAGAGGGGCTGAAACAGAGGGTGAGAAACAGATGGGCTGAAACAGAGGGCGAGAAACAGAGGGGCTGAATCAGAGGGGCTGAATCAGAGGGGCTGAAACAGAGGGGCTGAATCAGAGGGGCTGAATCAGAGGGGCTGAAACAGAGGGGCTGAAACAGAGGGCGAGAAACAGAGGGGCTGAATCAGAGGTCGAGAAACAGAGGGCGAGAAACAGAGTGGCTGAAAAAGAGGGACTGAATCAGAGGGCCTGAAACAGAGGGGCAGATGTAGAGGGCGAGAAACAGAGGGGCTGAAACAGAGGGCGAGAAACAGCGGGGCTGAATCAGAGGGCCTGAAACAGAGGGCGAGAAACAGAGGGGCTGAAACAGAGGGCGAGAAACAGAGGGGCTGAAACAGAGGGGCTGAATCAGAGGGGCTGATTCAGAGGGGCTGAAACAGAGGGGCTGAATCAGCAGGGCTGAAACAGAGGGCGAGAAACAGAGGGGCTGAAACAGAGGGCGAGAGACAGAGGGGCAGAATCAGAGGGGCTGAAACAGAGGGGCTGAAAATGAGGGGCTGAAACAGAGGGCGAGAAACAGAGGGGCTGAAACAGAGGGCGAGAAACAGAGGGGCTGAAACAGGGGGGCTGAAACAGTGGGGCTGAAACAGTGGGGCTGAAACAGTGGGGCTGAAACAGAGGGCGAGAAACAGAGAGGCTGAAAGAGAGGGCATGAAACAGAGGGGCTGAAACAGATGGCGAGAAACAGAGGGGCTGAATCAGAGGGGCTGAAACAGAGGGTGAGAAACAGAGGGGCTGAAACAGATGGCGAGAAACAAAGTGGCTGAAACAGACGGGCTGAAACAGAGGGGCTGAAAAAGAGGGCGGAAAACAGAGGGGCTGAAACAGAGGGCGAGAAACAGAGGGGCTGAAACAGAGGGGCTGAAACAGAGGTGCTGAAACAGAGGGGCTGAAACAGAGGTGCTGAAACAGAGGGGCTGAAACAGAGGGGCTGGAACAGAGGGGGAGAAACAGAGGTGCTGAAACAGAGGGGCTGAATCAGAGGGGCTGAAACAGAGGGCGAGAAACAGAGGGGCTGAAACAGAGGGCGAGAAATAGATGCGCTGAAACAGAGGGGCTGAAACAGAGGGGCTGAATCAGAGGGGCTGATTCAGAGGGGCTGAATCAGAGGGGCTGAAACAGAGGGCGAGAAACAGAGGGGCTGAAACAGAGGGCGAGAAATAGATGCGCTGAAACAGAGGGGCTGAAACAGAGGGGCTGAATCAGAGGGGCTGATTCAGAGGGGCTGAATCAGAGGGGCTGAAACAGACGGCGAGAAACAGAGGGGCTGAAACAGTGGGGCTGAAACAGAGGGGCTGGAACAGAGGGGGAGAAACAGAGGGGCTGAAACAGAGGGGCTAAATCAGAGGGGCTGAAACAGAGAGCGAGAAACATAGGGGCTGAAACAGACGGCGAGAAACAGAGGGGCTGAAACAGAGGGGCTGAAACAGAGGGGCTGAATCGGAGGGGCTGAATCAGAGGGGCTGAATCAGAGGGGCTGAAAAAGAGGGCGAGAAACAGAGGGGCTGAAACAGGGGGGCTGAAACAGAGGGGCTAAATCAGAGGGGCAGAAACAGAGGGCGAGAAACAGAGGGGCTGAAACAGAGGGCGAGAATCAGAGGGGCTGAAACAGAGGGGCTGAAACAGAGGGGCTGAAACAGAGGGCGAGAAACAAAGGGGCTGAAATAGAGGGCGAGACACAGAGGGGCTGAAACAGAGGGGCTGAAAAAGAACGGCTGAAACAGAGGGGCTGAAACAGACGGCGAGAAACAGAGGGGCTGAATCAGAGGGGCTGAATCAGAGGGGCTGAAACAGAGGGGCTGAAACAGAGGGCGAGAAACAGAGGGGCTGAAACTGTGGGCGAGAAACAGAGGGCGAGAAACAGAGGGGCCGAAACAGAGAAGCTGAAACAGAGGGGCTGAAACAGAGGGGCTGATACAGACGGCGTGAAACAGAGGGGCTGAAACAGAGGGCGAGAAACAGAGGGGCTGCAACAGAACGGCTGAAACAGAGGGGCTGAAACAGAGGGGCTGAAACAGAGGGCGAGAAACAGAGAGGCTGAAACAGAGGGCGAGAAACAGAGGGGCTGAAACAGAGGTGCTGAAACAGAGGGGCTGAAACAGAGGGCGAGAAACAGAGGGGCTGAAACAGAGGGGCTGAAACAGAGGGCGAGAAACAGAGGGGCTGAAACAGGGGGCGAGAAACAGAGGGGCTGAAACAGAGGGCGAGAAACAGAGAGCGAGAAACAGAGGGATTGAAACAGAGGGACTGAAACAGAGGGCCTGAAACAGAGGGCGAGAAACAGAGGGGCTGAAACAGAGGGCGAGAAACAGAGGGGCTGAAACAGAGGGGCTGAATCAGAGGGGCTGATTCAGAGGGGCTGAAACAGAGGTGCTGAATCACCGGGGCTGAAACAGAGGGCGAGAAACAGAGGGGCTGAAACAGAGGGCGAGAGACAGAGGGGCAGAATCAGAGGGGCTGAAACAGAGGGGCTGAAAATGAGGGGCTGAAACAGAGGGCGAGAAACAGAGGGGCTGAAACAGAGGGCGAGAAACAGAGGGGCTGAAACAGAGGGGCTGAAACAGTGAGGCTGAAACAGTGGGGCTGAAACAGTGGGGCTGAAACAGAGGGCGAGAAACAGAGGGGCTGAAAGAGAGGGCGTGAAACAGAGGGGCTGAAACAGAGGGTGAGAAACAGAGGGGCTGAAACAGATGGCGAGAAACAAAGTGGCTGAAACAGACGGGCTGAAACAGAGGGGCTGAAAAAGAGGGCGAGAAACAGAGGGGCTGAAACAGAGGGCGAGAAACAGAGGGGCTGAAACAGAGGGGCTGAAACAGAGGTGCTGAAACAGAGGGGCTGAAACAGAGGTGCTGAAACAGAGGGGCTGAAACAGAGGGGCTGGAACAGAGGGGGAGAAACAGAGGTGCTGAAACAGAGGGGCTGAATCAGAGGGGCTGAAACAGAGGGCGAGAAACAGAGGGGCTGAAACAGAGGGCGAGAAATAGATGCGCTGAAACAGAGGGGCTGAAACAGAGGGGCTGAATCAGAGGGGCTGATTCAGAGGGGCTGAATCAGAGGGGCTGAAACAGAGGGCGAGAAACAGAGGGGCTGAAACAGAGGGGCTGAAACAGAGGGGCTGGAACAGAGGGCGAGAAACAGAGGGGCTGAAACAGAGGGGCTGAATCAGAGGGGCTGAAACAGAGGGGCTGAATCAGAGGGGCTGAATCAGAGGGGCTGAATCTGAGGGGCTGAAACAGAGGTCGAGAAACAGAGGGGCTGAAACAGCGGGGCTGTAAAAGAGGGGCTGGGACAGAGGGCGAGGAGCAGAGGGGCTGAAACAGAGGGGCTGAATCAGAGGGGCTGATTAAGAGGGGCTGAATCAGAGGGGCTGAAACAGAGGGCGAGAAACAGAGGGGCTGAAACAGAGGGGCTGAAACAGAGGGGCTGGAACAGAGGGCGAGAAACAGAGGGGCTGAAACAGAGGGGCTGAATCAGAGGGGCTGAAACAGAGGGGCTGAATCAGAGGGGCTGAATCAGAGGGGCTGAATCAGAGGGCCTGAAACAGAGGGCGAGAAACAGAGGGGCTGAAACACAGGGCGAGAAACAGAGGGGCTGAAACAGAGGGGCTGAAACAGAGGGGCTGAAACATAGGGCGAGAAACAGAGAGGCTGAAACAGAGGGCGAGAAACAAAGGGGCTGAAACAGAGGGCGAGGAACAGAGGGGCTGAAACAGAGGGCGAGAAACAGAGGGGCTGAAACAGAGGGCGAGAAACAGAGGGGCTGAAACAGAGGGGCTGAATCAGAGGGGCTGAATCAGAGGGGCTGAATCAGAGGGGCTGAAACAGAGGGCGAGAAACAGAGGGGCTGAAACAGAGGGCGAGAAACAGAGGGGCTGAAACAGAGGGGCTGAAACAGAGGGGCTAAAACAGAGGGGCTGAAACAGAGGGCGAGAAACAGAGGGGCTGAAACAAAGGGGCTGAAACAGAGGGGCTAAATCAGAGGGGCAGAAACAGAGGGCGAGAAACAGAGGGGCTGAAACAGAGGGCTAGAAACAGAGGGGCTGAAACAGAGGGGCTGAAACAGAGGGGCTGAAACAGAGGGTGAGAAACAGAGGGGCTGAAAGAGAGGGCGAGAAACAGAGGGGCTGAAACAGAGGGGCTGATACAGAAGGTTTGAAACAGAGGGGCTGAAACAGAGGGCGAGAAACAGAGGGGCTGAATCAGAGGGGCTGAATCAGAGGGGCTGAAACAGAGGGGCTGAAACAGAGGGCGAGAAACAGAGGGGCTGAATCAGAGGTCGAGAAACAGAGGGCGAGAAACAGAGTGGCTGAAAAAGAGGGACTGAATCAGAGGGCCTGAAACAGAGGGGCTGATGTAGAGGGCGAGAAACAGAGGGGCTGAAACAGAGGGCGAGAAACAGCGGGGCTGAATCAGAGGGGCTGAAACAGAGGGTGAGAAACAGATGGGCTGAAACAGAGGGCGAGAAACAGAGTGGCTGAAACAGAAGGGCTGAAACAGAGGGGCTGAAAAAGAGGGCGAAAAACAGAGGGGCTGAAACAGAGGGCGAGAAACAGAGCGGCTGAAACAGAGGGGCTGAAACAGGGGGGCTGAATCAGAGGGGCTGAATCAGAGGGGCTGAATCAGAGGGGCTGAAACAGAGGGTGAGAAACAGAGGGGCTGAAACAGGGGGGCTGAAACAGAGGGGCTAAATCAGAGGGGCAGAAACAGAGGGCGAGAAACAGAGGGGCTGAAACAGAGGGCGAGACACAGAGGGGCTGAAACAGAGGGCGAGAAACAGAGGGGCTGAAACAGACGGGCTGAAACAGAACGGCTGAAACACAGGGGCTGAAACAGAGGGCGAGAAACAGAGGGGCTGAATCAGAGGGGCTGAATCAGAGGGGCTGAAACAGAGGGGCTGAAACAGAGGGCGAGAAACAGAGGGGCTAAAACAGTGGGCGAGAAACAGAGGGCGAGAAACAGAGGGGCTGAAACAGAGGGGCTGAAACAGAGGGGCTAAAACAGAGGGGCTGATACTGACGGCGTGAAATAGAGGGGCTGAAACAGAGGGCGAGAAACAGAGGGGCTGAAACAGAGGGCGAGAAACAGAGGGGCTGAAACAGAGGGGCTGAAACAGAGGTGCTGAAACAGAGGGGCTGAAACAGAGGTGCTGAAACAGAGGGGCTGAAACAGAGGGGCTGGAACAGAGGGGGAGAAACAGAGGTGCTGAAACAGAGGGGCTGAATCAGAGGGGCTGAAACAGAGGGCGAGAAACAGAGGGGCTGAAACAGAGGGCGAGAAATAGATGCGCTGAAACAGAGGGGCTGAAACAGAGGGGCTGAATCAGAGGGGCTGATTCAGAGGGGCTGAATCAGAGGGGCTGAAACAGAGGGCGAGAAACAGAGGGGCTGAAACAGAGGGGCTGAAACAGAGGGGCTGAATCAGAGGGGCTGATTCAGAGGGGCTGAATCAGAGGGGCTGAAACAGACGGCGAGAAACAGAGGGGCTGAAACAGTGGGGCTGAAACAGAGGGGCTGGAACAGAGGGGGAGAAACAGAGGGGCTGAAACAGAGTGGCTAAATCAGAGGGGCTGAAACAGAGAGCGAGAAACATAGGGGCTGAAACAGACGGCGAGAAACAGAGGGGCTGAAACAGAGGGGCTGAAACAGAGGGGCTGAATCGGAGGGGCTGAATCAGAGGGGCTGAATCAGAGGGGCTGAAAAAGAGGGCGAGAAACAGAGGGGCTGAAACAGGGGGGCTGAAACAGAGGGGCTAAATCAGAGGGGCAGAAACAGAGGGCGAGAAACAGAGGGGCTGAAACAGAGGGCGAGAATCAGAGGGGCTGAAACAGAGGGGCTGAAACAGAGGGGCTGAAACAGAGGGCGAGAAACAGAGGGGCTGAAATAGAGGGCGAGACACAGAGGGGCTGAAACAGAGGGGCTGAAAAAGAACGGCTGAAACAGAGGGGTTGAAACAGAGGGCGAGAAACAGAGGGGCTGAATCAGAGGGGCTGAATCAGAGGGGCTGAAACAGAGGGGCTGAAACAGAGGGCGAGAAACAGAGGGGCTGAAACTGTGGGCGAGAAACAGAGGGCGAGAAACAGAGGGGCTGAAACAGAGAAGCTGAAACAGAGGGGCTGAAACAGAGGGGCTGATACAGACGGCGTGAAACAGAGGGGCTGAAACAGAGGGCGAGAAACAGAGGGGCTGCAACAGAACGGCTGAAACAGAGGGGCTGAAACAGAGGGGCTGAAACAGAGGGCGAGAAACAGAGAGGCTGAAACAGAGGGCGAGAAACAGAGGGGCTGAAACAGAGGTGCTGAAACAGAGGGGCTGAAACAGAGGGCGAGAAACAGAGGGGCTGAAACAGATGGGCTGAAACAGAGGGCGAGAAACAGAGGGGCTGAAACAGGGGTCGAGAAACAGAGGGGCTGAAACAGAGGGCGAGAAACAGAGAGCGAGAAACAGAGGGATTGAAACAGAGGGACTGAAACAGAGGGCCTGAAACAGAGGGCGAGAAACAGAGGGGCTGAAACAGAGGGCGAGAAACAGAGGAGCTGAAACAGAGGGGCTGAATCAGAGGGGCTGATTCAGAGGGGCTGAAACAGAGGTGCTGAATCAGCGGGGCTGAAACAGAGGGCGAGAAACAGAGGGGCTGAAACAGAGGGCGAGAGAAAGAGGGGCAGAATCAGAGGGGCTGAAACAGAGGGGCTGAAAATGAGGGGCTGAAACAGAGGGCGAGAAACAGAGGGGCTGAAACAGAGGGCGAGAAACAGAGGGGCTGAAACAGAGGGGCTGAAACAGTGGGGCTGAAACAGTGGGGCTGAAACAGTGGGGCTGAAACAGAGGGCGAGAAACAGAGGGGCTGAAAGAGAGGGCGTGAAACAGAGGGGCTGAAACAGAGGGTGAGAAACAGAGGGGCTGAAACAGATGGCGAGAAACAAAGTGGCTGAAACAGACGGGCTGAAACAGAGGGGCTGAAAAAGAGGGCGGAAAACAGAGGGGCTGAAACAGAGGGCGAGAAACAGAGGGGCTGAAACAGAGGGGCTGAAACAGAGGTGCTGAAACAGAGGGGCTGAAACAGAGGTGCTGAAACAGAGGGGCTGAAACAGAGGGGCTGGAACAGAGGGGGAGAAACAGAGGTGCTGAAACAGAGGGGCTGAATCAGAGGGGCTGAAACAGAGGGCGAGAAACAAAGGGGCTGAAACAGAGGGCGAGAAATAGATGCGCTGAAACAGAGGGGCTGAAACAGAGGTGCTGAATCAGAGGGGCTGAAACAGAGGGGCTGAAACAGAGGGGCTGGAACAGAGGGCGAGAAACAGAGGGGCTGAAACAGAGGGGCTGAATCAGAGGGGCTGAAACAGAGGGGCTGAATCAGAGGGGCTGAATCAGAGGGGCTGAATCAGAGGGGCTGAAACAGAGGTCGAGAAACAGAGGGGCTGAAACAGCGGGGCTGTAAAAGAGGGGCTGGGACAGAGGGCGGGAAACAGAGGGGCTGAAACAGAGGGGCTGAATCAGAGGGGCTGATTAAGAGGGGCTGAATCAGAGGGGCTGAAACAGAGGGCGAGAAACAGAGGGGCTGAAACAGAGGGGCTGAAACAGAGGGGCTGGAACAGAGGGCGAGAAACAGAGGGGCTGAAACAGAGGGGCTGAATCAGAGGGGCTGAAACAGAGGGGCTGAATCAGAGGGGCTGAATCAGAGGGGCTGAATCAGAGGGGCTGAAACAGAGGGCGAGAAACAGAGGGGCTGAAACACAGGGCGAGAAACAGAGGGGCTGAAACAGAGGGGCTGAAACAGAGGGGCTGAAACAGAGGGCGAGAAACAGAGAGGCTGAAACAGAGGGCGAGAAACAAAGGGGCTGAAACAGAGGGCGAGGAACAGAGGGGCTGAAACAGAGGGCGAGAAACAGAGGGGCTGAAACAGAGGGCGAGAAACAGAGGGGCTGAAACAGAGGGGCTGAATCAGAGGGGCTGAATCAGAGGGGCTGAATCAGAGGGGCTGAAACAGAGGGCGAGAAACAGAGGGGCTGAAACAGAGGGCGAGAAACAGAGGGGCTGAAACAGAGGGGCTGAAACAGAGGCGCTAAAACAGAGGGGCTGAAACAGAGGGCGAGAAACAGAGGGGCTGAAACAAAGGGGCTGAAACAGAGGGGCTAAATCAGAGGGGCAGAAACAGAGGGCGAGAAACAGAGGGGCTGAAACAGAGGGCTAGAAACAGAGCGGCTGAAACAGAGGGACTGAAACAGAGGGGCTGAAACAGAGGGTGAGAAACAGAGGGGCTGAAAGAGAGGGCGAGAAACAGAGGGGCTGAAACAGAGGGGCTGATACAGAAGGTTTGAAACAGAGAGGCTGAAACAGAGGGCGAGAATCAGAGGGGCTGAATCAGAGGGGCTGAATCAGAGGGGCTGAAACAGAGGGGCTGAAACAGAGGGCGAGAAACAGAGGGGCTGAATCAGAGGTCGAGAAACAGAGGGCGAGAAACAGAGTGGCTGAAAAAGAGGGACTGAATCAGAGGGCCTGAAACAGAGGGGCTGATGTAGAGGGCGAGAAACAGAGGGGCTGAAACAGAGGGCGAGAAACAGCGGGGCTGAATCAGAGGGGC
The DNA here is from genome assembly GCF_047496795.1 of Chiloscyllium punctatum. NCBI lineage: Eukaryota > Metazoa > Chordata > Chondrichthyes > Orectolobiformes > Hemiscylliidae > Chiloscyllium > Chiloscyllium punctatum. The sequence goes on along the minus strand of NW_027309805.1, from coordinate 212,367 downwards.
TGAAACAGAGGGTGAGAAACAGATGGGCTGAAACAGAGGGCGAGAAACAGAGTGGCTGAAACAGACGGGCTGAAACAGAGGGGCTGAAAAAGAGGGCGAAAAACAGAGGGGCTGAAACAGAGGGCGAGAAACAGAGCGGCTGAAACAGAGGGGCTGAAACAGGGGGGCTGAATCAGAGGGGCTGAATCAGAGGGGCTGAATCAGAGGGGCTGAAAAAGAGGGTGAGAAACAGAGGGGCTGAAACAGAGGGGCTGAAACAGAGGGGCTAAATCAGAGGGGCAGAAACAGAGGGCGAGAAACAGAGGGGCTGAAACAGAGGGCGAGACACAGAGGGGCTGAAACAGAGGGCGAGAAACAGAGGGGCTGAAACAGACGGGCTGAAACAGAATGGCTGAAACACAGGGGCTGAAACAGAGGGCGAGAAACAGAGGGGCTGAATCAGAGGGGCTGAATCAGAGGGGCTGAAACAGAGGGGCTGAAACAGAGGGCGAGAAACAGAGGGGCTGAAACAGTGGGCGAGAAACAGAGGGCGAGAAACAGAGGGGCTGAAACAGAGGGGCTGAAACAGAGGGGCTAAAACAGAGGGGCTGATACTGACGGCGTGAAATAGAGGGGCTGAAACAGAGGGCGAGAAACAGAGGGGCTGAAACAGAGGGCGAGAAACAGAGGGGCTGAAACAGAGGGGCTGAAACACAGGGGCTGGAACAGAGGGCGAGAAACAGAGAGGCTGAACCAGAGGGCGAGAAACAGAGGGGCTGAATGAGTTTGGCTGAATCAGATGGGCTGAATCAGAGGGGCAGAAACAGAGTGTGAGAAACAGAGGGGCTGAAACAGAGGGGCTGAAACAGATGGGCTGAAACAGAGGGCGAGAAACAGAGGGGCTGAATCATAGGGGCTAAATCAGAGGGGCTGAAACAGAGGGCGAGAAACAGAGTGGCTGAAACAGAGGGCGAGAAGCAGAGGGGCTGAAACAGAGGGGCTGAAACAGAGGGGCTGAAACAGAGGGGCTGAATCAGAGGAGCTGATTCAGAGGGGCTGAAACAGAGGGGCTGAATCAGCGGACCTGATACAGAGGGCGAGAAAGAGAGGTGATGAAACAGAGGGCGAGAGACAGATGGGCTGAAACAGAGGGCGAGAAACAGATGGGCTGAAACAGTTGGCTGAAACAGAGGGTCTGAAACAGAGGGGCTGAAACAGTGGGGCTGAAACAGAGGGCGAGAAACAGAGGGGCTGAAACAGAGGGCGAGAAACAGAGGGGCTGAAACAGAGGGCGAGAAACAGAGGGGCTGAAACAGAGGGCGAGAAACAGAGGGGCTGAAACAGAGGGGCTGAAAAAGAGGGTGAGAAACAGAGGGGCTTAAACAGATGGCGAGAAACAGAGGGGCTGAATCAGAGGAGCTGAAACAGAGGGTGAGAAACAGAGGGGCTGAAAAAGAGGGCGAGAAACAGAGTGGCTGAAACAGACGGGCCGAAACAGAGGGGCTGAAAAAGAGGGCTGAAAACAGAGGGGCTGAAACAGTGGGCGAGAAACAGAGGGGCTGAAACAGAGGGGCTGAAACAGAGGGGCTGAAACAGAGGGGCTGGAACAGAGGGGGAGAAACAGAGGGGCTGAAACAGAGGGGCTGAATCAGAGGGGCTGAAACAGAGGGCGTGAAACAGAGGGGCTGAAACAGAGGGCGAGAAACAGAGGCACTGAAACAGAGGGGCTGAAACAGAGGGGCTGAAACAGAGGGGCTGAAACAGAGGGGCTGGAACAGAGGGCGAGAAACAGAGGCGCTGAAACAGAGGGGATGAAACAGAGGGGCTGAAACAGAGGGGCTGGAACAGAGGGGGAGAAACAGAGGGGCTGAAACAGAGGGGCTGAATCAGAGGGGCTGAAACAGAGGGCGAGAAACAGAGGGGCTGAAACAGAAGGCGAGAAACAGAGGGGCTGAAACAGAGGGGCTGAAACAGAGGGGCTGAAACAGAGGGGCTGAAACAGAGGGTGAGAAACAGAGGGGCTGTAACAGAGGGCGTGAAACAGAGGGGCTGAAACAGAGAGCGAGAAACAGAGGGGCTGAAACAGAGGGCGAGAAACAGAGGGGCTGAAACAGAGGCCGAGAAACAGAGGGGCTGAAACAGAGGGGCTGAAACAGAGATCGCGAAACAGAGGGGCTGAAACAGAGGGGCTGAAACAGAGGGGCTGAATCAGAGGGGCTGATTCAGAGGGGCTTAAACAGAGGGGCTGAAACAGAGTGCGAGAATCAGAGGGGCAGAAACAGAGGGCGAGAAACAGAGTAGCTGAAACAGAGGGGCTGAAACAGAGAGCGCGAAACAGGGGGGCTGAATCAGAGGGCGAGAAACAGAGGGGCTGAAACAGAGGGGCTGAAACAGAGGGGCTAAATTAGAGGGGCAGAAACAGAGGGCGAGAAACAGAGGGGCTGAAACAGAGGGCGAGAAACAGAGGTGCTGAAACAGAGGGGCTGAAACAGAGGGGCTGAAACAGACGGCGAGAAACAGAGGGGCTGAAACAGAGGGGCTGAAACAGAGGGGCTGAAACAGAGGGCGAGAAACAGAGAGGCTGAACCAGAGGGCGAGAAACAGAGGGGCTGAAAGAGGGCGAGAAACAGAGGGGCTGAAACAGAGGGCGAGAAACAGCGGGGCTGAAACAGAGGGCGAGAAACAGAGGGCGAGAAACAGAGGTGCTGAATGAGTTTGGCTGAATCAGAGGGGCTGAATCAGAGGAGCAGAAACAGAGTGTGAGAAACAGAGGGGCTGAAACAGAGGGGCTGAAACAGAGGGGCTGAAACAGAGGGGCTGAATCAGAGGGGCTGATTCAGAGGGGCTTAAACAGAGGGGCTGAAACAGAGTGCGAGAAACAGAGGGGCAGAAACAGAGGGCGAGAAACAGAGTAGCTGAAACAGAGGGGCTGAAACAGAGAGCGCGAAACAGGGGGGCTGAATCAGAGGGCGAGAAACAGAGGGGCTGAAACAGAGGGGCTGAAACAGAGGGGCTAAATTAGAGGGGCAGAAACAGAGGGCGAGAAACAGAGGGGCTGAAACAGAGGGCGAGAAACAGAGGTGCTGAAACAGAGGGGCTGAAACAGAGGGGCTGAAACAGACGGCGAGAAACAGAGGGGCTGAAACAGAGGGGCTGAAACAGAGGGGCTGAAACAGAGGGCGAGAAACAGAGAGGCTGAACCAGAGGGCGAGAAACAGAGGGGCTGAAAGAGGGCGAGAAACAGAGGGGCTGAAACAGAGGGCGAGAAACAGCGGGGCTGAAACAGAGGGCGAGAAACAGAGGGCGAGAAACAGAGGTGCTGAATGAGTTTGGCTGAATCAGAGGGGCTGAATCAGAGGAGCAGAAACAGAGTGTGAGAAACAGAGGGGCTGAAACAGAGGGGCTGAAACAGATGGGCTGAAACAGAGGGCGAGAAACAGAGGGGCTGAATCATAGGGGCTAAATCAGAGGGGCTGAAACAGAGGGCGAGATACAGAGTGGCTGAAACAGAGGGCGAGAAGCAGAGGGGCTGAAACAGAGGGGCTGAAACAGAGGGGCTGAAACAGAGGGGCTGAATCAGAGGAGCTGATTCAGAGGGGCTGAAACAGAGGGGCTGAATCAGCGGACCTGATACAGAGGGCGAGAAAGAGAGGTGCTGAAACAGAGGGCGAGAAACAGAGGGCGAGAAACAGAGGTGCTGAATGAGTTTGGCTGAATCAGAGGGGCTGAATCAGAGGGGCAGAAACAGAGTGTGAGAAACAGAGGGGCTGAAACAGAGGGGCTGAAACAGATGGGCTGAAACAGAGGGCGAGAAACAGAGGGGCTGAATCATAGGGGCTAAATCAGAGGGGCTGAAACAGAGGGCGAGAAACAGAGTGGCTGAAACAGAGGGCGAGAAGCAGAGGGGCTGAAACAGAGGGGCAGAAACAGAGGGGCTGAAACAGAGGGGCTGAATCAGAGGAGCTGATTCAGAGGGGCTGAAACAGAGGGGCTGAATCAGCGGACCTGATACAGAGGGCGAGAAAGAGAGGTGCTGAAACAGAGGGCGAGAGACAGATGGGCTGAAACAGAGGGCGAGAAACAGATGGGCTGAAACAGTTGGCTGAAACAGAGGGTCTGAAACAGAGGGGCTGAAACAGTGGGGCTGAAACAGAGGGCGAGAAACAGAGGGGCTGAAACAGAGGGCGAGAAACAGAGGGGCTGAAACAGAGGGCGAGAAACAGAGGGGCTGAAACAGAAGGCGAGAAACAGAGGGGCTGAAACAGAGGGGCTGAAACAGAGGGGCTGGAACAGAGGGGCTTAAACAGATGGCGAGAAACAGAGGGGCTGAATCAGAGGAGCTGAAACAGAGGGTGAGAAACAGAGGGGCTGAAACAGAGGGGCTGAAACAGAGGGGCTGGAACAGAGGGGCTTAAACAGATGGCGAGAAACAGAGGGGCTGAATCAGAGGAGCTGAAACAGAGGGTGAGAAACACAGGGGCTGAAAAAGAGGGCGAGAAACAGAGTGGCTGAAACAGACGGGCTGAAACAGAGGGGCTGAAAAAGAAGGCTGAAAACAGAGGGGCTGAAACAGAGGGCGAGAAACAGAGGGGCTGAAACAGAGGGGCTGAAACAGAGGGGCTGGAACAGAGGGAGAGAAACAGAGGGGCTGAAACAGAGGGGCTGAATCAGAGGGGCTGAAACAGAGGGCGAGAAACAGAGGGGCTGAAACAGAGGGCGAGAAACAGAGGCGCTGAAACAGAGGGGCTGAAACAGAGGGGCTGAAACAGAGGGGCTGAAACCGAGGGGCTGGAACAGAGGGCGAGAAACAGAGGCGCTGAAACAGATGGGCTGAAACAGAGGGGCTGAAACAGAGGGGCTGGAACAGAGGGGGAGAAACAGAGGGGCTGAAACAGAGGGGCTGAATCAGAGGGGCTGAAACAGAAGGCGAGAAACAGAGGGGCTGAAACAGTTGGCTGAAACAGAGGGTCTGAAACAGAGGGGCTGAAACAGTGGGGCTGAAACAGAGGGCGAGAAACAGAGGGGCTGAAACAGAGGGCGAGAAACAGAGGGCGAGAAACAGAGGGGCTGAAACAGAGGGCGAGAAACAGAGGGGCTGAATCAGAGGGGCTGAAAGAGAGGGTGAGAAACAGAGGGGCTTAAACAGATGGCGAGAAACAGAGGGGCTGAATCAGAGGAGCTGAAACAGAGGGTGAGAAACAGAAGTGCTGAAAAAGAGGGCGAGAAACAGAGTGGCTGAAACAGACGGGCTGAAACAGAGGGGCTGAAAAAGAGGGCTGAAAACAGAGGGGCTGAAACAGTGGGCGAGAAACAGAGGGGCTGAAACAGAGGGGCTGAAACAGAGGGGCTGAAACAGAGGGGCAGGAACAGAGGGGGAGAAACAGAGGGGCTGAAACAGAGGGGCTGAATCAGAGGGGCTGAAACAGAGGGCGAGAAACAGAGGGGCTGAAACAGAGGGCGAGAAACAGAGTGGCTGAAACAGAGGGCGAGAAGCAGAGGGGCTGAAACAGAGGGTCTGAAACAGAGGGGCTGAAACAGTGGGGCTGAAACAGAGGGCGAGAAACAGAGGGGCTGAAACAGAGGGCGAGAAACAGAGGGGCTGAAACAGAGGGGCTGAAACAGAGGGGCTGAAACAGAGGGGCTGGAACAGAGGGCGAGAAACAGAGGCGCTGAAACAGAGGGGATGAAACAGAGGGGCTGAAACAGAGGGGCTGGAACAGAGGGGGAGAAACAGAGGGGCTGAAACAGAGGGGCTGAATCAGAGGGGCTGAAACAGAGGGCGAGAAACAGAGGGGCTGAACAGAAGGCGAGAAACAGAGGGGCTGAAACAGAGGGGCTGAAACAGAGGGGCTGAAACAGAGGGGCTGAAACAGAGGGTGAGAAACAGAGGGGCTGTAACAGAGGGCGTGAAACAGAGGGGCTGAAACAGAGAGCGAGAAACAGAGGGGCTGAAACAGAGGGCGAGAAACAGAGGGGCTGAAACAGAGGGCGAGAAACAGAGGGGCTGAAACAGAGGGGCTGAAACAGAGATCGCGAAACAGAGGGGCTGAAACAGCGGGGCTGAAACAGAGGGGCTGAATCAGAGGGGCTGATTCAGAGGGGCTTAAACAGAGGGGCTGAAACAGAGTGCGAGAAACAGAGGGGCAGAAACAGAGGGCGAGAAACAGAGTAGCTGAAACAGAGGGGCTGAAACAGAGAGCGCGAAACAGAGGGGCTGAAACAGAGGGGCTGAAACAGAGGGGCTAAATTAGAGGGGCAGAAACAGAGGGCGAGAAACAGAGGGGCTGAAACAGAGGGCGAGAAACAGAGGTGCTGAAACAGAGGGGCTGAAACAGAGGGGCTGAAACAGACGGCGAGAAACAGAGGGGCTGAAACAGAGGGGCTGAAACAGAGGGGCTGAAACAGAGGGCGAGAAACAGAGAGGCTGAACCAGAGGGCGAGAAACAGAGGGGCTGAAAGAGGGCGAGAAACAGAGGGGCTGAAACAGAGGGCGAGAAACAGCGGGGCTGAAACAGAGGGCGAGAAACAGAGGGCGAGAAACAGAGGTGCTGAATGAGTTTGGCTGAATCAGAGGGGCTGAATCAGAGGGGCAGAAACAGAGTGTGAGAAACAGAGGGGCTGAAACAGAGGGGCTGAAACAGATGGGCTGAAACAGAGGGCGAGAAACAGAGGGGCTGAATCATAGGGGCTAAATCAGAGGGGCTGAAACAGAGGGCGAGAAACAGAGTGGCTGAAACAGAGGGCGAGAAGCAGAGGGGCTGAAACAGAGGGGCTGAAACAGAGGGGCTGAAACAGAGGGGCTGAATCAGAGGAGCTGATTCAGAGGGGCTGAAACAGAGGGGCTGAATCAGCGGACCTGATACAGAGGGCGAGAAAGAGAGGTGCTGAAACAGAGGGCGAGAGACAGATGGGCTGAAACAGACGGCGAGAAACAGATGGGCTGAAACAGTTGGCTGAAACAGAGGGTCTGAAACAGAGGGGCTGAAACAGTGGGGCTAAAACAGAGGGGCTGAAACAGAGGGCGAGGAACAGAGGGGCTGAAACAGAGGGCGAGAAACAGAGGGGCTGAAACAGAGGGCGAGAAACAGAGGGGCTGAATCAGAGGGGCTGAAACAGAGGGTGAGAAACAGAGGGGCTTAAACAGATGGCGAGAAACAGAGGGGCTGAATCAGAGGAGCTGAAACAGAGGGTGAGAAACAGAGGGGCTGAAAAAGAGGGCGAGAAACAGAGTGGCTGAAACAGACGGGCTGAAACAGAGGGGCTGAAAAAGAAGGCTGAAAACAGAGGGGCTGAAACAGAGGGCGAGAAACAGAGGGGCTGAAACAGAGGGGCTGAAACAGAGGGGCTGAAACAGAGGGGCTGGAACAGAGGGGGAGAAACAGAGGGGCTGAAACAGAGGGGCTGAATCAGAGGGGCTGAAACAGAGGGCGAGAAACAGAGGGGCTGAAACAGAGGGCGAAAAACAGAGGGGCTGAAACAGAGGGCGAGAAACAGAGGGGCTGAAACAGAGGGCGAGAAACAGAGGGGCTGAATCAGAGGGGCTGAAACAGAGGGTGAGAAACAGAGGGGCTGAAACAGAGGGGCTGAATCAGAGGGGCTGAAACAGAGGGCGAGAAACAGAGGGGCTGAAACAGAAGGCGAGAAACAGAGGGGCTGAAACAGTTGGCTGAAACAGAGGGTCTGAAACAGAGGGGCTGAAACAGTGGGGCTGAAACAGAGGGCGAGAAACAGAGGGGCTGAAACAGAGGGCGAGAAACAGAGGGGCTGAAACAGAGGGCGAGAAACAGAGGGGCTGAATCAGAGGGGCTGAAACAGAGGGTGAGAAACAGAGGGGCTTAAACAGATGGCAAGAAACAGAGGGGCTGAATCAGAGGAGCTGAAACAGAGGGTGAGAAACAGAGGGGCTGAAAAAGAGGGCGAGAAACAGTGGCTGAAACAGACGGGCTGAAACAGAGGGGCTGAAAAAGAGGGCTGAAAACAGAGGGGCTGAAACAGTGGGCGAGAAACAGAGGGGCTGAAACAGAGGGGCTGAAACAGAGGGGCTGAAACAGAGGGGCAGGAACAGAGGGGGAGAAACAGAGGGGCTGAAACAGAGGGGCGGAATCAGAGGGGCTGAAACAGAGGGCGAGAAACAGAGGGGCTGAAACAGAGGGCGAGAAACAGAGGCACTGAAACAGAGGGGCTGAAACAGAGGGGCTGAAACAGAGGGGCTGAAACCGAGGGGCTGGAACAGAGGGCGAGAAACAGAGGCGCTGAAACAGAGGGGCTGAAACAGAGGGGCTGAAACAGAGGGGCTGGAACAGAGGGGGAGAAACAGAGGGGCTGAAACCGAGGGGCTGAATCAGAGGGGCTGAAACAGAGGGCGAGAAACAGAGGGGCTGAAACAGAAGGCGAGAAACAGAGGGGCTGAAACAGAGGGGCTGAAACAGAGGGGCTGAAACAGAGGGTGAGAAACAGAGGGGCTGTAACAGAGGGCGTGAAACAGAGGGGCTGAAACAGAGAGCGAGAAACAGAGGGGCTGAAACAGAGGGCGAGAAACAGAGGGGCTGAAACAGAGGGCGAGAAACAGAGGGGCTGAAACAGAGGGGCTGAAACAGAGATCGCGAAACAGAGGGGCTGAAACAGAGGGGCTGAAACAGAGGGGCTGAATCAGAGGGGCTGATTCAGAGGGGCTTAAACAGAGGGGCTGAAACAGAGGGCGAGAAACAGAGGGGCAGAAACAGAGGGCGAGAAACAGAGTAGCTGAAACAGAGGGGCTGAAACAGAGAGCGCGAAACAGGGGGGCTGAATCAGAGGGCGAGAAACAGAGGGGCTGAAACAGAGGGGCTGAAACAGAGGGGCTAAATTAGAGGGGCAGAAACAGAGGGCGAGAAACAGAGGGGCTGAAACAGAGGGCGAGAAACAGAGGTGCTGAAACAGAGGGGCTGAAACAGAGGGGCTGAAACAGAGGGGCTGAAACAGACGGCGAGAAACAGAGGGGCTGAAACAGAGGGGCTGAAACAGAGGGGCTGAAACAGAGGGCGAGAAACAGAGAGGCTGAACCAGAGGGCGAGAAACAGAGGGGCTGAAAGAGGGCGAGAAACAGAGGGGCTGAAACAGAGGGCGAGAAACAGCGGGGCTGAAACAGAGGGCGAGAAACAGAGGGCGAGAAACAGAGGTGCTGAATGAGTTTGGCTGAATCAGAGGGGCTGAATCAGAGGGGCAGAAACAGAGTGTGAGAAACAGAGGGGCTGAAACAGAGGGCCTGAAACAGATGGGCTGAAACAGAGGGCGAGAAACAGAGGGGCTGAATCATAGGGGCTAAATCAGAGGGGCTGAAACAGAGGGCGAGATACAGAGTGGCTGAAACAGAGGGCGAGAAGCAGAGGGGCTGAAACAGAGGGGCTGAAACAGAGGGGCTGAAACAGAGGGGCTGAATCAGAGGAGCTGATTCAGAGGGGCTGAAACAGAGGAGCTGAATCAGCGGACCTGATACAGAGGGCGAGAAAGAGAGGTGCTGAAACAGAGGGCGAGAAACAGAGGGCGAGAAACAGAGGTGCTGAATGAGTTTGGCTGAATCAGAGGGGCTGAATCAGAGGGGCAGAAACAGAGTGTGAGAAACAGAGGGGCTGAAACAGAGGGGCTGAAACAGATGGGCTGAAACAGAGGGCGAGAAACAGAGGGGCTGAATCATAGGGGCTAAATCAGAGGGGCTGAAACAGAGGGCGAGAAACAGAGTGGCTGAAACAGAGGGCGAGAAGCAGAGGGGCTGAAACAGAGGGGCTGAAACAGAGGGGCTGAAACAGAGGGGCTGAATCAGAGGAGCTGATTCAGAGGGTCTGAAACAGAGGGGCTGAATCAGCGGACCTGATACAGAGGGCGAGAAAGAGAGGTGCTGAAACAGAGGGCGAGAGACAGATGGGCTGAAACAGAGGGCGAGAAACAGATGGGCTGAAACAGTTGGCTGAAACAGAGGGTCTGAAACAGAGGGGCTGAAACAGTGGGGCTGAAACAGAGGGCGAGAAACAGAATGGGTTGAAACAGAGGGCGAGAAACAGAGGAGCTGAAACAGAGGGCGAGAAACAGAGGGGCTGAATCAGAGGGGCTGAAACAGAGGGTGAGAAACAGAGGGGCTTAAACATATGGGGAGAAACAGAGGGGCTGAATCAGAGGAGCTGAAACAGAGGGTGAGAAACAGAGGGGCTGAAAAAGAGGGCGAGAAAAAGAGTGGCTGAAACAGACGGGCTGAAACAGAGGGGCTGAAAAAGAAGGCTGAAAACAGAGGGGCTGAAACAGAGGGCGAGAAACAGAGGGGCTGAAACAGAGGGGCTGAAACAGAGGGGCTGAAACAGAGGGGCTGGAACAGAGGGGGAGAAACAGAGGGGCTGAAACAGAGGGGCTGAATCAGAGGGGCTGAAACAGAGGGCGAGAAACAGAGGGGCTGAAACAGAGGGCGAGAAACAGAGGCGCTGAAACAGAGGGGCTGAAACAGAGGGGCTGAAACAGAGGGGCTGAAACCGAGGGGCTGGAACAGAGGGCGAGAAACAGAGGCGCTGAAACAGAGGGGCTGAAACAGAGGGGCTGAAACAGAGGGGCTGAAACAGAGGGGCTGAAACAGACGGCGAGAAACAGAGGGGCTGAAACAGAGGGCAAGAAACAGAGGGGCTGAAACTAAGAAGCTGAAACAGAAGGGCTGAAACAGAGGGGCTGAAACAGAGGGCGAGAAACAGAGGGGCTGAATCAGAGGGGCTGAATGAGAGGGGCTGAAAAAGAGGGGCTGAAACAGAGGGCGATAAACAGAGGGGCTGAAACAGAGGGCGAGAAACAGAGGGGCTGAAACAGAGGGGCTGAATCAGAGGGCGAGAAACAGAGGGGCTGAAACAGAGGGCGAGAAACACAGGGGCTGAAACAGAGGGGCTGAAACAGAGGGGCTGAAACAGTTGGGCTGAAACAGAGGGCGAGAAACAGAGGGGCTGAAACAGAGGGGCTGAAACAGAGGGGCTGAAACAGAGGGCGAGAAACAGCGGGGCTGAATCAGAGGGGCTGAAACAGAGGGTGAGAAACAGAGGGGCTGAAACAGAGGGCGAGAAACAGAGTGGCTGAAACAGACGGGCTGAAACAGAGGGGCTGAAAAAGAGGGCGAAAAATAGAGGGGCTGAAACAGAGTGCGAGAAACAGAGGGGCTGAAACAGTGGGGCTGAAACAGAGGGGCTGGAACAGAGGGGGAGAAACAGAGGGGCTGAAACAGAGGGGGAGAAACAGAGGGGCTGAAACAGAGGGGCTGAATCAGAGGGGCTGAAACAGAGGGCGAGAAACATAGGGGCTGAAACAGACGGCGAGAAACAGGGGGGCTGAAACAGAGGGGCTGAAACAGAGGGGCTGAATCGGAGGGGCTGAATCAGAGGGGCTGAATCAGAGGGGCTGGAAAAGAGGGCGAGAAACAGAGGGGCTGAAACAGGGGGGCTGAAACAGAGGGGCTAAATCAGAGGGGCAGAAACAGAGGGCGAGAAACAGAGGGGCTGAAACAGAGGGCGAGAATCAGAGGGGCTGAAACAGAGGGGCTGAAACAGAGGGGCTGAAACAGAGGGGCTGAAACAGAGGGCGAGAAACAGAGGGGCTGAAACAGAGGGCGAGACACAGAGGGGCTGAAACAGAGGGCGAGAAACAGAGGGGCTGAAACAGAGGGGCTGAAAAAGAACGGCTGAAACAGAGGGGCTGAAACAGAGGGCGAGAAACAGAGAGGCTGAAACAGAGGGCGAGAAACAGAGAAGCTGAAACAGAGGGCGATAAACAGAAGGGCTGAAACAGAGGGGCTGAAACAGAGGGCGAGAAACAGAGGGGCTGAAACAGAGGGGCTGAAACAGAGGGCGAGAAACAGAGAGGCTGAAACAGAGGGCGAGAAACAGAGAAGCTGAAACAGAGGGCGATAAACAGAGGGGCTGAAACAGAAGGCGAGAAACAGAGGGGCTGAAACAGAGGGCGAGAAACAGAGGGGCTGAAACAGAGGGCGAGAAACAGAGGCACTGAAACAGAGGGTCTGAATCAGAGGGGCTGAAACAGAGGGCGAGAAACAGAGGGGCTGAAACAGAGGGCTCGAAACAGAGGGGCTGAAACTGAGGGGCTGAATCAGAGGGGCTGAAACAGAGGGGCTGAAACAGTGGGCGAGAAACAGAGGGGCTGAAACAGAGGGCGAGAAACAGAGGGGCAGAAACAGAGGGCGAGAAACAGAGGGGCTGAAACAGAGCGGCTGAAACAGAGGGGCTGAAACAGAGGGGCTGAATCAGAAGGGCTGATTCAGAGGGGCTGCAACAGAGGGGCTGAATCAGCGGGGCTGAAACAGAGGGCGAGAAACAGAGGGGCAGAAACAGAGGGCGAGAAACAGAGGGGCTGAAACAGAGGGGCTGAAACAGAGGGCGAGAAACAGAGAGGCTGAAACAGAGGGCGAGAAACAGAGGGGCTGAAACAGTTGGGCTGAAACAGAGGGCGAGAAACAGAGGGGCTGAAACAGAGGGCGAGAAACAGCGGGGCTGAATCAGAGGGGCTGAAACAGAGGGTGAGAAACAGAGGGGCTGAAACAGAGGGCGAGAAACAGAGTGGCTGAAACAGACGGGCTGAAACAGAGGGGTTGAAAAAGAGGGCGAAAAATAGAGGGGCTGAAACAGAGTGCGAGAAACAGAGGGGCTGAAACAGTGGGGCTGAAACAGAGGGGCTTGAACAGAGGGGGAGAAACAGAGGGGCTGAAACAGAGGGGCTGAATCAGAGGGGCTGAAACAGAGGGCGAGAAACATAGGGGCTGAAACAGACGGCGAGAAACAGAGGGGCTGAAACAGAGGGGCTGAATCAGAGGGGCTGAATCGGAGGGGCTGAATCAGAGGGGCTGAATCAGAGGGGCTGGAAAAGAGGGCGAGAAACAGAGGGGCTGAAACAGGGGGGCTGAAACAGAGGGGCTAAATCAGAGGGGCAGAAACAGAGGGCGAGAAACAGAGGGGCTTAAACAGAGGGCGAGAATCAGAGGGGCTGAAACAGAGGGGCTGAAACAGAGGGGCAGAAACAGAGGGGCTGAAACAGAGGGCGAGAAACAGAGGGGCTGAAACAGAGGGCGAGACACAGAGGGGTTGAAACAGAGGGCGAGAAACAGAGGGGCTGAAACAGAGGGGCTGAAAAAGAACGGCTGAAACAGAGGGGCTGAAACAGAGGGCGAGAAACAGAGGGGCTGAATCAGAGGGGCTGAATCAGAGGGGCTGAAACAGAGGGGCTGAAACAGAGGGCGAGATACAGAGGGGCTGAAAGAGTGGGCGAGAAACAGAGGGCGAGAAACAGAGGGGCTGAAACAGAGGTGCTGAAACAGAGGGGCTGAAACAGAGGGGCTGATACAGATGGCATGAAACAGTGGGGCTGAAACACAGGGCGAGAAACAGAGGGGCTGAAACAGAGGGCGAGAAACAGAGGGGCTGAAACAGAGGGGTTGAAACAGAGGGACTGAAACAGAGGGCGAGAAACAGAGAGGCTGAAACAGAGGGCGAGAAACAGAGTGGCTGAAACAGTGGGCGAGAAACAGAGGGGCTGAAACAGAGGGCGAGAAACAGAGGGGCTGAAACAGAGGGGCTGAAACAGAGGGCGAGAAACAGAGGGGCTGAAACAGAGGGCGAGAAACAGAGGGCGAGAAACAGAGAGCGAGAAACAGTGGGATTAAAACAGAGGGACTGAAACAGTGGGCCTGAAACAGAGGGCGAGAAACAGAGGGGCTGAAACAGAGGGCGAGAAACAGAGGGGCTGAAACAGAGGGGCTGAAACAGATGGGCTGAAACAGAGGGCGAGAAACAGAGGGGCTGAATCATAGAGGCTAAATCAGAGGGGCTGAAACAGAGGGCGAGAAACAGAGGGGCTGAAACATAGGGCGAGAAACAGAGGGGCTGAAACAGAGGGGCTGAAACAGAGGGGCTGAAACAGAGGGGCTGAATCAGAGGGGCTGGAACAGAGGGGGAGAAACAGAGGGGCTGAAACAGAGGGGCTGAATCAGAGGGGCTGAAACAGAGGGCGAGAAACATAGGGGCTGAAACAGAGGGCGAGAAACAGAGGGGCTGAAACAGAGGGGCTGAAACAGAGGGGCTGAATCGGAGGGGCTGAATCAGAGGGGCTGAATCAGAGGGGCTGGAAAAGAGGGCGAGAAACAGAGGGGCTGAAACATGGGGGCTGAAACAGAGGGGCTGAATCAGAGGGGCAGAAACAGAGGGCGAGAAACAGAGGGGTTGAAACAGAGGGCGAGAATCAGAGGGGCTGAAACAGAGGGCGAGACACAACGGGCTGAAACAGAGGGCGAGAAACAGAGGGGCTGAAACAGAGGCGCTGAAAAAGAACGGCTGAAACAGAGGGGCTGAAACAGAGGGCGAGAAACAGAGGGGCTGAATCAGAGGGGCTGAATCAGAGGGGCTGAAACAGAGGGGCTGAAACAGAGGGCGAGATACAGAGGGGCTGAAACAGTGGGCGAGAAACAGAGGGCGAGAAACAGAGGGGCTGAAACAGAGGTGCTGAAACAGAGGGGCTGAAACAGAGGGGCTGATACAGACGGCGTGAAACAGTGGGGCTGAAACAGAGGGCGAGAAACAGAGGGGCTGAAACAGAGGGCGAGAAACAGAGGGGCTGAAACAGAGGGGTTGAAACAGAGGGGCTGAAACAGAGGGCGAGAAACAGAGAGGCTGAAACAGAGGGCGAGAAACAGAGGGGCTGAAACAGTGGGCGAGAAACAGAGGGGCTGAAACAGAGGGCGAGAAACAGAGGGGCTGAAACAGAGGGGCTGAAACAGAGGGCGAGAAACAGAGGGCCTGAAACAGAGGGCGAGAAACAGAGGGGCTGAAACAGAGGGCGAGAAACAGAGAGCGAGAAACAGAGGGATTGAAACAGAGGGACTGAAACAGTGGGCCTGAAACAGAGGGCGAGAAACAGAGGGGCTGAAACAGAGGGCGAGAAACAGAGGGGCTGAAACAGAGGGGCTAAATGAGTTTGGCTGAATCAGAGGGGCTGAATCAGAGGGGCAGAAACAGAGGGTGAGAAACAGAGGGGCAGAAACAGAGGGCGAGAAACAGAGGGGCTGAATCATAGAGGCTAAATCAGAGGGGCTGAAACAGAGGTCGAGAAACAGCGGGGCTGAAACATAGGGCGAGAAACAGAGGGGCTGAAACAGAGGGCGAGAAATAGATGCGCTGAAACAGAGGGGCTGAAACAGAGGGGCTGAATCAGAGGGGCTGATTCAGAGGGGCTGAATCAGAGGGGCTGAAACAGAGGGCGAGAAACAGAGGGGCTGAAACAGAGGGGCTGAAATAGAGGGGCTGGAACAGAGGGCGAGAAACAGAGGGGCTGAAACAGAGGGGCTGAATCAGAGGGGCTGATTCAGAGGGGCTGAATCAGACGGGCTGAAACAGAGGGCCAAAAACAGAGGGGCTGAAACAGAGGGGCTGAAACAGAGGGGCTGGAACAGAGGGCGAGAAACAGAGGGGCTGAAACAGAGGGGCTGAATCAGAGGGTCTGAAACAGCGGGGCTGAATCAGAGGGGCTGAATCAGAGGGGCTGAATCAGAGGTGCTGAAACAGAGGGCGAGAAACAGAGGGGCTGAAACAGAGGGGCTGAAACAGAGGGGCTGAAACAGAGGGCGACAAACAGAGGGGCTGAAACAGAGGGGCTGAAACAGAGGGGCTAAAACAGAGGGGCTGAAACAGAGGGCGAGAAACAGAGGGGCTGAAACAGAGGGGCTGAAACAGAGGGGCTAAATCAGAGAGGCAGAAACAGAGGTCGAGAAACAGAGGGGCTGAAACAGAGGGCTAGAAACAGAGGGGCTGAAACAGAGGGGCTGAAACAGAGGGGCTGAAACAGAGGGGCTGAAACAGAGGGTGAGAAACAGAGGGGCTGAACCAGAGGGCGAGAAACAGAGGGGCTGAAACAGAGGGGCTGATACAGAAGGGCTGAAACAGAGGGGCTGAAACAGAGGGCGAGAAACAGAGGGGCTGAATCAGAGGGGCTGAATCAGAGGGGCTGAAACAGAGGGGCTGAAACAGAGGGGCTGAAACAGAGGTCGAGAAACAGAGGGCGAGAAACAGAGTGGCTGATAAAGAGGGACTGAATCAGAGGGCCTGAAACAGAGGGGCTGATACAGAAGGCGTGAAACAGAGGGGCTGAAACAGAGGGCGGGAAACAGAGCGGTTAAAACAGAGGGCGAGAAACAGAGGGGCTGAAACAGAGGGGCTGAAACAGAGGGGCTCAAACAGAGGGCCTGAATCAGAGGGGCTGAATCAGAGGGCGCGAAACAGAGGGGCTGAAACAGAGGGGCTGAAACAGAGGGGCTCAAACAGAGGGCGAGAAACAGAGGGGCTGAATCAGAGGGGCTGAATCAGAGGGGATGAATCAGAGGGGATGAAACAGAGGGGCTGAATCAGAGGGGCTGAAACAGAGGGCGAGAAACAGAGGGCGAGAAACAGAGGGACTGAAACAGAGGGACTGAAACAGCGGGGCTGAAACAGAATGCGAGAAACAGAGGGGCTGAAACAGAGGGCGAGAAACAGATGGGCTGAAACAGAGGGGCTGAATGAGTCGGGCTGAATTAGAGGGGCTGAATCAGAGGGGCTGAAACAGAGGGTGAGAAACAGAGGGGCTGAAACAGAGGGGCTGAAACAGATGGGCTGAAACAGAGGGCGAGAAATAGAGGGGCTGAATCAGAGGGGCTAAATCAGAGGGGCTGAATCAGAGGGGCTGAAACAGCGGGGCTGAATCAGAGGGGCTGAATCAGAGGGCGAGAAACAGAGGGGCTGAAACATAGGGGGAGAATCAGAGGGGCTGAAACAGAGGGCGAGAAACAGAGGGGCTGAAACAGAGGGGCTGAAACAGAGGGGCTGAAACATAGGTGCTGAATCAGAGGGGCTGATTCAGAGGAGCTGAAGCAGAGGGGCTGTAACAGAGGGGCTGAATCAGCGGGGCTGAAACAGAGGGCGAGAAACAGAGTGGCTCAAACAGAAGGGCTGAAACAGAGTGGCTGAAACAGAGGGGCTGAAACAGAGGGGCTGGAACAGAGGGGCTGGAACAGAGGGGGAGAACCAGAGGGGCTGAATCAGAGGGGCTGAAACAGAGGGCGAGAAACAGAGGGGCTGAAACAGAGGGGATGAAACAGAGGGGCTGAAACTGAGGGGCTGAATCAGAGGGGCTGAATCAGAGGGGCTGAAACAGAGGGCGAGAAACAGAGGGGCTGAAACAGAGGGCGAGAAACAGAGGGGCTGAAACAGAGGGGCTGAAACAGAGGGGCTGAAACAGAGGGCGAGAAACAGAGGGGCTGAAAATGAGGGGTGGGAAACAGAGGGGCTGAATCAGAGGGGCTGAATGAGTGGGGCTGAATCAGAGGGGCTGAATCAGAGGGGCTGAAACAGAGGGGTTGAAACAGAGGTGCTGAAACAGAGGGGCTGAAACAGAGGGCGAGAAACAGAGGGGCTGAATCAGAGGGGCAAAATCAGAGGGGCTGAATCAGAGGGGCTGAAACAGAGGGGCTGAATCAGAGGGGCTGAAACAGAGGGCGAGAAACAGAGGGGCTGAAACAAAGGGCGAGAAACAGAGGGGCTGAAACAGAGGGCGAGAAACAGAGGGGCTGAAACGGAGTCGCTGAAACAGAGGGGCTGAATCAGAGGGGCTGATTCAGAGGGGCTGAAACAGAGGGGCTGAATCAGCGGGGCTGATTCAGAGGGGCTGAAACAGAGGGGCTGAAACAGACGGGCTGAAACAGAGGGGCTGAAACAGAGGGCGAGAAACAGAGGGGCTGAAACAGAGGGGCTGAAACAGAGGGCGAGAAACAGAGGGGCTGAAACAGAGGGCGAGAAACGGAGTGGCTGAAACAGAGGGCGAGAAACAGAGGGCAAGAAACAGAGGGATTGAAACAGAGGGACTGAAACAGAGGGCCTGAAACAGAGGGCGAGAAACAGAGGGGCTGAAACAGAGGGCGAGAAACAGAGGGGCTGAAACAGAGGGGCTGAATGAGTTTGGCTGAATCAGAGGGGCTGAATCAGAGGGGCAGAAACAGAGGGTGAGAAACAGAGGGGCTGAAACAAAGGGGCTGAAACAGATGGGCTGAATCAGAAGGCGAGAAACAGAGGGGCTGAATCATAGGGGCTAATTCAGCGGGGCTGAAACAGAGGGCGAGAAACAGAGGGGCTGAAACAGAGTGCGAGAAACAGAGGGGTTTAAACAGAGGGTCTGAAACAGAGGGGATGAAACAGAAGGGTGAATCAGAGGGATTGATTCAGAGGGGCTGAAACAGAGGGGCTGAATCAGCGTGGCTGAAACAGAGGGCGAGAAACAGAGGGGCTGAAACAGAGGGCGAGAGACAGAGGGGCAGAATCAGAGGGCGAGAAACAGAGGGGCTGAAAAAGAGGGGCTGAAACAGAGGGCGAGAAACAGAGGGGCTGTAACAGAGGACGAGAAACAGAGGGGCTGAAACAGATGGGCTGAAACAGAGGGGCTGAAACAGAGGGGCTGAAACAGAGGGGCTGGAACAGAGGGCGAGAAACAGAGGGGCTGAAACAGGGGGCGAGAAACAGAGGGGCTGAAACAGAGGGCGAGAAACAGAGGGGTTGAATCAGAGGGGCTGAAACAGAGGGTGAGAAACAGAGGGGCTGAAACAGAGGGCGAGAAACAGAGTGGCTGAAACAGACGGGCTGATACAGAGGGGCTGAAAAAGAGGGCGGAAAACAGAGGGGCTGAAACAGAGGGCGAGAAACAGAGGGGCTGAAACAGAGGGGCTGAAACAGAGGGGCTGAAACAGAGTGGCTGAAACAGAGGGGCTGAAACAGAGGGGCTGGAACAGACGGGGAGAAACAGAGGGGCTGAAACAGAGGGGCTGAATCAGAGGGGCTGAAACAGAGGACGAGAAACAGAGGGGCGGAAACAGAGGGCGAGAAATAGAGGTGCTGAAACAGAGGGGCTGAAAAAGAGGGGCTGATTCAGAGGGGCTGATTCAGAGGGGCTGAATCAGAGGGGCTCAAACAGAGGGCGAGAAACAGAGGGGCTGAAACAGTGGGGCTGAATCAGAGGGGATGAATCAGAGGGGATGAAACAGAGGGGCTGAAACAGAGGGGCTGAAACAGAGGGCGAAAAACAGAGGGCGAGAAACAGAGGGACTGAAACAGAGGGACTGAAACAGCGGTGCTGTAACAGAGGGCGAGAAACAGAGGGGCTGAAACAAAGGGCGAGAAACAGAGGGGCTGAAACAGAGGGGCTGAATGAGTGGGGCTGAATCAGAGGGGCTGAATCAGAGGGGCTGAAACAGAGGGTGAGAAACAGAGGGGCTGAAACAGAGGGGCTCAAACAGATGGGCTGAAACAGAGGGCGAGAAATAGAGGGGCTGAATCAGAGGGGCTAAATCAGAGGGGTTGAATCAGAGGGGCTGAAACAGCGGGGCTGAATCAGAGGGGCTGAAACAGAGGGCGAGAAACAGAGGGGCTGAAACATTGGGGGGAGAAACAGAGGGGCTGAAACAGAGGGCGAGAAACAGAGGGGCTGAAACAGAGGGGCTGAATCAGAGGGGCTGAAACATAGGTGCTGAATCAGAGGGGCTGATCCAGAGGGGCTGAAACAGAGGGGCTGAAACAGAGGGGCTGAATCAGCGGGGCTGAAACAGAGGGCGAGAAACAGAGTTGCTCAAACAGAGGGGCTGAAACAGAGTGGCTGAAACATAGGGGCTGAAACAGAGGGGCTGGAACAGAGGGGCTGGAACAGAGGGGGAGAACCAGAGGGGCTGAATCAGAGGGGCTGAAACAGAGGGCGAGAAACAGAGGGGCTGAAACAGAGGGGCTGAAACAGAGGGGCTGAAACTGAGGGGCTGAATCAGAGGGGCTGAATCAGAGGGGCTGAAACAGAGGGCGAGAAACAGAGGGGCTGAAACAGAGGGCGAGAAACAGAGGGGCTGAAACAGAGGGGCTGAAACAGAGGGGCTCAAACAGAGGGCGAGAAACAGAGGGGCTGAAAATGAGGGGTGGGAAACAGAGGGGCTGAATCAGAGGGGCTGAATGAGTGGGGCTGAATCAGAGGGGCAGAATCAGAGGGGCTGAAACAGAGGGGCTGAAACAGAGGTGCTGAAACAGAGGGGCTGAAACAGATGGCGAGAAACAGAGGGGCTGAATCAGAGGGGCAAAATCAGAGGGGCTGAATCAGAGGGGCTGAAACAGAGGGCGAGAAACAGAGGGGCTGAAACAAAGGGCGAGAAACAGAGGGGCTGAAACAGAGGGCGAGAAACAGAGGGGCTGAAACAGAGGGGCTGAAACAGAGGGGCTGAAACAGAGGGGCTGAATCAGAGGGGCTGATTCAGAGGGGCTGAAACAGAGGGGCTGAATCAGCGGGGCTGAAACAGAGGGCGAGAAACTGAGGGGCTGAAACAGAGGTCGAGAAACAGAGGGGCAGAAACAGAGGGCGAGAAACAGAGGGGCTGAAACAGAGGGGCTGAAACAGAGGGCGAGAAACAGAGGGGCTGAAACAGAGGGCTAGAAACAGAGGGGCTGAAACAGAGGGCGAGAAACAGAGGGGCTGAAACAGAGGGCGAGAAACAGAGGGGCTGAAACAGAGGGGCTGAAACAGAGGGCGAGAAACAGAGGGGCTGAAACAGAGGGCGAGAAACAGAGCGGCTGAAACAGAGGGCGAGAAACAGAGGGCGAGAAACAGAGGGATTGAAACAGAGGGACTGAAACAGAGGGCGAGAAACAGAGGGCGAGAAACAGAGGGATTGAAACAGAGGGACTGAAACAGAGGGCCTGAAACAGAGGGCGAGAAACAGAGGGGCTGAAACAGAGGGTGAGAAACAGAGGGGCTGAAACAAAGGGGCTGAAACAGATGGGCTGAAACAGAGGGCGAGAAACAGAGGGGCTGAAACATAGGGGCTAAATCAGCGGGGCTGAAACAGAGGGCGAGAAACAGAGGGGCTGAAACAGAGGGCGAGAAACAGAGGGGCTGAAACAGAGGGGCTGAAACAGAGGGGCTGAAACAAAAGGGTGAATCAGAGGGGCTGATTCAGAGGTGCTGAAACAGAGGGGCTGAATCAGCGGGGCTGAAACAGAGGGCGAGAAACAGAGGGGCTGAAACATAGGGCGAGAGACAGAGGGGCAGAATCAGAGGGCGAGAGACAGAGGGGCAGAATCAGAGGGCGAGAAACAGAGGGGCTGAAAAAGAGGGGCTGAAACAGAGGGCGAGAAACAGAGGGGCTGAAACCGTGGGCGAGAAACAGAGGGGCTGAAACAGATGGGCTGAAACAGAGGGGCTGAAACAGAGGGGCTGAAACAGTGGGGCTGAATCAGATGGCGAGATACAGAGGGGCTGAAACAGAGGGCGAGAAACAGAGGGGCTGAAACAGAGGGGCTGAAACAGAGGGTGAGAAACAGAGGGGCTGAAACAGAGGGCGAGAAACAGAGTGGCTGAAACAGACGGGCTGAAACAGAGGGGCTGAAACAGAGTGGCTGAAACAGAGGGGCTGAAACTGAGGGGCTGGAACAGACGGGGAGAAACAGAGGGGCTGAAACAGAGGGGCTGAATCAGAGGGGCTGAAACAGAGGACAAGAAACATGGGGGCGGAAACAGAGGGCGAGAAATAGAGGCGCTGAAACAGAGGGGCTGAAACAGAGGGGCTGAATCAGAGGGGCTGATTCAGAGGGGCTGAATCAGAGGGGCTCAAACAGAGGGCGAGAAACAGAGGGGCTGAAACAGAGGGGCCGAAACAGAGGGGCTGAAACAGAGGGGCTGGAACAGAGGGCGAGAAACAGAGGGGCTGAAACAAAGGGCGAGAAACAGAGGGGCTGAAACAGAGGGCGAGAAACAGAGGGGCTGAAACGGAGTCGCTGAAACAGAGGGGCTGAATCAGAGGGGCTGATTCAGAGGGGCTGAAACAGAGGGGCTGAATCAGCGGGGCTGATTCAGAGGGGCTGAAACAGAGGGGCTGAAACAGACGGGCTGAAACAGAGGGGCTGAAACAGAGGGCGAGAAACAGAGGGGCTGAAACAGAGGGGCTGAAACAGAGGGCGAGAAACAGAGGGGCTGAAACAGAGGGCGAGAAACGGAGTGGCTGAAACAGAGGGCGAGAAACAGAGGGCAAGAAACAGAGGGATTGAAACAGAGGGACTGAAACAGAGGGCCTGAAACAGAGGGCGAGAAACAGAGGGGCTGAAACAGAGGGCGAGAAACAGAGGGGCTGAAACAGAGGGGCTGAATGAGTTTGGCTGAATCAGAGGGGCTGAATCAGAGGGGCAGAAACAGAGGGTGAGAAACAGAGGGGCTGAAACAAAGGGGCTGAAACAGATGGGCTGAATCAGAAGGCGAGAAACAGAGGGGCTGAATCATAGGGGCTAATTCAGCGGGGCTGAAACAGAGGGCGAGAAACAGAGGGGCTGAAACAGAGTGCGAGAAACAGAGGGATTTAAACAGAGGGTCTGAAACAGAGGGGATGAAACAAAAGGGTGAATCAGAGGGATTGATTCAGAGGGGCTGAAACAGAGGGGCTGAATCAGCGTGGCTGAAACAGAGGGCGAGAAACAGAGGGGCTGAAACAGAGGGCGAGAGACAGAGGGGCAGAATCAGAGGGCGAGAAACAGAGGGGCTGAAAAAGAGGGGCTGAAACAGAAGGCGAGAAACAGAGGGGCTGTAACAGAGGACGAGAAACAGAGGGGCTGAAACAGATGGGCTGAAACAGAGGGGCTGAAACAGAGGGGCTGAAACAGAGGGGCTGGAACAGAGGGCGAGAAACAGAGGGGCTGAAACAGAGGGCGAGAAACAGAGGGGCTGAAACAGAGGGCGAGAAACAGAGGAGTTGAATCAGAGGGGCTGAAACAGAGGGTGAGAAACAGAGGGGCTGAAACAGAGGGCGAGAAACAGAGTGGCTGAAACAGACGGGCTGATACAGAGGGGTTGAAAAAGAGGGCGGAAAACAGAGGGGCTGAAACAGAGGGCGAGAAACAGAGGGGCTGAAACAGAGGGGCTGAAACAGAGGGGCTGAAATAGAGTGGCTGAAACAGAGGGGCTGAAACAGAGGGGCTGGAACAGACGGGGAGAAACAGAGGGGCTGAAACAGAGGGGCTGAATCAGAGGGGCTGAAACAGAGGACGAGAAACAGAGGGGCGGAAACAGAGGGCGAGAAATAGAGGTGCTGAAACAGAGGGGCTGAAAAAGAGGGGCTGATTCAGAGGGGCTGATTCAGAGGGGCTGAAACAGAGGGGCTGAATCAGCGTGGCTGAAACAGAGGGCGAGAAACAGAGGGGCTGAAACAGAGGGCGAGAGACAGAGGGGCAGAATCAGAGGGCGAGAAACAGAGGGGCTGAAAAAGAGGGGCTGAAACAGAAGGCGAGAAACAGAGGGGCTGTAACAGAGGACGAGAAACAGAGGGGCTGAAACAGATGGGCTGAAACAGAGGGGCTGAAACAGAGGGGCTGAAACAGAGGGGCTGGAACAGAGGGCGAGAAACAGAGGGGCTGAAACAGAGTGCGAGAAACAGAGGGGCTGAAACAGAGGGCGAGAAACAGAGGAGTTGAATCAGAGGGGCTGAAACAGAGGGTGAGAAACAGAGGGGCTGAAACAGAGGGCGAGAAACAGAGTGGCTGAAACAGACGGGCTGATACAGAGGGGCTGAAAAAGAGGGCGGAAAACAGAGGGGCTGAAACAGAGGGCGAGAAACAGAGGGGCTGAAACAGAGGGGCTGAAACAGAGGGGCTGAAACAGAGTGGCTGAAACAGAGGGGCTGAAACAGAGGGGCTGGAACAGACGGGGAGAAACAGAGGGGCTGAAACAGAGGGGCTGAATCAGAGGGGCTGAAACAGAGGACGAGAAACAGAGGGGCGGAAACAGAGGGCGAGAAATAGAGGTGCTGAAACAGAGGGGCTGAAAAAGAGGGGCTGATTCAGAGGGGCTGATTCAGAGGGGCTGAATCAGAGGGGCTCAAACAGAGGGCGAGAAACAGAGGGGCTGAAACAGTGGGGCTGAATCAGAGGGGATGAATCAGAGGGGATGAAACAGAGGGGCTGAAACAGAGGGGCTGAAACAGAGGGCGAAAAACAGAGGGCGAGAAACAGAGGGACTGAAACAGAGGGACTGAAACAGCGGTGTTGTAACAGAGGGCGAGAAACAGAGGGGCTGAAACAGAGGGCGAGAAACAGAGGGGCTGAAACAGAGGGGCTGAATGAGTGGGGCTGAATCAGAGGGGCTGAATCAGAGGGGCTGAAACAAAGGGCGAGAAACAGAGGGGCTGAAACATTGGGGGGAGAAACAGAGGGGCTGAAACAGAGGGCGAGAAACAGAGGGGCTGA
Organism: Chiloscyllium punctatum; assembly: GCF_047496795.1. NCBI lineage: Eukaryota > Metazoa > Chordata > Chondrichthyes > Orectolobiformes > Hemiscylliidae > Chiloscyllium > Chiloscyllium punctatum. The sequence goes on along the minus strand of NW_027309805.1, from coordinate 188,104 downwards.
AACAGAGGGGCTGAATCAGAGGGGCTGAAACATAGGTGCTGAATCAGAGGGGCTGATCCAGAGGGGCTGAAACAGAGGGGCTGAAACAGAGGGGCTGAATCAGCGGGGCTGAAACAGAGGGCGAGAAACAGAGTTGCTCAAACAGAGGGGCTGAAACAGAGTGGCTGAAACATAGGGGCAGAAACAGAGGGGCTGGAACAGAGGGGCTGGAACAGAGGGGGAGAAACAGAGGGGCTGAATCAGAGGGGCTGAAACAGAGGGCGAGAAACAGAGGGGCTGAAACAGAGGGGCTGAAACAGAGGGGCTGAAACTGAGGGGCTGAATCAGAGGGGCTGAATCAGAGGGGCTGAAACAGAGGGCGAGAAACAGAGGGGCTGAAACAGAGGGCGAGAAACAGAGGGGCTGAAACAGAGGGGCTGAAACAGAGGGGCTGAAACAGAGGGCGAGAAACAGAGGGGCTGAAAATGAGGGGTGGGAAACAGAGGGGCTGAATCAGAGGGGCTGAATGAGTGGGGCTGAATCAGAGGGGCAGAATCAGAGGGGCTGAAACAGAGGGGCTGAAACAGAGGTGCTGAAACAGAGGGGCTGAAACAGATGGCGAGAAACAGAGGGGCTGAATCAGAGGGGCAAAATCAGAGGGGCTGAATCAGAGGGGCTGAAACAGAGGGGCTGAATCAGAGGGGCTGAAACAGAGGGCGAGAAACAGAGGGGCTGAAACAAAGGGCGAGAAACAGAGGGGCTGAAACAGAGGGCGAGAAACAGAGGGGCTGAAACAGAGGGGCTGAAACAGAGGGGCTGAAACAGAGGGGCTGAATCAGAGGGGCTGATTCAGAGGGGCTGAAACAGAGGGGCTGAATCAGCGGGGCTGAAACAGAGGGCGAGAAACTGAGGGGCTGAAACAGAGGGCGAGAAACAGAGGGGCAGAAACAGAGGGCGAGAAACAGAGGGGCTGAAACAGAGGGGCTGAAACAGAGGGCGAGAAACAGAGGGGCTGAAACAGAGGGCTAGAAACAGAGGGGCTGAAACAGAGGGCGAGAAACAGAGGGGCTGAAACAGAGGGCGAGAAACAGAGGGGCTGAAACAGAGGGGCTGAAACAGAGGGCGAGAAACAGAGGGGCTGAAACAGAGGGCGAGAAACAGAGCGGCTGAAACAGAGGGCGAGAAACAGAGGGCGAGAAACAGAGGGATTGAAACAGAGGGACTGAAACAGAGGGAGAGAAACAGAGGGCGAGAAACAGAGGGATTGAAACAGAGGGACTGAAACAGAGGGCCTGAAACAGAGGGCGAGAAACAGAGGGGCTGAAACAGAGGGTGAGAAACAGAGGGGCTGAAACAAAGGGGCTGAAACAGATGGGCTGAAACAGAGGGCGAGAAACAGAGGGGCTGAAACATAGGGGCTAAATCAGCGGGGCTGAAACAGAGGGCGAGAAACAGAGGGGCTGAAACAGAGGGCGAGAAACAGAGGGGCTGAAACAGAGGGGCTGAAACAGAGGGGCTGAAACAAAAGGGTGAATCAGAGGGGCTGATTCAGAGGGGCTGAAACAGAGGGGCTGAATCAGCGGGGCTGAAACAGAGGGCGAGAAACAGAGGGGCTGAAACAGAGGGCGAGAGACAGAGGGGCAGAATCAGAGGGCGAGAGACAGAGGGGCAGAATCAGAGGGCGAGAAACAGAGGGGCTGAAAAAGAGGGGCTGAATCAGATGGCGAGATACAGAGGGGCTGAAACAGAGGGCGAGAAACAGAGGGGCTGAAACAGAGGGCGTGAAACAGAGGGGCTGAATCAGAGGGGCTGAAACAGAGGGTGAGAAACAGAGGGGCTGAAACAGAGGGCGAGAAACAGAGTGGCTGAAACAGACGGGCTGAAAGAGAGGGGCTGAAAAAGAGGGCGGAAAACAGAGGGGCTGAAACAGAGGGCGAGAAACAGAGGGGCTGAAACAGAGGGGCTGAAACAGAGTGGCTGAAACAGAGTGGCTGAAACAGAGGGGCTGAAACTGAGGGGCTGGAACAGACGGGGAGAAACAGAGGGGCTGAAACAGAGGGGCTGAATCAGAGGGGCTGAAACAGAGGACAAGAAACAGAGGGGCGGAAACAGAGGGCGAGAAATAGAGGCGCTGAAACAGAGGGGCTGAAACAGAGGGGCTGAATCAGAGGGGCTGATTCAGAGGGGCTGAATCAGAGGGGCTCAAACAGAGGGCGAGAAACAGAGGGGCTGAAACAGAGGGGCTGAAACAGAGGGGCTGAAACAGAGGGGCTGGAACAGAGGGCGAGAAACAGATGGGCTGAAACAGAGTGCGAGAATCAGAGGGGCTGACACAGAGGGGCTGAAACAGAGGGGCTGAAACAGAGGGGCTGAATCAGAGGGGCTGAAACAGAGGGCGAGAAACAGAGGGGCTGAAACGGAGGGTCTGAAACAGAGGGGCTGAAACAGAGGGCGAGAAACAGAGGGGCTGAAACAGAGGGCGAGACACAGAGGGGCTGATACAGAGGGCGAGAAACAGAGGGGCTGAAACAGAGGGGCTGAAATAGAAGGGCTGAAACAGAGGGGCTGAAACAGAGGGCGAGAAACAGAGGGGCTGAATCAGAGGGGCTGAATCAGAGGGACTGAAACATAGGGGCTGAAACAGAGGGTGAGAAACAGAGGGGCTGAAACAGAGGGCGAGAAACAGAGGGGCTGAAACAGAGGGCGAGAAACAGAGGGGCTGAAACAGAGAGGCTGAAACAGAGGCTCTGAAACAGAGGGGCTGATACAGAGGGCGTGAAACAGAGGGGCTGAAACAGTGGGCGAGAAACAGAGGGGCTGAAACAGAGGGCGAGAAACAGAGGGGCTGAAACAGAGGGGCTGAAACAGCGGGACTGAAACAGAGGGCGAGAAACAGAGAGGCTGAAACAGAGGGCGAGAAACAGAGGGGCTGAAACAGAGGGCGAGAAACAGAGGGGCTGAAACATAGGGCGAGAAACAGAGGGGCTGAAACAGAGGGGCTGAAACAGAGGGCAAGAAACAGAGGGGCTGAAACAGAGGGCGAGAAACAGAGGCGCTGAAACAGAGGGCGAGAAACAGACGGCGAGAAACAGAGGGACTGAAACAGAGGGACTGAAACAGAGGGGCTTAAACAGAGGGCGAGAAACAGAGGGGCTGAAACAGAGGGGCTGAATGAGTGGGGCTGAATCAGAGGGGCTGAATCAGAGGGGCTGAAACAGAGGGTGAGAAACAGAGGGGCTGAAATAGTGGGGCTGAAACAGATGGGCTGAAACAGAGGGCGAGAAACAGAGGGGCTGAATCAGAGGGGCTAAATCAGAGGGGCTGAATCAGAGGGGCTGAAACAGCGGGGCTGAATCAGAGGGGCGGAAACAAAAGGCGATAAACAGAGGGGCTGAAACAGAGGGGCTGAAATAGAGGTGCTGGAACAGTGGGGGAGAAACAGAGGGGCTGAAACAGAGGGGCTGAATCAGAGGGGCTGAAACAGAGGGCAAGAAACAGAGGGGCTGAAACAGAGGGGCTGAAACAGAGGGCGAGAAACAGAGGGGCTGAAAGAGAGGGCGAGAAACAGAGGGGCTGAAACAGAGGGGCTGAATGAGTGGGGCTGAATCAGAGGGGCTGAATCAGAGGTGCTGAAACAGAGGGTGAGAAACAGAGGGGCTGAAACAGAGGGGCTGAAACAGATGGGCTGAAACAGAGGGCGAGAAATAGAGGGGCTGAATCAGAGGGGCTAAATCAGAGGGGCTGAATCAGAGGGGCTGAAACAGAGGGGCTGAATCAGAGGGGCTAAAACAAAGGGCGAGAAACAGAGGGGCTGAAACAGAGGGGCTGGAACAGACGGGCTGAAACAGAGGGGCTGAACAGAGGGGCTGGAACAGAGGGGGAGAAACAGAGGGGCTGAAACAGAGGGGCTGAATCAGAGGGGCTGAAACAGAGGGCGAGAAACAGAGGGGCTGAAACAGAGGGCGAGAAACAGAGGGGCTGAAACAGAGGGGCTGAAACAGAGGGGCTGAATCTGAGGGGCTGATTCAGAGGGTCTGAATCAGAGGGGCTGAAAGAGAGGGCTGGAAACAGAGGGGCTGAAACAGAGGGCGAGAAACAGAGGGGCTGAAACAGAGGGCGAGAAACAGAGGGGCTGAAACAGAGGGGCTGAAACAGAGGGGTTGAAACAGAGGGGCTGAAACAGAGTGGCTGAAACAGAGGGGCTGAAACAGAGGGGCTGGAACAGAGGGCGAGAAACAGAGGGGCTGAAACAGAGGGCGAGAAACAGAGAGGCTGAAACAGAGGGGCTGAATCAGAGGGGCTGAAACAGAGGGGCTGAATCAAAGGGGCTGAATCAGAGGGGCTGAATCAGAGGGGCTGAAACAGAGGGCGAGAAACAGAGGGGTTGAAACAGAGGGCGAGAAACAGAGGGGCTGAAAGAGAGGGGCTGAAACAGAGGGGCTAAAACAGAAGGGCTGAATCAGAGAGCGAGAAACAGAGGGGCTGAAACAGAGGGGCATAAACAGAGGGGCTGAAACAGAGGGGCAGAAACAGAGGGCGAGAAACAGAGGGGCTGAAACAGAGGGCGAGACGCAGAGGGGCTGATACAGAGGGCGAGAAACAGAGGGGCTGAAACAGAGGGGCTGAAATAGTAGGGCTGAAACAGAGGAGCTGAAACAGAGGGCGAGAAACAGAGGGGCTGAATCAGAGGGGCTGAATCAGAGGGGCTGAAACAGAGGGGCTGAAAGAGAGGGCGTGAAACAGATGGGCTGAAACAGAGGGGCTGAAACAGAGGGGCTGAAACAGAGGGACTAAAACAGAGGGGCTGATACAGAGGGCGTGAAACAGAGTGGCTGAAACAGAGGGCGAGAAACAGAGGGGCTGAAACAGAGGGCGAGAAACAGAGGGGCTGAAACAGAGGGACTGAAACAGAGGGGCTGATACAGAGGGCGTGAAACAGAGGGGCTGAAACAGAGGGCGAGAAACAGAGGGGCTGAAACAGAGGGGCTGAAACAGCGGGACTGAAACAGAGGGCGAGAAACAGAGAGGCTGAAACAGAGGGCGAGAAACAGAGGGGCTGAAACAGAGGGCGAGAAACAGAGGGGCTGAAACATAGGGCGAGAAACAGAGGGGCTGAAACAGAGGGGCTGAAACAGAGGGCAAGAAACAGAGGGGCTGAAACAGAGTGCGAGAAACAGAGGGGTTTAAACAGAGGGTCTGAAACAGAGGGGCTGAATCAGCGTGGCTGAAACAGAGAGCGAGAAACAGAGGGGCTGAAACAGAGGGCGAGAGACAGAGGGGCAGAATCAGAGGGCGAGAAACAGAGGGGCTGAAAAAGAGGGGCTGAAACAGAGGGCGAGAAACAGAGGGGCTGTAACAGAGGACGAGAAACAGAGGGGCTGAAACAGATGGGCTGAAACAGAGGGGCTGAAACAGAGGGGCTGAAACAGAGGGGCTGGAACAGAGGGCGAGAAACAGAGGGGCTGAAACAGAGGGCGAGAAACAGAGGGGCTGAAACAGAGGGCGAGAAACAGAGGGGTTGAATCAGAGGGGCTGAAACAGAGGGTGAGAAACAGAGGGGCTGAAACAGAGGGCGAGAAACAGAGTGGCTGAAACAGACGGGCTGATACAGAGGGGCTAAAAAAGAGGGCGGAAAACAGAGGGGCTGAAACAGAGGGCGAGAAACAGAGGGGCTGAAACAGAGGGGCTGAAACAGAGTGGCTGAAACAGAGGGGCTGAAACAGAGGGGCTGGAACAGACGGGAGAAACAGAGGGGCTGAAACAGAGGGGCTGAATCAGAGGGGCTGAAACAGAGGACGAGAAACAGAGGGGCGGAAACAGAGGGCGAGAAATAGAGGTGCTGAAACAGAGGGGCTGATTCAGACGGGCTGATTCAGAGGGGCTGATTCAGAGGGGCTGAATCAGAGGGGCTCAAAAAGAGGGCGAGAAACAGAGGGGCTGAAACAGTGGGGCTGAATCAGAGGGGATGAATCAGAGGGGATGAAACAGAGGGGCTGAAACAGAGGGGCTGAAACAGAGGGCGAAAAACAGAGGGCGAGAAACAGAGGGACTGAAACAGAGGGACTGAAACAGCGGTGCTGTAACAGAGGGCGAGAAACAGAGGGGCTGAAACAGAGGGGCTGAATGAGTGGGGCTGAATCAGAGGGGCTGAATCAGAGGGGCTGAAACAGAGGGTGAAAAACAGAGGGGCTGAAACAGAGGGGCTCAAACAGATGGGCTGAAACAGAGGGCGAGAAATATAGCGGCTGAATCAGAGGGGCTAAATCAGGGGGGTTGAATCAGAGGGGCTGAAACAGCGGGGCTGAATCAGTGGGGCTGAAAGAGAGGGCGTGAAACAGAGGGGCTGAAACAGAGGGGCTGAAACAGAGGGGCTGAAACAGAGGGCGAGAAACAGAGGGGCTGAAACAGAGGGGCTGAAACAGAGGGGCTGAAACATAGGTGCTGAATCAGAGGGGCTGATCCAGAGGGGCTGAAACAGAGGGGCTGAATCAGCGGGGCTGAAACAGAGGGCGAGAAACAGAGTTGCTCAAACAGAGGGGCTGAAACAGAGTGGCTGAAACATAGGGGCTGAAACAGAGGGGCTGGAACAGAGGGGCTGAAACAGAGGGGGAGAAACAGAGGAGCTGAAACAGAGGGGCTGAAACAGAGGGGCTGAAACAGAGGGGCTGAAACAGAGGACGAGAAACAGAGGGGCTGAAACAGAGGGGCTGAAACAGAGGGGCTGAAACTGAGGGGCTGAATCAGACGGGCTGAAACAGAGGGGCTGAAATAGAAGGGCTGAAACAGAGGGGCTGAAACAGAGGGCGAGAAACAGAGGGGCTGAATCAGAGGGGCTGAATCAGAGGGGCTGAAACAGAGGGGCTGAAACAGAGGGCGTGAAACAGAGGGGCTGAAACAGAGGGCCTGAAACAGAGGGGCTGAAACAGAGGGACTAAAACAGAGGGGCTGATACAGAGGGCGTGAAACAGAGGGGCTGAAACAGAGGGCGAGAAACAGAGGGGCTGAAACAGAGGGCGAGAAACAGAGGGGCTGAAACAGAGGGACTGAAACAGAGGGGCTGATACAGAGGGCGTGAAACAGAGGGGCTGAAACAGAGGGCGAGAAACAGAGGGGCTGAAACAGAGGGGCTGAAACAGCGGGACTGAAACAGAGGGCGAGAAACAGAGAGGCTGAAACAGAGGGCGAGAAACAGAGGGGCTGAAACAGAGGGCGAGAAACAGAGGGGCTGAAACATAGGGCGAGAAACAGAGGGGCTGAAACAGAGGGGCTGAAACAGAGGGGCTGAATCAGAGGGGCTGAAACAGAGGACGAGAAACAGAGGGGCGGAAACAGAGGGCGAGAAATAGAGGTGCTGAAACAGAGGGGCTGAAAAAGAGGGGCTGATTCAGAGGGGCTGATTCAGAGGGGCTGAATCAGAGGGGCTCAAGCAGAGGGCGAGAAACAGAGGGGCTGAAACAGTGGGGCTGAATCAGAGGGGATGAATCAGAGGGGCTGAAACAGAGGGGCTGAAACAGAGGGCGTGAAACAGAGGGGCTGAAACAGAGGGGCTGAAACAGAGGGGCTGAAACAGAGGGACTAAAACAGAGGGGCTGATACAGAGGGCGTGAAACAGAGTGGCTGAAACAGACGGCGAGTAACAGAGGGGCTGAAACAGAGGGCGAGAAACAGAGGGGCTGAAACAGAGGGACTGAAACAGTGGGGCTGATACAGAGGGCGTGAAACAGAGGGGCTGAAACAGAGGGCGAGAAACAGAGGGGCTGAAACAGAGGGGCTGAAACAGCGGGACCTAAACAGAGGGCGAGAAACAGAGAGGCTGAAACAGAGGGCGAGAAACAGAGGGGCTGAAACAGAGGGGCTGAAACAGAGGGCAAGAAACAGAGGGGCTGAAACAGAGTGCGAGAAACAGAGAGGTTTAAACAGAGGGTCTGAAACAGAGGGGCTGAAACAGAAGGGTGAATCAGAGGGATTGATTCAGAGGGGCTGAAACAGAGGGGCTGAATCAGCGTGGCTGAAACAGAGGGCGAGAAACAGAGGGGCTGAAACAGAGGGCGAGAGACAGAGGGGCAGAATCAGAGGGCGAGAAACAGAGGGGCTGAAAAAGAGGGGCTGAAACAGAGGGCGAGAAACAGAGGGGCTGTAACAGAGGACGAGAAACAGAGGGGCTGAAACAGATGGGCTGAAACAGAGGGGCTGAAACAGAGGGGCTGAAACAGAGGGGCTGGAACAGAGGGCGAGAAACAGAGGGGCTGAAACAGAGGGCGAGAAACAGAGGGGCTGAAACAGAGGGCGAGAAACAGAGGGGTTGAATCAGAGGGGCTGAAACAGAGGGTGAGAAACAGAGTGGCTGAAACAGACGGGCTGATACAGAGGGGCTGAAAAAGAGGGCGGAAAACAGAGGGGCTGAAACAGAGGGCGAGAAACAGAGGGGCTGAAACAGAGGGGCTGAAACAGAGGGGCTGAAACAGAGTGGCTGAAACAGAGGGGCTGAAACAGAGGGGCTGGAACAGACGGGGAGAAACAGAGGGGCTGAAACAGAGGGGCTGAATCAGAGGGGCTGAAACAGAGGACGAGAAACAGAGGGGCGGAAACAGAGGGCGAGAAATAGAGGTGCTGAAACAGAGGGGCTGAAAAAGAATGGCTGATTCAGAGGGGCTGATTCAGAGGGGCTGAATTAGAGGGGCTCAAACAGAGGGCGAGAAACAGAGGGGCTGAAACAGTGGGGCTGAATCAGAGGGGATGAATCAGAGGGGATGAAACAGAGGGGCTGAAACAGCGGTGCTGAAACAGAGGGCGAGAAACAGAGGGGCTGAAACAGAGGGCGAGAAACAGAGGGGCTGAAACAGAGGGGCTGAATGAGTGGGGCTGAATCAGTGGGGCTGAATCAGAGGGGCTGAAACAGAGGGTGAGAAACAGAGGGGCTGAAACAGAGGGGCTCAAACAGATGGGCTGAAACAGAGGGCGAGAAATAGAGGGGCTGAATCAGAGGGGCTAAATCAGAGGGGCTGAATCAGAGGGGCTGAAACAGCGGGGCTGAATCAGAGGGGCTGAAACAGAGGGCGAGAAACAGAGGGGCTGAAACATTGGGGGGAGAAACAGAGGGGCTGAAACAGAGGGCGAGAAACAGAGGGGCTGAAACAGAGGGGCTGAATCAGAGGGGCTGAAACATAGGTGCTGTATCAGAGGGGCTGATCCAGAGGGGCTGAAACAGAGGGGCTGAAACAGAGGGGCTGAATCAGCGGGGCTGAAACAGAGGGCGAGAAACAGAAATGCTCAAACAGAGGGGCTGAAACAGAGTGGCTGAAACATAGGGGCTGAAAAAGAGGGGCTGGAACAGAGGGGCTGGAACAGAGGGGGAGAAACAGAGGGGCTGAATCAGAGGGGCTGAAACAGAGGGTGAGAAACAGAGGGGCTGAAACAGAGGGGCTGAAACAGAGGGGCTGAAACTGAGGGGCTGAATCAGAGGGGCTGAATCAGAGGGGCTGAAACAGAGGGCGAGAAACAGAGGGGCTGAAACAGAGGGCGAGAAACAGAGGGGCTGAAACAGAGGGGCTGAAACAGAGCCCGAGAAACAGAGGGGCTGAAAATGAGGGGTGGGAAACAGAGGGGCTGAATCAGAGGGGCTGAATGAGTGGGGCTGAATCAGAGGGGCAGAATCAGAGGGGCTGAAACAGAGGGGCTGAAACAGAGGTGCTGAAACAGAGGGGCTGAAACAGATGGCGAGAAACAGAGGGGCTGAATCAGAGGGGCAAAATCAGAGGGGCTGAATCAGAGGGGCTGAAACAGAGGGGCTGAATCAGAGGGGCTGAAACAGAGGGCGAGAAACAGAGGGGCTGAAACAAAGGGCGAGAAACAGAGGGGCTGAAACAGAGGGCGAGAAACAGAGGGGCTGAAACAGAGGGGCTGAAACAGAGGGGCTGAAACAGAGGGGCTGAATCAGAGGGGCTGATTCAGAGGGGCTGAAACAGAGGGGCTGAATCAGCGGGGCTGAAACAGAGGGCGAGAAACTGAGGGGCTGAAACAGAGGGCGAGAAACAGAGGGGCAGAAACAGAGGGCGAGAAACAGAGGGGCTGAAACAGAGGGGCTGAAACAGAGGGCGAGAAACAGAGGGGCTGAAACAGAGGGCTAGAAACAGAGGGGCTGAAACAGAGGGCGAGAAACAGAGGGGCTGAAACAGAGGGCGAGAAACAGAGGGGCTGAAACAGAGGGGCTGAAATAGAAGGGCTGAAACAGAGGGGCTGAAACAGAGGGCGAGAAACAGAGGGGCTGAATCAGAGGGGCTGAATCAGAGGGGCTGAAACAGAGGGGCTGAAACAGAGGGCGTGAAACAGAGGGGCTGAAACAGAGGGCCTGAAACAGAGGGGCTGAAACAGAGGGACTAAAACAGAGGGGCTGATACAGAGGGCATGAAACAGAGGGGCTGAAACAGAGGGCGAGAAACAGAGGGGCTGAAACAGAGGGCGAGAAACAGAGGGGCTGAAACAGAGGGACTGAAACAGAGGGGCTGATACAGAGGGCGTGAAACAGAGGGGCTGAAACAGAGGGCGAGAAACAGAGGGGCTCAAACAGAGGGGCTGAAACAGCGGGACTGAAACAGAGGGCGAGAAACAGAGAGGCTGAAACAGAGGGCGAGAAACAGAGGGGCTGAAACAGAGGGCGAGAAACAGAGGGGCTGAAACATAGGGCGAGAAACAGAGGGGCTGAAACAGAGAGGCTGAAACAGAGGGCAAGAAACAGAGGGGCTGAAACAGAGTGCGAGAAACAGAGGGGTTTAAACAGAGGGTCTGAAACAGAGGGGCTGAAACAGAAGGGTGAATCAGAGGGATTGATTCAGAGGGGCTGAAACAGAGGGGCTGAATCAGCGTGGCTGAAACAGAGGGCGAGAAACAGAGGGGCTGAAACAGAGGGCGAGAGACAGAGGGGCAGAATCAGAGGGCGAGAAACAGAGGGGCTGAAAAAGAGGGGCTGAAACAGAGGGCGAGAAACAGAGGGGCTGTAACAGAGGACGAGAAACAGAGGCGCTGAAACAGATGGGCTGAAACAGAGGGGCTGAAACAGAGGGGCTGAAACAGAGGGGCTGGAACAGAGGGCGAGAAACAGAGGGGCTGAAACAGAGGGCGAGAAACAGAGCGGCTGAAACAGAGGGCGAGAAACAGAGGGGTTGAATCAGAGGGGATGAAACAGAGGGTGAGAAACAGAGGGGCTGAAACAGACGGGCTGATACAGAGGGGCTGAAAAAGAGGGCGGAAAACAGAGGGGCTGAAAGAGAGCGAGAAACAGAGGGGCTGAAACAGAGGGGCTGAAACAGAGGGGCTGGAACAGAGGGGCTGAAACAGAGGGGCTGGAACAGAGGGCGAGAAACAGAGGGGCTGGAACAGAGGGCGAGAAACAGAGGGGCTGAAACAGAGGGCGAGAAACAGAGGGGTTGAATCAGAGGGGCTGAAACAGAGGGTGAGAAACAGAGGGGCTGAAACAGAGGGCGAGAAACAGAGTGGCTGAAACAGACGGGCTGATACAGAGGGGCTGAAAAAGAGGGCGGAAAACAGAGGGGCTGAAACAGAGGGCGAGAAACAGAGGGGCTGAAACAGAGGGGCTGAAACAGAGGGGCTGAAACAGAGGGGCTGAATCAGAGGGGCTGAAACAGAGGACGAGAAACAGAGGGGCGGAAACAGAGGGCGAGAAATAGAGGTACTGAAACAGAGGGGCTGAAAAAGAGGGGCTGATTCAGAGGGGCTGATTCAGAGGGGCTGAATCAGAGGGGCTCAAACAGAGGGCGAGAAACAGAGGGGCTGAAACAGTGGGGCTGAATCAGAGGGGATGAATCAGAGGGGATGAAACAGAGGGGCTGAAACAGAGGGCGTGAAACAGAGGGCGAAAAAAAAAGGCGAGAAACAGAGGGACTGAAACAGAGGGACTGAAACAGCGGTGCTGTAACAGAGGGCGAGAAACAGAGGGGCTGAAACAGAGGGCGAGAAACAGAGGGGCTGAAACAGAGGGGCTGAATGAGTGGGGCTGAATCAGAGGGGCTGAATCAGCGGGGCTGAAACAGAGGGTGAGAAACAGAGGGGCTGAAACAGAGGGGCTCAAACAGATGGGCTGAAACAGAGGGCGAGAAATAGAGGGGCTGAATCAGAGGGGCTAAATCAGAGGGGCTGAATCAGAGGGGCTGAAACAGCGGGGCTGAATCAGAGGGGCTGAAACAGAGGGCGAGAAACAGAGGGGCTGAAACATAGGGGGAGAAACAGAGGGGCTGAAACAGAGGGCGAGAAACAGAGGGGCTGAAACAGAGGGGCTGAAACAGAGGGGCTGAAACATAGGTGCTGAATCAGAGGGGCTGATCCAGAGGGGCTGAAACAGAGGGGCTGAAACAGAGGGGCGGAATCAGCGGGGCTGAAACAGAGGGCGAGAAACAGAGTTGCTCAAACAGAGGGGCTGAAACAGAGTGGCTGAAACATAGGGGCTGAAACAGAGGGGCTGGAACAGATGGGGAGAAACAGAGGGGCTGAATCAGAGGGGCTGAAACAGAGGGCGAGAAACAGAGGGGCTGAAACAGAGGGGCTGAAACAGAGGGGCTGAAACTGAGGGGCTGAATCAGAGGGGCTGAATCAGAGGGGCTGAAACAGAGGGCGAGAAACAGAGGGGCTGAAACAGAGGGCGAGAAACAGAGGGGCTGAAACAGAGGGGCTGAAACAGAGGGGCTGAAACAGAGGGCGAGAAACAGAGGGGCTGAAACAGAGGGCGAGAAACAGAGGGGCTGAAACAGAGGGCGAGAAACAGAGGGGTTGCATCAGAGGGGCTGAAACAGAGGGTGAGAAACAGAGGGGCTGAAACAGAGGGCGAGAAACAGAGTGGCTGAAACAGATGGGCTGATACAGAGGGGCTGAAAAAGAGGGCGGAAAACAGAGGGGCTGAAACAGAGGGCGAGAAACAGAGGGGCTGAAACAGAGGGGCTGAAACAGAGGGGCTGAAACAGAGTGGCTGAAACAGAGGGGCTGAAACAGAGGGGCTGGAACAGACGGGGAGAAACAGAGGGGCTGAAACAGAGGGGCTGAATCAGAGGGGCTGAAACAGAGGGTGAGAAACAGAGGGGCGGAAACAGAGGGCGAGAAATAGAGGTGCTGAAACAGAGGGGCTGAAAAAGAGGGGCTGATTCAGAGGGGCTGATTCAGAGGGGCTGAATCAGAGGGGCTCAAACAGAGGGCGAGAAACAGAGGGGCTGAAACAGTGGGGCTGAATCAGAGGGGATGAATCAGAGGGGATGAAACAGAGGGGCTGAAACAGAGGGGCTGAAACAGAGGGCGAAAAACAGAGGGCGAGAAACAGAGGGACTGAAACAGAGGGACTGAAACAGCGGTGCTGTAACAGAGGGCGAGAAACAGAGGGGCTGAAACAGAGGGCGAGAAACAGAGGGGCTGAAACAGAGGGGCTGAATGAGTGGGGCTGAATCAGAGGGGCTGAATCAGAGGGGCTGAAACAGAGGGTGAGAAACAGAGGGGCTGAAACAGAGGGGCTCAAACAGATGGGCTGAAACAGAGGGCGAGAAACAGAGGGGCTGAATCGGAGGGGCTAAATCAGAGGGGCTGAATCAGAGGGGCTGAAACAGCGGGGCTGAATCAGAGGGGCTGAAACAGAGGGCGAGAAACAGAGGGGCTGAAACATAGGGGGAGAAACAGAGGGGCTGAAACAGAGGGCGAGAAACAGAGGGGCTGAAACAGAGGGGCTGAATCAGAGGGGCTGAAACATAGGTGCTGAATCAGAGGGGCTGATCCAGAGGGGCTGAAACAGAGGGGCTGAAAGAGAGGGGCTGAATCAGCGGGGCTGAAACAGAGGGCGGGAAACAGAGTTGCTCAAACAGAGGGGCTGAAACAGAGGGGCACGAACAGAGGGGCTGGAACAGAGGGGGAGAAACAGAGGGGCTGAATCAGAGGGGCTGAAACAGAGGGCGAGAAACAGAGGGGCTGAAACTGAGGGGCTGAAACAGAGGGGCTGAAACAGAGGGGCTGAATCAGAGGAGCTGAATCAGAGGGGCTGAAACAGAGGGCGAGAAACAGAGGGGCTGAAACAGAGGGCGAGAAACAGAGGGGCTGAAACAGAGGGGCTGAAACAGAGGGGCTGAAACAGAGGGCGAGAAACAGAGGGGCTGAAAATGAGGGGTGGGAAACAGAGGGGCTGAATCAGAGGGGCTGAATGAGTGGGGCTGAATCAGAGGGGCAGATTCAGAGGGGCTGAATCAGAGGGGCTGAAACAGAGGTGCTGAAACAGAGGGGCTGAAACAGATGGCGAGAAACAGAGGGGCTGAATCAGAGGGGCAAAATCAGAGGGGCTGAATCAGAGGGGCTGAAACAGAGGGGCTGAATCAGAGGGGCTGAAACAGAGGGCGAGAAACAGAGGGGCTGAAACAAAGGGCGAGAAACAGAGGGGCTGAATCGGAGGGGCTAAATCAGAGGGGCTGAATCAGAGGGGCTGAAACAGCGGGGCTGAATCAGAGGGGCTGAAACAGAGGGCGAGAAACAGAGGGGCTGAAACATAGGGGGAGAAACAGAGGGGCTGAAACAGAGGGCGAGAAACAGAGGGGCTGAAACAGAGGGGCTGAATCAGAGGGGCTGAAACATAGGTGCTGAATCAGAGGGGCTGATCCAGAGGGGCTGAAACAGAGGGGCTGAAAGAGAGGGGCTGAATCAGCGGGGCTGAAACAGAGGGCGGGAAACAGAGTTGCTCAAACAGAGGGGCTGAAACAGAGGGGCACGAACAGAGGGGCTGGAACAGAGGGGGAGAAACAGAGGGGCTGAATCAGAGGGGCTGAAACAGAGGGCGAGAAACAGAGGGGCTGAAACTGAGGGGCTGAAACAGAGGGGCTGAAACAGAGGGGCTGAATCAGAGGAGCTGAATCAGAGGGGCTGAAACAGAGGGCGAGAAACAGAGGGGCTGAAACAGAGGGCGAGAAACAGAGGGGCTGAAACAGAGGGGCTGAAACAGAGGGGCTGAAACAGAGGGCGAGAAACAGAGGGGCTGAAAATGAGGGGTGGGAAACAGAGGGGCTGAATCAGAGGGGCTGAATGAGTGGGGCTGAATCAGAGGGGCAGAATCAGAGGGGCTGAATCAGAGGGGCTGAAACAGAGGTGCTGAAACAGAGGGGCTGAAACAGATGGCGAGAAACAGAGGGGCTGAATCAGAGGGGCAAAATCAGAGGGGCTGAATCAGAGGGGCTGAAACAGAGGGGCTGAATCAGAGGGGCTGAAACAGAGGGCGAGAAACAGAGGGGCTGAAACAAAGGGCGAGAAACAGAGGGGCTGAAACAGAGGGCGAGAAACAGAGGGGCTGAAACAGAGGGGCTGAAACAGAGGGGCTGAAACAGAGGGGCTGAATCAGAGGGGCTGATTCAGAGGGGCTGAAACAGAGGGGCTGAATCAGCGGGGCTGAAACAGAGGGCGAGAAACTGAGGGGCTGAAACAGAGGGCGAGAAACAGAGGCGCAGAAACAGAGGGCGAGAAACAGAGGGGCTGAAACAGAGGGGCTGAAACAGAGGGCGAGAAACAGAGGGGTTGCATCAGAGGGGCTGAAACAGAGGGTGAGAAACAGAGGGGCTGAAACAGAGGGCGAGAAACAGAGTGGCTGAAACAGATGGGCTGATACAGAGGGGCTGAAAAAGAGGGCGGAAAACAGAGGGGCTGAAACAGAGGGCGAGAAACAGAGGGGCTGAAACAGAGGGGCTGAAACAGAGGGGCTGAAACAGAGTGGCTGAAACAGAGGGGCTGAAACAGAGGGGCTGGAACAGACGGGGAGAAACAGAGGGGCTGAAACAGAGGGGCTGAATCAGAGGGGCTGAAACAGAGGGTGAGAAACAGAGGGGCGGAAACAGAGGGCGAGAAATAGAGGTGCTGAAACAGAGGGGCTGAAAAAGAGGGGCTGATTCAGAGGGGCTGATTCAGAGGGGCTGAATCAGAGGGGCTCAAACAGAGGGCAAGAAACAGAGGGGCTGAAACAGTGGGGCTGAATCAGAGGGGATGAATCAGAGGGGATGAAACAGAGGGGCTGAAACAGAGGGGCTGAAACAGAGGGCGAAAAACAGAGGGCGAGAAACAGAGGGACTGAAACAGAGGGACTGAAACAGCGGTGCTGTAACAGAGGGCGAGAAACAGAGGGGCTGAAACAGAGGGCGAGAAACAGAGGGGCTGAAACAGAGGGGCTGAATGAGTGGGGCTGAATCAGAGGGGCTGAATCAGAGGGGCTGAAACAGAGGGTGAGAAACAGAGGGGCTGAAACAGAGGGGCTCA
Organism: Chiloscyllium punctatum; assembly: GCF_047496795.1. Taxonomy (NCBI): domain Eukaryota; kingdom Metazoa; phylum Chordata; class Chondrichthyes; order Orectolobiformes; family Hemiscylliidae; genus Chiloscyllium; species Chiloscyllium punctatum. Next base: position 171,853 of record NW_027309805.1, on the reverse strand, counting down.
AACAGATGGGCTGAAACAGAGGGCGAGAAATAGAGGGGCTGAAACAGAGGGGCTCAAACAGATGGGCTGAATCAGAGGGGCTGAAACAGCGGGGCTGAATCAGAGGGGCTGAAACAGAGGGCGAGAAACAGAGGGGCTGAAACATAGGGGGAGAAACAGAGGGGCTGAAACAGAGGGCGAGAAACAGAGGGGCTGAAACAGAGGGGCTGAAACAGAGGGGCTGAAACATAGGTGCTGAATCAGAGGGGCTGATCCAGAGGGGCTGAAACAGAGGGGCTGAAAGAGAGGGGCTGAATCAGCGGGGCTGAAACAGAGGGCGGGAAACAGAGTTGCTCAAACAGAGGGGCTGAAACAGAGGGGCACGAACAGAGGGGCTGGAACAGAGGGGGAGAAACAGAGGGGCTGAATCAGAGGGGCTGAAACAGAGGGCGAGAAACAGAGGGGCTGAAACAGAGGGGCTGAAACAGAGGGGCTGAAACAGAGGGTCTGAATCAGAGGGGCTGAATCAGAGGGGCTGAAACAGAGGGCGAGAAACAGAGGGGCTGAAACAGAGGGCGAGAAACAGAGGGGCTGAAACAGAGGGGCTGAAACAGAGGGGCTGAAACAGAGGGGCTGAAAATGAGGGGTGGGAAACAGAGGGGCTGAATCAGAGGGGCTGAATGAGTGGGGCTGAATCAGAGGGGCAGAATCAGAGGGGCTGAATCAGAGGGGCTGAAACAGAGGTGCTGAAACAGAGGGGCTGAAACAGATGGCGAGAAACAGAGGGGCTGAATCAGAGGGGCAAAATCAGAGGGGCTGAATCAGAGGGGCTGAAACAGAGGGGCTGAATCAGAGGGGCTGAAACAGAGGGCGAGAAACAGAGGGGCTGAAACAAAGGGCGAGAAACAGAGGGGCTGAAACAGAGGGCGAGAAACAGAGGGGCTGAAACAGAGGGGCTGAAACAGAGGGGCTGAAACAGAGGGGCTGAATCAGAGGGGCTGATTCAGAGGGGCTGAAACAGAGGGCGAGAAACAGAGGGGCTGAAACAGAGGGCGAGAAACAGAGGGGCTGAAACAGAGGGGCTGAAACAGAGGGGCTGAAACAGAGGGCGAGAAACAGAGGGGCTGAAAATGAGGGGTGGGAAACAGAGGGGCTGAATCAGAGGGGCTGAATGAGTGGGGCTGAATCAGAGGGGCAGAATCAGAGGGGCTGAATCAGAGGGGCTGAAACAGAGGGGCTGAATCAGAGGGGCTGAAACAGAGGGCGAGAAACAGAGGGGCTGAAACAAAGGGCGAGAAACAGAGGGGCTGAAACAGAGGGCGAGAAACAGAGGGGCTGAAACAGAGGGGCTGAAACAGAGGGGCTGAAACAGAGGGGCTGAATCAGAGGGGCTGATTCAGAGGGGCTGAAACAGAGGGGCTGAATCAGCGGGGCTGAAACAGAGGGCGAGAAACTGAGGGGCTGAAACAGAGGGCGAGAAACAGAGGCGCAGAAACAGAGGGCGAGAAACAGAGGGGCTGAAACAGAGGGGCTGAAACAGAGGGCGAGAAACAGAGGGGCTGAAACAGAGGGCTAGAAACAGAGGGGCTGAAACAGAGGGCGAGAAACAGAGGGGCTGAAACAGAGGGCGAGAAACAGAGGGGCTGAAACAGAGGGACTGAAACAGTGGGGCTGATACAGAGGGCGTGAAACAGAGGGGCTGAAACAGAGGGCGAGAAACAGAGGGGCTGAAACAGAGGGGCTGAAACAGCGGGACCTAAACAGAGGGCGAGAAACAGAGAGGCTGAAACAGAGGGCGAGAAACAGAGGGGCTGAAACAGAGGGGCTGAAACAGAGGGCAAGAAACAGAGGGGCTGAAACAGAGTGCGAGAAACAGAGAGGTTTAAACAGAGGGTCTGAAACAGAGGGGCTGAAACAGAAGGGTGAATCAGAGGGATTGATTCAGAGGGGCTGAAACAGAGGGGCTGAATCAGCGTGGCTGAAACAGAGGGCGAGAAACAGAGGGGCTGAAACAGAGGGCGAGAGACAGAGGGGCAGAATCAGAGGGCGAGAAACAGAGGGGCTGAAAAAGAGGGGCTGAAACAGAAGGCGAGAAACAGAGGGGCTGTAACAGAGGACGAGAAACAGAGTGGCTGAAACAGATGGGCTGAAACAGAGGGGCTGAAACAGAGGGGCTGAAACAGAGGGGCTGGAACAGAGGGCGAGAAACAGAGGGGCTGAAACAGAGGGCGAGAAACAGAGGGGCTGAAACAGAGGGCGAGAAACAGAGGGGTTGAATCAGAGGGGCTGAAACAGAGGGTGAGAAACAGAGGGGCTGAAACAGAGGGCGAGAAACAGAGTGGCTGAAACAGACGGGCTGATACAGAGGGGCTGAAAAAGAGGGCGGAAAACAGAGGGGCTGAAACAGAGGGCGAGAAACAGAGGGGCTGAAACAGAGGGGCTGAAACAGAGGGGCTGAAACAGAGTGGCTGAAACAGAGGGGCTGAAACAGAGGGGCTGGAACAGACGGGGAGAAACAGAGGGGCTGAAACAGAGGGGCTGAATCAGAGGGGCTGAAACAGAGGACGAGAAACAGAGGGGCGGAAACAGAGGGCGAGAAATAGAGGTGCTGAAACAGAGGGGCTGAAAAAGAGGGGCTGATTCAGAGGGGCTGATTCAGAGGGGCTGAATCAGAGGGGCTCAAACAGAGGGCGAGAAACAGAGGGGCTGAAACAGTGGGGCTGAATCAGAGGGGATGAATCAGAGGGGATGAAACAGAGGGGCTGAAACAGAGGGGCTGAAACAGAGGGCGAAAAACAGAGGGCGAGAAACAGAGGGACTGAAACAGAGGGACTGAAACAGCGGTGCTGTAACAGAGGGCGAGAAACAGAGGGGCTGAAACAGAGGGCGAGAAACAGAGGGGCTGAAACAGAGGGGCTGAATGAGTGGGGCTGAATCAGAGGGGCTGAATCAGAGGGGCTGAAACAGAGGGTGAGAAACAGAGGGGCTGAAACAGAGGGGCTCAAACAGATGGGCTGAAACAGAGGGCGAGAAATAGAGGGGCTGAATCAGAGGGGCTAAATCAGAGGGGCTGAATCAGAGGGGCTGAAACAGCGGGGCTGAATCAGAGGGGCTGAAACAGAGGGCGAGAAACAGAGGGGCTGAAACATTGGGGGGAGAAACAGAGGGGCTGAAACAGAGGGCGAGAAACAGAGGGGCTGAAACAGAGGGGCTGAATCAGAGGGGCTGAAACATAGGTGCTGAATCAGAGGGGCTGATCCAGAGGGGCTGAAACAGAGGGGCTGAAACAGAGGGGCTGAATCAGCGGGGCTGAAACAGAGGGCGAGAAACAGAAATGCTCAAACAGAGGGGCTGAAACAGAGTGGCTGAAACATAGGGGCTGAAAAAGAGGGGCTGGAACAGAGGGGCTGGAACAGAGGGGGAGAAACAGAGGGGCTGAATCAGAGGGGCTGAAACAGAGGGTGAGAAACAGAGGGGCTGAAACAGAGGGGCTGAAACAGAGGGGCTGAAACTGAGGGGCTGAATCAGAGGGGCTGAATCAGAGGGGCTGAAACAGAGGGCGAGAAACAGAGGGGCTGAAACAGAGGGCGAGAACCAGAGGGGCTGAAACAGAGGGGCTGAAACAGAGGCCGAGAAACAGAGGGGCTGAAAATGAGGGGTGGGAAACAGAGGGGCTGAATCAGAGGGGCTGAATGAGTGGGGCTGAATCAGAGGGGCAGAATCAGAGGGGCTGAAACAGAGGGGCTGAAACAGAGGTGCTGAAACAGAGGGGCTGAAACAGATGGCGAGAAACAGAGGGGCTGAATCAGAGGGGCAAAATCAGAGGGGCTGAATCAGAGGGGCTGAAACAGAGGGGCTGAATCAGAGGGGCTGAAACAGAGGGCGAGAAACAGAGGGGCTGAAACAAAGGGCGAGAAACAGAGGGGCTGAAACAGAGGGCGAGAAACAGAGGGGCTGAAACAGAGGGGCTGAAACAGAGGGGCTGAAACAGAGGGGCTGAATCAGAGGGGCTGATTCAGAGGGGCTGAAACAGAGGGGCTGAATCAGCGGGGCTGAAACAGAGGGCGAGAAACTGAGGGGCTGAAACAGAGGGCGAGAAACAGAGGGGCAGAAACAGAGGGCGAGAAACAGAGGGGCTGAAACAGAGGGGCTGAAACAGAGGGCGAGAAACAGAGGGGCTGAAACAGAGGGTTGGAAACAGAGGGGCTGAAACAGAGGGCGAGAAACAGAGGGGCTGAAACAGAGGGCGAGAAACAGAGGGGCTGAAACAGAGGGGCTGAAATAGAAGGGCTGAAACAGAGGGGCTGAAACAGAGGGCGAGAAACAGAGGGGCTGAATCAGAGGGGCTGAATCAGAGGGGCTGAAACAGAGGGGCTGAAACAGAAGGCGTGAAACAGAGGGGCTGAAACAGAGGGCCTGAAACAGAGGGGCTGAAACAGAGGGACTAAAACAGAGGGGCTGATACAGAGGGCGTGAAACAGAGGGGCTGAAACAGAGGGCGAGAAACAGAGGGGCTGAAACAGAGGGCGAGAAACAGAGGGGCTGAAACAGAGGGACTGAAACAGAGGGGCTGATACAGAGGGCGTGAAACAGAGGGGCTGAAACAGAGGGCGAGAAACAGAGGGGCTGAAACAGAGGGGCTGAAACAGCGGGACTGAAACAGAGGGCGAGAAACAGAGAGGCTGAAACAGAGGGCGAGAAACAGAGGGGCTGAAACATAGGGCGAGAAACAGAGGGGCTGAAACAGAGAGGCTGAAACAGAGGGCAAGAAACAGAGGGGCTGAAACAGAGTGCGAGAAACAGAGGGGTTTAAACAGAGGGTCTGAAACAGAGGGGCTGAAACAGAAGGGTGAATCAGAGGGATTGATTCAGAGGGGCTGAAACAGAGGGGCTGAATCAGCGTGGCTGAAACAGAGGGCGAGAAACAGAGGGGCTGAAACAGAGGGCGAGAGACAGAGGGGCAGAATCAGAGGGCGAGAAACAGAGGGGCTGAAAAAGAGGGGCTGAAACAGAGGGCGAGAAACAGAGGGGCTGTAACAGAGGACGAGAAACAGAGGGGCTGAAACAGATGGGCTGAAACAGAGGGGCTGAAACAGAGGGGCTGAAACAGAGGGGCTGGAACAGAGGGCGAGAAACAGAGGGGCTGAAACAGAGGGCGAGAAACAGAGCGGCTGAAACAGAGGGCGAGAAACAGAGGGGTTGAATCAGAGGGGATGAAACAGAGGGTGAGAAACAGAGGGGCTGAAACAGAGGGCGAGAAACAGAGTGGCTGAAACAGACGGGCTGATACAGAGGGGCTGAAAAAGAGGGCGGAAAACAGAGGGGCTGAAAGAGAGCGAGAAACAGAGGGGCTGAAACAGAGGGGCTGAAACAGAGGGGCTGGAACAGAGGGCGAGAAACAGAGGGGCTGGAACAGAGGGCGAGAAACAGAGGGGCTGAAACAGAGGGCGAGAAACAGAGGGGTTGAATCAGAGGGGCTGAAACAGAGGGTGAGAAACAGAGGGGCTGAAACAGAGGGCGAGAAACAGAGTGGCTGAAACAGACGGGCTGATACAGAGGGGCTGAAAAAGAGGGCGGAAAACAGAGGGGCTGAAACAGAGGGCGAGAAACAGAGGGGCTGAAACAGAGGGGCTGAAACAGAGGGGCTGAAACAGAGGGGCTGAATCAGAGGGGCTGAAACAGAGGACGAGAAACAGAGGGGCGGAAACAGAGGGCGAGAAATAGAGGTACTGAAACAGAGGGGCTGAAAAAGAGGGGCTGATTCAGAGGGGCTGATTCAGAGGGGCTGAATCAGAGGGGCTCAAACAGAGGGCGAGAAACAGAGGGGCTGAAACAGTGGGGCTGAATCAGAGGGGATGAATCAGAGGGGATGAAACAGAGGGGCTGAAACAGAGGGCGTGAAACAGAGGGCGAAAAAAAAAGGCGAGAAACAGAGGGACTGAAACAGAGGGACTGAAACAGCGGTGCTGTAACAGAGGGCGAGAAACAGAGGGGCTGAAACAGAGGGCGAGAAACAGAGGGGCTGAAACAGAGGGGCTGAATGAGTGGGGCTGAATCAGAGGGGCTGAATCAGAGGGGCTGAAACAGAGGGTGAGAAACAGAGGGGCTGAAACAGAGGGGCTCAAACAGATGGGCTGAAACAGAGGGCGAGAAATAGAGGGGCTGAATCAGAGGGGCTAAATCAGAGGGGCTGAATCAGAGGGGCTGAAACAGCGGGGCTGAATCAGAGGGGCTGAAACAGAGGGCGAGAAACAGAGGGGCTGAAACATAGGGGGAGAAACAGAGGGGCTGAAACAGAGGGCGAGAAACAGAGGGGCTGAAACAGAGGGGCTGAAACAGAGGGGCTGAAACATAGGTGCTGAATCAGAGGGGCTGATCCAGAGGGGCTGAAACAGAGGGGCTGAAACAGAGGGGCTGAATCAGCGGGGCTGAAACAGAGGGCGAGAAACAGAGTTGCTCAAACAGAGGGGCTGAAACAGAGTGGCTGAAACATAGGGGCTGAAACAGAGGGGCTGGAACAGATGGGGAGAAACAGAGGGGCTGAATCAGAGGGGCTGAAACAGAGGGCGAGAAACAGAGGGGCTGAAACAGAGGGGCTGAAACAGAGGGGCTGAAACTGAGGGGCTGAATCAGAGGGGCTGAATCAGAGGGGCTGAAACAGAGGGCGAGAAACAGAGGGGCTGAAACAGAGGGCGAGAAACAGAGGGGCTGAAACAGAGGGGCTGAAACAGAGGGGCTGAAACAGAGGGCGAGAAACAGAGGGGCTGAAACAGAGGGCGAGAAACAGAGGGGCTGAAACAGAGGGCGAGAAACAGAGGGGTTGCATCAGAGGGGCTGAAACAGAGGGTGAGAAACAGAGGGGCTGAAACAGAGGGCGAGAAACAGAGTGGCTGAAACAGATGGGCTGATACAGAGGGGCTGAAAAAGAGGGCGGAAAACAGAGGGGCTGAAACAGAGGGCGAGAAACAGAGGGGCTGAAACAGAGGGGCTGAAACAGAGGGGCTGAAACAGAGTGGCTGAAACAGAGGGGCTGAAACAGAGGGGCTGGAACAGACGGGGAGAAACAGAGGGGCTGAAACAGAGGGGCTGAATCAGAGGGGCTGAAACAGAGGGTGAGAAACAGAGGGGCGGAAACAGAGGGCGAGAAATAGAGGTGCTGAAACAGAGGGGCTGAAAAAGAGGGGCTGATTCAGAGGGGCTGATTCAGAGGGGCTGAATCAGAGGGGCTCAAACAGAGGGCGAGAAACAGAGGGGCTGAAACAGTGGGGCTGAATCAGAGGGGATGAATCAGAGGGGATGAAACAGAGGGGCTGAAACAGAGGGGCTGAAACAGAGGGCGAAAAACAGAGGGCGAGAAACAGAGGGACTGAAACAGAGGGACTGAAACAGCGGTGCTGTAACAGAGGGCGAGAAACAGAGGGGCTGAAACAGAGGGCGAGAAACAGAGGGGCTGAAACAGAGGGGCTGAATGAGTGGGGCTGAATCAGAGGGGCTGAATCAGAGGGGCTGAAACAGAGGGTGAGAAACAGAGGGGCTGAAACAGAGGGGCTCAAACAGATGGGCTGAAACAGAGGGCGAGAAATAGAGGGGCTGAATCGGAGGGGCTAAATCAGAGGGACTGAATCAGAGGGGCTGAAACAGCGGGGCTGAATCAGAGGGGCTGAAACAGAGGGCGAGAAACAGAGGGGCTGAAACATAGGGGGAGAAACAGAGGGGCTGAAACAGAGGGCGAGAAACAGAGGGGCTGAAACAGAGGGGCTGAAACAGAGGGGCTGAAACATAGGTGCTGAATCAGAGGGGCTGATCCAGAGGGGCTGAAACAGAGGGGCTGAAAGAGAGGGGCTGAATCAGCGGGGCTGAAACAGAGGGCGGGAAACAGAGTTGCTCAAACAGAGGGGCTGAAACAGAGGGGCAGGAACAGAGGGGCTGGAACAGAGGGGGAGAAACAGAGGGGCTGAATCAGAGGGGCTGAAACAGAGGGCGAGAAACAGAGGGGCTGAAACAGAGGGGCTGAAACAGAGGGGCTGAAACAGAGGGGCTGAAACAGAGGGGCTGAAACAGAGGGGCTGAAACAGAGGGCGAGAAACAGAGGGGCTGAAAATGAGGGGTGGGAAACAGAGGGGCTGAATCAGAGGGGCTGAATGAGTGGGGCTGAATCAGAGGGGCAGAATCAGAGGGGCTGAATCAGAGGGGCTGAAACAGAGGTGCTGAAACAGAGGGGCTGAAACAGATGGCGAGAAACAGAGGGGCTGAATCAGAGGGGCAAAATCAGAGGGGCTGAATCAGAGGGGCTGAAACAGAGGGGCTGAATCAGAGGGGCTGAAACAGAGGGCGAGAAACAGAGGGGCTGAAATAGAGGGCGAGAAACAGAGGGGCTGAAACAGAGGGGCTGAAACAGAGGGGCTGAAACAGAGGGCGAGAAACAGAGGGGCTGAAACAGAGGGGCTGAATCAGAGGGGCTGAATCAGAGGGGCTGAAACAGAGGGGCTGAAACAGAGGGGCTGAAACAGATGGCGAGAAACAGAGGGGCTGAATCAGAGGGGCAAAATCAGAGGGGCTGAATCAGAGGGGCTGAAACAGAGGGGCTGAATCAGAGGGGCTGAAACAGAGGGCGAGAAACAGAGGGGCTGAAACAAAGGGCGAGAAACAGAGGGGCTGAAACAGAGGGCGAGAAACAGAGGGGCTGAAACAGAGGGGCTGAAACAGAGGGGCTGAAACAGAGGGGCTGAATCAGAGGGGCTGATTCAGAGGGGCTGAAACAGAGGGGCTGAATCAGCGGGGCTGAAACAGAGGGCGAGAAACTGAGGGGCTGAAACAGAGGGCGAGAAACAGAGGGGCAGAAACAGAGGGCGAGAAACAGAGGGGCTGAAACAGAGGGGCTGAAACAGAGGGCGAGAAACAGAGGGGCTGAAACAGAGGGCTAGAAACAGAGGGGCTGAAACAGAGGGCGAGAAACAGAGGGGCTGAAACAGAGGGCGAGAAACAGAGGGGCTGAAACAGAGGGGCTGAAACAGAGGGGCTGAATCAGAGGGGCTGAAACAGAGGGGCTGAATCAGAGGGGCTGAAACAGAGGGGCTGAAACAGAGAGCGAGAAACAGAGGGCGAGAAACAGAGGGCGAGGAACAGAGGGGCTGAAACAGAGAGGCTGAAACAGAGGGACTGAAACAGAGGGGCTGATACAGAGGGCGTGAAACAGAGGGGCTGAAACAGTGGGCGAGAAACAGAGGGGCTGAAACAGAGGGCGAGAAACAGAGGGGCTGAAACAGAGGGGCTGAAACAGCGGGACTGAAACAGAGGGCGAGAAACAGAGAGGCTGAAACAGAGGGCGAGAAACAGAGGGGCTGAAACAGAGGGCGAGAAACAGAGGGGCTGAAACATAGGGCGAGAAACTGAGGGGCTGAAACAGAGGGGCTGAAACAGAGGGCAAGAAACAGAGGGGCTGAAACAGAGGGTGAGAAACAGAGGGGCTGAAACAGAGGGCGAGAAACAGTGGGCGAGAAACAGAGGGACTGAAACAGAGGGACTGAAACAGAGGGGCTGAAACAGAGGGCGAGAAACAGAGGGGCTGAAACAGAGGGCGAGAAACAGAGGGGCTGAAACAGAGGGGCTGAATGAGTGGGGCTGAATCAGAGGGGCTGAATCAGAGGGGCTGAAACAGAGGGTGAGAAACAGAGGGGCTGAAACAGAGGGGCTGAAACAGATGGGCTGAAACAGAGGGCGAGAAACAGAGGGGCTGAATCAGAGGGGCTAAATCAGAGTGGCTGAATCAGAGGGGCTGAAACAGCGGGGCTGAATCAGAGGGGCGGAAACAAAAGGCGAGAAACAGAGGGGCTGAAACAGAGGGGCTGAAACAGAGGGCAAGAAACAGAGGGGCTGAAACAGAGGTGCTGGAACAGAGGGGGAGAAACAGAGGGGCTGAAACAGAGGGGCTGAATCAGAGGGGCTGAAACAGAGGGCAAGAAACAGAGGGGCTGAAACAGAGGGGCTGAAACAGAGGGCGAGAAACAGAGGGGCTGAAAGAGAGGGCGAGAAACAGAGGGGCTGAAACAGAGGGGCTGAATGAGTGGGGCTGAATCAGAGGGGCTGAATCAGAGGTGCTGAAACAGAGGGTGAGAAACAGAGGGGCTGAAACAGAGGGGCTGAAACAGATGGGCTGAAACAGAGGGCGAGAAACAGAGTGGCTGAATCAGAGGGGCTAAATCAGAGGGGCTGAATCAGAGGGGCTGAAACAGATGGGCTGAATCAGAGGGGCTGAAACAAAGGGCGAGAAACAGAGGGGCTGAAACAGAGGGGCTGAAACAGACGGGCTGAAACAGAGGGGCTGAACAGAGGGGCTGGAACAGAGGGGGAGAAACAGAGGGGCTGAAACAGAGGGGCTGAATCAGAGGGGCTGAAACAGAGGGCGAGAAACAGAGGGGCTGAAACAGAGGGCGAGAAACAGAGGGGCTGAAACAGAGGGGCTGAAACAGAGAGGCTGAATCAGAGGGGCTGATTCAGAGGGTCTGAATCAGAGGGGCTGAAAGAGAGGGCTGGAAACAGAGGGGCTGAAACAGAGGGCGAGAAACGGAGGGGCTGAAACAGAGGGCGAGAAACAGAGGGGCTGAAACAGAGGGGCTGAAACAGAGGGGTTGAAACAGAGGGGCTGAAACAGAGTGGCTGAAACAGAGGGGCTGAAACAGAGGGGCTGGAACAGAGGGCGAGAAACAGTGGGGCTGAAACAGAGGGCGAGAAACAGAGAGGCTGAAACAGAGGGGCTGAATCAGAGGGGCTGAAACAGAGGGGCTGAATCAAAGGGGCTGAATCAGAGGGGCTGAATCAGAGGGGCTGAAACAGAGGGCGAGAAACAGAGGGATTGAAACAGAGGGCGAGAAACAGAGGGGCTGAAAGAGAGGGGCTGAAACAGAGGAGCTAAAACAGAAGGGCTGAATCAGAGAGCGAGAAACAGAGGGGCTAAAACAGAGGGACTGAAACAGAGGGGCTAAATCAGAGTGGCAGAAACAAAGGGCGAGAAACAGAGGGGCTGAAACAGAGGGCGAGAAACAGAGGGGCTGAAACTGAGGGGCATAAACAGAGGGGCTGAAACAGAGGGGCAGAAACAGAGGGCGAGAAACAGAGGGGCTGAAACAGAGGGCGAGACGCAGAGGGGCTGATACAGAGGGCGAGAAACAGAGGGGCTGAAACAGAGGGGCTGAAATAGAAGGGCTGAAACAGAGGGGCTGAAACAGAGGGTGAGAAACAGAGGGGCTGAATCAGAGGGGCTGAATCAGAGGGGCTGAAACAGAGGGGGTGAAACAGAGGGCGTGAAACAGAGGGGCTGAAACAGAGGGGCTGAAACAGAGGGGCTGAAACAGAGGGACTAAAACAGAGGGTCTGATACAGAGGGCGTGAAACAGAGGGGCTGAAACAGAGAGCGAGAAACAGAGGGGCTGAAACAGAGGGCGAGAAACAGAGGGGCTGAAACAGAGGGACTGAAACAGAGGGGCTGATACAGAGGGCGTGAAACAGAGGGGCTGAAACAGAGGGCGAGAAACAGAGGGGCTGAAACAGAGGGGCTGAAACAGCGGGACTGAAACAGAGGGCGAGAAACAGAGGGGCTGAAACAGAGGGCGAGAAACAGAGGGGCTGAAAGAGAGGGGCTGAAACAGAGGGGCTAAAACAGAAGGGCTGAATCAGAGAGCGAGAAACAGAGGGGCTAAAACAGAGGGACTGAAACAGAGGGGCTAAATCAGAGTGGCAGAAACAGAGGGCGAGGAACAGAGGGGCTGAAACAGAGGGCGAGAAACAGAGGGGCTGAAACAGAGGGGCATAAACAGAGGGGCTGAAACAGAGGGGCAGAAACAGAGGGCGAGAAACAGAGGGGCTGAAACAGAGGGCGAGACGCAGAGGGGCTGATACAGAGGGCGAGAAACAGAGGGGCTGAAACAGAGGGGCTGAATCAGAGGGGCTGAAACAGAGGGGCTGAAACAGAGGGCTTGAAACAGAGGGGCTGAAACAGAGGGGCTGAAACAGAGGGGCTGAAACAGAGGGACTAAAACAGAGGGGCTGATACAGAGGGCGTGAAACAGAGGGGCTGAAACAGAGGGCGAGAAACAGAGGGGCTGAAACAGAGGGCGAGAAACAGAGGGGCTGAAACAGAGGGACTGAAACAGAGGGGCTGATACAGAGGGCGTTAAACAGAGGGGCTGAAACAGAGGGCGAGAAACAGAGGGGCTGAAACAGAGGGGCTGAAACAGCGGGACTGAAACAGAGGGCGAGAAACAGAGAGGCTGAAACAGAGGGCGAGAAACAGAGGGGCTGAAACAGAGGGCGAGAAACTGAGGGGCTGAAACAGAGGGCGAGAAACAGAGGTGCTGAAACAGAGGGGCTGAAACAGAGGGGCTGAAACAGAGGGCGAGAAATTGAGGGGCTGCAACAGAGGGCGAGAAACACAGGGGCTGAAACAGAGGGGCTGAAACAGAAGGGCTGAAACAGAGGGCAAGAAACAGAGGGGCTGAAACAGAGAGCGAGAAACAGAGGGGCTGAAACAGAGGGCGAGAAACAGAGGTGCTGAAACAGAGGGGCTGAAACAGAGGGGCTGAAACAGAGGGCGAGAAATTGAGGGGCTGCAACAGAGGGCGAGAAACACAGGGGCTGAAACAGAGGGGCTGAAACAGAAGGGCTGAAACAGAGGGCGAGAAACAGAGGGGCTGAAACAGAGGGCGAGAAACAGAGGGGCTGAAATAGAGGGGCTGAAACAGAGGGCGAGAAACAGAGGGGCTGAAACAGAGGGCGAGAAACAGAGGGGCTGAAACTGAGGGTGACAAACACAGGGGCTGAAACAGAGGGGCTGAAACAGGGGGGCTGAATCAGAGGGGCTGATTCAGAGGGGCTGAAACAGAGGGGCTGAATCAGAGGGGCTGAAACAGAGGGCGAGAAACAGAGGGGCTGAAACAGAGGGCGAGAAACAGAGGGGCTGAAACAGAGGGGCTGAAACAGAGGGGCTGAAACAGAGGGCGAGAAACAGAGGGGCTGAAACAGAGGGCGCGACACAGAGGGGCTGTTATAGAGGGCGAGAAACAGAGGGCCTGAAACTGAGGGGCTGAAATAGAAGGGCTGAAACAGAGGGGCTGAAACAGAGGGCGAGAAACAGAGGGGCTGAATCAGAGGGGCTGAATCAGAGCGCTGAAACAGAGCGGCTGAAACAGAGGGCGAGAAACAGAGGGGCTGAAGCAGAGGGCGAGAAACAGAGGGCGAGAAACAGAGGGGCTGAAACAGAGAGGATGAAACAGAGGGACTGAAACAGAGTGGCTGATACAGAGGGCGTGAAACAGAGGGGCTGAAACAGTGGGCGAGAAACAGAGGGGCTGAAACAGAGGGCGAGAAACAGAGGGGCTGAAACAGAGGTGCTGAAACAGCGGGACTGAAACAGAGGGCGAGAAACAGAGAGGCTGAAACAGAGGGCGAGAAACAGAGGGGCTGAAACAGAGGGCGAGAAACAGAGGGGCTGAAACATAGGGCGAGAAACAGAGGGGCTGAAACAGAGGGGCTGAAACATAGGGCAAGAAACAGAGGGGCTGAAATAGAGGGCGAGAAACAGAGGGGCTGAAACAGAGGGCGAGAAACAGAGGGCGAGAAACAGAGGGACTGAAACAGAGGGACTGAAACAGAGGACGAGAAACAGAGGGGCTGAAACAGAGGGCGAGAAACAGAGGTCGAGAAACAGAGGGGCTGAAACAGAGAGACTGAAACAGAGGAACTGAAACAGAGGGGCTGATATAGAGGGCGTGAAACAGAGGGGCTGAAACAGAGTGCGAGAAACAGAGGGGCTGAAACAGAGGGCGAGAAACAGAGGGGCTGAAACAGAGGGGCTGAAACAGCGGGACTAAAACAGAGGGCGAGAAACAGAGAGGCTGAAACAGAGGGCGAGAAACAGAGGGGCTGAAACAGAGGGCGAGAAACAGAGGGGCTGAAACATAGGGCGAGAAACAGAGGGGCTGAAACAGAGGGGCTGAAACAGAGGGCAATAAACAGAGGGGCTGAAACAGAGGGCGAGAAACAGAGGGGCTGAAAGAGAGGGCGAGAAACAGAGGGCGAGAAACAGAGGGGCTGAAATAGAGAGGATGAAACAGAGGGAATGAAACAGAGTGGCTGATACAGAGGGCGTGAAACAGAGGGGCTGAAACAGTGGGCGAGAAACAGAGGGGCTGAAACAGAGGGCGAGAAACAGAGGGGCTGAAACAGAGGGGCTGAAACAGCGGGGCTGAAACAGAGGGCGAGAAACAGAGAGGCTGAAACAGAGGGCGAGAAACAGAGGGGCTGAAACAGAGGGCGAGAAACAGAGTGGCTGAAACATAGGGCGAGAAACAGAGGGGCTGAAACAGAGGGGCTGAAACAGAGGGCAAGAAACAGAGGGGCTGAAACAGAGGGCGAGAAACAGAGGGGCTGAAACAGAGGGCGAGAAACAGAGGGCGAGAAACAGAGGGACTGAAACAGAGGGACTGAAACAGAGGGCGAGAAACAGAGGGGCTGAAACAGAGGGGCTGAATCAGAGGGGCTGAAACAGAGGGGCTGAAACAGAGGGCGAGAAACAGAGGGGCTGAAACAGAGGGCGAGAAACAGAGGGCGAGAAACAGAGGGGCTGAAACAGAGAGGCTGAAACAGAGGAACTGAAACAGAGGGGCTGATACAGAGGGCGTGAAACAGAGGGGCTGAAACAGAGGGCGAGAAACAGAGGGGCTGAAACAGAGGGCGAGAAACAGAGGGGCTGAAACAGAGGGGCTGAAACAGCGGGACTAAAACAGAGGGCGAGAAACAGAGAGGCTGAAACAGAGGGCGAGAAACAGAGGGGCTGAAACAGAGAGCGAGAAACAGAGGGGCTGAAACATAGAGCGAGAAACAGAGGGGCTGAAACAGCGGGGCTGAAACAGAGGGCAATAAACAGAGGTGCTGAAACAGAGGGCGAGAAACAGAGGGGCTGAAACAGAGGGCGAGAAACAGAGGGCGAGAAACAGAGGGACTGAAACAGAGGGACTGAAACAGAGGGCGAGAAACAGAGGGGCTGAAACAGAGGGCGAGAAACAGAGCGGCTGAAACAGTGGGGCTGAATGAGTGGTGCTGAATCAGAGGGGCTGAATCAGAGGGGCTGAAACAGAGGGTGAGAAACAGAGGGGCTGAAACAGAGGGGCTGAAACAGATGGGCTGAAACAGAGGGCGAGAAACAGAGGGGCTGAATCAGAGGGGCTAAATCAGAGGGGCTGAATCAGAGGGGCTGAAACAGAGGGGCTGAGTCAGAGGGGCGGAAACAAAAGGCGAGAAACAGAGGGGCTGAAACAGAGGGGCCGAAACAGAGTGGCTGAAACAGAGGGGCTGAAACAGAGGGGCTGGAACAGAGGGGGAGAAACAGAGGGGCTGAAACAGAGGGGCTGAATCAGAGGGGCTGAAACAGAGGGCAAGAAACAGAGGGGCTGAAACAGAGGGGCTGAAACAGAGGGCGAGAAACAGAGGGGCTGAAAGAGAGGGCGAGAAACAGAGGGGCTGAAACAGAGGGGCTGAATCAGAGGGGCTGAATCAGAGGTGCTGAATCAGATGTGCTGAAACAGAGGGTGAGAAACAGAGGGGCTGAAACAGAGGGCGAGAAACCGAGGGGCTGAAACAGAGGGCGAGAAACAGAGGTGCTGAAACAGAGGGGCTGAAACAGTGGGGCTGAAACAGAGGGGCTGAAACAGAGTGGCAGAAACAGAGGGGCTGAAACAGAGGGGCTGGAACAGAGGGCGAGAAACAGTGGGGCTGAAACAGAGGGCGAGAAACAGAGAGGCTGAAACAGAGGGGCTGAATCAGACGGGCTGAAACAGAGGGGCTGAATCAAAGGGGCTGAATCAGAGGGGCTGAATCAGAGGGGCTGAAACAGAGGGCGAGAAACAGAGGGGTTGAAACAGAGGGCGAGAAACAGAGGGGCTGAAACAGAGGGCGAGAAAAAGAGGGGCTGAAAGAGAGGAGCTGAAACAGAGGGGCTAAAACAGAGGGGCTGAAACAGAGGGGCTGAAACAGAGGGCAAGAAACAGAGGGGCTGAAACAGAGAGCGAGAAACAGAGGGGCTGAAACAGAGGGCGAGAAACAGAGGTGCTGAAACAGAGGGGCTGAAACAGAGGGGCTGAAACAGAGGGCGAGAAATTGAGGGGCTGCAACAGAGGGCGAGAAACACAGGGGCTGAAACAGAGGGGCTGAAACAGAAGGGCTGAAACAGAGGGCGAGAAACAGAGGGGCTGAAACAGAGGGCGAGAAACAGAGGGGCTGAAATAGAGGGGCTGAAACAGAGGGCGAGAAACAGAGGGGCTGAAACAGAGGGCGAGAAACAGAGGGGCTGAAACTGAGGGTGACAAACACAGGGGCTGAAACAGAGGGGCTGAAACAGGGGGGCTGAATCAGAGGGGCTGATTCAGAGGGGCTGAAACAGAGGGGCTGAATCAGAGGGGCTGAAACAGAGGGCGAGAAACAGAGGGGCTGAAACAGAGGGCGAGAAACAGAGGGGCTGAAACAGAGGGGCTGAAACAGAGGGGCTGAAACAGAGGGCGAGAAACAGAGGGGCTGAAACAGAGGGCGCGACACAGAGGGGCTGTTATAGAGGGCGAGAAACAGAGGGCCTGAAACTGAGGGGCTGAAATAGAAGGGCTGAAACAGAGGGACTGAAACAGAGGGCGAGAAACAGAGGGGCTGAATCAGAGGGGCTGAATCAGAGCGCTGAAACAGAGCGGCTGAAACAGAGGGCGAGAAACAGAGGGGCTGAAGCAGAGGGCGAGAAACAGAGGGCGAGAAACAGAGGGGCTGAAACAGAGAGGATGAAACAGAGGGACTGAAACAGAGTGGCTGATACAGAGGGCGTGAAACAGAGGGGCTGAAACAGTGGGCGAGAAACAGAGGGGCTGAAACAGAGGGCGAGAATCAGAGGGGCTGAAACAGAGGTGCTGAAACAGCGGGACTGAAACAGAGGGCGAGAAACAGAGAGGCTGAAACAGAGGGCGAGAAACAGAGGGGCTGAAACAGAGGGCGAGAAACAGAGGGGCTGAAACATAGGGCGAGAAACAGAGGGGCTGAAACAGAGGGGCTGAAACATAGGGCAAGAAACAGAGGGGCTGAAATAGAGGGCGAGAAACAGAGGGGCTGAAACAGAGGGCGAGAAACAGAGGGCGAGAAACAGAGGGACTGAAACAGAGGGACTGAAACAGAGGACGAGAAACAGAGGGGCTGAAACAGAGGGCGAGAAACAGAGGTCGAGAAACAGAGGGGCTGAAACAGAGAGACTGAAACAGAGGAACTGAAACAGAGGGGCTGATATAGAGGGCGTGAAACAGAGGGGCTGAAACAGAGTGCGAGAAACAGAGGGGCTGAAACAGAGGGCGAGAAACAGAGGGGCTGAAACAGAGGGGCTGAAACAGCGGGACTAAAACAGAGGGCGAGAAACAGAGAGGCTGAAACAGAGGGCGAGAAACAGAGGGGCTGAAACAGAGGGCGAGAAACAGAGGGGCTGAAACATAGGGCGAGAAACAGAGGGGCTGAAACAGAGGGGCTGAAACAGAGGGCAATAAACAGAGGGGCTGAAACAGAGGGCGAGAAACAGAGGGGCTGAAAGAGAGGGCGAGAAACAGAGGGCGAGAAACAGAGGGGCTGAAACAGAGAGGATGAAACAGAGGGAATGAAACAGAGTGGCTGATACAGAGGGCGTGAAACAGAGGGGCTGAAACAGTGGGCGAGAAACAGAGGGGCTGAAACAGAGGGCGAGAAACAGAGGGGCTGAAACAGAGGGGCTGAAACAGCGGGGCTGAAACAGAGGGCGAGAAACAGAGAGGCTGAAACAGAGGGCGAGAAACAGAGGGGCTGTAACAGAGGGCGAGAAACAGAGTGGCTGAAACATAGGGCGAGAAACAGAGGGGCTGAAACAGAGGGGCTGAAACAGAGGGCAAGAAACAGAGGGGCTGAAACAGAGGGCGAGAAACAGAGGGGCTGAAACAGAGGGCGAGAAACAGAGGGCGAGAAACAGAGGGACTGAAACAGAGGGACTGAAACAGAGGGCGAGAAACAGAGGGGCTGAAACAGAGGGGCTGAATCAGAGGGGCTGAAACAGAGGGGCTGAAACAGAGGGCGAGAAACAGAGGGGCTGAAACAGAGGGCGAGAAACAGAGGGCGAGAAACAGAGGGGCTGAAACAGAGAGGCTGAAACAGAGGAACTGAAACAGAGGGGCTGATACAGAGGGCGTGAAACAGAGGGGCTGAAACAG
Organism: Chiloscyllium punctatum; assembly: GCF_047496795.1. NCBI lineage: Eukaryota > Metazoa > Chordata > Chondrichthyes > Orectolobiformes > Hemiscylliidae > Chiloscyllium > Chiloscyllium punctatum. Next base: position 153,623 of record NW_027309805.1, on the reverse strand, counting down.
AGGGCGAGAAACAGAGGGGCTGAAACAGAGGGCGAGAAACAGAGGGGCTGAAACAGAGGGGCTGAAACAGCGGGACTAAAACAGAGGGCGAGAAACAGAAGGCTGAAACAGAGGGCGAGAAACAGAGGGGCTGAAACAGAGAGCGAGAAACAGAGGGGCTGAAACATAGAGCGAGAAACAGAGGGGCTGAAACAGAGGGGCTGAAACAGAGGGCAATAAACAGAGGTGCTGAAACAGAGGGCGAGAAACAGAGGGGCTGAAACAGAGGGCGAGAAACAGAGGGCGAGAAACAGAGGGACTGAAACAGAGGGACTGAAACAGAGGGCGAGAAACAGAGGGGCTGAAACAGAGGGCGAGAAACAGAGCGGCTGAAACAGTGGGGCTGAATGAGTGGTGCTGAATCAGAGGGGCTGAATCAGAGGGGCTGAAACAGAGGGTGAGAAACAGAGGGGCTGAAACAGAGGGGCTGAAACAGATGGGCTGAAACAGAGGGCGAGAAACAGAGGGGCTGAATCAGAGGGGCTAAATCAGAGGGGCTGAATCAGAGGGGCTGAAACAGAGGGGCTGAGTCAGAGGGGCGGAAACAAAAGGCGAGAAACAGAGGGGCTGAAACAGAGGGGCCGAAACAGAGTGGCTGAAACAGAGGGGCTGAAACAGAGGGGCTGGAACAGAGGGGGAGAAACAGAGGGGCTGAAACAGAGGGGCTGAATCAGAGGGGCTGAAACAGAGGGCAAGAAACAGAGGGGCTGAAACAGAGGGGCTGAAACAGAGGGCGAGAAACAGAGGGGCTGAAAGAGAGGGCGAGAAACAGAGGGGCTGAAACAGAGGGGCTGAATCAGAGGGGCTGAATCAGAGGTGCTGAATCAGATGTGCTGAAACAGAGGGTGAGAAACAGAGGGGCTGAAACAGAGGGCGAGAAACCGAGGGGCTGAAACAGAGGGCGAGAAACAGAGGTGCTGAAACAGAGGGGCTGAAACAGTGGGGCTGAAACAGAGGGGCTGAAACAGAGTGGCAGAAACAGAGGGGCTGAAACAGAGGGGCTGGAACAGAGGGCGAGAAACAGTGGGGCTGAAACAGAGGGCGAGAAACAGAGAGGCTGAAACAGAGGGGCTGAATCAGACGGGCTGAAACAGAGGGGCTGAATCAAAGGGGCTGAATCAGAGGGGCTGAATCAGAGGGGCTGAAACAGAGGGCGAGAAACAGAGGGGTTGAAACAGAGGGCGAGAAACAGAGGGGCTGAAACAGAGGGCGAGAAAAAGAGGGGCTGAAAGAGAGGAGCTGAAACAGAGGGGCTAAAACAGAGGGGCTGAAACAGAGGGCGAGAAACTGAGGGGCAATAACAGAGGGGCTGAAACAGAGGGGCTAAATCAGAGGGGCAGAAACAGAGGGCGAGAAACAGAGGGGCTGAAACAGAGGGGCAGAAACAGAGGGCGAGAAACAGAGGGGCTGAAACTGAGGGCGAGACGCAGAGGGGCTGATACAGAGGGCGAGAAACAGAGGGGCTGAAACAGAGGGGCTGAAATTGAAGGGCTGAAACAGAGGGGCTGAAACAGAGGGCGAGAAACAGAGGGGCTGAATCAGAGGGGCTGAATCAGAGGGGCTGAAACAGAGGGGCTGAAACAGAGGGCGAGAAACAGAGGGCGAGAAACAGAGGGGCTGAAACAGAGGGGCTGAAACAGAGGGACTGAAACAGAGGGGCTGATACAGAGGGCGTGAAACAGAGGGGCTGAAACAGAGGGCGAGAAACAGAGGGGCTGAAACAGAGGGGCTGAAACAGCGGGACTGAAACAGAGGGCGAGAAACAGAGAGGCTGAAACAGAGGGCGAGAAACAGAGGGGCTGAAACAGAGGGCGAGAAACAGAGGGGCTGAAACATAGGGCGAGAAACAGAGGGGCTGAAACAGAGGGGCTTAAACAGAGGGGAAGAAACAGAGTGGCTGAAACAGAGGGCGAGTAACAGAGGGCCTGAAACAGAGGGCGAGAAACAGAGGTGCTGAAAAAGAGGGCAAGAAACAGAGGGGCTGAAACAGAGGGGCTGAAACAGAGGGGCTAAAAGAGAGGGGCTGAAACAGAGGGCGAGAAACAGAGGGGCTGAAACAGAGGGGCTGAAACAGAGGGGCTAAATCAGAGGGGCAGAAACAGAGGGCGAGAAACAGAGGGGCTGAAACAGAGGGCGAGAAACAGAGGGGCTGAAACAGAGGGGCTGAAACAGAGGGGCTGAAACAGAGGGCGAGAAACAGAGGGTCTGAAACAGAGGGCGAGACACAAAGGGGCTGATACAGAGGGCGAGAAACAGAGGGGCTGAAACAGAGGGGCTGAAACAGAAGGGCTGAAACAGAGGGGCTGAAACAGAGGGCGAGAAACAGAGGTGCTGAATCAGAGGGGCTGAATCAGAGGGGCTGAAACAGAGGGCGAGAAACAGAGGGGCTGAAACAGAGGGCGAAAAACAGAGGGGCTGAAACAGAGGGGCTGAATGAGTGGGGCTGAATCAGAGGGGCTGAATCAGAGGGGCTGAAACAGAGGGTGAGAAACAGAGGGGCTGAAACAGAGGGGCTGAATCAGAGGGGCTGAAACAGAGGGGCTGAATCAAAGGGGCTGAATCAGAGGGGCTGAATCAGAGGGGCTGAAACAGAGGGCGAGAAACAGAGGGGTTGAAACAGAGGGGCTGAATCAGAGGGGCTGAAACAGAGGGCGAGAAATAGAGGGGCTGAAACAGAGGGCGAGAAACAGAGGGGCTGAAACAGAGGGGCTGAAACAGAGGAGCTGAATCAGAGGGGCTGATTCAGAGGGGCTGAATCAGAGGGGCTGAAACAGAGGGGCTGAAACAGAAGGGCTGAAACAGAGGGGCTGAAACAGAGGGCGAGAAACAGAGGTGCTGAATCAGAGGGGCTGAATCAGAGGGGCTGAAACAGAGGGCGAGAAACAGAGGGGCTGAAACAGAGGGCGAAAAACAGAGGGGCTGAAACAGAGGGGCTGAATGAGTGGGGCTGAATCAGAGGGGCTGAATCAGAGGGGCTGAAACAGAGGGTGAGAAACAGAGGGGCTGAAACAGAGGGGCTGAATCAGAGGTGCTGAAACAGAGGGGCTGAATCAAAGGGGCTGAATCAGAGGGGCTGAATTAGAGGGGCTGAAACAGAGGGCGAGAAACAGAGGGGTTGAAACAGAGGGGCTGAATCAGAGGGGCTGAAACAGAGGGCGAGAAATAGAGGGGCTGAAACAGAGGGCGAGAAACAGAGGGGCTGAAACAGAGGGGCTGAAACAGAGGGCGAGAAACAGAGGGGCTGAAACAGAGGGCGAGAAACAGAGGGGCTGAAACAGAGGGGCTGAAACAGAGGGGCTGAATCAGAGGGGCTGAATCAGAGGGGCTGAAACAGAGGGTGAGAAACAGAGGGGCTGAATCAGAGGGGCAAGATCAGAGGGGCTGCATCAGAGGGGCTGAAACAGAGGGGCTGAAACAGAGGGCGAGAAACAGAGGGGCTGAAACAGAGGGGCTGAAACAGAAGGGCTAAAACAGAGGGGCTGAAACAGAGGGGCTGAATCAGAGGGGCTGAATCAGAGGGGCTGAAACAGAGGGTGAGAATCAGAGGGGCTGAAACAGAGGGGCTGAAACAGAGGGTCCAAATCAAAGGGGCGGAAACAGAGGGCGAGAAACAGAGGTGCTGAAACAGAGGGCGAAAAACAGAGTGGCTGAAACAGAGGGGCTGAAACAGAGGGGCTGAAACAGAGGGGCTGAAACAGATGGCGAGAAACAGAGGGGTTGAAACAGAGGGCGAGACACAGAGGGGCTGATACAGAGGGCGAGAAACAGCAGGGCTGAAACAGAGGGGCTGAAAGAGAAGGGCTGAAACAGAGGGGCTGAACAGAGGGCGAGAAACAGAGGGGCTGAATCAGAGGGGCTGAATCAGAGGGTCTGAAACAGAGGGGCTGAAACAAAGGGCGAGAAACAGAGGGGCTGAGACAGAGGGCGAGAAACAGAGGGCGAGAAACAGAAGGGCTGAAACAGAGGGGCTGAAACAGAGGGGCTGAAACAGAGGGGCTGATACAGAGGGCGTGAAACAGAGGGGCTGAAACAGAGGGCGAGAAACAGAGGGGCTGAAACAGAGGGGCTGAAACAGAGGGGCTGAACCAGGGGGACTGAAACAGAGGGCGAGAAACAGAGAGGCTGAAACAGAGGGCGAGAAACAGAGGGGCTGAAACAGAGGGCGAGAAACAGAGGGGCTGAAACAGAGGGCGAGAAACAGAGGGGCTGAAACAGAGGGGCTGAAACAGAGGGCAAGAAACAGAGGGGCTGAAACAGAAGGCGAGAAACAGAGGGGCTGAAACAGAGGGCGAGAAACAGTGGGCGAGAAACAGAGGGACTGAAACAGAGGGACTGAAACAGAGGGGCTGAAACAGAGGTCGAGAAACAGAGGGGCTGAAACAGAGGGGCTGGATGAGTGGGGCTGAATCAGAGGGGCTGAATCAGAGGGGCTGAAACAGACGGTTAGAAACAGAGGAGCTGAAACAGAGGGGCTGAAACAGATGGGCTGAAACAGAGGACGAGAAACAGAGGGGCTGAATCAGAGGGGCTAAATCAGAGGGGCTGAATCAGAGGGGCTGATTCAGAGGGCTAGAAACAGAGGGGCTGAAACAGAGGGCGAGAAACAGAGGGGCTGAAACAGAGGGCGAGAAACAGTGGGGCTGAAACAGAGGGGCTGAAACAGAGGGGCTGAAACAGAGTGGCTGAAACAGAGGGCGAGAAACAGAGAGGCTGAAACAGAGGGGCTGAATCAGAGGGGCTGAAACAGAGGGGCTGAATCAAAGGGGCTGAATCAGACGGGCTGAAACAGAGGGGCTGAATCCAAGGTGCTGAATCAGAGGGGCTGAAACAGAGGGCGAGAAACAGAGGGGCTGAAACAAAGGGCGAGAAACAGAGGGGCTGAAACAGAGAGCAAGAAACAGAGGGGCTGAAACAGAGAGCAAGAAACAGAGGGGCTGAAACAGAGGGGCTGAAACAGAGGGCAAGAAACAGAGGGGCTGAAACAGAGGGCGAGAAACAGAGGGGCTGAAACAGAGGGCGAGAAACAGTGGGCGGGAAACAGAGGGACTGAAACAGAGGGACTGAAACAGAGGGGCTGAAACAGAGGGCGAGAAACAGAGGGGCTGAAAGAGAGCGCGATAAACAGTGGGGCTGAAACAGAGGGGCTGAATGAGTGGGGCTGAATCAGAGGGGCTGAATCAGAGGGGCTGAAACAGAGGGGCTGAAACAGAGGGGCTGAATCAGAGGGGCTGAAACAAAGGGCGAGAAACAGAGGGGCTGAAACAGAGGTGCTGAAACAGAGTGGCTGAAACAGAGGGGCTGAAACAGAAGGCCTGGAACAGAGGGGGAGAAACAGAGGGGCTGAAACAGAGGGGCTGAAACAGAGGGGCTGAAACAGAGTGGCTGAAACAGAGGGGCTGGAACAGAGGGCGTGAAACAGTGGGGCTGAAACAGCGGGCGAGAAACAGAGTGGCTGAAACAGAGGGGCTGAATCAGAGGGGCTGAAACAGAGGGGCTGAATCAAAGGAGCTGAATCAGCGGGGCTGAATCAGAGCGGCTGAAACAGAGGGCGAGAAACAGAGGGGCTGAAACAGAGGGCGAGAAACAGAGGGGCTGAAACAGAGGGGCTGAAACAGAGGGGCTAAAAGAGAGGGGCTGAAACAGAGGGCGAGAAACAGAGGGGCTGAAACAGAGGGGCTGAAACAGAGGGGCTAAATCAGAGGGGCAGAAACAGAGGGCGAGAAACAGAGGGGCTGAAACAGAGGGCGAGAAACAGAGGGGCTGAAACAGAGGGGCTGAAACAGAGGGGCTGAAACAGAGGGGCTAAATCAGAGGGGCAGAAACAGAGGGCGAGAAACAGAGGGGCTGAAACAGAGGGGCTGAAACAGAGGGGCTGAAACAGAAGGGCTGAAACAGAGGGGCTGAAACAGAGGGCGAGAAACAGAGGTGCTGAATCAGAGGGGCTGAATCAGAGGGGCTGAAACAGAGGGCGAGAAACAGAGGGGCTGAAACAGAGGGCGAGAAACAGAGGGGCTGAAACAGAGGGGCTGAATGAGTGGGGCTGAATCAGAGGGGCTGAATCAGAGGGGCTGAAACAGAGGGTGAGAAACAGAGGGGCTGAAACAGAGGCGCTGAAACAGATGGGCTGAAACAGAGGGCGAGAAACAGAGGGGCTGAATCAGAGGGGGTAAATCAGAGGGGCTGAATCAGAGGGGCTGAAACAGAGGGGCTGAATCAGAGGGGCTGAAACAAAGGGCGAGAAACAGAGGGGCTGAAACAGAGGGGCTGAAACAGAGTGGCTGAAACAGAGGTGCTGAAACAGAGGGGCAGGAAAGAAGGGGGAGAAACAGAGGGGCTGAAACAGAGGGGCTGAATCAGAGGGGCTGAAACAGAGGGCGAGAAACAGAGGGGCTGAAACAGAGGGCGAGAAACAGAGGGGCTGAAACACAGGGGCTGAAACAGAGGGGCTGAATCAGAGGGGCTGATTCAGAGGAGCTGAATCAGAGGGGCAGAAACAGAGGGCTAGAAACAGAGGGGCTGAAACAGAGGGCGAGAAACAGAGGGGCAGAAACAGAGGGCGAGAAACAGAGGGGCTGAAACAGAGGGGCTGACACAGAGGGGCTGAATCAGAGGGGCTGAAACAGAGGGGCTGAATCAGAGGGGCTGAAACAAAGGGTGAGAAACAGAGGGGCTGAAACAGAGGGCGAGAAACAGAGGGGCTGAAACAGAGGGGCTGAATCAGAGGGGCTGAAACAGAGGGCGAGAAAGAGATGGGCTGAAACAGAGGGCGAGAAACAGAGGGGCTGAAACAGAGGGGCTGAAACAGAGGGGCTGAAACAGAGGGCGAGAAACAGAGGGGCTGAATCAGAGGGGCTGAAACAGAGGGGCTGAAACAGAGGGACTGAAACAGAGTGCGAGAAACAGAGAGGCTGAAACAGATGGCGAGAAACAGAGGGGCTGAAACAGAGGGCGAGAAACAGAGGGGCTGAAACAGAGGGCGAGAAACAGAGGGGCTGAAACAGAGGTGCTGAAACAGAGGGCAAGAAACAGAGGGGCTGAAACAGAGGGCGAGAAACAGAGGGGCTGAAACAGAGGGCGAGAAACAGTGGGCGAGAAACAGAGGGACTGAAACAGAGGGACTGAAACAGAGGGGCTGAAATAGAGGGCGAGAAACAGAGGGGCTGAAAGAGAGGGCGAGAAACAGAGGGGCTGGAACAGAGGGGCTGGATGAGTGGGGCTGAATCAGAGGGGCTGAATCAGAGGGGCTGAAACAGAGGGTGAGAAACACAGGGGCTGAAACAGAGGGGCTGAAACAGATGGGCTGAAACAGAGGGCGAGAAACAGAGGGGCTGAATCAGAGGGGCTAAATCAGAGGGGCTGAATCAGAAGGGCTGATTCAGAGGGCTAGAAACAGAGGGGCTGAAACAGAGGGCGAGAAACAGAGGGGCTGAAACAGAGGGCGAGAAACAGAGGGTCTGAAACAGAGGGGCTGAAACAGAGGGGCTGAAACAGAGTGGCTGAAACAGAGGGGCTGAAACAGAGGGGCTGGAACAGAGGGCGAGAAACAGTGGGGCTGAAACAGAGGGCGAGAAACAGAGGGGCTGAAACAGAGGGGCTGAATCAGAGGGGCTGAAACAGAGGGGCTGAATCAAAGGGGCTGAATCAGAGGGGCAGAATCAGAGGGCGAGAAACAGAGGGGCTGAAAAAGAGGGCAAGAAACAGAGGGGCTGAAACAGAGGGGCTGAAACAGAGGGGCTGAATCAGAGGGGCTAAATCAGAGGGGCTGAATCAGAGGGGCTGAAACAGAGGGGCTGAATCAGAGATGCTGAAACAAAGGGCGAGAAACAGAGGGGCTGAAACAGAGGGGCTGAAACAGAGTGGCTGAAACAAAGGGGCTGAAACAGAGAAGCTGGAACAGAGTGGGAGAAACAGAGGGGCTGAAACAGAGGGGCTGAATCAGAGGGGCTGAAACAGAGGGCGAGAAACAGAGGGGCTGAAACAGAGGGCGAGAAACAGAGGGGCTGAAACAGAGGGGCTGAATCAGAGGGGCTGATTCAGAGGGGCTGAATCAGAGGGGCTGAAAGAGAGGGCTAGAAACAGAGGGGCTGAAACAGAGGGCGAGAAACAGAGGGGCTGAAACAGAGGGGCTGAAACAGAGGGGCTGAATCAGAGGGGCTGAATCAGAGGGGCTGAAACAGAGGGTGAGAAACAGAGGGGCTGAAACAGTGTTTCTGAAACAGAGGGGCTGAAACAGAGGGCGAGAAACAGAGGGGCTGAAACAGAGGGGCTGAATCAGAGGGGCTGATTCAGAGGGGCTGAATCAGAGGGGCTGAAAGAGAGGGCTAGAAACAGAGGGGCTGAAACAGAGGGCGAGAAACAGAGGGGCTGAAACAGAGGGGCTGAAACAGAGGGGCTGAATCAGAGGGGCTGAATCAGAGGGGCTGAAACAGAGGGTGAGAAACAGAGGGGCTGAAACAGTGTTTCTGAAACAGAGGGGCTGAAACAGAGGGCGAGAAACAGAGGGGCTGAATCAGAGGGGCAAAATCAGAGGGGCTGAATCAGAGGGGCTGAAACAGAGGTGCTGAATCAGAGGGGCTGAAACAGAGGGCGAGAAACAGAGGGGCTGAAACAGATGGCGAGAAACAGAGGGGCTGAAACAGAGGGGCTGAAACAGAGGGGCTAAAACAGAGGGGCTGAAACAGAGGGCGAGAAACAGAGGGGCTGAAACAGAGGGGCTGAAACAGAGGGGCTGAATCAGAGGGTCTGAATCAGACGGGCTGAAACAGAGGGTGAGAAACAGAGGGGCTGAAACAGAGGGGCTGAAACTGAGGGGCTGAAACAGAGGGGCTGAATCAGAGGGGCTAAATCAGAGGGGCTGAATCAGAGGGGCTGAAACAGAGGGGCTGAATCAGAGGGGCTGAAACAAAGGGCGAGAAACAGAGGGGCTTAAACAGAGGGGCTGAAACAGTGTGGCTGAAACAGAGGGGCTGAAACAGAGGGGCTTGAACAGAGGGGGAGAAACAGAGGGGCTGAAACAGAGGGGCTGAATCAGAGGGGCTCAAACAGAGGGCGAGAAACAGAGGGGCTGAAACAGAGGGCGAGAAACAGAGGGGCTGAAACAGAGGGGCTGAAACAGAGGGGCTGAATCAGAGGGGCGGATTCAGAGGGGCTGAATCAGAGGGGCTGAAACAGAGGGCTAGAAACAGAGTGGCTGAAACAGAGGGCGAGAAACAGAGGGGCTGAAACAGAGGGCGAGAAACAGAGGGGCTGAAACAGAGGGGCTGAAACAGAGGGGCTGAATCAGAGGGGCTGAAACAGAGGGTGAGAAACAGAGGGGCTGAAACAGAGGTGCTGAAACAGAGGGGCTGAAACAGAGGGTGAGAAACAGAGGGGCTGAAACAGAGGTGCTGAAACACAGGGGCTGAAACAGAGGGGCTGAAACAGAAGGGCTGAAACAGAGGGCGAGAAACAGAGGGGCTGAAACAGAGGGCGAGAAACAGAGGGGCTGAAATAGAGGGGCTGAAACAGAGGGCGAGAAACAGAGGGGCTGAAACAGAGGGCGAGAAACAGAGGGGCTGAAACTGAGGGTGACAAACACAGGGGCTGAAACAGAGGGGCTGAAACAGGGGGGCTGAATCAGAGGGGCTGATTCAGAGGGGCTGAAACAGAGGGGCTGAATCAGAGGGGCTGAAACAGAGGGCGAGAAACAGAGGGGCTGAAACAGAGGGCGAGAAACAGAGGGGCTGAAACAGAGGGGCTGAAACAGAGGGGCTGAAACAGAGGGCGAGAAACAGAGGGGCTGAAACAGAGGGCGCGACACAGAGGGGCTGTTATAGAGGGCGAGAAACAGAGGGCCTGAAACTGAGGGGCTGAAATAGAAGGGCTGAAACAGAGGGGCTGAAACAGAGGGCGAGAAACAGAGGGGCTGAATCAGAGGGGCTGAATCAGAGCGCTGAAACAGAGCGGCTGAAACAGAGGGCGAGAAACAGAGGGGCTGAAGCAGAGGGCGAGAAACAGAGGGCGAGAAACAGAGGGGCTGAAACAGAGAGGATGAAACAGAGGGACTGAAACAGAGTGGCTGATACAGAGGGCGTGAAACAGAGGGGCTGAAACAGTGGGCGAGAAACAGAGGGGCTGAAACAGAGGGCGAGAATCAGAGGGGCTGAAACAGAGGTGCTGAAACAGCGGGACTGAAACAGAGGGCGAGAAACAGAGAGGCTGAAACAGAGGGCGAGAAACAGAGGGGCTGAAACAGAGGGCGAGAAACAGAGGGGCTGAAACATAGGGCGAGAAACAGAGGGGCTGAAACAGAGGGGCTGAAACATAGGGCAAGAAACAGAGGGGCTGAAATAGAGGGCGAGAAACAGAGGGGCTGAAACAGAGGGCGAGAAACAGAGGGCGAGAAACAGAGGGACTGAAACAGAGGGACTGAAACAGAGGACGAGAAACAGAGGGGCTGAAACAGAGGGCGAGAAACAGAGGTCGAGAAACAGAGGGGCTGAAACAGAGAGACTGAAACAGAGGAACTGAAACAGAGGGGCTGATATAGAGGGCGTGAAACAGAGGGGCTGAAACAGAGTGCGAGAAACAGAGGGGCTGAAACAGAGGGCGAGAAACAGAGGGGCTGAAACAGAGGGGCTGAAACAGCGGGACTAAAACAGAGGGCGAGAAACAGAGAGGCTGAAACAGAGGGCGAGAAACAGAGGGGCTGAAACAGAGGGCGAGAAACAGAGGGGCTGAAACATAGGGCGAGAAACAGAGGGGCTGAAACAGAGGGGCTGAAACAGAGGGCAATAAACAGAGGGGCTGAAACAGAGGGCGAGAAACAGAGGGGCTGAAAGAGAGGGCGAGAAACAGAGGGCGAGAAACAGAGGGGCTGAAACAGAGAGGATGAAACAGAGGGAATGAAACAGAGTGGCTGATACAGAGGGCGTGAAACAGAGGGGCTGAAACAGTGGGCGAGAAACAGAGGGGCTGAAACAGAGGGCGAGAAACAGAGGGGCTGAAACAGAGGGGCTGAAACAGCGGGGCTGAAACAGAGGGCGAGAAACAGAGAGGCTGAAACAGAGGGCGAGAAACAGAGGGGCTGTAACAGAGGGCGAGAAACAGAGTGGCTGAAACATAGGGCGAGAAACAGAGGGGCTGAAACAGAGGGGCTGAAACAGAGGGCAAGAAACAGAGGGGCTGAAACAGAGGGCGAGAAACAGAGGGGCTGAAACAGAGGGCGAGAAACAGAGGGCGAGAAACAGAGGGACTGAAACAGAGGGACTGAAACAGAGGGCGAGAAACAGAGGGGCTGAAACAGAGGGGCTGAATCAGAGGGGCTGAAACAGAGGGGCTGAAACAGAGGGCGAGAAACAGAGGGGCTGAAACAGAGGGCGAGAAACAGAGGGCGAGAAACAGAGGGGCTGAAACAGAGAGGCTGAAACAGAGGAACTGAAACAGAGGGGCTGATACAGAGGGCGTGAAACAGAGGGGCTGAAACAGAGGGCGAGAAACAGAGGGGCTGAAACAGAGGGCGAGAAACAGAGGGGCTGAAACAGAGGGGCTGAAACAGCGGGACTAAAACAGAGGGCGAGAAACAGAAGGCTGAAACAGAGGGCGAGAAACAGAGGGGCTGAAACAGAGAGCGAGAAACAGAGGGGCTGAAACATAGAGCGAGAAACAGAGGGGCTGAAACAGAGGGGCTGAAACAGAGGGCAATAAACAGAGGTGCTGAAACAGAGGGCGAGAAACAGAGGGGCTGAAACAGAGGGCGAGAAACAGAGGGCGAGAAACAGAGGGACTGAAACAGAGGGACTGAAACAGAGGGCGAGAAACAGAGGGGCTGAAACAGAGGGCGAGAAACAGAGCGGCTGAAACAGTGGGGCTGAATGAGTGGTGCTGAATCAGAGGGGCTGAATCAGAGGGGCTGAAACAGAGGGTGAGAAACAGAGGGGCTGAAACAGAGGGGCTGAAACAGATGGGCTGAAACAGAGGGCGAGAAACAGAGGGGCTGAATCAGAGGGGCTAAATCAGAGGGGCTGAATCAGAGGGGCTGAAACAGAGGGGCTGAGTCAGAGGGGCGGAAACAAAAGGCGAGAAACAGAGGGGCTGAAACAGAGGGGCCGAAACAGAGTGGCTGAAACAGAGGGGCTGAAACAGAGGGGCTGGAACAGAGGGGGAGAAACAGAGGGGCTGAAACAGAGGGGCTGAATCAGAGGGGCTGAAACAGAGGGCAAGAAACAGAGGGGCTGAAACAGAGGGGCTGAAACAGAGGGCGAGAAACAGAGGGGCTGAAAGAGAGGGCGAGAAACAGAGGGGCTGAAACAGAGGGGCTGAATCAGAGGGGCTGAATCAGAGGTGCTGAATCAGATGTGCTGAAACAGAGGGTGAGAAACAGAGGGGCTGAAACAGAGGGCGAGAAACCGAGGGGCTGAAACAGAGGGCGAGAAACAGAGGTGCTGAAACAGAGGGGCTGAAACAGTGGGGCTGAAACAGAGGGGCTGAAACAGAGTGGCAGAAACAGAGGGGCTGAAACAGAGGGGCTGGAACAGAGGGCGAGAAACAGTGGGGCTGAAACAGAGGGCGAGAAACAGAGAGGCTGAAACAGAGGGGCTGAATCAGACGGGCTGAAACAGAGGGGCTGAATCAAAGGGGCTGAATCAGAGGGGCTGAATCAGAGGGGCTGAAACAGAGGGCGAGAAACAGAGGGGTTGAAACAGAGGGCGAGAAACAGAGGGGCTGAAACAGAGGGCGAGAAAAAGAGGGGCTGAAAGAGAGGAGCTGAAACAGAGGGGCTAAAACAGAGGGGCTGAAACAGAGGGCGAGAAACTGAGGGGCAATAACAGAGGGGCTGAAACAGAGGGGCTAAATCAGAGGGGCAGAAACAGAGGGCGAGAAACAGAGGGGCTGAAACAGAGGGGCAGAAACAGAGGGCGAGAAACAGAGGGGCTGAAACTGAGGGCGAGACGCAGAGGGGCTGATACAGAGGGCGAGAAACAGAGGGGCTGAAACAGAGGGGCTGAAATTGAAGGGCTGAAACAGAGGGGCTGAAACAGAGGGCGAGAAACAGAGGGGCTGAATCAGAGGGGCTGAATCAGAGGGGCTGAAACAGAGGGGCTGAAACAGAGGGCGATAAACAGAGGGGCTGAAACAGAGGGCGAGAAACAGAGGGCGAGAAACAGAGGGGCTGAAACAGAGGGGCTGAAACAGAGGGACTGAAACAGAGGGGCTGATACAGAGGGCGTGAAACAGAGGGGCTGAAACAGAGGGCGAGAAACAGAGGGGCTGAAACAGAGGGGCTGAAACAGCGGGACTGAAACAGAGGGCGAGAAACAGAGAGGCTGAAACAGAGGGCGAGAAACAGAGGGGCTGAAACAGAGGGCGAGAAACAGAGGGGCTGAAACATAGGGCGAGAAACAGAGGGGCTGAAACAGAGGGGCTTAAACAGAGGGGAAGAAACAGAGTGGCTGAAACAGAGGGCGAGTAACAGAGGGCCTGAAACAGAGGGCGAGAAACAGAGGTGCTGAAAAAGAGGGCAAGAAACAGAGGGGCTGAAACAGAGGGGCTGAAACAGAGGGGCTAAAAGAGAGGGGCTGAAACAGAGGGCGAGAAACAGAGGGGCTGAAACAGAGGGGCTGAAACAGAGGGGCTAAATCAGAGGGGCAGAAACAGAGGGCGAGAAACAGAGGGGCTGAAACAGAGGGCGAGAAACAGAGGGGCTGAAACAGAGGGGCTGAAACAGAGGGGCTGAAACAGAGGGCGAGAAACAGAGGGTCTGAAACAGAGGGCGAGACACAAAGGGGCTGATACAGAGGGCGAGAAACAGAGGGGCTGAAACAGAGGGGCTGAAACAGAAGGGCTGAAACAGAGGGGCTGAAACAGAGGGCGAGAAACAGAGGTGCTGAATCAGAGGGGCTGAATCAGAGGGGCTGAAACAGAGGGCGAGAAACAGAGGGGCTGAAACAGAGGGCGAAAAACAGAGGGGCTGAAACAGAGGGGCTGAATGAGTGGGGCTGAATCAGAGGGGCTGAATCAGAGGGGCTGAAACAGAGGGTGAGAAACAGAGGGGCTGAAACAGAGGGGCTGAATCAGAGGGGCTGAAACAGAGGGGCTGAATCAAAGGGGCTGAATCAGAGGGGCTGAATCAGAGGGGCTGAAACAGAGGGCGAGAAACAGAGGGGTTGAAACAGAGGGGCTGAATCAGAGGGGCTGAAACAGAGGGCGAGAAATAGAGGGGCTGAAACAGAGGGCGAGAAACAGAGGGGCTGAAACAGAGGGGCTGAAACAGAGGAGCTGAATCAGAGGGGCTGATTCAGAGGGGCTGAATCAGAGGGGCTGAAACAGAGGGGCTGAAACAGAAGGGCTGAAACAGAGGGGCTGAAACAGAGGGCGAGAAACAGAGGTGCTGAATCAGAGGGGCTGAATCAGAGGGGCTGAAACAGAGGGCGAGAAACAGAGGGGCTGAAACAGAGGGCGAAAAACAGAGGGGCTGAAACAGAGGGGCTGAATGAGTGGGGCTGAATCAGAGGGGCTGAATCAGAGGGGCTGAAACAGAGGGTGAGAAACAGAGGGGCTGAAACAGAGGGGCTGAATCAGAGGGGCTGAAACAGAGGGGCTGAATCAAAGGGGCTGAATCAGAGGGGCTGAATCAGAGGGGCTGAAACAGAGGGCGAGAAACAGAGGGGTTGAAACAGAGGGGCTGAATCAGAGGGGCTGAAACAGAGGGCGAGAAATAGAGGGGCTGAAACAGAGGGCGAGAAACAGAGGGGCTGAAACAGAGGGGCTGAAACAGAGGGCGAGAAACAGAGGGGCTGAAACAGAGGGCGAGAAACAGAGGGGCTGAAACAGAGGGGCTGAAACAGAGGGGCTGAATCAGAGGGGCTGAATCAGAGGGGCTGAAACAGAGGGTGAGAAACAGAGGGGCTGAATCAGAGGGGCAAGATCAGAGGGGCTGCATCAGAGGGGCTGAAACAGAGGGGCTGAAACAGAGGGCGAGAAACAGAGGGGCTGAAACAGAGGGGCTGAAACAGAAGGGCTAAAACAGAGGGGCTGAAACAGAGGGGCTGAATCAGAGGGGCTGAATCAGAGGGGCTGAAACAGAGGGTGAGAATCAGAGGGGCTGAAACAGAGGGGCTGAAACAGAGGGTCCAAATCAAAGGGGCGGAAACAGAGGGCGAGAAACAGAGGTGCTGAAACAGAGGGCGAAAAACAGAGTGGCTGAAACAGAGGGGCTGAAACAGAGGGGCTGAAACAGAGGGGCTGAAACAGATGGCGAGAAACAGAGGGGTTGAAACAGAGGGCGAGACACAGAGGGGCTGATACAGAGGGCGAGAAACAGCAGGGCTGAAACAGAGGGGCTGAAAGAGAAGGGCTGAAACAGAGGGGCTGAACAGAGGGCGAGAAACAGAGGGGCTGAATCAGAGGGGCTGAATCAGAGGGTCTGAAACAGAGGGGCTGAAACAAAGGGCGAGAAACAGAGGGGCTGAGACAGAGGGCGAGAAACAGAGGGCGAGAAACAGAAGGGCTGAAACAGAGGGGCTGAAACAGAGGGGCTGAAACAGAGGGGCTGATACAGAGGGCGTGAAACAGAGGGGCTGAAACAGAGGGCGAGAAACAGAGGGGCTGAAACAGAGGGGCTGAAACAGAGGGGCTGAAACAGAGGGCGAGAAACAGAGGGGCTGAAACAGAGGGCGAGAAACAGAGGGGCTGAAACAGAGGGGCTGAAACAGAGGGCAAGAAACAGAGGGGCTGAAACAGAAGGCGAGAAACAGAGGGGCTGAAACAGAGGGCGAGAAACAGTGGGCGAGAAACAGAGGGACTGAAACAGAGGGACTGAAACAGAGGGGCTGAAACAGAGGTCGAGAAACAGAGGGGCTGAAACAGAGGGGCTGGATGAGTGGGGCTGAATCAGAGGGGCTGAATCAGAGGGGCTGAAACAGACGGTTAGAAACAGAGGAGCTGAAACAGAGGGGCTGAAACAGATGGGCTGAAACAGAGGACGAGAAACAGAGGGGCTGAATCAGAGGGGCTAAATCAGAGGGGCTGAATCAGAGGGGCTGATTCAGAGGGCTAGAAACAGAGGGGCTGAAACAGAGGGCGAGAAACAGAGGGGCTGAAACAGAGGGCGAGAAACAGTGGGGCTGAAACAGAGGGGCTGAAACAGAGGGGCTGAAACAGAGTGGCTGAAACAGAGGGCGAGAAACAGAGAGGCTGAAACAGAGGGGCTGAATCAGAGGGGCTGAAACAGAGGGGCTGAATCAAAGGGGCTGAATCAGACGGGCTGAAACAGAGGGGCTGAATCCAAGGTGCTGAATCAGAGGGGCTGAAACAGAGGGCGAGAAACAGAGGGGCTGAAACAAAGGGCGAGAAACAGAGGGGCTGAAACAGAGAGCAAGAAACAGAGGGGCTGAAACAGAGAGCAAGAAACAGAGGGGCTGAAACAGAGGGGCTGAAACAGAGGGCAAGAAACAGAGGGGCTGAAACAGAGGGCGAGAAACAGAGGGGCTGAAACAGAGGGCGAGAAACAGTGGGCGGGAAACAGAGGGACTGAAACAGAGGGACTGAAACAGAGGGGCTGAAACAGAGGGCGAGAAACAGAGGGGCTGAAAGAGAGCGCGAGAAACAGTGGGGCTGAAACAGAGGAGCTGAATGAGTGGGGCTGAATCAGAGGGGCTGAATCAGAGGGGCTGAAACAGAGGGGCTGAAACAGAGGGGCTGAATCAGAGGGGCTGAAACAAAGGGCGAGAAACAGAGGGGCTGAAACAGAGGTGCTGAAACAGAGTGGCTGAAACAGAGGGGCTGAAACAGAAGGCCTGGAACAGAGGGGGAGAAACAGAGGGGCTGAAACAGAGGGGCTGAAACAGAGGGGCTGAAACAGAGTGGCTGAAACAGAGGGGCTGGAACAGAGGGCGTGAAACAGTGGGGCTGAAACAGCGGGCGAGAAACAGAGTGGCTGAAACAGAGGGGCTGAATCAGAGGGGCTGAAACAGAGGGGCTGAATCAAAGGAGCTGAATCAGCGGGGCTGAATCAGAGCGGCTGAAACAGAGGGCGAGAAACAGAGGGGCTGAAACAGAGGGCGAGAAACAGAGGGGCTGAAACAGAGGGGCTGAAACAGAGGGGCTAAAAGAGAGGGGCTGAAACAGAGGGCGAGAAACAGAGGGGCTGAAACAGAGGGGCTGAAACAGAGGGGCTAAATCAGAGGGGCAGAAACAGAGGGCGAGAAACAGAGGGGCTGAAACAGAGGGCGAGAAACAGAGGGGCTGAAACAGAGGGGCTGAAACAGAGGGGCTGAAACAGAGGGGCTAAATCAGAGGGGCAGAAACAGAGGGCGAGAAACAGAGGGGCTGAAACAGAGGGGCTGAAACAGAGGGGCTGAAACAGAAGGGCTGAAACAGAGGGGCTGAAACAGAGGGCGAGAAACAGAGGTGCTGAATCAGAGGGGCTGAATCAGAGGGGCTGAAACAGAGGGCGAGAAACAGAGGGGCTGAAACAGAGGGCGAGAAACAGAGGGGCTGAAACAGAGGGGCTGAATGAGTGGGGCTGAATCAGAGGGGCTGAATCAGAGGGGCTGAAACAGAGGGTGAGAAACAGAGGGGCTGAAACAGAGGCGCTGAAACAGATGGGCTGAAACAGAGGGCGAGAAACAGAGGGGCTGAATCAGAGGGGGTAAATCAGAGGGGCTGAATCAGAGGGGCTGAAACAGAGGGGCTGAATCAGAGGGGCTGAAACAAAGGGCGAGAAACAGAGGGGCTGAAACAGAGGGGCTGAAACAGAGTGGCTGAAACAGAGGTGCTGAAACAGAGGGGCAGGAAAGAAGGGGGAGAAACAGAGGGGCTGAAACAGAGGGGCTGAATCAGAGGGGCTGAAACAGAGGGCGAGAAACAGAGGGGCTGAAACAGAGGGCGAGAAACAGAGGGGCTGAAACACAGGGGCTGAAACAGAGGGGCTGAATCAGAGGGGCTGATTCAGAGGAGCTGAATCAGAGGGGCAGAAACAGAGGGCTAGAAACAGAGGGGCTGAAACAGAGGGCGAGAAACAGAGGGGCAGAAACAGAGGGCGAGAAACAGAGGGGCTGAAACAGAGGGGCTGACACAGAGGGGCTGAATCAGAGGGGCTGAAACAGAGGGGCTGAATCAGAGGGGCTGAAACAAAGGGTGAGAAACAGAGGGGCTGAAACAGAGGGCGAGAAACAGAGGGGCTGAAACAGAGGGGCTGAATCAGAGGGGCTGAAACAGAGGGCGAGAAAGAGATGGGCTGAAACAGAGGGCGAGAAACAGAGGGGCTGAAACAGAGGGGCTGAAACAGAGGGGCTGAAACAGAGGGCGAGAAACAGAGGGGCTGAATCAGAGGGGCTGAAACAGAGGGGCTGAAACAGAGGGACTGAAACAGAGTGCGAGAAACAGAGAGGCTGAAACAGATGGCGAGAAACAGAGGGGCTGAAACAGAGGGCGAGAAACAGAGGGGCTGAAACAGAGGTGCTGAAACAGAGGGCAAGAAACAGAGGGGCTGAAACAGAGGGCGAGAAACAGAGGGGCTGAAACAGAGGGCGAGAAACAGAGGGCGAGAAACAGAGGGGCTGAAACAGTGGGCGAGAAACAGTGGGCGAGAAACAGAGGGACTGAAACAGAGGGACTGAAACAGAGGGGCTGAAATAGAGGGCGAGAAACAGAGGGGCTGAAAGAGAGGGCGAGAAACAGAGGGGCTGGAACAGAGGGGCTGGATGAGTGGGGCTGAATCAGAGGGGCTGAATCAGAGGGGCTGAAACAGAGGGTGAGAAACACAGGGGCTGAAACAGAGGGGCTGAAACAGATGGGCTGAAACAGAGGGCGAGAAACAGAGGGGCTGAATCAGAGGGGCTAAATCAGAGGGGCTGAATCAGAAGGGCTGATTCAGAGGGCTAGAAACAGAGGGGCTGAAACAGAGGGCGAGAAACAGAGGGGCTGAAACAGAGGGCGAGAAACAGAGGGTCTGAAACAGAGGGGCTGAAACAGAGGGGCTGAAACAGAGTGGCTGAAACAGAGGGGCTGAAACAGAGGGGCTGGAACAGAGGGCGAGAAACAGTGGGGCTGAAACAGAGGGCGAGAAACAGAGGGGCTGAAACAGAGGGGCTGAATCAGAGGGGCTGAAACAGAGGGGCTGAATCAAAGGGGCTGAATCAGAGGGGCAGAATCAGAGGGCGAGAAACAGAGGGGCTGAAAAAGAGGGCAAGAAACAGAGGGGCTGAAACAGAGGGGCTGAAACAGAGGGGCTGAATCAGAGGGGCTAAATCAGAGGGGCTGAATCAGAGGGGCTGAAACAGAGGGGCTGAATCAGAGATGCTGAAACAAAGGGCGAGAAACAGAGGGGCTGAAACAGAGGGGCTGAAACAGAGTGGCTGAAACAAAGGGGCTGAAACAGAGAAGCTGGAACAGAGTGGGAGAAACAGAGGGGCTGAAACAGAGGGGCTGAATCAGAGGGGCTGAAACAGAGGGCGAGAAACAGAGGGGCTGAAACAGAGGGCGAGAAACAGAGGGGCTGAAACAGAGGGGCTGAATCAGAGGGGCTGATTCAGAGGGGCTGAATCAGAGGGGCTGAAAGAGAGGGCTAGAAACAGAGGGGCTGAAACAGAGGGCGAGAAACAGAGGGGCTGAAACAGAGGGGCTGAAACAGAGGGGCTGAATCAGAGGGGCTGAATCAGAGGGGCTGAAACAGAGGGTGAGAAACAGAGGGGCTGAAACAGTGTTTCTGAAACAGAGGGGCTGAAACAGAGGGCGAGAAACAGAGGGGCTGAAACAGAGGGGCTGAATCAGAGGGGCTGATTCAGAGGGGCTGAATCAGAGGGGCTGAAAGAGAGGGCTAGAAACAGAGGGGCTGAAACAGAGGGCGAGAAACAGAGGGGCTGAAACAGAGGGGCTGAAACAGAGGGGCTGAATCAGAGGGGCTGAATCAGAGGGGCTGAAACAGAGGGTGAGAAACAGAGGGGCTGAAACAGTGTTTCTGAAACAGAGGGGCTGAAACAGAGGGCGAGAAACAGAGGGGCTGAATCAGAGGGGCAAAATCAGAGGGGCTGAATCAGAGGGGCTGAAACAGAGGTGCTGAATCAGAGGGGCTGAAACAGAGGGCGAGAAACAGAGGGGCTGAAACAGATGGCGAGAAACAGAGGGGCTGAAACAGAGGGGCTGAAACAGAGGGGCTAAAACAGAGGGGCTGAAACAGAGGGCGAGAAACAGAGGGGCTGAAACAGAGGGGCTGAAACAGAGGGGCTGAATCAGAGGGTCTGAATCAGACGGGCTGAAACAGAGGGTGAGAAACAGAGGGGCTGAAACAGAGGGGCTGAAACTGAGGGGCTGAAACAGAGGGGCTGAATCAGAGGGGCTAAATCAGAGGGGCTGAATCAGAGGGGCTGAAACAGAGGGGCTGAATCAGAGGGGCTGAAACAAAGGGCGAGAAACAGAGGGGCTTAAACAGAGGGGCTGAAACAGTGTGGCTGAAACAGAGGGGCTGAAACAGAGGGGCTTGAACAGAGGGGGAGAAACAGAGGGGCTGAAACAGAGGGGCTGAATCAGAGGGGCTCAAACAGAGGGCGAGAAACAGAGGGGCTGAAACAGAGGGCGAGAAACAGAGGGGCTGAAACAGAGGGGCTGAAACAGAGGGGCTGAATCAGAGGGGCGGATTCAGAGGGGCTGAATCAGAGGGGCTGAAACAGAGGGCTAGAAACAGAGTGGCTGAAACAGAGGGCGAGAAACAGAGGGGCTGAAACAGAGGGCGAGAAACAGAGGGGCTGAAACAGAGGGGCTGAAACAGAGGGGCTGAATCAGAGGGGCTGAAACAGAGGGTGAGAAACAGAGGGGCTGAAACAGAGGTGCTGAAACAGAGGGGCTGAAACAGAGGGTGAGAAACAGAGGGGCTGAATCAGAGGGGCAAAATCAGAGGGGCTGAATCAGAGGGGCTTAAACAGAGGGGCTGAATCAGAGGGGCTGAAACTGAGGGCGAGAAACAGAGGGGCTGAAACAGAGGGCGAGAAACAGAGGGGCTGAAACAGAGGGCGAGAAACAGAGGGGCTGAAACAGAGGGGCTGAAACAGAGGGGCTGAATCAAAGGGGCCAAATCAGAGGGGCAGAAACAGAGGGCGAGAAACAGAGGGGCTGAAACAGAGGGCGAGAAACAGAGTGGCTGAAACAATGGGGCTGAAACAGAGGGGCTGAAACAGAGGGGCTGAAACAGAGGGCGAGAAACAGAGGGGCTGAAACAGAGGGCGAGACACAGAGGGGCTAATACAGAGGGCGAGAAACGGAGGGGCTGAAACAGAGGGGCTGAAACAGAAGGGCTGAAACAGAGGGGCTGAACAGAGGGCGAGAAACAGAGGGGCTGAATCAGAGGGGCTGAATCAGAGGGGCTGAAACAGAGGAGCTGAAACAGAGGGCGAGAAACAGAGGGGCTGAAACAGAGGGCGAGAAACAGAGGGCGAGAAACAGAGCGGCTGAAACAGAGGGGATGAAACAGAGGGGCTGAAACAGAGGGGCTGATACAGAGGGCGTGAAACAGAGGGGCTGAAACAGACGGCGAGAAACAGAGGGGCTAAAACAGAGGGCGAGAAACGGCGGGGCTGAAACAGAGGGGCTGAAACAGAGGGGCTGAAACAGAGGGGCTGAATCGGAGGGGCTGATTCAGAGGGGCTGAAACAGAGGGGCTGAAACAGAGGGACTGAAACAGAGTGCGAGAAACAGAGAGGCTGAAACAGATGGCGAGAAACAGAGGGGCTGAAACAGAGGGCGAGAAACAGAGGGGCTGAAACAGAGGGCGAGAAACAGAGGGGCTGAAACAGAGGTGCTGAAACAGAGGGCAAGAAACAGAGGGGCTGAAACAGAGGGCGAGAAACAGAGGGGCTGAAACAGAGGGCGAGAAACAGTGGGCGAGAAACAGAGGGACTGAAGCAGAGGGGCTGAAACAGAGTGGCTGAAATAGAGGGCGAGAAACAGAGGGGCTGAAAGAGAGGGCGAGAAACAGAGGGGCTGAAACAGAGGGGCTGGATGAGTGGGGCTGAATCAGAGCGGCTGAATCAGAGGGGCTGAAACAGAGGGTGAGAAACAGAGGGGCTGAAACAGAGGGGCTGAAACAGATGGGCTGAAACAGAGGGCGAGAAACAGAGGGGCTGAATCAGAGGGGCTAAATCAGAGGGGCTGAATCAGAAGGGCTGATTCAGAGGGCTAGAAACAGAGGGGCTGAAACAGAGGGCGAGAAACAGAGGGGCTGAAACAGAGGGCGAGAAACAGAGGGGCTGAAACAGAGGGGCTGAAACAGAGTGGCTGAAACAGAGGGGCTGAAACAGAGGGGCTGGAACAGAGGGCGAGAAACAGTGGGGCTGAAACAGAGGGCGAGAAACAGAGGGGCTGAAACAGAGGGGCTGAATCAGAGGGGCTGAAACAGAGGGGCTGAATCAAAGGGGCTGAATCAGAGGGGCTGAATCAGAGGGGCTGAAACAGAGGGCGAGAAACAGAGGGGCTGAAACAGAGGGCGAGAAACAGAGGGGCTGAAACAGAGGGGCTGAAACAGAGGGGCTGAAACAGAGTGGCTGAAACATAGAGGCTGAAACAGAGGGGCTGGAACAGAGGGCGAGAAACAGTGGGGCTGAAACAGAGGGCGAGAAACAGAGGGGCTGAAACAGAGGGGCTGAATCAGAGGGGCTGAAACAGAGGGGCTGAATCAAAGGGGCTGAATCAGAGGGGCTGAAACAGGGGGGCTGGAACAGAGGGCGAGAAACAGAGGGGCTGAAACAGAGGGCGAGAAACAGAGGGGCTGAAACAGAGGGGCTGAAACAGAAGGGCTGAAACAGAGGGGCTGAACAGAGGGCGAGAAACAGAGGGGCTGAATCAGAGGGGCTGAATCAGAGGGGCTAAACAGAGGAGCTGAAACAGAGGGCGAGAAACAGAGGGGCTGAAACAGAGGGCGAGAAACAGAGGGCGAGAAACAGAGGGGCTGAAACAGAGGGGATGAAACAGAGGGGCTGAAACAGAGGGGCTGATACAGAGGGCGTGTAACAGAGGGGCTGAAACAGAGGGCGAGAAACCGAGGGGCTGAAACAGAGGGGCTGAAACAGAGGGGCTGAAACAGAGGGCGAGAAACAGAGGGGCTGAAACAGAGGGCGAGAAACAGAGGGGCTGAAACACTGGGGCTGAAACAGAGGGGCTGAATCAGAGGGGCTGATTCAGAGGGGCTGAATCAGAGGGGCAGAAACAGAGGGCTAGAAACAGAGGGGCTGAAACAGAGGGCGAGAAACAGAGGGGCAGAAACAGAGGGCGAGAAACAGAGGGGCTGAAACAGAGGGGCTGACACAGAGGGGCTGAATCAGAGGGGCTGAAACAGAGGGGCTGAATCAGACGGGCTGAAACAAAGGGCGAGAAACAGAGGGGCTGAAACAGAGGGCGAGAAACAGAGGGGCTGAAACAGAGGGGCTGAATCAGAATGGGCTGAAACAGAGGGCGAGAAACTGAGGGGCTGAATCAGAGGGGCTGAAACAGAGGGGCTGAAACAGAGGGACTGAAACAGAGTGCGAGAAACAGAGAGGCTGAAACAGATGGCGAGAAACAGAGGGGCTGAAATAGAGGGCGAGAAACAGAGGGGCTGAAACAGAGGGCGAGAAACAGAGGGGCTGAAACAGAGGGCGAGAAACAGAGGGGCTGAAACAGAGGGGCTGAAACAGAGGGGCTGAAACAGAAGGGGGAGAAACAGAGGGGCTGAATCAGAGGGGCTGAAACAGAGGGGCTGAAACATAGGGACTGAAACAGAGTGCGAGAAACAGAGAGGCTGAAACAGATGGCGAGAAACAGAGGGGCTGAAACAGAGGGCGAGAAACAGAGGGGCTGAAACAGAGGGCGAGAAACAGAGGGGCTGAAACAGAGGTGCTGAAACAGAGGGCAAGAAACAGAGGGGCTGAAACAGAGGGCGAGAAACAGAGTGGCTGAAACAGAGGGCGAGAAACAGTGGGCGAGAAACAGAGGGACTGAAACAGAAGGGCTGAAAGAGAGGGCAAGAAACAGAGGGGCTGAAACAGAGGGGCTGGATGAGTGGGGCTGAATCAGAGCGGCTGAATCAGAGGGGCTGAAACAGAGGGTGAGAAACAGAGGGGCTGAAACAGAGGGGCTGAAACAGATGGGCTGAAACAGAGGTGCTGAAACAGAGGGCAAGAAACAGAGGGGCTGAAACAGAGGGCGAGAAACAGAGGGGCTGAAACAGTGGGCGAGAAACAGTGGGCGAGAAACAGAGGGACTGAAACAGAGGGACTGAAACAGAGGGGCTGAAATAGAGGGCGAGAAACAGAGGGGCTGAAAGAGAGGGCGAGAAACAGAGGGGCTGGAACAGAGGGGCTGGATGAGTGGGGCTGAATCAGAGGGGCTGAATCAGAGGGGTTGAAACAGTGGGTGAGAAACAGAGGGGCTGAAACAGAGGGGCTGAAACAGATGGGCTGAAACAGAGGGCGAGAAACAGAGGGGCTGAATCAGAGGGGCTAAATCAGAGGGGCTGAATCAGAAGGGCTGTTTCAGAGGGCTAGAAACAGAGGGGCTGAAACAGAGGGCGAGAAACAGAGGGGCTGAAACAGAGGGCGAGAAACAGAGGGGCTGAAACAGAGGGGCTGAAACAGAGGGGCTGAAACAGAGTGGCTGAAACAGAGGGGCTGAAACAGAGGGGCTGGAACAGAGGGCGAGAAACAGTGGGGCTGAAACAGAGGGCGAGAAACAGAGGGGCTGAAACAGAGGGGCTGAATCAGAGGGGCTGAAACAGAGGGGCTGAATCAAAGGGGCAGAATCAGAGGGGCAGAATCAGAGGGCGAGAAACAGAGGGGCTGAAAAAGAGGGCAAGAAACAGAGGGGCTGAAACAGAGGGGCTGAAACAGAGGGGCTGAATCAGAGGGGCTAAATCAGAGGGGCTGAATCAGAGGGGCTGAAACAGAGGGGCTGAATCAGAGGGGCTGAAACAAAGAGCGAGAAACAGATTGGCTGAAACAGAGGGGCTGAAACAGAGTGGCTGAAACAGAGGGGCTGAAACAGAGAAGCTGGAACAGAGGGGAAGAAACAGAGGGGCTGAAACAGAGGGGCTGAATCAGAGGGGCTGAAACAGAGGGCGAGAAACAGAGGGGCTGAAACAGAGGGCGAGAAACAGAGGGGCTGAAACAGAGGGGCTGAATCAGAGGGGCTGATTCAGAGGGGCTGAATCAGAGGGGCTGAAAGAGAGGGCTAGAAACAGAGGGGCTGAAACAGAGGGCGAGAAACAGAGGGGCTGAAACAGAGGGGCTGAAACAGAGGGGCTGAATCAGAGGGGCTGAATCAGAGGGGCTGAAACAGAGGGTGAGAAACAGAGGGGCTGAAACAGTGTTTCTGAAACAGAGGGGCTGAAACAGAGGGCGAGAAACAGAGGGGCTGAATCAGAGGGGCAAAATCAGAGGGGCTGAATCAGAGGGGCTGAAACAGAGGTGCTGAATCAGAGGGGCTGAAACAGAGGGCGAGAAACAGAGGGGCTGAAACAGATGGCGAGAAACAGAGGGGCTGAAACAGAGGGGCTGAAACAGAGGGGCTAAAACAGGGGGGCTGAAACAGAGGGCGAGAAACAGATGGGCTGAAACAGAGGGGCTGAAACAGAGGGGCTGAATCAGAGGGTCTGAATCAGACGGGCTGAAACAGAGGGTGAGAAACAGAGGGGCTGAAACAGAGGGGCTGAAACTGAGGGGCTGAAACAGAGGGGCTGAATCAGAGGGGCTAAATCAGAGGGGCTGAATCAGAGGGGCTGAAACAGAGGGGCTGAATCAGAGGGGCTGAAACAAAGGGCGAGAAACAGAGGGGCTGAAACAGAGGGGCTGAAACAGTGTGGCTGAAACAGAGGGGCTGAAACAGAGGGGCTTGAACAGAGGGGGAGAAACAGAGGGGCTGAAACAGAGTGGCTTAATCAGAGGGGCTCAAACAGAGGGCGAGAAACAGAGGGGCTGAAACAGAGGGCGAGAAACAGAGGGGCTGAAACAGAGGGGCTGAAACAGAGGGGCTGAATCAGAGGGGCGGATTCAGAGGAGCTGAATCAGAGGGGCTGAAACAGAGGGCTAGAAACAGAGGGGCTGAAACAGAGGGCGAGAAACAGAGGGGCTGAAACAGAGGGCGAGAAACAGAGGGGCTGAAACAGAGGGGCTGAAACAGAGGGGCTGAATCAGAGGGGCTGAAACAGAGGGTGAGAAACAGAGGGGCTGAAACAGAGGTGCTGAAACAGAGGGGCTGAAACAGAGGGTGAGAAAC
Source organism: Chiloscyllium punctatum (assembly GCF_047496795.1). Lineage (NCBI taxonomy): Eukaryota > Metazoa > Chordata > Chondrichthyes > Orectolobiformes > Hemiscylliidae > Chiloscyllium > Chiloscyllium punctatum. The sequence continues at coordinate 127,367 of NW_027309805.1, read as the reverse complement.
AGAGGGGCTGAATCAGAGGGGCAAAATCAGAGGGGCTGAATCAGAGGGGCTGAAACAGAGGGGCTGAATCAGAGGGGCTGAAACAGAGGGCGAGAAACAGAGGGGCTGAAACAGAGGGCGAGAAACAGAGTGGCTGAAACAGAGGGGCTGAAACAGAGGGGCTGAAACAGAGGGGCTGAAACAGAGGGCGAGAAACAGAGGGGCTGAAACAGAGGGCGAGACACAGAGGGGCTAATACAGAGGGCGAGAAACGGAGGGGCTGAAACAGAGGGGCTGAAACAGAAGGGCTGAAACAGAGGGGCTGAACAGAGGGCGAGAAACAGAGGGGCTGAATCAGAGGGGCTGAATCAGAGGGGCTGAAACAGAGGAGCTGAAACAGAGGGCGAGAAACAGAGGGGCTGAAACAGAGGGCGAGAAACAGACGGCGAGAAACAGAGGGGCTGAAACAGAGGGGATGAAACAGAGGGGCTGAAACAGAGGGGCTGATACAGAGGGCGTGAAACAGAGGGGCTGAAACAGAGGGCGAGAAACAGAGGGGCTAAAACAGAGGGCGAGAAACGGCGGGGCTGAAACAGAGGGGCTGAAACAGAGGGGCTGAAACAGAGGGGCTGAATCGGAGGGGCTGATTCAGAGGGGCTGAAACAGAGGGGCTGAAACAGAGGGACTGAAACAGAGTGCGAGAAACAGAGAGGCTGAAACAGATGGCGAGAAACAGAGGGGCTGAAACAGAGGGCGAGAAACAGAGGGGCTGAAACAGAGGGCGAGAAACAGAGGGGCTGAAACAGAGGTGCTGAAACAGAGGGCAAGAAACAGAGGGGCTGAAACAGAGGGCGAGAAACAGAGGGGCTGAAACAGAGGGCGAGAAACAGTGGGCGAGAAACAGAGGGACTGAAACAGAGGGGCTGAAACAGAGTGGCTGAAATAGAGGGCGAGAAACAGAGGGGCTGAAAGAGAGGGCGAGAAACAGAGGGGCTGAAACAGAGGGGCTGGATGAGTGGGGCTGAATCAGAGCGGCTGAATCAGAGGGGCTGAAACAGAGGGTGAGAAACAGAGGGGCTGAAAGAGAGGGGCTGAAACAGATGGGCTGAAACAGAGGGCGAGAAACAGAGGGGCTGAATCAGAGGGGCTAAATCAGAGGGGCTGAATCAGAAGGGCTGATTCAGAGGGCTAGAAACAGAGGGGCTGAAACAGAGGGCGAGAAACAGAGGGGCTGAAACAGAGGGCGAGAAACAGAGGGGCTGAAACAGAGGGGCTGAAACAGAGTGGCTGAAACAGAGGGGCTGAAACAGAGGGGCTGGAACAGAGGGCGAGAAACAGTGGGGCTGAAACAGAGGGCGAGAAACAGAGGGGCTGAAACAGAGGGGCTGAATCAGAGGGGCTGAAACAGAGGGGCTGAATCAAAGGGGCTGAATCAGAGGGGCTGAATCAGAGGGGCTGAAACAGAGGGCGAGAAACAGAGGGGCTGAAACAGAGGGCGAGAAACAGAGGGGCTGAAACAGAGGGGCTGAAACAGAGGGGCTGAAACAGAGTGGCTGAAACAGAGGGGCTGAAACAGAGGGGCTGGAACAGAGGGCGAGAAACAGTGGGGCTGAAACAGAGGGCGAGAAACAGAGGGGCTGAAACAGAGGGGCTGAATCAGAGGGGCTGAAACAGAGGGGCTGAATCAAAGGGGCTGAATCAGAGGGGCTGAAACAGGGGGGCTGGAACAGAGGGCGAGAAACAGAGGGGCTGAAACAGAGGGCGAGAAACAGAGGGGCTGAAACAGAGGGGCTGAAACAGAAGGGCTGAAACAGAGGGGCTGAACAGAGGGCGAGAAACAGAGGGGCTGAAACAGAGGGCGAGAAACAGAGGGCGAGAAACAGAGGGGCTGAAACAGAGGGGATGAAACAGAGGGGCTGAAACAGAGGGGCTGATACAGAGGGCGTGTAACAGAGGGGCTGAAACAGAGGGCGAGAAACCGAGGGGCTGAAACAGAGGGGCTGAAACAGAGGGGCTGAAACAGAGGGCGAGAAACAGAGGGGCTGAAACAGAGGGCGAGAAACAGAGGGGCTGAAACACTGGGGCTGAAACAGAGGGGCTGAATCAGAGGGGCAGAAACAGAGGGCTAGAAACAGAGGGGCTGAAACAGAGGGCGAGAAACAGAGGGGCAGAAACAGAGGGCGAGAAACAGAGGGGCTGAAACAGAGGGGCTGACACAGAGGGGCTGAATCAGAGGGGCTGAAACAGAGGGGCTGAATCAGAGGGGCTGAAACAAAGGGCGAGAAACAGAGGGGCTGAAACAGAGGGCGAGAAACAGAGGGGCTGAAACAGAGGGGCTGAATCAGAGGGGCTGAAACAGAGGGCGAGAAACAGAGGGGCTGAATCAGAGGGGCTGAAACAGAGGGGCTGAAACAGAGGGACTGAAACAGAGTGCGAGAAACAGAGAGGCTAAAACAGATGGCGAGAAACAGAGGGGCTGAAACAGAGGGCGAGAAACAGAGGGGCTGAAACAGAGGGCGAGAAACAGAGGGGCTGAAACAGAGGGCGAGAAACAGAGGGGCTGAAACAGAGGGGCTGAAACAGAGGGGCTGAAACAGAAGGGGGAGAAACAGAGGGGCTGAATCAGAGGGGCTGAAACAGAGGGGCTGAAACAGAGGGACTGAAACAGAGTGCGAGAAACAGAGAGGCTGAAACAGATGGTGAGAAACAGAGGGGCTGAAACAGAGGGCGAGAAACAGAGGGGCTGAAACAGAGGGCGAGAAACAGAGGGGCTGAAACAGAGGTGCTGAAACAGAGGGCAAGAAACAGAGGGGCTGAAACAGAGGGCGAGAAACAGAGGGGCTGAAACAGAGGGCGAGAAACAGTGGGCGAGAAACAGAGGGCGAGAAACAGAGGGGCTGAAACAGAGGGGCTGAAAGAGAGGGCGAGAAACAGAGGGGCTGAAACAGAGGGGCTGGATGAGTAGGGCTGAATCAGAGCGGCTGAATCAGAGGGGCTGAAACAGAGGGTGAGAAACAGAGGGGCTGAAACAGAGGGGCTGAAACAGATGGGCTGAAACAGAGGGCGAGAAACAGAGGGGCTGAATCAGAGGGGCTAAATCAGAGGGGCTGAATCAGAAGGGCTGATTCAGAGGGCTAGAAACAGAGGGGCTGAAACAGAGGGCGAGAAACAGAGGGGCTGAAACAGAGGGCGAGAAACAGAGGGGCTGAAACAGAGGGGCTGAAACAGAGGGGCTGAAACAGAGTGGCTGAAACAGAGGGTCTGAAACAGAGGGGCTGGAACAGTGGACGAGAAACAGTGGGGCTGAAACAGAGAGCGAGAAACAGAGGGGCTGAAACAGAGGGGCTGAATCAGAGGGGCTGAGACAGAGGGGCTGAATCAAAGGGGCTGAATCAGAGGGGCTGAATCAGAGGGGCTGAAACAGAGGGCGAGAAACAGAGGGGCTGAAACAGAGGGCGAGAAACAGAGGGGCTGAAACAGAGGGGCTGAAACAGAGGGGCTGAAACAGAGTGGCTGAAACAGAGGGGCTAAAACAGAGGGGCTGGAACAGAGGGCGAGAAACTTTGGGGCTGAAACAGAGGGCGAGAAACAGAGGGGCTGAAACAGAGGGGCTGAATCAGAGGGGCTGAAACAGAGGGGCTGAATCAAAGGGGCTGAATCAGAGGGGCTAAACAGAGGAGCTGAAACAGAGGGCGAGAAACAGAGGGGCTGAAACAGAGGGCGAGAAACAGAGGGCGAGAAACAGAGGGGCTGAAACAGAGGGGATGAAACAGAGGGGCTGAAACAGAGGGGCTGATACAGAGGGGGTGTAACAGAGGGGCTGAAACAGAGGGCGAGAAACCGAGGGGCTGAAACAGAGGGGCTGAAACAGAGGGGCTGAATCAGAGGGCGAGAAACAGAGGGGCTGAAACAGAGGGCGAGAAACAGAGGGGCTGAAACACTGGGGCTGAAACAGAGGGGCTGAATCAGAGGGGCTGATTCAGAGGGGCTGAATCAGAGGGGCAGAAACAGAGGGCTAGAAACAGAGGGGCTGAAACAGAGGGCGAGAAACAGAGGGGCAGAAACAGAGGGCGAGAAACAGAGGGGCTGAAATAGAGGGGCTGACACAGAGGGGCTGAATCAGAGGGGCTGAAACATAGGGGCTGAATCAGAGGGGCTGAAACAAAGGGCGAGAAACAGAGGGGCTGAAACAGAGGGCGAGAAACAGAGGGGCTGAAACAGAGGGGCTGAATCAGAGGGGCTGAAACAGAGGGCGAGAAACAGAGGGGCTGAATCAGAGGGGCTGAAACAGAGGGGCTGAAACAGAGGGACTGAAACAGAGTGCGAGAAACAGAGAGGCTGAAACAGATGGCGAGAAACAGAGGGGCTGAAATAGAGGGCGAGAAACAGAGGGGCTGAAACAGAGGGCGAGAAACAGAGGGGCTGAAACAGAGGGCGAGAAACAGAGGGGCTGAAACAGAGGGGCTGAAACAGAGGGGCTGAAACAGAAGGGGGAGAAACAGAGGGGCTGAATCAGAGGGGCTGAAACAGAGGGGCTGAAACAGAGGGACTGAAACAGAGTGCGAGAAACAGAGAGGCTGAAACAGATGGCGAGAAACAGAGGGGCTGAAACAGAGGGCGAGAAACAGAGGGGCTGAAACAGAGGGCGAGAAACAGAGGGGCTGAAACAGAGGTGCTGAAACAGAGGGCAAGAAACAGAGGGGCTGAAACAGAGGGCGAGAAACAGAGGGGCTGAAACAGAGGGCGAGAAACAGTGGGCGAGAAACAGAGGGACTGAAACAGAGGGGCTGAAAGAGAGGGCAAGAAACAGAGGGGCTGAAACAGAGGGGCTGGATGAGTGGGGCTGAATCAGAGCGGCTGAATCAGAGGGGCTGAAACAGAGGGTGAGAAACAGAGGGGCTGAAACAGAGGGGCTGAAACAGATGGGCTGAAACAGAGGTGCTGAAACAGAGGGCAAGAAACAGAGGGGCTGAAACAGAGGGCGAGAAACAGAGGGGCTGAAACAGTGGGCGAGAAACAGTGGGCGAGAAACAGAGGGACTGAAACAGAGGGACTGAAACAGAGGGGCTGAAATAGAGGGCGAGAAACAGAGGGGCTGAAAGAGAGGGCGAGAAACAGAGGGGCTGGAACAGAGGGGCTGGATGAGTGGGGCTGAATCAGAGGGGCTGAATCAGAGGGGTTGAAACAGTGGGTGAGAAACAGAGGGGCAGAAACAGAGGGCGAGAAACAGAGGGGCTGAAACAGAGGGGCTGACACAGAGGGGCTGAATCAGAGGGGCTGAAACAGAGGGGCTGAATCAGAGGGGCTGAAACAAAGGGCGAGAAACAGAGGGGCTGAAACAGAGGGCGAGAAACAGAGGGGCTGAAACAGAGGGGCTGAATCAGAGGGGCTGAAACAGAGGGCGAGAAACAGAGGGGCTGAATCAGAGGGGCTGAAACAGAGGGGCTGAAACAGAGGGACTGAAACAGAGTGCGAGAAACAGAGAGGCTAAAACAGATGGCGAGAAACAGAGGGGCTGAAACAGAGGGCGAGAAACAGAGGGGCTGAAACAGAGGGCGAGAAACAGAGGGGCTGAAACAGAGGGCGAGAAACAGAGGGGCTGAAACAGAGGGGCTGAAACAGAGGGGCTGAAACAGAAGGGGGAGAAACAGAGGGGCTGAATCAGAGGGGCTGAAACAGAGGGGCTGAAACAGAGGGACTGAAACAGAGTGCGAGAAACAGAGAGGCTGAAACAGATGGTGAGAAACAGAGGGGCTGAAACAGAGGGCGAGAAACAGAGGGGCTGAAACAGAGGGCGAGAAACAGAGGGGCTGAAACAGAGGTGCTGAAACAGAGGGCAAGAAACAGAGGGGCTGAAACAGAGGGCGAGAAACAGAGGGGCTGAAACAGAGGGCGAGAAACAGTGGGCGAGAAACAGAGGGCGAGAAACAGAGGGGCTGAAACAGAGGGGCTGAAAGAGAGGGCGAGAAACAGAGGGGCTGAAACAGAGGGGCTGGATGAGTAGGGCTGAATCAGAGCGGCTGAATCAGAGGGGCTGAAACAGAGGGTGAGAAACAGAGGGGCTGAAACAGAGGGGCTGAAACAGATGGGCTGAAACAGAGGGCGAGAAACAGAGGGGCTGAATCAGAGGGGCTAAATCAGAGGGGCTGAATCAGAAGGGCTGATTCAGAGGGCTAGAAACAGAGGGGCTGAAACAGAGGGCGAGAAACAGAGGGGCTGAAACAGAGGGCGAGAAACAGAGGGGCTGAAACAGAGGGGCTGAAACAGAGGGGCTGAAACAGAGTGGCTGAAACAGAGGGTCTGAAACAGAGGGGCTGGAACAGTGGACGAGAAACAGTGGGGCTGAAACAGAGAGCGAGAAACAGAGGGGCTGAAACAGAGGGGCTGAATCAGAGGGGCTGAAACAGAGGGGCTGAATCAAAGGGGCTGAATCAGAGGGGCTGAATCAGAGGGGCTGAAACAGAGGGCGAGAAACAGAGGGGCTGAAACAGAGGGCGAGAAACAGAGGGGCTGAAACAGAGGGGCTGAAACAGAGGGGCTGAAACAGAGTGGCTGAAACAGAGGGGCTAAAACAGAGGGGCTGGAACAGAGGGCGAGAAACTTTGGGGCTGAAACAGAGGGCGAGAAACAGAGGGGCTGAAACAGAGGGGCTGAATCAGAGGGGCTGAAACAGAGGGGCTGAATCAAAGGGGCTGAATCAGAGGGGCTAAACAGAGGAGCTGAAACAGAGGGCGAGAAACAGAGGGGCTGAAACAGAGGGCGAGAAACAGAGGGCGAGAAACAGAGGGGCTGAAACAGAGGGGATGAAACAGAGGGGCTGAAACAGAGGGGCTGATACAGAGGGCGTGTAACAGAGGGGCTGAAACAGAGGGCGAGAAACCGAGGGGCTGAAACAGAGGGGCTGAAACAGAGGGGCTGAATCAGAGGGCGAGAAACAGAGGGGCTGAAACAGAGGGCGAGAAACAGAGGGGCTGAAACACTGGGGCTGAAACAGAGGGGCTGAATCAGAGGGGCTGATTCAGAGGGGCTGAATCAGAGGGGCAGAAACAGAGGGCTAGAAACAGAGGGGCTGAAACAGAGGGCGAGAAACAGAGGGGCAGAAACAGAGGGCGAGAAACAGAGGGGCTGAAATAGAGGGGCTGACACAGAGGGGCTGAATCAGAGGGGCTGAAACAGAGGGGCTGAATCAGAGGGGCTGAAACAAAGGGCGAGAAACAGAGGGGCTGAAACAGAGGGCGAGAAACAGAGGGGCTGAAACAGAGGGGCTGAATCAGAGGGGCTGAAACAGAGGGCGAGAAACAGAGGGGCTGAATCAGAGGGGCTGAAACAGAGGGGCTGAAACAGAGGGACTGAAACAGAGTGCGAGAAACAGAGAGGCTGAAACAGATGGCGAGAAACAGAGGGGCTGAAACAGAGGGCGAGAAACAGAGGGGCTGAAACAGAGGGCGAGAAACAGAGGGGCTGAAACAGAGGGCGAGAAACAGAGGGGCTGAAACAGAGGGGCTGAAACAGAGGGGCTGAAACAGAAGGGGGAGAAACAGAGGGGCTGAATCAGAGGGGCTGAAACAGAGGGGCTGAAACAGAGGGACTGAAACAGAGTGCGAGAAACAGAGAGGCTGAAACAGATGGCGAGAAACAGAGGGGCTGAAACAGAGGGCGAGAAACAGAGGGGCTGAAACAGAGGGCGAGAAACAGAGGGGCTGAAACAGAGGTGCTGAAACAGAGGGCAAGAAACAGAGGGGCTGAAACAGAGGGCGAGAAACAGAGGGGCTGAAACAGAGGGCGAGAAACAGTGGGCGAGAAACAGAGGGACTGAAACAGAGGGGCTGAAAGAGAGGGCAAGAAACAGAGGGGCTGAAACAGAGGGGCTGGATGAGTGGGGCTGAATCAGAGCGGCTGAATCAGAGGGGCTGAAACAGAGGGTGAGAAACAGAGGGGCTGAAACAGAGGGGCTGAAACAGATGGGCTGAAACAGAGGTGCTGAAACAGAGGGCAAGAAACAGAGGGGCTGAAACAGAGGGCGAGAAACAGAGGGGCTGAAACAGTGGGCGAGAAACAGTGGGCGAGAAACAGAGGGACTGAAACAGAGGGACTGAAACAGAGGGGCTGAAATAGAGGGCGAGAAACAGAGGGGCTGAAAGAGAGGGCGAGAAACAGAGGGGCTGGAACAGAGGGGCTGGATGAGTGGGGCTGAATCAGAGGGGCTGAATCAGAGGGGTTGAAACAGTGGGTGAGAAACAGAGGGGCTGAAACAGAGGGGCTGAAACAGATGGGCTGAAACAGAGGGCGAGAAACAGAGGGGCTGAATCAGAGGGGCTAAATCAGAGGGGCTGAATCAGAAGGGCTGTTTCAGAGGGCTAGAAACAGAGGGGCTGAAACAGAGGGCGAGAAACAGAGGGGCTGAAACAGAGGGCGAGAAACAGAGGGGCTGAAACAGAGGGGCTGAAACAGAGGGGCTGAAACAGAGTGGCTGAAACAGAGGGGCTGAAACAGAGGGGCTGGAACAGAGGGCGAGAAACAGTGGGGCTGAAACAGAGGGCGAGAAACAGAGGGGCTGAAACAGAGGGGCTGAATCAGAGGGGCTGAAACAGAGGGGCTGAATCAAAGGGGCAGAATCAGAGGGGCAGAATCAGAGGGCGAGAAACAGAGGGGCTGAAAAAGAGGGCAAGAAACAGAGGGGCTGAAACAGAGGGGCTGAAACAGAGGGGCTGAATCAGAGGGGCTAAATCAGAGGGGCTGAATCAGAGGGGCTGAAACAGAGGGGCTGAATCAGAGGGGCTGAAACAAAGAGCGAGAAACAGATTGGCTGAAACAGAGGGGCTGAAACAGAGTGGCTGAAACAGAGGGGCTGAAACAGAGAAGCTGGAACAGAGGGGAAGAAACAGAGGGGCTGAAACAGAGGGGCTGAATCAGAGGGGCTGAAACAGAGGGCGAGAAACAGAGGGGCTGAAACAGAGGGCGAGAAACAGAGGGGCTGAAACAGAGGGGCTGAATCAGAGGGGCTGATTCAGAGGGGCTGAATCAGAGGGGCTGAAAGAGAGGGCTAGAAACAGAGGGGCTGAAACAGAGGGCGAGAAACAGAGGGGCTGAAACAGAGGGGCTGAAACAGAGGGGCTGAATCAGAGGGGCTGAATCAGAGGGGCTGAAACAGAGGGTGAGAAACAGAGGGGCTGAAACAGTGTTTCTGAAACAGAGGGGCTGAAACAGAGGGCGAGAAACAGAGGGGCTGAATCAGAGGGGCAAAATCAGAGGGGCTGAATCAGAGGGGCTGAAACAGAGGTGCTGAATCAGAGGGGCTGAAACAGAGGGCGAGAAACAGAGGGGCTGAAACAGATGGCGAGAAACAGAGGGGCTGAAACAGAGGGGCTGAAACAGAGGGGCTAAAACAGGGGGGCTGAAACAGAGGGCGAGAAACAGATGGGCTGAAACAGAGGGGCTGAAACAGAGGGGCTGAATCAGAGGGTCTGAATCAGACGGGCTGAAACAGAGGGTGAGAAACAGAGGGGCTGAAACAGAGGGGCTGAAACTGAGGGGCTGAAACAGAGGGGCTGAATCAGAGGGGCTAAATCAGAGGGGCTGAATCAGAGGGGCTGAAACAGAGGGGCTGAATCAGAGGGGCTGAAACAAAGGGCGAGAAACAGAGGGGCTGAAACAGAGGGGCTGAAACAGAGGGGCTGAAACAGAAGGGCTGAAACAGAGGGGCTGAAACAGAGGGCGAGAAACAGAGGTGCTGAATCAGAGGGGCTGAATCAGAGGGGCTGAAACAGAGGGCGAGAAACAGAGGGGCTGAAACAGAGGGCGAGAAACAGAGGGGCTGAAACAGAGGGGCTGAATGAGTGGGGCTGAATCAGAGGGGCTGAATCAGAGGGGCTGAAACAGAGGGTGAGAAACAGAGGGGCTGAAACAGAGGCGCTGAAACAGATGGGCTGAAACAGAGGGCGAGAAACAGAGGGGCTGAATCAGAGGGGGTAAATCAGAGGGGCTGAATCAGAGGGGCTGAAACAGAGGGGCTGAATCAGAGGGGCTGAAACAAAGGGCGAGAAACAGAGGGGCTGAAACAGAGGGGCTGAAACAGAGTGGCTGAAACAGAGGTGCTGAAACAGAGGGGCAGGAAAGAAGGGGGAGAAACAGAGGGGCTGAAACAGAGGGGCTGAATCAGAGGGGCTGAAACAGAGGGCGAGAAACAGAGGGGCTGAAACAGAGGGCGAGAAACAGAGGGGCTGAAACACAGGGGCTGAAACAGAGGGGCTGAATCAGAGGGGCTGATTCAGAGGAGCTGAATCAGAGGGGCAGAAACAGAGGGCTAGAAACAGAGGGGCTGAAACAGAGGGCGAGAAACAGAGGGGCAGAAACAGAGGGCGAGAAACAGAGGGGCTGAAACAGAGGGGCTGACACAGAGGGGCTGAATCAGAGGGGCTGAAACAGAGGGGCTGAATCAGAGGGGCTGAAACAAAGGGTGAGAAACAGAGGGGCTGAAACAGAGGGCGAGAAACAGAGGGGCTGAAACAGAGGGGCTGAATCAGAGGGGCTGAAACAGAGGGCGAGAAAGAGATGGGCTGAAACAGAGGGCGAGAAACAGAGGGGCTGAAACAGAGGGGCTGAAACAGAGGGGCTGAAACAGAGGGCGAGAAACAGAGGGGCTGAATCAGAGGGGCTGAAACAGAGGGGCTGAAACAGAGGGACTGAAACAGAGTGCGAGAAACAGAGAGGCTGAAACAGATGGCGAGAAACAGAGGGGCTGAAACAGAGGGCGAGAAACAGAGGGGCTGAAACAGAGGGCGAGAAACAGAGGGGCTGAAACAGAGGTGCTGAAACAGAGGGCAAGAAACAGAGGGGCTGAAACAGAGGGCGAGAAACAGAGGGGCTGAAACAGAGGGCGAGAAACAGTGGGCGAGAAACAGAGGGACTGAAACAGAGGGACTGAAACAGAGGGGCTGAAATAGAGGGCGAGAAACAGAGGGGCTGAAAGAGAGGGCGAGAAACAGAGGGGCTGGAACAGAGGGGCTGGATGAGTGGGGCTGAATCAGAGGGGCTGAATCAGAGGGGCTGAAACAGAGGGTGAGAAACACAGGGGCTGAAACAGAGGGGCTGAAACAGATGGGCTGAAACAGAGGGCGAGAAACAGAGGGGCTGAATCAGAGGGGCTAAATCAGAGGGGCTGAATCAGAAGGGCTGATTCAGAGGGCTAGAAACAGAGGGGCTGAAACAGAGGGCGAGAAACAGAGGGGCTGAAACAGAGGGCGAGAAACAGAGGGTCTGAAACAGAGGGGCTGAAACAGAGGGGCTGAAACAGAGTGGCTGAAACAGAGGGGCTGAAACAGAGGGGCTGGAACAGAGGGCGAGAAACAGTGGGGCTGAAACAGAGGGCGAGAAACAGAGGGGCTGAAACAGAGGGGCCGAATCAGAGGGGCTGAAACAGAGGGGCTGAATCAAAGGGGCTGAATCAGAGGGGCAGAATCAGAGGGCGAGAAACAGAGGGGCTGAAAAAGAGGGCAAGAAACAGAGGGGCTGAAACAGAGGGGCTGAAACAGAGGGGCTGAATCAGAGGGGCTAAATCAGAGGGGCTGAATCAGAGGGGCTGAAACAGAGGGGCTGAATCAGAGATGCTGAAACAAAGGGCGAGAAACAGAGGGGCTGAAACAGAGGGGCTGAAACAGAGTGGCTGAAACAAAGGGGCTGAAACAGAGAAGCTGGAACAGAGTGGGAGAAACAGAGGGGCTGAAACAGAGGGGCTGAATCAGAGGGGCTGAAACAGAGGGCGAGAAACAGAGGGGCTGAAACAGAGGGCGAGAAACAGAGGGGCTGAAACAGAGGGGCTGAATCAGAGGGGCTGATTCAGAGGGGCTGAATCAGAGGGGCTGAAAGAGAGGGCTAGAAACAGAGGGGCTGAAACAGAGGGCGAGAAACAGAGGGGCTGAAACAGAGGGGCTGAAACAGAGGGGCTGAATCAGAGGGGCTGAATCAGAGGGGCTGAAACAGAGGGTGAGAAACAGAGGGGCTGAAACAGTGTTTCTGAAACAGAGGGGCTGAAACAGAGGGCGAGAAACAGAGGGGCTGAAACAGAGGGGCTGAATCAGAGGGGCTGATTCAGAGGGGCTGAATCAGAGGGGCTGAAAGAGAGGGCTAGAAACAGAGGGGCTGAAACAGAGGGCGAGAAACAGAGGGGCTGAAACAGAGGGGCTGAAACAGAGGGGCTGAATCAGAGGGGCTGAATCAGAGGGGCTGAAACAGAGGGTGAGAAACAGAGGGGCTGAAACAGTGTTTCTGAAACAGAGGGGCTGAAACAGAGGGCGAGAAACAGAGGGGCTGAATCAGAGGGGCAAAATCAGAGGGGCTGAATCAGAGGGGCTGAAACAGAGGTGCTGAATCAGAGGGGCTGAAACAGAGGGCGAGAAACAGAGGGGCTGAAACAGATGGCGAGAAACAGAGGGGCTGAAACAGAGGGGCTGAAACAGAGGGGCTAAAACAGAGGGGCTGAAACAGAGGGCGAGAAACAGAGGGGCTGAAACAGAGGGGCTGAAACAGAGGGGCTGAATCAGAGGGTCTGAATCAGACGGGCTGAAACAGAGGGTGAGAAACAGAGGGGCTGAAACAGAGGGGCTGAAACTGAGGGGCTGAAACAGAGGGGCTGAATCAGAGGGGCTAAATCAGAGGGGCTGAATCAGAGGGGCTGAAACAGAGGGGCTGAATCAGAGGGGCTGAAACAAAGGGCGAGAAACAGAGGGGCTTAAACAGAGGGGCTGAAACAGTGTGGCTGAAACAGAGGGGCTGAAACAGAGGGGCTTGAACAGAGGGGGAGAAACAGAGGGGCTGAAACAGAGGGGCTGAATCAGAGGGGCTCAAACAGAGGGCGAGAAACAGAGGGGCTGAAACAGAGGGCGAGAAACAGAGGGGCTGAAACAGAGGGGCTGAAACAGAGGGGCTGAATCAGAGGGGCGGATTCAGAGGGGCTGAATCAGAGGGGCTGAAACAGAGGGCTAGAAACAGAGTGGCTGAAACAGAGGGCGAGAAACAGAGGGGCTGAAACAGAGGGCGAGAAACAGAGGGGCTGAAACAGAGGGGCTGAAACAGAGGGGCTGAATCAGAGGGGCTGAAACAGAGGGTGAGAAACAGAGGGGCTGAAACAGAGGTGCTGAAACAGAGGGGCTGAAACAGAGGGTGAGAAACAGAGGGGCTGAAACAGAGGTGCTGAAACACAGGGGCTGAAACAGAGGGGCTGAAACAGAAGGGCTGAAACAGAGGGCGAGAAACAGAGGGGCTGAAACAGAGGGCGAGAAACAGAGGGGCTGAAATAGAGGGGCTGAAACAGAGGGCGAGAAACAGAGGGGCTGAAACAGAGGGCGAGAAACAGAGGGGCTGAAACTGAGGGTGACAAACACAGGGGCTGAAACAGAGGGGCTGAAACAGGGGGGCTGAATCAGAGGGGCTGATTCAGAGGGGCTGAAACAGAGGGGCTGAATCAGAGGGGCTGAAACAGAGGGCGAGAAACAGAGGGGCTGAAACAGAGGGCGAGAAACAGAGGGGCTGAAACAGAGGGGCTGAAACAGAGGGGCTGAAACAGAGGGCGAGAAACAGAGGGGCTGAAACAGAGGGCGCGACACAGAGGGGCTGTTATAGAGGGCGAGAAACAGAGGGCCTGAAACTGAGGGGCTGAAATAGAAGGGCTGAAACAGAGGGGCTGAAACAGAGGGCGAGAAACAGAGGGGCTGAATCAGAGGGGCTGAATCAGAGCGCTGAAACAGAGCGGCTGAAACAGAGGGCGAGAAACAGAGGGGCTGAAGCAGAGGGCGAGAAACAGAGGGCGAGAAACAGAGGGGCTGAAACAGAGAGGATGAAACAGAGGGACTGAAACAGAGTGGCTGATACAGAGGGCGTGAAACAGAGGGGCTGAAACAGTGGGCGAGAAACAGAGGGGCTGAAACAGAGGGCGAGAATCAGAGGGGCTGAAACAGAGGTGCTGAAACAGCGGGACTGAAACAGAGGGCGAGAAACAGAGAGGCTGAAACAGAGGGCGAGAAACAGAGGGGCTGAAACAGAGGGCGAGAAACAGAGGGGCTGAAACATAGGGCGAGAAACAGAGGGGCTGAAACAGAGGGGCTGAAACATAGGGCAAGAAACAGAGGGGCTGAAATAGAGGGCGAGAAACAGAGGGGCTGAAACAGAGGGCGAGAAACAGAGGGCGAGAAACAGAGGGACTGAAACAGAGGGACTGAAACAGAGGACGAGAAACAGAGGGGCTGAAACAGAGGGCGAGAAACAGAGGTCGAGAAACAGAGGGGCTGAAACAGAGAGACTGAAACAGAGGAACTGAAACAGAGGGGCTGATATAGAGGGCGTGAAACAGAGGGGCTGAAACAGAGTGCGAGAAACAGAGGGGCTGAAACAGAGGGCGAGAAACAGAGGGGCTGAAACAGAGGGGCTGAAACAGCGGGACTAAAACAGAGGGCGAGAAACAGAGAGGCTGAAACAGAGGGCGAGAAACAGAGGGGCTGAAACAGAGGGCGAGAAACAGAGGGGCTGAAACATAGGGCGAGAAACAGAGGGGCTGAAACAGAGGGGCTGAAACAGAGGGCAATAAACAGAGGGGCTGAAACAGAGGGCGAGAAACAGAGGGGCTGAAACAGAGGGCGAGAAACAGAGGGCGAGAAACAGAGGGGCTGAAACAGAGAGGATGAAACAGAGGGAATGAAACAGAGTGGCTGATACAGAGGGCGTGAAACAGAGGGGCTGAAACAGTGGGCGAGAAACAGAGGGGCTGAAACAGAGGGCGAGAAACAGAGGGGCTGAAACAGAGGGGCTGAAACAGCGGGGCTGAAACAGAGGGCGAGAAACAGAGAGGCTGAAACAGAGGGCGAGAAACAGAGGGGCTGTAACAGAGGGCGAGAAACAGAGTGGCTGAAACATAGGGCGAGAAACAGAGGGGCTGAAACAGAGGGGCTGAAACAGAGGGCAAGAAACAGAGGGGCTGAAACAGAGGGCGAGAAACAGAGGGGCTGAAACAGAGGGCGAGAAACAGAGGGCGAGAAACAGAGGGACTGAAACAGAGGGACTGAAACAGAGGGCGAGAAACAGAGGGGCTGAAACAGAGGGGCTGAATCAGAGGGGCTGAAACAGAGGGGCTGAAACAGAGGGCGAGAAACAGAGGGGCTGAAACAGAGGGCGAGAAACAGAGGGCGAGAAACAGAGGGGCTGAAACAGAGAGGCTGAAACAGAGGAACTGAAACAGAGGGGCTGATACAGAGGGCGTGAAACAGAGGGGCTGAAACAGAGGGCGAGAAACAGAGGGGCTGAAACAGAGGGCGAGAAACAGAGGGGCTGAAACAGAGGGGCTGAAACAGCGGGACTAAAACAGAGGGCGAGAAACAGAGAGGCTGAAACAGAGGGCGAGAAACAGAGGGGCTGAAACAGAGAGCGAGAAACAGAGGGGCTGAAACATAGAGCGAGAAACAGAGGGGCTGAAACAGAGGGGCTGAAACAGAGGGCAATAAACAGAGGTGCTGAAACAGAGGGCGAGAAACAGAGGGGCTGAAACAGAGGGCGAGAAACAGAGGGCGAGAAACAGAGGGACTGAAACAGAGGGACTGAAACAGAGGGCGAGAAACAGAGGGGCTGAAACAGAGGGCGAGAAACAGAGCGGCTGAAACAGTGGGGCTGAATGAGTGGTGCTGAATCAGAGGGGCTGAATCAGAGGGGCTGAAACAGAGGGTGAGAAACAGAGGGGCTGAAACAGAGGGGCTGAAACAGATGGGCTGAAACAGAGGGCGAGAAACAGAGGGGCTGAGTCAGAGGGGCTAAATCAGAGGGGCTGAATCAGAGGGGCTGAAACAGAGGGGCTGAGTCAGAGGGGCGGAAACAAAAGGCGAGAAACAGAGGGGCTGAAACAGAGGGGCCGAAACAGAGTGGCTGAAACAGAGGGGCTGAAACAGAGGGGCTGGAACAGAGGGGGAGAAACAGAGGGGCTGAAACAGAGGGGCTGAATCAGAGGGGCTGAAACAGAGGGCAAGAAACAGAGGGGCTGAAACAGAGGGGCTGAAACAGAGGGCGAGAAACAGAGGGGCTGAAAGAGAGGGCGAGAAACAGAGGGGCTGAAACAGAGGGGCTGAATCAGAGGGGCTGAATCAGAGGTGCTGAATCAGATGTGCTGAAACAGAGGGTGAGAAACAGAGGGGCTGAAACAGAGGGCGAGAAACCGAGGGGCTGAAACAGAGGGCGAGAAACAGAGGTGCTGAAACAGAGGGGCTGAAACAGTGGGGCTGAAACAGAGGGGCTGAAACAGAGTGGCAGAAACAGAGGGGCTGAAACAGAGGGGCTGGAACAGAGGGCGAGAAACAGTGGGGCTGAAACAGAGGGCGAGAAACAGAGAGGCTGAAACAGAGGGGCTGAATCAGACGGGCTGAAACAGAGGGGCTGAATCAAAGGGGCTGAATCAGAGGGGCTGAATCAGAGGGGCTGAAACAGAGGGCGAGAAACAGAGGGGTTGAAACAGAGGGCGAGAAACAGAGGGGCTGAAACAGAGGGCGAGAAAAAGAGGGGCTGAAAGAGAGGAGCTGAAACAGAGGGGCTAAAACAGAGGGGCTGAAACAGAGGGCGAGAAACTGAGGGGCAATAACAGAGGGGCTGAAACAGAGGGGCTAAATCAGAGGGGCAGAAACAGAGGGCGACAAACAGAGGGGCTGAAACAGAGGGGCAGAAACAGAGGGCGAGAAACAGAGGGGCTGAAACTGAGGGCGAGAAACAGAGGGGCTGAAACAGAGTGGCTGAAACAGAGGGGCTGAAACAGAGGGGCTGGAACAGAGGGGGAGAAACAGAGGGGCTGAAACAGAGGGGCTGAATCAGAGGGGCTGAAACAGAGGGCAAGAAACAGAGGGGCTGAAACAGAGGGGCTGAAACAGAGGGCGAGAAACAGAGGGGCTGAAAGAGAGGGCGAGAAACAGAGGGGCTGAAACAGAGGGGCTGAATCAGAGGGGCTGAATCAGAGGTGCTGAATCAGATGTGCTGAAACAGAGGGTGAGAAACAGAGGGGCTGAAACAGAGGGCGAGAAACCGAGGGGCTGAAACAGAGGGCGAGAAACAGAGGTGCTGAAACAGAGGGGCTGAAACAGTGGGGCTGAAACAGAGGGGCTGAAACAGAGTGGCAGAAACAGAGGGGCTGAAACAGAGGGGCTGGAACAGAGGGCGAGAAACAGTGGGGCTGAAACAGAGGGCGAGAAACAGAGAGGCTGAAACAGAGGGGCTGAATCAGACGGGCTGAAACAGAGGGGCTGAATCAAAGGGGCTGAATCAGAGGGGCTGAATCAGAGGGGCTGAAACAGAGGGCGAGAAACAGAGGGGTTGAAACAGAGGGCGAGAAACAGAGGGGCTGAAACAGAGGGCGAGAAAAAGAGGGGCTGAAAGAGAGGAGCTGAAACAGAGGGGCTAAAACAGAGGGGCTGAAACAGAGGGCGAGAAACTGAGGGGCAATAACAGAGGGGCTGAAACAGAGGGGCTAAATCAGAGGGGCAGAAACAGAGGGCGAGAAACAGAGGGGCTGAAACAGAGGGGCAGAAACAGAGGGCGAGAAACAGAGGGGCTGAAACTGAGGGCGAGACGCAGAGGGGCTGATACAGAGGGCGAGAAACAGAGGGGCTGAAACAGAGGGGCTGAAATTGAAGGGCTGAAACAGAGGGGCTGAAACAGAGGGCGAGAAACAGAGGGGCTGAATCAGAGGGGCTGAATCAGAGGGGCTGAAACAGAGGGGCTGAAACAGAGGGCGATAAACAGAGGGGCTGAAACAGAGGGCGAGAAACAGAGGGCGAGAAACAGAGGGGCTGAAACAGAGGGGCTGAAACAGAGGGACTGAAACAGAGGGGCTGATACAGAGGGCGTGAAACAGAGGGGCTGAAACAGAGGGCGAGAAACAGAGGGGCTGAAACAGAGGGGCTGAAACAGCGGGACTGAAACAGAGGGCGAGAAACAGAGAGGCTGAAACAGAGGGCGAGAAACAGAGAGGCTGAAACAGAGGGCGAGAAACAGAGGGGCTGAAACATAGGGCGAGAAACAGAGGGGCTGAAACAGAGGGGCTTAAACAGAGGGGAAGAAACAGAGTGGCTGAAACAGAGGGCGAGTAACAGAGGGCCTGAAACAGAGGGCGAGAAACAGAGGTGCTGAAAAAGAGGGCAAGAAACAGAGGGGCTGAAACAGAGGGGCTGAAACAGAGGGGCTAAAAGAGAGGGGCTGAAACAGAGGGCGAGAAACAGAGGGGCTGAAACAGAGGGGCTGAAACAGAGGGGCTAAATCAGAGGGGCAGAAACAGAGGGCGAGAAACAGAGGGGCTGAAACAGAGGGCGAGAAACAGAGGGGCTGAAACAGAGGGGCTGAAACAGAGGGGCTGAAACAGAGGGCGAGAAACAGAGGGTCTGAAACAGAGGGCGAGACACAAAGGGGCTGATACAGAGGGCGAGAAACAGAGGGGCTGATACAGAGGGGCTGAAACAGAAGGGCTGAAACAGAGGGGCTGAAACAGAGGGCGAGAAACAGAGGTGCTGAATCAGAGGGGCTGAATCAGAGGGGCTGAAACAGAGGGCGAGAAACAGAGGGGCTGAAACAGAGGGCGAAAAACAGAGGGGCTGAAACAGAGGGGCTGAATGAGTGGGGCTGAATCAGAGGGGCTGAATCAGAGGGGCTGAAACAGAGGGTGAGAAACAGAGGGGCTGAAACAGAGGGGCTGAATCAGAGGGGCTGAAACAGAGGGGCTGAATCAAAGGGGCTGAATCAGAGGGGCTGAATCAGAGGGGCTGAAACAGAGGGCGAGAAACAGAGGGGTTGAAACAGAGGGGCTGAATCAGAGGGGCTGAAACAGAGGGCGAGAAATAGAGGGGCTGAAACAGAGGGCGAGAAACAGAGGGGCTGAAACAGAGGGGCTGAAACAGAGGAGCTGAATCAGAGGGGCTGATTCAGAGGGGCTGAATCAGAGGGGCTGAAACAGAGGGGCTGAAACAGAAGGGCTGAAACAGAGGGGCTGAAACAGAGGGCGAGAAACAGAGGTGCTGAATCAGAGGGGCTGAATCAGAGGGGCTGAAACAGAGGGCGAGAAACAGAGGGGCTGAAACAGAGGGCGAAAAACAGAGGGGCTGAAACAGAGGGGCTGAATGAGTGGGGCTGAATCAGAGGGGCTGAATCAGAGGGGCTGAAACAGAGGGTGAGAAACAGAGGGGCTGAAACAGAGGGGCTGAATCAGAGGGGCTGAAACAGAGGGGCTGAATCAAAGGGGCTGAATCAGAGGGGCTGAATCAGAGGGGCTGAAACAGAGGGCGAGAAACAGAGGGGTTGAAACAGAGGGGCTGAATCAGAGGGGCTGAAACAGAGGGCGAGAAATAGAGGGGCTGAAACAGAGGGCGAGAAACAGAGGGGCTGAAACAGAGGGGCTGAAACAGAGGGCGAGAAACAGAGGGGCTGAAACAGAGGGCGAGAAACAGAGGGGCTGAAACAGAGGGGCTGAAACAGAGGGGCTGAATCAGAGGGGCTGAATCAGAGGGGCTGAAACAGAGGGTGAGAAACAGAGGGGCTGAATCAGAGGGGCAAGATCAGAGGGGCTGCATCAGAGGGGCTGAAACAGAGGGGCTGAAACAGAGGGCGAGAAACAGAGGGGCTGAAACAGAGGGGCTGAAACAGAAGGGCTAAAACAGAGGGGCTGAAACAGAGGGGCTGAATCAGAGGGGCTGAATCAGAGGGGCTGAAACAGAGGGTGAGAATCAGAGGGGCTGAAACAGAGGGGCTGAAACAGAGGGTCCAAATCAAAGGGGCGGAAACAGAGGGCGAGAAACAGAGGTGCTGAAACAGAGGGCGAAAAACAGAGTGGCTGAAACAGAGGGGCTGAAACAGAGGGGCTGAAACAGAGCGGCTGAAACAGATGGCGAGAAACAGAGGGGTTGAAACAGAGGGCGAGACACAGAGGGGCTGATACAGAGGGCGAGAAACAGCAGGGCTGAAACAGAGGGGCTGAAAGAGAAGGGCTGAAACAGAGGGGCTGAACAGAGGGCGAGAAACAGAGGGGCTGAATCAGAGGGGCTGAATCAGAGGGTCTGAAACAGAGGGGCTGAAACAAAGGGCGAGAAACAGAGGGGCTGAGACAGAGGGCGAGAAACAGAGGGCGAGAAACAGAAGGGCTGAAACAGAGGGGCTGAAACAGAGGGGCTGAAACAGAGGGGCTGATACAGAGGGCGTGAAACAGAGGGGCTGAAACAGAGGGCGAGAAACAGAGGGGCTGAAACAGAGGGGCTGAAACAGAGGGGCTGAAACAGAGGGCGAGAAACAGAGGGGCTGAAACAGAGGGCGAGAAACAGAGGGGCTGAAACAGAGGGGCTGAAACAGAGGGCAAGAAACAGAGGGGCTGAAACAGAAGGCGAGAAACAGAGGGGCTGAAACAGAGGGCGAGAAACAGTGGGCGAGAAACAGAGGGACTGAAACAGAGGGACTGAAACAGAGGGGCTGAAACAGAGGTCGAGAAACAGAGGGGCTGAAACAGAGGGGCTGGATGAGTGGGGCTGAATCAGAGGGGCTGAATCAGAGGGGCTGAAACAGACGGTTAGAAACAGAGGAGCTGAAACAGAGGGGCTGAAACAGATGGGCTGAAACAGAGGACGAGAAACAGAGGGGCTGAATCAGAGGGGCTAAATCAGAGGGGCTGAATCAGAGGGGCTGATTCAGAGGGCTAGAAACAGAGGGGCTGAAACAGAGGGCGAGAAACAGAGGGGCTGAAACAGAGGGCGAGAAACAGTGGGGCTGAAACAGAGGGGCTGAAACAGAGGGGCTGAAACAGAGTGGCTGAAACAGAGGGCGAGAAACAGAGAGGCTGAAACAGAGGGGCTGAATCAGAGGGGCTGAAACAGAGGGGCTGAATCAAAGGGGCTGAATCAGACGGGCTGAAACAGAGGGGCTGAATCCAAGGTGCTGAATCAGAGGGGCTGAAACAGAGGGCGAGAAACAGAGGGGCTGAAACAAAGGGCGAGAAACAGAGGGGCTGAAACAGAGAGCAAGAAACAGAGGGGCTGAAACAGAGAGCAAGAAACAGAGGGGCTGAAACAGAGGGGCTGAAACAGAGGGCAAGAAACAGAGGGGCTGAAACAGAGGGCGAGAAACAGAGGGGCTGAAACAGAGGGCGAGAAACAGTGGGCGGGAAACAGAGGGACTGAAACAGAGGGCGAGAAACAGAGGGGCTGAAAGAGAGCGCGAGAAACAGTGGGGCTGAAACAGAGGGGCTGAATGAGTGGGGCTGAATCAGAGGGGCTGAATCAGAGGGGCTGAAACAGAGGGGCTGAAACAGAGGGGCTGAATCAGAGGGGCTGAAACAAAGGGCGAGAAACAGAGGGGCTGAAACAGAGGTGCTGAAACAGAGTGGCTGAAACAGAGGGGCTGAAACAGAAGGCCTGGAACAGAGGGGGAGAAACAGAGGGGCTGAAACAGAGGGGCTGAAACAGAGGGGCTGAAACAGAGTGGCTGAAACAGAGGGGCTGGAACAGAGGGCGTGAAACAGTGGGGCTGAAACAGCGGGCGAGAAACAGAGTGGCTGAAACAGAGGGGCTGAATCAGAGGGGCTGAAACAGAGGGGCTGAATCAAAGGAGCTGAATCAGCGGGGCTGAATCAGAGCGGCTGAAACAGAGGGCGAGAAACAGAGGGGCTGAAACAGAGGGCGAGAAACAGAGGGGCTGAAACAGAGGGGCTGAAACAGAGGGGCTAAAAGAGAGGGGCTGAAACAGAGGGCGAGAAACAGAGGGGCTGAAACAGAGGGGCTGAAACAGAGGGGCTAAATCAGAGGGGCAGAAACAGAGGGCGAGTAACAGAGGGGCTGAAACAGAGGGCGAGAAACAGAGGGGCTGAAACAGAAGGGCTGAAACAGAGGGGCTGAAACAGAGGGGCTAAATCAGAGGGGCAGAAACAGAGGGCGAGAAACAGAGGGGCTGAAACAGAGGGGCTGAAACAGAGGGGCTGAAACAGAAGGGCTGAAACAGAGGGGCTGAAACAGAGGGCGAGAAACAGAGGTGCTGAATCAGAGGGGCTGAATCAGAGGGGCTGAAACAGAGGGCGAGAAACAGAGGGGCTGAAACAGAGGGCGAGAAACAGAGGGGCTGAAACAGAGGGGCTGAATGAGTGGGGCTGAATCAGAGGGGCTGAATCAGAGGGGCTGAAACAGAGGGTGAGAAACAGAGGGGCTGAAACAGAGGCGCTGAAACAGATGGGCTGAAACAGAGGGCGAGAAACAGAGGGGCTGAATCAGAGGGGGTAAATCAGAGGGGCTGAATCAGAGGGGCTGAAACAGAGGGGCTGAATCAGAGGGGCTGAAACAAAGGGCGAGAAACAGAGGGGCTGAAACAGAGGGGCTGAAACAGAGTGGCTGAAACAGAGGTGCTGAAACAGAGGGGCAGGAAAGAAGGGGGAGAAACAGAGGGGCTGAAACAGAGGGGCTGAATCAGAGGGGCTGAAACAGAGGGCGAGAAACAGAGGGGCTGAAACAGAGGGCGAGAAACAGAGGGGCTGAAACACAGGGGCTGAAACAGAGGGGCTGAATCAGAGGGGCTGATTCAGAGGAGCTGAATCAGAGGGGCAGAAACAGAGGGCTAGAAACAGAGGGGCTGAAACAGAGGGCGAGAAACAGAGGGGCAGAAACAGAGGGCGAGAAACAGAGGGGCTGAAACAGAGGGGCTGACACAGAGGGGCTGAATCAGAGGGGCTGAAACAGAGGGGCTGAATCAGAGGGGCTGAAACAAAGGGTGAGAAACAGAGGGGCTGAAACAGAGGGCGAGAAACAGAGGGGCTGAAACAGAGGGGCTGAATCAGAGGGGCTGAAACAGAGGGCGAGAAAGAGATGGGCTGAAACAGAGGGCGAGAAACAGAGGGGCTGAAACAGAGGGGCTGAAACAGAGGGGCTGAAACAGAGGGCGAGAAACAGAGGGGCTGAATCAGAGGGGCTGAAACAGAGGGGCTGAAACAGAGGGACTGAAACAGAGTGCGAGAAACAGAGAGGCTGAAACAGATGGCGAGAAACAGAGGGGCTGAAACAGAGGGCGAGAAACAGAGGGGCTGAAACAGAGGTGCTGAAACAGAGGGCAAGAAACAGAGGGGCTGAAACAGAGGGCGAGAAACAGAGGGGCTGAAACAGAGGGCGAGAAACAGAGGGCGAGAAACAGAGGGGCTGAAACAGTGGGCGAGAAACAGTGGGCGAGAAACAGAGGGACTGAAACAGAGGGACTGAAACAGAGGGGCTGAAATAGAGGGCGAGAAACAGAGGGGCTGAAAGAGAGGGCGAGAAACAGAGGGGCTGGAACAGAGGGGCTGGATGAGTGGGGCTGAATCAGAGGGGCTGAATCAGAGGGGCTGAAACAGAGGGTGAGAAACACAGGGGCTGAAACAGAGGGGCTGAAACAGATGGGCTGAAACAGAGGGCGAGAAACAGAGGGGCTGAATCAGAGGGGCTAAATCAGAGGGGCTGAATCAGAAGGGCTGATTCAGAGGGCTAGAAACAGAGGGGCTGAAACAGAGGGCGAGAAACAGAGGGGCTGAAACAGAGGGCGAGAAACAGAAGGTCTGAAACAGAGGGGCTGAAACAGAGGGGCTGAAACAGAGTGGCTGAAACAGAGGGGCTGAAACAGAGGGGCTGGAACAGAGGGCGAGAAACAGTGGGGCTGAAACAGAGGGCGAGAAACAGAGGGGCTGAAACAGAGGGGCTGAATCAGAGGGGCTGAAACAGAGGGGCTGAATCAAAGGGGCTGAATCAGAGGGGCAGAATCAGAGGGCGAGAAACAGAGGGGCTGAAAAAGAGGGCAAGAAACAGAGGGGCTGAAACAGAGGGGCTGAAACAGAGGGGCTGAATCAGAGGGGCTAAATCAGAGGGGCTGAATCAGAGGGGCTGAAACAGAGGGGCTGAATCAGAGATGCTGAAACAAAGGGCGAGAAACAGAGGGGCTGAAACAGAGGGGCTGAAACAGAGTGGCTGAAACAAAGGGGCTGAAACAGAGAAGCTGGAACAGAGTGGGAGAAACAGAGGGGCTGAAACAGAGGGGCTGAATCAGAGGGGCTGAAACAGAGGGCGAGAAACAGAGGGGCTGAAACAGAGGGCGAGAAACAGAGGGGCTGAAACAGAGGGGCTGAATCAGAGGGGCTGATTCAGAGGGGCTGAATCAGAGGGGCTGAAAGAGAGGGCTAGAAACAGAGGGGCTGAAACAGAGGGCGAGAAACAGAGGGGCTGAAACAGAGGGGCTGAAACAGAGGGGCTGAATCAGAGGGGCTGAATCAGAGGGGCTGAAACAGAGGGTGAGAAACAGAGGGGCTGAAACAGTGTTTCTGAAACAGAGGGGCTGAAACAGAGGGCGAGAAACAGAGGGGCTGAAACAGAGGGGCTGAATCAGAGGGGCTGATTCAGAGGGGCTGAATCAGAGGGGCTGAAAGAGAGGGCTAGAAACAGAGGGGCTGAAACAGAGGGCGAGAAACAGAGGGGCTGAAACAGAGGGGCTGAAACAGAGGGGCTGAATCAGAGGGGCTGAATCAGAGGGGCTGAAACAGAGGGTGAGAAACAGAGGGGCTGAAACAGTGTTTCTGAAACAGAGGGGCTGAAACAGAGGGCGAGAAACAGAGGGGCTGAATCAGAGGGGCAAAATCAGAGGGGCTGAATCAGAGGGGCTGAAACAGAGGTGCTGAATCAGAGGGGCTGAAACAGAGGGCGAGAAACAGAGGGGCTGAAACAGATGGCGAGAAACAGAGGGGCTGAAACAGAGGGGCTGAAACAGAGGGGCTAAAACAGAGGGGCTGAAACAGAGGGCGAGAAACAGAGGGGCTGAAACAGAGGGGCTGAAACAGAGGGGCTGAATCAGAGGGTCTGAATCAGACGGGCTGAAACAGAGGGTGAGAAACAGAGGGGCTGAAACAGAGGGGCTGAAACTGAGGGGCTGAAACAGAGGGGCTGAATCAGAGGGGCTAAATCAGAGGGGCTGAATCAGAGGGGCTGAAACAGAGGGGCTGAATCAGAGGGGCTGAAACAAAGGGCGAGAAACAGAGGGGCTTAAACAGAGGGGCTGAAACAGTGTGGCTGAAACAGAGGGGCTGAAACAGAGGGGCTTGAACAGAGGGGGAGAAACAGAGGGGCTGAAACAGAGGGGCTGAATCAGAGGGGCTCAAACAGAGGGCGAGAAACAGAGGGGCTGAAACAGAGGGCGAGAAACAGAGGGGCTGAAACAGAGGGGCTGAAACAGAGGGGCTGAATCAGAGGGGCGGATTCAGAGGGGCTGAATCAGAGGGGCTGAAACAGAGGGCTAGAAACAGAGTGGCTGAAACAGAGGGCGAGAAACAGAGGGGCTGAAACAGAGGGCGAGAAACAGAGGGGCTGAAACAGAGGGGCTGAAACAGAGGGGCTGAATCAGAGGGGCTGAAACAGAGGGTGAGAAACAGAGGGGCTGAAACAGAGGTGCTGAAACAGAGGGGCTGAAACAGAGGGTGAGAAACAGAGGGGCTGAATCAGAGGGGCAAAATCAGAGGGGCTGAATCAGAGGGGCTTAAACAGAGGGGCTGAATCAGAGGGGCTGAAACTGAGGGCGAGAAACAGAGGGGCTGAAACAGAGGGCGAGAAACAGAGGGGCTGAAACAGAGGGCGAGAAACAGAGGGGCTGAAACAGAGGGGCTGAAACAGAGGGGCTGAATCAAAGGGGCCAAATCAGAGGGGCAGAAACAGAGGGCGAGAAACAGAGGGGCTGAAACAGAGGGCGAGAAACAGAGTGGCTGTAACAAAGGGGCTGAAACAGAGGGGCTGAAACAGAGGGGCTGAAACAGAGGGCGAGAAACAGAGGGGCTGAAACAGAGGGCGAGACACAGAGGGGCTAATACAGAGGGCGAGAAACGGAGGGGCTGAAACAGAGGGGCTGAAACAGAAGGGCTGAAACAGAGGGGCTGAACAGAGGGCGAGAAACAGAGGGGCTGAATCAGAGGGGCTGAATCAGAGGGGCTGAAACAGAGGAGCTGAAACAGAGGGCGAGAAACAGAGGGGCTGAAACAGAGGGCGAGAAACAGAGGGCGAGAAACAGAGCGGCTGAAACAGAGGGGATGAAACAGAGGGGCTGAAACAGAGGGGCTGATACAGAGGGCGTGAAACAGAGGGGCTGAAACAGACGGCGAGAAACAGAGGGGCTAAAACAGAGGGCGAGAAACGGCGGGGCTGAAACAGAGGGGCTGAAACAGAGGGGCTGAAACAGAGGGGCTGAATCGGAGGGGCTGATTCAGAGGGGCTGAAACAGAGGGGCTGAAACAGAGGGACTGAAACAGAGTGCGAGAAACAGAGAGGCTGAAACAGATGGCGAGAAACAGAGGGGCTGAAACAGAGGGCGAGAAACAGAGGGGCTGAAACAGAGGGCGAGAAACAGAGGGGCTGAAACAGAGGTGCTGAAACAGAGGGCAAGAAACAGAGGGGCTGAAACAGAGGGCGAGAAACAGAGGGGCTGAAACAGAGGGCGAGAAACAGTGGGCGAGAAACAGAGGGACTGAAGCAGAGGGGCTGAAACAGAGTGGCTGAAATAGAGGGCGAGAAACAGAGGGGCTGAAAGAGAGGGCGAGAAACAGAGGGGCTGAAACAGAGGGGCTGGATGAGTGGGGCTGAATCAGAGCGGCTGAATCAGAGGGGCTGAAACAGAGGGTGAGAAACAGAGGGGCTGAAACAGAGGGGCTGAAACAGATGGGCTGAAACAGAGGGCGAGAAACAGAGGGGCTGAATCAGAGGGGCTAAATCAGAGGGGCTGAATCAGAAGGGCTGATTCAGAGGGCTAGAAACAGAGGGGCTGAAACAGAGGGCGAGAAACAGAGGGGCTGAAACAGAGGGCGAGAAACAGAGGGGCTGAAACAGAGGGGCTGAAACAGAGTGGCTGAAACAGAGGGGCTGAAACAGAGGGGCTGGAACAGAGGGCGAGAAACAGTGGGGCTGAAACAGAGGGCGAGAAACAGAGGGGCTGAAACAGAGGGGCTGAATCAGAGGGGCTGAAACAGAGGGGCTGAATCAAAGGGGCTGAATCAGAGGGGCTGAATCAGAGGGGCTGAAACAGAGGGCGAGAAACAGAGGGGCTGAAACAGAGGGCGAGAAACAGAGGGGCTGAAACAGAGGGGCTGAAACAGAGGGGCTGAAACAGAGTGGCTGAAACAGAGAGGCTGAAACAGAGGGGCTGGAACAGAGGGCGAGAAACAGTGGGGCTGAAACAGAGGGCGAGAAACAGAGGGGCTGAAACAGAGGGGCTGAATCAGAGGGGCTGAAACAGAGGGGCTGAATCAAAGGGGCTGAATCAGAGGGGCTGAAACAGGGGGGCTGGAACAGAGGGCGAGAAACAGAGGGGCTGAAACAGAGGGCGAGAAACAGAGGGGCTGAAACAGAGGGGCTGAAACAGAAGGGCTGAAACAGAGGGGCTGAACAGAGGGCGAGAAACAGAGGGGCTGAATCAGAGGGGCTGAATCAGAGGGGCTAAACAGAGGAGCTGAAACAGAGGGCGAGAAACAGAGGGGCTGAAACAGAGGGCGAGAAACAGAGGGCGAGAAACAGAGGGGCTGAAACAGAGGGGATGAAACAGAGGGGCTGAAACAGAGGGGCTGATAAAGAGGGCGTGTAACAGAGGGGCTGAAACAGAGGGCGAGAAACCGAGGGGCTGAAACAGAGGGGCTGAAACAGAGGGGCTGAAACAGAGGGCGAGAAACAGAGGGGCTGAAACAGAGGGCGAGAAACAGAGGGGCTGAAACACTGGGGCTGAAACAGAGGGGCTGAATCAGAGGGGCTGATTCAGAGGGGCTGAATCAGAGGGGCAGAAACAGAGGGCTAGAAACAGAGGGGCTGAAACAGAGGGCGAGAAACAGAGGGGCAGAAACAGAGGGCGAGAAACAGAGGGGCTGAAACAGAGGGGCTGACACAGAGGGGCTGAATCAGAGGGGCTGAAACAGAGGGGCTGAATCAGACGGGCTGAAACAAAGGGCGAGAAACAGAGGGGCTGAAACAGAGGGCGAGAAACAGAGGGGCTGAAACAGAGGGGCTGAATCAGAATGGGCTGAAACAGAGGGCGAGAAACTGAGGGGCTGAATCAGAGGGGCTGAAACAGAGGGGCTGAAACAGAGGGACTGAAACAGAGGGCGAGAAACAGAGGGGCTGAAACAGAGGGCGAGAAACAGAGGGGCTGAAACACTGGGGCTGAAACAGAGGGGCTGAATCAGAGGGGCTGATTCAGAGGGGCTGAATCAGAGGGGCAGAAACAGAGGGCTAGAAACAGAGGGGCTGAAACAGAGGGCGAGAAACAGAGGGGCAGAAACAGAGGGCGAGAAACAGAGGGGCTGAAACAGAGGGGCTGACACAGAGGGGCTGAATCAGAGGGGCTGAAACAGAGGGGCTGAATCAGACGGGCTGAAACAAAGGGCGAGAAACAGAGGGGCTGAAACAGAGGGCGAGAAACAGAGGGGCTGAAACAGAGGGGCTGAATCAGAATGGGCTGAAACAGAGGGCGAGAAACTGAGGGGCTGAATCAGAGGGGCTGAAACAGAGGGGCTGAAACAGAGGGACTGAAACAGAGTGCGAGAAACAGAGAGGCTGAAACAGATGGCGAGAAACAGAGGGGCTGAAATAGAGGGCGAGAAACAGAGGGGCTGAAACAGAGGGCGAGAAACAGAGGGGCTGAAACAGAGGGCGAGAAACAGAGGGGCTGAAACAGAGGGGCTGAAACAGAGGGGCTGAAACAGAAGGGGGAGAAACAGAGGGGCTGAATCAGAGGGGCTGAAACAGAGGGGCTGAAACAGAGGGACTGAAACAGAGTGCGAGAAACAGAGAGGCTGAAACAGATGGCGAGAAACAGAGGGGCTGAAACAGAGGGCGAGAAACAGAGGGGCTGAAACAGAGGGCGAGAAACAGAGGGGCTGAAACAGAGGTGCTGAAACAGAGGGCAAGAAACAGAGGGGCTGAAACAGAGGGCGAGAAACAGAGGGGCTGAAACAGAGGGCGAGAAACAGTGGGCGAGAAACAGAGGGACTGAAACAGAGGGGCTGAAAGAGAGGGCAAGAAACAGAGGGGCTGAAACAGAGGGGCTGGATGAGTGGGGCTGAATCAGAGCGGCTGAATCAGAGGGGCTGAAACAGAGGGTGAGAAACAGAGGGGCTGAAACAGAGGGGCTGAAACAGATGGGCTGAAACAGAGGTGCTGAAACAGAGGGCAAGAAACAGAGGGGCTGAAACAGAGGGCGAGAAACAGAGGGGCTGAAACAGTGGGCGAGAAACAGTGGGCGAGAAACAGAGGGACTGAAACAGAGGGACTGAAACAGAGGGGCTGAAATAGAGGGCGAGAAACAGAGGGGCTGAAAGAGAGGGCGAGAAACAGAGGGGCTGGAACAGAGGGGCTGGATGAGTGGGGCTGAATCAGAGGGGCTGAATCAGAGGGGTTGAAACAGTGGGTGAGAAACAGAGGGGCTGAAACAGAGGGGCTGAAACAGATGGGCTGAAACAGAGGGCGAGAAACAGAGGGGCTGAATCAGAGGGGCTAAATCAGAGGGGCTGAATCAGAAGGGCTGTTTCAGAGGGCTAGAAACAGAGGGGCTGAAACAGAGGGCGAGAAACAGAGGGGCTGAAACAGAGGGCGAGAAACAGAGGGGCTGAAACAGAGGGGCTGAAACAGAGGGGCTGAAACAGAGTGGCTGAAACAGAGGGGCTGAAACAGAGGGGCTGGAACAGAGGGCGAGAAACAGTGGGGCTGAAACAGAGGGCGAGAAACAGAGGGGCTGAAACAGAGGGGCTGAATCAGAGGGGCTGAAACAGAGGGGCTGAATCAAAGGGGCAGAATCAGAGGGGCAGAATCAGAGGGCGAGAAACAGAGGGGCTGAAAAAGAGGGCAAGAAACAGAGGGGCTGAAACAGAGGGGCTGAAACAGAGGGGCTGAATCAGAGGGGCTAAATCAGAGGGGCTGAATCAGAGGGGCTGAAACAGAGGGGCTGAATCAGAGGGGCTGAAACAAAGAGCGAGAAACAGATTGGCTGAAACAGAGGGGCTGAAACAGAGTGGCTGAAACAGAGGGGCTGAAACAGAGAAGCTGGAACAGAGGGGAAGAAACAGAGGGGCTGAAACAGAGGGGCTGAATCAGAGGGGCTGAAACAGAGGGCGAGAAACAGAGGGGCTGAAACAGAGGGCGAGAAACAGCGGGGCTGAAACAGAGGGGCTGAATCAGAGGGGCTGATTCAGAGGGGCTGAATCAGAGGGGCTGAAAGAGAGGGCTAGAAACAGAGGGGCTGAAACAGAGGGCGAGAAACAGAGGGGCTGAAACAGAGGGGCTGAAACAGAGGGGCTGAATCAGAGGGGCTGAATCAGAGGGGCTGAAACAGAGGGTGAGAAACAGAGGGGCTGAAACAGTGTTTCTGAAACAGAGGGGCTGAAACAGAGGGCGAGAAACAGAGGGGCTGAATCAGAGGGGCAAAATCAGAGGGGCTGAATCAGAGGGGCTGAAACAGAGGTGCTGAATCAGAGGGGCTGAAACAGAGGGCGAGAAACAGAGGGGCTGAAACAGATGGCGAGAAACAGAGGGGCTGAAACAGAGGGGCTGAAACAGAGGGGCTAAAACAGGGGGGCTGAAACAGAGGGCGAGAAACAGATGGGCTGAAACAGAGGGGCTGAAACAGAGGGGCTGAATCAGAGGGTCTGAATCAGACGGGCTGAAACAGAGGGTGAGAAACAGAGGGGCTGAAACAGAGGGGCTGAAACTGAGGGGCTGAAACAGAGGGGCTGAATCAGAGGGGCTAAATCAGAGGGGCTGAATCAGAGGGGCTGAAACAGAGGGGCTGAATCAGAGGGGCTGAAACAAAGGGCGAGAAACAGAGGGGCTGAAACAGAGGGGCTGAAACAGTGTGGCTGAAACAGAGGGGCTGAAACAGAGGGGCTTGAACAGAGGGGGAGAAACAGAGGGGCTGAAACAGAGTGGCTTAATCAGAGGGGCTCAAACAGAGGGCGAGAAACAGAGGGGCTGAAACAGAGGGTGAGAAACAGAGGGGCTGAAACAGAGGGGCTGAAACAGAGGGGCTGAATCAGAGGGGCGGATTCAGAGGAGCTGAATCAGAGGGGCTGAAACAGAGGGCTAGAAACAGAGGGGCTGAAACAGAGGGCGAGAAACAGAGGGGCTGAAACAGAGGGCGAGAAACAGAGGGGCTGAAACAGAGGGGCTGAAACAGAGGGGCTGAATCAGAGGGGCTGAAACAGAGGGTGAGAAACAGAGGGGCTGAAACAGAGGTGCTGAAACAGAGGGGCTGAAACAGAGGGTGAGAAACAGAGGGGCTGAATCAGAGGGGCAAAATCAGAGGGGCTGAATCAGAGGGGCTGAAACAGAGGGGCTGAATCAGAGGGGCTGAAACAGAGGGCGAGAAACAGAGGGGCTGAAACAGAGGGCGAGAAACAGAGTGGCTGAAACAGAGGGGCTGAAACAGAGGGGCTGAAACAGAGGGGCTGAAACAGAGGGCGAGAAACAGAGGGGCTGAAACAGAGGGCGAGACACAGAGGGGCTAATACAGAGGGCGAGAAACGGAGGGGCTGAAACAGAGGGGCTGAAACAGAAGGGCTGAAACAGAGGGGGTGAACAGAGGGCGAGAAACAGAGGGGCTGAATCAGAGGGGCTGAATCAGAGGGGCTGAAACAGAGGAGCTGAAACAGAGGGCGAGAAACAGAGGGGCTGAAACAGAGGGCGAGAAACAGACGGCGAGAAACAGAGGGGCTGAAACAGAGGGGATGAAACAGAGGGGCTGAAACAGAGGGGCTGATACAGAGGGCGTGAAACAGAGGGGCTGAAACAGAGGGCGAGAAACAGAGGGGCTAAAACAGAGGGCGAGAAACGGCGGGGCTGAAACAGAGGGGCTGAAACAGAGGGGCTGAAACAGAGGGGCTGAATCGGAGGGGCTGATTCAGAGGGGCTGAAACAGAGGGGCTGAAACAGAGGGACTGAAACAGAGTGCGAGAAACAGAGAGGCTGAAACAGATGGCGAGAAACAGAGGGGCTGAAACAGAGGGCGAGAAACAGAGGGGCTGAAACAGAGGGCGAGAAACAGAGGGGCTGAAACAGAGGTGCTGAAACAGAGGGCAAGAAACAGAGGGGCTGAAACAGAGGGCGAGAAACAGAGGGGCTGAAACAGAGGGCGAGAAACAGTGGGCGAGAAACAGAGGGACTGAAACAGAGGGGCTGAAACAGAGTGGCTGAAATAGAGGGCGAGAAACAGAGGGGCTGAAAGAGAGGGCGAGAAACAGAGGGGCTGAAACAGAGGGGCTGGATGAGTGGGGCTGAATCAGAGCGGCTGAATCAGAGGGGCTGAAACAGAGGGTGAGAAACAGAGGGGCTGAAAGAGAGGGGCTGAAACAGATGGGCTGAAACAGAGGGCGAGAAACAGAGGGGCTGAATCAGAGGGGCTAAATCAGAGGGGCTGAATCAGAAGGGCTGATTCAGAGGGCTAGAAACAGAGGGGCTGAAACAGAGGGCGAGAAACAGAGGGGCTGAAACAGAGGGCGAGAAACAGAGGGGCTGAAACAGAGGGGCTGAAACAGAGTGGCTGAAACAGAGGGGCTGAAACAGAGGGGCTGGAACAGAGGGCGAGAAACAGTGGGGCTGAAACAGAGGGCGAGAAACAGAGGGGCTGAAACAGAGGGGCTGAATCAGAGGGGCTGAAACAGAGGGGCTGAATCAAAGGGGCTGAATCAGAGGGGCTGAATCAGAGGGGCTGAAACAGAGGGCGAGAAACAGAGGGGCTGAAACAGAGGGCGAGAAACAGAGGGGCTGAAACAGAGGGGCTGAAACAGAGGGGCTGAAACAGAGTGGCTGAAACAGAGGGGCTGAAACAGAGGGGCTGGAACAGAGGGCGAGAAACAGTGGGGCTGAAACAGAGGGCGAGAAACAGAGGGGCTGAAACAGAGGGGCTGAATCAGAGGGGCTGAAACAGAGGGGCTGAATCAAAGGGGCTGAATCAGAGGGGCTGAAACAGGGGGGCTGGAACAGAGGGCGAGAAACAGAGGGGCTGAAACAGAGGGCGAGAAACAGAGGGGCTGAAACAGAGGGGCTGAAACAGAAGGGCTGAAACAGAGGGGCTGAACAGAGGGCGAGAAACAGAGGGGCTGAAACAGAGGGCGAGAAACAGAGGGCGAGAAACAGAGGGGCTGAAACAGAGGGGATGAAACAGAGGGGCTGAAACAGAGGGGCTGATACAGAGGGCGTGTAACAGAGGGGCTGAAACAGAGGGCGAGAAACCGAGGGGCTGAAACAGAGGGGCTGAAACAGAGGGGCTGAAACAGAGGGCGAGAAACAGAGGGGCTGAAACAGAGGGCGAGAAACAGAGGGGCTGAAACACTGGGGCTGAAACAGAGGGGCTGAATCAGAGGGGCAGAAACAGAGGGCTAGAAACAGAGGGGCTGAAACAGAGGGCGAGAAACAGAGGGGCAGAAACAGAGGGCGAGAAACAGAGGGGCTGAAACAGAGGGGCTGACACAGAGGGGCTGAATCAGAGGGGCTGAAACAGAGGGGCTGAATCAGAGGGGCTGAAACAAAGGGCGAGAAACAGAGGGGCTGAAACAGAGGGCGAGAAACAGAGGGGCTGAAACAGAGGGGCTGAATCAGAGGGGCTGAAACAGAGGGCGAGAAACAGAGGGGCTGAATCAGAGGGGCTGAAACAGAGGGGCTGAAACAGAGGGACTGAAACAGAGTGCGAGAAACAGAGAGGCTAAAACAGATGGCGAGAAACAGAGGGGCTGAAACAGAGGGCGAGAAACAGAGGGGCTGAAACAGAGGGCGAGAAACAGAGGGGCTGAAACAGAGGGCGAGAAACAGAGGGGCTGAAACAGAGGGGCTGAAACAGAGGGGCTGAAACAGAAGGGGGAGAAACAGAGGGGCTGAATCAGAGGGGCTGAAACAGAGGGGCTGAAACAGAGGGACTGAAACAGAGTGCGAGAAACAGAGAGGCTGAAACAGATGGTGAGAAACAGAGGGGCTGAAACAGAGGGCGAGAAACAGAGGGGCTGAAACAGAGGGCGAGAAACAGAGGGGCTGAAACAGAGGTGCTGAAACAGAGGGCAAGAAACAGAGGGGCTGAAACAGAGGGCGAGAAACAGAGGGGCTGAAACAGAGGGCGAGAAACAGTGGGCGAGAAACAGAGGGCGAGAAACAGAGGGGCTGAAACAGAGGGGCTGAAAGAGAGGGCGAGAAACAGAGGGGCTGAAACAGAGGGGCTGGATGAGTAGGGCTGAATCAGAGCGGCTGAATCAGAGGGGCTGAAACAGAGGGTGAGAAACAGAGGGGCTGAAACAGAGGGGCTGAAACAGATGGGCTGAAACAGAGGGCGAGAAACAGAGGGGCTGAATCAGAGGGGCTAAATCAGAGGGGCTGAATCAGAAGGGCTGATTCAGAGGGCTAGAAACAGAGGGGCTGAAACAGAGGGCGAGAAACAGAGGGGCTGAAACAGAGGGCGAGAAACAGAGGGGCTGAAACAGAGGGGCTGAAACAGAGGGGCTGAAACAGAGTGGCTGAAACAGAGGGTCTGAAACAGAGGGGCTGGAACAGTGGACGAGAAACAGTGGGGCTGAAACAGAGAGCGAGAAACAGAGGGGCTGAAACAGAGGGGCTGAATCAGAGGGGCTGAAACAGAGGGGCTGAATCAAAGGGGCTGAATCAGAGGGGCTGAATCAGAGGGGCTGAAACAGAGGGCGAGAAACAGAGGGGCTGAAACAGAGGGCGAGAAACAGAGGGGCTGAAACAGAGGGGCTGAAACAGAGGGGCTGAAACAGAGTGGCTGAAACAGAGGGGCTAAAACAGAGGGGCTGGAACAGAGGGCGAGAAACTTTGGGGCTGAAACAGAGGGCGAGAAACAGAGGGGCTGAAACAGAGGGGCTGAATCAGAGGGGCTGAAACAGGGGCTGAATCAAAGGGGCTGAATCAGAGGGGCTAAACAGAGGAGCTGAAACAGAGGGCGAGAAACAGAGGGGCTGAAACAGAGGGCGAGAAACAGAGGGCGAGAAACAGAGGGGCTGAAACAGAGGGGATGAAACAGAGGGGCTGAAACAGAGGGGCTGATACAGAGGGCGTGTAACAGAGGGGCTGAAACAGAGGGCGAGAAACCGAGGGGCTGAAACAGAGGGGCTGAAACAGAGGGGCTGAATCAGAGGGCGAGAAACAGAGGGGCTGAAACAGAGGGCGAGAAACAGAGGGGCTGAAACACTGGGGCTGAAACAGAGGGGCTGAATCAGAGGGGCTGATTCAGAGGGGCTGAATCAGAGGGGCAGAAACAGAGGGCTAGAAACAGAGGGGCTGAAACAGAGGGCGAGAAACAGAGGGGCAGAAACAGAGGGCGAGAAACAGAGGGGCTGAAATAGAGGGGCTGACACAGAGGGGCTGAATCAGAGGGGCTGAAACAGAGGGGCTGAATCAGAGGGGCTGAAACAAAGGGCGAGAAACAGAGGGGCTGAAACAGAGGGCGAGAAACAGAGGGGCTGAAACAGAGGGGCTGAATCAGAGGGGCTGAAACAGAGGGCGAGAAACAGAGGGGCTGAATCAGAGGGGCTGAAACAGAGGGGCTGAAACAGAGGGACTGAAACAGAGTGCGAGAAACAGAGAGGCTGAAACAGATGGCGAGAAACAGAGGGGCTGAAACAGAGGGCGAGAAACAGAGGGGCTGAAACAGAGGGCGAGAAACAGAGGGGCTGAAACAGAGGGCGAGAAACAGAGGGGCTGAAACAGAGGGGCTGAAACAGAGGGGCTGAAACAGAAGGGGGAGAAACAGAGGGGCTGAATCAGAGGGGCTGAAACAGAGGGGCTGAAACAGAGGGACTGAAACAGAGTGCGAGAAACAGAGAGGCTGAAACAGATGGTGAGAAACAGAGGGGCTGAAACAGAGGGCGAGAAACAGAGGGGCTGAAACAGAGGGCGAGAAACAGAGGGGCTGAAACAGAGGTGCTGAAACAGAGGGCAAGAAACAGAGGGGCTGAAACAGAGGGCGAGAAACAGAGGGGCTGAAACAGAGGGCGAGAAACAGTGGGCGAGAAACAGAGGGACTGAAACAGAGGGGCTGAAAGAGAGGGCAAGAAACAGAGGGGCT
Organism: Chiloscyllium punctatum; assembly: GCF_047496795.1. Lineage (NCBI taxonomy): Eukaryota > Metazoa > Chordata > Chondrichthyes > Orectolobiformes > Hemiscylliidae > Chiloscyllium > Chiloscyllium punctatum. The sequence goes on along the minus strand of NW_027309805.1, from coordinate 91,313 downwards.
GAAACAGAGGGGCTGGATGAGTGGGGCTGAATCAGAGCGGCTGAATCAGAGGGGCTGAAACAGAGGGTGAGAAACAGAGGGGCTGAAACAGAGGGGCTGAAACAGATGGGCTGAAACAGAGGTGCTGAAACAGAGGGCAAGAAACAGAGGGGCTGAAACAGAGGGCGAGAAACAGAGGGGCTGAAACAGTGGGCGAGAAACAGTGGGCGAGAAACAGAGGGACTGAAACAGAGGGACTGAAACAGAGGGGCTGAAATAGAGGGCGAGAAACAGAGGGGCTGAAAGAGAGGGCGAGAAACAGAGGGGCTGGAACAGAGGGGCTGGATGAGTGGGGCTGAATCAGAGGGGCTGAATCAGAGGGGTTGAAACAGTGGGTGAGAAACAGAGGGGCTGAAACAGAGGGGCTGAAACAGATGGGCTGAAACAGAGGGCGAGAAACAGAGGGGCTGAATCAGAGGGGCTAAATCAGAGGGGCTGAATCAGAAGGGCTGTTTCAGAGGGCTAGAAACAGAGGGGCTGAAACAGAGGGCGAGAAACAGAGGGGCTGAAACAGAGGGCGAGAAACAGAGGGGCTGAAACAGAGGGGCTGAAACAGAGGGGCTGAATCAGAGGGGCTGAAACAGAGGGTGAGAAACAGAGGGGCTGAAACAGAGGTGCTGAAACAGAGGGGCTGAAACAGAGGGTGAGAAACAGAGGGGCTGAATCAGAGGGGCAAAATCAGAGGGGCTGAATCAGAGGGGCTGAAACAGAGGGGCTGAATCAGAGGGGCTGAAACAGAGGGCGAGAAACAGAGGGGCTGAAACAGAGGGCGAGAAACAGAGTGGCTGAAACAGAGGGGCTGAAACAGAGGGGCTGAAACAGAGGGGCTGAAACAGAGGGCGAGAAACAGAGGGGCTGAAACAGAGGGCGAGACACAGAGGGGCTAATACAGAGGGCGAGAAACGGAGGGGCTGAAACAGAGGGGCTGAAACAGAAGGGCTGAAACAGAGGGGCTGAACAGAGGGCGAGAAACAGAGGGGCTGAATCAGAGGGGCTGAATCAGAGGGGCTGAAACAGAGGAGCTGAAACAGAGGGCGAGAAACAGAGGGGCTGAAACAGAGGGGATGAAACAGAGGGGCTGAAACAGAGGGGCTGATACAGAGGGCGTGAAACAGAGGGGCTGAAACAGAGGGCGAGAAACAGAGGGGCTAAAACAGAGGGCGAGAAACGGCGGGGCTGAAACAGAGGGGCTGAAACAGAGGGGCTGAAACAGAGGGGCTGAATCGGAGGGGCTGATTCAGAGGGGCTGAAACAGAGGGGCTGAAACAGAGGGACTGAAACAGAGTGCGAGAAACAGAGAGGCTGAAACAGATGGCGAGAAACAGAGGGGCTGAAACAGAGGGCGAGAAACAGAGGGGCTGAAACAGAGGGCGAGAAACAGAGGGGCTGAAACAGAGGTGCTGAAACAGAGGGCAAGAAACAGAGGGGCTGAAACAGAGGGCGAGAAACAGAGGGGCTGAAACAGAGGGCGAGAAACAGTGGGCGAGAAACAGAGGGACTGAAACAGAGGGGCTGAAACAGAGTGGCTGAAATAGAGGGCGAGAAACAGAGGGGCTGAAAGAGAGGGCGAGAAACAGAGGGGCTGAAACAGAGGGGCTGGATGAGTGGGGCTGAATCAGAGCGGCTGAATCAGAGGGGCCGAAACAGAGGGTGAGAAACAGAGGGGCTGAAAGAGAGGGGCTGAAACAGATGGGCTGAAACAGAGGGCGAGAAACAGAGGGGCTGAATCAGAGGGGCTAAATCAGAGGGGCTGAATCAGAAGGGCTGATTCAGAGGGCTAGAAACAGAGGGGCTGAAACAGAGGGCGAGAAACAGAGGGGCTGAAACAGAGGGCGAGAAACAGAGGGGCTGAAACAGAGGGGCTGAAACAGAGTGGCTGAAACAGAGGGGCTGAAACAGAGGGGCTGGAACAGAGGGCGAGAAACAGTGGGGCTGAAACAGAGGGCGAGAAACAGAGGGGCTGAAACAGAGGGGCTGAATCAGAGGGGCTGAAACAGAGGGGCTGAATCAAAGGGGCTGAATCAGAGGGGCTGAATCAGAGGGGCTGAAACAGAGGGCGAGAAACAGAGGGGCTGAAACAGAGGGCGAGAAACAGAGGGGCTGAAACAGAGGGGCTGAAACAGAGGGGCTGAAACAGAGTGGCTGAAACAGAGGGGCTGAAACAGAGGGGCTGGAACAGAGGGCGAGAAACAGTGGGGCTGAAACAGAGGGCGAGAAACAGAGGGGCTGAAACAGAGGGGCTGAATCAGAGGGGCTGAAACAGAGGGGCTGAATCAAAGGGGCTGAATCAGAGGGGCTGAAACAGGGGGGCTGGAACAGAGGGCGAGAAACAGAGGGGCTGAAACAGAGGGCGAGAAACAGAGGGGCTGAAACAGAGGGGCTGAAACAGAAGGGCTGAAACAGAGGGGCTGAACAGAGGGCGAGAAACAGAGGGGCTGAAACAGAGGGCGAGAAACAGAGGGCGAGAAACAGAGGGGCTGAAACAGAGGGGATGAAACAGAGGGGCTGAAACAGAGGGGCTGATACAGAGGGCGTGTAACAGAGGGGCTGAAACAGAGGGCGAGAAACCGAGGGGCTGAAACAGAGGGGCTGAAACAGAGGGGCTGAAACAGAGGGCGAGAAACAGAGGGGCTGAAACAGAGGGCGAGAAACAGAGGGGCTGAAACACTGGGGCTGAAACAGAGGGGCTGAATCAGAGGGGCAGAAACAGAGGGCTAGAAACAGAGGGGCTGAAACAGAGGGCGAGAAACAGAGGGGCAGAAACAGAGGGCGAGAAACAGAGGGGCTGAAACAGAGGGGCTGACACAGAGGGGCTGAATCAGAGGGGCTGAAACAGAGGGGCTGAATCAGAGGGGCTGAAACAAAGGGCGAGAAACAGAGGGGCTGAAACAGAGGGCGAGAAACAGAGGGGCTGAAACAGAGGGGCTGAATCAGAGGGGCTGAAACAGAGGGCGAGAAACAGAGGGGCTGAATCAGAGGGGCTGAAACAGAGGGGCTGAAACAGAGGGACTGAAACAGAGTGCGAGAAACAGAGAGGCTAAAACAGATGGCGAGAAACAGAGGGGCTGAAACAGAGGGCGAGAAACAGAGGGGCTGAAACAGAGGGCGAGAAACAGAGGGGCTGAAACAGAGGGCGAGAAACAGAGGGGCTGAAACAGAGGGGCTGAAACAGAGGGGCTGAAACAGAAGGGGGAGAAACAGAGGGGCTGAATCAGAGGGGCTGAAACAGAGGGGCTGAAACAGAGGGACTGAAACAGAGTGCGAGAAACAGAGAGGCTGAAACAGATGGTGAGAAACAGAGGGGCTGAAACAGAGGGCGAGAAACAGAGGGGCTGAAACAGAGGGCGAGAAACAGAGGGGCTGAAACAGAGGTGCTGAAACAGAGGGCAAGAAACAGAGGGGCTGAAACAGAGGGCGAGAAACAGAGGGGCTGAAACAGAGGGCGAGAAACAGTGGGCGAGAAACAGAGGGCGAGAAACAGAGGGGCTGAAACAGAGGGGCTGAAAGAGAGGGCGAGAAACAGAGGGGCTGAAACAGAGGGGCTGGATGAGTAGGGCTGAATCAGAGCGGCTGAATCAGAGGGGCTGAAACAGAGGGTGAGAAACAGAGGGGCTGAAACAGAGGGGCTGAAACAGATGGGCTGAAACAGAGGGCGAGAAACAGAGGGGCTGAATCAGAGGGGCTAAATCAGAGGGGCTGAATCAGAAGGGCTGATTCAGAGGGCTAGAAACAGAGGGGCTGAAACAGAGGGGCTGAAACAGAGTGGCTGAAACAGAGGGTCTGAAACAGAGGGGCTGGAACAGTGGACGAGAAACAGTGGGGCTGAAACAGAGAGCGAGAAACAGAGGGGCTGAAACAGAGGGGCTGAATCAGAGGGGCTGAAACAGAGGGGCTGAATCAAAGGGGCTGAATCAGAGGGGCTGAATCAGAGGGGCTGAAACAGAGGGCGAGAAACAGAGGGGCTGAAACAGAGGGCGAGAAACAGAGGGGCTGAAACAGAGGGGCTGAAACAGAGGGGCTGAAACAGAGTGGCTGAAACAGAGGGGCTAAAACAGAGGGGCTGGAACAGAGGGCGAGAAACTTTGGGGCTGAAACAGAGGGCGAGAAACAGAGGGGCTGAAACAGAGGGGCTGAATCAGAGGGGCTGAAACAGAGGGGCTGAATCAAAGGGGCTGAATCAGAGGGGCTAAACAGAGGAGCTGAAACAGAGGGCGAGAAACAGAGGGGCTGAAACAGAGGGCGAGAAACAGAGGGCGAGAAACAGAGGGGCTGAAACAGAGGGGATGAAACAGAGGGGCTGAAACAGAGGGGCTGATACAGAGGGCGTGTAACAGAGGGGCTGAAACAGAGGGCGAGAAACCGAGGGGCTGAAACAGAGGGGCTGAAACAGAGGGGCTGAATCAGAGGGCGAGAAACAGAGGGGCTGAAACAGAGGGCGAGAAACAGAGGGGCTGAAACACTGGGGCTGAAACAGAGGGGCTGAATCAGAGGGGCTGATTCAGAGGGGCTGAATCAGAGGGGCAGAAACAGAGGGCTAGAAACAGAGGGGCTGAAACAGAGGGCGAGAAACAGAGGGGCAGAAACAGAGGGCGAGAAACAGAGGGGCTGAAATAGAGGGGCTGACACAGAGGGGCTGAATCAGAGGGGCTGAAACAGAGGGGCTGAATCAGAGGGGCTGAAACAAAGGGCGAGAAACAGAGGGGCTGAAACAGAGGGCGAGAAACAGAGGGGCTGAAACAGAGGGGCTGAATCAGAGGGGCTGAAACAGAGGGCGAGAAACAGAGGGGCTGAATCAGAGGGGCTGAAACAGAGGGGCTGAAACAGAGGGACTGAAACAGAGTGCGAGAAACAGAGAGGCTGAAACAGATGGCGAGAAACAGAGGGGCTGAAACAGAGGGCGAGAAACAGAGGGGCTGAAACAGAGGGCGAGAAACAGAGGGGCTGAAACAGAGGGCGAGAAACAGAGGGGCTGAAACAGAGGGGCTGAAACAGAGGGGCTGAAACAGAAGGGGGAGAAACAGAGGGGCTGAATCAGAGGGGCTGAAACAGAGGGGCTGAAACAGAGGGACTGAAACAGAGTGCGAGAAACAGAGAGGCTGAAACAGATGGCGAGAAACAGAGGGGCTGAAACAGAGGGCGAGAAACAGAGGGGCTGAAACAGAGGGCGAGAAACAGAGGGGCTGAAACAGAGGTGCTGAAACAGAGGGCAAGAAACAGAGGGGCTGAAACAGAGGGCGAGAAACAGAGGGGCTGAAACAGAGGGCGAGAAACAGTGGGCGAGAAACAGAGGGACTGAAACAGAGGGGCTGAAAGAGAGGGCAAGAAACAGAGGGGCTGAAACAGAGGGGCTGGATGAGTGGGGCTGAATCAGAGCGGCTGAATCAGAGGGGCTGAAACAGAGGGTGAGAAACAGAGGGGCTGAAACAGAGGGGCTGAAACAGATGGGCTGAAACAGAGGTGCTGAAACAGAGGGCAAGAAACAGAGGGGCTGAAACAGAGGGCGAGAAACAGAGGGGCTGAAACAGTGGGCGAGAAACAGTGGGCGAGAAACAGAGGGACTGAAACAGAGGGACTGAAACAGAGGGGCTGAAATAGAGGGCGAGAAACAGAGGGGCTGAAAGAGAGGGCGAGAAACAGAGGGGCTGGAACAGAGGGGCTGGATGAGTGGGGCTGAATCAGAGGGGCTGAATCAGAGGGGTTGAAACAGTGGGTGAGAAACAGAGGGGCTGAAACAGAGGGGCTGAAACAGATGGGCTGAAACAGAGGGCGAGAAACAGAGGGGCTGAATCAGAGGGGCTAAATCAGAGGGGCTGAATCAGAAGGGCTGTTTCAGAGGGCTAGAAACAGAGGGGCTGAAACAGAGGGCGAGAAACAGAGGGGCTGAAACAGAGGGCGAGAAACAGAGGGGCTGAAACAGAGGGGCTGAAACAGAGGGGCTGAAACAGAGTGGCTGAAACAGAGGGGCTGAAACAGAGGGGCTGGAACAGAGGGCGAGAAACAGTGGGGCTGAAACAGAGGGCGAGAAACAGAGGGGCTGAAACAGAGGGGCTGAATCAGAGGGGCTGAAACAGAGGGGCTGAATCAAAGGGGCAGAATCAGAGGGGCAGAATCAGAGGGCGAGAAACAGAGGGGCTGAAAAAGAGGGCAAGAAACAGAGGGGCTGAAACAGAGGGGCTGAAACAGAGGGGCTGAATCAGAGGGGCTAAATCAGAGGGGCTGAATCAGAGGGGCTGAAACAGAGGGGCTGAATCAGAGGGGCTGAAACAAAGAGCGAGAAACAGATTGGCTGAAACAGAGGGGCTGAAACAGAGTGGCTGAAACAGAGGGGCTGAAACAGAGAAGCTGGAACAGAGGGGAAGAAACAGAGGGGCTGAAACAGAGGGGCTGAATCAGAGGGGCTGAAACAGAGGGCGAGAAACAGAGGGGCTGAAACAGAGGGCGAGAAACAGAGGGGCTGAAACAGAGGGGCTGAATCAGAGGGGCTGATTCAGAGGGGCTGAATCAGAGGGGCTGAAAGAGAGGGCTAGAAACAGAGGGGCTGAAACAGAGGGCGAGAAACAGAGGGGCTGAAACAGAGGGGCTGAAACAGAGGGGCTGAATCAGAGGGGCTGAATCAGAGGGGCTGAAACAGAGGGTGAGAAACAGAGGGGCTGAAACAGTGTTTCTGAAACAGAGGGGCTGAAACAGAGGGCGAGAAACAGAGGGGCTGAATCAGAGGGGCAAAATCAGAGGGGCTGAATCAGAGGGGCTGAAACAGAGGTGCTGAATCAGAGGGGCTGAAACAGAGGGCGAGAAACAGAGGGGCTGAAACAGATGGCGAGAAACAGAGGGGCTGAAACAGAGGGGCTGAAACAGAGGGGCTAAAACAGGGGGGCTGAAACAGAGGGCGAGAAACAGATGGGCTGAAACAGAGGGGCTGAAACAGAGGGGCTGAATCAGAGGGTCTGAATCAGACGGGCTGAAACAGAGGGTGAGAAACAGAGGGGCTGAAACAGAGGGGCTGAAACTGAGGGGCTGAAACAGAGGGGCTGAATCAGAGGGGCTAAATCAGAGGGGCTGAATCAGAGGGGCTGAAACAGAGGGGCTGAATCAGAGGGGCTGAAACAAAGGGCGAGAAACAGAGGGGCTGAAACAGAGGGGCTGAAACAGTGTGGCTGAAACAGAGGGGCTGAAACAGAGGGGCTTGAACAGAGGGGGAGAAACAGAGGGGCTGAAACAGAGTGGCTTAATCAGAGGGGCTCAAACAGAGGGCGAGAAACAGAGGGGCTGAAACAGAGGGCGAGAAACAGAGGGGCTGAAACAGAGGGGCTGAAACAGAGGGGCTGAATCAGAGGGGCGGATTCAGAGGAGCTGAATCAGAGGGGCTGAAACAGAGGGCTAGAAACAGAGGGGCTGAAACAGAGGGCGAGAAACAGAGGGGCTGAAACAGAGGGCGAGAAACAGAGGGGCTGAAACAGAGGGGCTGAAACAGAGGGGCTGAAACAGAGGGGCTGAAACAGAGGGTGAGAAACAGAGGGGCTGAAACAGAGGTGCTGAAACAGAGGGGCTGAAACAGAGGGTGAGAAACAGAGGGGCTGAATCAGAGGGGCAAAATCAGAGGGGCTGAATCAGAGGGGCTGAAACAGAGGGGCTGAATCAGAGGGGCTGAAATAGAGGGCGAGAAACAGAGGGGCTGAAACAGAGGGCGAGAAACAGAGTGGCTGAAACAGAGGGGCTGAAACAGAGGGGCTGAAACAGAGGGGCTGAAACAGAGGGCGAGAAACAGAGGGGCTGAAACAGAGGGCGAGACACAGAGGGGCTAATACAGAGGGCGAGAAACGGAGGGGCTGAAACAGAGGGGCTGAAACAGAAGGGCTGAAACAGAGGGGCTGAACAGAGGGCGAGAAACAGAGGGGCTGAATCAGAGGGGCTGAATCAGAGGGGCTGAAACAGAGGAGCTGAAACAGAGGGCGAGAAACAGAGGGGCTGAAACAGAGGGCGAGAAACAGACGGCGAGAAACAGAGGGGCTGAAACAGAGGGGATGAAACAGAGGGGCTGAAACAGAGGGGCTGATACAGAGGGCGTGAAACAGAGGGGCTGAAACAGAGGGCGAGAAACAGAGGGGCTAAAACAGAGGGCGAGAAACGGCGGGGCTGAAACAGAGGGGCTGAAACAGAGGGGCTGAAACAGAGGGGCTGAATCGGAGGGGCTGATTCAGAGGGGCTGAAACAGAGGGGCTGAAACAGAGGGACTGAAACAGAGTGCGAGAAACAGAGAGGCTGAAACAGATGGCGAGAAACAGAGGGGCTGAAACAGAGGGCGAGAAACAGAGGGGCTGAAACAGAGGGCGAGAAACAGAGGGGCTGAAACAGAGGTGCTGAAACAGAGGGCAAGAAACAGAGGGGCTGAAACAGAGGGCGAGAAACAGAGGGGCTGAAACAGAGGGCGAGAAACAGTGGGCGAGAAACAGAGGGACTGAAACAGAGGGGCTGAAACAGAGTGGCTGAAATAGAGGGCGAGAAACAGAGGGGCTGAAAGAGAGGGCGAGAAACAGAGGGGCTGAAAGAGAGGGGCTGAAACAGATGGGCTGAAACAGAGGGCGAGAAACAGAGGGGCTGAATCAGAGGGGCTAAATCAGAGGGGCTGAATCAGAAGGGCTGATTCAGAGGGCTAGAAACAGAGGGGCTGAAACAGAGGGCGAGAAACAGAGGGGCTGAAACAGAGGGCGAGAAACAGAGGGGCTGAAACAGAGGGGCTGAAACAGAGTGGCTGAAACAGAGGGGCTGAAACAGAGGGGCTGGAACAGAGGGCGAGAAACAGTGGGGCTGAAACAGAGGGCGAGAAACAGAGGGGCTGAAACAGAGGGGCTGAATCAGAGGGGCTGAAACAGAGGGGCTGAATCAAAGGGGCTGAATCAGAGGGGCTGAATCAGAGGGGCTGAAACAGAGGGCGAGAAACAGAGGGGCTGAAACAGAGGGCGAGAAACAGAGGGGCTGAAACAGAGGGGCTGAAACAGAGGGGCTGAAACAGAGTGGCTGAAACAGAGGGGCTGAAACAGAGGGGCTGGAACAGAGGGCGAGAAACAGTGGGGCTGAAACAGAGGGCGAGAAACAGAGGGGCTGAAACAGAGGGGCTGAATCAGAGGGGCTGAAACAGAGGGGCTGAATCAAAGGGGCTGAATCAGAGGGGCTGAAACAGGGGGGCTGGAACAGAGGGCGAGAAACAGAGGGGCTGAAACAGAGGGCGAGAAACAGAGGGGCTGAAACAGAGGGGCTGAAACAGAAGGGCTGAAACAGAGGGGCTGAACAGAGGGCGAGAAACAGAGGGGCTGAAACAGAGGGCGAGAAACAGAGGGCGAGAAACAGAGGGGCTGAAACAGAGGGGATGAAACAGAGGGGCTGAAACAGAGGGGCTGATACAGAGGGCGTGTAACAGAGGGGCTGAAACAGAGGGCGAGAAACCGAGGGGCTGAAACAGAGGGGCTGAAACAGAGGGGCTGAAACAGAGGGCGAGAAACAGAGGGGCTGAAACAGAGGGCGAGAAACAGAGGGGCTGAAACACTGGGGCTGAAACAGAGGGGCTGAATCAGAGGGGCAGAAACAGAGGGCTAGAAACAGAGGGGCTGAAACAGAGGGCGAGAAACAGAGGGGCAGAAACAGAGGGCGAGAAACAGAGGGGCTGAAACAGAGGGGCTGACACAGAGGGGCTGAATCAGAGGGGCTGAAACAGAGGGGCTGAATCAGAGGGGCTGAAACAAAGGGCGAGAAACAGAGGGGCTGAAACAGAGGGCGAGAAACAGAGGGGCTGAAACAGAGGGGCTGAATCAGAGGGGCTGAAACAGAGGGCGAGAAACAGAGGGGCTGAATCAGAGGGGCTGAAACAGAGGGGCTGAAACAGAGGGACTGAAACAGAGTGCGAGAAACAGAGAGGCTAAAACAGATGGCGAGAAACAGAGGGGCTGAAACAGAGGGCGAGAAACAGAGGGGCTGAAACAGAGGGCGAGAAACAGAGGGGCTGAAACAGAGGGCGAGAAACAGAGGGGCTGAAACAGAGGGGCTGAAACAGAGGGGCTGAAACAGAAGGGGGAGAAACAGAGGGGCTGAATCAGAGGGGCTGAAACAGAGGGGCTGAAACAGAGGGACTGAAACAGAGTGCGAGAAACAGAGAGGCTGAAACAGATGGTGAGAAACAGAGGGGCTGAAACAGAGGGCGAGAAACAGAGGGGCTGAAACAGAGGGCGAGAAACAGAGGGGCTGAAACAGAGGTGCTGAAACAGAGGGCAAGAAACAGAGGGGCTGAAACAGAGGGCGAGAAACAGAGGGGCTGAAACAGAGGGCGAGAAACAGTGGGCGAGAAACAGAGGGCGAGAAACAGAGGGGCTGAAACAGAGGGGCTGAAAGAGAGGGCGAGAAACAGAGGGGCTGAAACAGAGGGGCTGGATGAGTAGGGCTGAATCAGAGCGGCTGAATCAGAGGGGCTGAAACAGAGGGTGAGAAACAGAGGGGCTGAAACAGAGGGGCTGAAACAGATGGGCTGAAACAGAGGGCGAGAAACAGAGGGGCTGAATCAGAGGGGCTAAATCAGAGGGGCTGAATCAGAAGGGCTGATTCAGAGGGCTAGAAACAGAGGGGCTGAAACAGAGGGCGAGAAACAGAGGGGCTGAAACAGAGGGCGAGAAACAGAGGGGCTGAAACAGAGGGGCTGAAACAGAGGGGCTGAAACAGAGTGGCTGAAACAGAGGGTCTGAAACAGAGGGGCTGGAACAGTGGACGAGAAACAGTGGGGCTGAAACAGAGAGCGAGAAACAGAGGGGCTGAAACAGAGGGGCTGAATCAGAGGGGCTGAAACAGAGGGGCTGAATCAAAGGGGCTGAATCAGAGGGGCTGAATCAGAGGGGCTGAAACAGAGGGCGAGAAACAGAGGGGCTGAAACAGAGGGCGAGAAACAGAGGGGCTGAAACAGAGGGGCTGAAACAGAGGGGCTGAAACAGAGTGGCTGAAACAGAGGGGCTAAAACAGAGGGGCTGGAACAGAGGGCGAGAAACTTTGGGGCTGAAACAGAGGGCGAGAAACAGAGGGGCTGAAACAGAGGGGCTGAATCAGAGGGGCTGAAACAGAGGGGCTGAATCAAAGGGGCTGAATCAGAGGGGCTAAACAGAGGAGCTGAAACAGAGGGCGAGAAACAGAGGGGCTGAAACAGAGGGCGAGAAACAGAGGGCGAGAAACAGAGGGGCTGAAACAGAGGGGATGAAACAGAGGGGCTGAAACAGAGGGGCTGATACAGAGGGCGTGTAACAGAGGGGCTGAAACAGAGGGCGAGAAACCGAGGGGCTGAAACAGAGGGGCTGAAACAGAGGGGCTGAATCAGAGGGCGAGAAACAGAGGGGCTGAAACAGAGGGCGAGAAACAGAGGGGCTGAAACACTGGGGCTGAAACAGAGGGGCTGAATCAGAGGGGCTGATTCAGAGGGGCTGAATCAGAGGGGCAGAAACAGAGGGCTAGAAACAGAGGGGCTGAAACAGAGGGCGAGAAACAGAGGGGCAGAAACAGAGGGCGAGAAACAGAGGGGCTGAAATAGAGGGGCTGACACAGAGGGGCTGAATCAGAGGGGCTGAAACAGAGGGGCTGAATCAGAGGGGCTGAAACAAAGGGCGAGAAACAGAGGGGCTGAAACAGAGGGCGAGAAACAGAGGGGCTGAAACAGAGGGGCTGAATCAGAGGGGCTGAAACAGAGGGCGAGAAACAGAGGGGCTGAATCAGAGGGGCTGAAACAGAGGGGCTGAAACAGAGGGACTGAAACAGAGTGCGAGAAACAGAGAGGCTGAAACAGATGGCGAGAAACAGAGGGGCTGAAACAGAGGGCGAGAAACAGAGGGGCTGAAACAGAGTGCGAGAAACAGAGGGGCTGAAACAGAGGGCGAGAAACAGAGGGGCTGAAACAGAGGGGCTGAAACAGAGGGGCTGAAACAGAGGGCGAGAAACAGAGGGGCTGAATCAGAGGGGCTGAAACAGAGGGGCTGAAACAGAGGGACTGAAACAGAGTGCGAGAAACAGAGAGGCTGAAACAGATGGCGAGAAACAGAGGGGCTGAAACAGAGGGCGAGAAACAGAGGGGCTGAAACAGAGGGCGAGAAACAGAGGGGCTGAAACAGAGGTGCTGAAACAGAGGGCAAGAAACAGAGGGGCTGAAACAGAGGGCGAGAAACAGAGGGGCTGAAACAGACGGCGAGAAACAGTGGGCGAGAAACAGAGGGACTGAAACAGAGGGGCTGAAACAGAGTGGCTGAAATAGAGGGCGAGAAACAGAGGGGCTGAAAGAGAGGGCGAGAAACAGAGGGTCTGAAACAGAGGGGATGAATCAGAGGGGCTGAATCAGAGGGGCTGAAACAGAGGGTGAGAAACAGAGGGGCTGAATCAGAGTGGCAAGATCAGAGGTGCTGCATCAGAGGGGCTGAAACAGAGGGGCTGAAACAGAGGGCGGGAAACTGAGGGGCTGAAACAGAGGGGCTGAAACAGAAGGGCTAAAACAGAGGGGCTGAAACAGAGGGGCTGAATCAGAGGGGCTGAATCAGAGGGGCTGAAACAGAGGTTGAGAATCAGAGGGGCTGAAACAGAGGGGCTGAAACAGAGGGTCCAAATCAAAGGGGCGGAAACAGAGGGCGAGAAACAGAGGTGCTGAAACAGAGGGCGAGAAACAGAGTGGCTGAAACAGAGGGGCTGAAACAGAGTGGCTGAAACAGAGGGGCTGAAACAGATGGCGAGAAACAGAGGGGTTGAAACAGAGGGCGAGACACAGAGGGGCTGATCCAGAGGGCGAGAAACAGCGGGGCTGAAACAGAGGGGCTGAAACAGAAGGGCTGAAACAGAGGGGCTGAACAGAGGGCGAGAAACAGAGGGGCTGAATCAGAGGGGCTGAATCAGAGGGGCTGAAACAGAGGGGCTGAAACAAATGGCGAGAAACAGAGGGGCTGAAACAGTGGGCGAGAAACAGAGGGCGAGAAACAGAAGGGCTGAAACAGAGGGGCTGAAACAGAGGGGCTGAAACAGAGGGGCTGATACAGAGGGCGTGAAACAGAGGGGCTGAAACAGAGGGCGAGAAACAGAGGGGCTGAAACAGAGGGCGAGAAACAGAGGGGCTGAAACAGAGGGGCTGAAACAGAGGGGCTGAACCAGGGGGACTGAAACAGAGGGCGAGAAACAGGGAGGCTGAAACAGAGGGCGAGAAACAGAGGGGCTGAAACAGAGGGCGAGAAACAGAGGGGCTGAAACAGAGGGCGAGAAACAGAGGGGCTGAAACAGAGGGGCTGAAACAGAGGGCAAGAAACAGAGGGGCTGAAACAGAGGGCGAGAAACAGAGGGGCTGAAACAGAGGGCGAGAAACAGTGGGCCAGAAACAGAGGGACTGAAACAGAGGGACTGAAACAGAGGGGCTGAAACAGAGGGCGAGAAACAGAGGGGCTGAAACAGTGGGGCTGGATGAGTGGGGCTGAATCAGAGGGGCTGAATCAGAGGGGCTGAAACAGACGGTTAGAAACAGAGGAGCTGAAACAGAGGGGCTGAAACAGAGGGCGAGAAACAGAGGGGCTGAATCAGAGGGGCTAAATCAGAGGGTGCGAATCAGAGGGGCTGATTCAGAGGGCTAGAAACAGAGGGGCTGAAACAGAGGGCGAGAAACAGATGGGCTTAAACAGAGGGCGAGAAACAGAGGGGCTGAAACAGAGGGGCTGAAACAGAGGGGCTGAAACAGAGTGGCTGAAACAGAGGGCGAGAAACAGAGAGGCTGAAACAGAGGGGCTGAATCAGAGGGGCTGAAAAAGAGGGGCTGAATCAAAGGGGCTGAATCAGACGGGCTGAAACAGAGGGGCTGAATCAAAGGGGCTGAATCAGAGGGGCTGAAACAGACGGTTAGAAACAGAGGAGCTGAAACAGAGGGGCTGAAACAGATGGGCTGAAACAGAGGGCGAGAAACAGAGGGGCTGAATCAGAGGGGCTAAATCAGAGGGGCTGAATCAGAGGGGCTGATTCAGAGGGCTAGAAACAGAGCGGCTGAAACAGAGGGCGAGAAACAGAGGGGCTGAAACAGAGGGCGAGAAACAGAGGGGCTGAAACAGAGGGGCTGGAACAGAGGGCGAGAAACAGTGGGGCTGAAACAGAGGGCGAGAAACAGAGGGGCTGAAACAGAGAGCGAGAAACAGAGGGGCTGAAACAGAGGGGCTGAAACAGAGGGCGAGAAACAGATGGGCTTAAACAGAGGGCGAGAAACAGAGGGGCTGAAACAGAGGGGCTGAAACAGAGGGGCTGAAACGGAGTGGCTGAAACAGAGGGCGAGAAACAGAGAGGCTGAAACAGAGGGGCTGAATCAGAGGGGCTGAAAAAGAGGGGCTGAATCAAAGGGGCTGAATCAGACGGGCTGAAACAGAGGGGCTGAATCAAAGGGGCTGAATCAGAGGGGCTGAAACAGACGTTTAGAAACAGAGGAGCTGAAACAGAGGGGCTGAAACAGATGGGCTGAAACAGAGGGCGAGAAACAGAGGGGCTGAATCAGAGGGGCTAAATCAGAGGGGCTGAATCAGAGGGGCTGATTCAGAGGGCTAGAAACAGAGCGGCTGAAACAGAGGGCGAGAAACAGAGGGGCTGAAACAGAGGGGGAGAAACAGAGGGGCTGAAACAGAGGGGCTGGAACAGAGGGCGAGAAACAGTGGGGCTGAAACAGAGGGCGAGAAACAGAGGGGCTGAAACAGAGAGCGAGAAACAGAGGGGCTGAAACAGAGGGGCTGAAACAGAGGGCAAGAAACAGAGGGGCTGAAACAGAGGGCGAGAAACAGAGGGGCTGAAACAGAGGGCGAGAAACAGTGGGCGGGAAACAGAGGGACTGAAACAGAGGTACTGAAACAGAGGGGCTGAAACAGAGGGCGAGAAACAGAGGGGCTGAAAGAGAGCGCGAGAAACAGTGGGGCTGAAACAGAGGGGCTGAATGAGTGGGGCTGAATCAGAGGGGCTGAATCAGAGGGGCTGAAACAGAGGGGCTGAAACAGAGGGGCTGAATCAGAGGGGCTGAATCAAAGGGCGAGAAACAGAGGGGCTGAAACAGAGGGGCTGAAACAGAGTGGCTGAAACAGAGGGGCTGAAACAGAAGGGCTGGAACAGAGGGGGAGAAACAGAGGGGCTGAAACAGCGGGGCTGAATCAGAGCGGCTGAAACAGAGGGCGAGAAACAGAGGGGCTGAAACAGAGGGCGAGAAACAGAGGGGCTGAAACAGAGGGGCTGAAACAGAGGGGCTGAATCGGAGGGGCTGATTCAGAGGGGCTGAATCAGAGGGGCTGCAACAGACGGCGAGAAACAGAGGGGCTGAAACAGAGGGCGAGAAACAGAGGGGCTGAAACAGAGGGGCTGAAATAGAGGGGCTGAAACAGAGTGGCTGAAACAGAAGGGCTGGAACAGAGGGCGTGAAACAGTGGGGCTGAAACAGAGGGCCAGAAACAGAGGGGCTGAAACAGAGGGGCTGAATCAGAGGGCAAGAAACAGAGGGGCTGAAACAGAGGGCGAGAAACAGAGGGGCTGAAACAGAGGGCGATAAACAGTGGGCGAGAAACAGAGGGACTGAAACAGAGGGGCTGAAACAGAGTGGCTGAAATAGAGGGCGAGAAACAGAGGGGCTGAAAGAGAGGGCGAGAAACAGAGGGGCAGAAACAGAGGGGATGAATCAGAGGGGCTGAATCAGAGGGGCTGAAACAGAGGGTGAGAAACAGAGGGGCTGAATCAGAGGGGCAAGATCAGAGGTGCTGCATCAGAGGGGCTGAAACAGAGGGGCTGAAACAGAGGGTGGGAAACTGAGGGGCTGAAACAGAGGGGCTGAAACAGAAGGGCTAAAACAGAGGGGCTGAAACAGAGGGGCTGAATCAGAGGGGCTGAATCAGAGGGGCTGAAACAGAGGGTGAGAATCAGAGGGGCTGAAACAGAGGGGCTGAAACAGAGGGTCCAAATCAAAGGGGCGGAAACAGAGGGCGAGACACAGAGGGGCTGATCCAGAGGGCGAGAAACAGCGGGGCTGAAACAGAGGGGCTGAAACAGAAGGGCTGAAACAGAGGGGCTGAACAGAGGGCGAGAAACAGAGGGGCTGAATCAGAGGGGCTGAATCAGAGGGGCTGAAACAGAGGGGCTGAAACAAATGGCGAGAAACAGGGGGACTGAAACAGTGGGCGAGAAACAGAGGGCGAGAAACAGAAGGGCTGAAACAGAGGGGCTGAAACAGAGGGGCTGAAACAGAGGGGCTGATTCAGAGGGCGTGAAACAGAGGGGCTGAAACAGAGGGCGAGAAACAGAGGGGCTGAAACAGAGGGCGAGAAACAGAGGGGCTGAAACAGAGGGGCTGAAACAGAGGGGCTGAACCAGGGGGACTGAAACAGAGGGCGAGAAACAGGGAGGCTGAAACAGAGGGCGAGAAACAGAGGGGCTGAAACAGAGGGCGAGAAACAGAGGGGCTGAAACAGAGGGCGAGAAACAGAGGGGCTGAAACAGAGGGGCTGAAACAGAGGGCAAGAAACAGAGGGGCTGAAACAGAGGGCGAGAAACAGAGGGGCTGAAACAGAGGGCGAGAAACAGTGGGCCAGAAACAGAGGGACTGAAACAGAGGGACTGAAACAGAGGGGCTGAAACAGAGGGCGAGAAACAGAGGGGCTGAAACAGTGGGGCTGGATGAGTGGGGCTGAATCAGAGGGGCTGAATCAGAGGGGCTGAAACAGACGGTTAGAAACAGAGGAGCTGAAACAGAGGGGCTGAAACAGAGGGCGAGAAACAGAGGGGCTGAATCAGAGGGGCTAAATCAGAGGGTGCGAATCAGAGGGGCTGATTCAGAGGGCTAGAAACAGAGGGGCTGAAACAGAGGGCGAGAAACAGATGGGCTTAAACAGAGGGCGAGAAACAGAGGGGCTGAAACAGAGGGGCTGAAACAGAGGGGCTGAAACAGAGTGGCTGAAACAGAGGGCGAGAAACAGAGAGGCTGAAACAGAGGGGCTGAATCAGAGGGGCTGAAAAAGACGGGCTGAATCAAAGGGGCTGAATCAGACGGGCTGAAACAGAGGGGCTGAATCAAAGGGGCTGAATCAGAGGGGCTGAAACAGACGGTTAGAAACAGAGGAGCTGAAACAGAGGGGCTGAAACAGATGGGCTGAAACAGAGGGCGAGAAACAGAGGGGCTGAATCAGAGGGGCTAAATCAGAGGGGCTGAATCAGAG
The DNA here is from genome assembly GCF_047496795.1 of Chiloscyllium punctatum. Taxonomy (NCBI): domain Eukaryota; kingdom Metazoa; phylum Chordata; class Chondrichthyes; order Orectolobiformes; family Hemiscylliidae; genus Chiloscyllium; species Chiloscyllium punctatum. Next base: position 74,061 of record NW_027309805.1, on the reverse strand, counting down.
GGGCTGATTCAGAAGGCTAGAAACAGAGCGGCTGAAACAGAGGGCGAGAAACAGAGGGGCTGAAACAGAGGGCGAGAAACAGAGGGGCTGAAACAGAGGGGCTGGAACAGAGGGCGAGAAACAGTGGGGCTGAAACAGAGGGCGAGAAACAGAGAGGCTGAAACAGAGAGCGAGAAACAGAGGGGCTGAAACAGAGGGGCTGAAACAGAGGGCAAGAAACAGAGGGGCTGAAACAGAGGGCGAGAAACAGAGGGGCTGAAACAGAGGGCGAGAAACAGTGGGCGGGAAACAGAGGGACTGAAACAGAGGTACTGAAACAGAGGGGCTGAAACAGAGGGCGAGAAACAGAGGGGCTGAAAGAGAGCGCGAGAAACAGTGGGGCTGAAACAGAGGGGCTGAATGAGTGGGGCTGAATCAGAGGGGCTGAATCAGAGGGGCTGAAACAGAGGGGCTGAATCAGAGGGGCTGAAACAAAGGGCGAGAAACAGAGGGGCTGAAACAGAGGGGCTGAAACAGAGTGGCTGAAACAGAGGGGCTGAAACAGAAGGGCTGGAACAGAGGGGGAGAAACAGAGGGGCTGAAACAGCGGGGCTGAATCAGAGCGGCTGAAACAGAGGGCGAGAAACAGAGGGGCTGAAACAGAGGGCGAGAAACAGAGGGGCTGAAACAGAGGGGCTGAAACAGAGGGGCTGAATCGGAGTGGCTGATTCAGAGGGGCTGAATCAGAGGGGCTGCAACAGACGGCGCGAAACAGAGGGGCTGAAACAGAGGGCGAGAAACAGAGGGGCTGAAACAGAGGGGCTGAAATAGAGGGGCTGAAACAGAGTGGCTGAAACAGAAGGGCTGGAACAGAGGGCGTGAAACAGTGGGGCTGAAACATAGGGCGAGAAACAGAGGGGCTGAAACAGAGGGGCTGAATCAGAGGGGCTGAAAAGAGGGGCTGAATCAAAGGGGCTGAATCAGAGGGGCTGAATCAGAGGGGCTGAAACAGAGGGTGAGAAACAGAGGGGCTGAAACAGAGGGCGAGAAACAGAGGGGCTGAAACAGAGGGGCTGAAACAGAGGGGCTAAAAGAGAGGGGCTGAAACAGAGGGCGAGAAACAGAGGGGCTGAAACAGAGGGGCTGAAACAGAGGGGCTAAATCAGAGGGGCAGAAACAGAGGGCGAGAAACAGAGGGGCTGAAACAGAGGGCGAGAAACAGAGGGGCTGAAACAGAGGGGCTGAAACAGAGGGGCTGAAACAGAGGGCGAGAAACAGAGGGTCTGAAAAAAAGGCGAGACACAAAGGGGCTGATACAGAGGGCGAGAAACAGAGGGGCTGAAACAGAGGGGCTGAAACAGAAGGGCTGAAACAGAGGGGCTGAAACAGAGGGCGAGAAACAGAGGTGCTGAATCAGAGGGGCTGAATCAGAGGGGCTGAAACAGAGGGCGAGAAACAGAGGGGCTGAAACAGAGGGCGAAAAACAGAGGGGCTGAAACAGAGGGGCTGAATGAGTGGGGCTGAATCAGAGGGGCTGAATCAGAGGGGCTGAAACAGAGGGTGAGAAACAGAGGGGCTGAAACAGAGGGGCTGAATCAGAGGGGCTGAAACAAATGGCGAGAAATAGAGGGGCTGAAACAGAGGGCGAGAAACAGAGGGGCTGAAACAGAGGGGCTGAAACAGAGGAGCTGAAGCAGAGGGGCTGATTCAGAGGGGCTGAATCAGAGGGGCTGAAACAGAGGGCTAGAGACAGAGGGGCTGAAACAGAGGGCGAGAAACAGAGGGGCTGAAACAGGGGGCGAGAAACAGAGGGGCTGAAACAGAGGGGCTGAAACAGAGGGGCTGAATCAGAGGGGCTGAATCAGAGGGGCTGAAACAGAGGGTGAGAAACAGAGGGGCTGAATCAGAGGGGCAAGATCAGAGGGGCTGCATCAGAGGGGCTGAAACAGAGGTGCTGAAACAGAGGGCGAGAAACAGAGGGCGAGAAACAGAGGGGCTGAATCAGAGGGGCTGTAACAGAGGGGCTGAATCAGAGGGCGAGAAACAGAGCGGCTGAAACAGAGGGGCTGAAACAGAAGGGCTAAAACAGAGGGGCTGAAACAGAGGGGCTGAATCAGAGGGGCTGAATCAGAGGGGCTGAAACAGAGGGTGAGAATCAGAGGGGCTGAAACAGAGGGGCTGAAACAGAGGGTCCAAATCAAAGGGGCGGAAACAGAGGGCGAGAAACAGAGGTGCTGAAACAGAGGGCGAAAAACAGAGTGGCTGAAACAGAGGGGCTGAAACAGAGGGGCTGAAACAGAGGGGCTGAAACAGATGGCGAGAAACAGAGGGGTTGAAACAGAGGGCGAGACACAGAGGGGCTGATACAGAGGGCGAGAAACAGCAGGGCTGAAACAGAGGGGCTGAAAGAGAAGGGCTGAAACAGAGGGGCTGAACAGAGGGCGAAAAACAGAGGGGCTGAATCAGAGGGGCTGAATCAGAGGGTCTGAAACAGATGGGCTGAAACAAAGGGCGAGAAACAGAGGGGCTGAGACAGAGGGCGAGAAACAGAGGGCGAGAAACAGAAGGGCTGAAACAGAGGGGCTGAAACAGAGGGGCTGAAACAGAGGGGCAGAATCAGAGTGGCTGAAACAAAGGGCGAGAAACAGAGGGGCTGAAACAGAGGTGCTGAAACAGAGTGGCTGAAACAGAGGGGCTGAAACAGAAGGGCTGGAACAGAGGGGGAGAAACAGAGGGGCTGAAACAGAGGGGCTGAAACAGAGGGGCTGAAACAGAGTGGCTGAAACAGAGGGGCTGGAACAGAGGGCGTGAAACAGTGGGGCTGAAACAGGGGGCGAGAAACAGAGTGGCTGAAACAGAAGGGCTGAATCAGAGGGGCTGAAACAGAGGGGCTGAATCAAAGGAGCTGAATCAGAGGGGCTGAATCAGAGGGGATGAAACAGAGGGCGAGAAACAGAGGGGCTGAAACAGAGGGCGAGAAACAGAGGGGCTGAAACAGAGGGGCTGAAACAGAGGGGCTAAAAGAGAGGGGCTGAAACAGAGGGCGAGAAACAGAGGGGCTGAAACAGAGGGGCTGAAACAGAGGGGCTAAATCAGAGGGGCAGAAACAGAGGGCGAGAAACAGAGGGGCTGAAACAGAGGGCGAGAAACAGAGGGGCTGAAACAGAGGGGCTGAAACAGAGGGGCTGAAACAGAGGGCGAGAAACAGAGGGTCTGAAAAAAAGGCGAGACACAAAGGGGCTGATACAGAGGGCGAGAAACAGAGGGGCTGAAACAGAGGGGCTGAAACAGAAGGGCTGAAACAGAGGGGCTGAAACAGAGGGCGAGAAACAGAGGTGCTGAATCAGAGGGGCTGAATCAGAGGGGCTGAAACAGAGGGCGAGAAACAGAGGGGCTGAATCAGAGGGGCTGAAACAGAGGGTGAGAAACAGAGGGGCTGAAACAGAGGGGCTGAATCAGAGGGGCTGAAACAAATGGCGAGAAATAGAGGGGCTGAAACAGAGGGCGAGAAACAGAGGGGCTGAAACAGAGGGGCTGAAACAGAGGAGCTGAAGCAGAGGGGCTGATTCAGAGGGGCTGAATCAGAGGGGCTGAAACAGAGGGCTAGAGACAGAGGGGCTGAAACAGAGGGCGAGAAACAGAGGGGCTGAAACAGGGGGCGAGAAACAGAGGGGCTGAAACAGAGGGGCTGAAACAGAGGGGCTGAATCAGAGGGGCTGAATCAGAGGGGCTGAAACAGAGGGTGAGAAACAGAGGGGCTGAATCAGAGGGGCAAGATCAGAGGGGCTGCATCAGAGGGGCTGAAACAGAGGGGCTGAAACAGAGGGCGAGAAACAGAGGGCGAGAAACAGAGGGGCTGAATCAGAGGGGCTGTAACAGAGGGGCTGAATCAGAGGGCGAGAAACAGAGCGGCTGAAACAGAGGGGCTGAAACAGAAGGGCTAAAACAGAGGGGCTGAAACAGAGGGGCTGAATCAGAGGGGCTGAATCAGAGGGGCTGAAACAGAGGGTGAGAATCAGAGGGGCTGAAACAGAGGGGCTGAAACAGAGGGTCCAAATCAAAGGGGCGGAAACAGAGGGCGAGAAACAGAGGTGCTGAAACAGAGGGCGAAAAACAGAGTGGCTGAAACAGAGGGGCTGAAACAGAGGGGCTGAAACAGAGGGGCTGAAACAGATGGCGAGAAACAGAGGGGTTGAAACAGAGGGCGAGACACAGAGGGGCTGATACAGAGGGCGAGAAACAGCAGGGCTGAAACAGAGGGGCTGAAAGAGAAGGGCTGAAACAGAGGGGCTGAACAGAGGGCGAAAAACAGAGGGGCTGAATCAGAGGGGCTGAATCAGAGGGTCTGAAACAGATGGGCTGAAACAAAGGGCGAGAAACAGAGGGGCTGAGACAGAGGGGCTGAAACAGAGGGGCTGAAACAGAGGGGCAGAATCAGAGTGGCTGAAACAAAGGGCGAGAAACAGAGGGGCTGAAACAGAGGTGCTGAAACAGAGTGGCTGAAACAGAGGGGCTGAAACAGAAGGGCTGGAACAGAGGGGGAGAAACAGAGGGGCTGAAACAGAGGGGCTGAAACAGAGGGGCTGAAACAGAGTGGCTGAAACAGAGGGGCTGGAACAGAGGGCGTGAAACAGTGGGGCTGAAACAGGGGGCGAGAAACAGAGTGGCTGAAACAGAAGGGCTGAATCAGAGGGGCTGAAACAGAGGGGCTGAATCAAAGGAGCTGAATCAGAGGGGCTGAATCAGAGGGGATGAAACAGAGGGCGAGAAACAGAGGGGCTGAAACAGAGGGCGAGAAACAGAGGGGCTGAAACAGAGGGGCTGAAACAGAGGGGCTAAAAGAGAGGGGCTGAAAAATAGGGCGAGAAACAGAGGGGCTGAAACAGAGGGGCTGAAACAGAGGGGCTAAATCAGAGGGGCAGAAACAGAGGGCGAGAAACAGAGGGGCTGAAACAGAGGGCGAGAAGCAGAGGGGCTGAAACAGAGGGGCTGAAACAGAGGGGCTGAAACAGAGGGGCTAAATCAGAGGGGCAGAAACAGAGGGCGAGAAACAGAGGGGCTGAAACAGAGGGGCTGAATCAGAGGGGCTGAAACAGAAGGGCTGAAACAGAGGGGCTGAAACAGAGGGCGAGAAACAGAGGTGCTGAATCAGAGGGGCTGAATCAGAGGGGCTGAAACAGAGGGCGAGAAACAGAGGGGCTGAAACAGAGGGCGAGAAACAGAGGGGCTGAAACAGAGGGGCTGAATGAGTGGGGCTGAATCAGAGGGGCTGAATCAGAGGGGCTGAAACAGAGGGTGAGAAACAGAGGGGCTGAAACAGAGGCGCTGAAACAGATGGGCTGAAACAGAGGGCGAGAAACAGAGGGGCTGAATCAGAGGGGGTAAATCAGAGGGGCTTAATCAGAGGGGCTGAAACAGAGGGGCTGAATCAGAGGGGCTGAAACAAAGGGCGAGAAACAGAGGGGCTGAAACAGAGGGGCTGAAACAGAGTGGCTGAAACAGAGGTGCTGAAACAGAGGGGCAGGAAAGAAGGGGGAGAAACAGAGGGGCTGAAACAGAGGGGCTGAATCAGAGGGGCTGAAACAGAGGGCGAGAAACAGAGGGGCTGAAACAGAGGGCGAGAAACAGAGGGGCTGAAACACAGGGGCTGAAACAGAGGGGCTGAATCAGAGGGGCTGATTCAGAGGGGCTGAATCAGAGGGGCAGAAACAGAGGGCTAGAAACAGAGGGGCTGAAACAGAGGGCGAGAAACAGAGGGGCAGAAACAGAGGGCGAGAAACAGAGGGGCTGAAACAGAGGGGCTGACACAGAGGGGCTGAATCAGAGGGGCTGAAACAGAGGGGCTGAATCAGAGGGGCTGAAACAAAGGGCGAGAAACAGAGGGTTTGAAACAGAGGGCGAGAAACAGAGGGGCTGAAACAGAGGGGCTGAATCAGAGGGGCTGAAACAGAGGGCGAGAAAGAGATGGGCTGAAACAGAGGGCGAGAAACAGAGGGGCTGAAACAGAGGGGCTGAAACAGAGGGGCTGAAACAGAGGGCAAGAAACAGAGGGGCTGAATCAGAGGGGCTGAAACAGAGGGGCTGAAACAGAGGGACTGAAACAGAGTGCGAGAAACAGAGAGGCTGAAACAGATGGCGAGAAACAGAGGGGCTGAAACAGAGGGCGAGAAACAGAGGGGCTGAAACAGAGGGCGAGAAACAGAGGGGCTGAAACAGAGGTGCTGAAACAGAGGGCAAGAAACAGAGGGGCTGAAACAGAGGGCGAGAAACAGAGGGGCTGAAACAGAGGGCGAGAAACAGTGGGCGAGAAACAGAGGGACTGAAACAGAGGGACTGAAACAGAGGGGCTGAAATAGAGGGCGAGAAACAGAGGGGCTGAAAGAGAGGGCGAGAAACAGAGGGGCTGAAACAGAGGGGCTGGATGAGTGGGGCTGAATCAGAGGGGCTGAATCAGAGGGGCTGAAACAGAGGGTGAGAAACAGAGGGGCTGAAACAGAGGGGCTGAAACAGATGGGCTGAAACAGAGGGCGAGAAACAGAGGGGCTGAATCAGAGGGGCTAAATCAGAGGGGCTGAATCAGAAGGGCTGATTCCGAGGGCTAGAAACAGAGGGGCTGAAACAGAGGGCGAGAAACAGAGGGGCTGAAACAGAGGGCGAGAAACAGAGGGGCTGAAACAGAGGGGCTGAAACAGAGGGGCTGAAACAGAGTGGCTGAAACAGAGGGGCTAAAACAGAGGGGCTGGAACAGAGGGCGAGAAACAGTGGGGCTGAAACAGAGGGCGAGAAACAGAGGGGCTGAAACAGAGGGGCTGAATCAGAGGGGCTGAAACAGAGGGGCTGAATCAAAGGGGCTGAATCAGAGGGGCAGAATCAGAGGGCGAGAAACAGAGGGGCTGAAAAAGAGGGCAAGAAACAGAGGGGCTGAAACAGCGGGGCTGAAACAGAGGGGCTGAATCAGAGGGGCTAAATCAGAGGGGCTGAATCAGAGGGGCTGAAACAGAGGGGCTGAATCAGAGGGGCTGAAACAAAGGGCGAGAAACAGAGGGGCTGAAACAGAGGGGCTGAAACAGAGTGGCTGAAACAGAGGGGCTGAAACAGAGAAGCTGGAACAGAGGGGGAGAAACAGAGGGGCTGAAACAGAGGGGCTGAATCAGAGGGGCTGAAACAGAGGGCGAGAAACAGAGGGGCTGAAACAGAGGGCGAGAAACAGAGGGGCTGAAACAGAGGGGCTGAATCAGAGGGGCTGATTCAGAGGGGCTGAATCAGAGGGGCTGAAAGAGAGGGCTAGAAACAGAGGGGCTGAAACAGAGGGCGAGAAACAGAGGGGCTGAAACAGAGGGGCTGAAACAGAGGGGCTGAATCAGAGGGGCTGAATCAGAGGGGCTGAAACAGAGGGTGAGAAACAGAGGGGCTGAAACAGTGTTTCTGAAACAGAGGGGCTGAAACAGAGGGCGAGAAACAGAGGGGCTGAATCAGAGGGGCAAAATCAGAGGGGCTGAATCAGAGGGGCTGAAACAGAGGTGCTGAATCAGAGGGGCTGAAACAGAGGGCGAGAAACAGAGGGGCTGAAACTGATGGCGAGAAACAGAGGGGCTGAAACAGAGGGGCTGAAACAGAGGGGCTAAAACAGAGGGGCTGAAACAGAGGGGCTGAAACAGAGGGGCTGAATCAGAGGGTCTGAATCAGACGGGCTGAAACAGAGGGTGAGAAACAGAGGGGCTGAAACAGAGGGGCTGAAACTGAGGGGCTGAAACAGAGGGGCTGAATCAGAGGGGCTAAATCAGAGGGGCTGAATCAGAGGGGCTGAAACAGAGGGGCTGAATCAGAGGGGCTGAAACAAAGGGCGAGAAACAGAGGGGCTGAAACAGAGGGGCTGAAACAGTGTGGCTGAAACAGAGGGGCTGAAACAGAGGGGCTTGAACAGAGGGGGATAAACAGAGGGGCTGAAACAGAGGGGCTGAATCAGAGGGGCTCAAACAGAGGGCGAGAAACAGAGGGGCTGAAACAGAGGGCGAGAAACAGAGGGGCTGAAACAGAGGGGCTGAAACAGAGGGGCTGAATCAGAGGGGCGGATTCAGAGGGGCTGAATCAGAGGGGCTGAAACAGAGGGCTAGAAATAGAGGGGCTGAAACGGAGGGCGAGAAACAGAGGGGCTGAAACAGAGGGCGAGAAACAGAGGGGCTGAAACAGAGGGGCTGAAACAGAGGGGCTGAATCAGAGGGGCTGAAACAGAGGGTGAGAAACAGAGGGGCTGAAACAGAGGTGCTGAAACAGAGGGGCTGAAACAGAGGGTGAGAAACAGAGGGGCTGAATCAGAGGGGCAAAATCAGAGGGGCTGAATCAGAGGGGCTGAAACAGAGGGGCTGAATCAGAGGGGCTGAAACTGAGGGCGAGAAACAGAGGGGCTGAAACAGAGGGCGAGAAACAGAGGGGCTGAAACAGAGGGCGAGAAACAGAGGGGCTGAAACAGAGGGGCTGAAACAGAGGGGCTGAATCAAAGGCGCCAAATCAGTGGGGCAGAAACAGAGGGCGAGAAACAGAGGGGCTGAAACAGAGGGCGAGAAACAGAGTGGCTGAAACAGAGGGGCTGAAACAGAGGGGCTGAAACAGAGGGGCTGAAACAGAGGGCGAGAAACAGAGGGGCTGAAACAGAGGGCGAGACACAGAGGGGCTAATACAGAGGGCGAGAAACGGAGGGGCTGAAACAGAGGGGCTGAAACAGAAGGGCTGAAACAGAGGGGCTGAACAGAGGGCGAGAAACAGAGGGGCTGAATCAGAGGGGCTGAATCAGAGGGGCTGAAACAGAGGAGCTGAAACAGAGGGCGAGAAACAGAGGGGCTGAAACAGAGGGCGAGAAACAGAGGGCGAGAAACAGAGGGGCTGAAACAGAGGGGATGAAACAGAGGGGCTGAAACAGAGGGGCTGATACAGAGGGCGTGAAACAGAGGGGCTGAAACAGAGGGCGAGAAACAGAGGGGCTAAAACAGAGGGCGAGAAACGGCGGGGCTGAAACAGAGGGGCTGAAACAGAGGGGCTGAAACAGAGGGGCTGAATCGGAGGGGCTGATTCAGAGGGGCTGAAACAGAGGGGCTGAAACAGAGGGACTGAAACAGAGTGCGAGAAACAGAGAGGCTGAAACAGATGGCGAGAAACAGAGGGGCTGAAACAGAGGGCGAGAAACAGAGGGGCTGAAACAGAGGGCGAGAAACAGAGGGGCTGAAACAGAGGTGCTGAAACAGAGGGCAAGAAACAGAGGGGCTGAAACAGAGGGCGAGAAACAGAGGGGCTGAAACAGAGGGCGAGAAACAGTGGGCGAGAAACAGAGGGACTGAAACAGAGGGGCTGAAACAGAGTGGCTGAAATAGAGGGCGAGAAACAGAGGGGCTGAAAGAGAGGGCGAGAAACAGAGGGGCTGAAACAGAGGGGCTGGATGAGTGGGGCTGAATCAGAGCGGCTGAATCAGAGGGGCTGAAACAGAGGGTGAGAAACAGAGGGGCTGAAACAGAGGGGCTGAAACAGATGGGCTGAAACAGAGGGCGAGAAACAGAGGGGCTGAATCAGAGGGGCTAAATCAGAGGGGCTGAATCAGAAGGGCTGATTCAGAGGGCTAGAAACAGAGGGGCTGAAACAGAGGGCGAGAAACAGAGGGGCTGAAACAGAGGGCGAGAAACAGAGGGGCTGAAACAGAGGGGCTGAAATAGAGTGGCTGAAACAGAGGGGCTGAAACAGAGGGGCTGGAACAGAGGGCGAGAAACAGTGGGGCTGAAACAGAGGGCGAGAAACAGAGGGGCTGAAACAGAGGGGCTGAATCAGAGGGGCTGAAACAGAGGGGCTGAATCAAAGGGGCTGAATCAGAGGGGCTGAATCAGATGGGCTGGAGCAGAGGGCGAGAAAAAGAGGGGCTGAAACAGAGGGCGAGAAACAGAGGGGCTGAAACAGAGGGGCTGAAACAGAGGGGCTGAAACAGAGTGGCTGAAACAGAGGGGCTGAAACAGAGGGGCTGGAACAGAGGGCGAGAAACAGTGGGGCTGAAACAGAGGGCGAGAAACAGAGGGGCTGAAACAGAGGGGCTGAATCAGAGGGGCTGAAACAGAGGGGCTGAATCAAAGGGGCTGAATCAGAGGGGCTGAAACAGGGGGGCTGGAACAGAGGGCAAGAAACAGAGGGGCTGAAACAGAGGGCGAGAAACAGAGGGTCTGAAACAGAGGGGCTGAAACAGAAGGGCTGAAACAGAGGGGCTGAACAGAGGGCGAGAAACAGAGGGGCTGAATCAGAGGGGCTGAATCAGAGGGGCTAAACAGAGGAGCTGAAACAGAGGGCGAGAAACAGAGGGGCTGAAACAGAGGGCGAGAAACAGAGGGCGAGAAACAGAGGGGCTGAAACAGAGGGGATGAAACAGAGGGGCTGAAACAGAGGGGCTGATACAGAGGGCGTGTAACAGAGGGGCTGAAACAGAGGGCGAGAAACCGAGGGGCTGAAACAGAGGGGCTGAAACAGAGGGGCTGAAACAGAGGGCGAGAAACAGAGGGGCTGAAACAGAGGGCGAGAAACAGAGGGGCTGAAACACTGGGGCTGAAACAGAGGGGCTGAATCAGAGGGGCTGATTCAGAGGGGCTGAATCAGAGGGGCAGAAACAGAGGGCTAGAAACAGAGGGGCTGAAACAGAGGGCGAGAAACAGAGGGGCAGAAACAGAGGGCGAGAAACAGAGGGGCTGAAACAGAGGGTCTGACACAGAGGGGCTGAATCAGAGGGGCTGAAACAGAGGGGCTGAATCAGAGGGGCTGAAACAAAGGGCGAGAAACAGAGGGGCTGAAACAGAGGGCGAGAAACAGAGGGGCTGAAACAGAGGGGCTGAATCAGAGGGGCTGAAACAGAGGGCGAGAAACAGAGGGGCTGAATCAGAGGGGGTAAATCAGAGGGGCTGAATCAGAGGGGCTGAAACAGAGGGGCTGAATCAGAGGGGCTGAAACAAAGGGCGAGAAACAGAGGGGCTGAAACAGAGGGGCTGAAACAGAGTGGCTGAAACAGAGGTGCTGAAACAGAGGGGCAGGAAAGAAGGGGGAGAAACAGAGGGGCTGAAACAGAGGGGCTGAATCAGAGGGGCTGAAACAGAGGGCGAGAAACAGAGGGGCTGAAACAGAGGGCGAGAAACAGAGGGGCTGAAACAGAGGGACTGAAACAGAGGGGCTGAATCAGAGGGGCTGATTCAGAGGGGCTGAATCAGAGGGGCAGAAACAGAGGGCTAGAAACAGAGGGGCTGAAACAGAGGGCGAGAAACAGAGGGGCAGAAACAGAGGGCGAGAAACAGAGGGGCTGAAACAGAGGGGCTGACACAGAGGGGCTGAATCAGAGGGGCTGAAACAGAGGGGCTGAATCAGAGGGGCAGAAACAAAGGGCGAGAAACAGAGGGGCTGAAACAGAGGGCGAGAAACAGAGGGGCTGAAACAGAGGGCGAGAAAGAGATGGGCTGAAACAGAGGGCGAGAAACATAGGGGCTGAAACAGAGGGGCTGAAACAGAGGGGCTGAAACAGAGGGCGAGAAACAGAGGGGCTGAATCAGAGGGGCTGAAACAGAGGGGCTGAAACAGAGGGCGAGAAACAGAGGGGCTGAAACAGAGGTGCTGAAACAGAGGGCAAGAAACAGAGGGGCTGAAACAGAGGGCGAGAAACAGAGGGGCTGAAACAGAGGGCGAGAAACAGTGGGCGAGAAACAGAGGGACTGAAACAGAGGGACTGAAACAGAGGGGCTGAATCAGAGGGGCTGATTCAGAGGGGCTGAATCAGAGGGGCAGAAACAGAGGGCTAGAAACAGAGGGGCTGAAACAGAGGGCGAGAAACAGAGGGGCAGAAACAGTGGGCGAGAAACAGAGGGGCTGAAACAGAGGGGCTGACACAGAGGGGCTGAATCAGAGGGGCTGAAACAGAGGGGCTGAATCAGAGGGGCTGAAACAAAGGGCGAGAAACAGAGGGGCTGAAACAGAGGGCGAGAAACAGAGGGGCTGAAACAGAGGGCGAGAAAGAGATGGGCTGAAACAGAGGGCGAGAAACAGAGGGGCTGAAACAGAGGGGCTGAAACAGAGGGGCTGAAACAGAGGGCGAGAAACAGAGGGGCTTAATCAGAGGGGCTGAAACAGAGGGGCTGAAACAGAGGGCGAGAAACAGAGGGGCTGAAACAGAGGTGCTGAAACAGAGGGCAAGAAACAGAGGGGCTGAAACAGAGGGCGAGAAACAGAGGGGCTGAAACAGAGGGCGAGAAACAGTGGGCGAGAAACAGAGGGACTGAAACAGAGGGACTGAAACAGAGGGGCTGAAATAGAGGGCGAGAAACAGAGGGGCTGAAAGAGAGGGCGTGAAACAGAGGGGCTGGAACAGAGGGGCTGGATGAGTGGGGCTGAATCAGAGGGGCTGAATCAGAGGGGCTGAAACAGAGGGTGAGAAACAGAGGGGCTGAAACAGAGGGGCTGAAACAGATGGGCTGAAACAGAGGGCGAGAAACAGAGGGGCTGAATCAGAGGGGCTAAATCAGAGGGGCTGAATCAGAAGGGCTGATTCAGAGGGCTAGAAACAGAGGGGCTGAAACAGAGGGCGAGAAACAGAGGGGCTGAAACAGAGGGCGAGAAACAGAGGGGCTGAAACAGAGGGGCTGAAACAGAGGGGCTGAAACAGAGTGGCTGAAACAGAGGGGCTGAAACAGAGGGGCTGGAACAGAGGGCGAGAAACAGTGGGGCTGAAACAGAGGGCGAGAAACAGAGGGGCTGAAACAGAGGGGCTGAATCAGAGGGGCTGAAACAGAGGGGCTGAATCAAAGGGGCTGAATCAGAGGGGCAGAATCAGAGGGCGAGAAACAGAGGGGCTGAAAAAGAGGGCAAGAAACAGAGGGGCTGAAACAGAGGGGCTGAAACAGAGGGGCTGAATCAGAGGGGCTAAATCAGAGGGGCTGAATCAGAGGGGCTGAAACAGAGGGGCTGAATCAGAGGGGCTGAAACAAAGGGCGAGAAACAGAGGGGCTGAAACAGAGGGGCTGAAACAGAGTGGCTGAAACAGAGGGGCTGAAACAGAGAAGCTGGAACAGAGGGGGAGAAACAGAGGGGCTGAAACAGAGGGGCTGAATCAGAGGGGCTGAAACAGAGGGCGAGAAACAGAGGGGCTGAAACAGAGGGCGAGAAACAGAGGGGCTGAAACAGAGGGGCTGAATCAGAGGGGCTGATTCAGAGGGGCTGAATCAGAGGGGCTGAAACAGAGGGCGAGAAACAGAGGGGCTGAAACAGAGGGCGAGAAACAGAGGGGCTGAAACAGAGGGGCTGAAACAGAGGGGCTGAAACAGAGTGGCTGAAACAGAGGGGCTGAAACAGAGGGGCTGGAACAGAGGGCGAGAAACAGTGGGGCTGAAACAGAGGGCGAGAAACAGAGGGGCTGAAACAGAGGGGCTGAATCAGAGGGGCTGAAACAGAGGGGCTGAATCAAAGGGGCTGAATCAGAGGGGCAGAATCAGAGGGCGAGAAACAGAGGGGCTGAAAAAGTGGGCAAGAAACAGAGGGGCTGAAACAGAGGGGCTGAAACAGAGGGGCTGAATCAGAGGGGCTAAATCAGAGGGGCTGAATCAGAGGGGCTGAAACAGAGGGGCTGAATCAGAGGGGCTGAAACAAAGGGCGAGAAACAGAGGGGCTGAAACAGAGGGGCTGAAACAGAGTGGCTGAAACAGAGGGGCTGAAACAGAGAAGCTGGAACAGAGGGGGAGAAACAGAGGGGCTGAAACAGAGGGGCTGAATCAGAGGGGCTGAAACAGAGGGCGAGAAACAGAGGGGCTGAAACAGAGGGCGAGAAACAGAGGGGCTGAAACAGAGGGGCTGAATCAGAGGGGCTGATTCAGAGGGGCTGAATCAGAGGGGCTGAAAGAGAGGGCTAGAAACAGAGGGGCTGAAACAGAGGGGCTGAATCAGAGGGGCTGAATCAGAGGGGCTGAAACAGAGGGTGAGAAACAGAGGGGCTGAAACAGTGTTTCTGAAACAGAGGGGCTGAAACAGAGGGCGAGAAACAGAGGGGCTGAATCAGAGGGGCAAAATCAGAGGGGCTGAATCAGAGGGGCTGAAACAGAGGTGCTGAATCAGAGGGGCTGAAACAGAGGGCGAGAAACAGAGGGGCTGAAACTGATGGCGAGAAACAGAGGGGCTGAAACAGAGGGGCTGAATCAGAGGGTCTGAATCAGACGGGCTGAAACAGAGGGTGAGAAACAGAGGGGCTGAAACAGAGGGGCTGAAACTGAGGGGCTGAAACAGAGGGGCTGAATCAGAGGGGCTAAATCAGAGGGGCTGAATCAGAGGGGCTGAAACAGAGGGGCTGAATCAGAGGGGCTGAAACAAAGGGCGAGAAACAGAGGGGCTGAAACAGAGGGGCTGAAACAGTGTGGCTGAAACAGAGGGGCTGAAACAGAGGGGCTGAATCAGAGGGTCTGAATCAGACGGGCTGAAACAGAGGGTGAGAAACAGAGGGGCTGAAACAGAGGGGCTGAAACTGAGGGGCTGAAACAGAGGGGCTGAATCAGAGGGGCTAAATCAGAGGGGCTGAATCAGAGGGGCTGAAACAGAGGGGCTGAATCAGAGGGGCTGAAACAAAGGGCGAGAAACAGAGGGGCTGAAACAGAGGGGCTGAAACAGTGTGGCTGAAACAGAGGGGCTGAAACAGAGGGGCTTGAACAGAGGGGGATAAACAGAGGGGCTGAAACAGAGGGGCTGAATCAGAGGGGCTCAAACAGAGGGCGAGAAACAGAGGGGCTGAAACAGAGGGCGAGAAACAGAGGGGCTGAAACAGAGGGGCTGAAACAGAGGGGCTGAATCAGAGGGGCGGATTCAGAGGGGCTGAATCAGAGGGGCTGAAACAGAGGGCTAGAAATAGAGGGGCTGAAACGGAGGGCGAGAAACAGAGGGGCTGAAACAGAGGGCGAGAAACAGAGGGGCTGAAACAGAGGGGCTGAAACAGAGGGGCTGAATCAGAGGGGCTGAAACAGAGGGTGAGAAACAGAGGGGCTGAAACAGAGGTGCTGAAACAGAGGGGCTGAAACAGAGGGTGAGAAACAGAGGGGCTGAATCAGAGGGGCAAAATCAGAGGGGCTGAATCAGAGGGGCTGAAACAGAGGGGCTGAATCAGAGGGGCTGAAACTGAGGGCGAGAAACAGAGGGGCTGAAACAGAGGGCGAGAAACAGAGGGGCTGAAACAGAGGGCGAGAAACAGAGGGGCTGAAACAGAGCGGCTGAAACAGAGGGGCTGAATCAAAGGGGCCAAATCAGAGGGGCAGAAACAGAGGGCGAGAAACAGAGGGGCTGAAACAGAGGGCGAGAAACAGAGTGGCTGAAACAGAGGGGCTGAAACAGAGGGGCTGAAACAGAGGGCGAGAAACAGAGGGCGAGAAACAGAGGGGCTGAAACAGAGGGCGAGACACAGAGGGGCTAATACAGAGGGCGAGAAACGGAGGGGCTGAAACAGAGGGGCTGAAACAGAAGGGCTGAAACAGAGGGGCTGAACAGAGGGCGAGAAACAGAGGGGCTGAATCAGAGGGGCTGAATCAGAGGGGCTGAAACAGAGGAGCTGAAACAGAGGGCGAGAAACAGAGGGGCTGAAACAGAGGGCGAGAAACAGAGGGCGAGAAACAGAGGGGCTGAAACAGAGGGGATGAAACAGAGGGGCTGAAACAGAGGGGCTGATACAGAGGGCGTGAAACAGAGGGGCTGAAACAGAGGGCGAGAAACAGAGGGGCTAAAACAGAGGGCGAGAAACGGCGGGGCTGAAACAGAGGGGCTGAAACAGAGGGGCTGAAACAGAGGGGCTGAATCGGAGGCGCTGATTCAGAGGGGCTGAAACAGAGGGGCTGAAACAGAGGGACTGAAACAGAGGGCGAGAAACAGAGAGGCTGAAACAGATGGCGAGAAACAGAGGGGCTGAAACAGAGGGCGAGAAACAGAGGGGCTGAAACAGAGGTGCTGAAACAGAGGGCAAGAAACAGAGGGGCTGAAACAGAGGGCGAGAAACAGAGGGGCTGAAACAGAGGGCGAGAAACAGTGGGCGAGAAACAGAGGGACTGAAACAGAGGGGCTGAAACAGAGTGGCTGAAATAGAGGGCGAGAAACAGAGGGGCTGAAAGAGAGGGCGAGAAACAGAGGGGCTGAAACAGAGGGGCTGGATGAGTGGGGCTGAATCAGAGCGGCTGAATCAGAGGGGCTGAAACAGAGGGTGAGAAACAGAGGGGCTGAAACAGAGGGGCTGAAACAGATGGGCTGAAACAGAGTGCGAGAAACAGAGGGGCTGAATCAGAGGGGCTAAATCAGAGGGGCTGAATCAGAAGGGCTGATTCAGAGGGCTAGAAACATAGGGGCTGAAACAGAGGGCGAGAAACAGAGGGGCTGAAACAGAGGGCGAGAAACAGAGGGGCTGAAACAGAGGGGCTGAAATAGAGTGGCTGAAACAGAGGGGCTGAAACAGAGGGGCTGGAACAGAGGGCGAGAAACAGTGGGGCTGAAACAGAGGGCGAGAAACAGAGGGGCTGAAACAGAGGGGCTGAATCAGAGGGGCTGAAACAGAGGGGCTGAATCAAAGGGGCTGAATCAGAGGGGCTGAATCAGATGGGCTGAAACAGAGGGCGAGAAACAGAGGGGCTGAAACAGAGGGCGAGAAACAGAGGGGCTGAAACAGAGGGGCTGAAACAGAGGGGCTGAAACAGAGTGGCTGAAACAGAGGGGCTGAAACAGAGGGGCTGGAACAGAGGGCGAGAAACAGTGGGGCTGAAACAGAGGGCGAGAAACAGAGGGGCTGAAACAGAGGGGCTGAATCAGAGGGGCTGAAACAGAGGGGCTGAATCAAAGGGGCTGAATCAGAGGGGCTGAAACAGGGGGGCTGGAACAGAGGGCAAGAAACAGAGGGGCTGAAACAGAGGGCGAGAAACAGAGGGGCTGAAACAGAGGGGCTGAAACAGAAGGGCTGAAACAGAGGGGCTGAACAGAGGGCGAGAAACAGAGGGGCTGAATCAGAGGGGCTGAATCAGAGGGGCTAAACAGAGGAGCTGAAACAGAGGGCGAGAAACAGAGGGGCTGAAACAGAGGGCGAGAAACAGAGGGCGAGAAACAGAGGGGCTGAAACAGAGGGGATGAAACAGAGGGGCTGAAACAGAGGGGCTGATACAGAGGGCGTGTAACAGAGGGGCTGAAACAGAGGGCGAGAAACCGAGGGGCTGAAACAGAGGGGCTGAAACAGAGGGGCTGAAACAGAGGGCGAGAAACAGAGGGGCTGAAACAGAGGGCGAGAAACAGAGGGGCTGAAACACTGGGGCTGAAACAGAGGGGCTGAATCAGAGGGGCTGAATCAGAGGGGCTGAATCAGAGGGGCAGAAACAGAGGGCTAGAAACAGAGGGGCTGAAACAGAGGGCGAGAAACAGAGGGGCTGAAACAGAGGGGCTGACACAGAGGGGCTGAAACAGAGGGGCTGACACAGAGGGGCTGAATCAGAGGGGCTGAAACAGAGGGGCTGAATCAGAGGGGCTGAAACAAAGGGCGAGAAACAGAGGGGCTGAAACAGAGGGCGAGAAACAGTGGGGCTGAAACAGAGGGGCTGAATCAGAGGGGCTGAAACAGAGGGCGAGAAACAGAGGGGCTGAATCAGAGGGGCTGAAACAGAGGGGCTGAAACAGAGGGACTGAAACAGAGTGCGAGAAACAGAGAGGCTGAAACAGATGGCGAGAAACAGAGGGGCTGAAACAGAGGGCGAGAAACAGAGGGGCTGAAACAGAGGGCGAGAAACAGAGGGGCTGAAACAGAGGGCGAGAAACAGAGGGGCTGAAACAGAGGGGCTGAAACAGATGGGCTGAAACAGAAGGGGGAGAAACAGAGGGGCTGAATCAGAGGGGCTGAAACAGAGGGGCTGAAACAGAGGGACTGAAACAGAGTGCGAGAAACAGAGAGGCTGAAACAGATGGCGAGAAACAGAGGGGCTGAAACAGAGGGCGAGAAACAGAGGGGCTGAAACAGAGGGCGAGAAACAGAGGGGCTGAAACAGAGGTGCTGAAACAGAGGGCAAGAAACAGAGGGGCTGAAACAGAGGGCGAGAAACAGAGGGGCTGAAACAGAGGGCGAGAAACAGTGGGCGAGAAACAGAGGGGCTGAAACAGAGGGGCTGAAACAGAGGGGCTGAAAGAGAGGGCGAGAAACAGAGGGGCTGAAACAGAGGGGCTGGATGAGTGGGGCTGAATCAGAGCGGCTGAATCAGAGGGGCTGAAACAGAGGGTGAGAAACAGAGGGGCTGAAACAGAGGGGCTGAAACAGATGGGCTGAAACAGAGGGCGAGAAACATAGGGGCTGAATCAGAGGGGCTAAATCAGAGGGGCTGAATCAGAAGGGCTGATTCAGAGGGCTAGAAACAGAGGGGCTGAAACAGAGGGCGAGAAACAGAGGGGCTGAAACAGAGGGCGAGAAACAGAGGGGCTGAAACAGAGGGGCTGAAACAGAGGGGCTGAAACAGAGTGGCTGAAACAGAGGGGCTGAAACAGAGGGGCTGGAACAGAGGGCGAGAAACAGTGGGGCTGAAACAGAGGGCGAGAAACAGAGGGGCTGAAACAGTAGGGCTGAATCAGAGGGGCTGAAACAGAGGGGCTGAATCAAAGGGGCTGAATCAGAGGGGCTGAATCAGAGGGGCTGAAACAGAGGGCGAGAAACAGAGGGGCTGAAACAGAGGGCGAGAAACAGAGGGGCTGAAACAGAGGGGCTGAAACAGAGGGGCTGAAACAGAGTGGCTGAAACAGAGGGGCTGAAACAGAGGGGCTGGAACAGAGGGCGAGAAACAGTGGGGCTGAAACAGAGGGCGAGAAACAGAGGGGCTGAAACAGAGGGGCTGAATCAGAGGGGCTGAAACAGAGGGGCTGAATAAAAGGGGCTGAATCAGAGGGGCTGAAACAGGGGGGCTGGAACAGAGGGCGAGAAACAGAGGGGCTGAAACAGAGGGCGAGAAACAGAGGGGCTGAAACAGAGGGGCTGAAACAGAAGGGCTGAAACAGAGGGGCTGAACAGAGGGCGAGAAACAGAGGGGCTGAATCAGAGGGGCTGAATCAGAGGGGCTAAACAGAGGAGCTGAAACAGAGGGCGAGAAACAGAGGGGCTGAAACAGAGGGCGAGAAACAGAGGGCGAGAAACAGAGGGGCTGAAACAGAGGGGATGAAACAGAGGGGCTGAAACAGAGGGGCTGATACAGAGGGCGTGTAACAGAGGGGCTGAAACAGAGGGCGAGAAACCGAGGGGCTGAAACAGAGGGGCTGAAACAGAGGGGCTGAATCAGAGGGCGAGAAACAGAGGGGCTGAAACAGAGGGCGAGAAACAGAGGGGCTGAAACACTGGGGCTGAAACAGAGGGGCTGAATCAGAGGGGCTGATTCAGAGGGGCTGAATCAGAGGGGCAGAAACAGAGGGCTAGAAACAGAGGGGCTGAAACAGAGGGCGAGAAACAGAGGGGCAGAAACAGAGGGCGAGAAACAGAGGGGCTGAAACAGAGGGACTGACACAGAGGGGCTGAATCAGAGGGGCTGAAACAGAGGGGCTGAATCAGAGGGGCTGAAACAAAGGGCGAGAAACAGAGGGGCTGAAACAGAGGGCGAGAAACAGAGGGGCTGAAACAGAGGGGCTGAATCAGAGGGGCTGAAACAGAGGGCGAGAAACAGAGGGGCTGAATCAGAGGGGCTGAAACAGAGGGGCTGAAACAGAGGGACTGAAACAGAGTGCGAGAAACAGAGAGGCTGAAACAGATGGCGAGAAACAGAGGGGCTGAAACAGAGGGCGAGAAACAGAGGGGCTGAAACAGAGGGCGAGAAACAGAGGGGCTGAAACAGAGGGCGAGAAACAGAGGGGCTGAAACAGAGGGGCTGAAACAGAGGGGCTGAAACAGAGGGCGAGAAACAGAGGGGCTGAATCAGAGGGGCTGAAACAGAGGGGCTGAAACAGAGGGACTGAAACAGAGTGCGAGAAACAGAGAGGCTGAAACAGATGGCGAGAAACAGAGGGGCTGAAACAGAGGGCGAGAAACAGAGGGGCTGAAACAGAGGGCGAGAAACAGAGGGGCTGAAACAGAGGTGCTGAAACAGAGGGCAAGAAACAGAGGGGCTGAAACAGAGGGCGAGAAACAGAGGGGCTGAAACAGAGGGCGAGAAACAGTGGGCGAGAAACAGAGGGACTGAAACAGAGGGGCTGAAACAGAGTGGCTGAAATAGAGGGCGAGAAACAGAGGGGCTGAAAGAGAGGGCGAGAAACAGAGGGGCTGAAACAGAGGGGCTGGATGAGTGGGGCTGAATCAGAGCGGCTGAATCAGAGGGGCTGAAACAGAGGGTGAGAAACAGAGGGGCTGAAACAGAGGGGCTGAAACAGATGGGCTGAAACAGAGGGCGAGAAACAGAGGGGCTGAATCAGAGGGGATGAAACAGAGGGGCTGAAACAGAGGGGCTGATACAGAGGGGATGAAACAGAGGGGCTGAAACAGAGGGGCTGATACAGAGGGCGTGTAACAGAGGGGCTGAAACAGAGGGCGAGAAACCGAGGGGCTGAAACAGAGGGGCTGAAACAGAGGGCGAGAAACAGAGGGGCTGAAACAGAGGGCGAGAAACAGAGGGGCTGAAACACTGGGGCTGAAACAGAGGGGCTGAATCAGAGGGGCTGATTCAGAAGGGCTGAATCAGAGGGGCAGAAACAGACGGCTAGAAACAGAGGGGCTGAAACAGAGGGCGAGAAACAGAGGGGCAGAAACAGAGGGCGAGAAACAGAGGGGCTGAAACAGAGGGTCTGACACAGAGGGGCTGAATCAGAGGGGCTGAAACAGAGGGGCTGAATCAGAGGGGCTGAAACAAAGGGCGAGAAACAGAGGGGCTGAAACAGAGGGCGAGAAACAGAGGGGCTGAAACAGAGGGGCTGAATCAGAGGGGCTGAAACAGAGGGGGAGAAACAGAGGGGCTGAATCAGAGGGGGTAAATCAGAGGGGCTGAATCAGAGGGGCTCAAACAGAGGGGCTGAATCAGAGGGGCTGAAACAAAGGGCGAGAAACAGAGGGGCTGAAACAGAGGGGCTGAAACAGAGTGGCTGAAACAGAGGTGCTGAAACAGAGGGGCAGGAAAGAAGGGGGAGAAACAGAGGGGCTGAAACAGAGGGGCTGAATCAGAGGGGCTGAAACAGAGGGCGAGAAACAGAGGGGCTGAAACAGAGGGCGAGAAACAGAGGGGCTGAAACACAGGGGCTGAAACAGAGGGGCTGAATCAGAGGGGCTGATTCAGAGGGGCTGAATCAGAGGGGCAGAAACAGAGGGCTAGAAACAGAGGGGCTGAAACAGAGGGCGAGAAACAGAGGGGCAGAAACAGAGGGCGAGAAACAGAGGGGCTGAAACAGAGGGGCTGACACAGAGGGGCTGAATCAGAGGGGCTGAAACAGAGGAGCTGAATCAGAGGGGCTGAAACAAAGGGCGAGAAACAGAGGGGCTGAAACAGAGGGCGAGAAACAGAGGGGCTGAAACAGAGGGGCTGAATCAGAGGGGCTGAAACAGAGGGCGAGAAAGAGATGGGCTGAAACAGAGGGCGAGAAACAGAGGGGCTGAATCAGAGGGGCTGAAACAGAGGGGCTGAAACAGAGGGTCTGAAACAGAGTGCGAGAAACAGAGAGGCTGAAACAGATGGCGAGAAACAGAGGGGCTGAAACAGAGGGCGAGAAACAGAGGGGCTGAAACAGAGGGCGAGAAACAGAGGGACTGAAACAGAGGTGCTGAAACAGAGGGCAAGAAACAGAGGGGCTGAAACAGAGGGCGAGAAACAGAGGGGCTGAAACAGGGCGAGAAACAGTGGGCGAGAAACAGAGGGACTGAAACAGAGGGACTGAAACAGAGGGGCTGAAATAGAGGGCGAGAAACAGAGGGGCTGAAAGAGAGGGCGAGAAACAGAGGGGCTGGAACAGAGGGGCTGGATGAGTGGGGCTGAATCAGAGGGGCTGAATCAGAGGGGCTGAAACAGAGGGTGAGAAACAGAGGGGCTGAAACAGAGGGGCTGAAACAGATGGGCTGAAACAGAGGGCGAGAAACAGAGGGGCTGAATCAGAGGGGCTAAATCAGAGGGGCTGAATCAGAAGGGCTGATTCAGAGGTCTAGAAACAGAGGGGCTGAAACAGAGGGCGAGAAACAGAGGGGCTGAAACAGAGGGCGAGAAACAGAGGGGCTGAAACAGAGGGGCTGAAACAGAGGGGCTGAAACAGAGGGGCTGAAACAGAGGGGCTGGAACAGAGGGCGAGAAACAGTGGGGCTGAAACAGAGGGCGAGAAACAGAGGGGCTGAAACAGAGGGGCTGAATCAGAGGGGCTGAAACAGAGGGGCTGAATCAAAGGGGCTGAATCAGAGGGGCAGAATCAGAGGGCGAGAAACAGAGGGGCTGAAAAAGAGGGCAAGAAACAGAGGGGCTGAAACAGAGGGGCTGAAACAGAGGGGCTGAATCAGAGGGGCTAAATCAGAGGGGCTGAATCAGAGGGGCTGAAACAGAGGGGCTGAATCAGAGGGGCTGAAACAAAGGGCGAGAAACAGAGGGGCTGAAACAGAGGGGCTGAAACAGAGTGGCTGAAACAGAGGGGCTGAAACAGAGAAGCTGGAACAGAGGGGGAGAAACAGAGGGGCTGAAACAGAGGGGCTGAATCAGAGGGGCTGAAACAGAGGGCGAGAAACAGAGGGGCTGAAACAGAGGGCGAGAAACAGAGGGGCTGAAACAGAGGGACTGAAACAGAGGGGCTGAAATATAGGGCGAGAAACAGAGGGGCTGAAAGAGAGGGCGAGAAACAGAGGGGCTGGAACAGAGGGGCTGGATGAGTGGGGCTGAATCAGAGGGGCTGAATCAGAGGGGCTGAAACAGAGGGTGAGAAACAGAGGGGCTGAAACAGAGGGGCTGAAACAGATGGGCTGAAACAGAGGGCGAGAAACAGAGGGGCTGAATCAGAGGGGCTAAATCAGAGGGGCTGAATCAGAAGGGCTGATTCAGAGGGCTAGAAACAGAGGGGCTGAAACAGAGGGCGAGAAACAGAGGGGCTGAAACAGAGGGCGAGAAACAGAGGGGCTGAAACAGAGGGGCTGAAACAGAGGGGCTGAAACAGAGGGGCTGAAACAGAGGGGCTGGAACAGAGGGCGAGAAACAGTGGGGCTGAAACAGAGGGCGAGAAACAGAGGGGCTGAAACAGAGGGGCTGAATCAGAGGGGCTGAAACAGAGGGGCTGAATCAAAGGGGCTGAATCAGAGGGGCAGAATCAGAGGGCGAGAAACAGAGGGGCTGAAAAAGAGGGCAAGAAACAGAGGGGCTGAAACAGAGGGGCTGAAACAGAGGGGCTGAATCAGAGGGGCTAAATCAGAGGGGCTGAATCAGAGGGGCTGAAACAGAGGGGCTGAATCAGAGGGGCTGAAACAAAGGGCGAGAAACAGAGGGGCTGAAACAGAGGGGCTGAAACAGAGTGGCTGAAACAGAGGGGCTGAAACAGAGAAGCTGGAACAGAGGGGGAGAAACAGAGGGGCTGAAACAGAGGGGCTGAATCAGAGGGGCTGAAACAGAGGGCGAGAAACAGAGGGGCTGAAACAGAGGGCGAGAAACAGAGGGGCTGAAACAGAGGGGCTGAATCAGAGGGGCTGATTCAGAGGGGCTGAATCAGAGGGGCTGAAAGAGAGGGCTAGAAACAGAGGGGCTGAAACAGAGGGCGAGAAACAGAGGGGCTGAAACAGAGGGGCTGAAACAGAGGGGCTGAATCAGAGGGGCTGAATCAGAGGGGCTGAAACAGAGGGTGAGAAACAGAGGGGCTGAAACAGTGTTTCTGAAACAGAGGGGCTGAAACAGAGGGCGAGAAACAGAGGGGCTGAATCAGAGGGGCAAAATCAGAGGGGCTGAATCAGAGGGGCTGAAACAGAGGTGCTGAATCAGAGGGGCTGAAACAGAGGGCGAGAAACAGAGGGGCTGAAACTGATGGCGAGAAACAGAGGGGCTGAAACAGAGGGGCTGAAACAGAGGGGCTAAAACAGAGGGGCTGAAACAGAGGGGCTGAAACAGAGGGGCTGAATCAGAGGGTCTGAATCAGACGGGCTGAAACAGAGGGTGAGAAACAGAGGGGCTGAAACAGAGGGGCTGAAACTGAGGGGCTGAAACAGAGGGGCTGAATCAGAGGGGCTAAATCAGAGGGGCTGAATCAGACGGGCTGAAACAGAGGGGCTGAATTAGAGGGGCTGAAACAAAGGGCGAGAAACAGACGGGCTGAAACAGAGGGGCTGAAACAGTGTGGCTGAAACAGAGGGGCTGATACAGAGGGGCTTGAACAGAGGGGGATAAACAGAGGGGCTGAAACAGAGGGGCTGAATCAGAGGGGCTCAAACAGAGGGCGAGAAACAGAGGGGCTGAAACATAGGGCGAGAAACAGAGGGGCTGAAACAGAGGGGCTGAAACAGAGGGGCTGAATCAGAGGGGCGGATTCAGAGGGGCTGAATCAGAGGGGCTGAAACAGAGGGCTAGAAATAGAGGGGCTGAAACGGAGGGCGAGAAACAGAGGGGCTGAAACAGAGGGCGAGAAACAGAGGGGCTGAAACAGAGGGGCTGAAACAGAGGGGCTGAATCAGAGGGGCTGAAACAGAGGGTGAGAAACAGAGGGGCTGAAACAGAGGTGCTGAAACAGAGGGGCTGAAACAGAGGGTGAGAAACAGAGGGGCTGAATCAGAGGGGCAAAATCAGAGGGGCTGAATCAGAGGGGCTGAAACAGAGGGGCTGAATCAGAGGGGCTGAAACTGAGGGCGAGAAACAGAGGGGCTGAAACAGAGGGCGAGAAACAGAGGGGCTGAAACAGAGGGCGAGAAACAGAGGGGCTGAAACAGAGGGGCTGAAACAGAGGGGCTGAATCAAAGGGGCCAAATCAGAGGGGCAGAAACAGAGGGCGAGAAACAGAGGGGCTGAAACAGAGGGAGAGAAACAGAGTGGCTGAAACAGAGGGGCTGAAACAGAGGGGCTGAAACAGAGGGGCTGAAACAGAGGGCGAGAAACAGAGGGGCTGAAACAGAGGGCGAGACACAGAGGGGCTAATACAGAGGGCGAGAAACGGAGGGGCTGAAACAGAGGGGCTGAAACAGAAGGGCTGAAACAGAGGGGCTGAACAGAGGGCGAGAAACAGAGGGGCTGAATCAGAGGGGCTGAATCAGAGGGGCTGAAACAGAGGAGCTGAAACAGAGGGCGAGAAACAGAGGGGCTGAAACAGAGGGCGAGAAACAGAGTGCGAGAAACAGAGGGGCTGAAACAGAGGGGCTGAAACAGAGGGGCTGAAACAGAGGGGCTGATACAGAGGGCGTGAAACAGAGGGGCTGAAACAGAGGGCGAGAAACAGAGGGGCTAAAACAGAGGGCGAGAAACGGAGGGGCTGAAACAGAGGGGCTGAAACAGAGGGGCTGAAACAGAGGGGCTGAATCGGAGGGGCTGATTCAGAGGGGCTGAAACAGAGGGGCTGAAACAGAGGGACTGAAACAGAGTGCGAGAAACAGAGAGGCTGAAACAGATGGCGAGAAACAGAGGGGCTGAAACAGAGGGCGAGAAACAGAGGGGCTGAAACAGAGGTGCTGAAACAGAGGGCAAGAAACAGAGGGGCTGAAACAGAGGGCGAGAAACAGAGGGGCTGAAACAGAGGGCGAGAAACAGTGGGCGAGAAACAGAGGGACTGAAACAGAGGGGCTGAAACAGAGTGGCTGAAATAGAGGGCGAGAAACAGAGAGGCTGAAAGAGAGGGCGAGAAACAGAGGGGCTGAAACAGAGGGGCTGGATGAGTGGGGCTGAATCAGAGCGGCTGAATCAGAGGGGCTGAAACAGAGGGTGAGAAACAGAGGGGCTGAAACAGAGGGGCTGAAACAGATGGGCTGAAACAGAGGGCGAGAAACAGAGGGGCTGAATCAGAGGGGCTAAATCAGAGGGGCTGAATCAGAAGGGCTGATTCAGAGGGCTAGAAACAGAGGGGCTGAATCAGATGGGCTGAAACAGAGGGCGAGAAACAGAGGGGCTGAAACAGAGGGCGAGAAACAGAGGGGCTGAAACAGAGGGGCTGAAATAGAGTGGCTGAAACAGAGGGGCTGAAACAGAGGGGCTGGAACAGAGGGCGAGAAACAGTGGGGCTGAAACAGAGGGCGAGAAACAGAGGGGCTGAAACAGAGGGGCTGAATCAGAGGGGCTGAAACAGAGGGGCTGAATCAAAGGGGCTGAATCAGAGGGGCTGAATCAGATGGGCTGAAACAGAGGGCGAGAAACAGAGGGGCTGAAACAGAGGGCGAGAAACAGAG
Organism: Chiloscyllium punctatum; assembly: GCF_047496795.1. Classification (NCBI taxonomy): domain Eukaryota; kingdom Metazoa; phylum Chordata; class Chondrichthyes; order Orectolobiformes; family Hemiscylliidae; genus Chiloscyllium; species Chiloscyllium punctatum. Next base: position 47,756 of record NW_027309805.1, on the reverse strand, counting down.
GGGCTGAAACAGAGGGGCTGAAACAGAGGGGCTGAAACAGAGTGGCTGAAACAGAGGGGCTGAAACAGAGGGGCTGGAACAGAGGGCGAGAAACAGTGGGGCTGAAACAGAGGGCGAGAAACAGAGGGGCTGAAACAGAGGGGCTGAATCAGAGGGGCTGAAACAGAGGGGCTGAATCAAAGGGGCTGAATCAGAGGGGCTGAAACAGGGGGGCTGGAACAGAGGGCAAGAAACAGAGGGGCTGAAACAGAGGGGCTGAAACAGAAGGGCTGAAACAGAGGGGCTGAACAGAGGGCGAGAAACAGAGGGGCTGAATCAGAGGGGCTGAATCAGAGGGGCTAAACAGAGGAGCTGAAACAGAGGGCGAGAAACAGAGGGGCTGAAACAGAGGGCGAGAAACAGAGGGCGAGAAACAGAGGGGCTGAAACAGAGGGGATGAAACAGAGGGGCTGAAACAGAGGGGCTGATACAGAGGGCGTGTAACAGAGGGGCTGAAACAGAGGGCAAGAAACCGAGGGGCTGAAACAGAGGGGCTGAAACAGAGGGGCTGAAACAGAGGGCGAGAAACAGAGGGGCTGAAACACTGGGGCTGAAACAGAGGGGCTGAATCAGAGGGGCTGATTCAGAGGGGCTGAATCAGAGGGGCAGAAACAGAGGGGCTGACACAGAGGGGCTGAATCAGAGGGGCTGAAACAGAGGGGCTGAATCAGAGGGGCTGAAACAAAGGGCGAGAAACAGAGGGGCTGAAACAGAGGGCGAGAAACAGAGGGGCTGAAACAGAGGGGCTGAATCAGAGGGGCTGAAACAGAGGGCGAGAAACAGAGGGGCTGAATCAGAGGGGCTGAAACAGAGGGGCTGAAACAGAGGGACTGAAACAGAGTGCGAGAAACAGAGAGGCTGAAACAGATGGCGAGAAACAGAGGGGCTGAAACAGAGGGCGAGAAACAGAGGGGCTGAAACAGAGGGCGAGAAACAGAGGGGCTGAAACAGAGGGCGAGAAACAGAGGGGCTGAAACAGAGGGGCTGAAACAGATGGGCTGAAACAGAAGGGGGAGAAACAGAGGGGCTGAATCAGAGGGGCTGAAACAGAGGGGCTGAAACAGAGGGACTGAAACAGAGTGCGAGAAACAGAGAGGCTGAAACAGATGGCGAGAAACAGAGGGGCTGAAACAGAGGGCGAGAAACAGAGGGGCTGAAACAGAGGGCGAGAAACAGAGGGGCTGAAACAGAGTTGCTGAAACAGAGGGCAAGAAACAGAGGGGCTGAAACAGAGGGCGAGAAACAGAGGGGCTGAAACAGAGGGCGAGAAACAGTGGGCGAGAAACAGAGGGGCTGAAACAGAGGGGCTGAAACAGAGGGGCTGAAAGAGAGGGCGAGAAACAGAGGGGCTGAAACAGAGGGGCTGGATGAGTGGGGCTGAATCAGAGCGGCTGAATCAGAGGGGCTGAAACAGAGGGTGAGAAACAGAGGGGCTGAAACAGAGGGGCTGAAACAGATGGGCTGAATCAGAAGGGCTGATTCAGAGGGCTAGAAACAGAGGGGCTGAAACAGAGGGCGAGAAACAGAGGGGCTGAATCAGAGGGGCTAAATCAGAGGGGCTGAATCAGAAGGGCTGATTCAGAGGGCTAGAAACAGAGGGGCTGAAACAGAGGGCGAGAAACAGAGGGGCTGAAACAGAGGGCGAGAAACAGAGGGGCTGAAACAGAGGGGCTGAAACAGAAGGGCTGAAACAGAGTGGCTGAAACAGAGGGGCTGAAACAGAGGGGCTGGAACAGAGGGCGAGAAACAGTGGGGCTGAAACAGAGGGCGAGAAACAGAGGGGCTGAAACAGTAGGGCTGAATCAGAGGGGCTGAAACAGAGGGGCTGAATCAAAGGGGCTGAATCAGAGGGGCTGAATCAGAGGGGCTGAAACAGAGGGCGAGAAACAGAGGGGCTGAAACAGAGGGCGAGAAACAGAGGGGCTGAAACAGAGGGGCTGAAACAGAGGGGCTGAAACAGAGTGGCTGAAACAGAGGGGCTGAAACAGAGGGGCTGGAACAGAGGGCGAGAAACAGTGGGGCTGAAACAGAGGGCGAGAAACAGAGGGGCTGAAACAGAGGGCTGAATCAGAGGGGCTGAAACAGAGGGGCTGAATCAAAGGGGCTGAATCAGAGGGGCTGAAACAGGGGGGCTGGAACAGAGGGCGAGAAACAGAGGGGCTGAAACAGAGGGCGAGAAACAGAGGGGCTGAAACAGAGGGGCTGAAACAGAAGGGCTGAAACAGAGGGGCTGAACAGAGGGCGAGAAACAGAGGGGCTGAATCAGAGGGGCTGAATCAGAGGGGCTAAACAGAGGAGCTGAAACAGAGGGCGAGAAACAGAGGGGCTGAAACAGAGGGCGAGAAACAGAGGGCGAGAAACAGAGGGGCTGAAACAGAGGGGATGAAACAGAGGGGCTGAAACAGAGGGGCTGATACAGAGGGCGTGTAACAGAGGGGCTGAAACAGAGGGCGAGAAACCGAGGGGCTGAAACAGAGGGGCTGAAACAGAGGGGCTGAATCAGAGGGCGAGAAACAGAGGGGCTGAAACAGAGGGCGAGAAACAGAGGGGCTGAAACACTGGGGCTGAAACAGAGGGGCTGAATCAGAGGGGCTGATTCAGAGGGGCTGAATCAGAGGGGCAGAAACAGAGGGCTAGAAACAGAGGGGCTGAAACAGAGGGCGAGAAACAGAGGGGCAGAAACAGAGGGCGAGAAACAGAGGGGCTGAAACAGAGGGGCTGACACAAAGGGGCTGAATCAGAGGGGCTGAAACAGAGGGGCTGAATCAGAGGGGCTGAAACAAAGGGCGAGAAACAGAGGGGCTGAAACAGAGGGCGAGAAACAGAGGGGCTGAAACAGAGGGGCTGAATCAGAGGGGCTGAAACAGAGGGCGAGAAACAGAGGGGCTGAATCAGAGGGGCTGAAACAGAGGGGCTGAAACAGAGGGACTGAAACAGAGTGCGAGAAACAGAGAGGCTGAAACAGATGGCGAGAAACAGAGGGGCTGAAACAGAGGGCGAGAAACAGAGGGGCTGAAACAGAGGGCGAGAAACAGAGGGGCTGAAACAGAGGGCGAGAAACAGAGGGGCTGAAACAGAGGGGCTGATACAGAGGGCGTGAAACAGAGGGCGAGAAACAGAGGGGCTGAATCAGAGGGGCTGAAACAGAGGGGCTGAAACAGAGGGACTGAAACAGAGTGCGAGAAACAGAGAGGCTGAAACAGATGGCGAGAAACAGAGGGGCTGAAACAGAGGGCGAGAAACAGAGGGGCTGAAACAGAGGGCGAGAAACAGAGGGGCTGAAACAGAGGTGCTGAAACAGAGGGCAAGAAACAGAGGGGCTGAAACAGAGGGCGAGAAACAGAGGGGCTGAAACAGAGGGCGAGAAACAGTGGGCGAGAAACAGAGGGACTGAAACAGAGGGGCTGAAACAGAGTGGCTGAAATAGAGGGCGAGAAACAGAGGGGCTGAAAGAGAGGGCGAGAAACAGAGGGGCTGAAACAGAGGGGCTGGATGAGTGGGGCTGAATCAGAGCGGCTGAATCAGAGGGGCTGAAACAGAGGGTGAGAAACAGAGGGGCTGAAAGAGAGGGGCTGAAACAGATGGGCTGAAACAGAGGGCGAGAAACAGAGGGGCTGAATCAGAGGGGCTAAATCAGAGGGGCTGAATCAGAAGGGCTGATTCAGAGGGCTAGAAACAGAGGGGCTGAAACAGAGGGCGAGAAACAGAGGGGCTGAAACAGAGGGCAAGAAACAGAGGGGCTGAAACAGAGGGGCTGAAACAGAGGGGCTGAAACAGAGTGGCTGAAACAGAGGGGCTGAAACAGAGGGGCTGGAACAGAGTGCGAGAAACAGTGGGGCTGAAACAGAGGGCGAGAAACAGAGGGGCTTAAACAGAGGGGCTGAATCAGAGGGGCTGAAACAGAGGGGCTGGATCAAAGGGGCTGAATCAGAGGGGCTGAATCAGAGGGGCTGAAACAGAGGGCGAGAAACAGAGGGGCTCAAAAAGAGGGCAAGAAACAGAGGGGCTGAAACAGAGGGGCTGAAACAGAGGGGCTGAATCAGAGGGGCTGAATCAGAGGGGCTGAAACAGAGGGGCTGAATCAAAGGGGCTGAATCAGAGGGGCTGAAACAGGGGGGCTGGAACAGAGGGCAAGAAACAGAGGGGCTGAAACAGAGGGGCTGAAACAGAAGGGCTGAAACAGAGGGGCTGAACAGAGGGCGAGAAACAGAGGGGCTGAATCAGAGGGGCTGAATCAGAGGGGCTAAACAGAGGAGCTGAAACAGAGGGCGAGAAACAGAGGGGCTGAAACAGAGGGCGAGAAACAGAGGGCGAGAAACAGAGGGGCTGAAACAGAGGGGATGAAACAGAGGGGCTGAAACAGAGGGGCTGATACAGAGGGCGTGTAACAGAGGGGCTGAAACAGAGGGCGAGAAACCGAGGGGCTGAAACAGAGGGGCTGAAACAGAGGGGCTGAAACAGAGGGCGAGAAACAGAGGGGCTGAAACAGAGGGCGAGAAACAGAGGGGCTGAAACACTGGGGCTGAAACAGAGGGGCTGAATCAGAGGGGCTGATTCAGAGGGGCTGAATCAGAGGGGCAGAAACAGAGGGGCTGACACAGAGGGGCTGAATCAGAGGGGCTGAAACAGAGGGGCTGAATCAGAGGGGCTGAAACAAAGGGCGAGAAACAGAGGGGCTGAAACAGAGGGCGAGAAACAGAGGGGCTGAAACAGAGGGGCTGAATCAGAGGGGCTGAAACAGAGGGCGAGAAACAGAGGGGCTGAATCAGAGGGGCTGAAACAGAGGGGCTGAAACAGAGGGACTGAAACAGAGTGCGAGAAACAGAGAGGCTGAAACAGATGGCGAGAAACAGAGGGGCTGAAACAGAGGGCGAGAAACAGAGGGGCTGAAACAGAGGGCGAGAAACAGAGGGGCTGAAGCAGAGGGGCTGAAACAGATGGGCTGAAACAGAAGGGGGAGAAACAGAGGGGCTGAATCAGAGGGGCTGAAACAGAGGGGCTGAAACAGAGGGACTGAAACAGAGTGCGAGAAACAGAGAGGCTGAAACAGATGGCGAGAAACAGAGGGGCTGAAACAGAGGGCGAGAAACAGAGGGGCTGAAACAGAGGGCGAGAAACAGAGGGGCTGAAACAGAGTTGCTGAAACAGATGGCAAGAAACAGAGGGGCTGAAACAGAGGGCGAGAAACAGAGGGGCTGAAACAGAGGGCGAGAAACAGTGGGCGAGAAACAGAGGGGCTGAAACAGAGGGGCTGAAACAGAGGGGCTGAAAGAGAGGGCGAGAAACAGAGGGGCTGAAACAGAGGGGCTGGATGAGTGGGGCTGAATCAGAGCGGCTGAATCAGAGGGGCTGAAACAGAGGGTGAGAAACAGAGGGGCTGAAACAGAGGGGCTGAAACAGATGGGCTGAATCAGAAGGGCTGATTCAGAGGGCTAGAAACAGAGGGGCTGAAACAGAGGGCGAGAAACAGAGGGGCTGAATCAGAGGGGCTAAATCAGAGGGGCTGAATCAGAAGGGCTGATTCAGAGGGCTAGAAACAGAGGGGCTGAAACAGAGGGCGAGAAACAGAGGGGCTGAAACAGAGGGCGAGAAACAGAGGGGCTGAAACAGAGGGGCTGAAACAGAGGGGCTGAAACAGAGTGGCTGAAACAGAGGGGCTGAAACAGAGGGGCTGGAACAGAGGGCGAGAAACAGTGGGGCTGAAACAGAGGGCGAGAAACAGAGGGGCTGAAACAGTAGGGCTGAATCAGAGGGGCTGAAACAGAGGGGCTGAATCAAAGGGGCTGAATCAGAGGGGCTGAATCAGAGGGGCTGAAACAGAGGGCGAGAAACAGAGGGGCTGAAACAGAGGGCGAGAAACAGAGGGGCTGAAACAGAGGGGCTGAATCAGAGGGGCTGAAACAGAGTGGCTGAAACAGAGGGGCTGAAACAGAGGGGCTGGAACAGAGGGCGAGAAACAGAGGGGCTGAAACAGAGGGCGAGAAACAGAGGGGCTGAAACAGAGGGGCTGAATCAGAGGGGCTGAAACAGAGGGGCTGAATCAAAGGGGCTGAATCAGAGGGGCTGAAACAGGGGGGCTGGAACAGAGGGCGAGAATCAGAGGGGCTGAAACAGAGGGCGAGAAACAGAGGGGCTGAAACAGAGGGGCTGAAACAGAAGGGCTGAAACAGAGGGGCTGAACAGAGGGCGAGAAACAGAGGGGCTGAATCAGAGGGGCTGAATCAGAGGGGCTAAACAGAGGAGCTGAAACAGAGGGCGAGAAACAGAGGGGCTGAAACAGAGGGCGAGAAACAGAGGGCGAGAAACAGAGGGGCTGAAACAGAGGGGATGAAACAGAGGGGCTGAAACAGAGGGGCTGATACAGAGGGCGTGTAACAGAGGGGCTGAAAAAGAGGGCGAGAAACCGAGGGGCTGAAACAGAGGGGCTGAAACAGAGGGGCTGAATCAGAGGGCGAGAAACAGAGGGGCTGAAACAGAGGGCGAGAAACAGAGGGGCTGAAACACTGGGGCTGAAACAGAGGGGCTGAATCAGAGGGGCTGATTCAGAGGGGCTGAATCAGAGGGGCAGAAACAGAGGGCTAGAAACAGAGGGGCTGAAACAGAGGGCGAGAAACAGAGGGGCAGAAACAGAGGGCGAGAAACAGAGGGGCTGAAACAGAGGGGCTGACACAGAGGGGCTGAATCAGAGGGGCTGAAACAGAGGGGCTGAATCAGAGGGGCTGAAACAAAGGGCGAGAAACAGAGGGGCTGAAACAGAGGGCGAGAAACAGAGGGGCTGAAACAGAGGGGCTGAATCAGAGGGGCTGAAACAGAGGGCGAGAAACAGAGGGGCTGAATCAGAGGGGCTGAAACAGAGGGGCTGAAACAGAGGGACTGAAACAGAGTGCGAGAAACAGAGAGGCTGAAACAGATGGCGAGAAACAGAGGGGCTGAAACAGAGGGCGAGAAACAGAGGGGCTGAAACAGAGGGCGAGAAACAGAGGGGCTGAAACAGAGGGCGAGAAACAGAGGGGCTGAAACAGAGGGTCTGAAACAGAGGGGCTGAAACAGAGGGCGAGAAACAGAGGGGCTGAATCAGAGGGGCTGAAACAGAGGGGCTGAAACAGAGGGACTGAAACAGAGTGCGAGAAACAGAGAGGCTGAAACAGATGGCGAGAAACAGAGGGGCTGAAACAGAGGGCGAGAAACAGAGGGGCTGAAACAGAGGGCGAGAAACAGAGGGGCTGAAACAGAGGTGCTGAAACAGAGGGCAAGAAACAGAGGGGCTGAAACAGAGGGCGAGAAACAGAGGGGCTGAAACAGAGGGCGAGAAACAGTGGGCGAGAAACAGAGGGACTGAAACAGAGGGGCTGAAACAGAGTGGCTGAAATAGAGGGCGAGAAACAGAGGAGCTGAAAGAGAGGGCGAGAAACAGAGGGGCTGAAACAGAGGGGCTGGATGAGTGGGGCTGAATCAGAGCGGCTGAATCAGAGGGGCTGAAACAGAGGGTGAGAAACAGAGGGGCTGAAAGAGAGGGGCTGAAACAGATGTGCTGAAACAGAGGGCGAGAAACAGAGGGGCTGAATCAGAGGGGCTAAATCAGAGGGGCTGAATCAGAAGGGCTGATTCAGAGGGCTAGAAACAGAGGGGCTGAAACAGAGGGCGAGAAACAGAGGGGCTGAAACAGAGGGCAAGAAACAGAGGGGCTGAAACAGAGGGGCTGAAACAGAGGGGCTGAAACAGAGTGGCTGAAACAGAGGGGCTGAAACAGAGGGGCTGGAACAGAGGGCGAGAAACAGTGGGGCTGAAACAGAGGGCGAGAAACAGAGGGGCTTAAACAGAGGGGCTGAATCAGAGGGGCTGAAACAGAGGGGCTGAATCAAAGGGGCTGAATCAGAGGGGCTGAATCAGAGGGGCTGAAACAGAGGGCGAGAAACAGAGGGGCTGAAAAAGAGGGCAAGAAACAGAGGGGCTGAAACAGAGGGGCTGAAACAGAGGGGCTGAATCAGAGGGGCTAAATCAGAGGGGCTGAATCAGAGGGGCTGAAACAGAGGGTCTGAATCAGAGGGGCTGAAACAAAGGGCGAGAAACAGAGGGGCTGAAACAGAGGGGCTGAAACAGAGTGGCTGAAACAGAGGGGCTGAAACAGAGGGGCTGGAACAGAGGGGGAGAAACAGAGGGGCTGAAACAGAGGGGCTGAATCAGAGGGGCTGAAACAGAGGTCGAGAAACAGAAGGGCTGAAACAGAGGGCGAGAAACAGAGGGGCTGAAACAGAGGGGCTGAATCAGAGGGGCTGATTCAGAGGGGCTGAATCAGAGGGGCTGAAAGAGAGGGCTAGAAACAGAGGGGCTGAAACAGAGGGCGAGAAACAGAGGGGCTGAAACAGAGGGGCTGAAACAGAGGGGCTGAATCAGAGGGGCTGAATCAGAGGGGCTGAAACAGAGGGTGAGAAACAGAGGGGCTGAAACAGAGGTTCTGAAACAGAGGGGCTGAAACAGAGGGCGAGAAACAGAGGGGCTGAATCAGAGGGGCAAAATCAGAGGGGCTGAATCAGAGGGGCTGAAACAGAGGTGCTGAATCAGAGGGGCTGAAACAGAGGGCGAGAAACAGAGGGGCTGAAACAGAGGGCGAGAAACAGAGGGGCTAAAACAGAGGGCTAGAAACGGCGGGGCTGAAACGGCGGGGCTGAAACAGAGGGGCTGAAACAGAGGGGCTGAATCGGAGGGGCTGATTCAGAGGGGCTGAATCAGAGGGGCTGAAACAGAGGGAACGAAACAGAGGGCGAGAAACAGAGAGGCTGAAACAGAGGGCGAAAAACAGAGGGGCTGAAACAGAGGGCGAGAAACAGAGGGGCTGAAACAGAGAGCGAGAAACAGAGGGGCTGAAACAGAGGGGCTGAAACAGAGGGCAAGAAACAGAGGGGCTGAAACGGAGGGCGAGAAACAGAGGGGCTGAAACAGAGGGCGAGAAACAGTGGGCGAGAAACAGAGGGACTGAAACAGAGCGACTGAAACAGAGGGGCTGAAACAGAGGACGTGAAACAGAGGGGCTGAAAGAGTGGGCGAGAATCAGAGGGGCTGAAACAGAGGGGCTGAATGAGTGGGGCTGAATCAGAGGAGCTGAATCAGAGGGGCTGAAACAGAGGGTGAGAAACAGAGGGTCAGAAACAGAGGGGCTGAAACAGATGGGCTGAAACAGAGGGCGAGAAACAGAGGGGCTGAATCAGAGGGGCTAAATCAGAGGGGCTGAATCAGGGGGGCTGAAACAGAGGGGCTGAATCAGAGGGGCTGAAACAAAGGGCGAGAAACAGAGGGACTTAAACAGAGGGGCTGAAACAGAGTGGCTGAAACAGAGGGGCTGAAACAGGGGGGCTGGAACAGAGGGCGAGAAACAGAGGGGCTCAAACAGTGGGCGAGAAACAGAGGGGCTCAAACAGAGGGGCTGAAACAGAAGGGCTGAAACAGAGGGGCTGAACAGAGGGCGAGAAACAGCGGGGCTGAATCAGAGCGGCTGAATCAGAGGGGCTAAACAGAGGAGCTGAAACAGAGGGCGAGAAACAGAGGGGCTGAAACAGAGGGCGAGAAAGAGAGGGCGAGAAACAGAGGGGCTGAAACAGAGGGGATGAAACAGAGGGGCTGAAACAGAGGGGCTGATACAGAGGGCGTGTAACAGAGGGGCTGAAACAGAGGGCGAGAAACCGAGGGGCTGAAACAGAGGGGCTGAAACAGAGGGGCTGAAACAGAGGGCGAGAAACAGAGGGGCTGAAACAGAGGGCGAGAAACAGAGGGGCTGAAACACTGGGGCTGAAACAGAGGGGCAGAATCAGAGGGGCTGATTCAGAGGGGCTGAATCAGAGGGGCAGAAACAGAGGGCTAGAAACAGAGGGGCTGAAACAGAGGGCGAGAAACAGAGGGGCAGAAACAGAGGGCGAGAAACAGAGGGGCTGAAACAGAGGGGCTGACACAGAGGGGCTGACACAGAGGGGCTGAATCAGAGGGGCTGAAACAGAGGGGCTGAATCAGAGGGGCTGAAACAAAGGGCGAGAAACAGAGGGGCTGAAACAGAGGGCGAGAAACAGAGGGGCTGAAACAGAGGGGCTGAATCAGAGGGGCTGAAACAGAGGGCGAGAAACAGATGGGCTGAATCAGAGGGGCTGAAACAGAGGGGCTGAAACAGAGGGACTGAAACAGAGTGCGAGAAACAGAGAGGCTGAAACAAATGGCGAGAAACAGAGGGGCTAAAACAGAGTGCGAGAAACAGAGGGGCTGAAACAGAGGGCGAGAAACAGAGGGGCTGAAACAGAGGGCGAGAAACAGAGGGGCTGAAACAGAGGGGCTGAAACAGAGGGGCTGAAACAGTGGGCGAGAAACAGAGGGGCTGAATCAGAGGGGCTGAAACAGAGGGGCTGAAAAAGAGGGACTGAAACAGAGTGCGAGAAACAGAGAGGCTGAAACAGATGGCGAGAAACAGAGGGGCTGAAACAGAGGGCGAGAAACAGAGGGGCTGAAACAGAGGGCGAGAAACAGAGTGGCTGAAACAGAGGTGCTGAAACAGAGAGCAAGAAACAGAGGGGCTGAAACAGAGGGCGAGAAACAGAGGGGCTGAAACAGAGGGCGAGAAACAGTGGGCGAGAAACAGAGGGACTGAAACAGAGGGGCTGAAACAGAGTGGCTGAAATAGAGGGCGAGAAACAGAGGGGCTGAAAGAGAGGGCGAGAAACAGAGGGGCTGAAACAGAGGGGCTGGATGAGTGGGGCTGAATCAGAGCGGCTGAATCAGAGGGGCTGAAACAGAGGGTGAGAAACAGAGGGGCTGAAACAGAGGGGCTGAAACAGATGGGCTGAAACAGAGGGCGAGAAACAGAGGGGCTGAATCAGAGGGGCTGATTCACAGGGCTAGAAACAGAGGGGCTGAAACAGAGGGCGAGAAACAGAGGGGCTGAAACAGAGGGCGAGAAACAGAGGGGCTGAAACAGAGGGGCTGAAACAGAGGGCGAGAAACAGAGGGGCTGAAACAGAGGGCGAGAAACAGAGGGGCTGAAACAGAGGGGCTGAAACAGAGGGGCTGAAACAGAGTGGCTGATACAGAGGGGCTGAATCAGAGGGGCTGGAACAGAGGGCGAGAAACAGTGGGGCTGAAACAGAGGGCGAGAAACAGAGGGGCTGAAACAGAGGGGCTGAATCAGAGGGGCTGAAACAGAGGGGCTGAATCAAAGGGGCTGAATCAGAGGGGCTGAATCAGAGGGGCTGAAACAGAGGGCGAGAAACAGAGGGGCTGAAAAAGAGGGCAAGAAACAGAGGGGCTGAAACAGAGGGGCTGAAACAGAGGGGCTGAATCAGAGGGGCTAAATCAGAGGGGCTGAATCAGAGGGGCTGAAACAGAGGGGCTGAATCAGAGGGCTGAAACAAAGGGCGAGAAACAGAGGGGCTGAAACAGAGGGGCTGAAACAGAGTGGCTGAAACAGAGGGGCTGAAACAGAGGGGCTGGAACAGAGGGGGAGAAACAGAGGGGCTGAAACAGAGGGGCTTAATCAGAGGGGCTGAAACAGAGGGCGAGAAACAGAAGGGCTGAAACAGAGGGCAAGAAACAGAGGGGCTGAAACAGAGGGGCTGAATCAGAGGGGCTGATTCAGAGGGGCTGAATCAGAGGGGCTGAAAGAGAGGGCTAGAAACAGAGGGGCTGAAACAGAGGGCGAGAAACAGAGGGGCTGAAACAGAGGGGCTGAAACAATGGGGCTGAATCAGAGGGGCTGAATCAGAGGGGCTGAAACAGAGGGTGAGAAACAGAGGGGCTGAAACAGAGGTTCTGAAACAGAGGGGCTGAAACAGAGGGCGAGAAACAGAGGGGCTGAATCAGAGGGGCAAAATCAGAGGGGCTGAATCAGAGGGGCTGAAACAGAGGTGCTGAATCAGAGGGGCTGAAACAGAGGGCGAGAAACAGAGGGGCTGAAACAGATGGCGAGAAACAGAGGGGCTGAAACAGAGGGGCTGAAACAGAGGGGCTAAAACAGAGGGGCTGAAACAGAGGGCGAGAAACAGAGGGGCTGAAACAGAGGGGCTGAAACAGAGGGGCTGAATCAGAGGGTCTGAATCAGACGGGCTGAAACAGAGGGTGAGAAACAGAGGGGCTGAAACAGAGGGGCTGAAACTGAGGGGCTGAAACAGAGGGGCTGAATCAGAGGGGCTAAATCAGAGGGGCTGAATCAGAGGGGCTGAAACAGAGGGGCTGAATCAGAGGGGCTGAAACAAAGGGCGAGAAACAGAGGGGCTGAAACAGAGGGGCTGAAACAGTGTGGCTGAAACAGAGGGGCTGAAACAGAGGGGCTGGAACAGAGGGGGAGAAACAGAGGAACCGAAACAGAGGGGCTGAATCAGAGGGGCTCAAACAGAGGGCGAGAAACAGAGGGGCTGAAACAGAGGGCGAGAAACAGAGGGGCTGAAACAGAGGGGCTGAAACAGAGGGGCTGAATCAGAGGGGCGGATTCAGAGGGGCTGAATCAGAGGGGCTGAAACAGAGGGCTAGAAACAGAGGGGCTGAAACAGAGGGCGAGTAACAGAGGGGCTGAAACAGAGGGGCTGAAACAGAGGGGCTGAATCAGAGGGGCTGAAACAGAGGGTGAGAAACAGAGGGGCTGAAACAGAGGTGCTGAAACAGAGGGGCTGAAACAGAGGGCGAGAAACAGAGGGGCTGAATCAGAGGGGCAAAATCAGAGGGGCTGAATCAGAGGGGCTGAAACAGAGGGGCTGAATCAGAGGGGCTGAAACTGAGGGCGAGAAACAGGGGCTGAAACAGAGGGCGAGAAACAGAGGGGCTGAAACAGAGGGCGAGAAACAGAGGGGCTGAATCAGAGGGGCTGAAACAGAGGGGCTGAATCAAAGGGGCTGAATCAGAGGGGCTGAATCAGAGGGGCTGAAACAGAAGGGCTGGAACAGAGGGGGAGAAACAGAGGGGCTGAAACAGAGGGGCTGAAACAGAGGGGCTGAAACAGAGTGGCTGAAACAGAGGGCCTGGAACAGAGGGCGTGAAACAGTGGGGCTGAAACAGGGGGCGAGAAACAGAGGGGCTGAAACAGAGGGGCTGAATCAGAGGGGCTGAAACAGAGGGGCTGAATCAAAGGAGCTGAATCAGAGGGGCTGAATCAGAGGGGCTGAAACAGGGGGCGAGAAACAGAGGGGCTGAAACAGAGGGGCTGAATCAGAGGGGCTGAAACAGAGGGGCTGAATCAAAGGAGCTGAATCAGAGAGGCTGAATCAGAGGGGCTGAAACAGAGGGCGAGAAACAGAGGGGCTGAAACAGAGGGCGAGAAACAGAGGGGCTGAAACAGAGGGGCTGAAACAGAGGGGCTAAAAGAGAGGGGCTGAAACAGAGGGCGAGAAACAGAGGGGCTGAAACAGAGGGGCTGAAACAGAGGGGCTAAATCAGAGAGGCAGAAACAGAGGGCGAGAAACAGAGGGGCTGAAACAGAGGGCGAGAAACAGACGAGCTGAAACAGAGGGGCTGAAACAGAGGGGCTGAAACAGAGGGGCTAAATCAGAGGGGCAGAAACAGAGGGCGAGAAACAGAGGGGCTGAAACAGAGGGGCTGAAACAGAGGGGCTGAAACAGAAGGGCTGAAACAGAGGGGCTGAAACAGAGGGCGAGAAACAGAGGTGCTGAATCAGAGGGGCTGAATCAGAGGGGCTGAAACAGAGGGCGAGAAACAGAGGGGCTGAAACAGAGGGCGAGAAACAGAGGGGCTGAAACAGAGGGGCTGAATGAGTGGGGCTGAATCAGAGGGGCTGAATCAGAGGGGATGAAACAGAGGGTGCGAAACAGAGGGGCTGAAACAGAGGCGCTGAAACAGATGGGCTGAAACAGAGGGCGAGAAACAGAGGGGCTGAATCAGAGGGGGTAAATCAGAGGGGCTGAATCAGAGGGGCTGAAACAGAGGGGCTGAATCAGAGGGGCTGAAACAAAGGGCGAGAAACAGAGGGGCTGAAACAGAGGGGCTGAAACAGAGTGGCTGAAACAGAGGTGCTGAAACAGAGGGGCAGGAAAGAAGGGGGAGAAACAGAGGGGCTGAAACAGAGGGGCTGAAACAGAGGGGCTGAATCAGAGGGGCGGATTCAGAGGGGCTGAATCAGAGGGGCTGAAACAGAGGGCTAGAAACAGAGGGGCTGAAACAGAGGGCGAGTAACAGAGGGGCTGAAACAGAGGGGCTGAAACAGAGGGGCTGAATCAGAGGGGCTGAAACAGAGGGTGAGAAACAGAGGGGCTGAAACAGAGGTGCTGAAACAGAGGGGCTGAAACAGAGGGCGAGAAACAGAGGGGCTGAATCAGAGGGGCAAAATCAGAGGGGCTGAATCAGAGGGGCTGAAACAGAGGGGCTGAATCAGAGGGGCTGAAACTGAGGGCGAGAAACAGGGGCTGAAACAGAGGGCGAGAAACAGAGGGGCTGAAACAGAGGGCGAGAAACAGAGGGGCTGAATCAGAGGGGCTGAAACAGAGGGGCTGAATCAAAGGGGCTGAATCAGAGGGGCTGAATCAGAGGGGCTGAAACAGAAGGGCTGGAACAGAGGGGGAGAAACAGAGGGGCTGAAACAGAGGGGCTGAAACAGAGGGGCTGAAACAGAGTGGCTGAAACAGAGGGCCTGGAACAGAGGGCGTGAAACAGTGGGGCTGAAACAGGGGGCGAGAAACAGAGGGGCTGAAACAGAGGGGCTGAATCAGAGGGGCTGAAACAGAGGGGCTGAATCAAAGGAGCTGAATCAGAGGGGCTGAATCAGAGGGGCTGAAACAGGGGGCGAGAAACAGAGGGGCTGAAACAGAGGGGCTGAATCAGAGGGGCTGAAACAGAGGGGCTGAATCAAAGGAGCTGAATCAGAGGGGCTGAATCAGAGGGGCTGAAACAGAGGGCGAGAAACAGAGGGGCTGAAACAGAGGGCGAGAAACAGAGGGGCTGAAACAGAGGGGCTGAAACAGAGGGGCTAAAAGAGAGGGGCTGAAACAGAGGGCGAGAAACAGAGGGGCTGAAACAGAGGGGCTGAAACAGAGGGGCTAAATCAGAGAGGCAGAAACAGAGGGCGAGAAACAGAGGGGCTGAAACAGAGGGCGAGAAACAGACGAGCTGAAACAGAGGGGCTGAAACAGAGGGGCTGAAACAGAGGGGCTAAATCAGAGGGGCAGAAACAGAGGGCGAGAAACAGAGGGGCTGAAACAGAGGGGCTGAAACAGAGGGGCTGAAACAGAAGGGCTGAAACAGAGGGGCTGAAACAGAGGGCGAGAAACAGAGGTGCTGAATCAGAGGGGCTGAATCAGAGGGGCTGAAACAGAGGGCGAGAAACAGAGGGGCTGAAACAGAGGGCGAGAAACAGAGGGGCTGAAACAGAGGGGCTGAATGAGTGGGGCTGAATCAGAGGGGCTGAATCAGAGGGGATGAAACAGAGGGTGCGAAACAGAGGGGCTGAAACAGAGGCGCTGAAACAGATGGGCTGAAACAGAGGGCGAGAAACAGAGGGGCTGAATCAGAGGGGGTAAATCAGAGGGGCTGAATCAGAGGGGCTGAAACAGAGGGGCTGAATCAGAGGGGCTGAAACAAAGGGCGAGAAACAGAGGGGCTGAAACAGAGGGGCTGAAACAGAGGGGCAGGAAAGAAGGGGGAGAAACAGAGGGGCTGAAAGAGAGGGGCTGAATCAGAGGGGCTGAAACAGAGGGCGAGAAACAGAGGGGCTGAAACAGAGGGCGAGAAACAGAGGGGCTGAAACACAGGGGCTGAAACAGAGGGGCAGAATCAGAGGGGCTGATTCAGAGGGGCTGAATCAGAGGGGCAGAAACAGAGGGCTAGAAACAGAGGGGCTGAAACAGAGGGCGAGAAACAGAGGGGCAGAAACAGAGGGCGAGAAACAGAGGGGCTGAAACAGAGGGGCTGACACAGAGGGGCTGAATCAGAGGGGCTGAAACAGAGGGGCTGAATCAGAGGGGCTGAAACAAAGGGCGAGAAACAGAGGGGCTGAAACAGAGGGCGAGAAACAGAGGGGCTGAAACAGAGGGGCTGAATCAGAGGGGCTGAAACAGAGGGCGAGAAAGAGATGGGCTGAAACAGAGGGCGAGAAACAGAGGGGCTGAAACAGAGGGGCTGAAACAGAGGGGCTGAAACAGAGGGCGAGAACAGAGGGGCTGAATCAGAGGGGCTGAAACAGAGGGGCTGAAACAGAGGGACTGAAACAGAGTGCGAGAAACAGAGAGGCTGAAACAGATGGCGAGAAACAGAGGGGCTGAAACAGAGGGCGAGAAACAGAGGGGCTGAAACAGAGGGCGAGAAACAGAGGGGCTGAAACAGAGGTGCTGAAAACAGAGGGCAAGAAACAGAGGGGCTGAAACAGAGGGCGAGAAACAGAGGGGCTGAAACAGAGGGCGAGAAACAGTGGGCGAGAAACAGAGGGACTGAAACAGAGGGACTGAAACAGAGGGGCTGAAATAGAGGGCGAGAAACAGAGGGGCTGAAAGAGAGGGCGAGAAACCGAGGGGCTGGAACAGAGGGGCTGGATGAGTGGGGCTGAATCAGAGGGGCTGAATCAGAGGGGCTGAAACAGAGGGTGAGAAACAGAGGGGCTGAAACAGAGGGGCTGAAACAGATGGGCTGAAACAGAGGGCGAGAAACAGAGGGGCTGAATCAGAGGGGCTAAATCAGAGGGGCTGAAACAGAGGGCGAGAGACAGAGGGGCTGAAACAGAGGGGCTGAAACAGAGGGGCTGAAACAGAAGGGCTGAAACAGAGGGGCTGAAACAGAGGGCGAGAAACAGAGGTGCTGAATCAGAGAGGCTGAATCAGAGGGGCTGAAACAGAGGGCGAGAAACAGAGGGGCTGAAACAGAGGGCGAGAAACAGAGAGGCTGAAACAGATGGCGAGAAACAGAGGGGCTGAAACAGAGGGCGAGAAACAGAGGGGCTGAAACAGAGGGCGAGAAACAGAGGGGCTGAAACAGAGGTGCTGAAACAGAGGGCAAGAAACAGAGGGGCTGAAACAGAGGGCGAGAAACAGAGGGGCTGAAACAGAGGGCGAGAAACAGTGGGCGAGAAACAGAGGGACTGAAACAGAGGGACTGAAACAGAGGGGCTGAAATAGAGGGCGAGAAACAGAGGGGCTGAAAGAGAGGGCGAGAAACAGAGGGGCTGGAACAGAGGGGCTGGATGAGTGGGGCTGAATCAGAGGGGCTGAATCAGAGGGGCTGAAACAGAGGGTGAGAAACAGAGGGGCTGAAACAGAGGGGCTGAAACAGAGGGCGAGAAACAGAGGGGCTGAAACCGAGGGGCTGAAACAGAGGGGCTGAAACAGAGTGGCTGAAACAGAGGGGCTGAAACAGAGGGGCTGGAACAGAGGGCGAGAAACAGTGGGGCTGAAACAGGGGGCGAGAAACAGAGGGGCTGAAACAGAGGGGCTGAATCAGAGGGGCTGAAACAGAGGGGCTGAATCAAAGGGGCTGAATCAGAGGGGCTGAATCAGAGGGACTGAAACAGAGGGCAAGAAACAGAGGGGCTGAAAAAGAGGCAAGAAACAGAGGGGCTGAAACAGAGGGGCTGAAACAGAGGGGCTGAATCAGAGGGGCTAAATCAGAGGGGCTGAATCAGAGGGGCTGAAACAGAGGGGCTGAATCAGAGGGGCTGAAACAAAGGGCGAGAAACAGAGGGGCTGAAACAGAGGGGCTGAAACAGAGTGGCTGAAACAGAGGGGCTGAAACAGAGGGGCTGGAACAGAGGGGGAGAAACAGAGGGGCTGAAACAGAGGGGCTGAAATCAGAGGGGCTGAAACAGAGGGCGAGAAACAGAGGGGCTGAAACAG
Source organism: Chiloscyllium punctatum (assembly GCF_047496795.1). Lineage (NCBI taxonomy): Eukaryota > Metazoa > Chordata > Chondrichthyes > Orectolobiformes > Hemiscylliidae > Chiloscyllium > Chiloscyllium punctatum. The sequence goes on along the minus strand of NW_027309805.1, from coordinate 29,922 downwards.
AGGGCGAGAAACAGAGGGGCTGAAACAGAGGGGCTGAATCAGAGGGGCTGATTCAGAGGGGCTGAATCAGAGGGGCTGAAAGAGAGGGCTAGAAACAGAGGGGCTGAAACAGAGGGCGAGAAACAGAGGGGCTGAAACAGAGGGGCTGAAACAGAGGGGCTGAATCAGAGGGGCTGAATCAGAGGGGCTGAAAAAGAGGGTGAGAAACAGAGGGGCTGAAACAGTGTTTCTGAAACAGAGGGGCTGAAACAGAGGGCGAGAAACAGAGGGGCTGAATCATAGGGGCAAAATCAGAGGGGCTGAATCAGAGGGGCTGAAACAGAGGTGCTGAATCAGAGGGGCTGAAACAGAGGGCGAGAAACAGTGGGGCTGAAACAGATGGCGAGAAACAGAGGGGCTGAAACAGAGGGGCTGAAACAGAGGGGCTAAAACAGAGGGGCTGAAACAGAGGGCGAGAAACAGAGGGGCTGAAACAGAGGGGCTGAAACAGAGGGGCTGAATAAGAGGGTCTGAATCAGACGGGCTGAAACGGAGGGTGAGAAACAGAGGGGCTGAAACAGAGGGGCTGAAACTGAGGGGCTGAAACAGAGGGGCTGAATCAGAGGGGCTAAATCAGAGGGGCTGAATCAGAGGGGCTGAAACAGAGGGGCTGAATCAGAGGGGCTGAAACAAAGGGCGAGAAACAGAGGGGCTGAAACAGAGGGGCTGAAACAGTGTGGCTGAAACAGAGGGGCTGAAACAGAGGGGCTGGAACAGAGGGGGAGAAACAGAGGGGCTGAAACAGAGGGGCTGAATCAGAGGGGCTCAAACAGAGGGCGAGAAACAGAGGGGCTGAAACAGAGGGCGAGAAACAGAGGGGCTGAAACAGAGGGGCTGAAACAGAGGGGCTGAATCAGAGGGGCGGATTCAGAGGGGCTGAATCAGAGGGGCTGAAACAGAGGGCTAGAAACAGAGGGGCTGAAACAGAGGGCGAGAAACAGAGGGGCTGAAACAGAGGGCGAGAAACAGAGGGGCTGAAACAGAGGGGCTGAAACAGAGGGGCTGAATCAGAGGGGCTGAAACAGAGGGTGAGAAACAGAGGGGCTGAAACAGAGGTGCTGAAACAGAGGGGCTGAAACAGAGGGCGAGAAACAGAGGGGCTGAATCAGAGGGGCAAAATCAGAGGGGCTGAATCAGAGGGGCTGAAACAGAGGGGCTGAATCAGAGGGGCTGAAACTGAGGGCGAGAAACAGAGGGGCTGAAACAGAGGGCGAGAAACAGAGGGGCTGAAACAGAGGGCGAGAAACAGAGGGGCTGAAACAGAGGGGCTTAAACAGAGGGGCCAAATCAGAGGGGCAGAAACAGAGGGCGAGAAACAGAGGGGCTGAAACAGAGGGCGAGAAACAGAGTTGCTGAAACAGAGGTTCTGAAACAGAGGGGCTGAAACAGAGGGGCTGAAACAGAGGGCGAGAAACAGAGGGGCTGAAACAGAGGGCGAGACACAGAGGGGCTAATACAGAGGGCGAGAATCGGAGGGGCTGAAACAGAGGGGCTGAAACAGAAGGGCTGAAACAGAGGGGCTGAACAGAGGGCGAGAAACAGAGGGGCTGAATCAGAGGGGCTGAATCAGAGGGGCTGAAACAGAGGAGCTGAAACAGAGGGCGAGAAACAGAGGGGCTGAAACAGAGGGCGAGAAACAGAGGGCGAGAAACAGAGGGGCTGAAACAGAGGGGATGAAACAGAGGGGCTGAAACAGAGGGGCTGATACAGAGGGCGTGAAACAGAGGGGCTGAAACAGAGGGCGAGAAACAGAGGGGCTAAAACAGAGGGCGAGAAACGGCGGGGCTGAAACAGAGGGGCTGAAACAGAGGGGCTGAAACAGAGGGGCTGAATCGGAGGGGCTGATTCAGAGGGGCTGAATCAGAGTGGCTGAAACAGAGGGAACGAAACAGAGGGCGAGAAACAGAGAGGCTGAAACAGAGGGCGAAAAACAGAGGGGCTGAAACAGAGGGGCTGAATCAGAGGGGCTAAATCAGAAGGGCTGAATCAGAGGGGCTGAAACAGAGGGGCTGAATCAGAGGGGCTGAAACAAAGGGCGAGAAACAGAGGGGCTGAAACAGAGGGGCTGAAACAGAGTGGCTGAAACAGAGGGGCTGAAACAGAGAAGCTGGAACAGAGGGGGAGAAACAGAGGGGCTGAAACAGAGGGGCTGAATCAGAGGGGCTGAAACAGAGGGCGAGCAACAGAGGGGCTGAAACAGAGGGCGAGAAACAGAGGGGCTGAAACAGAGGGGCTGAATCAGAGGGGCTGATTCAGAGGGGCTGAATCAGAGGGGCTGAAAGAGAGGGCTAGAAACAGAGGGGCTGAAACAGAGGGCGAGAAACAGAGGGGCTGAAACAGAGGGGCTGAAACAGAGGGGCTGAATCAGAGGGGCTGAATCAGAGGGGCTGAAACAGAGGGTGAGAAACAGAGGGGCTGAAACAGTGTTTCTGAAACAGAGGGGCTGAAACAGAGGGCGAGAAACAGAGGGGCTGAATCAGAGGGCGAGAAACAGAGGGGCTGAAACTGATGGCGAGAAACAGAGGGGCTGAAACAGAGGGGCTGAAACAGAGGGGCTAAAACAGAGGGGCTGAAACAGAGGGGCTGAAACAGAGGGGCTGAATCAGAGGGGCTGAAAAAGAGGGCGAAAAACAGAGGGGCTGAAACAGAGGGCGAGAATCAGAGGGGCTGAAACAGAGAGGCTGAAACAGAGGGGCTGAAACAGAGGGGCTGAAACAGAGTGGCTGAAACAGAGGGGCTGAAAGAGAGGGACTGGAACAGAGGGGAAGAAACAGAGGGGCTGAAACAGAGGGGCTGAATCAGAGGGGCTGAAACAGAGGGCGAGAAACAGAGGGGCTAAAACAGAGGGCGAGAAACAGACGGGCTGAAACAGAGGGCGAGAAACAGAGGGGCTGAAACAGAGGGGCTGAAACAGAGGGGCTAAAACAGAGGGGCTGAAACAGAGGGCAAGAAACAGTGGGGCTGAAACAGAGGGCGAGAAACAGAGGGGCTGAAACAGAGGGCGAGAAACTGAGGGGCTGAAACAGAGGGCGAGAAACAGAGGGCGAGAAACAGAGGGACCGAAACAGAGGGGCTGAAACAGAGGGGCTGAAACAGAGTTCGAGAAACAGAGGGGCTGAAACAGAGAGCGAGAAACAGAGGGGCAGAAACAGAGGGGCTGAAACAGAGGGGCTGAAACAGAGTTTGAGAAACAGAGGGGCTGAAACATAGGGCGAGAAACAGAGGGGCTGAAACAGAGGGCGAGACACAGAGGGGCTGAAACATAGGGCGAGAAACAGAGGGGCTGAATCAGAGGGGCTGAAACAGAGGGCGAGAAACAGAGGGGCTGAAACAGAGGGCGAGAAACAGAGGGGCTGAAACAGAGGGCGAGAAACAGAGGGGCTGAAACAGAGGGGCTGAAACAGAGGGGCTGAAACAGAGGACGAGAAACAGAGGGGCTGAAACAGAGGGCGAGAAACAGAGGGGCTGAATCAGAGGGGCTGAAACAGAGGGGCTGAATCAGCAGGGCTGAAACAGAGTGCGAGAAACAGAGGGGCTGAAACAGAGGGCGAGAAACAGAGGGGCTGAAACAGAGGGCGAGAAACAGAGGGGCTGAATCAGAGGGGCTGAAACAGATGGCGAGAAACAGAGGGGCTAAAACAGAGGGCGAGAAACAGAGGGGCTGAAACAGAGGGCGAGAAACAGAGGGGCTGAAACAGAGGGGCTGAAACAGAGAGAGCGAAACAGAGGGGCTGAAACAGAGGGCGAGAAACAGAGGGGCTGAAACAGCGAGCGAGAAACAGAGGGCGAGAAACAGAGGGGCTGAAACAAAGGGTCTGAAACAGAGGGGCTGAAACAGAGGGGCTGATACAGAGTGCGAGAAACAGAGGGGCTGAAACAGAGGGCGAAAAACAGAGGGGCTGAAACAGAGGGCGCGAAACAGAGGGTGAGAAACAGAAGGCGAGAAACAGAGGGGCTGAAACAGAGGTGCTGAAACAGAGGGGCTGAATCTGAGGGGCTGAAACAGAGGGGCTGAATCAGAGGGGCTGAAACAGAGGGCGAGAAACTGAGGGTCTGAAACAGAGGGGCTGCAACTGAGGGGCTGAAAAAGAGGACGAGAAACAGTGGGGCTGAAACAGTGGGCCTGAAACAGAGGGGCTGAAACAGAGGGGCTAAAACAGAGGGTGAGAAATAGAGGGCGAGAAACAGAGGGGCTGAAACAGAGGGGCTGAAACAGAGTGGCTGAAACAGAGGGGCTGAATGAGAGGGGCTGAATCAGAGGGTTCTGAAACAGAGGGCGAGAAACAGAGGGTCTGAAACAGAGGGCGAGAAACAGAGGGGCTGAAACAGAGGGCGAGAAACAGAGGGGCTGAAACAGAAGGGCTGAAACAGAGGGGCTGAAACAGAGGGGCTGAAACAGAGGGCGAGAAACAGAGGGGCTGAAACAGAGGGGCGGGAAACAGAGGTGCTGAATCAGAGGGGCTGAATGTGTGGCGCTGAAACAGAGGGACTGAATCAGAGGGACTGAAACAGAGGGTGAGAAACAGAGGGGCTGAAACAGGGGAGCTGAATCAGATGGGCTGATTCAGAGGGGCTGAAACAGAGGGGCTGAATCAGCGGGGCTGAAACAGAGGGAGAGAAACAGAGGGGCTGAAACAGAGGGCGAGAAACAGAGGGGCTGAAACAGAGGGTCACAAACAGAGGGGCTGAAACAGGGGAGCTGAATCAGATGGGCTGATTCAGAGGGGCTGAAACAGAGGGGCTGAATCAGCGGGGCTGAATCAGAGGGCGAGAAACAGAGGGGCAGAATCAGAGGGCGAGAAACAGAGGGGCAGAAACAGAGGGCGAGAAACAGAGGGGCTGAAACAGAGGGGCTGAAACAGTGGGCGAGAAACAGAGGGGCTGAAACAGAGGGCGAGAAATAGAGAGGCTGAAACAGAGGGGCTGAAACAGAGGGGCTGAAACTGTGGGGCTGAAACAGAGGGTGAGAAACAGAGGGCGAGAAACAGAGGGGCTGAAACAGAGGGGCTGAAACAGAGTGGCTGAAACAGAGAGGCTGAATGAGAGGGGCTGAATCAGAGGGGCTGAAACAGAGGGCGAGAAACAGAGGGTCTGAAACTGAGGGCGAGAAACACAGGGGCTGAAACAGAGGGCGAGAAACAGAGGGGCTGAATCAGAGGGGCTGAAACAGAGGGTGAGAAACAGTATGGGGTGAAAGAAAGGGCGAGAAACAGAGTGGCTGAAACAGAGGGGCTGAAAAAGAGGGTGAAAAACAGAGGGGCTGAAATAGAGGGCGAGAAACAGAGGGGCTGAAACAGAGGGGCTGAAACAGAGGGGCTGAACCAGAGTGGCTGAAACAGAGGGGCTGAAAGAGAGGGACTGGAACAGAGGGGAAGAAACAGAGGGTCTGAATCAGAGGGGCTGTAACAGAGGGCGAGAAACAGGGGGCTGAAACAGAGGGGCTGAAACAGAGGGCGAGAAACAAAGGGGCTGAAACAGCGGGCAAGAAACAGAGGGCGAGAAACAGAGGGGCTGAAACAGAGTGGCTGAAACAGACGGCGAAAAACAGATGGGCTGAAACAGAGGGGCTGAAACAGAGGGTGAGAAATAGAGGGCGAGAAACAGAGGGGATGAAACGGAGGGGCTGAAGCAGAGGGGCTGAAACAGAAGAGCTGAAAAAGAGGGGCTGAATCAGAGGGGCTGAAACAGAGGGGCTGAATCAGAGGGGCTGTAACAGAGGGCGAGAAACAGGGGCTGAAACAGAGGGCGAGAAACAGAGCGGCTGAAACAGAGGGGCTGAAACAGAGTGCGAGAAACAGAGGGGCTGAAACAGAGGGCGAGAAACAGAGGGGCTGAAACAGACGGCGAGAAACAGAGGGGCTGAAACAGAGGAGATGAAACAGAGGGGCTGAAACAGAGGGGCTGAAACAGGGCGAGAAACAGAGGGGCTGAAACAGAGGGCGAGAAACAGAGGGGCTGAAACAGAGGGCGAGAAACAGAGGGGCTGAAACAGAGGGGCTGAAACAGAGGGGCTTAAACAGAGGGGCTGAAACAGAGGGCGAGAAACAGAGGGGCTGACACAGAGGGGCTGAAACAAAGGCGCTGAAACAGTGGGGCTGAAACAGAGGGGCTGAAACATAGGGCGAGAAACAGCGGGGCTGAAACAGAGGGCGAGAAACAGAGGGGCTGAAACAGAGGGCGAGAAACAGAAGGGCTGAATCAGAGGGGCTGAAACAGAGGGCGAGAAACAGAGGGGCTGAAACAGAGGGCGAGAAACAGAGGGGCTGAAACAGAGGGCGAGAAACAGAGGGGCTGATTCAGAGGGTGAGAAACAGAGGGGCTGAAACAGAGGAGCTGAAACAGAGGGCGAGAAACAGAGGGGCTGAATCAGAGGGGCTAAAACAGTGGGGCTGAATCAGAGGGGCTGAAACAGAGGGGCTGAAACAGAGGGCGAGAAACAGAGGGGCTGAAACAGAGGGGCTGAAACAGAGGGGCTGAAACAGAGGGCGAGAAACAGAGGTCGAGAAACAGAGGGGCTGAAACAGAGGGCAAGAAACAGAGGGGCTGAAACAGAGGGCGAGAAACAGAGGGGCTGAAACAGAGGGTGAGAAACAGAGGGGCTGAATCAGAGGGGCTGAAACAGAGGGCCTGAAACAGAGGGGCTGTAACAGTGGGCGAGAAACAGAGGGGCTGAAACAGAGGGCGAGAAACAGAGGGGCTGAAACAGAGGGCGAGAAACAGAGGGCGAGAAACAGTGGGGCTGAAACAGAGGCGTGAAACAGAGGGGCTGAAACAGAGGGCGAGAAACAGAGGGGCTGAAACAGAGGGCGAGAAACAGAGGGCGAGAAACAGAGGGGCTGAATCAGAGGGGCTGAAACAGAAAGTGAGAAACAGAGGGGCTGAATCTGAGGGGCTGAATCAGAGGGGCTGAAACAGAGGGGCTGAAACAGAGGGCGAGAAACAAAGGGGCTGAAACAGCGGGCGAGAAACAGAGGGCGAGAAACAGAGGGGCTGAAACAGACGGCCTGAAACAGGGAGCCTAAAACAGAGGGCGAGAAACAGAGGGGCTGAAACAGAGGGCGAAAAACAGATGGGCTGAAACAGAAGGTGAGAAACAGAGGGTGAGAAATAGAGGGCGAGAAACAGAGGGGATGAAACAGAGGGGCTGAATCAGAGGGGCTGAAACAGAGGGCGAGAAACAGAGGGGCTGAAACAGAGGGCGAGAAACAGAGGGGCTGAAACAGAGGGGCTGAAACAGAGGGGCTGAAACAGAGGGCGAGAAACAGAGGTCGAGAAACAGTGGGGCTGAAACATAGGGCGAGAAACAGAGGGGTTGAAACAGAGGGCGAGAAACAGAGGGGCTGAAACAGAGGGTGAGAAACAGAGGGGCTGAATCAGAGGGGCTGAAATAGAGGGGCTGAAACAGAGGGGCTGAAACAGTGGGCGAGAAACAGAGGGGCTGAAACAGAGGGGCTGAAACAGTGGAGCTGAAACAGAGGGGCTGAAACAGAGGGCGAGAAACAGAGGGGCTGAAACAGAGGGCGAAAAACAGAGGGGCTGAAACAGAGGGCGAGAAACAGAGGGGCTGAAACAGAGGGCGAGAAACAGAGGGGCTGAAACAGAGGGGCTGAAACAGACGGGCAGAAACAGAGAGCCTGAAACAGAGGGCGAGAAACAGAGGGGCTGAAACAGAGGGCGAGAAACAGAGGGGCTGAATCAGAGGGGCTGAAACAGAGGTTGAGAAACAGAGGGGCTGAATCTGAGGGGCTGAATCAGAGGGGCTGAAACAGAGGGGCTGAAACAAAGGGCGAGAAACAAAGGGGCTGAAACAGCGGGCGAGAAACAGTGGGCGAGAAACAGAGGGGCTGAAACAGAGGGCGAGAAACAGAGGGGCTGAAACAGAGGGCGAGAAACAGAGGGGCTGCAACAGAGGGCGAAAAACAGATGGGCTGAAACAGAGGGTGAGAAACAGAGTGTGAGAAATAGAGGGCGAGAAACAGAGGGGATGAAACAGAGGGGCTGAATCAGAGGGGCTGAAACAGAGGGGCTGAATAAGAGGGGCTGAAACAGAGGGCGAGAAACAGAGGGGCTGAAACAGAGGGCGAGAAACAGAGGGGCTGAAACAGAGGGCGAGAAACAGAGGGGCTGAAACAGAGGGACTGAAACAGAGGGGCTGAAACAGAGGGCGAGAAACAGAGGTCGAGAAAGAGAGGGGCTGAAACAGAGGGCGAGAAACAGAGGGGCTGAAACAGAGGGTGAGAAACAGAGGGGCTGAATCAGAGGGGCTGAAACAGAGGGCTTGAAACAGAGGGGCTGTAACAGTGGGCGAGAAACAGAGGGGCTGAAACAGAGGGCGAGAAACAGAGGGGCTGAAACAGAGGGCGAGAAACAGAGGGCGAGAAACAGTGGGGCTGAAACAGAGGCGTGAAACAGAGGGGCTGAAACAGAGGGCGAGAAACAGAGGGGCTGAAACAGAGGGCGAGAAACAGAGGGCGAGAAACAGAGGGCGAGAAACAGAGGGGCTGAATCAGAGGGGCTGAAACAGAGGGTGAGAAACAGAGGGGCTGAATCTGAGGGGCTGAATCAGAGGGGCTGAAACAGAGGGGCTGAAACAGAGGGCGAGAAACAAAGGGGCTGAAACAGCGGGCGAGAAACAGAGGGCGAGAAACAGAGGGGCTGAAACAGACGGGCTGAAACAGGGAGCCTGAAACAGAGGGCGAGAAACAGAGGGGCTGAAACAGAGGGGGAAAAACAGATGGGCTGAAACAGAGGGTGAGAAACAGAGGGTGAGAAATAGAGGGCGAGAAACAGAGGGGATGAAACAGAGCGGCTGAATCAGAGGGGCTGAAACAGAGGGGCTGAATAAGAGGGGCTGAAACAGAGGGCGAGAAACAGAGGGGCTGAAACAGAGGGCGAGAAACAGAGGGGCTGAAACAGAGGGCGAGAAACAGAGGGGCTGAAACAGAGGGGCTGAAACAGAGGGGCTGAAACAGAGGGCGAGAAACAGAGGTCGAGAAACAGAGGGGCTGAAACAGAGGGCGAGAAACAGAGGGGCTGAAACAGAGGGCGAGAAACAGAGGGGCTGAAACAGAGGGTGAGAAACAGAGGGGCTGAATCAGAGGGGCTGAAACAGAGGGGCTGAAACAGAGGGGCTGAAACAGTGGGCGAGAAACAGAGGGGCTGAAACAGAGGGCGAGAAACAGAGGGGCTGAATCAGAGGGGCTGAAACTGAGGGGCTGAATCAGAGGGGCTGAAACAGAGGGCGAGAAACAGAGGGGCTGAAACAGAGGGGACGAAACAGAGGGGCTGAAACAGAGGGGCTGAAACAGAGGGGCTGAATCAGAGGGGCTGAAACAGAGGGCGAGAAACAGAGGTCGAGAAACAGAGGGGCTGAAACAGAGGGCGAGAAACAGAGGGGCTGAAACAGAGGGCGAGAAACAGAGGGGCTGAAACAGAGGGTGAGAAACAGAGGGGCTGAATCAGAGGGGCTGAAACAGAGGGCCTGAAACAGAGTAGCTGTAACAGTGGGCGAGAAACAGAGGGGCTGAAACAGAGGGAGAGAAACAGAGGGGCTGAAACAGAGGGCGAGAAACAGAGGGCGAGAAACAGTGGGGCTGAAACAGAGGCGTGAAACAGAGGGGCTGAAACAGAGGGCGAGAAACAGAGGGGCTGAAACAGAGGGCGAGAAACAGAGGGCGAGAAACAGAGGGGCTGAATCAGAGGGGCTGAAACAGAAAGTGAGAAACAGAGGGGCTGAATCTGAGGGGCTGAATCAGAGGGGCTGAAACAGAGGGGCTGAAACAGAGGGCGAGAAACAAAGGGGCTGAAACAGCGGGCGAGAAACAGAGTGCGAGAAACAGAGGGGCTGAAACAGACGGCCTGAAACAGGGAGCCTAAAACAAAGGGCGAGAAACAGAGGGGCTGAAACAGAGGGCGAAAAACAGATGGGCTGAAACAGAGGGTGAGAAACAGAGGGTGAGAAATAGAGGGCGAGAAACAGAGGGGATGAAACAGAGGGGCTGAATCAGAGGGGCTGAAACAGAGGGCGAGAAACAGAGGGGCTGAAACAGAGGGCGAGAAACAGAGGGGCTGAAACAGAGGGGCTGAAACAGAGGGGCTGAAACAGAGGGCGAGAAACAGAGGTCGAGAAACAGAGGGGCTGAAACATAGGGCGAGAAACAGAGGGGCTGAAACAGAGGGCGAGAAACAGAGGGGCTGAAACAGAGGGTGAGAAACAGAGGGGCTGAATCAGAGGGGCTGAAATAGAGGGGCTGAAACAGAGGGGCTGAAACAGTGGGCGAGAAACAGAGGGGCTGAAACAGAGGGGCTGAAACAGAGGAGCTGAAACAGAGGGGCTGAAACAGAGGGCGAGAAACAGAGGGGCTGAAACAGAGGGCGAAAAACAGAGGGGCTGAAACAGAGGGCGAGAAACAGAGGGGCTGAAACAGAGGGCGAGAAACAGAGGGGCTGAAACAGAGGGGCTGAAACAGACGGGCAGAAACAGAGAGCCTGAAACAGAGGGCGAGAAACAGAGGGGCTGAAACAGAGGGCGAGAAACAGAGGGGCTGAATCAGAGGGGCTGAAACAGAGGTTGAGAAACAGAGGGGCTGAATCTGAGGGGCTGAATCAGAGGGGCTGAAACAGAGGGGCTGAAACAAAGGGCGAGAAACAAAGGGGCTGAAACAGCGGGCGAGAAACAGTGGGCGAGAAACAGAGGGGCTGAAACAGAGGGCGAGAAACAGAGGGGCTGAAACAGAGGGCGAGAAACAGAGGGGCTGCAACAGAGGGCGAAAAACAGATGGGCTGAAACAGAGGGTGAGAAACAGAGTGTGAGAAATAGAGGGCGAGAAACAGAGGGGATGAAACAGAGGGGCTGAATCAGAGGGGCTGAAACAGAGGGGCTGAATAAGAGGGGCTGAAACAGAGGGCGAGAAACAGAGGGGCTGAAACAGAGGGCGAGAAACAGAGGGGCTGAAACAGAGGGCGAGAAACAGAGGGGCTGAAACAGAGGGACTGAAACAGAGGGGCTGAAACAGAGGGCGAGAAACAGAGGTCGAGAAAGAGAGGGGCTGAAACAGAGGGCGAGAAACAGAGGGGCTGAAACAGAGGGCGAGAAACAGAGGGGCTGAAACAGAGGGTGAGAAACAGAGGGGCTGAATCAGAGGGGCTGAAACAGAGGGCCTGAAACAGAGGGGCTGTAACAGTGGGCGAGAAACAGAGGGGCTGAAACAGAGGGCGAGAAACAGAGGGGCTGAAACAGAGGGCGAGAAACAGAGGGCGAGAAACAGTGGGGCTGAAACAGAGGCGTGAAACAGAGGGGCTGAAACAGAGGGCGAGAAACAGAGGGGCTGAAACAGAGGGCGAGAAGCAGAGGGCGAGAAACAGAGGGCGAGAAACAGAGGGGCTGAATCAGAGGGGCTGAAACAGAGGGTGAGAAACAGAGGGGCTGAATCTGAGGGGCTGAATCAGAGGGGCTGAAACAGAGGGGCTGAAACAGAGGGCGAGAAACAAAGGGGGTGAAACAGCGGGCGAGAAACAGAGGGCGAGAAACAGAGGGGCTGAAACAGACGGGCTGAAACAGGGAGCCTGAAACAGAGGGCGAGAAACAGAGGGGCTGAAACAGAGGGGGAAAAACAGATGGGCTGAAACAGAGGGTGAGAAACAGAGGGTGAGAAATAGAGGGCGAGAAACAGAGGGGATGAAACAGAGCGGCTGAATCAGAGGGGCTGAAACAGAGGGGCTGAATAAGAGGGGCTGAAACAGAGGGCGAGAAACAGAGGGGCTGAAACAGAGGGCGAGAAACAGAGGGGCTGAAACAGAGGGCGAGAAACAGAGGGGCTGAAACAGAGGGGCTGAAACAGAGGGGCTGAAACAGAGGGCGAGAAACAGAGGTCGAGAAACAGAGGGGCTGAAACAGAGGGCGAGAAACAGAGGGGCTGAAACAGAGGGCGAGAAACAGAGGGGCTGAAACAGAGGGTGAGAAACAGAGGGGCTGAATCAGAGGGGCTGAAACAGAGGGGCTGAAACAGAGGGGCTGAAACAGTGGGCGAGAAACAGAGGGGCTGAAACAGAGGGCGAGAAACAGAGGGGCTGAATCAGAGGGGCTGAAACTGAGGGGCTGAATCAGAGGGGCTGAAACAGAGGGCGAGAAACAGAGGGGCTGAAACAGAGGGGACGAAACAGAGGGGCTGAAACAGAGGGGCTGAAACAGAGGGGCTGAATCAGAGGGGCTGAAACAGAGGGGCTGAAACAGAGGGCGAAAAACAGAGGGGGAGAAATATAGGGGGAGAAACAGAGGGGCTGAAACAGAGGGGCTGAAATAGAGGGGCTGAAACAGAGGGGCTGAATCAGAGGGGCTGAAACAGAGTGCGAGAAACAGAGGGGCTGAAACAGAGGGCGAGAAACAGAGGGGCTGAAACAGAGGGGCTGAAACAGAGGGGCTGAAACAGAGGGCGAGAAACAGAGGTCGAGAAACAGAGGGGCTGAAACAGAGGGCGAGAAACAGAGGGGCTGAAACAGAGGGCGAGAAACAGAGGGGCTGAAACAGAGGGTGAGAAACAGAGGGGCTCAATCAGAGGGGCTGAAACAGAGGGGCTGAAACAGAGGGGCTGAAACAGTGGGCGAGAAACAGAGGGGCTGAAACAGAGGGCGAGAAACAGAGGGGCTGAAACAGAGGGCGAGAAACAGAGGGCGAGAAACAGTGGGGCTGAAACAGAGGCGTGAAACAGAGGGGCTGAAACAGAGGGCGAGAAACAGAGGGGCTGAAACAGAGGGGCTGAAACAGAGGGCGAGAAACAGAGGGCGAGAAACAGAGGGGCTGAATCAGAGGGGCTGAAACAGAGGGTGAGAAACAGAGGGGCTGAATCTGAGGGGCTGAATCAGAGGGGCTGAAACAGAGGGGCTGAAACAGAGGGCGAGAAACAAAGGGGCTGAAACAGCGGGCGAGAAACAGAGGGCGAGAAGCAGAGGGGCTGAAACAGACGGGCTGAAACAGGGAGCCTGAAACAGAGGGCGAGAAACAGAGGGGCTGAAACAGAGGGCGAAAAACAGACGGGCTGAAACAGAGGATGAGAAACAGAGGGTGAGAAATAGAGGGCGAGAAACAGAGGGGATGAAACAGAGCGGCTGAATCAGAGGGGCTGAAACAGAAAGGCTGAAAAAGAGGGGCTGAATCAGAAGGGCTGAAACAGAGGGGCTGAATCAAAGGGGCTGAAACAGAGGGCGAGAAACAGAGGCTGAAACAGAGGGCGAGAAACAGAGGGGCTGAAACAGAGGGGCTGAAACACAGGGTGAGAAACAGAGGGGCTGAAACAGAGGGCGAGAAACAGAGGGGCTGAATCAGAGGTGCTGAAACAGAGGGTGAGAAACAGAGGGGCTGAATCTGAGGGGCTGAATCAGAGGGGCTGAAACAGAGGGGCTGAAACAGAGGGCGAGAAACAAAGGGGCTGAAACAGCGGGCGAGAAACAGAGGGCGAGAAGCAGAGGGGCTGAAACAGACGGGCTGAAACAGGGAGCCTGAAACAGAGGGCGAGAAACAGAGGGGCTGAAACAGAGGGCGAAAAACAGACGGGCTGAAACAGAGGATGAGAAACAGAGGGTGAGAAATAGAGGGCGAGAAACAGAGGGGATGAAACAGAGCGGCTGAATCAGAGGGGCTGAAACAGAAAGGCTGAAAAAGAGGGGCTGAATCAGAAGGGCTGAAACAGAGGGGCTGAATCAAAGGGGCTGAAACAGAGGGCGAGAAACAGAGGCTGAAACAGAGGGCGAGAAACAGAGGGGCTGAAACAGAGGGGCTGAAACACAGGGTGAGAAACAGAGGGGCTGAAACAGAGGGCGAGAAACAGAGGGGCTGAAACAGAGGGGCTGAAACAGAGGGGCTGAAACAGAGGGGCTGAAACAGAGGGCGAGAAACAGAGGGACCGAAACAGAGGGGCTGAAACAGAGGGGCTGAAACAGAGGGCGAGAAACAGAGGGGCTGAAACAGAGAGCGAGAAACAGAGGGGCTGAAACAGAGGGGCTGAAACAGAGGGCGAGAAACAGAGGGGCTGAAACAGAGGGCGAGAAACAGAGGGGCTGAAACAGAGGGGCTGAAACTAAGGGGCTGAAACAGTGGGGCTGAAACAGAGGGGCTGAAACATAGGTCGAGAAACAGAGGGGCTGAAACAGAGGGCGAGAAACAGAGGGGCTGAAGCAGAGGGCGAGAAACAGAGGGGCTGAATCAGAGGGGCTAAAAACAGAGGGCGAGAAACAGAGGGGCTGAAACAGAGGGCGAGAAACAGAGGGGCTGAAACAGAGGGCGAGAAACAGAGGGGCTGAAACAGAGGGGCTGAAACTAAGGGGCTGAAACAGTGGGGCTGAAACAGAGGGGCTGAAACATAGGTCGAGAAACAGAGGGGCTGACACAGAGGGCGAGAAACAGAGGGGCTGAAGCAGAGGGCGAGAAACAGAGGGGCTGAATCAGATGGGCTGAAACAGAGGGCGAGAAACAGAGGGGCTGAAACAGAGGGCGAGAAACAGAGGGGCTGAAACAGAGGACGAGAAACAGAGGGGCTGAAACACAGGGCGAGAAACAGAGGGGCTGAATCAGAGGGACTGAAACAGAGGGTCTGAATCAGCAGGGCTGAAGCAGAGGGCGAGAAACAGAGGGGCTGAAACAGAGGGCGAGAAACAGAGGGCGAGAAACAGAGGGGCTGAATCAGAGGGGCTGAAACAGAGGGGCTGAATCAGAGGGGCTGAAACAGAGGGCGAGAAACAGAGTAGCTAAAACATCGGGCGAGAAACAGAGGGGCTGAAACAGAGGGCGAGAAACAGAGGGGCAGAAACAGAGGGGCTGAAACAGAGAGCGCGAAACAGAGGGGCTGAAACAGAGGGCGAGAAACAGAGGGGCTGAAACAGCGAGCGAGAAACAGAGGGCGAGAAACAGAGGGGCTGAAACAAAGGGTCTGAAACAGAGGGGCTGAAAAAGAGGGTCTGATACAGAGGGCGAGAAACAGAGGGGCTGAAACAGAGGGCGAAAAACAGAGGGGCTGAAACAGAGGGCGCGAAACAGAGGGTGAGAAACAGAGGGCGAGAAACAGAGGGGCTGAAACAGAGGTGCTGAAACAGAGGGACTGAATCAGAGGGGCTGAAACAGAGGGGCTGACTCAGAGGGGCTGAAACAGAGGGCGAGAAACAGAGGGTCTGAAACAGAGGGGCTGAAACTGAGGAGCTGACAAAGAGGGCGAGAAACAGAGGGGCTGAAACAGTGGGCCTGAAACAGAGGGGCTGAAACAGAGGGGCTAAAACAGAGGTTGAGAAACAGAGGGCGAGAAACAGAGGGGCTGAAACAGAGGGGATGAAACAGAGTGGCTGAAACAGAGGGGCTGAATGAGAGGGGCTGAATCAGAGAGGCTGAAACAGAGGGCGAGAAACAGAGGGTCTGAAACATAGGGCGAGAAACAGAGGGGCTGAAACAGAGGGCGAGAAACAGAGGGGCTGAAACAGAGGGGCTGAAACAGAGGGTCTGAAACAGAGGGGCTGAAACAGAGGGCGAGAAACAGAGGGGCTGAAACAGAGGGGCGGGAAACAGAGGTGCTGAATCAGAGGGGCTGAATGAGTGGCGCTGAATCAGAGGGGCTGAATCAGAGGGGCTGATTCAGAGGGTGAGAAACAGAGGGGCTGAAACAGAGGGGCTGAAACAGAGGGGTTGAAACAGAGGGCGAGAAACAGAGGGGCTGAATCAGAGGGGCTAAATCAGTGGGGCTGATTCAGAGGGGCTGAAACAGAGGGGCTGAATCAGAGGGGCTGAAACAGAGGGCGAGAAACAGAGGGGCTGAAACAGAGGGCGAGAAACAGAGGGGCTGAAACAGAGGGTCACAAACAGAGGGGCTGAAACAGAGGGGATGAATCAGATGGGCTGATTCAGAGGGGCTGAAACAGAGGGGCTGAATCAGCGGGGCTGAAACAGAGGGCGAGAAACAGAGGGGCAGAAACAGAGGGCGAGAAACAGAGGGGCTGAAACAGAGGGGCTGAAACAGTGGGCGAGAAACAGAGGGGCTGAAACAGAGGGCGAGAAACAGAGGGGCTGAAACAGAGGGGCTGAATGAGAGGGGCTGAATCAGAGGGGCTGAAACAGAGGGCGAGAAACAGAGGGTCTGAAACTGAGGGCGAGAAAAACATGGGCTGAAACAGAGGGCGAGAAACAGAGGGGCTGAATCAGAGGGGCTGAAACAGAGGGAGAGAAACAGAGGGGCTGAAACAATGGGCGAGATACAGAGTGGCTGAAACAGAGGGGCTGAAAAAGAGGGCGAAAAACAGAGGGGCTGAAACAGAGGGCGAGAAACAGAGGGGCTGAAACAGAGGGGCTGAAACAGAGTGGCTGAAACACAGGGGCTGAAACAGAGGGGCTGAAAGAGAGGGAGTGGAACAGAGGGGAAGAAACAGAGGGGCTGAAACAGAGGTGCTGAATCAGAGGTGCTGAAACAGAGGGTGAGAAACAGAGGGGCTAAAACAGACGGCGAGAAACAGAGGGGTTGAAACAGAGGGCGAGAAACAGAGGGGATGAAACAGTGGGCGAGAAACAGAGGGGCTGAAACAGAGGGGCTGAAACAGAGGGGCTAAAACAGAGGGGCTGAAACAGAGGGGCTGAAACAGAGGGCGAGAAAGAGAGGGGCTGAAACAGAGGGCGAGAAACAGAGGGCGAGAAACACAGGGCGAGAAAGAGAGGGACCGAAACAGAGGGGCTGAAACAGAGGGGCTGAAACGGAGGGCGAGAAACAGAGTAGCTAAAACAGCGGGCGAGAAACAGAGGGGCTGAAACAGAGGGCGAGAAACAGAGGGGCTGAAACAGAGAGCGCGAAACAGAGGGTCTGAAACAGAGGGCGAGAAACAGAGGGGCTGAAACAGCGAGCGAGAAACAGAGGGCGAGAAACAGAGGGGCTGAAACAAAGGGTCTGAAACAGAGGGGCTGAAAAAGAGGGTCTGATACAGAGGGCGAGAAACAGAGGGGCTGAAACAGAGGGGCTGAAACAGAGGGCGAGAAACAGAGGTCGAGAAACAGAGGGGCTGAAACAGAGGGCGAGAAACAGAGGGGCTGAAACAGAGGGCGAGAAACAGAGGGGCTGAAACAGAGGGTGAGAAACAGAGGGGCTGAATCAGAGGGGCTGAAACAGAGGGCCTGAAACAGAGGGGCTGTAACAGTGGGCGAGAAACAGAGGGGCTGAAACAGAGGGCGAGAAACAGAGGGGCTGAAACAGAGGGCGAGAAACAGAGGGCGAGAAACAGTGGGGCTGAAACAGAGGCGTGAATCAGAGGGGCTGAAACAGAGGGCGAGAAACAGAGGGGCTGAAACAGAGGGGCTGAAACAGAGGGCGAGAAACAGAGGGCGAGAAACAGAGGGGCTGAATCAGAGGGGCTGAAACAGAGGGTGAGAAACAGAGGGGCTGAATCTGAGGGGCTGAATCAGAGGGGCTGAAACAGAGGGTGAGAAACAGAGGGGCTCAATCAGAGGGGCTGAAACAGAGGGGCTGAAACAGAGGAGCTGAAACAGTGGGCGAGAAACAGAGGGGCTGAAACAGAGGGCGAGAAACAGAGGGGCTGAAACAGAGGGCGAGAAACAGAGGGCGAGAAACAGTGGGGCTGAAACAGAGGCGTGAAACAGAGGGGCTGAAACAGAGGGCGAGAAACAGAGGGGCTGAAACAGAGGGGCTGAAACAGAGGGCGAGAAACAGAGGGCGAGAAACAGAGGGGCTGAATCAGAGGGGCTGAAACAGAGGGTGAGAAACAGAGGGGCTGAATCTGAGGGGCTGAATCAGAGGGGCTGAAACAGAGGGGCTGAAACAGAGGGCGAGAAACAAAGGGGCTGAAACAGCGGGCGAGAAACAGAGGGCGAGAAACAGAGGGGCTGAAACAGACGGGCTGAAACAGGGAGCCTGAAACAGAGGGCGAGAAACAGAGGGGCTGAAACAGAGGGCGAAAAACAGATGGGCTGAAACAGAGGGTGAGAAACAGAGTGTGAGAAATAGAGGGCGAGAAACAGAGGGGATGAAACAGAGGGGCTGAATCAGAGGGGCTGAAACAGAGGGGCTGAATAAGAGGGGCTGAAACAGAGGGCGAGAAACAGAGGGGCTGAAACAGAGGGCGAGAAACAGAGGGGCTGAAACAGAGGGCGAGAAACAGAGGGGCTGAAACAGAGGGACTGAAACAGAGGGGCTGAAACAGAGGGCGAGAAACAGAGGTCGAGAAAGAGAGGGGCTGAAACAGAGGGCGAGAAACAGAGGGGCTGAAACAGAGGGCGAGAAACAGAGGGGCTGAAACAGAGGGTGAGAAACAGAGGGGCTGAATCAGAGGGGCTGAAACAGAGGGCCTGAAACAGAGGGGCTGTAACAGTGGGCGAGAAACAGAGGGGCTGAAACAGAGGGCGAGAAACAGAGGGGCTGAAACAGAGGGCGAGAAACAGAGGGCGAGAAACAGTGGGGCTGAAACAGAGGCGTGAAACAGAGGGGCTGAAACAGACGGCGAGAAACAGAGGGGCTGAAACAGAGGGGCTGAAACAGAGGGTGAGAAACAGAGGGGCTGAATCTGAGGGGCTGAATCAGAGGGGCTGAAACAGAGGCGCTGAAACAGAGGGCGAGAAACAAAGGGGCTGAAACAGCGGGCGAGAAACAGAGGGCGAGAAACAGAGGGGCTGAAACAGACGGGCTGAAACAGGGAGCCTGAAACAGAGGGCGAGAAACAGAGGGGCTGAAACAGAGGGGGAAAAACAGATGGGCTGAAACAGAGGGTGAGAAACAGAGGGTGAGAAATAGAGGGCGAGAAACAGAGGGGATGAAATAGAGGGGCTGAATCAGAGGGGCTGAAACAGAGGGGCTGAATAAGAGGGGCTGAAACAGAGGGCGAGAAACAGAGGGGCTGAAACAGAGGGCGAGAAACAGAGGGGCTGAAACAGAGGGCGAGAAACAGAGGGGCTGAAACAGAGGGGCTGAAACAGAGGGGCTGAAACAGAGGGCGAGAAACAGAGGTCGAGAAACAGAGGGGCTGAAACAGAGGGCGAGAAACAGAGGGGCTGAAACAGAGGGCGAGAAACAGAGGGGCTGAAACAGAGGGTGAGAAACAGAGGGGCTGAATCAGAGGGGCTGAAACAGAGGGGCTGAAACAGAGGGGCTGAAACAGAGGGCGAGAAACAGAGGGGCTGAAACAGAGGGCGAGAAACAGAGGGGCTGAATCAGAGGGGCTGAAACTGAGGGGCTGAATCAGAGGGGCTGAAACAGAGGGCGAGAAACAGAGGGGCTGAAACAGAGGGGACGAAACAGAGGGGCTGAAACAGAGGGGCTGAAACAGAGGGGCTGAATCAGAGGGGCTGAAACAGAGGGGCTGAAACAGAGGGCGAAAAACAGAGGGGCTGAAATAGAGGGCGAGAAACAGAGGGGGAGAAATATAGGGGGAGAAACAGAGGGGATGAAAAAAAAGAGCTGAAACAGAGGGGCTGAAACAGAGGGGCTGAATCAGAGGGGCTGAAACAGAGTGCGAGAAACAGAGGGGCTGAAACAGAGGGCGAGAAACAGAGGGGCTGAAACAGAGGGGCTGAAACAGAGGGGCTGAAACAGAGGGCGAGAAACAGAGGGGCTGAAACAGAGGGGCTGAAACAGAGGGGCTGAAACAGAGGGCGAGAAACAGAGGTCGAGAAACAGAGGGGCTGAAACAGAGGGCGAGAAACAGAGTGGCTGAAACAGAGGGCGAGAAACAGAGGGGCTGAAACAGAGGGTGAGAAACAGAGGGGCTCAATCAGAGGGGCTGAAACAGAGGGGCTGAAACAGAGGGGCTGAAACAGTGGGCGAAAAACAGAGGGGCTGAAACAGAGGGCGAGAAACAGAGGGGCTGAAACAGAGGGCGAGAAACAGAGGGCGAGAAACAGTGGGGCTGAAACAGAGGCGTGAAACAGAGGGGCTGAAACAGAGGGCGAGAAACAGAGGGGCTGAAACAGAGGGGCTGAAACAGAGGGCGAGAAACAGAGGGCGAGAAACAGAGGGGCTGAATCAGAGGGGCTGAAACAGAGGGTGAGAAACAGAGGGGCTGAATCTGAGGGGCTGAATCAGAGGGGCTGAAACAGAGGGGCTGAAACAGAGGGCGAGAAACAAAGGGGCTGAAACAGCGGGCGAGAAACAGAGGGCGAGAAGCAGAGGGGCTGAAACAGACGGGCTGAAACAGGGAGCCTGAAACAGAGGGCGAGAAACAGAGGGGCTGAAACAGAGGGCGAAAAACAGACGGGCTGAAACAGAGGATGAGAAACAGAGGGTGAGAAATAGAGGGCGAGAAACAGAGGGGATGAAACAGAGCGGCTGAATCAGAGGGGCTGAAACAGAAGGGCTGAAAAAGAGGGGCTGAATCAGAAGGGCTGAAACAGAGGGGCTGAATCAAAGGGGCTGAAACAGAGGGCGAGAAACAGAGGGGCTGAAACAGAGGGCGAGAAACAGAGGGGCTGAAACAGAGGGGCTCAAAGAGAGGGGCTGAAACAGAGGGGCTGAAACAGAGGGCGAGAAACAGAGGGACCGAAACAGAGGGGCTGAAACAGAGGGGCTGAAACAGAGGGCGAGAAACAGAGGGGCTGAAACAGAGAGCGAGAAACAGAGGGGCTGAAACAGAGGGGCTGAAACAGAGGGCGAGAAACAGAGGGGCTGAAACAGAGGGCGAGAAACAGAGGGGCTGAAACAGAGGGGCTGAAACTAAGGGGCTGAAACAGTGGGGCTGAAACAGAGGGGCTGAAACATAGGTCGAGAAACAGAGGGGCTGAAACAGAGGGCGAGAAACAGAGGGGCTGAAGCAGAGGGCGAGAAACAGAGGGGCTGAATCAGAGGGGCTGAAACAGAGGGCGAGAAACAGAGGGGCTGAAACAGAGAGCGAGAAACAGAGGGGCTGAAACAGAGGGCGAGAAACAGAGGGGCTGAAACAGAGGGGCTGAAACTAAGGGGCTGAAACAGTGGGGCTGAAACAGAGGGGCTGAAACATAGGTCGAGAAACAGAGGGGCTGAAACAGAGGGCGAGAAACAGAGGGGCTGAAGCAGAGGGCGAGAAACAGAGGGGCTGAATCAGATGGGCTGAAACAGAGGGCGAGAAACAGAGGGGCTGAAACAGAGGGCGAGAAACAGAGGGGCTGAAACAGAGGGCGAGAAACAGAGGGGCTGAAACAGAGGACGAGAAACAGAGGGGCTGAAACACAGGGCGAGAAACAGAGGGGCTGAATCAGAGGGACTGAAACAGAGGGTCTGAATCAGCAGGGCTGAAGCAGAGGGCGAGAAACAGAGGGGCTGAAACAGAGGGCGAGAAACAGAGGGCGAGAAACAGAGGGGCTGAATCAGAGGGGCTGAAACAGAGGGGCTGAATCAGAGGGGCTGAAACAGAGGGCGAGAAACAGAGTAGCTAAAACATCGGGCGAGAAACAGAGGGGCTGAAACAGAGGGCGAGAAACAGAGGGGCAGAAACAGAGGGGCTGAAACAGAGAGCGCGAAACAGAGGGGCTGAAACAGAGGGCGAGAAATAGAGGGGCTGAAACAGCGAGCGAGAAACAGAGGGCGAGAAACAGAGGGGCTGAAAGAAAGGGTCTGAAACAGAGGGGCTGAAAAAGAGGGTCTGATACAGAGGGCGAGAAACAGAGGGGCTGAAACAGAGGGCGAAAAACAGAGGGGCTGAAACAGAGGGCGCGAAACAGAGGGTGAGAAACAGAGGGCGAGAAACAGAGGGGATAAAACAGAGGTGCTGAAACAGAGGGACTGAATCAGAGGGGCTGAAACAGAGGGGCTGACTCAGAGGGGCTGAAACAGAGGGCGAGAAACAGAGGGTCTGAAACAGAGGGGCTGAAACTGAGGAGCTGACAAAGAGGGCGAGAAACAGAGGGGCTGAAACAGTGGGCCTGAAACAGAGGGGCTGAAACAGAGGGGCTAAAACAGAGGTTGAGAAACAGAGGGCGAGAAACAGAGGGGCTGAAACAGAGGGGATGAAACAGAGTGGCTGAAACAGAGGGGCTGAATGAGAGGGGCTGAATCAGAGGGGCTGAAACAGAGGGGCTGAAACAGAGGGCGAGAAACAAAGGGGCTGAAACAGCGGGCGAGAAACAGAGGGCGAGAAGCAGAGGGGCTGAAACAGACGGGCTGAAACAGGGAGCCTGAAACAGAGGGCGAGAAACAGAGGGGCTGAAACAGAGGGCGAAAAACAGACGGGCTGAAACAGAGGATGAGAAACAGAGGGTGAGAAATAGAGGGCGAGAAACAGAGGGGATGAAACAGAGCGGCTGAATCAGAGGGGCTGAAACAGAAGGGCTGAAAAAGAGGGGCTGAATCAGAAGGGCTGAAACAGAGGGGCTGAATCAAAGGGGCTGAAACAGAGGGCGAGAAACAGAGGGGCTGAAACAGAGGGCGAGAAACAGAGGGGCTGAAACAGAGGGGCTCAAACAGAGGGGCTGAAACAGAGGGGCTGAAACAGAGGGCGAGAAACAGAGGGACCGAAACAGAGGGGCTGAAACAGAGGGGCTGAAACAGAGGGCGAGAAACAGAGGGGCTGAAACAGAGAGCGAGAAACAGAGGGGCTGAAACAGAGGGGCTGAAACAGAGGGCGAGAAACAGAGGGGCTGAAACAGAGGGCGAGAAACAGAGGGGCTGAAACAGAGGGGCTGAAACTAAGGGGCTGAAACAGTGGGGCTGAAACAGAGGGGCTGAAACATAGGTCGAGAAACAGAGGGGCTGAAACAGAGGGCGAGAAACAGAGGGGCTGAAGCAGAGGGCGAGAAACAGAGGGGCTGAATCAGAGGGGCTGAAACAGAGGGCGAGAAACAGAGGGGCTGAAACAGAGAGCGAGAAACAGAGGGGCTGAAACAGAGGGCGAGAAACAGAGGGGCTGAAACAGAGGGGCTGAAACTAAGGGGCTGAAACAGTGGGGCTGAAACAGAGGGGCTGAAACATAGGTCGAGAAACAGAGGGGCTGAAACAGAGGGCGAGAAACAGAGGGGCTGAAGCAGAGGGCGAGAAACAGAGGGGCTGAATCAGATGGGCTGAAACAGAGGGCGAGAAACAGAGGGGCTGAAACAGAGGGCGAGAAACAGAGGGGCTGAAACAGAGGGCGAGAAACAGAGGGGCTGAAACAGAGGACGAGAAACAGAGGGGCTGAAACACAGGGCGAGAAACAGAGGGGCTGAATCAGAGGGACTGAAACAGAGGGTCTGAATCAGCAGGGCTGAAGCAGAGGGCGAGAAACAGAGGGGCTGAAACAGAGGGCGAGAAACAGAGGGCGAGAAACAGAGGGGCTGAATCAGAGGGGCTGAAACAGAGGGGCTGAATCAGAGGGGCTGAAACAGAGGGCGAGAAACAGAGTAGCTAAAACATCGGGCGAGAAACAGAGGGGCTGAAACAGAGGGCGAGAAACAGAGGGGCAGAAACAGAGGGGCTGAAACAGAGAGCGCGAAACAGAGGGGCTGAAACAGAGGGCGAGAAATAGAGGGGCTGAAACAGCGAGCGAGAAACAGAGGGCGAGAAACAGAGGGGCTGAAAGAAAGGGTCTGAAACAGAGGGGCTGAAAAAGAGGGTCTGATACAGAGGGCGAGAAACAGAGGGGCTGAAACAGAGGGCGAAAAACAGAGGGGCTGAAACAGAGGGCGCGAAACAGAGGGTGAGAAACAGAGGGCGAGAAACAGAGGGGATAAAACAGAGGTGCTGAAACAGAGGGACTGAATCAGAGGGGCTGAAACAGAGGGGCTGACTCAGAGGGGCTGAAACAGAGGGCGAGAAACAGAGGGTCTGAAACAGAGGGGCTGAAACTGAGGAGCTGACAAAGAGGGCGAGAAACAGAGGGGCTGAAACAGTGGGCCTGAAACAGAGGGGCTGAAACAGAGGGGCTAAAACAGAGGTTGAGAAACAGAGGGCGAGAAACAGAGGGGCTGAAACAGAGGGGATGAAACAGAGTGGCTGAAACAGAGGGGCTGAATGAGAGGGGCTGAATCAGAGGGGCTGAAACAGAGGGCGAGAAACAGAGGGTCTGAAACATAGGGCGAGAAACAGAGGGGCTGAAACAGAGGGCGAGAAACAGAGGGGCTGAAACAGAGGGGCTGAAACAGAGGGTCTGAAACAGAGGGGCTGAAACAGAGGGCGAGAAACAGAGGGGCTGAAACAGAGGGGCGGGAAACAGAGGTGCTGAATCAGAGGGGCTGAATGAGTGGCGCTGAATCAGAGGGGCTGAATCAGAGGGGCTGATTCAGAGGGTGAGAAACAGAGGGGCTGAAACAGAGGGGCTGAAACAGAGGGGTTGAAACAGAGGGCGAGAAACAGAGGGGCTGAATCAGAGGGGCTAAATCAGTGGGGCTGATTCAGAGGGGCTGAAACAGAGGGGCTGAATCAGAGGGGCTGAAACAGAGGGCGAGAAACAGAGGGGCTGAAACAGAGGGCGAGAAACAGAGGGGCTGAAACAGAGGGTCACAAACAGAGGGGCTGAAACAGAGGGGATGAATCAGATGGGCTGATTCAGAGGGGCTGAAACAGAGGGGCTGAATCAGCGGGGCTGAAACAGAGGGCGAGAAACAGAGGGGCAGAAACAGAGGGCGAGAAACAGAGGGGCTGAAACAGAGGGGCTGAAACAATGGGCGAGAAACAGAGGGGCTGAAACAGAGGGCGAGAAACAGAGGGGCTGAAACAGAGGGGCTGAATGAGAGGGGCTGAATCAGAGGGGCTGAAACAGAGGGCGAGAAACAGAGGGTCTGAAACTGAGGGCGAGAAAAACATGGGCTGAAACAGAGGGCGAGAAACAGAGGGGCTGAATCAGAGGGGCTGAAACAGAGGGAGAGAAACAGAGGGGCTGAAACAATGGGCGAGATACAGAGTGGCTGAAACAGAGGGGCTGAAAAAGAGGGCGAAAAACAGAGGGGCTGAAACAGAGGGCGAGAAACAGAGGGGCTGAAACAGAGGGGCTGAAACAGAGTGGCTGAAACACAGGGGCTGAAACAGAGGGGCTGAAAGAGAGGGAGTGGAACAGAGGGGAAGAAACAGAGGGGCTGAAACAGAGGTGCTGAATCAGAGGTGCTGAAACAGAGGGTGAGAAACAGAGGGGCTAAAACAGACGGCGAGAAACAGAGGGGTTGAAACAGAGGGCGAGAAACAGAGGGGATGAAACAGTGGGCGAGAAACAGAGGGGCTGAAACAGAGGGGCTGAAACAGAGGGGCTAAAACAGAGGGGCTGAAACAGAGGGCGAGAAACAGAGGGGCTGAAACAGAGGGGCTGAAACAGAGGGGCTGAAACAGAGGGCGAGAAACAGAGGGGCTGAAACAGAGGGCGAGAAACAGAGGGCGAGAAACACAGGGCGAGAAAGAGAGGGACCGAAACAGAGGGGCTGAAACAGAGGGGCTGAAACGGAGGGCGAGAAACAGAGTAGCTAAAACAGCGGGCGAGAAACAGAGGGGCTGAAACAGAGGGCGAGAAACAGAGGGGCTGAAACAGAGGGGCTGAAACAGAGAGCGCGAAACAGAGGGGCTGAAACAGAGGGCGAGAAACAGAGGGGCTGAAACAGCGAGCGAGAAACAGAGGGCGAGAAACAGAGGGGCTGAAACAAAGGGTCTGAAACAGAGGGGCTGAAAAAGAGGGTCTGATACAGAGGGCGAGAAACAGAGGGGCTGAAACAGAGGGGCTGAAACAGAGGGCGAGAAACAGAGGTCGAGAAACAGAGGGGCTGAAACAGAGGGCGAGAAACAGAGGTGCTGAAACAGAGGGCGAGAAACAGAGGGGCTGAAACAGAGGGTGAGAAACAGAGGGGCTGAATCAGAGGGGCTGAAACAGAGGGCCTGAAACAGAGGGGCTGTAACAGTGGGCGAGAAACAGAGGGGCTGAAACAGAGGGCGAGAAACAGAGGGGCTGAAACAGAGGGCGAGAAACAGAGGGCGAGAAACAGTGGGGCTGAAACAGAGGCGTGAATCAGAGGGGCTGAAACAGAGGGCGAGAAACAGAGGGGCTGAAACAGAGGGGCTGAAACAGAGGGCGAGAAACAGAGGGCGAGAAACAGAGGGGCTGAATCAGAGGGGCTGAAACAGAGGGTGAGAAACAGAGGGGCTGAATCTGAGGGGCTGAATCAGAGGGGCTGAAACAGAGGGTGAGAAACAGAGGGGCTCAATCAGAGGGGCTGAAACAGAGGGGCTGAAACAGAGGAGCTGAAACAGTGGGCGAGAAACAGAGGGGCTGAAACAGAGGGCGAGAAACAGAGGGGCTGAAACAGAGGGCGAGAAACAGAGGGCGAGAAACAGTGCGGCTGAAACAGAGGCGTGAAACAGAGGGGCTGAAACAGAGGGCGAGAAACAGAGGGGCTGAAACAGAGGGGCTGAAACAGAGGGCGAGAAACAGAGGGCGAGAAACAGAGGGGCTGAATCAGAGGGGCTGAAACAGAGGGTGAGAAACAGAGGGGCTGAATCTGAGGGGCTGAATCAGAGGGGCTGAAACAAAGGGGCTGAAACAGCGGGCGAGAAACAGAGGGCGAGAAACAGAGGGGCTGAAACAGACGGGCTGAAACAGGGAGCCTGAAACAGAGGGCGAGAAACAGAGGGGCTGAAACAGAGGGCGAAAAACAGATGGGCTGAAACAGAGGGTGAGAAACAGAGGGTGAGAAATAGAGGGCGAGAAACAGAGGGGATGAAACAGAGTGTCTGAATCAGAGGGGCTGAAACAGAGGGGCTGAATAAGAGGGGCTGAAACAGAGGGCGAGAAACAGAGGGGCTGAAACAGAGGGCGAGAAACAGAGGGGCTGAAACAGAGGGTGAGAAACAGAGGGGCTGAATCAGAGGGGCTGAAACAGAGGGGCTGAAACAGAGGGGCTGAAACAGTGGGCGAGAAACAGAGGGGCTGAAACAGAGGGCGAGAAACAGAGGGGCTGAATCAGAGGGGCTGAAACTGAGGGGCTGAATCAGAGGGGCTGAAACAGAGGGCGAGAAACAGAGAGGCTGAAACAGAGGGCGAGAAACAGAGGGGCTGAAACGGAGGGCGAGAAACAGAGGGCGAGAAACAGAGGGGCTGAAACAGAGGGCGAGAAACAGAGGGGCTGAAACAGAGGGTGAGAAACAGAGGGTGAGAAATATAGGGGGAGAAACAGAGGGGACGAAACAGAGGGGCTGAAACAGAGTGGCTGAAACAGAGGGGCTGAATCAGAGGGGCTGAAACAGAGGGGCTGAAACAGAGGGCGAGAAACAGAGGGGCTGAAACAGAGGGCGAGAAACAGATGGCGAGAAACAGTGGGGCTGAAACAGAGGCGTGAATCAGAGGGGCTGAAACAGAGGGCGAGAAACAGAGGGGCTGAAACAGAGGGGCTGAAACAGACGGCGAGAAACAGAGGGCGAGAAACAGAGGGGCTGAATCAGAGGAGCTGAAACAGAGGGTGAGAAACAGAGGGGCTGAATCTGAGGGGCTGAATCAGTGGGGCTGAAACAGAGGGTGAGAAACAGAGGGGCTCAATCAGAGGGGCTGAAACAGAGGGGCTGAAACAGAGGGGCTGAAACAGTGGGCGAGAAACAGAGGGGCTGAAACAGAGGGCGAGAAACAGAGGGGCTGAAACAGAGGGCGAGAAACAGAGGGCGAGAAACAGTGGGGCTGAAACAGAGGCGTGAAACAGAGGGGCTGAAACAGAGGGCGAGAAACAGAGGGGCTGAAACAGAGGGGCTGAAACAGAGGGCGAGAAACAGAGGGCGAGAAACAGAGGGGCTGAATCAGAGGGGCTGAAACAGAGGGTGAGAAACAGAGGGGCTGAATCTGTGGGGCTGAATCAGAGGGGCTGAAACAGAGGGGCTGAAACAGAGGGCGAGAAACAAAGGGGCTGAAACAGCGGGCGAGAAACAGAGGGCGAGAAACAGAGGGGCTGAAACAGACGGGCTGAAACAGGGAGCCTGAAACAGAGGGCGAGAAACAGAGGGGCTGAAACAGAGGGCGAAAAACAGATGGGCTGAAACAGAGGGTGAGAAACAGAGGGTGAGAAATAGAGGGCGAGAAACAGAGGGGATGAAACAGAGGGGCTGAATCAGAGGGGCTGAAACAGAGGGGCTGAATAAGAGGGGCTGAAACAGAGGGCGAGAAACAGAGGGGCTGAAACAGAGGGCGAGAAACAGAGGGGCTGAAACAGAGGGTGAGAAACAGAGGGGCTGAATCAGAGGGGCTGAAACAGAGGGGCTGAAACAGAGGGGCTGAAACAGTGGGCGAGAAACAGAGGGGCTGAAACAGAGGGCGAGAAACAGAGGGGCTGAATCAGAGGGGCTGAAACTGAGGGGCTGAATCAGAGGGGCTGAAACAGAGGGCGAGAAACAGAGGGGCTGAAACAGAGGGCGAGAAACAGAGGGGCTGAAACAGAGGGCGAGAAACAGAGGGCGAGAAACAGTGGGGCTGAAACAGAGGCGTGAAACAGAGGGGCTGAAACAGAGGGGCTGAAACAGAGGGCGAGAAACAGAGGGGCTGAACAGAGGGCGAGAAACAGAGGGGCTGAAACAGAGGGTGAGAAACAGAGGGTGAGAAATATAGGGGGAGAAACAGAGGGGACGAAACAGAGGGGCTGAAACAGAGGGGCTGAAACAGAGGGGCTGAATCAGAGGGGCTGAAACAGAGGGGCTGAAACAGAGGGCGAAAAACAGAGGGGCTGAAATAGAGGGCGAGAAACAGAGGGGGAGAAATATAGGGGGAGAAACAGAGGGGATGAAACAGAGGGGCTGAAACAGAGGGGCTGAATCAGAGGGGCTGAAACAGAGTGCGAGAAACAGAGGGGCTGAAACAGAGGGCTAGAAACAGAGTGGCTGAAACAGAGGGCGAGAAACAGAGGGGCTGAAACAGAGGGCGAGAAACAGAGGGGCTGAAACAGAGGGGCTGAAACAGAGGAGCTGAAACAGAGGGGCTGAAACAGACGGGCAGAAACAGAGAGCCTGAAACAGAGGGTGAGAAACAGAGGGGCTGAAACAGAGGGCGAGAAACAGAGGGGCTGAATCAGAGGGGCTGAATCAGAGGGGCTGAAACAGAGGGGCTGAAACAGAGGGCGAGAAACAAAGGGGCTGAAACAGCGGGCGAGAAACAGAGGGCGAGAAACAGAGGGGCTGAAACAGAGGGCGAGAAACAGAGGCGGTGAAACAGAGGGCGAGAAACAGAGGGGCTGCAACAGAGGGCGAAAAACAGATGGGCTGAAACAGAGGGTGAGAAACAGAGTGTGAGAAATAGAGGGCGAGAAACAGAGGGGATGAAACAGAGGGGCTGAATCAGAGGGGCTGAAACAGAGGGGCTGAATAAGAGGGGCTGAAACAGAGGGCGAGAAACAGAGGGGCTGAAACAGAGGGCGAGAAACAGAGGGGCTGAAACAGAGGGCGAGAAACAGAGGGGCTGAAACAGAGGGGCTGAAACAGAGGGGCTGAAACAGAGGGCGAGAAACAGAGGTCGAGAAACAGAGGGGCTGAAACAGAGGGCGAGAAACAGAGGGGCTGAAACAGAGGGCGAGAAACAGAGGGGCTGAAACAGAGGGTGAGAAACAGAGGGGCTCAATCAGAGGGGCTGAAACAGAGGGGCTGAAACAGAGGGGCTGAAACAGTGGGCGAGAAACAGAGGGGCTGAAACAGAGGGCGAGAAACAGAGGGGCTGAAACAGAGGGCGAGAAACAGAGGGCGAGAAACAGTGGGGCTGAAACAGAGGCGTGAAACAGAGGGGCTGAAACAGAGGGCGAGAAACAGAGGGGCTGAAACAGAGGCGTGAAACAGAGGGGCTGAAACAGACGGGCTGAAACAGGGAGCCTGAAACAGAGGGCGAGAAACAGAGGGGCTGAAACACAGGGTGAAAAACAGATGGGCTGAAACAGAGGGTGAGAAACAGAGGGTGAGAAATAGAGGACGAGAAACAAAGGGGCTGAAACAGCGGGCGAGAAACAGAGGGCGAGAAACAGAGGGGCTGAAA